>NC_090932.1:851760905-853244655 GCF_040938575.1 Ambystoma mexicanum | reverse complement strand
TATGGCCAAAGTGATTATCATGACCATGGGCAGTCAATGGGTGAGCAAATAACCAAACAACATCTTGAAGCTTTGTGTCCCTCCTCATATGAAATTGATCCCTATCTATACTCTAATACAATAGTTTATGTTTATATGGGCTCTGCCACCTAATAGCCTACATTTAAAATTAAGGTGTGATGCCTTATACTTCTAGCGCCATATTACAGAATTCTGCACCAGTACATGCGCAACTCGGAGTTTTGCAAACATTATCCCGTTGTAAAAACATATGCATTCAATGCATTTTGACATCCAGGAAAATGTTGCATTATTGCTAGGACTATGGCAAACAGTGCCCTGATATAAAAATGCATTGATAGATATGTTTTTGTAATAGGGCACTTGTACCAGTGCAAAGTTTCTGTAATACCTCCCGTGATATCACTTTACCACACCATATTTGTTTTGCACCTGCACACGTTCAAGAGCAGACTTTGCAGTGGCATGTAGCAATTCTGAATTGCATAAAAGACTCAATGAAGAGGCTGTATCTACCAAGAACTGCAAGTTTAGAAGTCAGGCACTATAGTCTCCAGCTACCATCCACCAAATACATAAACAAATAAAAAATATGTATAAAAAATGTATATATTTTTTTATATCCAAAAATACATTTTGACATTCTCAAAAACTATTACAAAATATTTTCCAGCTGTATTTGAAATCAGGCAAGGGCAGAGTGACGTCATGAAGAGGAGACACAAAGACGCACTGAGTCGACATGCGAATACTTAAAGAATAAATTCAAATTCAGGAGCCCCAGGCGCAGATGGGTTGACGAATGTCGCACTGAAGAGCAACACACCTGAATGGGCACTCTTTCTGCATCAGCTATTTAAGTATATACTACACACTGAAAAAATCCCGATGTCTTGGAAGGCAGCGGTGGTAGTGCCTATTTTTTAAAAAGGGCTCAGAACAACGCCGGACAACTACAGACCAATTGCTCTTTTGGGTGTTGCAGGGAAAGTCTTTGCGACCACACTGTTGAAGGCCTTAGCTATGTGGAGTCAATCGAGTGGTCGGAGGGATCCCTGGCAGTCTGGATTTGTTAGGGGAAGAGGAACCTCCCTCAATATTTTCCTGATCAATCTGTTGAAAGCTAGAACGGTCAGGGATAAAGCCAAGGACATTTTCGCTGCCTTCATTGACCTGTCAAAGGCCTATGACACCATTAGAAGATCTAAGCTGTGGGATAAACATCGAGACATGGAAGTGCCCTCAAGTTATAGTGGAGAACATCAAAGATCTTTACTCGGACACAGTGATCAGAGTAAGACTGGACAAAAGGGGGACATTGTCAGACCAAATTGGCATCAAACTTGACTGAAACAAGGCTGCCCATTAGCGCCAGAACTTTTTAACCTCTTTATATCCGATGTCATGGATGCCTTTGAACTTACACGCTGCTTTCCCCCGAAGGTGGCCAGGTCATCAATAGGGAGACTGTTGTATGCAGACGATATTGTTCTGATTGATCATCCCCTGATAGGCCTGCAACGCCAGTTGACAACTCTCCATACCTACGTGGAACCTAACGACCTGATAATCAAGGATTATAAGGTTAAGTGTGGGAGCCAAGAAACGTAAAGACAGTAAGAACGGATGGTGGCTAAAAGCCAAAAATATTTTGGAAGTTAACTCTTTCATCTATTTGGGTGTTTGCATTAAAAATACCAAAAGTGAAGCACCAAGAATAGAGGGGCTCAGACGAAAAGCAATCAATTTAGCCTTGCAAGGGAAAATCTTACTGAAGAGGTACTGTCGATTTACTCTAATACCTCTGATAATATTTTATAGAATGGAAGTCATTCCTATATTGTCCTATGGAGCCGAAACATCAATGTTTTTACCAGCTGAAACATGACCTACCTTGGAAGGCCGATTCTGGTGGAAGGTTCTCCAGCTCCCAAAATCTCTGCCGATACAAATCATAAGGAGATATTTGGCCTTAACCTCATTAAACGCCATAGCTGGTTGGAAAACATTCTACTTATATCGCAAATGTCTCGAGGAGGACGCAACAGGAGGCTTCAACGGCCTGAAAAAAGCCATGAAAGAGCGTACTGACGTTGTTCTATCCGAATGGCAAGGTACCTTAGCGAACCTAAATGAAACAGAGGAGGATTTATTGACAAATCCAGACAAAACAAAAAAAAATTGTATGCTGCCGATTGGATAGATACCCAGAACTACAACCGGAAGTACAAGAATTTTGATGACTTTTGGGCCTATCTATGAAAGCTCAATCAGTTGCCTGGCTATTTGACCTTATTTCCAAATTGGTATTTTCAGACACTTTACATGAGATTGAGGCTTTATATATTGGCAACAGGAGAAATACTATAAAGAAGAAACATCCTTAGCGGAGATCTTGGCTACAGATTTTGTAATGACTTTGGGGAGACAGAGTCCCTGAAACACCTGATCCTAAGTTGCCCTGGTTTGAGGAATGAGCGTGAGCACTGTCTCGGGTCTATTTTGAGGAACTATACCTACAGAAGTGCTGACGAGTGGTGGCGAATTCTGATCGAGAGGGAAAAAATCTACATCAATATAGCCCTTGTAAAACTGGTAATTGCAATCCTCAAGAAACTTGATGCTCTTTTACAGGAAGGATCCACCACGAAGGCTCAAGTAGGCCAAACTGGTTAAGATCGTTGACAAAGAACATTTAACTTGGACAGTATTACGGCCCTGGGAATTAACCTAAAGTAGTGAGGACTTGGTTATATGATGACGTTTCATTTTAGTGTTGGACAATAGTTTGGATGATGATAATGGCATTCTTTTTATGTGTATTTTGGATTGAATGGTTAAAGGTTTTTTTTTGTAAACCAAATGACCTGTTTAAATAAAAAAAAAATAAAGAATAAAGATGTAACTGAAGTAATAAGAGAAACATGTAATCAAATATGAAGAAATCATGTGCACCAAGGAGAGAAGTGAGAAAAGATTAAGTGAAGGTACATACGCAGAAACGCAAGGTAGATGAGACATATAGAAACTTGCTGCAGTAGAAAATATAGTGCGATTAAAGCGGCCATGATGAAAAGATGGACGCCGGACTTGTGTTGAAACCAATCAAGCTACCTCCAAGACAGACCTGGGCTGCAAAGCCAAGAGGCGCTGGAAAACAGCTTTGTGTGAGGAACAAAGAATATCTGTTGGACTAGGATCAAGGATGCCACATCAAGGAATAATTGCAAGGTAGAAAGGGAGTTAAGGGGATAAGCCATGCATGCAAGTCATATTTCTCTTGGATTAAGCAAAGAAGAAAACATCTGCATGTGCCAAGCATTGGCTAATCAAGGATGCAGAAAGCATATGTCTCCAGAGGCCAAGAGTGGTAATTACACCCAGCATGATTGAATTAAACAGCACTAAATAAGAGCTCGAAATGGACAAAATAGTGGTCTCTTCACACGTGATTCAGAACTTGAAAAGAAGGCCTATTTATTAAGCTCCAGACAATGATAGTGGTGTACCTAGACTCCCTTTAAGGTCCTGGAAAACAGTCCACAAGGTCAACTAGAAAGAACAAGCCTTGGCGTAGGGCCTGAGAGATGATGGACTATTTGGGATAGTGAGTAGTAGTCTGACGTTGTTCTCTGCACCTGCATTTCATTTTGATTACATGCTTCTAACGAGCAGAAAGTCCAAGGTTGTATTATATTTTAATTGGTTATTTATAACACGCTTAATACCCGGAGGATTCTAAGCGCAGATGTAGGGATCGAACCTGTGTTGCTCTGTGTTGTTTTGCTTCCAAAGCGAGTGCGTTGCTCCTGAGCTATCCTCCCGAGGTTGGGAGAATATGCCGACCAATTATGAGGGTCTATGTAGCAGTGCATTATATAATGTTGCAGAAGCCAATCCACTGCTGTTATTCTGCTATTAATCTGTATTATACATATTTAGTGTTAGTTCAAGGTGTGCCTACAAGATAAAGGGCATCCAATAATGATACTAACACTTGCACTAACTATAGGTACATATGTTCCCTTAACCAATTCCTCCCGTCAATAGGTTTTTGAAGTTTCCACGCAGGATGACATCATAGCTGACTTATATATTGAGGTACAAATCCTTTGTATATTCAAATTATTATCGTGCATGTGTGGACTACGTTCTGTTGTTCAACAGGTTTCCCTATTTTATTCAGCTGATAATAAAGTAGTATTTGCAATATTCTTTTAGTGTGTCATGTTATTTGGGAGTGAGATCGTTATTGATAATTCCATCTAGCCCATGGAAAGCTGCAGGTGCGACTGCACACCGACATGCACATGTTTCTGTCCTTCATTGGACCATTATTTTCCTGGTCTTTCATCAGGGTATGAGAACAATCTTTTACAAATCATTTTGGAATGATAAACTATTTACTCTATCTTATAGCCAACTTTCCTTCTTTAAAAAACAAACACTTCTACTGTATGGGATAATTCACATAAACAGATCTCCCTCATGTCTAAGTTGCCATGACAATTTTCATTTGGTAACTGAAAAATAACAGAGGCAGACTGCAAGTATCAAGTAAAACAATGACAGGGTAATTCATAGAAATTCGCACAAAAGTGGCGCACGCGACTGGCGCACAGCATGCCCGTGCGAATATCTGTGCCAGCCGCGTGCGCTAAAATCGATTTCCGCGCACAGCGTATTCATGGATTTTCGCATCCAAAACCAGCCGTGGCGCAGCGACCCTGCAGCAGCGCCAGTTATGCCCCCAAGAACGCCCTCGCGCAAGGAAAAGCCTTCAAAATCCCCAAATAATCGCAAAGGGCTGCGCCAACCCTGGACCAGTTCACAGGGCTGGCAAACAGCAAACGCCAAGCGGGGAACGTGTATTTCAGTGGTTCTCAGGAAGTTCCACACGCGATTGTCCTGTGTACGTTTGCATCAGGGGTGCACGGGAAGTATCACAAGCAAAATCAGCAGGGTACGTGTATTTCAGGGGTGCGTGGGAAGTATCACACGCGATTCCAGCAGGGTACGTGTATTTCAGGGGTACGCGGGAAGTATCACACGCGATTCCAGCAGGGTACGTGTATTACAGGGGTGCGCGTGAAGTTCCACACGCGATTTCAGCAGGGTACGTGTATTTCAGGGGTGCGCGAGAAGTATCACACGCGATTCCAGCAGGGTACGTGTATTAAAGGGGTGCGCGGGAAGTTCCACACGCGATTTCAGCAGGGTACGTGTATTTCAGTGGTGCGCGGGAATTTCGACACGCGATTGGCCCCGTGCGAGCAGGGTACGTGTATTTCAGGGGTGCGCGGGAAGTTCCACACGCGATTGGCCCTGTGTGAGCAGGGTACGTGTATTTCAGGGGTGTGTGGGAAGTTTCACACGCGATTCCATCAGGGTACGTGTATTTCAGCGGTGCGCGGGAAGTTCCACACGCGATTGGCCCCGTGCGAGCAGGGTACGTGTATTCCACGGGTGCGCGGGAAGTTCCACACGCAAATTCAGCAGGGTACGTGTATTGCAGGGGTGCGCGGGAAGTTCCACACGCGATTTCAGCAGGGTACGTGTATTTCAGGGGTGCGCGGGAAGTTCCACACACGATTGGCCCCGTGCGAGCAGGGTACGTATATTTCAGGGGTGCGCGGGAAGTTCCACACGCGATTTCAGCAGGGTACGTGTATTTCAGGGATTCTGGGGAGTACTACACGTGAATTGACCGTGTGGGTCCTCCCAGGTGTTCGCTCTACAACCTCCACGGCCCCTGCAGGCAGCCCACACCACGGGGGACTACCCTGCACCCCTGCTCATGTCCCGCAGGCAGCCCATCCACCATGGGCATGCCCCCCAGCCAACCCACATGTCACCTTGCACTACTGATCAACAATGCATGTCTCCCACCACCCCCACCCCCTAGCAGAGCAGGGGCAGCCTCCACCAGGCCCCCACCCATGTCTACCACCACCCCCACCCCCCAGCCACCAGGGGCAGCCTCCACCAGGCCCCCACTCATGTCTTCCACTACCCCCTCCCCCCCAGCAGTGCAGGGGCAGCCTCCACCCGGCCCCCACTCATGTCTCCCACCACCCCACCCCCCAGCAGTGCAGGGGCAGCCTCCACCAAGCCCCCACCCATGTCTCCCACCACCCCCTACCCCCCAGCAGTCAGGGGCACCCTCCACCAGGCCCCCACTCATGTCTCCCACCACCCCCACCCCCCAGCCACCAGGGGCAGATTCCACCAGGCCCCCACTCATGTCTCCCACCACCCCCACCCCCCAGCAGTGCAGAGGCAGCCTCCACCAGGCCCCCACTCATGTCCCCCTGCACCCCCACCCCCCAGCCACCAGGGGCAGATTCCACCAGGTCCCCACTCATGTCTCCCACCACCCCCACCCCCCAGCAGTTCAGGGGCAGCCTCCACCAGGCCCCCACCCATGTCTCCCACCACCCCCTACCCCCAGCAGTCAGGGGCACCCTCCACCAGGCCCCCACTCATGTCTCCCACCACCCCACCCCCCAGCCACCAGAGGCAGATTCCACCAGGCCCCCACTCATGTCTCCCACCACCCTCACCCCCCAGCAGTCAGGGGCACCCTCCACCAGGCCCCCACTCATGTCTCCCACCACCCCCACCCCCCAGCCACCAGGGGCAGATTCCACCAGGCCCCCACTCATGTCTCCCACCACCCCACCCCCAGCAGTGCAGTGGCAGCCTCCACCAGGCCCCCACCCATGTCTACCACCACCCCGCCCCCCAGCCACCAGGGGCAGTCTCCACCAGTCCCCCACTCATGTCTCCCACCACCCCCACCCCCAGCAGTGCAGGGGCAGCCTCCACCAGGCCCCCACCCATGACTACCACCACCCCCACCCCCCAGCCACCAGGGGCAGCCTCCACCAGGCCCCCACTCATGTCTCCCACCACCCCCACCCCCCAGCAGTGCAGGGGCAGCCTCCACCAGGCCCCCGCTCATGTCTCCCACCACCCCACCCCCCAGCAGTGCAGGGGCTGCCTCCACCAGGCCCCCACTCATGTCCCCCTGCACCCCCACCCCCAGCAGTGCAGGGGCAGCCTCCACCAGGCCCCCACTCATGTCTACCACCACCCCCACCCCCCAGCCACCAGGGTCAGCCTCCACCAGGCCCCCACTCATGTCCCCCTGCACCCCCACCCCCCAGCAGTGCAGGGGCAGCCTCCACCAGGCCCCCACCTATGTCTCCCACCACCCCCTAACCCCCAGCAGTCAGGGGCACCCTCCACCAGGCCCCCACTCATGTCCACCACCACCCCCACCCCCCAGCCACCAGGGGCAGATTCCACCAGGCCCCCACTCATGTCTCCCACCACCCCCACCCCCCAGCAGTGCAGGGGCAGCCTACACCAGGCCCCCACTCATGTCCCCCTGCACCCCCACCCCCCAGCACTGTGGGGCACCTGCCAGCAGGCCCCCACTCATGTCCAACTGATGTTCCCCTGCACCCTCACCCCCATCACTGTGGGGCACCTGCCAGCAGGCCCCCACTCATGTCCAACTCATCTTCCCAGGCCAACATGTCATCACAATCTAGATCCCCGGTCCCTATGGTCAGCCTCCAAATGCAAAACACCCACCCGAGTATTGCATCCACCCACTCAGAAATGGCAATAACATGATAGAACTGCAATTGCAAGTTTGGAAACGAACACATGTCCCTCACATACACCCAATGGTTGTCAGTGAATCTCAAAACCCATATCATGATATGCATGAAACCAATGTGATGATACTACACATTGAAGTTTGATCAAAAAATATGTATTAAAGAAAACATGAATTGAATCAAAAATAAACTAACAGAAATGGGAATGTAAAAAAAGTAAAAAGAAGCATGTCCATGAAAAAATGCAAAACCAAAAATCAGAATCCAAAGGAATGGTGTCCAAAGTCACAGTCCAGAAATTATAATTGAGAGCCATTGCTCCATGGGTAAATAGTAAAAAGAAAAGAAAATCCAACAGTGAACTATGTACAGGTGAACAAGCCAGGGTCCATGATCCCAACAAAAGAAATGAAACCAATCTAACAACACTACCTAATAAAAAAATAACTATATACAAAAATGTGGCCCATTGTCCAAAAGGTCCAAAGAAAATGCAAAAACAAAGGAAACCTAACACTAGCTACATAACTATTTATATGGGCAGCGGGCTAGTCCAACGGCTCACTGGATGTTGTCATGGGCCAGGACATCATCGAACTCCTGTTCAATGGCTTGGAGGCGGGCATGTTCCCTGGCCCCGAGGTCTTGCAGGGATAAAGCAGTGTCCAGCCCCCCGGGAAGCACGCACCTTATCACGAATTGCACCTGTGCACAACGCGACACCAATCAGGACCATCTCCATACGGCCAGGGGTCCCCTCGTACGCAGGTGGAGGGGAGTCAGATGACATCGACATCCCCCCTACCTGCGGACGGGCCTGGGATGGGGCATCCCTGCTGGTGCATGGTGGTGCAGTCACAGTGTCAGGGCCAGTGACATGCACAGGCCCCTCCACGGCGACCTGTGCTGTCTCCTGCCCCTGCCCCTGGACTGCAACACTTGCACCAGCAGGGATACCCCCACCAGGCCCCATGTGCGCCTCAGTAGCGGCCTCCTCCTCCTCTGTGGAAACCACCAACCTGGATGGCTCCACCCCGTCTTCCGCCTTTGCAAGCCCCTGTGGGGGCTCACCCACCCCTTCCGCTGCAGCCGTAGGGGCATCCCCGCCGCTTTGCTCCACAGAGCCGTCTCCGCCCTCTTCTTCACGTGGCGCTGTGTAGAGGGAGACACAGAACACAAGCATCAGGGTACTGTCCAATGGTCCCCTAGACAGGAAGCAATAGCAGATGAGTGGCACTGTCAAAGATCACTTCCATCATGTCCCTCCACAACACATGGCTCAGTGCAGGTAAAACACATGCGGTAACAGGAATGGCGCATGCTATGGACATTAGCATACATGTCCAAGTGATTCTTGAAACATACACTGTTGTTTTGGAACTCACATGCATCATGTGCCATGCCTATCACATGCACACACTTCACCCTAGTTTCATCCATCTGGCCTCGTACACCACAGACACAGTGGATACAAGGATGACTAGGCTGCATCAGTGAACCTGAACTTTGCGACAGACATGTGTCCTGGCATTCACAAGTCACAGACACGCAGGTCAGACACACAGACATGGACAGCATACATGTACATGGCATCACCCATCCCTCACCCATGTCCAGGAACAGAGACTTTCATTCCGCATAGGGCAACCCATGTTGCATTTGAACACATGCACCAACCATGTGGTTCACACATTACTGGTTTCACATGCATGACGTCCCTGCACACACACATGCATACATGGCCTATGTCACACATACAGGCAAGTATCAGACAACCCTGTCTCACACAGCAATGCTTGGCCACTTACCGCTCAACTCCAAACGGGTCTGCCTCTCAAGGATCTGGGCGTGGAGCGCTGGGCCTACGCGTTCCAGGACCCTCATCTGGATGGTACTCATGTGGCCCCGGCCCCCCTCCACGAGGCGCCGGGCCTTCAAGAGGGTCCTGGACCTGCAGTCATCCCAGCGCTTCTTGACATGTTGGTAGTCGCGGACTGCCACCCCCTCCGCGATGATGGCAGTCACGATGTCCGTCCAGATCCGAGTCCGTCCTTCCTTGTTGGCGCGCTTACTTCCGAAGAGGGCATCATACTGCCCCAGGACTTGCTCCACCAGGACACCAACTTCGGTGGCAGTGAAGCTGGTGCCCCTCTGCCTCTCTGGCCGGGGGTTGCCAGTGGTGCCAGATGTTGCAGTGCCCGACATGGCAACCCCAGAGGCAGGAGTGGGTGGGCAACTGAGTCCTGGGTCTGGGCTGTGGAGCGATGGCATCCCAGTGGGGAGTCTTCTGTTCCAGCAGGGGTGGACACAGCAAATGGACCCCTGCAGATGGCTGATGTGCAGGCACCAAATGGCAGGGCCATGGCAGCAGGCAGGCAGGCAGGCAGCAGCAGCAGATGGCTCGTGGGAGGCTGCTCGGGGCTCTGGGGGGCAGTAATTCGGCCTTTTGGGCAGGAGCGTGGTCTTCCGTGTGCTTACGCGTGACCAGCTTGATACGGAGTGATTTGGCACGTGAAAATCCTGCACGTCTGCGTGTAAATCGAGGAAAGGCCCTTAGCGCGTATGCACGTCAGCACACATATGCGATTTCATTGGACCAAATGCCCTTAGCGCGTGAGCGCGTCTGTGACGTGAGGCGCGCGGGTGTTTCCCTCATTACACGTGATGACAGAGCACACATGGATTTCCACCAATCGCGTGTGGAACTTCCTGCGCACCCCAGAAATACACGTACCCAGGCCAATCGCGTGTACGCTCTTCCCTCCGATTACATGCGATGACACTCGGACTTGAAGTTTTGCCACGTGTGCTCGCATATGCAATTTCATTGGCCCAAAGGCCACCATGCGCAGCTGTGACGTCACGCGCATGGCCGTAGAGAATGGCACGTGTAAAAATGAAGAGATACCCGTCCGAGTGTCAAAGCGCGTAATTGGTGGAAATGGCCTCATTGCGTATGCGCGACAGTGACGTGTGTATAAAAGGTACATGTAGAACGCCATTTCCTTGTACGTGCTTTTCGTGGAGAGCGAGTGGGTGAAATCTGTACTTCTTGTCGGTTCACACGCGATTTACTTCACGGCATTTCCAGTTCGTACTCCCTGTTACCTCTGACAGCTTTTTCTCTTTTCCTCTTTTTCCTGGGCCTGTTTCCTCAAACAGCGTTCCCTACTACTGTTGTCCTGTCTCCTCAGACAGCGTACAATTCTTCTTTTGGCGGGAGTGTTGCCAACGCGCACACGCGCATATTTTTCACACTTTTGTTCCTGGCGGACGGTGAGTCGCACACGTATTTAACATCTGTGCTTGCCCCGTGTGTCGCGTACCCCTTCAGAGGTCATTCTAGGCTGCGTGTGACACGCATACATTTATTCTTGTGTTCCTGGGTGCCACAGCATAGTGCAGGTTTATTTTTCCACGCACGTGGTCTAGGAGGGGTTGCGTGCACCTTACTTCGCTCTTTTGGGGTGCCTGTGCGTTGCGTGACCCGTCATCTTTCCCCAGGGGTGACATACAGCCTTGCTAGAGCACTAGGGTACGATTACCATCTGGTACCCAACCCCTTTGACCCCCAGTTGCCCAGGACAATAGTTCACATCTACTCCCATACGCACAATAACATCAGTGCCATGGCTGGGAGGCGAACAAGCCGTAAGGGTGGCAAAGGTGGCCGAGCCCCAAGTGGTGGCCGTGGTAGATCCGGTAGGGGACGTGGCCGTGACTTGCAGGGTATCCCTAGCGCCCCATGTGTGGAGGAGCAGTCAGGGACACCCATGCCCCCCCCCGGTTGAGGTTACCGTGGCTGACACCATCCATGCTCAGCCCTTGTTGGACCAGCCCACTGTGGAACCAGACCTGGCACAGGGTGACTCCATGGCTGACTTCCAGGTCAGCAGGTCTAGGCCACGTGCGCCGGTGAACGTTGGTGTCATCAGGCCACGTGGATCAGGGGCAGCTATGTCATCTGCTACCCCGCGTAGGCAGGCTGGGGAGGCTTCAGGGGCAGCTGCGGCTCAATCCACCCCACCTCTCACACAGCCATCCAGGACAGTGTCGGTCCAAGTCCATCATGCTGACATTCCCCCTGACACCATCACACTTGAGATAATGCCTGCACCAACTCCCATGCTGAGTGTGCAATCCCACGCTCCTGCCCCTAGTGTCCAGAGCGGCGCAGGACACTCTGGATCCCCACCACCTTCCAAGCGGAAGAGGAAGAGTGCTCATCCAGTAGAGGCTGATGCCCCAGACACGGCTACACAGTCCGGCCCGTCAAGAAAGCCCAGCTTCAATGAGGCCGAACTGAATGCACTTGTAGAGTATGTGTCCGCACATGACCGCGAAATGGTGATTGTTGCAGGATCCAAGACCACACCTGCACAACGTCAGGCACACTGGCAGACCATTGCGGACATCATAAGTGCCCTTGGAAACGTGAGGCGCACAGCTAATGAATGCTACAAGCACTGGAATGACCTGAAGCGCAGGGCAAAGAATAAGCTGGCCTCAAGTCATGCCGCAACTCTAGTGACTGGAGGTGGGTCTCCAGCAGACGACATAGAACTCACTCCACGTGAGCAGGTTGTGGGACCTACGTCACGGAGGAACAGATCCAAGGCGTGGGAGAAGTGGCAGATTACGAGGCATTGTCCGGTGAGTGCACATGCATGTGTGTGTCATCCATGTGCATGGTGTGTGTGGGAGGGCTTCTGTTTGGGTGCCAGGGGAGGGTGTGTGTGCCTCAGTGGTTCGCTCACCCATGTGCCTCTTCCTAAACATTCTTGGCAACAGCATTTGGGTATAGCAGCATCCCTTCTGCCAACATTAGACATCCAGCCCAACACCACGCCAGTTGCCCTTGGAGTGTCATCTTGCCACTACACTGTTGCTTATTTACCTCTGTTTATTCAGGCAGATTGTTTGCATACCACCACTTTTACTCGGGATTTCTCAGTCCTATTGTCACATGTCTGACATGGCTATGGTACAGTGGACTGGTTCAGTTTCGTGGACATGATTAGTTTGGACATGTCCCTGTGGTATAGGACCATTTTTGACTGGCAGCTGCATGTTAAACATTTGAACAATTACAATGAAAATAATCAATCATATGAACAAACTGGACTGAATGAACAATTGGTGACCTCCTCTCCCTCTTCACTTCATGGGTAGGGTACATGCCATCTGTGTGATGGCATGTGTATTTGACCTGCCAATCACTGGCCAATGTGTGATGCCACTGCTAGGCAGCATGCAGCAAATGTGTTCATCTTCCATCTTGGTGTCATCAATGTGTGCCATCTGCCTCCCCATCACACGCAGTGACGGTGCATGCATGGGAGTGTTTTAGTCATGTGGGACATGTGTCAATCAAGTACTGTTTCTGTAGCCTCTCAGCCCTCATTGTGTGCCATAGTGCTAATGCCTGTTTCCATTTGTTTTCTTTTATGTCTTTGCAGGGGAAGACACACCTGATACTGCTGGGGTTGTGGAGATGGTGCAGACCCAGGAGGAGTCTGAGGGCCGACCGACCACCAGTGAGGGACGTGGTGTGGTGGTGGGTGAGAACCCACAACTGCTGCAGGTCGTGCTCTCAAGGGGTGTCTCTGGCTGCACCTCCCCCGAGCTGTACTCAGGTGTTGATTCGGATGATGAGACCTACGTGCCGTCGCAGGTGAGTGTTCCTGGGAGGGATTCTGTTCTGTCCGACCCACCTGCACCAGGGTTAGAACCCTCAATGGGGATGTCAGTGTTGGCAGGTACGCCTTTGGTGGTTACGGATGCAGGGTCACACTCCGCGACATCTGATCCTGTTCCTGGGCCAGCAGATCAGAGGGGGAATGCAGTCCTGCAGCCTCAGGCAGTGCCGGCATAGCAAGGCGCAGTTCGCCTTGCCCCAGACAGGTGTGGTGCCCGCCGACGTGGTGGCCATACGCCACCTGGCAATACCACATGGGAGCAATCCATTTACGGTATGGCAACCCAACAGGCAGCATCATCAGAGATGATGGCTCAGGCCATGGATAGGGTGGCCACTTCCATTGTCCCCCCCGAAAGGCTGATGGAGCGACTACAGCAGGCAAACAACTCCATCTGCCAGTCACACAGGGAGGACATGTTGGCGTCCGACAGGGACAGGCGGGCGGCACTGGCGACTCTGCAGGAAGCCATCTCCATAGAGTCCCAGGGCCACAGGGAAGCCCTGAGGCTGGAACTCCTTCACCTCAGGACGACTCTTGTTGAGCTTGAGGCTTCAACAAACCGAAGGACAGAACAGCAGCTGGAGCGTCTCACCCATACGCTCTCAGCTGAGATGCAGGCAACTAGGGCGGAGGTCCGGGCATCCCGTGAGTTGTTGCATGGGGACCTCCGCACACTTATCCTCCAGAACGAGACCTACCACACCCGCATGCTTATAGCCTTGGAGGAACAGACTAGGGCTTTGCGTGGGCTGCCTCCCATAGTGCCACCACCTCCGGATGCAGCTGCAGAGGGTGAGGATAGCGACAGCAGTGATACTCCCACAATAGGGTAGCCGTGTAGGCCATGAGCCCATGGAGGTGTTTTTTTCCGCAAGATCCACACAGGTGGGTTTTGGTGTGCACCCTGTCCTCGGACCTCCTGGGTGGCCTCCCCAACGCCCCCGGGCCCATTAATGGGTATTTTTGATTTTTTTAAATATTTTATTTATTTATTTTTTTTTGGGACAGTGTGTTGCCTTGTGTGGCTCCCGTAGGCATACGCTGCATTGTGGCTGGGCACATGCAGGCTTGTCATGGATTTGGTTCAGATGCTTGGGTTTTTGTCACACACACCCCTCCTGCTTCCTGTTTCCATGGGCTTGCAAAGGGTGTGCCCAAGTGACATTGACGTACATGGTGACATTGTACTCCCATGAGCTGTGTGGGCAGTCTGTAGTCAATACTGTGTATACCTTCATAGTGCATATTGTTGTTGTATTGTACACTGCGTGGTGTATTGATATGTGCCTCTGCATCCATCTCATCCTCCATATTTGCAGGTCCATTCCTCATGTCTTCACAATGCGGTCCACCTTGGAACTGGAGTCCATGTTGTAAGCAGTGCACCTACACTCTTGCGTGGCGCTAACACTGTATACTTGGAAGTGTTGGGAGGGCTGTCATCATCAGGTGGTGAGGCTAGCTAATTTTTAAGTCTGTAATGTCATGTTTAAGGTAGGTTGGAGGTTGTGTAGGTGATTGGTATTCTTGGTAAGTTTTTGGTAATGTGGGTTGTAGGTCCTGCATTACTGTGAGCATTTCATGTGTGGACATGTTTCCATTAGGGACACTGTAGCTGCTGACACTTGGGGCATGTTGTGGGGATTCATTTCTTTCCTCTCACATTGCATGACATGCCATGGTGTGTTGTGTGGCCGTGCCGGGGAGGGGGTGGGTGACATGGCACTGTTTTCATGTAGTATTTTGCAAGTGGGTATTCATTTCTGCAGCATGGAAGTGTCTTTTCATGACACTGCATTGGTGGTGTTTGTGTAGGTAGGGATGCACACATTGTGACACTTCCACATGAACAATCTCAGGCTGCTATGGTTCTGACATTTGACAGTCCCTTTGTTCGTCTTAATTGTCAGGTCGAGTCATCATTGCTTATCAGATGGTATGTGCCAGGCCTGTGTGGACTCCACTAGGGTGTGATTTCTATGTGAAGTAATTAGCCACCAGCTGCGTACGGGCTGCCTCACCCCGTGCCCTCTCCCCTCCCATGCGCAGCGGGCGTGCATGTGGTTGGGGATGTGGGGGCACCACCATGTCCACGGCCAGGCCCCGGCGTTTTGCAACATTGTGCAGGACACATGCTGCCACTATGATCCTGCACACTACTGGGGGCGCATATAACAGCTGCCCACCAGAACGGTCAAGGGAGCGAAAGCGTGACTTGAGCACTCTGAATGTGCGCTCCACTATGCCCTTGGTTGCAATATGGGCTGTGTTGTATCTTACCTCTGGAGGGGTGATGGGGTTCCGAATTGGCGTCATCATGTGGGTGCTCAGAGGGTAGGCACTGTCCCCTGGTGAGGAGGTGATGGGTATCATTAGTGGGGTAGTGACATAACTCTGCATCTGACATGCATGCATGTGCAGTGGCATTCATACTCACCAAGCAGCCATGTATCGCCATGCCGCCCAGCTTCTAGGTCCCGGCTTAGGGTAGACATTCGGTAAATGAAGCTGTCGTGGGTGGACCCTGGATAGTTGGCATATACTGAGGTGATGATTCCCTTAGCATTACATACTACCTGCACGTTGATGGAATGCCAGTGCTTGCGGTTCCTATAGATGTGCTCAGATGCCCTGGGGGGATGTAGTGCCACATGGGTGCAGTCAATGGCACCTAGCACTTTTGGGAATTGTGCCACACCGTAGAAATCGAGGGTGGCAGCCTGCCTTTCTGCAGGTGTCCTGTGCATGTATATGTGCCTACGGACTGATGGGCGTGCAGTGATGATGTTCAAGACCTGGTGTAGGCAGCGTGACTGCGTGGCCTGTGACACCCCACCCACTATGGCACTTGTCCGCTGAAATGATCCTGTGGCCAAGAAGTGCAGTACATTGAGGACCTTCTCCAGGTAGCTGAGTGCTTGGGAGCACAGGGTGGGTGATGTGAGGTCATCCTCCCACTCACTGACCAGGTCCAGTATTATGTGTGGGGGAAACCTGTACCTCCCATACACCTGGTCATCAGGCATCCCAAAAAGGCTGGTTCTGGGAGTGAAAATTCGGGCCCACACTATCCTCCTCCTCCTTTGGTAACCCACGGCCACTGCTGCTAGGAATGGTATATTCCTCCTGGCGTATGAGCTTGTTTGTTGTTTGCGCGCACTTTTATGCTGCGCGGGTCGACGTACGCCTGCTTCATGCTGGCGTACATGTCTCAGGATTGGACCATTTTTCGGCACGTCGTAGGCGAACGTGTGAATCTTCCCGCCCACCCCAGGAATACACGTAGCAGGCTCTCACAGGCACAGTCGCGGGTAAATATTCCGGAATACATGTAACCCACTCTCACAGGCCCAATCGCGTGTGGAAGTTCACGCGCACCCTGAAGTACACGTACCCAGGCCAATCGCGTGTGGGACTTCCCGCGCACCCCGAAGTACACGTACCCAGGCTAAACGCGTGTGGAACTTCCCGCACACCCCGTAGTACACGTACCCAGGCAAATCGCGTGTGGAAGTTCACGCGCACCCCGAAGTACATGTACCCAGGCTAATCGCGTGTGGAACTTCCCGCGCACCCCATAGTACACGTACCCAGGCAAATCGCGTGTGGAACTTCCCGCGCACCCCATAGTACACGTACCCAGGCAAATCGCGCGTGGAAGTTCACGCGCACCCCGAAGTACACGTACCCAGGCTAATCACGTGTGGAACTTCCCGCGCACCCCGAGGTACACATACCCAGGCCAATCGCGTGTGGAACTTCCCGCGCACCCCGAAGTACAAGTACCCAGGCAAATCGCACGGCTGGGGGGTGGGGCTGGTGGGAGACATGAGTTGGACATGAGTGGGGGGCTGGTGGAGGCTGCCCCTGGTGGCTGGGGGGTGGGGGTGGTGGTAGACATGGGTGGGGGCCTGGTGGAGGCTGCCCCTGCACTGCTAGGGGGTGGGGGTAATAGAGGACATGAATGGGGGCCTGGTGGAGGCTGCCCCTGGTGGCTGGGGGGTGGGGGTGGTGGTAGACATGGGTGGGGGCCTGGTGGAGGCTGCCCCTGCACTGCTGGGGGGTGGGGGTGGTGGGAGACATGAGTGGGGGCCTGGTGGAGGCTGCCCCTGCACTGCTGGGGGGTGGGGGTAATAGGGGACATGAGTGGGGGCCTGGTGGAGGCTGCCCCTGGTGGCTGGGGGGTGGGGGTGGTGGTAGACATGAGTGGGGGCCTGGTGGAGGCTGCCCCTGCACTGCGGGGGTGTGGGGGTAATAGGGGACATGAGTGGGGGCCTGGTGGAGGCTGCCCCTGCACTGCTGGGGGGTGGGGGTGGTGGGAGACATGAGTGGGGGCCTGGTGGAGGCCGCCCCTGGTGGCTGGGGGGTGGGGGTGGTGGTAGACATGAGTGGGGGCCTGGTGGAGGCTGCCCCTGCACTGCTGGGGGGTGGGGGTGGTGGGATACATGAGTGGGGGCCTGGTGGAGGGTGCCCCTGCACTGCTGGGGGGTGGGGGTGGTGGGAGACAGAGTGGGGGCCTGGTGGAGGCTGCCCCTGCACTGCTGGGGGGTGGGGGTAATAGGGGACATGAGTGGGGGCCTGGTGGAGGCTGCCCCTGGTGGCTGGGGGGTGGGGGTGGTGGTAGACATGAGTGGGGGCCTGGTGGAGGCTGCCCCTGCACTGCTGGGGGATGGGGGTGGTGGGAGACATGAGTGGGGGCCTGGTGGAGGCTGCCCCTGGTGGCTGTGGGATGGGGGTGGTGGGTGACATGAGTGGGGGCCTGGTGGAGGCTGCCCCTGCACTGCTGGGGGGTGAGGGTAATAGGGGACATGAGTGGGAGCCTGGTGGAGGCTGCCCCTGGTGGCTGGGGGGTGGGGGTGGTGGGAGACATGTGTTGGTGATCAGTAGTGCAAGGTGACATGTGGGTTGGCTGGTGGGCATGGCCATGGTGGATGGGTTGCCTGTGGGACATGAGCAGGGGTGCAGGGTAGTACCCTGTGGTGTGGGCTGCCTGCAGGGGCCGTGGAGGGTGTAGAGGGAACACCTGGGGGGACCCACATGGCCAAATCATGTGTAGCATTCCCCGGCACCACCAAAATACTTGTACCCTGCAGAAATCGCATGTGAATCTTCCGCGCACATCGGAATACACGTACCCAGGCCAATCGCGTGTGGAACTTCCCGCGCACCCCCACCTAGCCAGGCCAATCGCGTGTGGAACTTCCCGCGCACCCCGTAGTACACGTACCCAGGCTAATCACGTGTGGAACTTCCCGCGCACCCAGGAACACGCGCACACGCTTTTTTTCACACAGCGGGTGTCCGTGTTTGTTGGTGCCCCTTTGCACCTCATTTGTCCTAGAGGGCCACTCTATGGGCCATTCATCATGGCTGTATATGGGTGCTTTTTGTTAGTGCACATTTTGGAGCACATTTTTTTCAGTCGCAGGGCTGCTACCGCCTACTTTCTTGTGGCGTACTTGTTTGGCCCTGTGCGCGTCTTTGACCGTGCGCTGGTTTGCCCTATTCGATTTCATAAATACGGGTTGTAGGCGAGCGTGTGGGCGTTCCGAGGAGCTTGCCTCCTGTACTTCCCCCGTGACGCCCATATTTTCACGCGTTGTTCCCCATTCCGAGTGTTACGCCCCGTGTTCCGCCTACTTTTGTGATGTGCGCCGCGCTATGTGCGATTTCGCAGTGGCCTGTTGGATGACCTGTGTGCCGGCATGCCCGGCGCACATTTTTAGCGCACATCCAATGTTTTTCTCGCGCACGGACTTCCATGAATCGCTGTGCGCTGGTTTTCCTGCGATTTTCGCACTTGCACTGCGATTTTCGCACTTTTCCTGTGATTCGCACGTTTTGGCACCTCTGCGTGGGAATTTTCGGCGCACATTAATTCCATGAATCGACCCCTTAGCGTAACTCAATTAATATTGATAGGTTCGTCACTCTCATGACATCAAATGGAATTGTGCTACAATTTGAAGATGACATAGTTCAATCATTTGATTTGAATCATGTTCCATGCTTAACAAAAATACTTCTTTCTTCTGTATTCTCTCCTTTCACTAATGCTTTAATCCCACAAATATATTTTTACAGAAATGACATGAAAATAGAGAGCAGTATGTATTCCTACCTGAATCAAAACAAAACATTGAAAGCTGAAACATGATCAACATTCTGAGGAAGGTTGATCACAAGACCATGAAGCTGATAGAATTCAACATGCTTTCAGACAGAACAATGAAAGTGCTCAAGAACCTGAAATATGACTTACTAATCAGAGAATTCATGCTGCTAAAAAACGAAGCAAAGATACTGCTGGAGAAACTGAAACACGACACGCTGTTGAGAGAATTAGTGCTGTTGAACAACAAAGGAATTAAACTGCTGAAGAAACTGAAATGAGACTGCCCGGTCTGAGAATTTGTGCTGCTAAAAAACAAAGCAATAAAACTGCTGAAGAAACTGAAGTGAAACTTCCCGATCAGAGATGTAAAAATATGACAATTGAAATCCCGGGCGAAGCTGGGCAGTTAAGCTAGTTATCTATGAAGGGTAAGCATGCTGAGTCCAGTTCTAAACATGAGGAGAGCACTAAATATGCTTGAATTTTGTTAATTGCTGACGAATAGTCAACCAAGTCAAGGGGGCTACGTTTATTGCCTGGCAAGGGTGAATACCCATGTTTTGTCCCTTAGCTAACAACATAAAAAAAATCCCGGTTGAACTTTCTCAGGTCTGCCTCCTCCATTTGCAGACATTTCCTGGCACCCATTCTTTTTTGCATTCGTCAACTTTTTGGAAGTTTGACCTCTTTTGATAAAATGTCTACATTAGGTGTTTTAAGCACTATTAGTAAGTTGAATTTCACAATCTTGCAGAATCTTGTGATCCATCCTATTCATTCAGTGACTATTGAAAGTGGTACCTGAAGAACATGACCATCAATCTCGGTCAGTTCTTGAAAGGCCTAGAGGGCTACATGGGGCTTTCTAGTGTTATCCAAACATAATATAATTTCTTCCAATGTTTTCCTCACAGAGTTTTAGCTACTACTTTGGTGTCAAATGCAGGGCATTTCGAAAATCTATTAGTATTGCAAATTACATAATTGTCTGGCAACATAATGCTTGACTGAGTACTTGGAGAAGTATTCAAGTCCTTTTTTGAAACAAGTGATAAGGGACTATGAACGTTTTTCTTAATCTCGAAAGCTAAAATGTATGCCAATCTCCAGCTCTCATAAGGAAGAAGTGTATTGTTGGGCAGAATTTTGAACTTCTAAATGTTTGCTGACCAGGTACATTAAGACTAACTCTTCCTTTAACAGATCTTAGGCTCAATTTCTATAGGAAATGTTAAAATCTTAAGGCATAAGCATTCTACATGGGTCTTACATGGTAGTATCTGGTATATTTCAGATATCATTTCGTTCAGTGTCAATAAGGCCCTCCGTTGGGCTTTGCTAAGTTATATATTAAAGTCCTCTTCTAACATCAACACGGTGGTCAATGTTTACCTATTGCAAGGCATTTAAGGTATTATTTTTCTCTCTGTCGAGGGCATTATAAAAATTAAACCAAATGCCATGGCACCCCTCGTAAAAATGATATAGCTAACAGCGGGTGTCCGTGTTTGTTGGTGCCCCTTTGCACCTCATTTGTCCTAGAGGGCCACTCTATGGGCCATTCATCATGGCTGTATATGGGTGCTTTTTGTTAGTGCACATTTTGGAGCACATTTTTTTCAGTCGCAGGGCTGCTACCGCCTACTTTCTTGTGGCGTACTTGTTTGGCCCTGTGCGCGTCTTTGACCGTGCGCTGGTTTGCCCTATTCGATTCCATAAATACGGGTTGTAGGCGAGCGTGTGGGCGTTCCGAGGAGCTTGCCTCCTGTACTTCCCCCGTGACGCCCATATTTTCACGCGTTGTTCCCCATTCCGAGTGTTACGCCCCGTGTTCCGCCTACTTTTGTGATGTGCGCCGCGCTATGTGCGATTTCGCAGTGGCCTGTTGGATGACAGCAATAAGAATTACTCCTATGGTGACACCCAACCTGAAAATGTGCTGCCAGCAGTGGGTACAGGGCAGAAAGTGGGATAAATAGTGCCCCTTAGCCCGTGGTCAGGGGGAGATTGATGGTTTGTGCTGCCGAGGCCCACATCATCTCTCCCTGAAATGACATACTGAAATGACATAAATGACACCCTGAAATGACATAAACCCCAAAGCCTTGTTCACCCAGAGACCCTGCTCGTTCTGAGACCCACTATACCCTGAGAAGCCAGTCACCCTAAAATCTCCTATTTGCAATCCTGAGCACTTGTAAACCTGAGGTCACCTGAATACCCTGAAACTGTAACAGACTAATATACAAGGACTCTGTGCTTCCTTCTTGCGTACTTGCTGGAACACTCCTTGCGGGAGACTCTGGAACTCAACGCAAGAGAGTACTGTCTGTGCCTAAGCTACTGTGGCAAGGTCTGTGTCTCCCATCAGGGCCACCCTCTCCTGGTGTATTTCCAAGTTCACAGTACTGGTGCCGTGACTCAGATCAAGAACTGAGGACTACTTACATCTGCCTGCACCACATGCCTGCATCTCGATGACTGCCCCACAGCCGGCTAATTGCCTGCTGCATCCTGTTGTCTGTCACTTTCATCCTGCTACCACCTGCGACCTCTAGGCCAGGAGGTAGGAATTGCTCCACCAGTCAGAGCCCCAGCCTGCCCACCTATCTTAGCTTCTTGAAGGGGGTTGGGTACTGGAAACCCATTCTCACAGACACTGACACACATTTAGCTTGTTATGGAAAGTTGTTCTGATTAATCTTTTTTACCTAGTTATTGTCGATATTTTAGCTTGTTGATTTGGGGCGTGGCAGGGATCATGGCGTGCCTTTGCTCTTGGAGAGTAAGATTATGGCGCACATCTATAATGGCAATTTAAAGACCTGGTGTGATGGCGCTAGTAGTGGACTCCATCCGCTTGGTCAAGTTGGAAGTTAAAGCCTGACCTATTCTAAATGCCTGACCTGTTACCTGCCTAGACCTGTGCCTGCCTGATTAGTTGTTCTGGGGACACCTAGGACGTAGCGCCTGCAGTTCTGCGAACTGAATAATGTCTAAAAGTGTGCCTTTGGAAAATCTTCCCAGCATACCGTATTCTTTTTCTAAGTGTGTGTGTTAAGGTGTGTTTTTGTGTCTGAGTGTGACACACTGCTGTGAGTGAATGCTACCCTGAAACCGCTGCTTAACTCCTGATTCCCAGCTGGTTGACCATTCACCTAGCAGTTTTACAGTATTACCCAGGACACAGTTTATTTTTGTAGAACAGTTTTAGTTGACTCTGTCTCTCAGAATGGGAAATTGTGCCAGACGATCATGTGAAATAGATGGTTTCTCAGTCAATTAGTTGGCTTCTGTAATGGCTGCTCTGCATGGCCTTGAGATGAACCGGTGGTCACCATTGTGGCGAAAAATGACAAAGCATAAGAACATGGTAGTGTGGTTCCTGCAGGGCTCTTTTAATCCATGCTACATCGAAGCTGTCCACACTGTCTGAAACTGAAGAGTAGTGGTAAGTCCACAAAGAGGCAATGGACAGCCTTTTTCGTATGGTCTCAACAAAGTGCCACTGGAGTGAAACAAAGAATGCTTAAGACTCAGAAGAATTTGGAAAAAAGTCAGAATTGAATAATGTAGAGCTAAGAAACTTAGGGAAACAGCCTTCTCTAAATCATCTGTTCGCTTGTACCCCGTACTGTCCTTTGCTCCTGCAGAAGATGAGTCAGATTTCCCTGTCCTGGCGCTACATTAAAGGTTATTCTGCACCCTTTGCAGCAACAGTTCCATGGTGCCCCTAGCTCCTGCTGAAGTCACTTTCCCTGCAAGACCTCCTGAAGTTGCTTCCACAGTCTGACCCTTACATGCCTGCCCACTGACTCTGCCCAAGCCCATCCTGCCCCACCTGCACCAGTTGTACCTACTGCTCCTGGGTCACCTGCCCCCACTCCTAAGCAAGCACAAACTCTTCAGTGCCTAGGTGCCCATATGCCAGACCCGTTCTGTGCTAGCACCACTAAGAGTAGGGCCAATGTTGTCACCAAGAAGTATGGGATAGATTATTCCATTGTACAACAATATTCTAAAGGAGCTGAAGATATGAGGTGGCCAAAGGATATCCTAGTCCAGACCATGTCCTGTTCCTAGTCCAGAGAAGCTGAGGTAATGAATTATCTCTATGATCATGCTCTGTCACAGGACCGGAAAAGTGATCTGTCCTCGGATGAGGAAAGCAACACAAAGATCAAAATAGTGGCACCCCTGCGCTTAATTGCAGCCCTTAAGCCTTTCACCATGGCTACGGTGCACAAGCCCTGGCCAGTAGCAGACGAGATGAGCCTGAAATGTCAGTTCCTCAATGTCAGGAGGAGTCCGAAGGAATGTGTGGTGTTCCTGCAAGATGTGATTGCTACTTTTGCCCCATCCCTAGCAGACATAAGGCAGTTACTCAGGAGAATGTAGTATTTACTATTCTGATAGAAGCTGCCTGATCTATGTGGGACATGCCTGATCACATTATGGTATGTAGAATCAGAATACCTGGAACTCAGGTGTTTACAGAGTTCTAGAAGGGAAGACTGGAATTGAATCATAACTGTCCAGATCCCTTTGCTACTAGTTGTCTCCCTCCTCCTTTTACATATATTGTTATATTCTTATATTATTATATTTATCATTCAATAAATATACTTACGTTTATAATCGCCTCCTGCCATTTGTACCATATCGATTGCGGCTACTTCATTTGGCGACGAGGATGGCTCCAGTTGAAATGCTGCTGCATCAAGTTGTACGGAGCTGCTCCGCTCATGCCCGAGCGTAGAAGCGGCCCCGTCTTCCTGTTCCTGAAGGTAACGCTCGGCTTTCGTTTTAATTGTATCGAGCCGGCGCTGTGTTGTATTCACTTCAGTGCGGCACATGAGGAATCTGACGGAATTTGATGGTCTGTGCTACGTATCACTGAACCGCTGCATCTACATTACCCATTGGATTTCACGCATACGTTGAATGCGCTGAAGAAGGAAGACATTTTTAAAGGCGCAGTACACCGTTTTTTTCAAACGCAAGCCTGCTTCTCTCATGCACTTTGACAGAGTTGAATAAGCATAACATCATAGGAGGCGGAATCTCCTGTTTTGTTGTAGTGCAAATTCAGGGAACATTTTTGTTAATTATTATACGAGGAACACTCACCTTCTGACTTATAGCAATGATTCACCTCTCCACTAATCAAAGGTGCATCGAACAAAACTCCCAATCGAAAATGAATACTCTCATACTGGCGAGGATTGAGTAGGAAGTGCTGCGCCACCACACCTCTTAGATATTGCTGTACCCTGCACATAATACTCAAGCACAATCTGAATTGGCGTGGTTTTGCACTTTACTCATATATATTTTTGTGGTTTTCATAAACACAAACTGTCATGGCATTTAGCAGTGTGCCTCCACCTGCTTTCTTTATGCCCAGCACTGACGAACCTGCTTTACCTTGGAAGAGGTGGATAAAATATTTTGAACATTATGCGGGGGTGATTTGTGGTCCCAATTGCAGTGCAGAGAAAAGGAAGTCATTACTCTTGCACTGTTTAGGTCCTGTTGGTCAAGAAAAATATGAAACACTTCCAGAATTACCAGAAGAGGAGAGTGTGGACCTAAATGAATACCAGCTAGCTGTAAAGAAAATTGATAAACATTTTGAAAAGAAAGTGAGCATAATTCTAGAACGTTACAAGTTTGGCAAACGCACACAGGAGGAGGGAGAGAGTGTGGAGAAGTTTGTCACTGCATTAAGGAAATTAGCAAAGTCATGCAATTTCAATGAGCAACTGGATGAGAGACTCAGAGACCAATTTATGTTAGAGTGTTGCAGTAGCAAAGTGAGGGAAAGATTGTGGTCAGAAAGTGATCCTTCCCTTGACACTGTGCTCCGAGTAGCAAAAGAAGTAGAACACACCGAGGAGTGTGTTAAAGAATTGGAGAATAAGATGAAACAAGTAAAAATAGGAAGCAGTAATAGTAAAATGCATGATACACCTGATGAGGAGTCAATTTCCATGATCAATAATGACACCATTAAGAGGAGATCTGTCACAAAACAATACAATTTGTTGAGAACGGACAAAAGATCAAGCAAATATGGTCAAAGGGGTTCATTATATGAAGTTTATAAGAAAAACAGTCCAGAGAATCAATTAAGGAAAGTGGAAAAAAAACGCCAAGGAAGGTGTTACAGATGCGGCAATGTGAATCATTGGGCTGATGACCCAGATTGTCCAGCATTAAAGATCATTTGCAACAAGTGCAAAGGAAAAGGTCACTTCTCTAAATGTTGCAGATCTCGCGACAATGCCATGAACTGGATAGGGGACAATTCTGATAGTGATCGTAGTGAAAAGGAAATTCAAGACGAATGTGTATGTACTATAACTGATGATGATGATGAAGAAGTGTTGGAAAGTCCCAGGGCGATGGTGTCCATTGATGGCAATGAAGTATGTATGATGATTGATACGGGTGCAAAATATACGCTCCTGCCGAGACAATTTTGGAACAAGAATAAACATGAATATTTACATGAGGCGGATATCAATCCAAGAGCCTATGGAGGTGTGAAAATTAATGTCATTGGTTGGCATTGGGGAAAGTTGAAATTTAAGAACAGAGTTGCCAATGGCAAAATATATATCACAGGTGAAGGGAAAACTGCTCTACTCAGCTGGACCCACCAGAGTAAATTACGAGTGAAAGTGGACTCCACCAGTATGGAATCAGTCTTGTCTATAAGTAGTGGAGGTGCTGAATCGATTAATGGTGGTGATGTTATACGTAAAGCTGGTTTGCTAAAGGTTTTCCGAGATAAGATAGGATGTCTTCAAGGTTATACCCATCAGATATTACTCAAGCCAGACAAAAAACCTATAGCTCAGAGATTAAGAAGCATTCCTTTAGCTGTACGAGAAGAAGTCAGCAAGGAAATAAAGAAAATGGAAGAAGATGGAATCATAGAAAGCATTGATGCCAGCGAATGGGTTTCTCCACTTGTTGTGATAAGGAAAAAAATCAGGAAAACCTAGAATTTGTGTTGATTTACGTGAGTTGAACAAATGTGTCATACCTGATCGCCATCCTTTACCAAATATACAAGAAATTGTTTCTACCATTGGACCCTCCAAAATATTTTCGACGTTAGACTTATCATCTGCTTACCATCAGATTAAATTGCATAGAAGTTCAAGGAAACTGACTGCGTTCATAACTCCTGATGGTTTGTATCAATTTAAAAGAATGCCGTTCGGATTAGTGTCGGCAGCATCAGTCTTCCAGAAGGTGATGCATGGTATGTTCAAGAATACTAATGGAGTGATTTGTTTTCAAGACGATATATTAATTCATGCTGTCACTCAAGAATTACACGACAAGAGATTATTACATGTATGTAAAAAATTGTATGATGCTGGCATGACTTTGAGCAAGGACAAATGTAAGATAAATTGCATGGAAATCGAATATTTGGGACATAAAATTACAGCAGAAGGAATTTTTCCAAAACCACAATTAGTCAATACCATTGTGGGAATGCCGAGCCCGAGTAACAAAGATGAGATTCGTACATTTATTGGCATGGCTGAATATTACTCAAAATTTGTCAAGGATTTTGCCATACACACTGTTCCATTACGAGAGGCACTCAAGAGGAAATTGTTTGAGTGGAACGTGGAGTGTGAAAATGAATTCAATTTTATAAAAAATGCGATAAATTCTGCTCCTGCATTAAAGAATTTTTGTACCAATGACAAGATTATCATCACTACGGATGCCAGCAACATAGGTTTGGGAGCAGTGTTGTCCCAAGAGAAAGATGGTCAGGAAGCAATAATTGCTTTTGCATCAAGATTGCTTAAGGGAGCAGAGATTTCATACGCCACTATAGAGAAGGAAGCTCTAGCTATTAAGTGGGCAGCTGACAAGTTTAGAAGCTTTATATGGGGAAACCAAGTTGAGTTTCGAACTGATCATAAGCCTTTAACTCAAGTGTTCATGTCAAAGGGTCTTAATAAAGTATCCAACAGAATGAGAAGATGGGTCATGATGCTGCAAGAGTTCAACTACACTGTGATATATGTTCCAGGAATAAAGAATGTGTCTGCTGATTGTTTATCTCGCTTAACTAACATTTCTGAGATTGTCGATGAAGATGAAGACATGGAAGTTGTCTTTTGTGTGGAAACTTCTTCCATATCCAAAGATGTTTGGGATCAGGCTGAATCTAATGATAATAACATCAAGAAATTGAAAGAATTAATTCAAAGTCATCATTTTATGAAGAAATCTAAATTTGAGGAGGCCAACTTAAGTGCTTTTTGGACGGTTGCAGATGAACTGCATGTTCAAGGTAATTTTGTAATGAGAGGAGATAAAGTCATTCCTCCGACGGATCTGCGTTTGAAGATTATAGAACTGGGTCATGAGGGTCATCAAGGAGTGATAAAGACTAAACAAAGAATTAGGAATGACTATTGGTGGCCTGGTAGTGACCTGCAGATTGAGCGATATATTAGGGAATGTATCCTTTGTTGTGATGATGAAAAAAAATGTGTGGGTTCCAGGCAACCAATGGTTATTACTGACATTCCCAATAGTGTATGGAGGGATATAAGCATGGATGTCTTAGGTCCCATATGTTGTAAAGGTGTACAAAAGTATTGCTTGGTAGTCATAGATCTTCTCACCAGGTGGGCAGGGATTTTAATTACTTCTAGTGTCACGGGTAAAACTGTGGTTGAATTTTTATCAAATATAAGTGAGAGGGTAGGATATCCGGGAAGTATTCTTTCCGATAACGGTACTCAATTTAAGTCTAAAGAAGTGGCAGACTTCTGTAAAAAATTTGCCATTGAGCACAAGACTAGCTCAATTTATCATCCCCAAACTAACGGTAAAGTAGAACGTTTTAATAAAATCTTGAAAGAGACCATTTTATAATCGCCTCCTGCCGTTTGTACCATATCGATTGCGGCTACTTCATTGAACAATGGGCTGGAGTGTTGCCCAGAGCAATGCCGGAGGTTAAGATTTATTCTAAACCTTCCAGCCATCACCCCTTTTGTTTTACTATTGTCGCCCTGAGTGGGATGAGTATGCCTACACGTGGTTCTCATGACTGCTGGGCCTAGAGACCCAAGCTACCCCTCACTGATGGCACCCAATGAGGCTGAAACATGTCTGAGGATGCTTCTGTTCTCGTGCAGAAGGGATGCGACTAAGCAGTTTGGGCTGGACTGCCCC
This sequence comes from Ambystoma mexicanum, assembly GCF_040938575.1. Classification (NCBI taxonomy): domain Eukaryota; kingdom Metazoa; phylum Chordata; class Amphibia; order Caudata; family Ambystomatidae; genus Ambystoma; species Ambystoma mexicanum. The sequence goes on along the minus strand of NC_090932.1, from coordinate 853,215,961 downwards.
TTTGGTGGTGGGACCAAGTCTGATTTGCATATCATCTTTCCCCTTTTGTAATGGCTTGGCAGGCAAAGATCGATGGCCTGGAGGGTTGCCCAGGGCAGTGTCACAGGTAACGATTTATTCTAAACTTTCCAGCCAACACCTCTTTTGTTTTGCTATTGTTAGCCAGAGCGGGATGGTATGCTTAGACGTGGGTCCTGTCCCTACTTGGGCTAGAGACCCAAGCTACTCCTCAATGATGATGCCCAATGAGGCTGAAACATGTCTTGGGATGCTTGTGCAGAAGGGATGTGACCAAGCAGTTCGGGCTGGAATGCCCTTATGGGGGTGGGACCAAGCGTGAATTGCATAATGTATTTCCACTTTTTGTAATGGCTTGGCAGGCGAAGAATGATGGTCTGTGGGGTTGCCCAGAGCAATGCCAGATGTTAAGATGTATTCTAAACCTTCCAACCATCACCTCTTTTGTTTTGCTATTGTCCCTATGTGTGGAATGGGTATGCCCATATGTGGGTCCCAGTGCCTGCTGGGGATAGAGACCCAAGCTGCTCCTCACTGATGATGCCCAATGAGGTTAATAACATGTCTGGGGGTGTGTGTGGTCTGTGCATAAGGCATGTGATCAGGGAGTTTGGGCTGTTCTGCTTTTTTGGGGGTGGGACCAAGCCTGATCTACATCTGGTCTTTCCCCTTTTGTAATGGCTTGGTAGACAAAGAACAAACTTCTGGAGGGTTGCCCGGAGCAATGGCAGAGGTTAAGATTTATTCTAAACCTTCCAGCCATCACCTCTTTTGTTTTGCTATTGTCACCCCGATTGGGACGGGTATGCCCAGACAAGGGTCCTGTGCATGCTGGGCCTAGAGACCCAAGCTACTCCTCACTGATGATGCCCAATGAGGCTGAAACATGTCTGGGGATGCTGGTGGTCTCGTGCAGAAAGGATGTGACTAAGCAGTTTGGGCTGGACTGCCTCTTTGTGGGTGGGAGCAAGTCTGATTTGCATATGGCCTTTCCCTTTTTGTATTGGCTTGGCAGGCGAAGAACGATGGTCTGGAGGATTTCCAAGAGCTATGCCAGAGGTTAAGATTCATTCTAAACCTTCCAGCCATCATCTCTTTTGTTTATTTGTTTAGTTAATCAGGAATCTACTGTCTTCTGACTAGCTTGTCACTGTCATGGCTAACGCAAACTGGACTGCTGAGATGGAGCTAAGGAACATACCAGAAGGGAAAAATTATAATGATGAAGTAGTCCCGACTAAACCTGTCCTGTCTGCTAAGCTTTCGAAAATAGCCAATATCCGCCTGTCACAGACTTTGAGCAAATAAAATCTTGCAAACAGATGAGAAGAGAGAATGTTGCTGATTACTTAGAAAGGGTTAAACACGCATTCCAGCTGTATTCTGGCATGACAGATCCTGTCAAGTCTGCCAGGCCCCTGATTGTGGCCCAGTTTGTGGAAGGACTCTACCCAAAGGATAATGCAGATATTGAAAGATTGTGTGTTGGTTGGGGTAGCATGTCATATTCTTCAATCATAGCGCAGGCAAGCCATTATTGTAATCTGCACCAGAAAGAGCACCAGAAAACTAAGGGTACACTGATGCACGTGCAGGTAACCAGTCTTCAACAGCAGACTGAAGCAAATGCTGCTGCCCTGTGAGCTACTGTAGACTTTGGTGACTGTGCCCTGCAGATGATATACATGCCCTCTCAAATGCAGTATGGTAACTTTAGAGCTCAGTCCAGTTGAGGTGTTTGCATCAGAGCCAGGGGCTTCGCGGCCCACCAGTCTATGCCCCGGCCAGGAAAACAGCCTTTTGTGTCCCAGTCAGGTCCACAGCTTCACTTAGACCAGTGTGCCTATTGTAAGTAAATGGCCCGCTGGAAATTGGAGTGTCCCCAGAGACCAAGACCACAAGGTCAGGCTTACTCAGTGCCAGGTAACTCTGTACCACCTACTGCCCCAGCCCAGTACCAGCCCTTGATGCCACACTCCATCCCTGTCAGTTATGGACCCCCGGCACAGCGACCTGGCCCTAGTACAGCCCATCCTCTTGGTTATTTCCAGTCCCCTCTACCTCAGGTGTCCCAGGCAGATCCGTCTGTCCACCCCCCTTAATGGTAAACTGTCCCACCAGAATTCCCCACCTAGCTCTGCACTGTAGCCTTGGTACCCCCAGTCAGGTCAAGAGCCACTCCAGTTTCCACATACATGACTGGGCCCTGACCCAGACTCTCATCCGTCACCTGACCTCCTGGCCTTGACCATCTCCTTTCCTGAATCTGGTCCTGACGTTACCACCCGAGTAGCAGGACAGACCACTGAGCTGTGGGTGGACACAGGAGCAACCTCCAGTACTCTGAGACTTAGGGAGTTCCTGGATGCACCACTGTCTGGTTGCACTGCAACTGTTCAGGGTGTGGAAGGTAGACCCTCAAGGGTTTATATCACTGTCTCAGACTGGGTCAACCTGGGTCCCATGACGATATCCCAAACATTTGTTTTGAGTACCTCTTCCTTGTCAAATTTGGTAGGTATGGATTTTCTGGGAAAAGTAGGTGCTGTGATCTTTTACCAAAAATGTCAGGGTAACCCGTACATCCCAGATAAGCCTAATGATTTCTATATGCAAATGCCTAAACCCATGACCAGGCTACAAGCGTTCAGGGACCTGTGTCCTGTCCTGGTTGCTACTTCCCTGACCAAAGAGGACTTGAGGGAGTTAGATTAAGTACCAGCCTGCCTATGGGCCAAACAGAACACTGAAGCTGGTCTGATCCGGTCTGCTCAGTCTGTGCATGTCCAAATTAGTCCAGGAACTGTTTTGCCCAGAATCCTCCAGTACCCCATGAAGCCAGAAGGAGAGAAAGAACTTGTCCCCGTTATCAATTCCTGGACCCAAGTCAGAAGTTAGCTTTTGAGAATGTAAAGACAGCACTCTGTAGCACGCCTGCATTAGGTCTACCAGACTATGATAAAGACTACACAGTGGAGCTTTGCAGCTCCTTGCATACTTCAATACCCCGTTATACCATGTTGCTTCAGTCCTGCCCACCTGTCTGCAGGCGATTGCCAGTTCTGTGTTGTTAGACCTGAAAATCTGCAATATTGTGCTTGACAGTAAGCTGAATGAGATTCTGTCCATGGCTTTCTGACCCAGTCCCTGACTGTAATTCAGCATTCCTAGTGCCTGCCTGTGATGAATACGTGGATATGCATGACTGTTTGCAAGTAGTACATTCCCAGATCACTGTCCACCCAGACCTTACTGACACCATTATCTCTGGAGCCCCAGTGTTTCCGAGTGATTCTGCCCAGAGGCATGTAGAAGATGGTTCCTTGGTCTCTGCCAATGCTGTTGTTTCTTGGGAAGAAATTACCAATGTCTACTCTGTAGTTGAAGCATCCCCCCTTGGACCTGGGTATTCTGCCCAGGTAGCTAGACTAATTGCCCTGCCCATTGCCTGCACCCTCATGACTGGGTAATAAGCCACAATTCTGACTGATAGCTGGTATGTCCTGGGAGTCTGCCAAGAATTTGGCATGTTCTGGAAAGAAAGAGGATACCTGACCTCAGCAGGGACCTCAATCCGTAATGCCCCTCATGTAGCTGCCCTCCATGATGCCCTGTTGCTGTCCCTGAAAGTATCAGTCATGCACTGCAAGGCACATCAGACTGGTATGCCCTGGCAGTTAAAAGGAAATTATATGACAAAGTTGCTAAACAGACAGCACAGGCCGTCCCTGACGTTCCTCAGAGTACCACCCTGGTGTTACCATCCCAACCTGTGCCAGACCCAGGGACATACACTGCCCTCCTGCTCTGCACCCTGCAGGCCACACACAAACCCCTTGAGCCTAAGAAATGGAAAAGAAAGGGTTTTGCCCAGGATTCAGGAGGGATTTGGTGTAGTGTAGATGGGAAATTAGTTGGCCCAGCATTTGCTCAAGAATACCTGATCCACCTTGCCCACAACACTGCACACATAGGAGGGGGGAGCCTGACCAGTTATATCAAAAGCACATGGTTTGCCACTGGGTTGGGAGAAATAGCAAAAAGATGTGTTCAGAAGTGCCACATTTGCCAGCTCCACAATGTAGGGAAAGCAATAAGGGTAGCCCTAGGTTCTTCACATGTTCACCAGCCCACATTATTTTTCAAAAATCAACTTGTCTTTGTCCACATGCCAGGAGTGGCAAAGAACAGGTGCATCCTGGTGATTGCCGACATGTGCAGTGGGTACAACAAAGCATTTCCCTGCATTCATGACAATGCTATGACTGTAGCAAGAAGACTCCTAAAAGACACTTGTCCTAGATGGGGGTTGGTTTCTGTTATTTCTAGTGATGGAGTAGCATATTTTAACAACCATGTCATGACACTGATGTATGAGGCCCTAGGCATTGATCAGAAACTGCATGTCCCCTACTGTCGCCAGAGTTCTGGAAAAATAGAGAGAAAGAATGGGGATCTAAAGGATAAAGCTTGTGAAGATTTGTCTCCAGGCAGCTCACAATTGGCCATATGCACTGCCTCTTGCTTGATGTACATGAGAGGAATGCCCTGTCGATTTGCAGGTCTCTCTCACTTATAAATCATCATGGCCAGACCTATGTCTCTCCCAGCTGCAGCACCACCCACAGTCAATAGGTTATCATTGGCTCTGACTGATGAAATGGTTCTTGCTTATTTTAAACACTTTGATCATGAGGAAATTACATTCACAGGCTGGTGAAGCTCAGCTTGTCGCAGGTCAGAAGAAATTGCACAACATCCAAGAAGGAGATCGGGTGTAATTGAAAGACTTCACCCATGACTCCTGCCTGAAACCCTGCTAGATAGGACCTTTTGCTGTTTTGCTGACAACAGACACTGCTCTACCATGCGGTAAGACTTGGGTACATGAATCAGACGCTAAAAAGGTGAGGCCTTCCCCAGAACCGGAACTTGACACAGCTCAACTGCCTACTCAGCTGTTTGGTCCCTGTGCAGCCCATCACCGAGCCCAGGAAGGTCAAGGTCTGGATCACCAAAAACCCAGATACAACCTCTGGCCACAATAAAGGTATTGTGCTAGATACCCTGTCCCTGCTCTAAAAGACTGAACTGTGTTTTGAACCTGAACCGTCCTGACACCCAAACAGGCTCTGAAAATTGAACTGTGCTGTGACCCTGTAGAGGGTCCTGTCTCTGAAATCGCTCAGAAAATTGGACTTTGCTCTGAACGTGAAATTGTCCTGAATCCACAGTTGAAGTTGCCCCTAACCTGAAGCCACTTTGTCCAACTGTACTTGCTCTAAAAGGGAACATTGTTCTGAGAAACTGAATGGTGCCCTGCACCCGAATTTGTTCTGAGGGGAATTGCACTGAACCGGAAACTGCTCTGAAACTGGAGCATCCTGAACTCAATATTGTTCTCTGAAAGCAACTGGTTCCTTGAAATGGATTTGCTCACTAAATTTGAACTACTCTGAATTTTGAATAGTAGGTAGAATTGGGAGAGTAAAACCTGATACACTGCCAAGAGAGATTTCTGCCCCCACACCTATGGAAGAAGCACTGCCGCACCAGTTACACTGCAGAACTGAGAGTGACAGAGCACCACTGCAAGCAAAGTGGAAGAATGCCTGCTCAACACCCTGACTTGCTCGCCCTGTGCCTGGGCCATCACCCTGATGTTGAAGGTATCTGCCAGCTAACAAGAGAACACCTTTATGCTAGCCTGTAACCTGTCAGTACTTGGGTAGCCCAAGAAGATCTCTAATGGGTATCTGGCAACACTGCCTACAAGCAATTGCCCAAAATCTAGAATGGAGTCTGCTCCCTGAGCCATGTCATTCCTGCCATCAGAGTGACAAAGGGGATACCACTTGGCCGCATCAGGAACACCAGAGACCCGGCCCAGTCCATGGACATTGTGAACACTTACTTGCCCTTGACCAATAGTGAGCTGTACAGTAGTGCTGTTGTGTTCCCTCAGGTAGGAGTTGTCCAAGTAGGCTGCGACGTCTACAGACCTAAAGTCCTCGTAGTTCTACTGGCTAATGAGCCTACTGTCACCTTCAATTCCCTGGCCACTGATCAATGAAAGCTAAGAAAGTGGCTCTGCAGAACCGTCTCGCATTGGACATGTTGCTCGTATCACATGGAGGTGCATGTGCCCTGATAGGAACCGAATGCTGCACATTTGTTCCAGACTTTTACAATCCCACGTTCAATCATGCCTTTTTTATTGCCTCCTTAAGGTCTAACCCCTCAGATGATTCTATGTCCTGAATCTAGAATAATAGACACTTCCTGGCAACTGTGGGATGAAAAGTAGTATCATATATACTGTGTCGTGTGTTAACTTGGGTTGTGGGTTCGGTTGCTTTTAAAATTATCATGTGTATTATTATAAGATGCTGCCAGACCAAAAATACATTGCTGATCATGACCCATGTCCCCCTAACAGCCAGGAGCTCACAACTCTTCCACCTCCAGACTGGACTTTGAATATGAACTTCAGAGACTGAACAAGATCGACCTGCAATATGCTCCCTCTTAGGACCAGAGGGGGAATTGTGGAAATGCCTGTCTTATTAATGAATGGCTGACACTCTGTGTTTACACATGTAGCTTGCTATTCATAATGTTTAGGCATGGTAGTATGGCATATTTGTGTCTGCTCTAGATGCATTGATTTGACGATGTGATGGATTGTGTATATTGCTTTGATTGTCTGTATCACGTTATGATCCACGTACAGTCTGGCCTGCTCAGGTCACCCCTGCCCTGTCTGTCAGTCTGGTGTCAGTCCCTGGTTGTCTGTGGTTTGCCCCTGTGCACTTGCCCAGCCTCCCCTCCCCAGTTAAGCCCAAGACTCTGTGCAGCCATATTTGTCCCCTTCTTCACATTCAGTTTGAATCCCAGAGTCTCTCCCTGAGAACCAGTGGGTTTTGAATGTCATCACACCTGCTTCCTGCCCAAACAGCTGTATATGCCCTGGCAGAGATACCTGGGTGCCCTGGTATTTGATCCTGTAGCACCCCTCGTAAAAGCTATATAGTTAACCAAAGGGTGATTTTACTGTAGCAATAATAATCACTCCCAAGGTAACACCCCATCTGGAAGTGGACTGCCAGCAGTGGGTGCAGGGTGGAAAGGGGGATAAGTAGTGCCCCTCAGCCCGTGGTCAGGTGGAGAGTGCTGATTTTTGCTGCCCAGGCAAAGCTCTGCTGGATCTTTGAGTTCACTGCTCTCTCTCACTCTCGCTCTCTTTCCACTATCTTACCTTCTCTCTTTCGCTAGCGAACACCTCACTGCTCCACAGGCACCCTTAGACCCACTGCCCCATCCTGATATCCCAAGCTCCCGAACTAGCGGTTGACCCTGAATAACCCCTTAGACCTGGTATATATTGGCAACCCAGCAGCCTCTGAGGAACCCAGCAATCCCTGAGTAAGCCAGCACACCCTGAAAGTGCATACACTCTGAAGCCTCGCACACCCAGAGAGCCCGTCTGTTCTGAGACCCGGTATACTCTGAGAAGCCAGTCATCCTGAAATTTCCTGTTTGTTACCTGCAATCACCTGTAACCCTGAGGTCACCTGAATAAACCTGAAACTATAACTGACCCATGTACAAGGACTCAGTGCTTCCTGCCCGTGCACTTGCTGGTGCACTCCTTGCTAGAGGGCAGGAGACTCTGGAACACAACATAAGAGAGTATTATTTGTGACTAGGCTGCTGTGGCATGGTCTGCGTCTTCCATCATGGCCACCCTCTCCTGGCATATTTCCAAGTCCACCCCTGGTACATGAGCACAAGGATGCCCCATCACATTTCAGGTTCCTTTTCTTAATTTATGATTTATAATTCCATGTCCTAAAAAATAAGGCAATAGCAAAGCTGACATTTTTCTTATGTGATGGGCTGTATATGGTTAAGATATAAAATATTATTTTCTATAACCCAGCCAAGGAATAACTATTATTTCACAACCCTATTCTTGTTAATATTGATTTTTAATCCGCTTATTATTGGAAACAGAAGTCTTATATGGCCATGTGACTTTGGCTGTCAGGATTTTGTTTGTGCTGATTGAGGCTTGTGGGGAAACTGTGTAAATCAACAGAGGATTGCTTCCTTGGCAGATGGAAAGTACCAGCACAAAAAAGGGATCTCAAGAAATAAAGAATGGTCTGTGTAGTGGCAGTACTAATTTACAGGGATAACATTTGGTATTAGGGATGTTCCCCACTTTTTTCAAATTCTTGCCATGGTTTTGTTTCCCTAAACTATTCCTAGGTTTTCCTTCCCTTGGTTTGTAGGGTCAGCATAAGGGGAAAGAAACTCCTACAGGACCTCTAACAAATGCAAAAAAGAAGAAAGTGCTTCTTAACAGTTTTGGTGATGGGGTAAATCAAATCAAGTAAAAGGCTCCTAGACTAAAAGGACTTAATTGCCGAAATCCAATGGCCATTTCTCTAGTATAATCCATAAACCTCTGGGGTTGTCACATCCAGTAAATCATCCTGTGTTACATTCACAGTCACAGGGAATTTAAACAGCTCAAGCATGCATCTTTACTTGGACTTGGCAGATGATCCTGAGGGAAGTGCTATCCTTGTGGAATATCCAGCCATGTGACACAATCATAGTGGGGCAAGGATATGCAGTCCCCCCGCCTTGCCATAGAGGTCTCCTTGGGTAGGAAGTTCTTCAGTCACCTTGCTCCTTTTGAGGTTAGATTGATTAATGTCCAACAGCCCAGGGGGGGGTGGCCTCCTCAGCTTGAACCAGCTTCAGATTTCTCTCAGGCTCTCAAGGTTGCAAACTTATTTTCAGCTCCAGTGGATTTGCAGTTACTACTAGAGCATGGGCTAGAGCCCCAGCAGGCTACTCTATTTCGACTATTCTATAATATACTCTTGCTATTCCCATATTCTGTGTCAGAGCCTCCAGGTGGTTCCTGACTCCATTCTACTCTAGAACTCACAATTCTCTTACAGGGTGACATGCTTGGATTAGCCTTCTCTTTTTCCCTCTCTCTGCTTCTCCTTATCCTGTTACTGCTGCAATACCAAATCTTTTGAGTAATGTTCTAATTCCTAAATGGCCTAGTGGTGTGTGTCTCGTTTTCTATTGTTGCTTTTGAACTAATTGTTCCAAAAAGGTTTCTGATTGGTGGTCAGTTACCATATTAGCCCTGGGTTGTATGACTGGTATGGGCTCCATGGTTCCATCTCCTCTCTATTTTATGTATCGTTCCCCTCAAGTGTAAACAGGTGTTGTGTTTTTCTATTGACTTTGATTGGTTTGCAATGTTGCCTCTATAGCCCAGCATCTTGGGGTCAGGCTTAAGCATTATGGTGGCCAAGTGTCCAGTCTTCAGCTAGTGTACTCCCTCACTAAAGTCTGGTTTGCGCTGTGTGCAGATGACCTGCTCTTGCGCCCCTCATCACAGATGGTTGCTATTTATTGTTATCCAGTTTATGATCCACTCTGAAGCATGTGTGCCTATAGAAACACTAAAAAGGATCCCACTATCATAGCAGAATTCGAGATTCTGACCAGAGAAATCAGCCGACAGACATTGTACATGCTACTCTCTGCAAAACCTTCCTAATGATGCTATTCTTATATTTGTTCTCCTAACACTACTGACCATTGAATGTAGTATCATCGGGTGCCTTCCCTCATTTCACAAGCAGGACATTTCCAGGTGGGTCTACATGAAGGGGAAGCGGCAGGTTACATGGTGTGGCAGCTATCGGGGGGGGGGGGGGGACTGGGGAATCTCTGAGGGATCCTGATGAACCATCTTCAGGGAATGCATCACACAGCTGTTAGCATACCCTGGCCTCCTGATTTCCCCAGTCCCTATAAATGATCTCTCATGAGATGACTCAATCACAGTGGACTAACCAGAGCATCTCGAGAGAGAGAGAGAGAGCCATTGTCAGAGCAACAAATTGGTGTTGTGAGTGTTCTGAATTGTCCTTGCATATTTGCAGTCAATAGACAGGTAATCTCTTTTCAATCAAAAAAGGAGTAAAAAAAAGTAGAGCAGTGGTGCAGAGGTTCCAACCCAGCTACCTTAGATGCTCCATTTGCTTCTGTTCCTTGGTTAAGATATAGAATTGTATAGACATGTTTATATTATTATTATTATTATTATTATTATTATTATTATTATTATTATTATTATTATTATACAATCATAAAAATAATAGCTATTATTGTTATTATTATGAATATTGCTGTTTTATTTTAAATGTAAACCCTTTGTAGACCATTTAAGGCCAAAACAGTTCACTTAAAATTTAAAATTATAGTGACGCACTGGTAGAGAGGTTCACACCCAGCTCACAAGGCTGCTCCTTTATTCAGGGTAAAGTGTCTGGTCCTCTGCACCATAAATTCTGTGGTTATGAAGGGCTCCATCTTGGGGCAGCAGCAAACTCCTATACGGCAGGTCAGTAAATGATGCGACACAATGAGTATCTATACAATCTTGCGCGTGAGCTCGTCAGTTTGTGTTTAGTGCCACACCATGGAGGGAGTGGAAATGCACAGTTAATTTACTTTTAGGTATTTTGGTGGAGGGGAGAAAAGATATAAATATGTGCGTGGCGGGTCACCATAACCTGGGGTATCTTATCACGGCAGAGTATATAACTTGTTGGTTACAAATGTCAATGATATGCACTGTGTCTCTTCCATTGGAGGACATTATACACATTATGCAAATTAAAGCACAGTGGTTCACTGCAGTAATGCAGAGCGTTCTTTAAAGATGTTCCACCTGAACACTAGGTCTCTGAAAAACGAGGGAAGCAGTGGGAGGGTGGGTGCTACTGCACAGCCAACTGGTGTCTTCCCAGATTCCACAGGCTTGAGGGGAACAGTAAAGGGATTAGTTCTGCATTATTGGCTAACCTGTCCTTCCCTTCTTCTCTGGGAGGAAGACCCGGCATTGCACCACCCCTTCCACCAAACATAAACGAGGAGGAGGAGTCTTTAAGGTAAATGTGAAATGATGGGGAATGCTAGGGATGTTTCTGATTGATTCCCGGGAATGGGTAGATGAAGTCCTGAGGAATGTGCAAGTGTAATACCCTTGATTGACTGTGTTGCGAGCTTTCCCTGTTCCCAAATGGAAGCAGACAAGGTCAAAGAGTAAGGCAAAGAAATACACAACACTCATGACAAAAGTGAAAATGAATGTATCAAATAGGTATTGTTTTAGAATAACATAATTATGATTGCAATCTAGAACATTTGCAGGGGGTCTTAGAAAGGGTTACTGAGATTTATAGTGAAAACCCAACTTTAAAATACAATTGGTATGCCTGGGATGCTGTCAGCTTGCAGAATGTAGTGTCAGTCCATTTAAAATAAGATGCTTGCCACAAAGTGCCAGAGACCCACAAACTCAAGGGGCTAGGCCTCGCTATTCCTCATCTGATTGTTGAAGCTTTGACTTAAGGATCAGACTAAAGGTGAGAAGGATGTCAGCAACCTGACAGAATTCTGCCTTCAGCTGTATGGACGGAAGAACACAAAAAAGGTTAAACAAAAAAAATAAGAGTGACAACCGGTCAATAGTGCGAGTATAACATAATAACACACCAGATATGGGACAAACTGGTGCCAAAGTAAGACAGCATTTTGGAGAAAGTGCCATAGGGAAAACAAACAATTACAAGGGACATTGAAAGAGTGGTACCCCAAGGTAAATCCTTTCAAAAAATGTATCCAATCCAATATATTAAATTTGAGAGAAAACAAATTGGGCCTCATTACGAGTTCCGCGGTAACTCAGTGGTGGTTCCGGTGGGTTGCCACCGAACTCGTAACAACGTTTCCGCCGCCTGATTTCCCAGTGCCACTGGGAAGTCTCAGCGGGCCGGGATATCAGCTGATGGAAAGTGTAAGTCCCCATTCCCATGGAGTTCCGCAGGACTCCATGGGAATGGGGACACAGAAGCGCCGGCAGCATCGCTAACGGTGCTAGTACTTCCGTGGCAACTCCACCTACTGGGGCCGTTGTGGCCGGCAGCAACGTCCCAGGAAGGCAGAGTTGGAGTGTGGCAGTCCTGAAAGGGTGCCGGTACGGTGCGTACAGACCCCTTATTTCCGCCACACTCAGAAAGAGGCCCAATAACTCTGGAGCAGAGCAGGCTCTAGTATCATCAGGAAGTTGAACTGGAAAGGGTGAGAAAGGAGCAGAATATCAGGAACATATGCAGAATAAAAGAGGTGCTTAAAAGACGCTCAGTCACCAGGATAACGGGGAGTAACACAGTATAGACATCTGTATGCAGCGTAGAGAGAGGTAAAAGTCTAGGTTTGATCTTCCTTACCATGAAAACCTGACTGACGCAAATGCTGTTGCGCTTACTGACACTCATTGTAGTTTTCTGTGAGTCTAATGATGAGCAAACTGTTCCATGTGATAATGTCCCTGCAAAAATGTCGGCTGGAAAAAAAGTCACCAAAAAATGTCTGTTTTTTGCAGGGACATTCTCACATGAAACATGCAGGGGACACCCTGCAACCCACAAAACCTTTTTTTTTCTTCAAGGTGAGTGGGACACACCCCTGTAACTTCCGCTCCCTTTGACCCAATATGTATGGTAACCATATATAATGTTGCCACAGCCTTTTCCTGGTAACGTTATGTATGGCGACCATATATAGGGACAATATTACCGGATACCGAGCAACACCTGCGGTGCAGTGCCAGCCCACATGCTTGCAGTAATCCTTGCCCTGTGGGTCGATGGCATCCCGGCCGGTTGTGCTGGAGAATGTCCAGCACCCTGAAGGGAGTGCCAGTGCTTAGCAAGTGGTTTCCCAAAAAAAGGGGATCCACTTCTCCACAAACGGCCAGATTATCTATCCAACTCTTGCACCATGCTCAAACCTGCGGAAATGTGCTTTGTGCAAGTTGTGTTAGTTGTGTAATACCAACTGGGTGTTGTGAGGATACTAGGATTTTTGCAAGGAAGCTTTTGCCCATTTGTTTTTACCTGCATGATGTTGAATAGACCAATCAGTGCTTGCTCCAGATTTAGCTAGGACACGATCAAATTGGGCCTCATTACAACCTGTCAGGTTTGGACCGCGGTGATTCCGTGACGGCGGTAACAAAGTTTCCGTGTCCGCAAGGTTGCGGAAAGACCGTCCGATTACGTGCTGTCGGTCGCGCACACCACACGGATGCGGAAACGTTGTTACCGCCATCACGGAAAAAGCCACGGAAATGGACATAGCGCTGCCACAAGTAGCGCAAAAACCGTGTCCACCTCCGTCGCCATGGACACGGAACCGGAAATACCATGATCGCCAAAACAGGAAACAGAGTGGCGGCCATCATATAAAGCACAATCCATTGCCATCCAGAGTCAGCACAAGCAGAATCCACACTGTGAGAAGGCAAAAGGGACCACCAGCATGTCTGCCAGGATTCCAGCTCAGAGGCAGCGCAAACAGCGCTCTAGTGAGGCAGAGCTAACTGTTCTGGTGGAGCATATGGTGGAGCATGCAGAGATGTTGTTCAGTGGTGATCAACTGTGTGCCACACAGCAGCGGAGGAAGGAAGTGTGGGCGAAAGCAGCACGCAAGTGCACTGCTGTGGGCGTGACTGTGAGGAGCATCAAGGACTGCCACAAGCGGTGGGACGACCTCAGGCTGAGGGTTCGGAACCTGATCTCCACACACCGCCAACGCAGCAGTGGGACAGGTGGAGGACCCCCTTCCCACTGAGGCTGCAAGCATGGGAGGAGCATTGCAGCAGTGTCCTCCACCTTGAGGACATCCATGGGATCGGGGAGGCTGAGGCAGGAGTGAGCCCACCTGCAGATGCTGGTAAGTGGTGAAACATGAATGCCACATGAGAATATGTTGATGGCATGACTGGGCTAAAGGACCCATTAACAACCCCCCCCCCCCAAACAGTGCATGACTGGGCCAAAGGACCCATTAACAACCCCCCGCCCAAGCAGTGCATCACTGGGCCAAAGGACCCATTAACAACCCCCCCCCCCCCAAGCAGTGCATGCCTGGGCCAAAGGACCCATTAACAAACCCCCCCCCAAGCAGTGCATGACTGGGCCAAAGGACCCATCATGATCCGTATGGCAACCAATATCACAACAATGCATACCCCCAACAATCAGAGGCATGTAACTAACACTATTGAATGATCAACCTGTCTTATGCATGTGATGCACCCATCAGCCACCACCACAACACTAATTGCATGTCCTCTGTGTCCCCACAGCCGTGTCAGGTGACAGTGATACTGCACAACAGGCCAGGCAATCTGCACCGGCACGTGTCCAAGCCACCGCCCCTGCACAAGAGGATGCTGCCAGCAGTTCGGCATCTCTGCCCCCAGTACCAACGGCAACAAATGTGCCGGCCTCCACCACCAACATCCCCAGCGTCTCCACGCTGCCTGAGTTAACACAGGTGCCACTGGAACCCATCGTGCCCACCCAAACCAACACAGAAGGCAGCTGCACTGCAGAGGAGGCGGCCTGTAGTGACAACAGTGCCCCGGCAGAGCACTCTGATACTGAGCCACAGGGGGAGATGCCCACATTTGATGACCTGGGATCCTTCCATCAGCTGGAGTTTAGTCCCACATCACTCCGAAGTCCCATGAGGTCACCCACCCCATCTATGGCAGAGCTTAATTCCCGCATGCGGCAGATGGAGGAGCAGCAGGCTACCCTCACCCAGCTGGTGGAGAGGCAGCTTGAGGAATCTAGGCTGCAGAGGGAATGCTACAGCACATCAGTGCGTCGCCTATCAAGGTCCATTGGACGCTTTGCCAGCACTATTGTCACCCTGGCACGCCATGTGTGGGAGGGTAATGACAACACCTCCAGGCACATAGAGTCCATGTTGATTGGGCAACAGGCAAATATTGCATGTATGCCATCTATACCTGATTCTGTGCCATCCAATACCACCACCCCATCCAGCTCCACTACTGCCAGTCCAAGGAGGCGCTCGAGTCCGCTAACGGGGCTCTTGGGCAAGGATGCACAGGCACAGAAGCGCACACGGAAGTGATGGCATGTGTGTGGGGCACTGCAGGACACACGTGGACTTGAAGGGTGTGAGAGGTGGGTACGTTTGGGTGGTGGGGGAGGTTGTTTGAACATTGGGGCCTGGGTGGGAGTGGGTACATTTGGGTGGTGGGGGAGGTTGTTTTGGGTGTTTGAACATTGTGGCCTGGGTGGGGGTGGGTACGTTTGGGTGGTGGGTGGGCACGGGTGTATAGCTTCCCTAACCATTGCACCTCCTTCCCTGTTGTTAATTCATCAATATATCAATATATCAATATATCATCATTTGAAATCAAAACATACATGTGTGGACATCTATCATTTCATTTGCAGTACAACAAATCATTTATTGTCATCACCATGTCCATGCATTGCTGTGAATGTGCTGTGTCTCAAAAGTAAATGCGAATCAGTTAATCCCGTGCTCTTTGGCTATCAAGTGGACCCCCAGGTGGAGGTGGTGCATCCCATCCCCATCTCCATCTCCATCCCCGTCCCCATCCCCATCCCCATCTCCATCTCCATCCCCATCTTCTTCATCTGCGTCTGGGGGCATTGGGATGTTCCTGCGCAGGCAGAGATTGTGCATCATGGCACATACGAGCGTGATTTTACCCGTCTTCACTGGGCTGTACAGCAGTGATCCGCCAGATCTGCTCAAACAGCAGAACCGGGCCTTGAGCAGTCCGAATGTCCTCTCAATCATTCCACGTGTGCGGACATGTGCCCTATTGTACGCCTTTTCATGCCTGTTGCTTGGTCTCCGTGCAGGTGTCATCATCCATGGCGTGAGTGCATATCCAGCATCACCTACATGGGATGTAGATGGGGGGACATGTCAGTGTTTGTTGTATCATGTCTTAATCTGATGCTGTGCTATTTTGTATCATTGTTCATTCATGCATGTGTGCCATGCGGTGGTTGGAAGTGTTTATCGGCCATCACAGTGGATGTAGCCAAATGGATATTGACCTACACATATACGTGCATGTGTACTCTGCCCTGCGGGTGACATTTGATTGTGAGTATGGCATAGTGCAGTGATGTGCACACATGGCAGAGTCACTCCACTGTAATGAAGTAGTTAATGCAGGACGTCTCATTTACAGGCATCATGTGCATTGGGAGGGCAGTGTTCCATTTGTGGGTGGGTGTTTTCAGTGGCACAAGGCGTATGGGACAGTGACAGTATCGGCTGTGTGTGTCATGTGGCAGGGTGTGTACGGGCACACTGTGTTGACCTGTCATGTCTTCCTTTGTGATGTTTGGGATCCGCTGTCTATTTGGTTGATGGCAGGGGGGGTGATGCATGTGCGCTCACAGCGGCACACTCACATTGCTCATTGGCCTGGAGACACACACACCACTTCAACAGGGTCGGAGCATTGTCAGCTGTACTCACCTCATAGCCATGTGTTTTGTCCAGCATAGCGTTCCATGTACCATGGCAACGTGGAATTCCCCAGTACCATTGAGTCATGGGTTGAGCCTGGGAATCGTGCGCAGCAGTGTGTTATCAGTCGCGTGGCATCACATACCATCTGTTCATTCAACGAGTGATACTGTTTCCTATTGCGGAACACCATCTCAATTGCACGTGGTACTGTCAGCTCAATGTGGGTGCAGTCAACTGCACCTATGCAATTTGGCATGCCTGCTATGGCATGGAAGGCCAACTTGGTGGCAATGACCTCGGGGAGGGTACGGGGTAGGGCTATGTGTTCCGACACATGGCGCAACAGGGCATCCAGTACCTGTACCAGGATTTTTGAAAAACAGGGTTGTGATATGCCATGCAGCTCACCAACCGTGTGTTGATAGGTGCCAGTGCCAAGGAAATGCAGCACAGACACAACCTTCAGGAGGGGGGGATGGCGGTGGGGGTGTCTATGTGGCTGCTGGTGTTGACCTCAATCATGGCAGTGATGTACAGGATTGTTGGACGGTCCAGCCGGTATAGTGTGTGGATCTGTCCTGGGGTAAGGTTCCAGGGTGAGGCCCTGATGCGTGGTATTGCAGGCTGCCTGCGGGGTTGTGCCGGCTGGACAATGGGGTTTGCCATAGGTGCAGGGTTGGTTGGTTGGCGCCTGCGCCTCCTCCGCCTCCGCCTCCTCCTCTGCACCATTACTGCCATCATGTGCAGTGCTGCCTGTTGGTTGAGTAGGCCCAGTGCAACTAGAGCTGCTGCCTGCATGGTTTTGTGTTGTGTTGGGCTGGGTGTGGCCCTTTTGTAGGCTCCCAGTGTGCTGCTGGGTCCAGCTGGGCTGATTTGGTGCACCTGTGCCCTGATTCAGTTCAGCAGACACTGTTTAACGTCATGTTCACGTTGGCGGCGGTACCGCCACCGTGATCACGGTTTTAACGCCATTTTTCTGGCGGTGTTTTCGTGTCCGCGCTAGTTGTGATGCTCGCAGTGTTTCGTATTGCCGGTAACGGAGGGGTTTCCGTGCAGGTGGACTTTACGGGACCCTTAACTCCGTGGTGACGGTTGGGGGAGGTGCTATTTCCAGGGCTGCGGGTCATGATTGGGCGGACGTGGAAACGGTGCCAGTATGGTTATACCGGCAGCGTTAATTCTGGACCGGAGCACTTGTAATGAGGCCCATAGTCTTTACGGCCAAGGCTGTAGTAATGTACGCATGAACTATTTTTTTAAATCTTTTTATGTTTTTGTAATAAGGATACAAAAATTAACGTTGCCCCACTTTTCCTTTACTAAAGATGAGGCTCCCTTTGAAGTTACATCTGTTTAAAGTGTACAGATCACAGTTTTTGCCACAAGGCAAATGATTTTTAAAAAAATGGACTGGACAGGACCACTTTCCCCCATTCCATATTTCATATACAAAGTCTGTTTGCACAATTTGTTGAATCGCTGCACAGATTAGGTAATCGGGCCCCAGGTTTTAGCTGAAGAAGGTTTGAAGGTGCAGATGTTAAAAGCGGCAGGAGGCCACAACAGCTCAAAGGCAGACTCTGCTTCCATGAAGTGGGGGAAGGCACTTGTGTCCAGTGGACTTGATGTGGAGAGCTTGTCCACGCATGTCTTAACTCTACACTGCTCAGCAGTGCTAGGACAACACAGACGTCATCTGGGGATTACCAGGGGTCGCCAGGGGGCTACCTTGCTACCCCTAAAAAAAGTATGTAAAACATCTTTTATTTTTTATTTTTACAAATTAAAGTTCCTGTTCAGGCTTCTTAAAAAAAAAATAGGGGGTTCCACAAGTGTAACACTTTGATCAGTGACCCTAAATAAGAAAGAATAGAAATAACAAAATAATTTGTCTTTCTGGAATTCTATACAATAATTGCTAGACTAATTAAAGGTTTATTTCAGGCACACTTCAGGGGGTGAGTCACTGATTTAGTCTGTTACCAAACACCTCAAATTCACAATGCAGACCAAAAAACTCCAAAAAGCCATTTAGAGTAGAATAAGCATCCGTTTCGGACTATGGGCCGGATACAGAGAGCCTTTTGCTATGGGATTGCAACATTATGAAACCCTTCTGTGAATCAGGCCCTAAGTATTTTGCTTTTCGCAAGTTGCAGTTATAGCATTTTTGTTCTGCGTTGTCTCTGTTAGGATCATCACAAGACATTCCATCTGTTTGTCCTTGATCACTTGACAAAATCCTTGGCCCTAAAAGCTTGTGTACAGGGTAGAAATGTTTGACCATAGCATATAAAAGGGTCGCTTGATTTCATTGTGCCACAGTTAATGCTTTGATGTAATGTGTCCATCTTTCCTATCTCCTTGCCATGCTGTTCAGGATGTTTGTTTGCATGTATGAGGTAACGAGTGTCGAGTATGGGACTCGAGGCCGTGTGAGTGTGCTACTTTCCATGCACTACTCTAAATTCTTTAATACACAGTTATGAACCCTCCCAATGGTATGTATTTGGCCAGCCTCTGGAGCCTGAAAACTAAATCCACACAGGCTTGACATCTGGCCAACTTTGCACCGGACCTGCAGATGAACAGGCCTGCTGTGAAATCTCAGTGACTAGTTTAATGGTATCCACTACAGAGTGCAATCTGCTTTCTGACTATGAAAACATTCAGATATGTAATTGCTCATTTTACTATAGCCGGTACGCTAGCTATAGCCAGTAAGATAGCTTGTGGGGGTTGGGGGCCAGTTGAGCGCTTACTGCAGTGATGTGTGTGTGTGATCTGCAGGTTGCAGGTTCGAATCCTGGCAAGGCCAACTCAGCCTTTCATCCTTCTGAGGTTTATAAATGAGTACCAACACAGGTTGGGTTATATTGTATGTATATATGTTCTATATAAAGCGCTTAAGTGTAAGTGTGATATAATAAAACATCATTATCATTTGGCCTTGGGCATCTGCTTGCATTCACAGTAATTTGGGAATATGAGCCTATACACACTGATATTACCGATATATATGGTGATCCATTCTTGTATGAAATGTATATCACATTACAGTGATATTGTAACCATATTTTTCGTAGTCTTCTTAGGAACAATGCTATGTGATGCCACTTTCTGTTTTGTCAAGGGGTGAAAGGTTGTGTTCCATCGCTTCCCATGACGTCATTTCAGGGTGGGGTCAAATTACATCACTTCCTGTGATGTCATCGGAGGTCAAGGCTTGCGTGATGTCACTTCCGCTACCCCAGGCGTTTTGGTGAAATGACGTAGAGCAATCTGCTCTACAGTGGCTGTGACTTGGCCAGAGGTTTTTCAGACAGAGCAGCGCTCGCAGCTCTCTATCTTCTTCGCACGTGACACAGAGTGCTGATTGAGGATAGTGACCCCTTGCAGAGATCCCACGATCCTCCTGTATACAGAGCAAAGGAGTCACAATGGCACAGCACAGGAGGTGGGTGGCCCGTCCCTTGTATATTCAACAACAATACATTACAAAGTCACCGTAAGTCTTGTCAGAGGTTTTCTCCTGCAATAGCGACTAACAGCAGCGGTAGAAAAGGTCTTCGGGTCATGGTGGTCCTGGTGCAAAAATACAGATAGCATTTGCAGAGAGTGGTTTCTTCGGCGGGGAAGATATCCAGCTTAGCAGATACTCCGCTTAACAGCTAAAATGACTGCAATGAGTTCCACTATAGCAATCCACACTGATGGGTTCAAAATGGTGGAAGAAGTTAGGGTAGGACATCGTTTGAGTCCAAGCTGGCCAATCCATCAGAGGTGTGTCTCCACATAAATATGGAAAGCACACGCTTCTGGGATGTCTTCATGTGGGCATCAGGAAATTAGGGATACGGCCAAGCTGGGTGTTCCCGGGCAGACTACACCCCACTTCTCCCAGGTTCCAGGAAAGGGCTGGGAAAAGGAGGTTAGAGCTCTAAGGGACCCGCTTGACCAAATGAGCGATTCTCATGAAACTCCATGCGCTGCTGGACATACCTTCCCACGATTCTTCCCTTAGCCATCACCCCAATAGGCTTATTCTTCCTCTTTCAGCCAAACCAGGCAGAGCAGTACTCACAGGAGCTGATTCACAAATCGTTTTCCAGGCGTAAGTCTAACTTACTCCAGAAAAAAAAGCTTAGGCCGGCGGAAGTAACGCCGATTCATGAAGAGGTGCACACCTGATTAAAAAAAAAAAAACATTCAAGTTTTCAACCAGTTTATATCTTGATCGAAAGTTTCCAATTGACCAAACATGCACATGGCCGAACCTCCACCAACGTAAATGTGGTGGAACTCACTAGGAATGGGTTTGGTGTCTATTTGATTTTGGAGGTTTGTTAGGGGATTTCCCGTGGAATCTTCACAGAATTGGTATTCACGAAACATTACTAAAAATGTCCAAACCTGTAACCTATTGCTAAACACACACCACACGGTTCATGGTGTAAGTGTCGCGTGAGAATGGCGAAAATGACAACGTGTGCATGGAAATGAGTATGATTGGATGGAGTAAGATTCTGAGATTTCACAGGCAAAATATCCATTGGCAGTTGGCAGTTTTCACATTCCGCCTGCTTTTTTGCCAGGCGTAGTTTTTGGGGGGATTCACGCACGAGGCTATTGAATACCATTTTAAGGCATAACGTATACCAAACACACGCCAAATGTATATCAGGTATTAATTACAGCCCATAATGGCCCTGATAGATTATAGGCCCACTCATGGGAGAGTGCAATCACAGAGCTGGTTTCCCTTGCAAACATGCGCAGAGGAAACCAGAATATATTTTTGTAACATGATGGATTTTTTGGATAGTAACATGAACTGTTGCAATCAATGCAATCAAGAGTGTATCATGTATACATATCATACATGGCCACAGTGTACAATTTTAGCTGGCACCAACCAGCAGTTCTGCTAAGTTGCCCCAGAAAAATACAGGCTCGTCAAAGGGCTGCGAAATATTGTATTTCCCCCTTTGCTTTGCAGAATGCTGAGTCTCACATTATATGAGGGCTAAGCATGCTCTCTCTGGCCCCAGTACCAGGCAGTGGATTACAATCCAGCAGAATGTGACGCCAATCAATTCCCAAGAGTGACAGCTGTGGCAAAGGGATGGTGCCAGGACACCAAGAACTTTACAATATCTCCAGGAGAGGGGAAGCTTAACGAGACAAAGTGGCAGGATGCCTTGCATGCTTTAATTCATTTTAAGGGCAAGGAGGTGGGGACACTGGCTGTGGGGCAAGTATTGTGGTAGGAACATGTGTTACTTGCCCCCATGACTCTGCTGCCCGTCCCCTTGACAGCTGAGCCATGAGGATATCTTTCCGGAAGAAGGAATGCACTGCCGGGGCCGTTTGTGGCATGCCATTCTGTATGGAGTGTCCTGGGAAGCCCCCAGATGTTGTTTTGAGGGAGCAGGGCATTTGAGGAGCAATGGGTTGAAAGAGGCTCTGGCTATGGCATAGCTGCAATCTGAAATTGGCAGATTTGAACCCCAACTTTTCATCCAGGTATTGTAGAAAATGATTGGCAGTTTCTTAACGGCTTATAAAACAATGGCCCTCATTACGGGATTGGGAGTATTAGCATCGCTGATACCTCTAAACAGAATTACCGGTAGCCCCGGTGGTAACGTTTGATTCTCTGCCTGGTTCTGAAGTGTAACTACTCTCCATTTAGCAGTCCTTTAGGACTTCATTGGGATATGGAGTTAATACCTCCATATGGGTCTACTAACTCATTATCAGGAGAAGTGGAAAAAGATGAGGTAATACCATTACCTCGTGTTTTCTCAGTTACTGCTACACTTAACTGCTACACGAGGCCCATGTCTTTGAGAAGTGCTGTGGAAATTTGCAATGTAAAATATTTGAAAGTATAACGTTTCTTTCTTTCATTGGAGAACTTGTGTTCTTATATATTGTTTATACCGAGATGTTCTCTGTAAAAATTCACAACCACCAAAATCATACTGGAAAACCAGAGGCTACACCTCTTTTCTGCTTAGATGCTGCTCACTGCCTGTGACATCATGGATGATAAAGGCTATGTGTTTCCTCGTTCCTAGTATCATAAACGGTACAATGTGAATTAGACAGGTAATCGTTATATACGGTGAAAGCATGGCCATTATTCTTTTCGGCCTACTTTGGGTGGGGCGGGGGTAGAACTCCCATACCAGCCCTACAGTGATGGGCTGATCACACCAGCAGGGTCCTCTTTCCGCCTGACGTGAGAGTCGGTGAGAACACGCAGCAGAGACACCAGATACATCTTTTCACTGATTTCCCCTCCATCATATTTGCATCGAACCAGGAAAGACACCAAGACCATATGCTTGATTTCAACAACTTTATTGTTTGGAGTTATTGCCCCCACCCCAAAGAAAATGGCAAGGATGGTTTGTCTGCTTGGCATTGGATGGTCCTCCTCCCATGAGAGACACCCTCAATGTCCTATCTGGATTTCCCTGGCTCTCAGGCCTTCTTGAGCCGTTGGATTGTCTGTGCCACTCCTTACAGTTTGCACTTGGACATTGTCACCCATTCCTGGGAGTTGTGGGTTTCAGGTTTTTCCCAAACTCTTCTCCTGTTGTTGAGCTAATTGCAGGCGTTCCGCTGACTCATACCTGCAGTCTCACACGATTGTATATTCCTGCTATCAGACTAGTTAGTGAAAGTTACAAGCAGGGAGAGGTGGATGATTGTATCTGGGAGCACCCCAAACCTGACCTCCCTGCTGCTTCTTCTTTCCTCACCTTTCTGATATCAAGATAACCTCTGTAGCCCACTCTTGTTCCTCCTCCCACCATCTGGTCCTACCTAGGGCTGACCTGGACTGCTGGAACCTACTCTGTCGGCCTAGGGAAGTGATATCTGCAGCCTCCTCTGCCCTTCTTCCACTATCTGACCTCCCTTCCTCCTCCCCTTTGATATCCACGTCAGCACTTGATGATATTTGCTCCCTCTCCTTTTTCCACTGTACCACTTTCACTACCACCTTTACTAATTGATCTTTCCACTCCATCTTCTCCATTTAATTTTTGGCATCTGCTGTTACCGTGGCAGCTCCGGTCCCTAACGCCTTTCCCTCCTCCTTTTCCAACACCTCTTCATGCACCGTTGACATTACCACCCCCTCCTCAGTTTCTGGCTTCCGTCCCATTGTTACCATCTGCTCTTTCACCCTTGGTATTACCACCTCATCCTGCACCTTTGAAATGTTCACCTCATCCTCATTTTCATCCAATCCTCCTGTAGTTATGACATCCTCCTTCACGCGTGGTCTTAATACCTTCTTTAGCACTATTGATCTTACCACCTCCGCCTTTACATATAGTCTTCGCACTTACTACTCTATCCTTGCTGGGCTCCTCTGCTTACTGGATGGTAGGGGACGACTGAGTGCTCAGGGGAACTCCTCTTTTTTTATAGGGAACAAGGACTTCAGAGTTCCCCAGAGAGGGCATCAGTTCAGTCAGTTGTTGATCTCTAGGAAAAGCATGATTACAATCACTAAGAAACTATGGTCTCCAATGGCTGACAATGAAGACACCACAGATAAGTGTAGTTTGTCAGTGATTATAAAAGCAAGGCCATCGAACACCATCACATCTATGGAAGGTGTGACTGCTCATAGGCCCTGATTAGTTACGTGTGTCAGATGGTCCAGCGTTGTTCATGATATCTCTATGGCATCATTATGAAGTGGAAGGCCCTTTTTGTTACAGGTCCTTTGTGGATTGGTTGGAGAGAATTGCTTTAGACATTGTCGTGGGGATTATTCCTCTTCAATAATGGCCTGGTGGCTGCTTGCCATTCATAAATGTATTGGAACGAGGTCATCTGAGCAGACTCAGTTCCATCCTGGGGATGAGAGTATAGGGGGAGGCTGATGCATAGTTGTGCTCTCTCGTGCACCCTAGCCATAACACCACAGAGGCACTCATGGAGAGGCAGCTGCCAGCCTTTTCCCTTTGGCTCCATCCTGGAGGCCAGCACATGCACCAGTCTACCTACCATTTGCCGACAATCCCAACTGCCCAGCTTCAAGGTACTATGCTGATTTCCATTAATCCCCCCACCCTCCACATGTGAATGGCCCCCAAGGTTGCAAGCTATTAGAATGATTAGGACCCTCTGGGAGGTATTTTGAAGTCCCATGTTTTAGACTGACTGATGGGTCTTGATTCCAACACCTGCTACACAATGTGGGGCATGAAGAATGACAACCATGTTTCCCCCAGATTCCCCAGCCCATCAGCAGCCAGGGAAATAACATTTTGGTATCCAATCCTAGGGGATCACAAGACCTAAAAGATAGGAGTCCCAATAGGGAGAGACCTGTGGAGAAAGAAACAGGACCATGATCCTGGCTGAAAGGGAAGCCAATTTCTGTCCCTCAGACAAAGAAAGAGCATTTGGAGACCAGGAGACGTACAACCACTAGGTCAACCGTCTTCCTCATAAATGTTTTCAAAGAGCCAGCAACCACCAGATAAAAAACAGAATGTAAGTTTACCTGGAAGACAGGAGAAAAAATGACATTGTTTGTTTCACCACTGTAACCCACACTTTATCATCTATTACCCAGGAACACTAAAGCCCCATTGGGAAGAACCATTTCCAAGGACCAGCATGCCCTTTCTCAACCAAAATAGCTAAAATACCAAAGATTGTATTGCTACAGGTTTTGATTGATTATAATGGACGGTGAGCTTGTACCCCAGCAAATGGATGGATGGATAGCAGGCAGGATCACAGCTGTGGGACCCTCTTTATACTACTGGCTAATAATTCAGAATGAACCAGTGTGTACCTTTACTGTTATGGGGACGAGAGCATTGAAGAAGGCTCCATATTGTTTGACAAATGCTGCCCTGACAGGCAGTGCACTGTGGGTGACTTGGAAGATTGCTTAACATTGTTAAGCGCAAAGCAGTGCCCGCCCTTCATAATATTTCAACTCGTAGAGCGTCCTGCCAATTACAAATGGAATACATTCTGTAAGGGTGCAGAAGTATGTGTCTGACACAATGGTGGCACAGTGATTGGCAAATACCTTTATTGTGCTGTAAAAGAAAAGAAACAAAAAACAATCTCACCCTATTTGTAAGAGGGGTTTCCCTGCCTCACATACTACAGACTTTGGCAGGATGTCAAAATTAAAGATGCCACCATGCTGTGTCAAAAACCTATTTCCTTTTTTTTACACTATGAATGAAGCTAAATAACGGAGGTGGTTTCAATAGTTCCGAACTGAGACTGTGTTTTGAGGGAATGCTTCTCTTCTTCAGGTTGTAGTCTTGTTCTGAAGCAACGTAAAGTCCCAGGTTCAGCAGGTTTCTTAAAATACAGTTCACAAGAAAGGTCCCTTGTTGGTTACAGTTGTTTTCACTATGACATCTTTGGGATATAACCTCACGATATCAGGGGGATGTCTCCCTCCCCTAACCCTACTTAGGTTTTTGGTAGCTCACATTCCTATAGGGGGAATGTCGACCTTCCCCTAGCCTTGTTCAGGCTTCTTTGACAGGTCAATATTGCTGGAGGAATGTCTCCCTTCCCCTGGGCTTTCTCATGCTTCTAGGAAGTTTGCAAGGTCAGGGGTGAATGACTCCTCCCCTGATCTTTCTAGACTTTCGTTAGGCACAGTCAACCTGGTTCACTATTCTGTCAGGTACTGTGACTATGAAGAACAATGGTGACATTTCTTCCTCTTATGGGTGCTGGTCCCAGGCTTGCTCTTCTTACTTGTTCAGGCTTATATTGTAGTTCAACAATTGGTAGGGGAATTTCTCCCTTCCCCATGCCTTTCTCAGGCTTTTTCTACAGTTCAAAAACTGGTGAGGGAATGTCTCCTTTGCCCTGGTTTTAGATGCAGGTCTCAGGCCCCCACTGGCAGACCAGCTTTGTTCCCCTTCTAGGTACTCTGATGAAAGAAGATGGATTGTGCATCTCTTCCTCACTTGCGCACCTCGTTCACTGCCCTGCCAGGTATTTCTTTGTGCTGAATTGACTAAAGGTAAAATTCTGTATATGAATATGGGTCCCAGACCTTGCTTCTTAGGTTTCTCATGCTTTTTCAATCTTTCCCAACAACCCTGGTACCTTCGGGTTCAGCACTGGTTCTCCTCTGTATGGACGGAATGCTCCAACAGCTCTGCTCAGGTTCCTTTTCTCGCTCTCTCACACGGACTTCACGTTCCATGTGGTAGCTCTGCAGCAGTGTTAGCTGGATGGCTGTAGGCTTTCTCCATGACCGCTACCTCTCTCCTGGTCTGGACTGCTCCAGCAGCTCTATATGTTTTCCCACATTCTCTCTCTCTCTCTCTCGCTCTCTCTCTCTCTCTCGCAGGGTCAGTGCCTTCTGCGGCAGCTCCACAGCCAGGAAGTCTGGGCATCTGGAGGCTCTCTCCTCGACCCCCTGGCTCAGGACTTGCTTCCGCCTGGTCTTCTTCTTTCGGTCTGCCTGTTGCAGACCGGATCGAGGCACCTCTGGCGAGGTCTCAGCGTCCTGGTTAGCGGTCTCCTCTCCATGCCGGACCACACAACTTCCTGGCCCTTGGCGCGTCCTGGGAGCACCTGACAACTTGCGCAGTCCTTCTTCCCTTTTTGTATCCCCAGAGTGTTTGTATTGACTGGAACGCATACCTTGGTTCTGCAGTGCGTTGTTTATTCCTCTGTAGTTCTTCATTCAAGTATTGATATGCACTCCATATGGGTAGTCTCTACTCTTTCTCATCTCAGTATGTTTTACGAGGATAGGTTCATCTATTCTGCAAAAACATATGGAAGTGTTGGGAACTATAGAGGTTTGTGTAGGGAAGGAGGATGAGGGTAGTAGGGGTGGGGTAGGTAGATACAGCGTTCTCCCATAATAGTCGTCACCGATCCCATAGGGTTTTTCCCTCCCCATGAGATCCTCCCACTCAGTACCACTCCCAGGGGGACTATCGGGTAAGGGCCTCACCTCCCCGGCATCATGGAAAGGGGCTCCCCCCATGGGAGCAGCAACAATACTCTGGGATTCGTCACGATTCCAATAGCGAGTCCCTGTTTGAGCGAGCACACCCAACTGTCATCAGCCATTCACAGACCCAAGGGATTTGTCTGTGGGAGGCTAACAGTTGCCAGGAGTTTCAGATTGTTGTGGGGAGCATTGGATGAAGGACTACGGCTTGGAGATATAAGCAAAGAGAGGTAGTAGGTGAGTGGAGCGAGGATGAGAGAACAGGAAAGGCTACGAGAGTGAAGCCACTAGAATTTGCAGGAGGAGTATGCGACATGGCACAGGCAGCTCTGGATAAAGGTAGATGGAGGAGAGCTGATGACCTAGCTTTTGGGTGATGAGAAGGCAACATGTATGCAAGAAAGACTTGATCATACCTTTAGTAATAGGACAGAAAGAGAAGTGGATAATCCAAGCAGTAAAAAGCCAGAATCACCCAAAGGAAGAAAAGAGAAACTCGGGAAGAGGTGAAGTGGACCTGAACATTGTGGGTAGAAGAGAAGGTAGACACAGACGATAGAACAGCAAGGGTATCAGTCCATGAAATTGTGAAGGAGAAAAGAGACATCCTGCTAATGGAACACCTGTTCAACCTGTGCTGTCAACGACGGCAGCCGAGACATTGCTAGTATTCCATGGTGCAATCCGAAATCTACCTCACACCAGCAAGATCTCCGTTAGTGTTACATATGTGTGAAAAGACTTGAATCAAGCCTGCACTCCACGTGTCCAGCTTTTGAGAAGAACCACCTAAAGAGACCTCAGCATGCCAACTAGAGCAGCGGCAGCAGGAAGGTGCAAGCCAACCACGAATAAAGTGGAGAGGACACTTAAAACCCCATTGGCTGTGAGTGACTGTTCATTAGCCACCAGGAGGGTAAGCCCAAGGGAAGTGAGGGCTTGAGTGATGGTCTACGATCCTCAAGCAAGTTGAAATAGCTCCTTTTATCCTCGAGTCGTGACAGAGCCCATCCATCTTTGAAGGGTATCAGGTAATATTATCCCCACCAAAAATATTGTCGTATATATGGTCGTCGGGAATGGCCATAGGCGATTTTTTTAGTGGGGTTAATATTTGGGATTTTTTGGAGTGTGGGTTGTCCCCCGCAGGTTCCATGCCTTAATATTGCCTCAAAAATACGGCGATATTTTTGCATGGCGATATTTTTGCGGGGATATTAACACATGGAACCCTTTGAAGTGGTGACAGTACCTACAATGGAAGAGAATGGCCACTTGTGGTGTAGCTGTTATTTGGGAGGTAGTTAAGTCATATGTTTCCATCCCAGATTATCATTCCTTTGGAAAGACTGTGTTTTCTGATAGGTGTAACCTTTTATGAATTGCACAAAAAGTGTTAAACAAGGAAAGTGATGTGTTTTTTTCAAAGCCCCCCTTGTGAATATAAGACAATCTGGATTGTCAGCTCTTTCTTCACAACTGCAACCATCTGTTGTGCTTTGTGCCAATATATTTTCAGACAATTGTGGGATTAACATTTCACCCCACACAGCAGCTGTCGGCCCTAAGTCCCTGCATTCATTACAGTCTAGTTTGGTGTGTGCCTTGGCCAGTTATCTATCTGCTCCCCATCGCAATGGCAGATACCTGAAAGGTCGCTGAGAGGTCACGTCTCTCCACCTGATGAGTGACTCCAAGTTCCACAGCCATGAACATCATTGCATCTGTGAAAACTGGTGAATATCTGATGTTTTGCCATGAACAATGTGTGTGAAACTCATCCTGAACAAGGCAGCACCTCAGCCATATTTACTGATATGTTACGACTGAGCTGCGAGAAGCCACGATTGGCTGGCACACATTGTGCAAGGCCAGAAGGTTGTTCAGCTGTGACGTGATCCCCTGTTCAGAGCATATCCTGGCAGTATCTGATTACGCATGATGGAGCGATCCAACTTGGACAGAAACAGTGACACATGATAGGGATAATTGAATTGTGCAAGCAACACGATGTGGTGGTTCTTACGAAGCCACTGCTAAAACAGCCCACGAAATTTACTCAGGAAAACCAAGGCAGCATCGACAGAGTCGGTTTTGTGTTTATACATCTGTAGAGAAAAAGACAGGAAAAACGGAAGAGTATGCCTGTCCCAAAAATATGGCCCCCAAATACAGACCTCTCAGGGTTTTATAGGGTTTTGCACAATGAGAGTCATACATTAGAAGGTTGGGGATCATTTTACTTGGGGCAGATCTGTAGTTCCAGGCACAAAGCAAGGCCGTAATGCTTAGCACAGCGCACCATTTATAACTACAGAGAAAGGCCAGAAAGTGAAGTTATGGTCTCTGTCTGGCTTTCCGCCTCTGTCTCTAAAGTACAACTGATTTTGAGCCTGGACGAGATTTTCAAGCAGGCACAAATCAGATTCCTATGGAATCTGCCTCCATTAGCAACTGCTAATAGCTGGCGGATTACATAGGAATCCATTGTAACCTCACCTACAAAGGGTATTTTACAAGTGGCATTTGCATTGTTTACAAGACAGAGCATACCAGCGAAGAGTACAGGCAATTTCATCTGGCTTTACTCTATACCGTTTTACTGCACCTAGCAAAAGAGGACCCAGCAGCACATAAGTGTTAACATTGGTGGTCCGCTGCACGCAATCAACACTTGTACAAAATGATCCTGCAAGATGCATTTAGTCAGTTACATAAAAAAATGCACTTCTCAAAGGAACACCCTCCGAACTTGATGGGAGTGGCTAACAGCGTCATGATTTGCCTGTACAATTCTGTTCTCCATACTTATGTGGCACTTTCTCCGCAAGCATCGGATCACTCCGCCATACGTCATGAATCATATTCATAACTCAGGCGAGAATGAGCTTAGCCTTCATGTGTGACTTATCACCTGTTTGTAGTCACTGGGCATGCCTATCTTTCAGGCTGAAGTCAACATCACAGCTGCACAACTTTCTGGTCTTTCCCAATTCCTGCAAATGAATCGCGGCACCTCGCGGTCTATCTGCGTCATACCAGTAATCATGGCTGCAGTGTGGTTCTGCTCAATATAGCTGCACGCATCATATCAGTAATCATGGCTGCAGTGTGGTTCTGCTCAATATAGCTGCACGCACAGTGCTTATGAAAGAACATACAATATGGCTAGAAACATCAACCCCAAGGTCATTGGATGTTCCGCTAAGGATGTGAACCTTTTAAATGTAACTTATTAAATGTATCCTACTGTCTAAAGTATGATTTGCATTGTGTAAAACCCTATAAAACATGACAATTATGTGCTATGGGACAATTTCTCACGATGAGATGAGGATTCTCTGTCTGTTTCCCTTGCTGTTTCTCGATGGCTGTAAACAAATATATCTGATACTGGCAACCACTGCTTGCTTCAAACAAGTTTTGATTTATATGCAGTTTTGACACCTTCCGCCACCACGGATCTGTATTTCACAGCACCACGCTGGCAGCGCTGATTTCCCATTACCACCATCCATAGACTAGCCACACTGCCAACATTAACTCAGAATACGACTCAAAGGGACTTCTCAAAGTGGAAATGAACGGGCATGGGATAATACAAGTAGAATGCAAAGGTGGTTTTCCTCCCTCATAGCCAATCCCGGTCTGTGTCTGTGAATAGTTGTTTGTTTAACCTTCAACTTCACTTAAAGGGGCAGCCAGCATATGTCATATCTTGATTTTCCCTCTGTGGAGCCATCTTTTTGCAAAATGTAGTAGTTTCAGCACCCCTATACATGTTCCCTACTAGACCCCCATCTGAACAGACCTTCAGGTTCTCTTAGAATGTCTTGATTTCTGTTAAGATTGGCCCAAGTGTCGGGGAGATGTCCCCAATCCGGTATGATAATGGTTCTCGGGTTTTCTGTGTGGGAGGGAATGCGGTTGGGATGTCTCACTGAGGTTAAGCTAGTTCGATATAACTCTCATCATCTCAATCGTGGGGTGCGAAGAGGGCGCATACGACTTTTGAATGGTGCTGGAAATTATGACCGATACAAGGTGCTGAGGAATTGTGGATACGGAAGATATTCAGAAAGGAAACTCGAAGAATGATAAATGCGAGGGGGGGAGCGGGGAGGAGGGAAATGTTTTGTTATTGCAAGTTGTTGATGTCTTAAGAAGTGTATGGCAAAGAAATAAATCTGATAAAAAGCAAAGTTAAAATAAAAGATAGGCTCTCGTGCACCAATAGTAAGAGAAAACTCAATAACGCAGTAACTCCAAGTGCACGAAAAAACACTGCTTTATTTCGATACAACAGGCGCCCGAAGAGCGTACAAAGAACAGTCTTCAAAATGGCTCTAGGGGCAACAACTTTTATCACAGAAAAAATTGTCATAATTGATGTCAAAGTTAATACAATCAAAACAAACTTCTATTCTCATACATGATTGGTTGGAATTGTATAGGACGTATGTTATCTATAAGTGAGCCTTTTAATGATTGGTTCTTCTACAACTAGTAACACCTCCTACGGCCAACCCTCTGCAGAAAATACATTTCAATCTAGTTGATATTGGTTGGCGTTCTACTACATTTGTCGATAAGAGGAACATAATGGGCCGCATTCCGAGGTTGGCGGTAAGGGGTTAATGGCGCCAGTAATGGTGCCAGAGCATTACGAGTCTGCTCGTGGGACCCGCAAAGGGCACCTGGTAAAACGAGGTGCCCTTAGCGGGTCCCGCTAGCAGACCAGGGAGCTAACAACGGGCCAGTTATTAACGGGCCCGTTGTTAGCTCCCTCCCCATTCCCATTGAGCCCTGCTATGATAAATACAGAGGCAATACAGGCATTAACTTAAGTCAAGCCACAAATAGCTCAGCGCCATCGAGTAGCCATTGCTGGCAGTTCACCTCCAGTTCGGAGCCAGGTGGGCAAAAGCATTTCTGGTTTGTAAATTAGCTCAAATATGAAGCATTTTCAACCCAAGGCAAGCAGCTCTCAAGGATTCTGACAATTGCAGTGTAAAAGCCTTGAAAGAAACCTTTTTATCGGAAATGTGAAAGCAGAAGTAGTTATTTTAGCTAGTTCACACACAGCAACGATCAGCACAGTAGCCATCACTAGAATGTCACCTCCAGATCAGAGGCAGATATGCAATGCATTGTTTTTATGCAAATTAGCTCAAATACCAAGCCTTTGCTCCAGTAAAATGTCTTTGTCTATGGGGCAGTGTGACTCTAAACAGAATAATGTTCAGCTCAAGACAGACAGCTCTCAAGGATTATGACAAGTGCATACATGTTTCACCTTTATTACAGTTTATCAGTGCATCATAGTCAGAATACTAGTGTTTGGTGAATTTGGATATATTGAGCAAACAACAAAAGTTATGGTGGGTTCAAAAGCTTGAAACAAAATCTGCCACGTGAAAAGTGAAAGCAGATTTACCCATCCTATCCAAATCATGCATAGCGACACCCATCACTGGAAGTTTACCTCCAGTTCAGAGCCATATGGCAAAGCCATTGTGGGCATGCAATTTCGCCCCAATGTCAACATTTGATATTTGGTTCTGAACTGGAGGTGACCTAAGAGAATTCCAAGGCTACTTGAGAAGGTAAGAAATTTGGTGGAACTTAGACTTACAGCCTAAGAATAATTTATATAGAAATAATTTGGATCTGATTTGCCAGAACCATTTCGGTTTTCTTAATTACTCACTTCCTTAGCCCTGGTACATCTCCTGGACTTGATGCACCTTCTAAAGGTTTTTATTTGGAAAGTCACCATAGAATGCTAATACAAATTTGAAAGTCATTTGTATAGATTTCCTTTTCTTAGATCAGATATTGGGCAATGCAAAATTCAATGAATCTTGGTAGATGCCTCTGCTTATGGTAGCAAAAACTTTATTTCTCAACATTTAGATTAAAATCGTATCATGTGTTAACCAACTTAGATCATCATCAGGTTAACAATGCCCTTTTTATGCCAGGGACATCAATAATATTTACCCTTAGCGTTTTGGCTTGTACTGATTTCAGGTGGACAATAAAAGGGAGATTCTAATAGTCCATGCAACAGATGTGTTTTTATATTGTGGTTGAACAACAGTGAACGTTTGCGCTATACATTCTTTACAATTTCAGTGTTTGGAAGCAGGAGATAAGGATGGCTTGCAGCCTGCCACTTAGATGTATCTGACCACACACCCCAGCCCACTGTATACAAGAGACTTGTGCTGACTGGGCTTATCAGCAGCATTGCAGTGCTGCTAACAATCAAGAAGCATTTTTTGTGGAAAATATTTGCTGGCCTTGGTATCAAGCCTCAATTAGCGAGCGGTTATCACCTGTCGGACCCTTTCGCTGGCGACTGAACGAATGCCTTGAACCACTCTGTATCCCTTACATAACACTAAAATGACTAAGGTGAAATCACCTGGTCGTACATTTCTACAAGGGTGAAGGATGCTATTTCATTAGAGTTGTCCTTTTCAGTCTTATTGGTACTAATCACTAGGGACCTAGAGGTGCTCCCAAAACAATAAAGTCCACCTTGAGAGAACTCACTTCTTAATAACTTTGGATTTTTGATTCCTGTAGCATTCAGCATGTGATAGAATCTGCATGTGTCACTCTTTGCTGGAATATATTCGTATGATTCATTTATGGGACTGAGAGCAATGGCAATTCCATTTAGCCAACCCGTTCCTCAGCCCACGTTCAATACCTCAGCCATCGATGAAAGCCTTTAGGCACTTCATACACGAGCAGAGAAAATGAGTTATTACTCCACAATATTAGAAGATACCCTCAGAGCGTGTGAATCATTTAAGAGAGAAAAGCAAGATGCATTCTGATGGTCAACAGAAGAGGGCCTTGCAGACTGTGGGCTTCTACTTGACATGATTGCAGATGTGTCCTCTCTTCGATTGCCTTGGGACATTCACTGTGAGTGAAAACTCCCCTTATGTTTTCAAGGCTAGTTGCCAGTTTTGGGGAATATATAGGCAACCTGAATGAAGACCAACACTTTCTTAGGTGCCTCCAGTCCAACAGGAGAGCATCATAGATTTCCCAGAATCAGTAATTGAGAACGTACTGCACACAAGGTCCAGCAAAGAGAACAGAAATAAAAAGAAGGGTGTAACCGCAATCGTTAATAACAATATGGTTGTTCGAAACAAAGCAAAAAGTTACCTTGCCCACCAATAGTGCAAGCAAGGAGATATCCACTGTAGATAAGGTGTATTTCATCATTAATAATAAGGAATCCAAGCAGCAGAAGGAACAAAGAAATATATATACGCACACTGGAATCTATATATACAGTACATGAGGCTAATTCCGGGTCAGCCATGCTAAGTTGAAGAAGAAAAATAATAAAGCATAACACAAAAAGATGGCTGCAACTTTGGCCAGGTTCCAAGACACATCAAAACCTATACTGATTCCATTAGAGAGTAGTGTGTCGAATAGTGGCAAGAATATTACAGTCTGGGAGATGTCGTTGCAGACACTTGTTCCAAATCTTGATTTAAACTCTAAGGCAAACAATTCCAGGAAGTGTTTGGGAGAGGGCTTCAATACCAACCAGACACACATCCCTCACTGTCCCAGCTGACAGCAAAGCAAGCCTCATTGACAATTAATTCCTCTTGAACAATACGTGTATTCATGCAAATGTTTAAAGAGCCCATTTTGCCTACTCTGATTTGGCACCTGATGCTATCACTCCTACACGCTGTTCCACAAATGCGGCTCATCACTTTATCTGACATATTGCTGAACAAGATTAGAAGACCACACTACGCGGATCCTGGGTCCAATTTAAATTAATCTGTGTCCTTGATTTTGGATTATGCTGACCACCAGATAAATATGGAACTCAATGTTGCATATGGTATTAGGTGATGTCAATCTTGACAGACAAATACCACACGCAGAGACAACTTAAACATCGAGCTGTCAGCAGATGTTGATGCAAATTTACTGACCAATGTGGATGGCCCACTGGTCATTCAGAAGTAGATTGATTTGAAGTGAAAACAATGGAAAACCTTCAAGGCACCAACACAACTAGAGTGAGATCTAACACTACCCCCAAAATGCCTGACTACAAGCCACAATATTACAAAGGCCCTCCACAGTGCATTTCTACTACCAGAATTAAATTATTTCATGGTATGCCAGTAGTATGAAATGTGTGGCAGCCAGTGTAGACTCCTAGAAATTTTTGAAGAATTTGAAATTGTGTTATTGAAGGAAAGCCAGGCCCTAGAGAAAATAAACTTGGAAGGTTAATCACTGAACTGGCTACGAAAGCCACCAACGGCAGACCCAAAGGGAGATTGATAGAAGCTGTGGAACACCATCTGATGATTAAGAAGGCAAATACTAGCCCAGTTAGTCTTTAATTTTAGCAAAAGTAGTTTTTTCAAAACAAGCCAAGAATCACATTTTTCAAGTCATTAAAATATTTGATCATAGCGAGAGTCTGCCTTTAAATATACATTAGTCACAATGGTAAACGTCCTAGAAGATCTTTAACAAAGTCATTTTGCGTTCACATTTTCGTGATGGGGCTCTTAATGATAAATGGCTAGGAATGGCAATTTATTCAAAAGAAATAGAAGTCAAAAACACCTTAATACCACACCGGATCAACAGTTTCTTCCTATTCAAGCTCATTAAAGGGCTGTCTTTGACATGCAACACGTGAAGCCTGGAAAATGGTGATGCTAAATTGATGCACAGTGGGAAGCCATACCTAACAAAGTTATCTGTGTCTCTAAATGGACTGCTTCAATTATAGATTTTGCCTTTGTGTCCCTGCAAAATTTCTTAGACTTTCCTTATTCGAAATAATTTTCCAGTTGGAAAGTGATACCTTTTTTTATCAAACCTGAATGGAACCATGCCAGACTAGCAACCAGACCACCAATAGTAGAATAGTGGCTGTATATTTATTGTGTGATGACGTCCCATAAAGCAGGCTCAATGATAGAACTCAGATGACTCTGTGGGCCGGGAGGCACCACCAACTCCACAGTTCAAGATCAGTTGGGGTGTACCAAGAATTCCCCATGGTTCACAAACCTTGCTCATCATTGTAATTCTAATCCTGAGGATCCCAAATACCCTTTTCTAAGTCAGACTAGCCAGAATAAGAACAGAGAGTATGATTTTCTCTGAACCAATTTCCCAATGGTTTGCAGAACTTTGACCAGAAAGGAAAGGGTTAAATAGGGAGGGAGGCTTCTAAGGACAGATTCCCTGGTAGTCTGAGAAACATACACCCACTAGTTCATGGGGCAGTACAGGACCTTCATGAGAGCAGGGAGACCTAGGATCCTGTAAGCCACATTTTAAGCGATAACACCCCTTAGACAGTGGTGAGGAAATGCTCACTTGAACATATGTGATAGCATTTCACAAATGCCCCATTAGAGATCCAGTGTCCACAGAGCATGGAATTATAATGTAGAGGAATGGATTTCCAAAAGCATAAGTCCACAATCTCTGTCCTCCTAGCTCTACGTGCCACTACGTGCGAGTTTTGCATAAAGCAAGAAATCAACATTTTAGCTAGGAATGCAAACAGGAAGATCTGGCTGTTGCTGAGCAGCGGCGATTGCTACTGCTTCCATTGTGAAACAAAAAAGTTGGTCTCAAGTAATGTGATCTCAGCTAGTGGAGTCACACACGCTCTGCTGGCACATTGACTCACATGAGAAACTTGTAGTTCCTTGGCACAAACCTCAATCCAAACACAGACTCCCACGATTTCCACAGATGAAGACCATTGAGCAATTCAACATCTAGGAACCCATCCTGCATTGTGATCAAACGGGGAGGAAATCACATAGGAGTGTGGAAATCAAAAGTAAGAAATATGAGGCAGAAGCTAGTGTGTGCTTGTGCGGTATGGGTGAAAGTACTGTGTGAGAGGAGAAGAGGTAAAGGAGAAGCACAAGAGCATTGAGGAGGAGAAGAGTTTAGAAGGAGAAGGAGGACCAGAAGTGGAGCCTAAAAGAGGAGGGTGGACCGTTAGATGGGGAGGAGGATGAGAAGAGGAGCCTGATGGAGGAGGAAGGTAGGGAGGTACGAGGTGGAGGAGGAGGCGAAGAAGAGTGTTAAGCCAAGGGAGGGATTAGGAGCCTGCAGGAGGAAAGAAAGGTAAGAGAGGAGGTGAAAGAGCAGACACACAGTGATAAGACAAAGGAGGCAAGAGAAATAATACCAGAGAGCAGCGAGGAAAGAAGGAGAGGCACAATCAAAATAGAAAGAAAGAGACGAATGCAGAGGAGGAACATCTTACAACATGGACAATCATCAAGGAAGGAAAGTGGAGAGAGAATAAGGAGTTCAGAGAAGTATTGAAGATCAGAGATGATGTAGCGAACGTAATATAGAGAAGAGGTTCCCTGGAAGAGAAGCAGCATCAGAAGGGGCTGGTAAACATGCATCCTTTTTGGGAAAACAAAATAATTGCTGTTGTGGCAGTTAGGGGTCTGCTGCACAGTGGTGTAACACCGAATGAGAGCTCCTCGAAGCAGCAAAGGCTGGATCATAGACTCCCCGTCTGGCCTGGTAGACACTGCATGCACACTGTGCATGAGGCTCATGCTGCCACATGGCTGTGCTGGGCACTGCACTAGGTAAAATGTGTATGTAAACCTTTGAGTCAAATCTTACATCTTTTACCTAGCACATCAAAA
Source organism: Ambystoma mexicanum (assembly GCF_040938575.1). Lineage (NCBI taxonomy): Eukaryota > Metazoa > Chordata > Amphibia > Caudata > Ambystomatidae > Ambystoma > Ambystoma mexicanum. The sequence continues at coordinate 853,177,795 of NC_090932.1, read as the reverse complement.
ACGTGTTCGCATCTGGCCCCGGCACCCAAATGTACCAGCTGCTACTGTGCATGGCCAGTAACATTATTATCCACATGACCGTGGTGGAGGCAGCATTTGGTTCCAGGAGGCAGTCAATGCCAGAGGGGGCCCTGACACTGTACAAGAATCAAAGTCTAGGTCGGCAGGTGAATACTTTTAGTGGAAGGGCATTAACATCTCCCATGAAATACTGCACATATCTGAGAATTGTGTGGGAACCATTGGTAATGTAGGAGCATTCAGGGGTTCTCCCTCATGAACATTTTTAAAATCATGTTTAGAAATCGTACATTTTACCACACTATTTGTTAGTAATATTGTGTAAACATGCCATGCAATTTACAATTGGTTCTCCAGGTACCACATTACAAAATCCAATAACTGCCATTGCATTTATAGAACACAGGAGCATTTTACAACATTTTCATGATGCCTAAATCACTTTCATGAAGATGCATCTCCATTCTATACCATCAATGGTCCCTCTAAATCATTTTCATGAAGCCCTGGCCACAGCCTATGGCAGTATCATCATTGCAAATCACTGTAAATCACTGTAATTGTAAATCATTTTCACAAAGCAGCATCCACAATCTATTTCATCATCATATTACTTTATTTCAGCCTGTGCAGACCATAAAAGACAGATGAAACAGGATTACAAAACATCATAAAACACTGGAATCAATAAATAAAAGTTAACGAATACAAACCAGGCATGAATGCAGTTAGCAAAATACAAATGAGTAAAAATCACCATAGTTACAATTTGGGGAATTAATGCCATGGATCACCTGTTGATTAACTCAATAATGCTTGGTGGATAAGTCATAATTAAGATTTAATACAAGCTAGACATTTGAATACAATATCAATACCATCATTGACTCAGAACTGCCACTCCATTCTGACATTGCCCTATCAATGGTGGCTAAAAGGCAGCATTTACTAAATCAAGCTGTGGTTTCTACATCTTGGTTTAGTATGGGTGGATGGGATGCAGGGAGAAAGTGGGACAGGGCAAGGTATTCATCAGCAAAGCTGGCAGTAGCTCTGCTTCCAAATCACTCTGATCTGTCGTTGGGATTTTGCCAGTGGGATTGGCACATCGAGGAGGAAGCTTCCATTGTGTGACCCTTAAAAAGATGTCGTACTGCTTTTCCTTAACATGGATATCATCAAGTGCATGTCTTTGGTGAAGCTGACAGCATCATGTGACACCGTAAGCGATGTAGGTGACATTGGCAACACAAACTCTCAAAATCGCTTTTCATGTAGCCTTTTGATGCATTGGGTATGTGTTATGATTCAATTCAGTTTACCACTAAAGACTCGAGAATTCACTGGAAGACACCTACCTCACATCGAACCAGCTCTACAGGATACTGCGGCACATGAGGTCTGCTCAAAGGCTTGACATGGTGGGAACTCCAGGGAAACCCCCGAAGGGGAAAAAAACCTGTGGAGAGCTGCTAGAGTGTGTGGTCTCCGGTGCAGCTGGATAGATGTGTAGCGGTCTGTAGTATGTCTTGCCGCTGTAGATTATGCGGAGAGCTGCTAGAGTGTGTGGTCTCTGGGGCAGCTGGATAGATGTGTAGCGGTCTGTAGTATGTCTTGCCGCTGTAGATTATTCTTCAGCCGTAAGGTAACTGTGTTTAGACACAAGGAGATTCGGGTAAAGGAGAGCGGTCAGATAGAACCGATGAATTCAACAGAGTAGTTAGGCGGCTTACCCCTGTCCTGTGGTGAGGGCTGGCTTGCTTCCTGGTAGTGAAGAAATAGAGAGAGGTATGGTAAAGCTAGAATGATAGAGGGAAATCAGGTGAGTAACTAAGAAGGAACAATCTAACCGATGGGCGTGCGTGGATGTATTAATTTAATCAGGGAGAGAGTGGTTCTCTTACCGCGAGTCGTGAAGGACCGGGAAGAATGGATATTGTTTCCGCTTTGTATCACTGAGGCTTTCACTGTGCCTGATAGCGGTCTGTAAACTCGCCTGAATAAATATCAGAAACGGTATTTGAAGGAAGATGAACGGGCGGAGGGGAAGAGTAAATACAGTTGATCTCTTACGTACTGTGCCGCCCAGGGAACGGGGCTCGTCCTGCGAGAGGGATCGTCTTCTGTGTGTTGTGGGAATGGACGTGCACCGGGGCTGAATGAAACAACAAAAAAGATCAATAGATATGAAGTGGAGAAAAAGGGTAAAGGGTGGATTATCTAGCCCGGTATAAAGTTCAAAAGTAGACAGATGATAAGCATACTCACGAAGCGTGGCTCGACTCGAAAGAGAGTATCAACGCAAGGGACTGTCCGCGATGTTTCCGGATATGCTGGCCGAGTGCAGGTGGGCATGGCCACTTAGGTGTTCTCTAGGGAGCAAAACACTAGACTGCTGCATTCCGCTTCCCGCACGGCCATTTTAGGTGGAGTCTGAGGGATTATTCATCACACAGTATGTACCTGCACTGAATGCAGGAGTTGTATCTCAATTTAGGAAAGTTGAACTTTATTCTTGGTGGCATTCGGATGCCTTGCCTGTGGGAAGCGGCAGTGTATATCTCTGGCAGTGGGCAGAGATATACAGTTCTAGGACTACGCAAGAAAAAGCTTAAGAGATTGTAACATGACAAAGTAGTAAAAGGATGTTTATTCAGGGACAACTTATGATCTCTGTGTCAGTCATAATGGTTTTTGGACAGACCAACAATGAAAACTCCAGAAACAATGACGCTTTCATGACCCAAACAAGGGATTAGAGAGAAGGAAGTTTGCCATACCTTTTCTGCATCAGGGTCTACTGCACCGCAAGCTTGAACTTGGAGTTTAGGAACATTTCTAAGAAATAGAGCTGTATCCCTGCAAAGCTGGATTCAATGATATTTTGGGATACATCTGGTCCTCTATTTCGGAAGCAGAAGCCATGACAGTTGTATGCAAGCTGTACGTAGCCTAAGAGTGGCCGACTTTCTCAGAGTGGTTGAGTGGTTGCTACTGGTTAGCTCTTTGAGAACAATGAAATTTCTGTGAATGGGAACTGCCACAAAGATATCGGGACACACCATCAGAGAGACCAATGACATTTAAGAAGAGGAGCTTTATTAGAGTTTTCAGGCACAAGGGATTGGGAATAAGCAAAAGATATTTAGAACCTGGGTTGGGGTCCTTAACGGGAAAGGGCTTCAGTACTTAAATACCTCCTTTCCCGTCAGAGCGCAACAAGTCTTTAGTCAATTCGCCATTGTTGTTAGTAATAGTCTTTGGATGCTTTTAGCATGAAAGTTAACTTCACAATAGGTTTAGATTTGATACAGAATGGTTGTAGACACGTTTACAGCATAGGTAGTCCGATGCATGTATATGGTGGCCGTTGGAGTACTCATTCATTTTTTAAGCCCTGCTCCTGGCCATTTTGTTTTGGCCCATCCCTTGTTTCCAGGATCGTGAGTCATGGCTTTTATGGCCGATTTGAACAGAGGCTCATCCTGAACCACAAAGTCACACTTATGTTTAGTTTAAAGCAGTGTAAACTGCACAAAACTTGTTTAAAGTCCTCTTGACATCCCAGTCTACATTGTGTGTGGCAGGTCATTGTGCTTGGGAGTGTTTAAGTCCAGCCTCATTGGCTGGCTGCCAAAACCTTTGTGTTGACCACTGAAGAAGACAGGCTGCTGCCGAGAACTCCAGTAAATGACTCAACATGGGCTCCTTTGTCCTTGAGCCCTAACTTTCAGTGGAAATCTGTCAAGCACAGTTCCTTTGCATGCTGTCATCAGTCTAGCAGGCTAGACTGTCTGTTCCTTCATGGCACATCTACCTGGTCTCCCGTGTCGTCTCCCTCTTAAATCCTTCTGGCCCAATTGCCTTAAGGAGGACAGTCTTCTTGGCCAGAAATCAGGTGGCTTGCTGCTGCTCCTCCCCACCTCACATTTCCTGGGATGTCTCTTGCCATTTGTGTCAGATTCAGGTTGCCCACGTAGGGTAGATGATGAGTTGTTCCTCCTAATGTACTCTTCTAGTCCTATAATCAGACAACCAGAGTAGTGAATCAGAGGAACGAAAGGATACCAGATGAGACCCAGGTGCCGCAATTGTAGACAGATGCCGCCGAAGCAGGTGCCGACGAGATAAGATGAGATGCGTAGTACAGGACATGCAGTGAACCTACAAGCGAAGTGCGAGGTTAATTACAATGCGTATTTGCAGGGCAACCACTCTCAGGTAAGACAATATACAAATGACTAGCAGTTCTCGAATGCAGTCAGACTATACTGGTACAATGGTCCTTGGGCTTGCAGATTCCTAAACAACAAGGTAAGCCCCCTCCCCTATCAATGGCTTACCACCCTCCAAACGGATTCCCCTAAAGGCTTACAGTGTGGCGGTTTCTTTAATGTCCGTCGTATTCCAGGTGGGAAGAGTTGAAACAGAGGTCTCCAAAAATCCTGGTAAGGAAGAGCCGCACCCTATCCCGATGGCACGAGGACGCCTAAGTACACTGTGGAAGTCTCTAGTCCGTGTACTGCATAAACAAAGTAAAAATTCCAAAGTTCACAATCCAAGGTATCCCCAAGACAGTTCTGGTTACAAATCCATAACATTCCAGGTCGGCGGCAGAAGAGTAAGAAGAAAGCACAGTTCTTGAATAGCTGTGGACGAATATAGCAACAACAACACAAAGGGCGATGACAGAGCAGGTCCGTTAGCAGTCCGTGGTCCAAACACGAGTCGGGCAGAGAAGGGAGCAATGGGTGGTCTAAGACGTAATCCAGGTAAACGGTCCGGGTCAAAGGAACGAGGCAAATCCAAGGAAAGGGGGGGAGGCAGAACAGGAGGGGTAGGGACAAAGTGGGTTCAAGGGCAAGGAAATTCAAGGGCAAGGATTCAGGAAGCCGAGAAGCAACAGGAAGAAATTCACCATAGCACCACCAACTTCGAATCGGAAGCACCGGCAACAGTGTGGGAGGTGCTTAAATACAAGTCATGTGAGAACACTATCCGTTGTTCCACGTCGACGGTACCTGGAGGAGGAAAAAACAGGACGCCAGCGTTGCCATGCTAACTTCCAGGCACCCGGCTGCAGCGTCCTTAAAGGGCTATGCCCATGTGTTTTGGTGTTTATCGTACGCCCAGATATGACAATTTGCTCTTTCATGAGACTGTTTCCTGCTGGCTGGCTGGATGTCTGTCCTTTCTTGCTTCACAGAGCTGCCATGGAACCTTGGTTGGGTTCCTAAGTGCTCCTGTTACTTCATGAATGCTGAGGCATCCTCCCAGATGTCCTGTTTGTTGCTTCGTCCATCGTCTGTATCATTGCTGGGTCGTGGGTTCGAGTCCCGTTTACTTGAGGTACCCAACCACAACTATTAAGACTTAACCTTGCACCAAACTCACTTGTGTCCCCACTGTTCCTAGGCTGAACTCTTCAAATTCAGTGTCATAAGACTGGGCCCGCAGGTCCAGGGGTGCTGTCCCTGTAGTTGGTTTCATCTGAAGAGAGGTTCCCCCAAACTGTTTACTTCCATTGGTCTGAGTGGGCTTTTCCCTCTTTATCCGGACTCAGTGGACAGTGGGTTCTTGAAAAATGGTCTGGAAGTCTTCTTGGGGCCCCATCTGATGTCACCTCTGGCTGGTTGCCTATTCTGCTGCACCTGTTGGGTAAAAGACAAACTTGCTTCACTTTTTCCTATGACCATAGCAGACATACGGGATACAGTACTACTGTTCCCTACAGGAGAACGTCTGGAAACTCTATACCCGTCTTTTAAGTGTCCTACTAAGTTACTGACCTAAACAGAGAGATTGTTCCTAGTTCACGGATAGGGTCGTGCAGTGTTTAAGACAAAGGGTCTCATCATGAGTTGAGCGGTATCCTGGCGGTAACACTGCCAGGATACTGCCGGGGCTATTAGCGTTACCGCTAACCCCCGGCACATACGTGCTGGATTACGGGTTTGGCAGAACGGTAATTCCCCATTATCCACTGGGCCCATTCGGGAATTCCCCATTCTCCATTGGGTCCAATGGGGAATTTTCGGCGCTACTACCGTCGGCGCTATTAGCGAGCGGTAATAGTGCTGGAAATCGGCAAAATTGTAGTGGATTTACCCCAGCTAAGAGCTGGGGGTAAATCTTGCCAAACCTGTGATTTGGCGGACCCTTAAATCCGGTGGTAATAGCATTACCGCCGCATTTAAGGGTTACCGCCAAACTAGTGATGAGGCAGAAAGTCTTGAACTTTTGAAAGTACCAGTCATTTACTGTAGGTTTTAATATAATAAATCACTGATGTTCACTCTATACGATAGAAAGTAATAGTGTTACAGTAACCACTTGCAGTTACATTGACTCTACTTGTTTCTGTAGGTGAAATGGGACCTTTTAAGGCAAAGTACTGTCATCCTGATTTTACTATCTATTGTGTTAGGCTTTTGGGCCTGTTCTTTAAAATGTTGCAACCCCTTTCTTCCCTCCTTTTTAGGATTTATATAATCTATTAGGTTAGTCTCCTATATTCAATTGACATTGTTATTCGGCTTCCACCATTAAAACACAATACAATATAAAAACATATTGCTAAAAAACATGATTACATTAAAACATTATTTACAAATTCACTAACCAAATCTCAGTCGCATCCCGTTTTAATTCCATGTCTATAAAAATGTGATCTGATAAAACATGTCCTTAAATTGTATATTTGGTGCAAGAGAGCAGAGTGGAGTAAGTTAAAACCAAAAGCCTCTTTACAATTGTTTACTTATATGCTACTGCATTGTGGTCTTTGTTACTAATTACGTATTTGACTGTGTTTTAATCATAATCAGTTGCACCCCTTCAGAGGCATTCTCCCTTTCCTCACCTTCATCCCAAAACACAATGAGCCTCAGTACAAGTTCAGCGGTAACCTGCTGGTGCAACTTGCGCATTGCTGCAGATCTCGTAACACTGTTTCCGCTGCCTGATATCCCGGGAGCACCAGTATATTACAAGTCCTTGCAGCCCGGGATGTCAGGCGGCATAGTACACCATGGAATTGGGGACATGGAAGCACCGGCACCGGCCCTGGCAGGCATTCTCGTAGTCTGGCAGCCTGGAAAGGGTGCCGATACATTGCTATCAGCACCCTTACTTCTGGACCGCCAGACTTGCAATGAGGCCCAATGTCTCCAGAGCTCTGGTCATCTCCAGGCTGGACTACAGCAACAGCCTCTTCCTCAAGCTGCTTAATTCCTCCCCTCACCCCCTTCAATTTCTATAGCACCAGAAACAAGACATACAAGACCATAACAGGGAAGCTAATACTCCTCGAGATGAAACTAGGTAACCAGAAGTTACACAGGACATCATGTAATAGAAATAGTGGGCTTAGAATGAATGGTGTCTAAGCCTAAAGGGATCTTATCTGGTATCCCCAGTTCCTGGATCAAAATATCTTGAGGCAGGTCAGCCCGATGCAATAATAACCAAAAAGGTGGTGCCATAATGAACTGTTTTTCCAAGCATAGATCCCACCTCTGTTTAAGTGCTAGTAGTAAGCAACATGGGGGTTGTAAATTCTCTGTATGACATGAAAAAATATGCCTTTGTATGGTGGTGATTGCTGCCCAAAGCAGACTGGTGGCGTTGGCTCCTTTGGGCGCTAAGGTATGTTGGGTGTCATTGGCAGCTGAGTGTGATTTTCTTTAACACTTCCGGTAGAGATCTCCTCCCTCGACGCAATAGGAAAGCGTTTCCAGGTCAGCAGATTTGCACAAGTTCTACTGCCTCCTAAATATGGCCGTGAAAGCCGAAACGCATTTTATGGCTGAGTAAAGTTTATATTATTTGCTATTTGTTATCGATACAGCACTACAACCTGCAGACATCTAAGTGGTCGACCGAAGGACTTATGCAAATTAAAGAGTTGCAAGATCAGAACAAGATAGCTATGATTTGTTTATGACAAGCCAGTAAGTCTGTAATGCCTCGAACAACAGAGGGAAGCCGGTACCAATATTTGATGACATGGGTGGTGCAGGCCAGGCCTAGACCGTGTTGACATTTGAACAGGGGTGAGGGGGTGGGCACAGACGGCAAGAGAGGCATCCAATCCAATATCATGCTTAGGAATGTATTGCAACATTCTGTTCCATATGTGAAGTGGACATCTACTATACAATGCTTTATGTGCAATTGTGAGAAGCTTACATGTGATCCTATCTCTGACCGAGAGCCAGTGTAATTTCTTACAAATCGGTGTAATATGTGAACAACGGGCGTATTGGTGAATATTCACATGGTTGAACTTTGTAACCCCTGCAAAGATGTAACTGTATAGTTAGGGGAGCCAGAGTATTGAGAGTCACAACAGTCATGTTTTGGGCCTGTAATGGCACTGGCAATGATTGCACAGCGAGACTCCAGTAGGAGAGGGCGTAGCTGATGTAAAAGCATTAGATAGTACTTGGCTGAGCTCATTACTACAGCATTCATCTGCAGAATCATATAGAGGGAGGAGTCAGAAATTATTCCTAACATCTTGACTTTTTGCTGTACTGAATAATCCAAGATGTTTACATTAGAGAACATGGCCATGGCTGAGGCTAGCTGTTTGTTAGAAGATATTTCAAAAAGTTCTGCCTTGTTGGGGTTTATGCTTAAGAAGTTGTCAGACATCGAGGTTGCTGTTGCTAAAGGACTCTCTGGACTTTGTGCAAGCGAAACACAAGCCAAGCACAATTGTTGCTGGACTTTGCTGGTCACTCTTCATTCGGCCACCCTGTTAGTGTTTGCCACATCTGATCTGAGAGGAGGAGGAGTTAGGAGGCCTAAAGGAGTGTCTGGACTTCGTGCAAGCGAAACACAAGCCAAACACGATTGCTGCCGGACTCTGCGGGTCCCTGTTCATTTGGCCACCCCAGTATTGTGCACCACATCTGATCTGAGAGGAGGAGGAGCTTAGAAGGTCTAAAGGACTCTTTGGACTCCGAGCGAGCTGAACAACCAGCCAAGCGCAATTGCTGCTGGACTCTGCAGGTCCCTGTTCATTTGGCCACATCTCGGATGAACTAATGCTAAAATATCAAGCAGTTGAGAACAAGATATCATGCCTCTCCCAGTCTCCTAATCTTTAACTATTTCGTCCAATGTTCAAGCTACTTACAATAGTCCTAAAACACCAGCACCTTCTACTGTGAGAGCATTGTTTGTTTGTTTGTTAATCTGCATGGCGCACCAAACCCGTAGGTAACTGGGCGCAATAAGAACAAGGATACTTGAAGCTTAGCTTACATAGTACAGCCGGTTACATAGGAAGGCAACAAAAATTGTTCCGGGGGAGTACATCAGATTTATACAGTAGGTGGCACATATTGGTGAGTAAAAGATAGACAAGTGTAAATACAGTAAAATTATTAACGAGGAATGCAACAGAATTACCAGTACAGTAAAGATCATATGTCATTAGATCGTAGCCAGTTCAAGGTATTGCGTCTAAAGCTAAGGAAGGATTGGTTGGCTCTGAGAGAGAAAGGTAGTGCATTCCAGGACTGGGCGGCTTTCACTGGGATACTGTTTCCTCCCGATTTCTTTTGCGTGAGTCTGGGTATGTTCAGGCAGAAGGAGTTAGCCGCTCTGGAAGGGAGGTTTTCTTACAATTCTCTCCATTAGGTAGGGGGGTGCTGCATTGTTCGGGCACCTGAAAGTAAGGGAGACTGTTTTAAGCAGGATTCTGTCATTTATCTTCAGCCGGTGTTATTCTCTTCTGATTTCTGAAACATGTTCTCTATTAGGTTTGTTCAGAGCAGTTCTTAGCGCATTGTTTTGTAAGATTTGGATTTTGTCCATATATACATGTTAGCAGTAATTCAATGTTGAGAGTTGTAGTGCGTTAGGAAGGATAATGCAGCTGTCCTTGGATAGAAATGGCCTACAGTCCCTGATTAGCTTGTAGGCGGCTGATGATGCCATGGAATTTACCTGTTTACTTAGGATTAGAGTGGAATCAAGGTAAAAACCCAAGGTTTTCACTTCTTTAACTACCTTAATTGTATTTCTGTCTATACTGAAGGCAGAGTAGTTAGAATTCAGTTTTTTAGGTTGGGTGGTGATCCGAGAATCAGGTGCTTCGTTTTTTCGTCATTCAGGCAGAGGCCATGAGTTTCCATCCATGCCTGAATGAGGAGGTATATTTTATTTACCAAAGCCGTGTCCTTACCATAATTGCTCGAAAGGGGAATGAGGATCTGGGTGTCATCTGCATAGTGAGTGCAGGTGAAACCCAGCCTGTCCAATTTGTCAAACAGAGGCTTTGTAGATATATTGTACATGGTTGGCGATACACAACACCCTTGTGGGACACCGCATGTGGTCTGGATAGGATCTGCGGATGCTAACGGGGAGAAAACTCTCATCGTTCTGTTGTTTAAGAAGGATTGGACCCAAGCTATTGCATCCCCTGAGAAGTGGGCAGCCGAGGCCAGTTGTTTGCACAGAGCTTCATGGTCTACCAGGTCAAAGGTGGCTGACAGGTCGAGGAGTAGTAGCATGGCAGTTTTCCCTTTGTCCTTGAGCTCATCAATTTGGGTTTTTAAGTAGATTAGTGCAGTTTCCGTGCCATGTTGTGGCCTGAAGCCGAATTGGAAGGAGCCTAGGAGATGATTGGCCTCAAGGTAATTCTGTATTTGTAAGTAAGCTACTTTGTCAATTATTTTGAGAAGGAAAGACACTCTGGTAATAGGCCTGTAATTAGTTGGGATGGAAGGGTCCAGAGTCTGTTTTTTTAACAGTGGTACAACCCAGGACTCCTTTAGATTATTTGGGACAGTATTGATTGCGAAGGAGGTGTTAATTAATTTCGAGATGAACAGCGCTAGGTCTCTCGCTGCATCTTTGATTATTTGGGTGGGACAGTTGTCACCTTGGCAGTTAGAAGGTTTCAATGATGAGATAATTTTTCTTGTTTCATGAATGGATACTTTAGAGAATCTAAATGGTTCTAGCGTGCTGGAGAATTCGATGGGGCTGGTAGATTGTGGCACAAAGTTGGGCATGGTAGCCTTTTTATTCGCGATCTTATTTTGGAGTAGTGTTATTTTGTTAGCTAAAGCATTCTGTATGCTTGTGCACCATGGTTTGTCCTTGGGCACGTTGTCTGTGGGAGGAATGGGGGATTCCATTTCATGTAAGATCACAAATAGTTCCTTGGTGTTGGAACTGGCATTGGTGATTCTTTCATTGTAGATGTCTTTTTAAGTGCAAACTATTTCCTTTTTGTAGTTATTGTCACGGAATTCCCCCCTTCTCACCTGAGATCGCTCCTTGCAGGATTTCGTGGAGGAAGTCTTCTTGCGCACGGATCGGGTTTTGTACAAGCCTGCGCAAGTCTTCTCTGACTCCAGCGTGCGTTCAGCGTTCCAGGATACACGGATGCTAAGGCCGTCCAGGAAGCGAGGAAGTGTACACGAAGGAGGTACACGAAATCCGGGAAACAAGGTAAGAGATGAGGGAGGAATGAATTGGGAAATTAGAGGGTCCGGGAACCAAGGACAGGATAATAGTTCAGCGAACTACGGAGCACACGTCTAGTCACTACCAGTGATAGCGTTGAGATGCGCGGGGCCGCGGGGGCATGGTCTATTTGTAGAATGCGCTACGTCCGACGTGGAAGCTGGTGCAAGGCGTACCACATTAGACGGCCATGCTGGGAGTATCAAAGAGTGTAAGCCCCGTTGTGACAAGGACCAGGAAGTCCAAAAGGGGCGCGTTCTGTGGATCATGACAGCATGCCTCCTCCGAAAACTTGTTCCACCAGGTTTGCCCGGGTGTATGAGATGATACCTTCTGAGCAATCGAGGGGTATTCAGATTAGAAAGTGGTTCTTTCACTCGGTGGATATCCTTTCCACTCGACCAAATATTGAAGTTGACCCCGTTTATACCTGGAGTCGCATATTCTGGATACTTCATATTCCAGCTGGGGTTGGGTCTGCAGGATTTCCGGGAGGATCGGATGTAGGGTTTTAATAAGGAAGTGTGAAAAACTGGATGAATCTTCTTCCAGGAGTCTGGTAACTTGAGCCGGAATGAGACTGGGTTTATGATTTCCTTTATGGAAAAAGGTCCATAGTAACGGGGGGCTAGTTTGTTTGGTCGCAAATGTCGAGGCAGTAGTTTCGAGGACAGCCAGACCTGATCACTGACGGCATAAGAAGGCCCTGGTCTTCTTTTGGTATCCGCATAATGTTTAGCGTGAGTCCGGGCCTTTTCTAAATGTTCTTTGGCTTCCTTGTGAACATTGATGAGAGTTTCAATCCAGGAGTCAACTGTTGGTACAGGTGTGGGATGTGGGTGAATGGAAGGGAGAACTGACGGGTGGAATCCTTGGCTGCAATAAAAAGGGCTTGTCTTGACTGCCGAATGATCAGAGTTGTTGTAAGCGAATTCAGCCACGGGTATAAGGAGTGACCAGTCGTCCTGTACCTTGGTGGCGAAACAACGAAGGTATTGTTCCAGGGTCTGGTTCACACGTTCCGTAGCTCTGTTAGTCTGTGGGTGATAACCCGATGAGAGAGCACGTTGGATTCCTAGAATACGACATAGATGTTTCCAGAATTGAGAGATGTATTGAGGTCCTCGATCTGATATGATCTTGGAATGGAGTCCATGAAGGCGAAATATATGTTCCAGGAAAATGGCAGCGAGTTCTGAGGAAGATGGCAATTTGTACAATGGTGTAAAATGGGCCATGTGGGTGAATAAATCAATGGTGACCATGATTGTCGTATAGCCCCTAAATGGTGGTAATTCCACGATAAAGTCCATAGTGATGAACTCCCAGGTCCTAGAAGGTAGTGTAGGTTGAAGTAGGAGACCTGCCGGTTTCTTGTTATCATGTTTGTTTTGATTGCAGACTGTGCAGGCTTGAATGTACCGTTGAATGTCAGTTTTCATTTTGGGCTCCAAAATTGTCTTTGTACGAGACGAAGGGTGTTGGTGACACCATGGTGCCCGGATTGAAGAGTGTCATGACAGAGGTTAATAATCCGCAGTTGCAGTCTCTGTGTGGGAATGACCAGGGCATTGTATTTGAACAAATATCCGTCTCTAGTTTTTAGACTCCATTGATTCTTTCCTGTGAATTCTTTCCAGATTTCAGAGGACTGGTTTTGTATTCGAATGTCTTCCAGGAGACTGACTGCTTGAGCTACAAAAATTGTGTGGGGAAACATCTTTGGGTAGGCCCGATCTTCAAGAGTTTCGTAATCATGACTTCAAGAGCGTCAGCAATTAGGTTCTGTGATCCAGGGACATGATGGATGTGGAACTGGTACTGGGCAAAGAAGAAGGCCCAACGGGCTTGACGGCTATTCCTACATTCCATAGATTGTAGAACTTGAAGATTTCGATGGTCCGTATGGACCTGGACAGGATGTTTAGCTACCAGAAGTAGATGCCGCCATTCGGTGAAGGCTTGACGGATGGCCAACAGTTCCTTTTCCAAGACGGAGTAATGAGTCTCGCTGGAAGTTAGGGTTCGTGAGAGTTAAGCAATGGGGTGCTCTAATTTATCCTCAAATTCTTGCTTTAACACTGCTCCTATGGCCTAGTTAGAGGCATCCGTCTCCACTAGGAATGGTCGATTAATATCGAGTTGAGCAAGGATAGGGGCTTGAGTAAACTCTGTTTTTAATCATTGGAATGCCTTGTCCTGGGCTGGGGTCCAGAGGAAGGGGGTGTCTTTTTTCAATAAAGTAATGATCGGTAGAACTATCTCAGAAAAGGATGGTATGAATTTCCGGTAGAAATTGGCAAGCCCCAGGAAGGATTTAATCTGTTTCACAGAAGTGGGAACAGGCCAAGATAGTATAGCTTTTACCTTTGAATGGTCCATTCCTATTCCTTCTGGACTAAGGACAAATCCTAGATAATGAACAGAAGTGACATGAAAAAGGCATTTCTCGGGTTTAGCTAGGAGTTTGTGTTCACGTAGCCGTTGCAAAACTGCCTTTACATGCTCTTCATACCTTTGAGGATCCTTGGAGTAAATCAAGATATCGTCCAGGTAAACGATGACGAAGAGGAACAACATGTCAGAAAACACCCTATCCATGAAGCGTTGGAAGACTGCAGGGGCATTTGCAAGCCCGAGGGCATGACCAAGTACTTAAAGTGACCAAAGGGTGTTCTAAAGGCTGTTTTCCATTCGTCTCCTTCCCTGATACAGATCAGATGGTAGGCACCCCTGAGATCCAACTTCGTGAAGATTACAGCTCTTCTCACCGCTTCCAGGATATCAGAGATTAAGGGCAAGGGATAGCGGTCCTTGAGGGTGCACTGATTCAATCCACGATAATCAAGACAAGGTCTAAGGTCTTTACTGTCTTTCTTGGGAACAAAAAATAACGAAGCTCCAGCTGGAGATTTAGATGGTCTTATGGTGCCATTTTCAAGGTTGGTATCCAAGTATTCTCTAAGGGCCTTTTTTTCCGGTTCGAATAGAATGAACATCCTCCCAAAGGGAATCACTGCTGAAGGTTCTGTATCTATAGCGCAGTCTTCAGGTCTGTGAGGGGGTACGGTCTGGACTATAGCAGTTGAAAAAACATCAGCGTATTCCTGATAGGCCCTAGGAACCTGTATGATGGTTGAAACCATGAGTGGGCCTTGCTGGTCTGTTGGCGTGCTTTCGGAAGTTGTGAAGGAGGAATCCGGGAATAGACAGTGAAAACTCAGAACCAAGAAACAAGGATCCTGCTGCCCAATTGATGTAAGGATTGTGTTTCTGCAACCAGGGCATACCCAGTACCATGGGGTAAGGGGCTGACTTGATGATGTCAAATTTGATCAACTCTTGGTGATGGTTTATCGAGAATTGGATTTATTTGGTCTGCAAGGATATAGGTCCTGAAGTGAGAGGTCTTCCGTCGATCGCCTTCACAGGTTGCATGATACTTTGTGTTTCATATGGAATGTGGTGTTTACAGACCCAATCTTGATCAATGAATATTCCCATAGCCCCACAATCCACCAAGGCCAAAATGGGAAAGGTCTCATTCTTAGATGACGATAGGAAGGCTTATAGAATCACTAGATTGTTCTGTCCAGGAGAGTTCAAGGATGGAATAGATGTGGAGCAAAGATCTCTCTCTCGAAGCCTTGCTCCATCTAGGATCGGGAGCTGGCGTTTCCCGAACGCCGTGGAGGGGCTAGAGGACATTCTCTAGGTGTTTATCCGAGGCACAATACATTCATAAACCCGTGTGGATCATTCTCATCCTTTCTTGCGGGGATATGGGCCCTATTTGCATGGGTTCTGGATTGCAACCAGAGACTGGAGTAGGGTCGGGTTTCAATGAGGTCTCAAGGGAAACCTTCTGGAAAGGCATCTTGGTCTTTTTCCTCTCTGCCTTCCTTTCCTTGATACGAAAGT
Organism: Ambystoma mexicanum; assembly: GCF_040938575.1. NCBI lineage: Eukaryota > Metazoa > Chordata > Amphibia > Caudata > Ambystomatidae > Ambystoma > Ambystoma mexicanum. The sequence goes on along the minus strand of NC_090932.1, from coordinate 853,162,363 downwards.
CTATCTGCATGGCAAGATCCATAAGGGCCTGGAATGAACTTGGACGAGCCACTCTGGATAATTCGTCTTTAATCTCTTCATTTAGCCCCCTTCGGAAAAGAGTAAAGCTTGCTTCTGAAGACCAATCTGCTTCCTTGGCCAATTGTTTGAATTGTGTGACATACGTAAGCATGTCCTGGGATCCTTGCCGAAAGTCAAGTAGACGTTCCTGGGCACTATAGACCTGTTCTGGGCGATCAAACATGGTCTTAAGGGCCGGTATGAATCAATCATAATCATCCAGGAGGGGTAAGGGGCGCATTCTGTGGATCATGACAGTTATTAGCAAAGTCGGTCAAGTGCAGCTTATTGTCTTCTGATGGGGTATGGCGCCATAAGGATTCTAGTTTTCATTTTTATTGTCTAAGGGCTCTGAGTTGTGGTGTGAACCAGGCCTTGAGATGTGCGCGCTGTTTGCTTCTGCGCATTTTGACAGGAGCAATAATGTCTAGAGCCTTGGACATAGTAATATTATATCCTTTGACAAGGAGGTTATGGTCAGAGGCACTTCAGAGTTAGTTGAGCGAGGGTAGGATATGTGGTAGTAGTCTATCCAATGTTATATATTTTTTGCTCCTAGTAGGAAGGGGTGGTGCCATGTCTTTAGCTCTGGCCAGTTGTCTGGTTGTTGCTAGGGTAAAGGCAATTAGGTGGTGATAGGTCCACAGTTGTGGGGTTATCGTGGTGATAGATGTTTCACAGTTCTGGTCAGCCAGCCAGTCTAAGGTCCTTCCTTTGACGTGTGCTGGTAAGAATACTCTTTGGGTTAGTCCTTGTTCTAAGAGGACGTTGCCTACTGCCTGGGCGTTTTTGTCTGTAGGATCTTTAAATCCAAGGTTAAAGTCACCCAGTAATAATGTTTGAGAGGAGTCTTTGGTGTTATTAGCAAGAATACTAGATATATCCTCATCAAAGGTACTGGTAGGGCCCGGAGGTCTGTATAGCAGGTAAATAGTTAGAGTGCAGCAATTAGAGATTGGGAGATTGGGAGTTTGGCAATGAGCATTTCACAGGATTTGAGTGGAGGTGATGGCGTAAGTCTTATAGCAAGGTCAGCTTTAGATATGTGGGCTAATCCGCCTCCTGTGGCATTAGCTCTATCTGCTCTGAGTATTTGGTAGTTATCAGGTACTGCTAACGTCAGGGCTGGGCCAGCTACGTTGCGCAGCCATGACTCTGTGACAGCTATAATGTCAAGGTAATCCGTGGAGATCAAGTCTGCTATTTTAGTGGAATGTGCCACTAGCGATCTAGTGTTAATTAGTGCTCCAGAGATCGTAGTCATGTTTTTGGGGTCCTGTGATCTAGTGAGGAGATGTTTAGATGGAGCGGATTTGGTTTTAGTCTTGTGAGGAGGGTGTGATGTAGAAATCAAGATTCTAGGCAAGGTCTCAGTGTCTGGACTGAATGTGGATTCAGGCCCAAGGGCATTTTTGTTGTAATTGAGGAAGGGAGTCATGTTCTTACTACTCCGAGGCTCATAGAGGCATGGTAGTCTAACACGAAGTCTGTTATTTCTGGCTGATAGAGGGCAAGGTAGGCACCTAGTGTAGGACATAGTTGAGTCTGTGATATGGAGGATAATTATTGCTAGAATGAGAAATGGTAGGGACAGCTGGATATTCTTAAGGAGCAGATTTCTCAGTTGCTCAGTTACTCGGGTTGCTCGATTGCATTGGATCTCTTCAAAGCTCTGCTTAAACTCCACCTACTTGCTAAAGAGAAAGCTTCCCCTGCTCTCTCCCCCATCCTCCCTACCTAACCCCATCACTGCCTCCAGTGATGCTTAATAATGTAATTTTGTGACATATATTTCTGTTTGTTTTGTTCTGTCCCTGGCATAGGTCCACATTTTTACACCCTCATAAACTGGCTCACCCTTTGTTCTCATCTTTGTGCTATTGTACAGGGCCCATTATAGACATGCCTCTACCATCTGTAAATGTGTTATTGTAAGTAATTTCTGATCGAAATTGATACCCCTGCTCTTCAAATAAATACAAAATACACATTTCATTTGGTACGGAAATCATTAGTAAAGCTCTTTGAGCAACTAAACCAGGCAGTTGAGAAACAAGAAATCACTCTGACATCAGCAAACATCATCTGCAATCAGTTACTCAGTAGTCTCAAAATCGAATGAGAGAGAACGTATCATCTATGCTGGTTACATCTTTTCGGAGAATACAGCTCTGGAGTTTATTCTATTGGAGGAGATTCTTCCTAATAGCCAGATTTCTACATTGTTGGAAGAATTACAAAACATGGTAGCCCATATCTCGACAGTTGCCTCACAGGCTGTTGTGGAATTGTGGTGTTTTGGCTCTCATAAACCACCCAACAATAACCAAAAGAGGAAATAAAAATCCAGAGCAGAAAAAGACCAACTGGCGGGAAGAACAGAGAAAAAGAAACAACAGGAGAACTAAAAGGAGCTTGACACAAAATAGCCCCATGAAGAACCTGTTTAGAGAGACAATGGTATTGATTACATTCTTAGTGGAAAAACATCAACGTTTTTATAATTTGAAGGACATTGCCTTAAATAACAAAAAACTCAGCAGGAAAAAAAAGTAAAAAAGAAGGATTTTTCATAAAAGTAGTGACTTAAGGTTAACGGGGGCATCAATATTATGCATAAGGGGCATAATACAAGAACTAATCCCGGCACTGTTTTTAAACTATGAAAGGATCAGGAACTTTTGAGACGCTATTTATGCATAATTGTGCCTCCCAGACATGAATGAGACATGAAAGGATTTTCCTGAAAAAGGTTTAGTATCTAAGGGACACACAAGAATTTCTCAGAGTAAAGTCGAGAAGCATGCTATTAATTTGGATGTGATAAACAATTATTGTCTCGATAAATATTGGAATCAGGAAAACTCCCTGCAATTGATAATGGAAGAGATGTATCTAATAAAAAATTCACACTTGAACCTTTCTAGGATTCTTATCGTTTTCAAAGCATTACCAATATTAGGTTTGATCTTGTGAACCGATCTCATCCTGGTAAAATTCCTTCATCAAGAAGATTTGCTACTGGCTAAAGAACAATCCACAGCCACACTTATTCCGAGGATGGGCTTGGAAAACCAAGAGAGCTTAAATACAAATAGTTTAGATCTAATGCCTGTAAGGCATCCAAGAACTTTAATATGTTCTGAAAAACACAGCACTAAGAACACCCTGTCATTGGCAAATAACCTGCAGATTACGTGTCCTATGAATTGTAAAGTTAAGAGAGTGGTGGGTGCTTTACCGACGAATCTCCTTAAAACTATCAATAAAGCATCAGTTTGAAGATGGCTGTTGCAAGTCCTTGCTTCCTTTGCAAATATTCTTTCTGATACAATCCTTTCCTAGAACTCGAGGTTAATTCTCAATTATGGGGTAATGAGATCATTAAAACGTGTTTAATGTCTCATGCTATATTCATGATTTAAGGAACATGGCTAATGGCTACAATTTGTGCTATGGGATTAGTCATTATTATAAACCTGCAGTTAAAAACTGTCTAGGGTGTCCAAAAGGGTGTCTGCCTATTTGTGTTGATTATAGTGTTAAATCTTTTGCATTTATGGGAAACACATTGGTTAGTATCATGTTAGCCATAGTCATGCAATTTATGAATCTGGAAAAGGTGATTATTTGGGAACTATTTAGAAATGTTTATGCCACCTCCAATCAGGGGGAAAGAAATGTCTTCATGAAACAACTAGACTTGATTTTGGAAGCTAGGTTAGCATGTGTGCCGTGATTGTTAATTCTCTGTTGAGGAGATTTTAATGTTAGGTGTACAGGGAAATATGTTAATAGAGATGTGTTTGACAATTCGTTTGACTTACTACCAGGGCCCACTATGTTACAGGTTAGAAGGAACTCCTTGGGTACCCTTTCATGTGGGCAGGGGGTCACTCTGGGTAAATCTACACATTTTTATACCAATAGTGAAACGATTGATTACTTCTTTGCTACAGCTCTATAATTTGAAAGTTTCATTTCATTGATGGTTCTAAGGAATTGCTACAGTGGTCACACTTTCCTCGCACTGATTATGGATTGCAATGTGCAGAAAACCAAGACAATTCTCGGTATAGCTGAATTTAACATAAATGCACAAGGAAATGCAATTGTATAGTCAGATAGGAAGGTTGTTATGTTATGTTACATACACTTATAAAGCGCACGTTCACCCAAAGGCACATTGGAGCTAGAAGTAGATAGACAACAGTATTTCCTATAGAGAGTTTAGAACAAAACGGTTTTCAGTGACCGACGGAAGATGAGGTGGTCAGGCGTCACATGGAGAGCGAAAGGCAGAGCGTTCCAGGCCATAGCAGCGACCAATGGAAAAAAAAAGGCACAGCCACCCATGCGGGACAGTATGATGCGAGGATTTAGAACTTGGAGAGCGGACTGAGATCGAAGATAACAGGCAGGAGCATAGCATGGAAACTTAGCCTGTAAATATTAATATTAAGGTTAATGAGTTTATCAAATATATCATACCTTTTACCCTTAAATGTAATTATTTTCTTACCTTTTCTCACCATGACTGGACATGGACACAGGGATTTGTAGCAAAGAGAACGAGAAGTATCCCCTACACCTATTTAGGAGGACTTAAATGTGACCCTTTGGTCAAGGCAAGAAAAAAGCGCTTAGAAAGAAGAAAGAATAAGCTCCAACAACATTAACACTGGCTAAAACACCATAGACAGATCTCTTGTACGCAACAATGGGTTAACACCTTTGCTGCTATTTCAAGGACAGATTCTTGCTTAATCTGGACCTTAATAATTAAAGATAATCCATTGAGAAAGTTTGAACAGATTATGTCTATCATGGAAGACAAATGGATCTCTTAAATTAAGGAGTCATTCCATGTGTTTGTGACAAATTAACGTCTGCCCTGCAGGCGTAGTGGAGAAGCAGAGGCTAAAACACCCACTCAGCCCTCCCACTTCTACAAACCAAGAGACAACGCAATCATAAAGGTAAAACAGGCACAGCCAAGAGATGTACCTCCTTCGCTTTTGTGGTAACGTGGGATGAGGGAAGGCTATACTCTTAAGACGGGTCTGAATGTGTTTCACTAGCAACCCAAACTGTGAAGTGTATCGGTTGAAAATAAAGTAAGGTGCAATCAATGTTCTATAAAAGTATATGCTTTAATTAAACACACCATGTACATTAATAACTAACTAGAAATACACTACACAAAACCCACCCCTGAAGAAAGAACACAAAATAAGCAAAGATTATGGATGCAGAACTCTTGGTAATTAAACAGGGGTGAAAAGCATGGAAAATCAATTATGTTCCTGAAAAAGGAAATGTAATTGTGAGCAAAAAGGGTTCAAAGTGACCTAACCAGTTCGTAGGATCCAATAATGGAGAAAGGGGGCAGTTAGAAGTACCTTCTTTGTAGTTCTTATTATTATAATTGTTTTTTTTATAATGTGCTTAATACCGAAGAGGTTTCAAAGCGCAGACCCAGGATTCAAACCTGTGTTGCGCTGCGTCGACGTGTGTTTCCACTGAGCTATACTACTGTGGTGGTTCAGCAGCACCAAACCGGTTTTCTTGGCACTATGCGAAGATTGGGAGAGATCAAAAGGTAGCATTGGAGGGTACTGCTGGGTCAAATATGTTGAACAGTTCTTGAAACACGCTGCAAGCAGTTCAACAGTGAAATACATTAGGATCCCGACTGCCTTAGTTCCCAGGATGCTGCGAGTCCCAATCCAGGGACTCAGGGACAAGATGAGTCCATTTCACGTGCTCCCAAACACGAGGGAGGCTGGCCCACAGCCACAGAGGTCCTTAAACACAGTGAAGTCCTGGGCAGTCTTGCTCCTGCAGCAGGACACTTCTTAGGTTGCTGTGAGTTCCACTCCAAGGACTCAAGGAAAAGATGGTTCCTTGTTCTCGGGCTCCCGAACACGGGGGAAGCTGGAAACAACTGCAGGGGTCCTCCAACACCTGGGTATCGTGTGGCTTGCAAGGAGGTAGGTCCTCTTCCAGCAGCAGATCCCCTCCAGTGGTCCCTGGGGACAGTTAGGGATCAGAGCTTGCTTCTGCCTTTGAAACACCTGCCCCCACCTAACAACTGGAGGACTTCAGAGAGGACTGCTCTCCGAGCAAGGTCCAACACAATCTTCCGGATGGTTCAAGATGATTCTAGATGATTCCAAGAAGTGGTGTGTGACCCCTTTCGTTTAAAGATCGAAAGCCCACAGGCAATTGGACTAAAGCTAGTCCGCTCAAGCGTTCAATCCCTGCTCTTGAAATGAGTGGACTTTGCCCTTCTGACATCACACATGTGGTTTGTGCTACAGGGGGTGGAGGGGACAGGAAATAGAAAGTGGCAGAGAGATTCAAAATGGTGGAAGTTTCCTTCCGTTAAACAGAGTTCCCCTGACTACTCTTGATTCTGCCCCATTCCCTTTTCAACAGAAACAAAGGCCTTTAGAAATGCAGCCCCCTGGCGTTATGCCTGGCTCTTTGTGAATGACTGTGCCCTTTTATTCATTTTCCTAGGCCAGCGTCCTCTGGAGTGGTTTCCCAGGGAGATGTGTTTTACCTGCCCATACAAAAGAACAAGGAGGCACCCCACTAGGCTACCTTTGTGTCAGTAGGGCAGGGTCCAGCCTGACTGGGGGGATACACATAACCCTTCCACAGCTGAACTGGTCCTGGAGGGCTGACACATGTGCTATATCAATTTAATGTGGCTGGGATAACTCTGAAAGATGCTGCTCAACATACCCTAACTCGGGTATGGCTTATATTTACAGTTGTATGTGCCACAAGGACATCTTCAGAGTTATGCAGTTTTTGGAACATAAGTGCATATTTTAAATGCAGACCCTACTCTGCAGAGACTTGGATGTCACTGCAGCTGTCAAGACGGAGCCTGTGGCCTCTGAACCTGCTCTGTGCCACTGGCAGATCAGATGCTGCGAATCAGCATACTGATGCAGCAAAGCACAAGTACACACTATGCTTTTGGCATGGAGCTTATCAAAGCAAAGGGGAATCTGATTAGCAGATTTCCCCTTCAGAGATGGAATTACCTGCATCATTTTATTATTTAATAAAAATCAAAAAAGCAAGTTCGTTCACACCCTTGCCAGTGGCCAAATCATCACAGTCTCGGAATGTAAACAAAAGAGTTATCCTAACCTAATCCATTCTATTAAATTATGTAAAACTTCTTTCTAGTACGCAAAGATCTTAAATATCTTAAAAAAGATTGAAAGGTACATTGGGCAGAGACGCGGCCAACATTTGCTCGTCTGTTTATCAATCCTACAGCCCTAACAGGAAATATTCCACATTCATGGAAAGATGCATGCATAATTCAATTTCTTTAAAAAAAAGATTCAAAAGTTATGCAAGCGTCCAAGAGGGACATAACATATGTTCTTAGGAAAGTCGTATTTAGGAAGAGGCAGAGACACCTTAACTACTTTCAAGAAATCAATAAGAGATCTCAATGGAGTGGAATTTACATCATTTTAAGACTCAAGCAAAACGGTGGGTTTGGATAAATAACTGGTCATTAATAAAACACAGGCACAGGTTAAGACACATATAATATTCATCTACCGTGATATATAAATATTAAAATATATATATCAGTTTTTTCTGAATAGAGAATTAATGCACGTCTATCTGTATTCAGATGAAACCTCTTACAAGCACAGGAGCTGATGGGTCCCAGAATGGGTAAGATGGAAACAGAACGAATCTGTCGTCTCTGTAAGAAGCCATTACCTATGGAGACAAACATTTGTTTTTATCCTGTCCAGAAACTGCTACTGATAGGAATGTTTTCGTTGGAAAATATGTGCATGATGTAAACGCGACAAAACTGGAGCCTTTTTGGTCGTGTTCTATAGCCTTGTTGTTTGAATAGACATCAAATAAGTTTGACTCTATCGCTGGCCTTTTTCTGGCTGCTTATTCATGGAAGCATGTATATTTATCAAAAATATAAATTTTGCTTGAGTTATTTTTATTACAGGCACTTTTAAATAATTAAAGTATTATATAATTCTGTTATTTTTGTTTATTTTGTAAGTGTATACGGTTTGTTTTTAAACAAGAATACATGCAATAAAATAAATCGAGGCTGCAATATTCTGGAAGTTGTAGTGCATTTTAGTGATGCTGGCTTGATGCCCTTGGCCGAGCTTGAATTTCAATTAGGTTTCATCTGCAATGTTCTGAAAAGTGCTGTCAAGATCACATAGAATGTTGTGAAGAGGTTTTAAGTATATGTTAAAAAGCAGGGAGTACAAGCAGGAACCCTGGGGAATGCTGTAGTACACAACGTCTTGCGAGTGGCATGAGCCTATTTTCACTCGAGAATGTCTGTTGGCAATAAACAAAGCTATCCACAGAGCAGGTTTCTCAGAAATAAGAGCTACTTTTTTTGATACGTTTTATGAGGCTCTTATGGTCCAACTAAATGAAGGCTGGGGATAGATCCGGGAGCATAAGAAGTCCTGACTCACTGCCATAATTCATTTTAATTCATGATATTTTGATGTTAATATGTATAAATTCTGTGGTACTTGCCGGACTGAAGCCAAACTGGATGTCTCCCAAAAGATCCTGTTGTTCGGCAAATGTGTTAAATTGAGCAATAGCTTCTTTGTCTAGAAGTTTCTAGCAAGAATGGATGATAAGTAACAGGTCGATAGTTACAGGACACTGGTGGATCTAGATTTTACTTCTTCAAGATGGAGCTGACCCAAGCCTGTTTATTGCTTTAGGAACTGCGGCAGTATCAAATGAAGAGTTTCTAAGTAAAGTTATTACCAGGCTCGATATATCGGAACAATTCTGCATGTCAGTATAAAGGCATGCGTCATGGGCGCACTTTGTAGGTTTAAGACAGGATATGATGGTTATATTATCCTAAGACATATCCATATCCATAAGACAGGTGTGTGAAGCTAATGACGGAATCTGGTGAACAAGAATGGTTAGTATCACAGGTTGATACGAAGGCGATGAGATTAAAAAGAAATTGTGGGCCGCCTCAGCTATTGTAATGGTAGGAGGGAGCAATGCAGATTGGATATTGGTTATTTTATCTCTAAGGAATTGCTGCAATGATTTACACCATACATCTGTTGGCTCTAGGAGACTGGTATATCGTGGAATTTTAGAGAAAGTGTTTAAAATATGTAATAATTGTTAGTGGAATTTGCAAATACACTGCATAATAGGTGCGTTTAGCTTCTAATACTGCAAGCTTTTAATCAGAACAAGCAAGTTTATAGCTCAAGGTGTCCTATATGCTAGGATTATGCATTTGCTTCCTCTCCTAGAGACAGTTTCAAAGATCCTAAATTAGCAGAGCACCATTTATCTTTTAAACTCACAGGTAGGAGTAATTTTAGATTGAATCAGAGATAGTATCAATAATGCAGATATTTATTTATTGTATGAGGCCACAATATGACCGGGATCTGGAGAACAATTGAAAGAAACTGACATCTTAGTTATGTTCATGGATAAGCTCTGGGCAGTGAAAAGATATTTATATCTAAAAGAGGCCAATATATTTCCCTGTTTTGACGTATCAGCAGTAACACTCCGAGGATGATTAATTTCGAACAGACCGGATGCAACATGTGAGATTGGGAGGGTTTATTTCTGACCCTCTACCTCAAAATTGTTTTTTATCTATACCTACCCCCTTTGATGGACATTCTGAGGACGCTTGAGGTAAACTCCCATTATTATGCGAATGATAGCCATGTGTTCTTCAAAATAAGTAATGTGGATGAGTCATTTTTGAGTGTCAAACAGTGGATCCAGTTGCTTACTTGGCTGAAGTAAGCAACTGGATGTCTTCCAACTGGCTTCAACTTAATGCTAGTAAAACCAAAGTAGAACTGTTTGGCCCAAAACATCTTGTTGACGCCAAAAGGCGCCCTCACCCACCCTGTTGCCTCGGCTCAGAACTGTCATTTGCCACCAAGTTCAAACATTTGGGCTGTAGCTGTCAGGAGAATGTGAGCAGTGCGGGTTCAGGTGGGCACCAAGGTGCTGTCTATTTTCTATAAACTGTGTCTCCTGCTGCAAGCTGTTCCGTTTGTTCCGTTGGATGACCATGCAGTTGTGGTTGGAACTCTAGTGAACTCACAATTAGACTACTGCAATAGTCTTCGTGCGAGCATTCCGATTAAACAACGGCAGCGATTGCAGATAGCGCAAAATGCTGCGGGAAGTTTGATATTTAGAGTGGGGAAGTCTTTCCCCATTTCAGGACTGCGTCGATCTCTGCATTGGCTTACCGTAAATGACAGAATCGATTTTGTGGTTCTTTGTTTAATCTTCAAATGTTTAAACAACCTTACTCCATCATACCTGTTGAATTAAATGTGCAGATATCTACCCACACGCCGGCTTCAGTTAGGCGATACATTATTGCTGGTAATTTCACTATCTTTGTGTTCTAGGGAGGGAAATGTGCAGTCTATGGGGCCAAATTGTGAAATAGCCTTCCGCTTGATATTCAGGCATTAAAATCTCTACTTCAATTTCATAAAGCCCTAAAAACTTACCTGTTCAAGTGACTGAAAGGTGGGAGAATGATCAGGTTCTGGTTATTGTTTGCACCTGCTGTATTTGATCCTTGCCCTCCTGTTCTACCTGTATAGTGTTTACCATCTGCACCTAGACACAATTTATTTTGTTCGGTGTGCAACATAAATATCTATTTCAAATCAAACCAGGATCATTAAATATAATGGCTCAATGGTCAGACCTATTCACGTTGATGAGGGTAGAGATTTTGGGAAGTACATTCCTAGAGATTACACAGTCGATAGTACATCCCTTCTTATTGGTAGCTGCTGGCTGTGAATCTTATTACAAGACCCAGATAATAAAATAGTTCTTTCATGCGAGAGGACACAAGTCTCTAGGGTTTATAAAATCGAAGTTAAACTCACTTAAAATAGTTATGAGGTTTCATGAATGGCAAGATAGCTTCAGAAGTGAGAATGGAGAGATCAATGTTACTCTAGGCGACGAAAAACAGCTAGGATAAGAAGAGCAAAACAAAAGAGGTGATGGCTGGAAGGTTTAGAATAAATCTTAACCTCTGGATAAGAAGAGAGGCAATCGGATCAATGGAGCACTTGGCAGTCAATAAATCACATTTGTGAATGGTAATCATATGAGTGGTGTGAATATCCTTATCAGAACCTTTGGTTACAAGTGCAACCCTCCACCCCTGCCTTGGGTCCCGTTAGAGATGAACATAGAATAGCGGTGGACATGTGTTTGCTATAGCTGGCCCAGAAAACACTTGTAACCATGTTTCAGAGATTGCCATGACATCAAGATGTTTCCCCAGCATTAAATCTTATATGGCATTGGCACTTAAGGGGAGTGAACATGCATTTAAAAAAATCCCATATTGAGAAATACAATATTAAGGAGCCATTGTCTGTGTTTTAACAACTCTCACTTGAAGATTCAAGGTTTCTACTTCATTTTGTGCCACTGTGTCCTTCAGCATCCGCTAGGTAATGATATCGTTGAAGATTACAGAAAGACAGACACCTTCACTATTTTAGAATGAAAGAAGCCAGATGTTTTGAGAAAGGCCAAAGGCCCAAAACACTCTTTAATATTGAGTCAGATTGTATGGGCCTCAATGCATTATGGGTGGTATCAGACTGCCCTGCAGTAGACTGACCATCTGCCAGTTGGTGTTGTGCGCACCACCTACCACGTCGACCTGGCAGTACTAGATGGAGACTTCCACCAGCAGAAATAGTAGAGGGCCACATTAACATTGCCTGGCCATCCAGCTCTCCCTGAAGCTGGTCTACAATCATGCTGTTTGGTGAGGGCACCACATGTCTTTCTTAGATCAGCTTTCAATGTACGGATCCAGAGGCACCCTTTCTCCCACCATGGTAAGGGCCACAAAGCTCCTCAGGGAGGGAAGGGGGCTCTTCAAATAGTAATAATAATGTGTTTTCTGAGAATACCACTTCTTGTACGATTCCTCCGTTTTGTAAGTGCTGTAATTCTAGGTGCTATTATTGCCTAACATAATGCTACTAATAATTAGCCTCGGAAACATGAAGGACCAAGATGGATGGCCTTGCCCCGGAAGATTTCACACTGGCCCCTTGGCTTAACTTGTGATCTTTTCACTCTCCCACCAACAGAAACATTCTCACCCTCCATCCCATTTACTGCTAGGCAGAAATAGTCTGGCGGGCCTTAGAAGATGTCACTCAGAGCTTCCACTCTCCCGGCTTTGGCAAAGTAGAAGCAATTTATGAAATACCATTTTGCCTGGACTTAACTGTTCGGACACTAAGGATCACTGTTTGCCTGGTCAGATGGTAACGCTACTGTGGTGATGTCCTATGTGCTTTAGCATGCAGATGGCTCTGAGTACAGCAGAAATGATTAGGCTTCCTGCAATGGCCTGAGGCTTTTGTTGAAGAAAAGTGGCAAAAAGACATCATGGATTTTTGTCTTTAATTTAGTGATGATGGAACTGAAAATGTCTGATTTGCTGGAAATCAGCCACACCATACAGTAAGGAAGACTTATCACATAGTAATTTCTATCTGATGTTTGCATGAGCATCTGCTGATATCATCTGGACATTGGGGTGCTGGCTTCTTTTCAATAGCATGGTTGTGCTGATGGTTTCTGTGAACATCATTTGAATCAATAGCACAGCTGCACACCTTCTATTGCAACTTGGCAAATAATGCCCTTTGCAACTTTTCAAACTAGAAGTTAAATCATCAAGCATCCTACAATCTTTCAGTTTATATGCCTGGTCATTCTCCTCAATTGAAGATAGCTCATCATTACACATTTTTTATGTCAGGGATACATTGTATATTTACTATAGTATACTGTTGTGAGCTATGCGTGATCTGCAGGTAGCAGGTTCGAATCCTGGCATGGGCAACTTTTATCCTTCCAAAGTCAACAAATGGGTACTAAGCTCAGTTGGATGATATTGTATGTAAATGGTCTATATATATACCACTTAGGCGAAAGCACTATATAAACCAAAAAATCATTAACATTAACATTGTTTCTCTACCATACTGGTACACATACATGGACATTGGTACAAAAAAGAGATTTCGAGAACTAGTACACCAGTAACTGTTCATGAAATGTGTCTATTTTTGTTCAAAGGTTCAAAAATGGAGAAAAAAAAGACTATTTGAATTCAAAATGTATTGGTCATTTGAGTAATCCCAATGTTGATGATAAAAAGTGTTATTAGTTATTTTGTTCTCACTTTTATTTGCAGTTCTTCATATGCATACTTTCTTTACTCAAAATTCTGTTAGATAGTTGTAGCTTGTTTCTTAATGTTATTCAACGGTTTTAACAAACAAGGCTTGTTTATCATATTAGTAGTCTCAATATGGATAGTCAATTGTGGTCCTAATTATTTGTGTCCTTAGTTTTGTTTGTGCTTCTCTTGCTCTTGGTTTTCTAAGATCTTTATGCTTGGTCAATCCTCATGTTTGGATAAGAAGCTTTGTAGAAAATACCTCAATGGTGAATTTGTTAAACAATTATATTATACGTAAACTTTGGCACTTGCTCATTCAGTAAACTTCCTAAAGTCAATTTTAAACAACAGTGCTCATTTCTTTTTTAGGAAAGGAACAGATTTGTGAGATTTCTTGCATCCTGGGGCACGCACACGGTCCACATCTTGTGGCTCATGTTCCTTTTGTAAGGAAACTATCCCTGGCACAGTTTTAGAAATGAACAATGTACAATGGACTCATTTCATCATCGACCACATTGATTGTATTACTGACCATGTGATTTATGGTCTCTTGTGTGCATGTCATAAACTTTACATTGGAATTACTTTGCGCAAATTGGAGATACGTGGTATGGAACATATTAGAGCTATTAACAAGATAGACAGCAATTACCCAATAGCCACATATGTCACTGACTTTCATAGTCATAGCAGTAATTTAATGAAATAGGTTGGCTTGAGCCATGACACAATACAACCATGGGGTGTTTACAGAGAGACTCTATGAAGACAATTGGAAAGTAGACGTTCTATTCCTTTTAACTGCAAAACACCACAGAAGGGGTACTGGTTTATTCATCCTGTTTAGTTCTTATGTGTAATAACATTAATATACTTCTCTTTTTATAAGGTATATTCAATTGACAGTTCTTCAGAGATTGGAGTGTCAGCATGACATAGTGAGATCATGAAGGGAAACGGCGTGTGGTTGTATTCTGTTGTTCACTCTAGCCTGTTCCATTTGCTACTTACAATATAGTCTCAGGTATTGTATCAGGGATTGATTTTCACCTGGTTACAGTACAATTACAAATAGTAATCAATTAAATATACCTTTCGATTAGTTTAGGTATGGTCCCAGTATGCTTTTCATTAATCTACATTTTCAAGTTTGTGTATGCTGCATTATGCACTTTATTGAATTTAGTCATCCCATGTATTCAGGTTATTCCGTGCATTATAGATGTTGCTGTACTAAACCACTCTGTGAAGGATCTGTATTTTCTAGAAATAAAGTCATCTATGAGTCTCCTTGATGTTGTATTTCATGCTCTCATGCACTTTAAAATTTGCACTATGCACTTTATGTGACATTATTGTGTTTTGAGTGATGGCAATTCCATCCTAACTTCTACATTATACATATGCACTTTACCTGAGAATTACAGTTCAGATGTCTCCCCATTGTGGGCTAAAGATTATCATTGAGTCTTAAACGTCAGTGTTTCATTCTACATAATGTGTACTTGTTGTTTTATTCATATGCTCATGCATTTTTTGCACTGTGCACTTCATTTCATACCATTGTGATTTATGGCCACTTTATCTTGGCCTGTATTTCTAAGTTTTACTTTTCGCATATGCACTGTACCAGGGAGCTATAATTCAGATCTAAGCCCAGTTGTAGATGACCAATGAGTGATTCCCTCAGTGTCTCACCATACATAATTAAAGAGCTGCATGCTGTTAATACATTTGGGTGCATTGTTTTTGAAGGGTAGTTCCCTTTTTTTGCTTAATATCTAGCTTCACATTTCTCATTTGAAGCATTTTTAGTAGACATTTTTTTTATTTTTTTATAAAAGGACAGTTTTTCTGCCCTCTTTTCGGTATTGTGGACATAGTCAAGGATATTAGTTTTCATTCATAGTTTCCCATATTATTTGAACATGTGCAGAAAATAATAGTGTTTTAATGTGATGTACCATTTTACATTCTCCACTATATATTCACTCATAGTAGTCCTATTTTGTTTTCTTACGAATCTGGTGTATACATTATAGTCCTGTATCTGTGTCTGGTAACCTATGATTAGGCTGTGGATGCAGCGAAATGTCAGCTTTCTGTCAGTTGACTTTTCCACTATTTTTTAAACATGCCATAAATTAAAGCTTTGCTTTTAAACCACTGAACCTAATCAAGCTTATTATGCTTATGGATGAGTGGTGGTTTCGCGTCCTAAGTGGAAGCTCGGTCCACTTGACATGCGCAGTCGTAAACTTCATGGATTCAGTGATATACTGTATCTGAACAGAAAGTGATGTCGACGATAGCGATGAGCTGCGAGTCCACCGGACTATAAATAGAGATGGGAAAGAGAAAATGGGAATAGCGATGAAGTGAATGTTTTGTAACAAAAGTGAATGTTTTGTAATAAAAGTTTGTAATAAACTATAACATACAAAAAAAAAAAAAAAAAATGATGCTTTCCATGCCCTGAAGTCATTTCTGGGATTCAGCGCCATTGTGTGAGTGCCTGCGGCCGTCTACCGTGTGGAGTATCTCTGCTTTTGATTTTGGATACAAATATTTTAGTGCGGTGGTCGCTGCACTATAGTTAAGGTGCATACTTAGTTCTGTAGGAAACCCGACAATTGAATTGTTAATAACTTTTGACTTGCAGGACGGATTTGGCTGAAATTTAGCAAATACAAAGGCCCCCCACACCCCAGGCTGGACATTTTGGGAAAGATAAGTTACAAAATGAAACAATATTAAGAAAGCAAAATACAATGTTTTCAGCCTACTCCCATTCATTTTCCCATAGATAAAAAGTCAACATTTCTGCTGAGTGCAAAAACTGCTGCACAGAATTGGACCAAATGAGAAAAAACGTGGTCATGAAGACTTGACTCGATTTCCGGGAAGGTTCTGGGGTTATTCCACCTAGTAGTTGTTAAAACATGTAAGGGGAAAGGGGGTGCCCCTTCTCCCAAAACTACAGCTATATCTTCCATGGCGCTTAGCATCAGAGAGGCTGAGAGGCTTTTCAGAAATGAAAAATCTGCTATTTCGCCAACAATTCTATTGCTAACAACTTTTGACTAGTTGAATTGATTTGGATGAGATTTTCAACCAAATGTTTGTCAAGGGACCCCAAACTGAAAATGTTGGGAACAATACATAAATAAATGAAAAAGTTCTTAAGAAAACAATACATCACAGTTTTCAGCCCATTAATTTTCCCATAGAGAAAAAAGTGTGCCGAAGTCCCTGGTTAGTAGGTCCCAAAGAAACCTATCAGCGCAACATGACCTGTGGCCACTGGCCATGGCCAAAAGCCGTAGCTAGTGGGCCCCAAATAAACCTATTGGTGCAACAGTTGGCCATGGATATCTTTGTGAGGATTTCTAGTTTGCCCAGAACACAGGGCTAGCTGATGTTATTTTTTACTGCGATCCTTAGCCAAAACAAAAACAGGACTTAGTGCTGCTCTAGATGCACAATGTATCTACCATAGTTCTATTGGATTGCTAGGTAATTGCCCAGAGTAGACTTACCAGATAACCTGCAAGAGCATGTATTTATAACATGGGGAAATTAGCTTATTATGATTTGACTCAGATCACAGTGTTTTGGTGCATTTACTTTTACCGCAGGTGGTAAAAAATACCCCCTAGCTTTGCATCTGACTATGCATTACTGTGAATAAGTAGAGCACACAAGAAAACAGACAAGCACTAAGCTCATTCTTTCATGTATTCTATAAGGAGTCGAGATTCTTAGCTCAACACACAGTGCTCATGAAAAACAAAACAACACATGTAATGCAATGAACTCAGCATGATACAAGAATAAAAACACATGTTGTAATCTCAAATTTTTTCATTGGGTGAAAGCATTTTCTATTTCTCAAATCAAAATAGGGATGCAAGTACACTTCGTAGCCACTGCCCTCCCCGCGATGAAGTTCCCCCTGCACCCCTTGACACACTTCACTTCTACTTTACTGCTTGGGTGGAAATGCACTGCTATCTGTAACCTTGAAAATTGTCAGCTATTCTGGCAGGATTGTAAGCTTTCAGTTTGCATGTGAAATTGGCCTTTTAGACAGGGGAAAAACACATCAAAATAGCTATTTACGCTTGCATCATCTGTTTACTTATTTCACGTCTACCCTTCCCCAGGGCCCACAGCCTAATAAGTCGCTTTACACATTATTATCTTTACTGACAAGTCATGCTCACCTCATCCACTAAGGAAGTCAGCTCGCATGGAAGTTGCTTTGCTCACTTGGGCAGGGAATCACTGTAGCTCTCCCTCTCACAGACAGCCTCTCTCTCACCCCTCCAATCTCTCTGGCAGCTGTCAGCACTGCAGCTCTCAGAACATAAGCAGCTAGGCTTTGGAATTCTTCTTTTTATCAATTTCTTCTTCTTACTCTCCCTCTCGGTAGCCAAAAAAAAAAACCCTACCTTGCTCTCTGTGTCTTCTTTTTAAAAACCCTCTCTGTGCCAACCCACTTCATATATAACCCCGTATATAAAGTATATGATCTCCCTGCCCCTGGCTGTGATGTCATATATCAATCAGACACCTCCTCTGGCATAGCCAAGCCTCCTGGAACCTTCCAGAAGTCTCTATTCTTTTCCACCATCACCTTTGAGCAGTGTTTTAGTTCAATCGGTGCCGGAATCGATATGTTACATTTTATTCTTGCTTCTTGCGCTAATAGCTCACAACGCAATGGACTGTTTAAACAAAATGATTTCTGCACATTCCATGTTCTCTAACGGTCACGTCTCCCATCGGAAAAACAGTTTTAATTCCTGCATTTATTTTCTAAGCAGCATCGCAGAGCTTGTGTCTGCAGTCCCATTTACACCCCCAGTTTGCACCCTAATTTTGCACCAATGATTTGGCATCATGTGCTATCCCATTCTAAACACTAATTAGATTAATCTGTTACATGTTAATACACTACCTGCCCTTGCACTGCCCTTGCACTGCCATGACAGGATAAATCACATGTTAGCCCTCCATTGGTTTGTATGAATTATCAATGCTGTCTCACATCGGTGTCTCACACACACTATATTATCTCTTCTGCAGGAGTCTGAGTTGTGATTCCTGGCCTATTTAAAATTTGCACCATCTGAAAAAATGTGCACCACCTAAATCTCCTACATATCTCCACACTTCTGTACAGCCTTTAAGGTCCTCTGTGGGAACACACAAATCCTAGCTACATCATTCAGTAAACCCTGTGATCTTGGGCGCATTTGTAATAAGAGTGTAAACATTGTTCATTCTTTAACTCAAAATCATCAGTTATTGTTAACAAAACCTACCTTTCACAGGTTTTCAATTCATTAGATATCATTAGATATCATGCGATTTGCAGGCATGATCTTTAAGTAGGATTTGATTTTTTATTTCTTTTGTTGGATTTTTTATCTTTCTTTTCTATAACCACTTTAATATTTTTTTTAATCTTTTCACTCTTTTTCTAGCTCTTTTTCATTGATGATCTTTTTTTAAAAGTTTTTTTATCTTGAATCTTACAAGGGGGTCAATATTTGCAAATAACACCAAGTCCTTTTGCCAAAAAGAAAAATCAAAGTATTAAAATCTTGTGATGTTTGTCCATGTTGTTGATGATTTCTGCATATTTTAGGACTGAATGACCTCAGCAATAGTCCTCCATGAGGCACGGATATAAAATGCATAAACTTGTTTGCAAAATGACAACTCCCTTAAACTGGTGGCGGCAGATCCATGTCCATGCCACTGATTTCCTTGACGTGGAAGTAAGTCTTCATCTACTGCACTTCAGGCTCGCCAGTTGCTCATCTTTTCACTCTTCTTCAGTCCAGGGGGTTTTGTCCAGTGGACTCTCGCTTATCCTGGGCACTCCGATCCAGAGAGTTTACCAAAAAAAAAGAATGTGGTTTAAACAACATAATATACAACATTTCCAATCACATTTGTATCTTTCATAACATTTGCATAATACCCTGGAAATAAACACATGGGTTAAACACAGAAATATATAGCCATAGCATTTTCTTGTATAACTGGCTGGAAATAGAAATGTGGGTTAAACATAGAAGCATACAATAATAATATTATTTCCTTTTATAATGATTTAGTGTGACCACATAAATGTAATCTACCAGTCTAGTCCCACTTCTACTCTTTGTTTTGTCTCCTGTTCACATACATTGCACTCATATTTCCATACACTTATACTCAGCTGTTTCATCCCCCCTTTTTCCATTCTTATGTTAATATTTACATTCACACCTATTTACCTGCTATGGTGAGTCCCTCCAGAGCAAATGCCATCTATTTTCCTGCTTTGACTTCAGCGTAATAAATACACCTTTCATCCCCTATTGTTTCCATCAGCTTGCTTCAGCCTTCTCACCATATGCTTTGGGTGAAATGGCTTGATTCGGTTAACATGGACAAATTTTTCCACAGCCAACGCTCCTTCTTTTATCATAATTCTGTAGACTACAGGTAAAACCATGTCCACAAGTTTACATGGGCCGCACCAAGATGCAAGACATTTTGCATTCGTGTGTTTACTTTTCCCAAAATCGAATTTGAACTCCAGGTCACCTAACTCATACTACGTCACAAATGTCTTTTTTATCATTGTATGATTTTGCACTATTAGTGGATTTTTGCAGATTCCACTGTGCAAATGTAAATGCATGTTGCAAGTGCTTCCTCAGCTCTTCCACATACTCATGAATCGTGGCTGCATTTACCAGAACCTGCTCATTGGTTCGGTATAACAAATGTTGTGGCATGTCCATTTTCCTGCCTTTTAGAATCTCGTGCGGCCTGAGGTTTTTAGATTTGGATGGTGTGGACCTAATAGCTATTAGCACCAGAGGGAGTCGCAAATCCCAACTGGATCCTGCTTGACCTACAAACCTTTTCAACATATCAAGGATTGATCTATTGCAACGTTTCACACCCCCAGAAGAAGAAGGACAATAGGAAATGTGCAGTTTCCTTTTCACATCTTTGTAATCACTGCACTGGTGAAATGACTTCCCCTGTCTGATTGTATTCTTTGGGGCAAAACAAACCTTGTGCAAATATGATTCACCAACAAAATGGTGCTATTTGCACACTGCAGTCTGGTGCTGGAATGCATTCCAACCACTTGGATACTAAACAAGTGACCGTCAACATAAATCTGTTCCCCCGTTGTGATCTTTGCACATGACCAATAAAATTGACTTGTAAAACTGACCATGGAAGTTTCAGACCTCTTTTCATTAATTTCATTAATGGCGCTCTGTGTGTTAGGGAAGTAGGTTGTAACTGTGCACACACAAAGCATCCCCTTGAATATAACTCATTACGGGTCAGGCGGTAACCAAGTCGGAAAAACTGGCAGGTTACCGCCGGACTCGTATTACCATTCTGCCTCTGTGATTCCCAGAATCACTGGGGCATTACAACCCCAGTGACCCGGTGATTCCGGAGGCGGAATTCGGTAAATCCCCATTTCCATGGAGTTCGATAGGACTCCATGGGAATGGGGAAGTGGAAACACCGGCACCATGCTGTAATGGTGCCAGTGTTTCCATGTCCGCCTGCAGGCGGGTGGTGTTAAACCCGCCAGATCAGACCTCCCGCCTGCAGAACTTGAGATCAGCCGGTCTGGAAACACTGTTATTTCTGGACTGGCTGACTCGTAATGAGGCCCAATATCTTGGGACATGTATGGCCAATAAGCATATTCTTTTAGGATTTTGATCCGCAGTTATGGCGTCATGCGCATGATGAAACATCAGTCCCCAAAATGACAATGGTACCACTCATTGAATTTGGCCTGACATGGATTTCCAAATCATCAGTCCATCGTGTAATCAAATTCTCTTTTGTTCTTTAATAACACCCTTGGTTCTTCTTTCCCTTTGCAGTCCTCCTCAGTCAGAGGATTTTGCTCTGTATCTAGCAAATGGTTATATAATAGGCCTAAAATGGGGTCATCTTTTTGTGCCTTGACCAAGTCCTGATCAGGGGTACTAAAACTCCACTGTGCCACCGGCTGATCCACTATTCCCTGAGATTTGGAGTGTGTTATTGCATCCACCAGAATTTCACCAAGTAGGTACTCAATCGGAAACAACTCCCCATCACAGCCCCAATTTTGGCTAATTGATCTGCCTTGCCATTCCCCTCTTTATCTTCTCCTGGTGTTTTCAGATGACCTCGTATTTCCTCCATTGAGTGATCATGTCATTTTCTGAAACAAGTTAATCCATGGCTTGGATCATTTTAGCATCTTTAAGTGGCCATTCCTCAATTTCCAACCGGGTAAAGAGTCCACAAAACTATTTCGGGCATAATCAGAATCAGTGACTAAAACTATTTCTTTGAATTTATTTTCTACCGCTGTGAATATTGCTTCATGAATGGCAGCCAACTCTGCAGCCTGACTGCTTTTGGGGCCTAACCTCATGCTTACTCTTGGAATGCCATTACACTTGGCCCACACATTCCCTATTCCTGCCACTCATTCATTTTCAGAATGACCTCTCATGTGGGATGTACATCCATCCACATACAGGGTTGGGTGGTCCATGCATGTTTCTTCATTGAATGCCTTGTGTGTAGATTGTTCAAATTCAGTTAAATTTATTTCTAACTCTGTATTATAGGAGGCACAGACAGATGCAAAATCATGTAAGTCTGCTAGCCCCTGAGCAACTGGGCTATTTTATTCTGTCTATATCTCACTTCCACCGGGAATCCCTGCCGTGCTAATGTCCATGATGTGTTTCTTGACTGGGCCAAATTCCCTGATCTGTTGTAGAGGATGATGACTTGTTTCAACAGTCACCCGCTCCCCTGAATAATGGGGCGGGAATGTTGTAATGCCCAGACAGTGGTCAAAAGTGCCTTTTCACACTCAATACATTTGGTGTGTACCTGTGACAATGCTTTGCTGGCATATGCAAGCGTTTTGTTATTTGCATTGTGTTGTTGGTACAGGAGTACTGACATACACAGATCTGTGAATCCTATCTCTATGGAGAAATCTTGATTCTTTATTCGATAGGCTAAACATGGGGCTTTCATCAAACAATCCTTTAATTTGGCCACTGCTTCACTTTGTTCCTTCCCCCAGTTCCAAGGTACCCCCCCTGCTTTAACAATTAAGTCAAAGGTTGTGTAATTTTGGCATAATATTCAATGAATTTCTGTTGTAATTTGCCATTCCTCACAAACTATTCAGGCCTTTTAGGTTAGTGGAATCTTTTAGTTTCTGAATAGCTTTCACCTTTTTCTTTTGTGGACTTGCTCTATTACTTCATGCCCTAGAAGGTTTATCATTTTTCTACACCGCTGTGCTTTCTGTAATGACACCTGTAATGCCATTGAAGTGACTTTTTAATTCTTCATTCTTTATTAGTACATCATCCACATAAATCACAATTCCTCTCTCTGCTGAATCTGGGAGTGCTTTGGTCAGGAATATCCCAAACTCACTTCCACTATTGATATACCTAAAGGGAGTCCTATTCCATGCATACTGCAATCGATTACAGGAGAAGGCAAACAGATGTTGTATATCTTCAGCAAGTGGCACACACCAGTACCATGCTGTAAGATCCAGAATGGTAAATACCTTTGACCCTTGAACCTGTGGATGGCCTTGATCAATAGATGGAAGTGTCCACCTTGCAACAGGTACCCTCTTGTTTAGTTTTCTCAAGTCAGACAAGCACCATTGACCATTGGGCTTGGGCACACCTAATATTGGAGTATTTGAAGTACTTTTCATGGACCGAATGAAACCACATTTTTAATTATCTCTGCCAGGGATTCCAGACAAGCCAAGGGTAACATATACTGTCATACAAATACCAGCTCCCTACCATATCCTTCTGGTAGTTTAGCAACATGCAAATCTCTAAGCCCGCAATCATAGGCGTCTTTAGCAAACACTTCTTTGAAATCCATAAATATCTTCCCCAACTGATCTCTTTCATCTTCATGTGTGCAAGTATCAGTAGCTTGAATTTGCTCCTCTACCATTTTAGAGCATTTTGGAAAATAACCCAAAGAAGGAACCTCCATGCTTTCCTCTAATTGCGTGGCAGTGTCTCTTTGGAGAGCCGCCACCCACAAATATTTTGGCACATAGGGCTCAATTTCAATTTGGTGCATTTGACCTTGCTGTTCTTCTCCTTCAGATTCACCCACTTTAAATAGGATGAAATTATCCTGATGACAGCATATCACATGTTTTGGCTCTTAGGGGCAACCAGATTGAATCCTGAAAATCCCCTTTGGTTTAGAATCCAATTACCCAGGCAATTCACCCTGTGAAAGTACAAAGATTTCAGTGATGCTCCCGATCACTGGACTCTTTAATTCAGCAGTGTAGTGGGATTCCTGAACTGCCATCCCTAATGCTGTATTTTCTTCCAAATTAATGTCTTGGCACCCCTTGCTATTCACCAGTATTCGAATGGGGCCATCCCCAATCTCTACTAGCAGTGTATATGCACATTCTGGCCCTTGCTGTTTTATGGATCAATTTAGGCACACACATGCATTGGGCCGTTTCATCTGTTGTCCTTTTCTGTGCTTTAATGCTATTGAAGATTGCCTACTGAAAGGGGAAATACTGATATCCTTGTTTACCTGAAGCTCAAATACATATGACATCATTTGGGCATAATGGTAAGCTTGTCTTTTGTTCTCAAATTAGGTGCTACTCCACCCAGACAAAGACCAAACCTTCTGATTCAAGAAATCTAAAACCACACACATTATGTGCATGATGTCATTTCCCAAATCAAATTTATTTTGGTTTCACTTACAATCCAAACATTCTGATGAATGCTTTTGGAACCAATTGTGATTCTCAACATGCAGCATCTCACGATTCATTGTTTCAATTCAGGGCTGTCCAGATGAAAGATTTGTTGATTTTTATTTTAAAACTTGGTATTTCCTCTCTTTCAAGCATTTGTTTGAACACATTTAAGTCCACAAAAGAAAAAGGTGGAAGCGTTTCAGAAACTTAAAGATCACACTAACCTGAAAGGCCTGAACATTTTGTTAGGAATGGCAAGTTAAAATCGGAAATTCATTAAAGATTATGTCAAAATGACACAACCTTTGAGACATTTTCATTAATGAAACTCTTTTCCTGCTCTAGGGCCAACTCTGTTTAAATCATTTCTGGATACCCATTCATGAGCACAGGGATCTAGGCCTGCCCTTCTTCTATGTGTATCTCTGCAATTGTGGAAATATATCTTTCTTGATCTGATCCTGCAGCAATATTTGGTTTACAATTTTCCTCATTTAGATACAAACGCAATGTGTTTTCATGTATCTGTGACTACCATTTTTTCTTGGGGTCCAGAAAAATCTCTGAAGATTGCTTTTCCTTTTCCCCTTGCATTTCACCCAGGCACATGAGGCTGCACTTTCTGATCTAGCAATGGTGCGACATTCTTTCTCACTGTTACTCTGACTCATTCCCTTTTTAGGCTTCAGGGGCTTTTTGGCCAAAGACCACAACACCCCATTTACCCCATTAATAAGAGGTGACAGTCTCTTTAGGAAATGTGTTACTATAAGAAATGGTATCTCATCAATGGGTGTGACCACCACTTCCTGTCTCATTCTATGTCTCCCTATCTTGATGTCAACTTCAGTGACACCCTCCACTGGTATTTCTTCCTCATTGAACTTATGCACAGGGCCTTCACTTTGCCTTAAATTCAGCATGTCCTGTTGTCATTTTCCCTCATGTATGCTTTGCAATACTTTCTTTAACATCACTGTTGCCTTGATGCCCGTGTCTTTACACTTCTCTTCAATAGTGATAGGGGCATATTATCTATCTTCACATTCTTCAAGCACACATAGTAAATGTGAATTGTTACTGATTTCAGGGCTTACTTTCCTTAGGCCTACATGGCTTCTTGCTAGGCAAAGGGGCATATGAAATTACATTTTACCCCCCCTTTTTGCCCTCTTGCTCGCCGCTTGATCACTGCCCCGCATTGCTCCTCAAAGAAATCTTCACCTCAACCTGTGCATGAGTACTGGCGAGATCCATTCTTAATGACTCCCTCACCTCTGGCAATTGACCAGACGCCTTCAAAACTGCACATGTAAAACCTCTGCTTAAAAAAGCATCCCTCAACCCTCGACTGCCAATCAACCACAGGCGAACCTCCAACACCAGATCCCTGGCAAAACTCATTGATCACACTGCTTACTCACAGCTTAATGCCTTTGTGGAATCGAAAAAACCTCCTAGACCCTGTGTAATCAGGCTTCCGTACATGCCACAGAACAGAAACCACGCTGACTCAGAGGATGCACCGCCCTTATTCTTTCTGACCTCTCTTCAGCGTTTGACACCATCAACCACACAATCCTCCTTGACAGACTGCACTCCTTAGGAATAGGTGATTCAGCGTGCTCCTGGATTGCCTCATTCCTCTCTAATAAACAGCAAATGACCGCCCCCCTTTCCTCTCTGTTGCATGCCCAGTAAACAGTGGAGTACCCCAAGGCACCTGCCTCTCTCCCCTTCTCTTCAACCTTTACCTGACGCCCCCCCAAGATAATCCACTCACACAACCTCAATTGCTACAACTATACGGATGACACACAAATCATCCTGAGAATTCCAAAATCGACCTCAGTGCCCAGCCCTGACCTAGCAGCTTGTTCCTCAGACACTGACCGCTGGATGACGACCAATCACCTCCTTCTGAAGCCAGGTAAAACAGAAATCATGGTATGCAAAAATTCTGCCATTTTCCTCCATATGACTCCATGGCCACCCTCACTCGGCCTCCTCCCCACGACTACCACCACTGTATAAAACCTTGGCTGCACAATTTACTCAGACCTTACTCTATCTCACCACATCAGCAATACATCCAAAGCTTGTCATTTCCACCTTAGGCTCCTGAAGCATATATTCCCTTGCCTTACCTACCCGAACAGACTGGCTGTAATTATGTCCATTGTCATGTCCAGACTTGACTATGCGAACTCCCTCTGCCTGGGTGCACTGGCCTATCAGTTAAACAAACTCCAAAAGAGTAAAGAACTTGGCCACCATACCGCTTCTCGAATTGGGACAAAGGGACCAAATCAAACCAGCCCTCTGCACCCTACACTGGCTCCCAATTGGACTCAGAGCCACCTTCAAATTCCTCTGTATTAGACACCGAACAGTGTACAATACAGGCCCCAAAATCCTACAATACAAGATACCGCCCAACCTCCCGACCCGCACCCTTAAGTCAAACACTGCCCTCCTCCTTGTGGTCCCCACCTCCAATTCGACCAGGATCTGAGGGTCAGCCTACTCAACCCTGGTGCCAACTTTGTATTAGACACAGCGAAGACTGCATGGCATTCCGGAAGGCACTCAAACCCTACCTCTTTGCCTAACCACCTGACCTACCACCCAGACAGACTCCTGGTGTTGTACTCCAATGACTACAGACCCTATCATAGACCATCACGTCACACAATCTCCGAATCCAATACCTAGGGCCTCTGCCCAGCCTTTGAATCCCAATTCATAGTGGCACCCTGATAGAATTTCTGCACCTGACAGAATGTATTCACCACCCCTTCCGCAGGATCTTGGCACGTGCTAAGCCCTAATGCTAGCTATCGCCATTAATCAGGGGTGATTGTGCTAGACTCGTAACCCAAGCACCAACACTCTTGAGCTTGATCAAGTCCACAGAATTATGCACTACACAATCAGCCCTAGAAGTCACATGCCTGCTAACGCTACCTAGCTGGATATCCCAGAGGAGAACTAGATATCATGGGCCATCCAATAGTCAAGCAGCTAATCATTCCTACCATTGAGTGTATATAACAGAACTACCCTCCGGTAATCTATCTAGCAGAACTAGAAACCCATACACTAATTCAGCACATATGAACATGATCACTTATCTGCAAATGTACACTATGCTATAAAACCAGGATCTACCCTCACTTGCTAATCCTACACATCTGGAAATTCCTATAATTATAGCAAGGAACGCTGTAGCACTTGTTTGCTGCTAATCCCAACTATCTGGGTATGTCCAAGTAGTAATTCCTATTGGGGAACAGATTTAACAAACTGTCGACCGAGGATAACGCTAGCAGCTATGTAGTAGGAAAATACATCTCCCTGTCACCACCCATCGGTTTTCACCAAACAATTAGACTCATCAAGATACAGGCATATTCCATGCCCTTGACAGGCACTGGAAGCTGAACAGAAACAATTTCCCCCTGGAAAACAAACACAGACACTCAAACACACCACTATGCTAACTCTTGCCACTGCACCAAAAAACAATTAGAACGCAACCACACCCCTAAAATATTTCGGACTAACTGCACACATATTTATACACCTCCACGTTCACCTCATCAGTCCATACAACGCAGCTATACTGCTCAAATCTGGCCTATCTGCACACGTAACATCGCCCTCAAGCATCAGTGGCATCAGAATGCAGATACAATAGTCCATTGGTCTCTCTGCACACATTCTCTTGCCTGTACACAGCCACCACACCACAGATAGCGCTAGTATGCAGCTACACAACACCTATTGCACACTGGCTGCACACATACCAAGTTCACCCAAGCACGTTGTAATATGCTACTCTTTCCACTGACCTGGGCTCCAATCCCTGAGGGTGTTCAACACCCAATGTTTTGGAATCATTACACTGGTAAAAGGCACTATACAAATGACAAATAACATGACATAACTTCTCTCTTTGTATCTCTTTGTTTATTTTCTTGGACTAAGGACTGATTTGAAATGTAGCCACTAACTGCCCCTCTGTCTCAGGGCCACCAGTGTTCATCCCCAATTCCTCTACTGGTTTTTCCTCATTGCCTGGCTTCTCTCTACTTACCTCCATTCTGGAAAATAGTGGTTCTGTATTTTCACAAGTGTCCTGCGACAGAATATCTGGTTCTAGTGTGTGACACTTACCTACATTTTGTACGGTAGCTGTCATTTTTGCCTTTTGAAACATCTGTGGCTCAAAATATTCTTCTTGTGACTGACCTGCACCTGTCCCTTGGGGCATTTTCATTTGTGTAGAGGTATGAACAGTATTTTGGTTATCAAATCAGGATAAATGGTCACTTGTTTCTCTCTTTTCATTTCCCAGTGTTGAGACATTCAGTGTACCATTAACCCTGCAATGATCGACGGCATGTAGCTCATAATTTTCATGTTGCACATTCTTTTTAAATTGCCTTCTAATTCTCTGCCCTTATGGTATTTCTTGTTCATTTTTCTTTCCCTGTTCCTCATTTTCACACACTTGAATGGTCTGGTTCAAGTCCAAGTTAAACCTCCTTTGTGTGTGTGTTACTGTCCCCTACCTTATTTTCATTCATTTGTTTTCTTGGATTCAAATCACTAAGAAAATCCTTCTGGTCATTCACAGGTAAGTCATGGTCACCTGTGTTCTCAACATGGCAATTTTGACTAACTAGTCACTTATTGTTACTCCATGCAAGATCACTCCTGTGACATTCTGCACCTTCATTTGACTGCTGTTTCTGTACTGCACACAGTTTCCCTATTTGCTCAGACAACATTTTAACTTGCGGCTCTAAGCATTGGAATCTGTCCGTATCCCTGAACTCATCCCTCTGTGCTGTAGGCCGGCAGTGGTTGATTTTACCCTAATCAGGCCTGTTCTGGTACCTTTCAGGAGACTGACTCCTGTTTGTGTTCCCATGAATTCCAGTGACACAGGAGTTCGGGAGCGTGGGGTGTCCATCCTTTGACCATGGCCAGCCTGTGGTGAGGATTGACGATATTGGTGAGGTGCATAGTTCACATTCTGTCTTTCATGTGGCTGGAATTGTTCCCTTTGTTGACTTCCATTTTCAATGAATCTATCGACATATACCATTGTGGCAGGGCCAAAGCAACTATGGGTGCCCAATGCCTGAAATGGACCATTAAAAGTCTGATTCTGGGTGTTATATAGCCCTGGAATATCATAGTTAAAACCAGCCTTGGGAGAATTACCAAATAATTACCAAGATACTGAGTACTTGTATGTGCTTCTATCACTGGGATCTATACATTGCAACACAGGTGTTTGGGGTGGTGCCCTCTGTGAGGCCATATGCCTCTGATTGTGTGGTGTGTCATTCCTTAATTGAGTTTGAGCTGCCTCTAATGGCATCTTTCCAGATTTCACCTCTAGAATTGTAGGTGTAGATTCCTTGGTGTTTTGATGTATCCCTGTTAAATTCACACACCAGCTGAGAAACAATGTCTCTCTGCAACCCATAAAAGAACGCTGTCTTAAATTCTGCCGAGTGAGGGTCATAGGCCACATCAAAACGTGAGAATTCCCTTTTTAGGTTTTGTAGGAACTGGCGAGGAGACTCATTTGGCTGGGCGGACATGCTGTAAGATGTCTTCTTTGCCTCTTGAACAGAATGAAACTGCGAGAACTGCCTTCTAATCTCTTTTTCAAAATCGTCCCAAGATAGATTCTGTTGCTCTTTTAGGCCGCGAATAAGACTAGCAGATGCAGAATCGAGGGTAAGATGGAAAACTCTACTGTATTTGGCCATGGGAATTTCAAGCATGTGAAACATGTCATGTACACTCTCTAGGTGGTCCTCGGTCGAGGTTTGCAAGCCCTTTTAAAATTGTTTGATTAAGGCCTTGATATACTTCATTATCTTTAGTGTATTCCATAATGTACTGCCTTGTGTATTGCTGCACAATGGGTCATTTTAGACCCATTTCTGTGTGTTGGGATGGCAGATTCAGACCTCCAGCATTGAAGAGCATCCAGTTCTTGTCGACTGAATAACAGCTGGTGCACTTCTCAGAGTAATGCCCTGTTGCTTACAGGTATTCAACAACAGCTCTGTACTCTTATCACCCCTGACACTGAATCCTCGTCTCACCACCCTGCAGTAGGCTTGGAGATCCTGAGTTTGATTGTAAGGGGCAGAATTCTCTCTTCTCAATTGAATGACTTCTCCCTGCATTTCAGTGACTTGCTTTTTGTAATGATTAACTGTCTGGACTCTTCTATCGTTCTCATCCACAAGTCTAAAAATCTCATTTTACATCGCTTGCAATTCCTTGTATTTTTCACTACCACCCTTTCTGAGTGTCTAGATTTCTGCAATTGCTAGGACCCTATCTTTTTTAACACCATGCAAAACAGTTTTTAAGCACATTATCTTTTCCTCACTCTGTGAAAACAGTTTGTCATTCTGAAACAACTATGCACTAACATCGTCATATTTGGCTCGCAGTTATGCATCATGTTCTCTCTCTTTTAAATGTGCTTCGATTTGTAACAGTCATTCACGCTCTGCAGCTAAATCACACTATAATTCAGCAATCACGTCAAAGTCTTTATCCTGCAAGTTAATAAGATTGTGTAATGAAAACCAAAGCTTGGCACATAAGCGAATGAGACAGCCAACCTCTTGTTCCCGGGCCCCTGCCTGAAAGAGCTAGGAAAGGCATGTCTTTAGAATGCTCTCTTCAGCAAAAACCTCACTAAAACCTTCCTTTTCAATTTCAGAATTAATCCTTTGCCGCAATTTTACAATGTATTGGATGACCATGTTGTTAAGGCGAATAAGGTTGCCTCCGCATTAACTACACAGAACAGTAAATCCAACTTCAATCTCTGTCATATTTGAACCCAGTGCCAGCAAGGAAATTAAGAGAAATTCAATCTGTAGCTGGCACAATCACTACCACTTCCACACACAATACACGCCTTGCGGGGAAGAACAAAGTGGACAAATTTGAAAGTGCACCTAGTGCAACATAATATGACTATGCTATGCAAAGCCACACCCAGCAATTGCTTACCATGTAACTGCTGCATTCTCCACTATACATGTGTAGGATATCTTTGTGAGGATTCCTGATTTGCCAAGAACACACAGCTAGCTTTTTGTAATTGTAATTGGTTATTTATAACACGCTTAATACCCATAGGCTTCTAAGCGAGGAGCCGTGGATCAAGTTGTGTTGCTCCATGTTGTCTTGATTCCAAGGTGAACGTTTGGCCCCTGAGCTATCCTCCCGAGACAAGAACACAGGGCTAGCTGATGATATTTTATACCGGGATCCTTAGCTAAAACAAAAACAGGACTTAGTGCTGCACTATATGCACAATTTATCTACCATAGTTCTATTTGATTTCTAGGTAATTGCCCAGAGTAGACTTACCAGATCACCTTCAAGAGCATGTATTTATAACATGTGGAAATTAGCTTATTATGATTTATCCCAGATCACAGTGCTTTGGTGCATCATATATTTACCGCAGGTGGTAAAAAATCCCCGTTAGCTATGCATCTGTCTATGCATCATCACAAATAAGTAGAGCACACATGAAAACAGACAAGCACTAAGCTCATTTTATAAGCAGTTGAGATTCTCAGCTCAGTACAGTGTTCGTGAAAAACAAAACAACACATGTAATGCAATGTACTCAACATGACATTTTCAATGATACAAGAATAAAAATGTACGTTGTAATCTAACATTTTTTCATTGGGTGAAAGCATTTTCTATTTCTCAAATCAAAATAGGGATGCGAATACACTTCATAGCCACTGCCCACCTGCGATTAGGTCCTTTCCCCCGTAGCAAACGTCACTTATACTTTACTGCTTCGCAGGAAATGCGCTGCTATGTGTAACCTTGAAAAGTGTCAGCTATTCTGGTAGTATTGTAAGCTTTCAGTTTGCATGTGAAATTTGCCTCTTATACAGGGGAAACACCCATAAAAATAGCTATGTATATTTGCTTCGTCTCTTTACTTATTTCACTTCTACCCTTCCCCAAGGTACAGAACCTTTATAATAAGTCGCTTTGCACATCATTTTCTTTACCGACACGTCATGCTCATCTCATCCACTAAGGAAGTCAGCTTGTATAGAAGTTGCTGTGCTCACTTCGGCAGCCTCTCTCTCACTCCCAGGGAATCACTGTAGCCCTCCCTCTCACAGGCAGCCTCTCTCTCTTGGCACTGCAGCTCTCAGAACAGAAACAGCTGGGCCTCAGAGTTCTTGTTTGCAATCTCTTCGTCTTACTCTCACTCTCAGCAGCAAAAACAACAAAAAAAGACCTACCTTGCTCTCTGTGTCTTTTTGCAAAATCAGCTATTAATAAAACAAAACTGAAATTATTTAACTGTATTAACATTGTAACTGGCTCTTTTTTTTAAAGTGTACAGTGCTCATTTCCAATGAGCACTTCCAGTATCTACTTACGTCATCATAAGAATGTTACTCTTATGATAATGTGCTTTGCCCAGAATGATAACCTAGAATACCATATACATTATTTTTATAGAAGGTTATCATTCATAGATTGACAGTCTTGTACATTCCTATTGTACTCTTATAAAATGCTGCTAAGAGAAATGGGAATGGGACAAAACACACCGGCGAAGGATCCAGCCTACTTTGCATACATTTAAAGAGCATTTTGGGGGGATAATAATAATAATGATTATTATTATCAGATGTTTATATTTTACAAATATTTCTGTGATAAAAGGTATTTGTTTCTGTATAAATAGGTACATAATGCACACTGGATTTGGTGCACATTTCGTTTCTCACAGCACTGATGCCGGCATTCTCAGGTTGCGCATATGGTCAAAGGAGTCTCTAGAGGTAATGATTCCTATCTCCCATGCAGAATTTTAGCCACATCTCATATGTCAGTGCACACTCTTAGTTTTCTAAATGCACATAATTCCTAAGATATATATTCACTGAAAATATTTCAGTTAAAGGTTAGTGATGATGACCAGATTTATCTCGAGGAAACCCTTAAAATTCAGTGCATGTGGGAAGTGCTAACCGGCATAACTCGGTGCGTTACGGTTGATGTCCCCCATAATGTCCTGTCCCCCCATAATGCCATTTTGTATGTCATTGTGAACCCCTTCTCTTACAATATGGAAGTGCTCATGGGCTTTGCAAGGGGAACACGCTGAGTAAAGCCGGTCATCACTTACCACATCTGTTGAATTTGAAGGGTTTTGTTGCAATAAATACAATAAATCTGGTCAATTTGACTAATCTTTATCTAAAGTTAATTCAGTGAATTTCAAGGGTTTTCTGTATATTTTAAAACACTACCAGGCCTCTAGCCTCAACCTTGAGCCGTGTCAACTACAAATGTTGCCCTGTATTTTGGGCCCATTAAGTAGTGCCTTCGGCCCTGGCCAGTAAGTACAGCGTTTGGCCATGCCCACTGTATATTTTAAAACGCTATGGGACCTAGTGGCCAAGTCCTTCAGCCATGTACACTGCCCATTTTGGGGCCACTAGCCAGTGCTGTTGGCTCTGGCCAGTGAGCACGACCTTTGGCCGTACCCACTGGATATTTTCCAAAACTACCAGCAACTAGACATGGCCTTTGGCTGTGTCCACTTTCCACCTCCCCCCTCACTGTAGCTGTAAGAATCCTTTTTGCTCTACTCGCTCACAAAAAAAACTTTGCCCCCATAACTGCAGTTATAATAGTAATGTACTACAGATATCTGTGGTTATCTGTAGTTATCCGAACCCATGATTATCGAAAAAAACATCAACAAATGCTTCCCTGTTTTCCCATGGACTTGCCAAGTGCCCCCCTAATTTGGGCATGCTCCCCCAACTCCCCTCAAGTCCTCCCCACCTTCCTAGCCTTCTCCCATTCACCACGAATACTCGTCATTTCCTGTGATGCACTTTTAATCCTGATCTCATTTTCTTTTATAGCCGGGGTTATCCCACCGAATAACCGCACCTCTGAGAAAACATGTGTGCTCTCAACTTGTTCCCAACCCTGCCTTCAATTACCACATTTCACATGTTGTCCTGTTTCCCCCACCCCACCTCTAGCATGATGCCATTTCATTGTTTTTCCACCTCCAAATGTCATTTTTCTGCCTTTTCATTTTCAGGCTGCCACGAGTATACCTACAGTTATCGCTCCAATCGAGGAAAGAATAAAAATTGTGGCTTTTTCATTGCTGAAAGCCTCTCTGCTGCAATGCACCATGAGAGATATAGCTATAATTTTGGGGGAATATCTGTCAAATATTTAAAAAACTACCAGACACAATAACCCCAGACTCCCTCCAGAAATCGAGTCAATGCTTTGTGCCCAAGTTGTTCCGTACCTGGTCAAATTCGGGCCAGCAATTTTCGCTGTGCGCTCGAGCAAAAATGTGAATTTTTTCTCTGTAGGAAAATGAATGGGACATTTATTTTTTTTCTTTTTTTTTTCGCTGACGGGCACATTACAGTAACATCATTTTGCATTGATACAGTACTTTAAACACAATAACAAGGCTATCCATAGTTCTGAGACCAGGGGTTCTCAGGATTTTCTGTTAGTTCAACTTCTCCGGGGCCAGTATCTAGGTAGGTTTATTTATTTTATTAATTACTTCTTTATTTTTAACAGATCTTTGCACAATTTCCAGTGGGGGAAGAGGGGGTCATGAGTACAATTTTTGTTTGCAAAACCTCTGCTAACTCTGTCATGCGAGTCAAACGTTATTAACAATTCATTTTTCGGGTTTCTTATGGATCTTGATACACAATTTAACAATAGTGCAGCGACCGCCACACAATATTATATGACTGAATCTTCTTTGGAGTCTATTAGCCTAATTTAAAACAATGTTTTTCAATGAGAAACCACCATTGAAAAACGCTTTGTAAATCAGGCCTTATGAGTGTATGATCTGATGGTATAAAATGGGAAAGGTATGACTCGGTATGAAAAAGTGATATACCTTTCACTGCTAACTGATTAGGTATTTCTTAATGATGTAATAGTAGTGGGTAGATTTGCTCTGAATGCTTTTAATCGCTTTTAAAACACATTTCGAGATACCTGGAGCATCATTGAGATGCTCACACACATCTGTGAGTCACACACGGTTGCTCAAGGTTATCTCCATATTTGCTCCTGTTATAGGCTTTCTGCATCAGGCATAAGGCATAAGGAAGCTGGTGAAAATCAGAGTTACTCGGGGACATCCCCTGATCCCCTGATTTCCTCCACGGCAACACTTTTTGACTTAGGGTCTATGGGCCTTATTACGACCCAGGCGGTAGGGGGTTAACGACACCGGTAGATCTGCTGGCGCTGTTAATCCTCTACCGCCTCATTATGAGGTCTGCTCGCGGGTCCTGCTAAGGACGCCTGGTAAAACAAGGCGTCCTTAGCGGGTTCCGCGAGCAGACCAGGATGATAACAACAGGCCCGTCATTAACGTGCCCATTGTTAGCATCCTCCCCATTCCCATTGAGCCCTATGGGGGCTCAAATGGGAATGGGGATGTACCGGGTCCGGGTTCCTTGAATGGGGAAAAACCGGGCCCTCCAAGGTCAGAATGGCCAAGTATTTCCCTATTCATGGAACCCGGACCCGGTACCCGGTATGGGGGTAGCATCCATAGTCATAATGAGGTCCTATGTGTTCATTAGGCAGGCCAGGCCTGTGCTAGTAGCCTAAACACAGAGGTCCCATGCTGACATTACAGAATCAAAGACTTCCCACTGACAGAGGCATCTAGTTAATCATACAAAATAATTCTGTCATTTTAGTGCAGTTTGACATCCGTTTGGAGGTTTGATGATTTATTCGGGAGAGGGGAGGTGCGAGAGAGGCTTTCAAGAGAGGGGCATGGAAAGGAGTTATGGCCCTCATTAGGACCCAGGCGTTAAGGGGATTACGGCGCCGTAAACGGCGCCGAGCCTTAACGCCTGATTCCAAGGTCCCTTTGCGGGATGGTGATTTTAACGCCTGCTTTTTGCAGGCGTTAAAACCCATGCCGCAAAGGGACCTTGGTGCTAATTACGCCACCGTAATTTACGGTGGCGTAATTAGCGCCTTTCCCCATTCCCATTATGCCCTATGGGGCAAAAATGGGAATGGGGAAGGGTAAAATGGGAAATGGTGATTTACCGCCCCACTCACCTTGGAATGGGGCGGTAAATCCGCCATCCACCATGGTGTAAACGCAGTTTACACCATGGTGGTAAGGGTACGACCCAGGCGGTAACTTACCGCCTGGGTCGTAATGAGGGCCATGGTCACCATTTTAGGCTTAAATATTCTCCATCAAATAACCTTTCGCTGTGCTGATGACTGTGTAAAATGGCTGCCTCCAGCTCACCTCTTTTTGCACTGCTGTTACCTAAGTAGCAACTGTTTTGCTGTCAAACAAAAAAGGTTTAACAAACAACCTTTTTATGGGTTCTGAAGACTTTTTCTTAAGCCTCTGGTTATGCATTCCTTTGATGTATTCTATTTAGAGCAGAAGCCTTTCCTTGGCCTTCGAGGCAATTACTTTAACCAACTGGCAACTAACTGAGCATTCCAAGTGCTTATGTATTTTACAGTTCCAGATTAATTGCTACCTGAAGGGATGCACTGCAGGACAACAATGAGTGCTGCTAGTGGATGTTGGCAAGGGTTTCTAGATAGACCTGTGTGAAGTCCCTATGACGGGGGCATGATGAATAAACAAGAACACAGTGGTTTACAGTGCAAAGGTTTTACAGTGCGTTATTACTGCACAAATACACTCGAAAATGTCTTAGCCTTGGCAAAAGGCTGTTAACCTGAAAATGTCATTTCCAATCGTCCTTCATTGGGTATGATTTCTTCCCTTTTGTTTGTTCACTTTTCTGTCAGAAATTTGGTTTACAACATAACCTTTCAATTCTAGTGGCACTGGCAATGCCACTATGACTTTAGTGGAATTCAATAGATGTGTTAAGATAGCTCATTGAGTTAAGCACTCGCTTACGATAATACAAATATCACGTTATTATATAGAGCTTCATGCAGGATATCTCCCACATCCAAAATCTGTAGTAATGGGCGTTGTTACACCCAATTTAATGGTAACCGAATCAAAGAAGGATGAAGGGTTCAGTCAGCTGTGCCGGGATTCAAACACGCAAAGTGTTGGATGGCTTCTGGCTTGAGGTGTGCACTTAATTTACTAATCTATCTGCCTGGACCCTCAGTTTACTGACTTGAATCCTGTCCAGGCCGACTTCGTTTTTGAACCTCCCAAGTTGGATACATTGAGTATCAGTCTCTATTATTTACAGAGGTGGAGAATTGCAGTACCAAGCCCGATATAAAATAATGAGAAAGTGCTTTTATTTGTGATGGGAGATGATGATGAGCGAGGGGGAGTTTATGATAAATGTCCTGCAGAAATCCCCTGGTTTCCATTTTATTTGTAGGAATCAGGATACAAAAGTCATGTTACACTGTACAATGGCAACCAGGTATCATTGCGGATATCAATCATTAAGGACAATCACTTCCCAAATTCCTGCCTGTAAAGCATTTAGTTGTAGATGTTTTCTCCAAACCTATGATGCTCAACTCCAACATTACTGCATAGATTTAATCCTCCCAAACTCCTCCATTTCTTCGTTTTCTGAGCTTTAAGTGGAGAGCTACTTTTCACAGAATTCTGAGCCAGCCTACTGTTTGGAGGCCATTATGGACCAACAGCTCTATGTGGATTCTCACAATAAGCAGATTGCCAAATAGGACAATGGTCCACTCAGTCAATCGGAAAAAAAAAAAAACTTTAATCCCCCCCAAATACCTCCAATCAGCCATCAGAAATCCAGCTATGTTACAAATCGATTATGTAAATACCATAGTATCAGGCCTACTAGGCCCACCTTGGCAACCACCACAGTCCTGAAAGTTCTTGATGAGCTCCCCTTTGAATCCAGAATTAACTTCAAATTTCCTGCAACATCTGCACTTCCACCACCCGTCATAACTGAGCAATTTGGTTGCAGAGTTGAAATGTTCAGCAGAGGTGCCACAGTATGAACTGTCAATTCGCACAGTTGCTATTGTATACTAATGAAATGGCTGATATGTGCACTATAACGTTAGGAATACACAGACTTGGATGATGAGCACTAGAAAACATGATTTATTGTTGTTAAAGCATGTAACTGTACACTGATGAATTGTGGGCCAAGTGCAATGAAGAAATTGACGCTGGACTATGTCAGGCATGGTTGTTGAAATATTTAGTTGTAAACATTTAGAAATTGGTCCTTGTCTATGTTTTATATCTACAGAAGTCTGCTCCTGAAGAAGGGGTCCATTACCCCGAAAAGCATAGAGCTTGAAGGACTGTATGAAAGGATAGAAAATTATTTGAAGAAGATTGAAAGCTTTACTTTGAAATTCATTTATATGCAATTTTTGTTTGAACAGTATTAAGCCCTTAAGTGCCAGGCTATTATGCAAGTCTATGCAAAAAGGACAGGCATGCTCGTCCTTGGCACTTAATGGTTGTTATCTAAAGAAAATGTTTTGGCTGTTTTACAGCATTAACGGTGCGCAGGGGACGGGAGTGTCTCAACTTTAGACACTGGGCCTGATCACGACTTTGGCGGTAATGCCGTCGGTATTACCGCTGGTGGTATTAGCCCTACCGCCGAACTCCCCGGCGCTAATAGCGGCGGATCACAAGTTCGGCGGTAATGTAATTCCCCATTACCCATTGAGCCCATTCGGGAATTCCCCATTCCCCATTGGGCGCAATGAGGAAAATTCGCGCTCTTACCGCCGACGGATTTACTGCCGGCGGTAATAGTGCAAATTATCAGCAGATTTCCCCCCAGCTCAAAGCTGGGGCGAAATCCGCCAAAGTCCTGATTTGGTGGACCCTTAAATCCGGCGGTAATAGCGCTACTGCCGGATTTAAAGGTTACCGCCAAAGTCGTGATCAGGCCCACTATCTCTTTTTATTTTATGTCACGGCTCCATGGCAGGGCCAGTATACCTCCCCTGCACTCCCATAATCTTTGAAACATTACTTAGAATATTTGGAAGAATATTCTCACAAATTGGTGTGCATGGATTGACCATATTACCAATTTGGTTTCATCATCAGTTGCTTCCAGAGTTCTTTGAAGCAGGTCCTCACCCATACGTTTGGGTATAAACATTTAGACAGAGTTTGATAAGACTTCTCAACTCTAATGTTAGGGTGAAATGTTTGAGCTATGTTCATGACAACTTCAGGATTATAAACATTCCTTTACAAATCCTTTATCATCAACAGGAACATCATCACTGTTGCTAAACAGGTAAAAACCCTAGTAGTATAGTTAGACTTTGTGCTATCCCTAACTAGACAGGTAAACGCTATCGCATCGGCAGCAGCATAAAACGCTTAACTGATCAATGCCTGCAGGCAACTCCTGACTGCCGATAGCTGCATCACATTTGCCAGAGCTCTTATACTATCCAGGATTGACTGTTGTAACTCCCTCTTTGCAGGCTCCAAATCTTGCAATATAAAAAAAACTACAGGTCATCCCAAATAACGCTGTAAGAGCCGCGCTAAACATCCTTAACAAAGATCACATCTCCACAGATAGACGATATATCCACTGGCTCCCTGTCCAAGAACACATCATGTTCAAATGCTGTCTCTGACCCACAAATGTCTATTAAACACTGCCCCGACTTACTTGTCCAGAAAATTCTCCAAGGCCCAATCCATCAGACCTATGCAGGATGCCTACTCGCATTTACTCACCCTTCCCAGATACAGGAGTCAGAAGACCGGCAGCAGCAGCTTCCCTGTGATCGCTGCCAAACACTTGAATGCCCTGCCTCTAGCTCCAAGATCAGATCTCTCCCTTTGGTCCTTCCGCAAGGGCCTCAAAACCTGGCTCTTTTCTCAAGACCTTAATTGAACTCGCAAAAACTCTATTAGCACGTGGCAATTGGCACCTCCACAGAGACAAAAACTCAGATCTGTGCACCATGTATGTACCACCTATGTTTGTAACCATTGTAACCATTACATTCATATAAACCAGCACCCAGATGTCCCCGGGTTCGTGCGCTTTATAAATATCACAATAAAAAAAAAATACATACATAAAAATGGGGTGAGAAGGTCAGAGTCTTTTCTCCCAGTAAAGGAAATAAAGAGTCAGATGTTAAGACTAACAGCCTGACACTGTCTAGTAAGTTTGTTTTATGTAGCCCTTTATCTGTTTCCAAGCACTATATAATATTGCTTAATGAACGCTGACAGCAGAGATGTTTTATATTAAATGTCACCCCGCCAAATGGTACTCAAGTAATAAACTATAGGGGGGTGAATGGCTGACTCAAACATACCTGCCATGGGGCTCACCTATAATTAGATAGCTTGGTAGGCTAATGCACCCGCCGCAAAGCCCTTAAGTGATGGCTCACAGGGAAATATCCTGACAGAAACTACTCAAACTGTAATTCGTTTTGAGGCTGATTATAGGAGGGCTGGATGACAATGCTCGTTGATGAGTGTTCACGTTTGTGCCAAGCAGAAAAGCAAAATAATCTTTCTATCGTTATGTACCTGAGAGATATGCAATTGCATGTGTTAATAGTCTCACAATACACTGATGCCAATCATTCATGTATCAACACAAAATTATGTGGACTTGCCTTTTAGAAATGGGATATTTTGTGACAGGCTGATGCCTCTCAACGGTACGTAGATCTAGAGCAGAGGTTGGCCTATGAAAGTCTGGACAATGGTCATTGGAATGTGTGATGAATTGCCATCTGGCAAAGGTTGTGAACGCCCTGGCATTTTTGATTTCATTAAATAATCAAATGATGTGGGTAATTCCAACCCTGAAAAGGCAATCTGCTTTTCAGAATCCCCTTTCATAGGCTCCATGCTAAGAGTATAGTGTATCTGTGAGAGAAACTAAAAGGCACGCTCACAATTTGTATTTATTTGTATTTTATATAGTGCCTTATGCCAAGGCGCTGCACAAAGAGCAGGGAACAGTACTATAAAATGAATAAGCAAAAAATAATAAGAAAACTATCAATCAAGCATGTTCCAAAAGGTGAGACTTCAATGACTTACGAAATAAAGAATAGACAGAGATAGATCTAAGAGAGTAAGGGAGGGTGTTCCAGTGAAGGGGAGCTAAAAGAGTGAAAGTATGAAAACGAGATTGAGCGAGGTGCCACCAAGAGCAATTGAGAGGAGGAACGGAGAGACGGAGCAGGGGTATAGAAAGATACCAGAACAGAGAGATAGTCAGGAGCAAGACCCATAGAGGCATTTGAAAACGAGGCATCAACCAAGAGTAGAAAGAGAGGAAATGATAGAGTCTACACTACTCCCCAGGGATCTTTTGCTCAGGTTGCCAGGGAAGGGCCATCGTGTTTGGATCCCGACAAGCGAGAGAGAATCACCAAGTACTGAGAAGTGGAAGAAACAACTAGGAGCAATGCACACTTCCAAACACCACTCTAGTACTGAAAAGAAGAAGAAAGGTGTAAGAACATGCAGTACTGGAGGCCAGGCATGTCCCACTGATTGGGCTCATTATGGCCAGGCAAATCAAGTTAACAACACAGACCTGAAGACCCTTAACAGGGCACAGAGGTACAACGTTCATTCATCACCCGTTTTTTTAGTTGCTGAATTTTTGCCACAAAAATACATAAATAAATATGGGATGGTGGGGTAAATGGATAAAAGCGGTAGGATGGTTTGGGGACTAGGTTGTAAATAGATGTGAAGATGGGTTGATGAGTTTTTGCAGTAAAAAATGCCATGAAAAAAAAACAGGTGATGGAATGACATGTTATGTTACTTTGCATTTATATAGCGCCTTATGTACCATTGGTATGATCTGAAGGCGCTGGTAGCTTGAACGCTCTCAGGAACCGTAGTTCAGGTCAGTAGAGAGAGAGAGAGAAAGACTCATAAGGGGCGTGTGTGTACCGGATATGTGTGCAGCAGATGTGGCACTCGTATGATAGCTGCTTCTTAGTGGTAGGTGTGGTGGTTAGGAGATCAGGAGTATGCGTTTGTTCTGGCAGGGTGATACCAGACTTATTTTGGCTGCATTAGGCCTGTGGAGAACACCTAGGCTGACGGGTGTGCAGCCAGCTGTGTTTAGTTAGGATGATGGAGAGTATGTGGCAGGTGTTGGTATGAGAACAGCTATACCACAATGTGTCATAGTATCGCTGTGTTCTAGTTGAGTGGTGGTGTATAGAGGAGAGTAAGCGTGGTGATGTGATATGGTGGTTTTCAGTAGGTGCTTCAGATCGAGCGTCTTCATGCTCATTGTCCATTCCATGCATTCCATCCGTCGCATGTACTCCCTCAGTTCTATGGACTCCATCCATGTCACGCACTCCTTCCATGTCACGCACTTCATCCATGTCACGCACTCCATCTATCCCATGCACTCCATCCATGTCACATACTCCATCCATGTCACGCACTTCATCCATGTCACGCACTCCATCCGTCCCATGCACTCCATCCGTCCCATGCACTCCATCAATGTCATGCACTCCATCCATGTCATGCACTTGATTCATCTATTCCATTCGTTCCATTCATTCCAAGCACTCTGTCATTCCATACCATCTATCCGTTCTATGCACTCTATCTAATCCGTGCACTCCATCCGTATCATGTACTCAACCTTTCCATCCTCTCGTCCACTTTATTCCTCTCGTCCACTTTGTTCCTCTCGTCCATTTCATTGATTTCATAAATTTCCTTAGTTTCATCCACTTCACTGCTTTCATCCAGTTTATTCCTTTCATCCACTTCACTACTTTCATCTACTTCACTCGTTCTATTCAGTTTATCAGTTTTAATTTACATTGGCGGTTATTAGTTTTCGATTTCTTGCTCGGATCAAGATGCTGGATTGTTATTTATGATAAAGCAGCTTTGGGCTAAGGTCATTGATTGCTATTATCCAGTTTGAGTTAAGAGTTGATTTTAGGGGAAGAGCCATGTTTTCAGTAATTTGCGGAAAGACATGAGGTCCTCGGTGAGTCGGATGTGGGGTGGAAGTGCGTCCCACAGAGTGGGGGCCAGGGCTGAGAATGATGATCCACCTAACCTGACTGAGTTGGTTTTTGGTATGACTAGGAGGCCGGCAGAGCTTGATCTTAGAGTGCGTGAAGGATGGTAGGGTTTTAGTTTGTCTTTAAGATATTGAGGTCCGGTTTTATGCATTGCCCGGTGGGAGATGCATAAGGTTTAAAAATTATAAAAGAAGGAGAGGCAACCACATGAAAGGAGAAGGAGAACCGCCAGGCTGGAGCGAATCTAGGAAGTCTGGAGATTTGCAACAATCACAGTGAACCTGCAGGGCCCAGGGAGAATGGGTTGCATGGTGTTTGCAGGACCGGGAGGCTACAGAGTGGAAGGCGGGAAGACAGAGCTGCCAAACAGCTGTGCTGCAGAGCGGAGCTGCCAGCAAGGAGAACGTGGTCTGTGTTCTCTGCGAGGAACTGGGAATCCGGCATGTGCAAGGACGT
The DNA here is from genome assembly GCF_040938575.1 of Ambystoma mexicanum. Lineage (NCBI taxonomy): Eukaryota > Metazoa > Chordata > Amphibia > Caudata > Ambystomatidae > Ambystoma > Ambystoma mexicanum. Next base: position 853,118,579 of record NC_090932.1, on the reverse strand, counting down.
GCCCGGCGTGAAAGCAGCACATATGTGGTCTGCTTCCTGACTTTACAAGAATCGAGCAGGAGAAGCAGGAGCTGCTGCTGGGGAGAAGTGAAGAGCAGGTGAGTGTCAGAGGACACAGTCAGAGCAGAGCTCCCTCGGGGCACTGCAGGCAAGTAACGGTCCATAAGCAAAAGAGAAATCGAACAATAGTAAATACTGAACTGAATGAAAAGTGCTATTTGAGTGAAAGCACACCCTATTGAATATACCAAACTGAATAAAGACTGATATTTGATTAAGAACAGGTGATATTGAATACCAAACAAACATTTGGATATTGATACCATGCCTGTCTCACACCTGCTGCATCAGGATCCTGATCTACAGCACCTGCTCTACCAGTGGCACAGAGCAGGTTCAGAGATCACAGCTGACCATTTGACAGCTGCAGTGACAACCAGGTCTCTGCAACGCAGGGGCTGCATTTAAGATATGCTCCTTTGTACCAAAACTGTAATGACCATAAGTAGCATTGATGGTGGCAGAATAAACTGTAAGTATAAAGCTATGCCTGGGTTTGGTGCATGGTCCTACTTATGATCATTGCAGCCACATTAAATTGATATTGCTTATGTGTCAGACTCTCTGGCCCAGTTCAACTGTGAAAGGGTTATGTGTATTCCAACAGACAGGACAGACCCTGATTTACAGACAGTAAGGTTGCCTCTCTGTGTTCCTTTTTAAGAGCAGGTAACACTCTTGTCCAAGGGACAGCCAATCCACACAATGCTGGCCTGGGAACAGGAATCAGAGGGCATACCCATTCACAAAGAGCCAGGCCTCACACCAGGAGGCTGCATGTCTAAAGGCCTTGGTTTCTTCTGAGAAGGGTAGGGTGCGGAGTTAGAGAAGTCAGGAGAACTCTGTTCAAGGGAAGGCAACTTCCACCATTTTGAATCTCTTTGCCTCTCTTTCACTTTCCTGCCATCTCCCCTTCTTGTAGCATAAATAACTTTGGGTGTGATGTCAGAAGGGCAAGGTCTAGTCATTACAGGAGAAAGGATTGGAACCCTAAAGTAGGCTAGTTTTAGTCCAATCACCTGTGGGCATTCACCTTTAAAATAAGGGGTTCCACACCATGCTTGGAATCATATTGAATCATCCTTTGTACTTCAACCCTGATGGGAGAGCAATTCTTTCAAGAGTCGTCCAGTTGTGAGGTGGAGGCAGGTTTTCCAAGGCATAGGCAAGCTCTTTCTCCTAACCATCCCCTGGGACCATTTGGGGTAAACCTGCTGCTGAAAAACAATACCTGTCTCTCTGCCAGCCACAGTGATACCCAGAACCTCACCATGTTGGAGGACCCCTGCAGTTGTGTGCCAGCCTCCCCTGTGTGTGGGAGCCAGAGAAAAAGGACCCATCTTGACTCACAGCAACCTAAAAAGTGACCTGCTTCTGGAGCATGACTGCCTCTCTGCCACCCACAGCAGTACCGAGGACCTCACTGTGTTTAAGGACCCCTGCAGATGTGTGCCAGCCTTCCCTGTGTTTGAGAGCATGATAAAATAAGTCACTTTGTCCCAGTGCCCCTGGATTGGGACACACGCAGCGTGACAGCCAAGACTGGTGGGATCCTAGTGTTTCTCGCTGTTGAACTGCTCGGAGCTTGTTTCAAAAACTGTTCAACACATTTGAACCAGCAGGACCCTCCATTGCTGCCTTTTGCTCTCTCCCGATCTTTGCCCAGAGCCAAGAAGTCTGGTTCAGTACTGCTGAACCACCAAGAACTGCAAAGAAGGTACTATTGACTGCTAACTGCCCCCAAACCCATTATTGGGCCCTAGAGACTTGTTAGGTCATTCATTTTGAAACATTTTTGCTCACAAGTTCATATCCTTTTCCAAAAACGTTGTTGCTTTTGCGTGCCTTTCACCCAGGATTCATTACCTAGAGTGCTACATCTGCTATTTTTGTTCATTCTGTGTTCTTTCCTCAGTGGTGAGTTTTGGGTAGTGTTTTTGAAGTTAGTTTTTATAGCCCATGGTGTGTTTAATTAAAGAGAATATATTTTTATAGAACCTTGCTTGGACATCCCTTTATTTTGGACTGTTATACTTGGCTGTTTGGGTTGCTACTGAACCACATCCACACCCCTCTTAAGAGTATAGCCTTCCCTTGGCCCAAGTTACCAGAAGAAAGGGCAAAGGAGGTATTGTCTCTTGACTATGACTGTTTTACCTTTATGGTTTTTTTGGCTCTTGGTTTGTGGAAGTGTGAGAGCTGAGTAGGCTTTTTAGCCTCTACTCATCCTTGTACTCCTGCAGGGCAGAAGTCAATGTGTCACAGCATGTCAGCACCGTGTCTATGAAAGACATGTGGGATTGGACCAGCCCTTTTATATGTAAGATTTTAATCTGAGGGGGTGGTTGGACTTGGGCACAGTCAATCGCATGCTACCGGTCACTGATTACACCTCCTTTCTATATGCTTTCAAAGGTTGTATACGAATTATTCGTATTACAACTGTTCGAATGACAATTGACCTTTTCACAATTGACCGAATTGTGAAGGTCAATTGTTACATATATGCGGGGGGAGACCCCCCGCAAACCCCCACCCAACCCAAACCTGCCCAAACCCCCATATATAAACCGGTCGGAGGAGAACCCAGTGGCCTGGAAGCTTATGCAGGGAACTGGAGTGCGCCCCTTTCCATGTTTTTTGCCATTTTTGCAGGATCTTGAAGGGTGGAATCTTCAAGAACTGACAGGGTGCTGCACCAGGGTGATATATGCCAAGGTTTTGGAGTGCCTCACTGTAGGCTACTCCCCCCCCTTCTCCACTGTGGTATTGGGTGTGAGCGTTTTCCTTGCTAACCTGATGACTACATCCACCAGAAGCCCTTGCAGCAGATTATCATCACCTGCACTTGCGGTGAGCTGCAAGTTAACACAGCCTCTCTGATGACGTGTATTGGCACAGAAACCGGTCGGAGGAGAACACCAGTGGCCTGGAAGGTCTTCAGGGAACTGGAGTGCGCACCTTTCCATGTTTTTTGCCATATATATATATATATATATGTGCGGTCAATTGTGAAAAGGTCAATTGTGACCCTTTAAATTCAGTCAAATGTTCAATCAAACAATTGTAAACGAACCATTTGGGTAATATCCTTTCAAAAGGTGCATGTCTGCCATGAACCCGTCCTATTATATGGCACACATTGTACTCGTTTTACCGACCTCTAAAGTATGGAATGCAGACTCAAGTGATTCACCCGGTTCAAAGACTACAGAAATTCAGGTCTGCCATGAAGTACTACAATTAAAAACACCAACTATACTTATTTGATTAACTTTACCTGGATGAAGGATGTAAGTGTGAACCTTTCTACCCAGATTTGAGCCTGTGGCCTGGAGGTGCATTAACCTATTGGAATATCTCATTGCAGAGTTGAATGTGCTGTCCTGCCTGATTAACAGTCACAGATGCACAACACTCCACCTATCCAGGCTCTCTAGACTACAAATCATTCTCCTCAACAAACCCAAACCTACCAAACGTCCTCTGGGGATTATTACTTAAAACCGAGATCAGGACAATTTTGGCCGGCAGGAAAGGTTGTTGAAAGGTGCAAAACTGTCTGAATGTCTTCTCATAAATACTGGAAAATCCAAAATCAAGAAATCAAAAAACATGTATGCATTTGAAAGCCATAGAATGTTTGTACCAGACACAAGCAAGCTGATGTGTTTTTATATTGCTGGTTGATACAGCAGGTCATTGCTTTGGTGAAGCCTGTAGTTTCGGATGTGGAAATAGACTGTATGTGAAGGAACCCGGTTAAGTGCTCCAGCCTAATGGAACACCAGGTGACCTGCTACCCTCTCTGCCTAATATGCCATTTCTTACCCAGAATCCACAACTGATATGATGATCATTCAATTGTCTGAGCCAGGAATCTTGTGATGAAGCGCAAAAAACACTATTGAATAAGTGAGCATCTTCCTGTCTTAAGTGCATGAGCAAACTTACGAGCGGAACCTTAATAACAAAAGCTGATTTCTCCTTTTTGTCATAGTCCTGGAAAAGGATTGCGCTGAAATCTTGCTTTTGCCGATATCTCGGCATCACTATTAGGAGAATGATCTCGCTTCTTGAGGCTTGCTGGCAGCAGGTGTGCATGGCTGAAAGGGTGGCGCTCCTGTTTAATTTGGTGGGTATTTCTCACCTGACCTGGGGTTCCTGGAAAAGTCACTCCTACTGTCTGCTAGGAAGAGCGAGTTCATCAGCAGTAGCAGGCCAAACAAAATTCCCTGTAGTAGGTCCTGCACTACGGGCTCTATGGTCTCGGAACAAATGCTAAAAGCTGCACTGTTGAGAGGCTGGAGGGACATAGGATGTTTGACCCTGCTGGGCTGCCATCTTTGGGCAAAAAGTGTGTGTGATGACAGACTAACTCCAGGGTCAGCAGATGACTGACCGGCCATCTAGCTCACCATGCAGAGGCGAGCTGAGGGCAAGAGCAGAGCATGTAAGTTTTGGATGTTTGCGTTAAAATATGTATGTATGCAAGGGGTTAGCTCTATGTGCGCATATGGGTTGGGGGTACAGGAGCAGGAATTATGGTGGTGGCACTGGAGAGAAAAAAGTTGAAAGAGGAACACATTGCTGTGCTTATGATCTAAACTCTGGGCCATAAGCACAGTAACCTGTTCCAATGACATTCTGGACTTGAGTATTCTCATGTGGGCATACTGGCCTTCATTGGTGTAGCTGTCATGGCATTGTATCTTTTAATGGCATATGCAAAGCTAGCACGATGAGTACTTGTATGCGGACATAATCTCCTATACTGGTGCAGCTGGTGTTGCATTTTATTTTTTACTGCATTATGAGTAAGGCCAACATGAGTGTTTTTATGTGAGCATACTCTTCTTCATTGGTGTAGCTAGTATGGCATTGCATTTTTTAATAGGCATTGTGAGAAAAGCCCACAGGAATGTTCATATGTGATTCACATAAGAAAATGTGGGCATACTGAAGTATATTTGTACAGCTAACCTGACATACCGTTGTGTACTTAGATAATGAGCAAAGTCAACATTATGAGTGTTCTTATGTGAGCATATTGGCCTCTACATTTGTGCAGCTGGTGTGGTATTGCATTATTTACTTACATTATGAGCAAAGCCAAAATGATGAATGCTCTTATGTTGACCACATAAGATAATGTGGGAGTACTGTCCAACATTGGTGCAGCTGATATGGCACTGAATATTTTACTGCCATTTTGAGAAATGCCAACATGATGAATGTCTTATTTGGGCACGCTGGGGTAGATTGGAGCACCTGGTATGCCTTGCATTATTTACTGGCAATTTGAGCAAAGCCAAAATCATGAATGCTCTTATGTTGGCCACATGAGATAATGTGGGAGTACTGTCCAACATTAGTGCGGCTGATATAGCACTGAATATCTTAATGGCATTATGAGCAAAGCCAACATGAAGTGTTCTTATGTGGGCCACATGAGAAAATGCAGGACTACTGGCCTACATTGGTGGAGGTACAATGAACATGTTTTTTTACAATGTTTTTTTTTACTGGAATTATGGGCACTGCAAACTTGAGTGTTCTTACGTGACCATACTTGCCTACATTTGTGCATCGAGAATGGCAATGTTTTCTTTTGGCACTTTTTAATGACATCATGGGAAAATCTAATAGGACTACGTTTTTATATGTGATAATTGCATACTTGTATATATTAGCAAAGCCAGCATGGACATGTTTTCTTCTCATATTATTATTAAAAGCATTGTGTGCAAAGAAAACATGAGTATATTCTCGAGGAAATACTGCATATAATGGTCATGGGAACAGCATACTGGCATACATTGTGGGCAAAGGCATCATGAAAATGTATTGTAAACTATTGTTGATTTAGCATCTATTGGATTTGTTCATGCGTTACCTTAAAAAGCTGTTTCTAAACTATGTGGCTTTTACCCATTTTTTCATAGAAAGTGTGCTCGAAAAATGCACTATTATTTTAAATATTTTCTCGGGGAGAGGACTTCCCTAATCCCCTTTGGTGAATTTGGGCTCCCTCTCTGCACTCGGTCACGCCTGCTTATTCATGGAAAATGTTTACACCTCTGCAATTTAAAAGAAACACCAGCCAACACTGCTGCTTATTTCACCTACATATGGAGCATGTGCTGTATGTGTTTAGGCTGTTTGCGATGCATTGCTTAGTAGTAAAGGCATGACATTGGTTATTTAGAATTTGCGGAGAACGCAGTTGCTAACAGATTGGGCCATAACAAAGGGGCGCTATGCATATAGGTCTCGTATCAGCTAGGTTTCATAATCAACAGTAACTAATTGGGATGGAACTATACACTTGTTATTTCATTATGTTACAGGCTATTTTGTTGTAGCTCCCCCTCTAACTCCGAACCCATCAAACCTCTGTTGGCCAGACAGCATAGCATTTCTAGCATTCTTCTTCACAGTACTGAGAGAGAAAATGAGAGTGTGCTATTAATTATCATTAGAGACTTCTACCTACAACTGGGCAGTGGCCTAGATGAACTTAGGTAGCCTCGGACCTCCAACAAAAACATTGCCAAATTGCAGCTAGTCCAAAACAACACTTTGAGGGCAGCCACAGGTACCGCCAGAAGAGACCATATTTCCAAAATCAGGAGGCAGGCTCACTGGCTCCCAGTCAAACAAAGAATTGTCTTTAAAATCCTCGCCATCACCCACAAATGCCTGTATGAACTTGCCCCCCATACCTAGCACACAGAATCACTAAGCACACGGCCACAAGACCCTTAAGGTCGTGCTATGTCAACACAATTGTCACACAACGCGTAAGGTGCGCGCTGGTGGCTCCAGCTTCCCCACCCAAGCAGCGACGCACTGGAATGCACTGCCACCTCATCTCAGACTGATTGAGTCACACCTAGCCTTTCGCAAGGCCATCAAAACTAGGCTCTTTGCCTAAAATGCCTCCCAATGTGTATCTCCTTAAGCATTATTCCTGTACCTGCATGCCATTGTATATCTATGAGTAACTATGAGACCTATGGTCACCCACTTTGTTAATCACAAGTCCTCTCACCTTCTGTAACAGCGCCTTGATGCCATATGGTTGCAAGTGCACTTAACAAATGCAAATAAATAAAAATAAATAAAATAACTTGGGGGATCCTGATGCCAAACATTAAACATTAGAGGATTGAGCTAAAAGGATTTCCACCTCACTTGTACACAACGCAATGGGGCCTAAGGGAGGTGAGGTGGAGAACACCTTCAGAATACCCAGGAAACATCATCTTTGACATTTATAGAGAGGAATCAACTATAGATTATTTCCTCATCCCAGGCTCCCTGTGGTCCTTGACTAGGGATAGGAAGATTAAGTAATCACTACCCCCCTGAATTCCCTCTGCAGATTATATGAGTAGCAAAGATAGATATTGGAAACACCAAGACTGTCTCAAACGATGGAAGGGAATACAGATGGAAACATACCAACCAGGTGCTACTTATTCAGGAGATTATTGTCTGGGGAGGACAGGAGATAAATACAAGCTTATTGAAACAAATTGATGCCGTGAGGATCATTTGAACTTTCTACCTTTTGGTAGACAAAATAATTGACCAACCAGTAAATGTATATCTAATGTAGTCCATCTATACCCAGGGGAAGACTAGCCAGTTATATGTGGCATGTATTGCCCTGCCTTTTGCCTCTGAATGTGAAGCACGTTGGGCCTCATTGCAAATATCGGCCATTCCATCCCCCATATTCTAGTGGTCTGCAACCGTTTGCTCTGAAGATGTTTTGGACCCAATTCCCATCAGCAGTAGCCGGCATAATAAATGGTGAGGCATCATGTGAACTGTAGTCCAAAATATCTGTAGAACAGCAGGTTGGAAACCACTGCCCTACTGCATCAGTTTACATGACATTAGACAATTGAAATTAGATTTAGACCGGATGGGCATTCAGCTAGCCAAGAAATGCCAATGAAGGTGCCAGACAGGAGTGCATACTGATCCTGATTCTATTAATTTCATTTATACATTTCTCACCAACTCTCTTTATGCAGTAATCAACTAAGCCAGTAAGAGCACTAAGTATACAAACTTTAGGCAAATTGCAGATCTATGTTACCCAAACAGCAATGTTCTGATAGCCAGGACCTCGAGGCACAGAGATACTGATCAATTCATAAACACAATACATACTTTATATAGATCTAAAAATACATTCTGATCTTTCCCTGTTTTTGGACAATCAAGAAGAACACATGTGTCTTCCTGGATGGCTCTTGATTCCTCTCAGTAAAAAGAAAGTAATGACCTGGACATAAGGTCTGCAGATAACCTTAGAGCAGCTTTCCAGGTGAATGGAAACAGCTACTGGTGCATCTGGACAAATGCACTTAAAGAGCAAAAATGGCACTTTTTATTTTTTATTTATTTATTCACACTTGCAGAGCACACATCAGCCCTAGGGCATCGTGGCGCTTGTTACAGAAGGTGGCTTGGATTAGTTACAGTAGCAGCGGTATACATTTAACATTTTTTGATAGTATATCACATTTATGCAATATATGCAGCAGTTAGGGAGAGAGGTGAGGTATGTGGCCGGTAGTGGGTCAGGAGATGTTGAGGGGCGTGTGCAGGTATGGAAGGTCAAGCATGAATTAACATTCGCTGCAGATGGTCTGCTCTTACAGGAATCACGCATGGTCATCCCCACCAAATTAATACCTAAAGTAATTGATTTCAAAATTTCAGGAAGTCAGAAATTAAAAACAGTCAGTGCCTGTCATGTCTAAGGAAACCCTACCTCTTCCCCTAACACTACTATACTGCTATAACTGTGCTAGGAATGTCTTTAGTTCAAATAAACAGTGTTCTTTGTGTCCTCAGTAAACAGAAAGTCTCCAGGTTCACTGGTAATAAAGTTATGCAAAATAATGTTCCAAAACAGCAAGTTCCAAAGCTAGTGTAATGCTCCTTTCCCCTAGCTTTATTGTCCTAAAAACACAGAATGGTACACAAAGATTTTTCTCTTGCATTCCCAGTCTTTCAAACTCCCTAATTTGTCATACTCCTCTACTAAGCATAGGTGTTTGCTTGATCAATTCTAGAGTCTTTGTTGTCCTGGCTTCCAATTTTTTGAATGGGAGTGAGTCCTTGACCTGCAAAGCTGATCCTTATAAAATTTCTCTTCAACTGGGTCCCAGACCCTCCTGGCTTTAGACTTTGGTTTATGATATTGGTGCAGGTCCCAACACGTTTGTTGCCCTTGGTTCACTCTCCTGCCAAGTATACAACTCCAGGGTTCCAGACCCTCTGCTTATCGTTTGTTTCTTTGGGTGCAGGTCCGCGACTTGCACACGTTTGATGACCCTTGGTTCACTCTCCTGTCGAATATGCAACTTCCTTTTATATTCACTCTTGAGCTTCCCCAGACCTCCAACACATTCCAGTAAACCCATGTACCTATTTTCTCTTTTGACCAGTACCAGCATATCCCGAGCTCTTGTGTTGCTTGTCAAGGCAGCTCCCACATGAATGGCGGGGTCTGCAGTGGTTCCGCAGGCGTCACTTTCTCTGGTGCTTTGCAATTAGCTCTCGGGTGCCGGGGTCGCCCGGAGGTAAGTATTTGCAGCAACCCTGTCGGTCCTTCCTACTGAGACCTTCCTCCCGTTTTCCTTCCCCTCGCTTCGTGGTTTCCCGCTCGGCTCCTTTTTCGAGCTTCACAGCTGTGCTCCTTTTGAACTCCCGCGCCAGCCAGCTGTGTTCATTCAGGCACTTAAGATTGCGAAAAAGACTAGACCGCTCACTTTGTTTCCTCTGAGTGATCTTCCTCATCCCAGTACTGGTTTTCCCCTCTGAGGCAGGACATTCAGTATTCTCTAATAGGTGAAAGTTTTCAAGTATATTGCAGTCACCAACCTTGCAACAAAGCATATTGTTTCTGCCTACAAAAGAGGGGGAAGGACTTGGTATCTGAGAGGGGACTGAGTGTATTTAGGTGGAAGAATACTGCATTCTCAGGGAACCACCGTCCCCAATTCCATAGGGGACTTCCCTCCCCATGGGATCCTCCCTCGATGCACCACCCCCAGGGGGAATTATTTTATTGTGGACGCACTACCCTGGCCCCATGGGAAAGGTCCCTCCCTAGGGAAGAAGGGATGACATCCTCAGATTCGTCACTGTTAGGACATGTATTGACTGAGAGGCCATCTTGCCATTTAGTGATTTTCACAACAGCGGGTGGGTTAGTGTTCGGCAAGAATAAATGAATGAAATCACATCAGTGCCCTTCAATGTGCAGTGGCAGATTGAAATGACACTATGCATGTTAGTACTTTCAAGTTAAGTCTGGCGCGTGACCAAGTCCAAGACAGGTCACAGGCACTGCTCCAGTCACGTGACTGTGACCACAGTGTTTACTTACACCTGGAGAGAGTATCATTTTCGAGACTCCCGCAAATCCCTCCCTGGCAGGTTTAGCCAGGCAGTCATGTTTATTTGGCTGCTTGCGTACTGCGCACAGCGTATGCACCCTCCCCTTTCATGACCCTCCAGTGAACCTCATTTTGAGATCCTCCCCCTAAGCATAGATAGATTAGTGGTTAAACTTGATACCGCCTTGGCATGTTGCACTCTGCGGAAAACAAACCTGCATTTACCCACGTCTTCCAATGAAAGGTGTGCATGTTTTGTTGTAAAAATACCAACTATTCTTTAAATCCTGCCCCCTGGTGGTTAGAATCGAGGTTATTTTGTCTTCACACTGTTGAGTTGCTGACAGCATATATTTCTGCTTAGAAACAGCCGCACTAAATTGTTTTAATAAATTCTAAAGGGTACAGCCCTATCTAGTGGGATCCGTATGCGATCTTTCAAATGTTAAATTATGAGTTTTACCCTTCCTGGGTCAATGAAATTGCTAGCCATTCCGTCATAAAATCGCCACAACTCTTCACTGTGAATGTCTTAGAAGATTCACGTGTTTTTTGTAGTCTGAATACAAAGATTAAAAGCGGGTTGGCAAGTTTGCAGACTACTCAAAAGAGTTTGCACTTCACATCAATACATGCAATGGCTTGTTTTGACTCCAGAACTCTTCTAAAAATCCCCTACCATCAGGCACTGCCACCCCCCTGCATTTTCCACTCATGGATACCACGGATAATTGACTTGTGGTCTCTGAAATTATCCCTTTAGTAGAATGCATTTCAATGCAAGGTCAGTCACAGATATTTCCATTGCAAGTTTCTCAGCTCTGGGCTATGTATTGACTGAATGTGTGCTGCGACTGGAGACAGGTTTTCATCACGTGCATATGTTGTATGATATTGACTTTCACGAAGCCCCGCCAATCAGCACTTTCTAGAAGGTTTTAGAACGTTTTCGCCCTCATAGCATGGGTCTCCAATCCTATACTCTCCGGTGTGATGCATAGCATTACCAGAGAAAGCCGCATAACCACATGCCTCCAGAAACACAGTGTGCGCAGCTGCGCCACATGCATCACGATGTAAAGTAGGGCTGGGTTCACCAGCTCTGCTGTAGAAGCATGGATCAAGTTTCAAGCTTCCAGACTGGAATTCCGAGCATATAGTATCTTTGTTGTAGCAAAGTTGGGATCTAGTATTTTGATCTCCTGGAGTTGTTTATTTTTTGTGTTCCGGGTCAATCATGCTGCAGAGTGGCATTGATTTGGTGTCTGTCATCACAGGTCACGATGGACTTCCAGTAAAGGTCAGTGCACTCGGAGTGTGGATGCAGCTATTGGCGTTCCTTTGCAGGCAAAAGTAGGCAGATATTCTTCTCAGCCCTACAAAAGGCGCACACGAACTCAGCTGCCCTTTGGCCTGCTGCTCAACTTCACTTTTCCTGTATCTCAGTGCTCTGATTCTCTGCACAGGTCATTATGCAAACAGCATGTATGAAGATGTGCAGAGGCAGCAGGACAGTCATTATCTGTATGGGTATGTCCCTATTCCACCCTGTTCCCTCCTTCCACCTGCTCCACTCTCAGCAGATGCACTCCCAGGTCAGTCTCTTGGCCATTCCACCTCACCACCTACTCTTAAAAAAACTCCTGACCCTGCCATAGCCTCCCACAGCAGCCGCAACCAGTCGCTGGACCGTTCTTCCACACTCTCATGCACAACGGGTGCTGAACCCATTTTGTTTTCAGAGAGTGAGTAATTCTCGCTCATCCATTTGTCCTACTCAGTCCTCCAATCAGTATCCGCACCGCTTTCAACCATTGCCCCCTGCCATCCTCGGTCAGTTTATGAGCAATTCTCCATCGCCATCTGTGGGCAAATGGTGCTGCACCCGCTCCTCCCTACTAGATCGCGAAGACTGATCACCCTCAAATGTAACATCATGGTGGAACCCAGAGATTCCAGCCAACAACTCTTTGTATTCTGGCATTTTATTCCTTAGTGTTTCACTTTAAAACTCTGGGCAATTATCTTACACGTACCAGCATAAACTAGTTGACATAAAGTCAAGTTTGAGTTAATTTCCGGTAATAACATCAACCACAAAGTAACAGCACTAATAATAATAATATAAATATTTATATTAATGATTACCTTGTAATTAAAAAGATATTAAATGTAAAAAGGTTGAAACAAGAATCAATGTTTCCAAGATGTATCAAGCATTGGCAATGCCAATAATGTTGGCTTTTGTGTAGGCACGGGACAGGCATAAAATGGTAGCAGCGGGTAAATGATATGAGCTCCTGGGCCTATGGTGGATATGCCTGGCAAATGCATAACTGATGACAATGCAGGAGCCAAAACTGTCAATCAAGGAAAAAAGCAATAAACATATTAAAAGGAGCCGGAGGGCAGAAAAAAACATAAATTACGGCATTTTTAGTACACGAATAACTGATTTACAGCTGTAATTAGGACATAACATTTCAGAAGACTGCTTGGAAATATCAATGGCAGCCCCCACGCAATACAGAGAATGTTATTATTGTGTGATAGAGCTGAATCAGAAATCTCAGGACATGGAGGGACAGGTAGTAGGTAGGATTGCTAATAGGGATTAGCAGGCCATCAAGGCCAATTGGTGGGTAAAAGCCGTACGACAACCAATGGCTGTGTCCCTCCTCACATCCCATCTCCCTCCTATTTGTACTCTTATGCCAATAGTTCTGGCTCGTAGATGTGCTACAGTGCTAATCAGCTAATCAATAGCCAACACTAGAAAACTGTAGTATAACAAGGTACACTTAGTATGGATTCCATCTATCAAATAAATAAGCTTTGTATATCAAAGCTCATCCATGCATAAGAAGTGGGAAAAAGGCTTTGTATGTTTAATGATGTATACTATGTCCAGCCAAAGGGGGTGGCGATGGGAGGCAAGTATGCATCTTTGGCCAATTTATTTATGGCACAATTGGAAGAAACGCATGTACTTAACATCAATGTTTACTCCAAGAATGTTATATCATGGAAACGTTATATTGATGACATTCTGACTGCAAGGTACTGAGGGCACCTTTGAAAACTTTGTAACCTAAACTAATGACAACAACTATGGTATCACACTAACGGGCCATTGCAGTGCAACAAATATGGATTTTCTTGATTTACACATTGCCATCAGAAATGGCAGGATTGACATGAATTCATTATTCTCAACACGGCTCTAAGCCACAGGTGGGGATATGCAAACTTCTTACTCCGTGGAGCAATATCTGTTATCTACAAAAAGAAGTTACCAAAAAGTGCCAACCACACATGGGTATCCTGTCTAATAGTCAGAAATTACTATGATCCTCAAAAAAATACAATTTTTATTAGTTGAACCAAAGTTCATTCTGATTATTGCACATTTTGATTTAGGGAATCTGATAAATCAAAATGTGCAATAATCAGAATGACATCATGAGTTAAGGAAACCTAGTGTGACTAACCCACATGGGTTTGACTAGACACTGAATTGAATCTTAAACTTGATTTAAGCTGTTTTCACTTGTGTGGGTTTCAGACCAGATTATTTTATGTGATGTGATATGATCATTTTTAATGATGTTTTTTAATGAACTTTGGTTCAACTAATAAAAATTGTATTTTTTTGAGGATCATAGTAATTTCTGACTATTAGACAGGATACCCATGTGTGGTTGGCACTTTTTGGTAACTTCTTTTTGTAGATAACAGGATTGACATGAATACATATAGAAAACCCACTGAGGTTAACTCTATATTACACGCACAAAGTTGCCATCAGCAATCACCCATTAATAACATTCCGGGAGGTGAGTTTTACAGGGCGAGACGCAACTGCAGCAACCCCCAAGAATTTGAACATGAGTGTAAAATTCTCACAGAGAGGTTTCTTGAGCGATGCTAGACTGATACTATCATCAGTAAAGCATCACACAAATATCCAGCTATTGATCAATCATCTTTGCTTAATCGAAAAGACAAAGCTATGAAACCAGTGAGCAACATGGGTATAATTTCCAAGTTTTCCAAAGATGCCTCGACCTTGTACAAACTTGTGTCCAAAATTGGTACATATTACGTCTGGATAATGACTTGCTTCCTTTTCTATCAGAGAAACCGCAGTTCATTTACACTAAAGCTCAAACTTTCAGGAACAAGTTAAGTACATCATTTCTAGATACAAGCAACTCTAGTCTAGCAACAGGCAGCAATTAGTTACAATCTGTACATGGTTTTCACAAATGTGGAACCTGTAATGTGTGCAAACATGCACACAGACTGCAATGAATTTACAGATCCCACTGGAATCACTGTCAAAATATTTCAACAATTGTAAAACTACCCATGTAGTATATGCACTCATATGTGTATGTGCCAAACTTTATGTGGGCATCACTATTAGGCACTTGCATATAAGAATAAGAAAACACTTAGCCAGCCTGAAAAGTCCAGACCCGAAATTGCCTCTTGCAGTCCACTGGCAGCACAACCATCAGTTTGCAAACAAGTCTGATTTAAGATTTATAGGCTTGATGAGAGCAAAGAGGGGGAGTGGGGAGGTAATCTGCAAATAAAGCTTAGGCAGATGAAATGCAAGCTGATTTGTTTTTTGTGCTGTACTCAGCATGGTCTTAACACAGACCATGAGATGAACGTTTTTCTGTTACCAAAAGATAGGGTGCCACCATTTGGATCTGCATGATAGACTGCTGCCTATAAAATGTCAATTTCATGTGTATGTGAACCAGACAATGCTACCATTCGGAATAGCATGTATGGTAGATATGTATGATAGTATGCCGGTCAAGTGGCACAGCAAGTAGAGCGCTCGCTTTGACATCCGTGCCTGCTAACGCAGGTTCGAATCCCAGCAGGGCCAAACTCAGCCTTTCATCCTTCCGAGGTCGATAAATGAGTACCACACACCGTGGGTAATAATAAGCAACGCTCAGATACCTGCGGGTTCGTAGCACTATATAAGTGCCAAATTATTATTATTATTAGACTACTGCCTACAATTGTCAAATATATCTCAACATTTGTATGTCAATTAGAGGAGTAGTATATGAATTCATGTTTATTCTACATGCACCTCATTTCCACCACCATTTCCACCTATGGAACACAACTTTTAGGACACTTGCCCAATCATCAGTAACTTAACAGCCAAGCTCTGGTATGGGATGAGTCTCATTTAAAACACATGTGAGATCTTGTTTTGGACAAAGGCAGGAAGATTGAGCCCCATACTTATTTATAGGAAGGTCCTGAGAGTGAGGGAACAGATACACGTATCCAATAGCTGCAATTATGTTCATACATTACAACCAATCATCTTTGGTGAATGTCGATCAACGGGCCCATCATACATATATACAGTCCACTAACCATCACACATACACTCCAAATGTTGTAAATCTAGATGACACATCCTGCTTAGAACGCAACCAAATTTGTAATTTCCGGAATCAAATTTAAAATTGCCTACATTTACAGCATACTATGTTTCTGCTATATAGCACTTTAATACACTAAATAATACCAGTTTCAGTAATTCGGTTATATATCTAACGCGAGTTTCAAGATGGATGATGTGTTATTGTTTACACATGACATCACGCGTTAAGAACGTGTGACGTCATGCGCAAATAACGGTAATGTACGTGTGATATCACACACAAATACAGTCTCAAGAGAA
The DNA here is from genome assembly GCF_040938575.1 of Ambystoma mexicanum. Classification (NCBI taxonomy): domain Eukaryota; kingdom Metazoa; phylum Chordata; class Amphibia; order Caudata; family Ambystomatidae; genus Ambystoma; species Ambystoma mexicanum. The sequence goes on along the minus strand of NC_090932.1, from coordinate 853,102,367 downwards.
CAAACATAAGCTGTGACTTATCCAGTCCCCGTCTTCTTTGTCAGAGGGATTTAACCCATGAAGACTGTTGCGTGCATTCAGGTAAGGTACTTTCTAATATCTAATACTCTAAGTTTAAGCGCAGAGGATATGGGGTATTCTGTCCTACACTTAAATATACAATATACTTTAGATTATCGTTACTGACTCCTTAATTTCGTACTTACTTGCATATGTTTTATACCCAATAGCGAGTACTGGGAACTTCACATGGATTTTCAAACCTGATTGCATATGAGGATATAGCAATTATACCGGAGCACTACCTGCAGAGAAAACGATGATACTGACTTGTTAAGTCCGTACTTACTTGCATATGTTATATATACTATAATGATTACGGGGAACCTTACATATATTATCAAACCCGATCATAGATGGGGTTTAGCACCAAACCCAGAGCACCACCGGCAATGAAAAAGATAAAACAAATGTTTTATTGACAAGAAATCCCCCATTGCTTTATACAGGCAGACAGATTGAAAGTTATCTGATGTAAAAATACCGTAAAGCTACATTTGACAATCACCCAATGCTGATGCAGATGAATGTGCACATATAAGGAAAGGGATTTTTTAGATTAAGTTTTATTTGGAATATCCCCAATATGATGAGGATCATAATTTCTGCATGTTTTCTTTCCGATGCACCCGAAATAGGGTTCATCAAAACTACTCATGTTGCATCCTCTACAAAAACTCATTGATCTGTATCAGCTTTGACAGACAATTTATGGTATGACAAGTTTTAGGGGTAATATGGACAATTACTTGACATACATAAGATCACACACACAATTTCAGACTTCCTTTCACGCAATGGTTGGGTGTAAATGGGGTGCAGCACATGATTGTCTATTGCATCAATCACCTATGTATACGAGTTATGTACTAAGATGGTAAAAACATGTGCTTTTGTTCAGTTTTTTTGCTTCTTCATGTCCCTTCATCGCTGAATTAATGATGGGTATGTACCAATCTCATACAAAAAAAGTGATCATTAATTATGTTGCGCAATACTATTTGTAAATATCTATGTAATCCACATAATGTACCAATCTACAAAAAAAATCTTTCATTTTTAAATTTTTATACCATTTTTATTTTATTTTTTACTGTCATTTATAATTTTGGTCTGTATGGTAATCACCAATGTATTGATTTTTTTTTAAACCATAATTCTTTTTCTCAGACTTGTGGACGACGAAGGTCGAAACACGTGTCAGCTGATCTTATCAAGAATGAAACACATCTATAAACCTATCTGGATATTGTTTCTCATTAATATGTAGCTCAGTAAATTTGGAAAAATAAAGCGCGATTCACCTGAATCCAATTTAATACTTTCTTCGTCCAAAGGCAGACTGGGGGAGCTCTGGGTGATCCTTGTACATCTTCCCCTCACCCAGTAATCAAGGTGGTTGTTTACCCTTCCCCCAGAGGATCCATAGAAACGCCCAGTGGAAAATGTGAAGGTGACTTTATAACAGCGTAAGTTCTAGGATAATTTAAGATGCAAACATGCAGAAAAGTAAGTCTACACGCCTTAAATCAAAATTTATTTAGAATTGGAGAAATCCAATGCCTGCATGTTACTAGATAAACGTGGTAGAAAGATAAAACATGTTTTCTGTTCTCAATGGTAATTTAGTCACATTTGCATGCATCCACATTTTGCCCCTCTTTGTCCCACCTGACTTTGACCGATGCCAGCATTAGCAATCGAACTAAACCTGGTGAGAGACTTTCTGTTGACAACACACTGGGCCTCATTACCACTTTGGAGGCAGCCATGCCCTTAATAAGGGCATGGCTGCCTCCAAAATCTTGTCCGGGTCCGGGTTCCCTGAATAGGGAAATACCAGGCCATTCCGAGTATGGAGGGCCCAGTATTTCCTCCTTCAGGGAACCCGGGCCCAGTCCTTCCCCATTCCCATTCGAGCCCCCGTAGGGCTCAATGGGAATGGGGAGGGAGCTAACAATGGGCCCATTACGAGAGGGCTCGTTGTTAACTCCCTGGTCCCCTCGAGGGACCCGCTATGGACGTCTGGATAAACCAGATGTCCAGTGCGGGTCCCGCGAGGGGACCTCGTAATAGTGCCTAGTGGGTTTAACAGCGCCGGCACCATTACCGGCGCCATTAAACCCATTCCGCACTAGTCGTAATGAGGCCCACTGTATTTTGAGACTTGTAGACCCCTACGTATAACTGGGAAAGACAAAACTACAAGATGGGGACCCGAGCTAGACCGCAAAGTCCCCAAGATCGTCATGCAGCAGCCCAAAGAACAAGAGGGAGTTGAGCATTCAATATGGCAGACGTAGTTCTCAAAGCTGTGGTTGAGATACAGCCAGGCACAGAGAACTATGATTCTCAAGTTTCATGTGACACCCTAATACCTGATACGCATTCCACCAGAGGGAGGATGGAAGGAGCAGCTAAATCCCTGAAACCTCAAAGGCTCAGTTAGTGCGTGCTGGCGGTAGGAGGAAGAGCACCTACAATGCTTGCGGTCAAGGAGGTTCTGAGAAGATTGACACGGGGACCAGGAGTAGGAAGTACCACAGGAATGCAGGGGAGAATGCACCAAAAGCGATAAAGGAGAAGAGAGGGATGGTAGGGAACTGATCAGAATTGGTTTAGAGTAGGTGCCTAAATGGGTGAGAAATGATAAAGTTATAACAGGGAATTGGAATTCCTGAATTCTTTTAGTGTAGGTGCCCAAAGAGGTGAAGAAGGAGAGAGCGATTACGGAATCAGAAAGCCTGAATTATTTAGGGCAGGTGCCCAAAGGGGCGAAGAAGGTGGGGATGAGAATAGACATCTGGTGCAATCATACAGTGATAAGAGATGGGTTAGGAAAGAACAGGAAATAAAGGGAAATCAAGCATAGTGGATAGAGGAAGTGTTGAAAAAAATTGAGAAGTGGACAAAGTTCCAGAACCTGAAAGAGGGATTGTCAGAAAGAAGTGAGAGGGAAACCTGGGCTAACCTCCAGGAAGAAGAAGGAAGTGAAGGAGTGGAAATTAAGACCAGGGAAGGACTAGGGGAGGAGGTACTACAGTGGGGCTATAGAGGGGAATCTTGTGAAAATAAGGTAGTAGACCCAAAGACAAATAGGGCTATCCCTAGAAAGGAAGTTAATAGAGGTAAAACCTTTGTGGGAACGAAACGTGAGGGCAGATGCCAGGGGGCGGAGGGGGACTGGAACAGGTGGCTACAGGAGCAGAACCTTGTGGTATGTGGGAAACCTAGTGAGAACCCTGGCCAAGTGTTAGTACAGACTCTGGTTACCTTCTGGCTCAAATCTATCCTAGAAGGCCCACCTCTCTCAACCCCACTTATTAAATGGACCCATGAGCTCCAAGTACAGCACTAAGAAACAGGGAGAAAAGACCCTGATAATTGTGGAAACAGGGTTTGGGAACCTTAATCCTGAGACTGGGGCCTCAAGAGAAGATACCCCAAGAATTGTGCAGGAACACTTTACTGTGAGCTCACAAGTATTGTGAGGATTTGCTGGGGTGACCCAGACCCTGGGCATACAGAGTACTGGCAGAACTTTTGTTGGAACACTTTACTATCACTAGAGACACTTTCCTTACATACGCTTTCTCACAACATTAATCCACCAAGGGGAAGACCCATCCTGACAACGTTTAGTTTAATTCAGACACTATAGATTTAGTTTGGCCAATGGCCTACACCGGTGGAAATGAAGTCATTTGTTAACCCGATTCCTTTTTCTGGCCTGTTTGACGATCAATATACGCTGTGTTACATTGTGTATAGTGGGCCAAAGAGTAAGGACTCCTGAAGGTGTCTCACCTTCTGTGAGGCTAATTTCCACCAATGAGCTTTTCCAAACTTAAGCTCAAACAACCCGAAGTTGTCACCTTATCTGATTGTAGGCACTCAATAAGTATTTGGGAAGTCTTATTTTAGGGTGATGGTTGCCAAGCCTCAACAAACTGCTTGACATGATGCCCTATGAGGCATTGGAATATGTGTTGAATCTTTTCAGTCTGAGCCGTACAGAGGATCTCTTCAACAGCAACTTGCTCTCAATGATTTTTGGAGCTAGCTAAATGTAAATGTCAAACTGGGGGTTACTGATAATGTCATTTTGGGAGCTTCCTGGGAATGTCAAACTGGGAGCTTGCTGGGCATGTTAGATGTGGACTTTACAAGGAATATTAAACTAGGTTCTTACTGTGAATGGCAAGCTTCCAGGGAGTGTTAAAATGAGAGCTTACTGGCAATGTCAAACTGAGAGCTTACTGAGAATGCCAAGTGTACTGGGAATATTTTGTTTAGGTGATAATGTTTAACTGTCAGCTTATTGGGAATGTCAAATTGGAAGTTTAATGGGAAGATGTTAAATGGGAAACAAATGGTAAATGTCAAACTGGGAATATACAGTGAGTGTCAAACCGGGGTCTTACTGCGAATGTCGAGTTTGCCAGAATACCAAATTGCATACTTACTATGAATGTGTAGCAAGGCTGGGATGCCCAGTTTACTGAGAATATCACTGTGGGAGCCCACTGGGAATGTCAAATTAAAATGTTTCTTATCATACTTACAGCCAGGTCGCACACGTCACAGTGCTACACAGTAGCCATCATTGCAAGTTCATCTCCAGTTCAGAGCCACATGAGCAAGGCATTGCGAATATGCAATTTAGATGAAATGCAAGCCTTTTGATCCAGGAAATATCTTTGTCTTACAAGGCAATGCTATGTTATACACAGCTTGCTGAACACAAGATTCATAGATTCATTGTTATTAGGGATTATCAGCGCAGCGTAGTCTGACAGCCTTTTGGTTGGAGTATTGTGGCTTGTCTAGCAAACAACAGCAAAGTTATGGTGGGTTTAAGGCTTGAAAGAATCCCCCATCCCCTAAAATCTGAAAGTAGATAATGGTCTTTTGTCATCGCCGATTGTAACAGCACATGGTGTGAAACAGGGGTGCCCGCTGGCGCCGGCTCTATTCCTGGCATTCATTGTTGATATTAACGACAAAGTCACCAAAATACGATCATTCCCACCAAAAATCTGCAAAACTCCAATAACGAGGCTTCTCTACGCAGATGACCTCGTCCTTTTGGACCATACGCCTATAGGACTCCAGCGTCAACTAACAAACCTACAAAGCTACATGCAAAAAAACAAAACAAATTGGAAATCAATGTAAAAAAAACAAATTCCTGACATTAGAAGCTTCTTCCAGAAAAAAAGAAAAAACACGATTAAATTTGGAAGGAACACCAATCGAACGAGTATTTGATTTCAAATACCTAGGAGTGACATTGGACTCCTCAAAACAGGACAAAGCAATGCAAGTAGCCTTAATGACCAAAGTCAACAAAATGGCAGCCCAAGCCAGGGCCATAGTTTGGCAGATACTCGCTAATCCCAGTACGAGAATTCTACAAGAAGAAGGAGATGCCAACTTTAACATATGGAGGAGACGCAATGATCAACCTACAATCAAACATCTGGTCAAAAATGGAGGCAATATTTATGAGGAAAGTGTTGATGCTACCAAATTCCAACTCGGGTGCATCGATCCGCCAAGAGCTCAGTTTACCGTCTCTCAAACGTACAGTGGTACAATCAACACTAATGTTATACAGGAAATGTCGGATGGTGGAGCCTGTGTCAATTTACAATCTTGTAAATCAGGAAATAGAACGAAACACTAGCAAACGGCTCATAAACTGGAAAGAAGAGAATACCAGAGTGTTGGAACAGATACAGGCCGATGAAGAAACATTAATAAATAACCCAAAGAAAATACTCACAAAAATAAGAGAGCTCGACTGGATATCAACCTTGGAAATAGCAGGAAAGAACAAACTAACCACACACCTGCCCCCAAATACCAAAAAAATCAACAAGCTCCAAGAATACATCAAGAAGTTTGCATCTAGGAAGGGGAGAGACATGTTGCTACGTGCCTGCTTCAACTTGCTGCCGACTAATGAGATCCTGGCTATTAGAGACAAGGCTGAAACAAACTTTTGCCGCTTCTGTAAAACACAAGAAAAATAAACAATCCGTCATCTACTTCTAAAATGTGCTGCAAACCAACATACAAGAGAACGATACTTAAGGCCCATCGTCTCGGATTTCATCATCTCGGACGAAGGAACATGTTGGTCTCGTTTGATTGGAGGAGATAAAACGAAATGGCAAATAGCTACATACAAAATACTGGAAGCCGTAAATTTGTCTAGGCTACAGCCAAAAAACGAGGGCACATTTTAGAGAGACAAGTTTTTTTTCGTTATGAAAAGTTCACGACAAAAAGCTCACTTTATAAAAATCTTTTGGATTAAACACAAATAAAAAAATGTTTTTAAAAAAAGACAAAGCCATTTGAGTCAAGTCACACATGCTACAGCGTCAACCTGTAGACAACACTGAAAGTTTACCCCCAGGACAGAGCCACATGGGCAAAGTAGTATGGTTATGCAACTTAGCCTAAATGCAAACATATTCCAAAAATATGTAATTATGTTATATATTCAGTTAGAAAACTTTGTTGAAGGGACGTTATGGTTAAGTTGCACTAATAGAAACCAATTACATTCAGGGAAAAATGTTGTTAAAGGGCCGTTATGGTTACAAGTAAAACCGAAAACCCCCAGAAATTCCCCAGTTATGGTAAGCTAAGCAACCATAACTCATGCCACCACGGTGCACTGCTAGGATTAACACCCAGGACATCAAAGATCACATCACAGAGCCATGCTTTGAGGTCCTTGTTGATGCTCCTCGCAAATATTTGCTGCAATTTGTAGCCACAAGCAGAATTTCTTTATCCCATTCAAACCTATCCCGATTTTGAAAACCGTTACTGTATAGCCGGTCCCTGTTAGCCATGCCCACTTTAACCCCATTGCCAGTCCCTCGTGGACATAACCAGTAGCCAGATTGTCCGGGTCATGGCCTTAAGCCATGACTTAGACAATCTGGCCATTGCCCATCGTCACAAACTATGCCTCATTCACCAAAGGTATATTACACATTTTTGTACCTAAATTATGACAATTTTCAAAAAATAAAACACAAACACATTTGCAAAACCGTGCTTTCAGGTCCATGAGTTTGCTGCAAATCCGTCCAGCACTTTGGACTGCAGTGTTGGGTGTTCTGACCCACGTTTGGACTATTATGCTACAACATTTGGTGCTGTGGGTTTAGGAAATCCAAGATGGCCGAAAAAGCCCACATGTGCGAACAGAATCTATGAAAACCGCACAGTTTGTGCGCACACCAAAATGGTCGCCTGACTTGCCACCCCCCGGTGCGGGTGTGCTGGGTCAGAAGAGCCATGAGTGAAATGGGGTGCCAAAGAGAAAAACAGCAGTGCCTGTTCGCTAGAAAGCACTTTAAAAATCACCCTTTGCTTCTCTGAAGGCAAGCTCAGAATGCCCATTTCAAACATTGCAGAATATCCAACAATCTCACTGAACACCAGCAGACATTTGACAGAATAAAGTCTTGTGGGCATACAAAATCTGGAAAGAGGATGAGCCTAAAATAATGTTCATAGCAAAACTGGCTGAGCTGTGGATTTCAGCAGTTTAAGTAAATGTGGACTGAAAGACACTAAAAATCTAAATGTTTAAAAGAAATGAGTGACCTACTTTTGAGTGTCACATAGGTTTCAATTGTTTAAATGTCATAGTTTTAAACTTAGAATCAGCATTCTAGCTGCATGTGTAAAAATTGTTAGTTTATTTGAATGCAGAAAACTGGGTAACTAGAAGTGACATTAGCTGGGGCCTGGCTTAAGGAACTGAATTCTGCCTGACATCTACCCCCACAGGAGTTAAAACCTGCTCAGCCACTCTTCCCCTTGCCAAAAGAAGTTGTCACCTCTCTGATTAGATTAGGGATGGAGCAGCTACAGGGAGTTGAACAAAGGCCTGTCCTGGGCCCAGGCAGATGGTTTATTAGGGTAGTCGTAAATGGCTTCCTTTTGAACAATGGGCCTTCTAGGGCCCAGACAGATGGTTTATTGGGGGACCGTAAAATAGCTTCCTCTTGGCAGAAGCTGGGAGGGGCAGGGTCTCTGAGCTTGGCAGAAACTGGATAAACTGGTTTCTACACCATGTGACCTGGGAAACCACACCCCTTTGGGGCCAGAACATAAATCTAAAAAGATGGATCATTCATAGAGCAGACTTGTGAAAATTTTATAAGTGATATCATTATTCTTGTGATTTTTCTGTGCACATTTGAAGACGTGTTAGGACCCGGTGGTATGTTCAGGGGGGTTTTTAGCGGAAAAGAGGATATAACTCTAAATGTATGTATGTTAAAAATCTGACACTCCACCACCTAATGCCCACATGCTTTGCGAACATTTGTGTAAATGCGGGGACAAATCCAATATTGGTAACCCGACCAAAAAGTGAAATATGTTGCCATTTTTGAACCCAAGCCCCCAGGAAGAGCAGAGTTTGAACAGGGTATCCCTCATGTGATATGTGATGGGTGCATGTAATTTCAAACCACTGTGTATCTTTGAAATATGTCTTTAGGTCAAATATAGATTGTGTGTAATTTGACAGGGGAGTGTCCTTTCTGCAAGCCATTAAATGACATCGCTCTGACACTCCACTTCTTTTCCCCAATCAAGAGAGAAAGGAAAGCTTGACCAATGGGCAGTTGAGAGAGGGGCTGGCTAGTGATGCTGCACACACACCCACTTTCAAAAGACATAAAAAGAGCCACTGGAAGCTAGAGAGGAATTCTATTCCACCTGCTGCGGGACGCTCTGCCGGGAAAATCCATACTTTACCTCCATCAACCTCCAGAGAGCCAGCATAGAGACTTCAATCTATCCACCTTCAGAGACCAAGACTTTACTTCAGAATTTGTAGCAGAGAGGTCAACTACAAGCTAAATCCCTCTTTAGCAGGCCTAAAATCATTGCCACTATTCACAGCCAGGTGAGCTGTTTGAATTCTTTGCAAGAACTCTTGCCATTTGCCAGAGAGCAGTGTTGTATCCAGAGAGAGACCAGCTGAACCGGAGACCGCTGTATCCGGACCCACAGACCTGATCAGAACCAGAGACCCAGACCAGCAGAGTAGAGCTGACCCAGACGCTGTGCGCAGAAACCCTCCGTGGCGAGTGAAGAAAACCTGTTGACCAGATCCGTGGCGAGGCCCACTCCTTTTAAAATTATATTGTGAGTACCTAGCAGAACTGTGCAGAACCAATCTCTTAGTTAAAATAATATAATTCAATCTATTTTAATCTAACCAGAACTGCCTCCTAACTGTCACCTGTCATTTGCAAAGCTGTCACTTGTCATTTTCTAGCTGCAAGCTGTAACCTGTCGCTTTGAACTTTTAAAATTTCAAATCCGAAAAACTACCTTTATTTACTCGTCCGTAACTCTGGAACCGTTTGGGCTAGGAACTTGGTTTAACTTTCCTCTGAAAGCTTAGAATCTCAGCTTTTCAACAAGCCTAGAACCGACTTCCTAATCACGATTGTCGCACTCGCGAATTTTACCGCGATTTGCAATTTGGTTAAAAATCCAGCCACGTGTGAAAACAGCAGCTTCATTGCTTTCCTTTGCCAAAAATTCGTTTAACCTGCTAGTTACTCCTAGATCCTTGCTAAAGTGAGCCTGAACTCATTCCAAGTATATTTCACTCACCCTGAACCTCCTAAAGGGAATTAAAACCATTTTCAGCATATTTCTCACTGCATTGTCACCATATTCAAAGCATTTTGCCTGTGTTTCAAAACTCCTATCTGTTGTATAAGCTGCTGGGGGGGAATTGAACTGAATTCTATTTGATTGCATTCCTAAGAACTGTGTCATCTTCATCTCCTTACATTGCACTAAGGGGGAGGGGTGAATTGTCCAAGAAAGTGATTACATTGTCTTTTGCTGAAATCCTATCAAGATATTTTCTGTACTGCATTTCATTCCACATTGCATCCATTTGAAACCATAAAAGTATTGTTGCTATCGTATCCATCCTATAACCACTCATCATTGATTATAAAGAAGTGTGCTAGTGCCGGACTATCCATTATTGATTACTGCTCAGATTAAGTGTGATATTCAATTATTAATTTATTATAAAGTGTGATATATATATATATTGTTTAAATTATCAAATAAACCGTTTAAACTTGCAAAACAGAACTACTTCGTGGCTCAGTGGGGTCAGGGGATTCCAAGAGAGGGGTGTTATATAGGGGTAGTCATCCAGAACGCATGAACTGGACGTAAAGATATATCAATAAGGGTTTCCATTCAGTATCCCAGACTAGGCATTGACTTAGCTGTAGTGTTGAATTGAATCCTCTTACAGCAGCAACAAGCAAAATTTATTTTCCCATTTAAACCTAGAGCTTCGGCCATGCCGCATGCCCCTATAAGTAAATCAGAGTAGGCATTCGTCCTTGCCGAGGGCCAGGCCTACTGTCCATGCACCAAAGTTATATCACTATTTTTTGTACCTACATTTGAACACTTTGGTAGAATAAAATACAAGACAGATTTGCAAAAGCATGCTTTCAGGTTTTTGCTTATGCTCTGCGAGCAGGTTTGTTGTAATCCAGTTCCGGCAGAATATTTATTCCCATTGAAACCTAGGGCTTCTGCCATGCTGCATGCCCCAATAAGCAAATCAGAGTGCACGATTATGAAGTAATTGCAGAGCAGTCAAATGGGTAGACACTGCGCTTGATCTAGTACTTTAATTGGATTACCCTGCTGCTGGTGATGGGGTTCTTTTGTGAAGGCGCCCTTCCTTCAAGTGTTAGGTTTCGAATAGGAGAATGAGTCTGGTTCAACTGAGCGCTGGGTTGTTCAATAAGTAACTGTTGTTGTAATAAAACAGTCTTGAAAACCATTGCTGGTGCTATTTTTATTGTTATAAGTCAGCCGACACATGTTTAGACCCTCTAGGGACTTTCTCAAGGCATGTGGATTGTGGGCCAGTCATTGCTGTGAGGTTGTCGAAATGAGTCTGGGATGCAATCCCAATATCCTTGTCCCGGTATGGTCACAAATAAGGGTGGTTGATTATTTGGAGGGGTGTCCTGTGGACCATGTGGGCGCCTGGTTCAGCGTGCATGGTAATTACCTTCTGATTAGCGATGTCTTGGTGCCCGTTGGGGCTTGCAGTGTATGCAGCGGTAGTCACAGCAATCTGTTGATGAAATCCTGTCCAGCACTTGGGGCTTTAGTCACGGGCAGAATTCTTTTCCCAATCAAACCTATCCCCATTATGAAATACCTTACCACATAGACAGCCTGCCCACTTTATCCGCAATGCCAGTCCCATGTGTTTATGGCCAGTAGCCAGATTGTCCGAGTCATGGCTGACTCGGACAGTCTGGCCACTGCCCATGGCCACATGCTAAACCTCAGTCACCAAAGGTATATCACTATTTTGTGTACCTACTTTATGAAACTTTTCAAAAAGAAAAACACAGACACATTTACAAAACATGCATTCAGGTCCTTGCCAATGCTCCTTGCACGAGTTTGCTGTAAATCCATCCATTTTTTTTTTTTTGAAAAGTGTCAAAATGTACATACATAAAATAACCATAGAACTTATACCTCAGTTGAATAAATCCATTCGGACTTTGCACAAACATTCAAGGCTGGTTCAATAATCTTTCTTAAATCTTTTGTGCACATTCGTCAAACGTCAACAGAGTTATAAGCCATCTAAAAATGTTGAGACCCCCCTCTAATTTTGCCCCCTCTTGACAAAATCCCCCCAAGCTTTGCAGAATCATTCAAATCTGGGTCTAACATTTTTTGCAAAGTTGTGTGCACATTCGTCAAATGTACTCCCTCTTGGCAAAACAACCTAACTTTGCATAACCAGACAGGGTCGGGTCCAACATGATATTGCTAACTTTCATGCAGTTTCATTGAGTGGCGCCAAAGCCATCCAAAACTGCTTTTTACCAACCCTGTAATGCAGAAATATGTATGGATGTCCCCGAACACCCAGACTGTTTGCAATTTTTTGGCTTTTTATGGCCATATCCCATCCCTTCCTCATCACCCCTTACCTCCCCAGTGATTGTTTCATTAGTTTGACAAGTGCAATATTGTGTTTTTTAATGTGTTTTTATTGCGAGGTCCACTGACAACAGCGGCGGTCCACGGATCCAATATGGCGGCCGTTCCAAAAAATATGATGTACCTCATGGTTTTAATTGACCAATCAGCTAGCAGATATGATGTCCGCAGACATCACACAACTCTCTGATTGGCCCAGCAGGGTGTCCATGGACGGAATAGGGAAGTGGGTCTGCGGACCAGACCAAGCTATCACTAATTTGTTTTGACCTAGTTTTTGGCCTTTTAAAAAAAAAAACGACTGGATGCATTTACACTATATTTACTAAAGCATGCTTTCGGGACCAAGCCCACCACTCCTGGTGCAAATTTGGTGAAAATCCGTCCATCGGTTTGGGCTGTAGGTGTGAGTAACATTTGTTTTCCATTGTTTCTATGAGTATTTCCACAAATTGTGTGACACCCCTATAACTTTGCCCCCCCCCATTAATGAAACCACACCAAACTTCAAAGAATCATTCTGAGGGGCCCATATACCTTTTTTGCAGAATTTCTTGAGAATTAGTCCAGGAGGGCAAAGCCCAAAAAGTGCTCTTTCCACGAGTTGAGCAACTTAACCATGACTACATGGCCGCTACCACAGGCAGTGTAATTATCTCATTCTCTGGATCATCAAGGAGGGCAGGAACTCAAAGGGTTAATTAGAATGCCATGTCATGCCATGAGTTGTTACAATATATCATGAATCATGACATATCAATGACATGTAACATGATACAGCATAATACAGCATGATACATCATGATATGAAATATTACATTTTATATCATAGAACATATTGGTCCTCATTACGAGGTAGGAGGTAGCCATGGTGCTATTAGCACCATCTCTACCCCCTTACCACATTCCGGGTCCGGGTTCCCGAAATAGGGACTTACCGGGTCATTCCAACCTTGGAGGACTCGGTAAGTCCCCATTCCGGGAACCATTCCCCATTCCCATTTGAGCCCCCATAGGGCTCAATGGGAATGGGGGTGGAGCTAATAACGGTACCGCAAATTGTGGTACCGTTATTAGCTCTAAAGTTCCTTAATGGGTCCCGTCCATAACCCCTGGTAAAACCATGTGTTGAGGAAGGGACCCGCTAAGGTACCTCGGAATAGGGTGGTAAGGGATTACCCGCACCGGTGCCCTTACCGATGCTGGTAATCCCTTACCACCTACCTCGTAACGAGGCCCTATATAGAATGACAGATCATTTATGTTGTAATCTGTCACACATGATAAGTCATCATGTGATGACATGTCATTCTGTATGCAAAATGGGAGTATTCCAGGGTAACATCAGAAGTTTAGCCTACTTTTATGGCAGACTTGAAATTGTGGTACTAAAGCCAGTACAACAACCAGATGTTCACTGGTCTTGACACTGGTGCACTGACAGATTTGTACAAACGTTACGGCTTGCGCAACAACCACATTGGATTGGTGTTAGTTCCAATGCAAATGGAGTTGCAAATATTGTCACTGCACCAGGAATAAAAACAGGCAGATTTGGCCATAATGCTTGGGCTCCAATCAGAAAAGCAGAGGCAGTGAACCAATTTATGGGGTCTTACCAAAGGCATGAAGATAACATCTGTAATCCTGACATTGCGATATTGCGTCAGTGCATAGATCAACCACGTTTAGTCATTCACTGACACTACATCCAGCACCAATACGATAATTGCTACAGCTCTAAGAATAGTGCAATGGGAATCATTGCTCCAGTGCTATAAACAAGTAGTGTACAATCTGTGTGCCATAACGAAACATACATAGGTAATCGTTGTCAGAAGCCCCAACCAGTCTGGTCTGCTTGCAGGATGGCCGAGTTGGCTGTGCCTGACAGCTGACCCCACAACTCGCCAGCCAGAATGCAAGCCAATAGCAGACAATACCTTGGCAGCAGAGAATGTACTACTGTGCTCAGTGCTGGTTGCAGCCATACTTTATGATGATACCCTAGACCACAACAGGAGCTTTGGCATAGCTTCTTTCCAGCACTCTCAACAGAAGGCAAGACCTGCTGGGAGAAGACATTGAGGGGGTAATTCATAGAATTCAGCGCACAAGTGGCGCACGCGGCTGGCGCACAGTGTGCGCGTGCAAATCCCTGCACCAGCCGCGTGCGCCAAAACCCATTTCCGCGCACAGCGTATTCATGGATTCCAGCCACCAAAACCAGCCGTGGCGCACAGTGGCGCAGCGACCTTGCAGCAGCGCCAGTTACGCCCCCAAGAACGCCTTCCGCGCAGGGAAAAGCCATCAAAATCCCCAATCCAGCGCAAAGGGCTGCGCTAACCCTGTACCAGCACCGCAAGCGGGCTACGTGTATTTCAGGGGTTCACGTGAAGTTTCTCACGCGATCGGGCCTGGGGGAGCGGGCTATGTGTATTTCAGGGGTTTGCGTGAAGTTTCTCACGCGATCGGGCCTGGGGGAGCGGGCTACGTGTATTACAGGGGTTCGCGTGAAGTTTCTCACGCGATCGGGCCTGGGGGAGCGGGCTAGGTGTATTTCAGGGGTTCGCGTGAAGTTTCTCACGCGATCGGGCCTGGGGGAGAGGGCTACGTGTATTTCAGGGGTTCGCGTGAAGTTTCTCACGCGATCGGGCCTGGGGGAGCGTGCTACGTGTATTTCAGGGGTTCGCGTGAACTTTTTCACGCGATCGGGCCTGGGGGAGCGTGCTACGTGTATTTCAGGGGTTCGCGTGAACTTTTTCACGCGATCGGGCCTGGGGGAGCGGGCTACGTGTATTTCAGGGGTTCGCGTGAAGTTTCTCACGCAATCGGGCCTGGGGGAGCGGGCTACGTGTATTTCAGGGGTTCGCGTGAAGTTTCTCACGCAATCGGGCCTGGGGGAGCGTGCTACGTGTATTTCAGGGGTTCGCGTGAACTTTTTCACGCGATCGGGCCTGGGGGAGCGTGCTACGTGTATTTCAGGGGTTCGCGTGAACTTTTTCACGCAATCGGGCCTGGGGGAGCGGGCTACGTGTATTTCAGGGGTGCGTGAGAAGTTCCACACGCGATTGGGCTGGGCGCGTGTATTTCAGGGGTGCGCGGGAAGTTCCACACGCGATTGGCCTGGGCGCGTGTATTACAGGGGTGCGTGGGAAGTTCCACACGCGATTGGCCTGGGCGCGTGTATTCCAGGGGTGCGCGGGAAGTTCCACACGCGATTGGCCTGGGCGCGTGTATTACAGGGGTGCGTGGGAAGTTCCACACGCGATTGGCCTGGGCGCGTGTATTCCAGGGGTGCGCGGGAAGTTCCACACGCGATTAGCAGGGTACGTGTATTTCAGGGGAGTCCTACATGTGATTTGCCAGTGTGGGTCCTCCCAGGTGTTCCCTGTACACCCTCCACGGCACCTGCAGGCAGCCCACACCACAGGGGACTACCCTGCATCCCTGGTCATGTCCCGCAGGCAGCCCACCCAACATGGGCATGCCCCCCAGCAAAGGCACATGTCTCCTTGCACCAATGATCACCAACTCATGTCCCCTTGCACCCCCACCCCCAGCATTGCGGGGCACCTGCCAGCAGGCCCCCACCCATGTCTCCCACCACCCCCACCCCCCCCAGTCACCAGGGGCAGCCTCCACCAGGCCCCCACCCATGTCTCCCACCACCCCCACCCCCCAGCAGTGCAGGGGCACCCACCACCAGGCCCCCACCCATGTCTCCCACCACCCCCACCCCCCCAGTCACCAGGGGCAGCCTCCACCAGGCCCCCACCCATGTCTCCCACCACCCCCACCCCCCAGCAGTGCAGCGGCACCCACCACCAGGCCCCCACCCATGTCTCCCACCAACCCCACCCCCCCAGTCACCAGGGGCAGCCTTCACCA
This sequence comes from Ambystoma mexicanum, assembly GCF_040938575.1. Lineage (NCBI taxonomy): Eukaryota > Metazoa > Chordata > Amphibia > Caudata > Ambystomatidae > Ambystoma > Ambystoma mexicanum. Next base: position 853,086,347 of record NC_090932.1, on the reverse strand, counting down.
GGCCCCCACCCATCTCTCCCACCACCCCCATACCCCCAGTCACCAGGGGCAGCCTCCACCAGGCCCTCACCCATGTCTCCCAGCACCCCCACCCCCCAGCAGTGCAGGGGCACCCACCACCAGGCCCCCACCCATGTCTCCCACCACCCCCACCCCCCCAGTCACCAGGGGCAGCCTCCACCAGGCCCCCACCCATGTCTCCCACTCCCCCACACCCCCAATCACCAGGGGCAGCCTCCACCAGGCCCCCACCCATGTCTCCCACCACCCCCACCCCCCAGCAGTGCAGGGGCACCCACCACCAGGCCCCCACCCATGTCTCCCACCACCCCCACCCCCCAGCACTGTGGGGCACCTGCCAGCAGGCCCCCACCCATTTCCAACTCATGTCTCCCACCACCCCACCCCCCAGAACTGTGGGGCACCTGCCAGCAGGCCCCCACCCATGTCCAACTCATGTCTCCCACCACCCCCACCCCCCAGCACTGTGGGGCACCTGCCAGCAGGCCCCCACCCATGTCCAACTCATGTCTCCCACCACCCCCACCCCCCAGCACTGTGGGGCACCTGCCAGCAGGCCCCCACCCATTTCCAACTCATGTCTCCCACCACCCCCACCCCACAGCACTGTGGAGCACCTGCCAGCAGGCCCCCACCCATGTCCAACTCATGTCTCCCACCACCCCCACCCCTCAGCACTGTGGGGCACCTGCCAGCAGGCCCCCACCCATGTCCAACTCATGTCTCCCACCACCCCCACCCCCCAGCACTGTGGGGCACCTGCCAGCAGGCCCCCACTCATGTCCCACTCATGTCCCCTTGCAGCCCCACCCCCCAGCACTGTGGGGCACCTGCCAGCAGGCCCCCACTCATGTCCCACTCATGTCCCCTTGCACCCCCACCCCCCAGCACTGTGGGGCACCTGCCAGCAGGCCCCTAACCATGTCCCCCTGCCCCCAGGTCCTGACGATACACAATCATGGCAGTAATGGGCAGCATACCCAGCACAAACACCCAGCCAAGGATTGCATCCACCCACATAGCAAATGCAATTACATGATACAACCCCAATGGCAAGTATGTAAATGAACACATGTCCGTCACACACACATACACAATGGGTGCAAGTGAATGTCAAAACCCATATCATGACATGCATGAAACCAATGAGAAAATACCACAAAAGAAAGTTATAAAAACATGTATTCTCGAAGAAAATGAAGTAAACTAATAAAACATATAACAATGGGGATAACAAAATAAATTGTCCATGTCCGATAAGTAATGTAAAAAACCAAAAAACAAAGGAATCCAAAAACTAATGTTGTCCAAAGCAAAATCATGGTGAAACAAAATAATGAAAAACCATTGCCTCATGGTCAACACAAATATGAATAAAAAAAATGTATTTTAAAAAATCCAACTATACACAAGAATATTCCAGGGTCCATGAGCCCAACACTATAAATGAAACCTACTACTACCAAATAAAAAAACTATATACAGAAAAGTGGCCATTGTCCGAGCGGTCCAAAAAAATCTCAAAAAATAAAGGAAACCTAACACTAACTAACTAAAGAACTATATACAATGGCAGCGGGCAAGTCCTGCGGCTCACTCTGTGATGTTGCCGGCCAGGGCATCATCGAACTTCATGTCGATGTCCTGGAGACGGGACTCTGTCCTGGCCCCGAGGTCTCGCAGGGATAACCCCATGTTCACATCAAACTCCCTGCGAGCTTCCTCGAGGCACTCAGCCCGCCTCAACGCCCGACGCATGGAGAACTCCGCCCTGACCATGGTGAGCCGCTCCTCTTCCGCCCGCTGCCGCTCCGCACCTATCCGCTGGACCAACTGCTCACACGGAAGACACTACCATCCCAGGGTTCTCCTTCCCTCCGGCCGATGCCTGCCCCTCTGATCTTGATGGCCCTGAGCCATGATGCCTCCCACGTCGAGCCTGCTGCTGCCTCCGACGCCACTGCCTCTGCCAGCACGACGGCATCCAGGATGATGGAAACCACCGACGCCGTCGTGCACGTGCCCTGCCCGATGATGCCGTCACATCCTCCATCTGCTGGGGTCCAGTTGCTGTGTTGTCCACCCCTGCTGGACCTCTGACTCCCGACTGTGGCAGGGATGGGATCCCCACCGAGCTGGCTGCATTGGTCAGGGCAGGTCCACAGGGGGCCCTGGTGGCATCTGGGCCGGAAGACGGCAAGGAGAACGACTGGCGTATAGTCTCCACAGAGGAGGAGAGGGCCGCCAGATTGGCCGACACATGCAGGAAACCCCCGAACATGGCCGATCCCAATTGGGCCACGTCGGCACGGTGCTCTTCGTGATGACGTGCGTGCTCCTCCTGGGAAGCACGCACGGCATCACGAATCACAGCCGTGCGCATCGCGACCCCAATCAGGACCTTCTCCACACGGCCAGGGGTCCCCTCGTCCGCAGGTGGAGGGGAGTCAGATGACATGGACATCCCCTCTACCTGCGGACGGGCCTGGGACGGGGCATCCCTGCTGGTGCAAGGTGGTGCACCCACAGGTTCAGGGACAGCGACATGCACAGGCCCCTCCACGGTGACCTGTGCTGCCTCCTGCCCCTGCCCCTGGACTGCACCACTTCCACCAGCAGGGATGCCCCCACCAGGCCCCATGTGCGCCTCAGTGGCGGCCTCCTCCTCCTCTGTGGAAACCACCAACCTGGATGGCTCCTCGCCGTCTACCGCCGTAGCAGGCCCCTGTGGGGGCTCACCCACCCCTTCCGCTGCAGCCGTGGGGGCATCCCCGCCGCCTTGCTCCACAGCGCCGTCTCTGCCCTCTCCTTCACTAGCCGCTGCGTAGAGGGAGACATAGAACACAAGCATCAGGGTACTGTACAATGGTCCCCTAGACAGGAAGCAATAGCAGATGAGTGCCACTGTCAAAGTACACTTCCATCATGTCACACCACAACACATGTGTCAGTCCAGACAAAACACACACAGTGACAGTCATGGTGCGTGCCATGGACATTTCAATGCATGTCCAATGGACTCTAGAATCATACAATGTAATGGGACTCACATGCATCATGGGTCATGCCTATCACATGCACACACTTCACCTCAGTCACATCCATCTGGCCCCGTACACCCCAATCACAGTGCATACAAGAATGACTAGGCTGCATCAGTGAATCTGTACATTGTCACAGACATGTGTCATGCATCCATGGCACTCACAAGTCACAGACACGCAGGTCAGGCACACAGACATGAATACCACATATGTATCTGGCATCAGCACCCATCCCTCGCCCCCACCCATGTCCAGGAACAGAGACTGCCATGCTCTCATGTGTGCAATCTGCACAGGGCTCCCCATGTCGCATTCAAACACATGCAACAACCGTGCGGTTCACACATTACAGGTCGCACATGCATTCCCATTATGTCCCTGCACACATACATGCGTACATGGCCTATGTCACACATGCAGGCAAGTATCAGACAACCAGCACACTGCAACATGCCCTGTCTCACACAGCAATGCTTGGCCACTTACCGCTCAACTCCAGACGGGTCTCCCTCTCAAGGACCTGGGCGTGGAGCGCTGGGTGTGCGCGTTCCAGGACCCTCAACTGGATGGAACTCATGCGGCCCCGGCCCCCCTCCACGAGGCGCCGGGCCTTCATGAGGGTCCTGGACCTCAAGTCCTCCCAGCGCTTCTTGACCTTCTGGATGGTGTGGGTTGCCACCCCCTCCGCGTTGATGGCAACCACACAGTCGGCCCAGATCCTCTCCCATCCTTCCCTGTTGGCACGGGACGATCCGAAGAGGGCATCATACTGCCCCAGGACTTGCTCCACCAGGACACCAACTTCGGTTGCAGTGAAGCTGGTGTCCCTCTGCCCCTCTGGCCGGGGGTTGCCACTGGTGCCAGATGTTGATGTACCCGACATGGCAACCCCAGGGGCAGGAGTGGGTGGGCAACTGGGTCCTGGGGCTGGGCTGTGGAGCGATGTTATCCGAGTCGGGAGTCTTCTGTTCCAGCAGGGGTGGACACAGCAACTGGACACCTGCAGATGGCTGATGTGCAGGCACCAAATGGCAGGGCACGGTGGCAGCAGGCAGGCAGGCAGGCAGGCAGCAGCAGATGGCACGTGGGAGGCTGCTCGGGGCACTGGGGGGCAGTAATTCGGCCTTCTGGGCAGGAGCGTGGTCTTCCGTGTGTTTTCGCGTGGCCAGCTTGATACGGAGTGATTTGGCACGTGAAAAATCTGCACGTCAGCGTGTAATTCGAGGAAAGGCCCTTAGCGCGTAAGCGCGTCTGCACGCATATGCATTTTCATTGGACAGAAGGCCCTTCAAGCGCAAGCGCCCCTGTGACGTGACGCGTACAGACGTGCATGCGCATTTCAGCGTGCATGAAAAACTTCACGCGAACCCCTGTAATACACGTAGCCCGCTCCCCCAGGCCCGATCGCGTGAAAAAGTTCATGCGAACCCACCCCTGAAATACACGTAGCCCGCTCCCCCAGGCCCGATCGCGTGAGAAAGTTCACGCGAACCCCTGAAATACACGTAGCCCGCTCCCCCAGGCCCGATCGCGTGAAAAACTTCACGCGAACCCCTGTAATACACGTAGCCCGCTCCCCCAGGCCCGATCGCGTGAGAAAGTTCACGCGAACCCCTGAAATACACGTAGCCCGCTCCCCCAGGCCCGATCGCGTGAGAAAGTTCACGCGAACCCCTGAAATACACGTAGCCCGCTCCCCCAGGCCCGATCGCGTGAAAAAGTTCACGCGAACCCCTGAAATACACGTAGCCCGCTCCCCCAGGCCCGATCGCGTGAGTAAGTTCACGCGAACCCCCGAAATACACATGCCCCGCTCGCACAATTGCTGTATGTTGCCACTTTTGTAATGCGCAGGGACGCTACCGCCTGCCTTCGTGTGGCGGACGTGTTTGAGCTTGTGCGTGTCTTTCGCTGTGCGTGGCTTGCCCTATTCGATTCCATGAATACGTGAAGTTCGGGTGCGTGTGGGCGTTCCGTCTGCTTCCCTGCAGTACATCCCCAGTTACGCCCTTGTTTTCGCGAGTTGTTCCCCATTCCGCGCGTTACGCCCCGTGTTCCGCCCACTTTCTAGTGTATGCGTGGAGGTTGTGCACGTCTTTCGGGATGTTGCAGTGACGTGTGCGCCATGCACGGGTTTGGCGCACATCCCGAGGAAGACACGCGCAGGGACTTCCATGAATCGCACGCGTGAGCGTGTGCCTCTTTTTTTCCGCTTGCGCCTGCTTGCGCCTGCTTGCGCGTAGATTTTCGGCGCACACTTGTTCCATGAATCGGCCCCTTAAGGTCAGGCAATGATGGTATAAGTGAACATAATTTAAAATGGCTTCATATTGGGTATAAAATAACATGGAAATGATGTGTAAAGTGTGCATAATGCCATTGGTGTGCTAATTGCCTATAGTGGACAGATGCGATGATGCATGTAATGTAAAATGTGAATTAAATACTAAGCACCTTTGAGGTCATTTATTAACTTGTCATAATGTAAAATGGTAATGATGTGCTAAAAGCATTGTTTGGAAACTAGCAATACGTTGCTAACAGAGAATAATGTAAATTATTAATGATATAAAAAAAATATATTTGGCACCTTATAGTAGTGTTTCCACTTTGATTTTAAAGTTGCTTCTAGATTATATATTATTCAGAAAAGGTTTATATATTTTAACATGTTAAGTCATTAATGATAGTCACTATAACATTGATAGAAACCTTATTATTTGTGCAGTCCATTACCTAGATCCAGTTATCAACATACCATTTGGAAGTCCAAATTGGCAATGCTGCAACAATGATAACGTTGAATTTACAGAAGATGTATCTTAAAAATACACTGCTGTATAGTTATGATACAATATAATAATACCCAAAATTGCCATCATTACAAGAGTAGATGCTATATGATAACAAATAAAAAAAACATGTCAACTGATTTCATATTAAGTTGCTCCTTGTGAGGTCGGGATTGAAGGCTTCAGTTTGGAGAGACCATTTAACCTCTTGGGTGTTACTCTCAGAGCAAGCACACACATTGAGGCCGATTCATGGAATAATTAGCGCGGCGCAAGTGGGCAAAAACGTGCGAATCGCAGTGCAATAGCGAAAATCGCAGTGCAAGTGCGAAAATCGCACGAAAAGCAGCGCACATCGATTCATGGAAGTCCGTGCGCGAGAAAACCAGCGGATGTGCGATAAAAAAGTGCGCGGCGCACGTTGGCGCACAGGCCATCTAACAGCGTGCGCCAGGTCACAGCGAAAATCGCACAGGCCAGAGCGAAAATCGCACATAGCGCGGCGCACGCAACAAAAGTAGGCGGAACACGGGCGTAACACTCGGAATGGGGAACAACTTGCCAAAACGTGGGCGTCACGGGGGAAGTACAGGGCACAAGTGCGCGGAACGCCCACACGCTCGCCTACAACACGTATTCATGGAAAAGAATAGGGCAAAAAAGCGCACGCTCAAACCAGCGCACAGGCACAAACACGACCGCCACAAGAAAGCAGGCGGTAGCGTCTCTGCGGCTGTAAGAAATGTGCGCCAAAAGGTGCGCCAACAAATAGCACCTATATACTGCCATGATGAATGTCCTATACTGTGGCCCTCCAGGACAAATGACGTGCAAAGGGGTACCCACAAACACGGACCCGCTGACAAAAAATATGTGTGCGTGTATACCGGGGTGCGCGGGAAGTGTCACATGCGATTTGGCCGGATACGTGGATTTCAGGGGTGCGCGGGAAGTTCCACACGTGATTTCAGCAAGGTATGTGTATTTCAGGGGTGCGCGGGAAGTTCCACACGCGAATTCTGCAGGGTACGTGCATTTCAGGGGTGCGCGGGAAGTTCTACACGCGAATGGGCCAGTGCGAGCAGGGTACGTGTATTACATGGGTGCGCGGGAAGTTCCACACGCGATTCCATCAGGGTACGTGTATTCCAGGGGTGCGCGGGAAGTTACACACGCAATAGTCCCAGTGCGAGCAGGGTACGTGTATTTCAGGGGTGCGCGGGAAGTTACACACGCGATTGTCCCAGTGCGAGCAGGGTACGTGTATTTCAGGGGTGCGCGGGAATTTCCACACGCAAATTCTGCAGGGTATGTGCATTTCAGGGGTGCGCGGGAAGTTCCACACGTGAATGGGCCAGTGCGAGCAGGGTACGTGTATTACATGGGTGCGCGGGAAGTTCCACACGCGATTCCATCAGGGTACATGTATTTCAAGGGTGCGCGGGAAGTTCCACACGCGATAGTCCCAGTGCGAGCAGGGTACGTGTATTTCAGGGGTGCGCGGGAAGTTCCACACGCGATTGGCCCAGTGCGAGCAGGGTACGTGTATTTCATGGGTGCGCTGGAAGTACCACACGCGAATTCTGCAGGGTGCGTGCATTTCAGGGGTGCGCGGGAAGTTCCACACGCGAATGGGCCAGTGCGAGCAGGGTACGTGTATTACATGGGTGCGCGGGAAGTTCCACACTCGATTCCATCAGGGTACGTGTATTTCAGGGGTGCGCGGGAAGTTCCACACGCGATAGTCCCAGTGCGAGCAGGGTACGTGTATTTCAGGGGTGCGCGGGAAGTTCCACACGCGATTGGCCCAGTGCGAGCAGGGTACGTGTATTTCAGGGGTGCGCGGGAAGTTCCACACGCGATTGGCCCAGTGCGAGCAGGGTACGTGTATTTCAGGGGTGCGCGGTAGGTTGCACACGCGATACCAGCAGGGAATGTGTATTTCAGGGGTTCTGGGGAGTACTACACGTGAATTGGCCTTGTGGGTCCTCCCAGGTGTACGCTCCACAACCTCCACGGCCCCTGCAGGCAGCCCACACCACGGGGGACTACCCTGCACCCCTGCTCATGTCCCGCAGGCAGCCCATCCACCATGGGCATGCCCCCAGCCAACCCACATGTCACCTTGCACTACTGATCAACAATGCATGTTTCCCACCACCCCCACCCCCCAGCAGTGCAGGGGCAGCCTCCACCAGGCCCCCACTCATATCTCCCACCACCCCCACCCCCCTGCCACCATGGGCAGCCTCCACCAGGCCCCCACCTATGTCTCCCACCACCCCCACCCCCCTGCCACCATGGGCAGCCTCCACCAGGCCCCCACTCATGTGTCCGACCACCCCCACCCCCCAGCCACCAGGGGCAGCCTCCAGCAGGCCCCCACTCATGTCTACCACCACCCCCACCCCCCAGCCACCAGGGGCAGCCTCCACCAGGCCCCCACCCATGTCTCCCACCACCCCCACCCCCCAGCAGTGCAGGGGCAGCCTCCACCAGGCCCCCACTCATGTCTCCCACCACCCCCACCCCCCTGCCACCATGGGCAGCCTCCACCAGGCCCCCACTCATGTGTCCCACCACCCCCACACCCCAGCCACCAGGGGCAGCCTCCAGCAGGCCCCCACTCATGTGTCCCACCACCCCCACCCCCCAGCCACCAGGGGCAGCCTCCACCAGGGCCCCACCCATGTCTCCCACCACCCCCACCCCCCTGCCACCATGGGCATCCTCCACCAGGTCCCCCCTCATGTCCCCCTGCACCCCCACCCCCCAGCATCCAGGGTCACCCTCCACCAGGCCCCCACTCATGTCTCCCACCACCCCCACCCCCAGCAGTGCAGGGGCAGCCTCCACCAGGCACCCACTCATGTCTACCACCACCCCACCCCCCTGCCACCATGGGCAGCCTCCACCAGGCCCCCACTCATGTCACCCACCACCCCCACCCCCCAGCCACCAGGGGCAGCCTCCACCAGGCCCCCACTCATGTGTCCCACCACCCCCACCCCCCAGCCACCAGGGGCAGCCTCCAGCAGGCCCCCACTCATGTGTCCCACCACCCCCACCCCCCAGCCACCAGGGGCAGCCTCCACCAGGCCCCCACCCATGTCTCCCACCACCCACACCCCCCTGCCACCATGGGCATCCTCCACCAGGCCCCCACTCATGTCCCCCTGCACCCCCACCCCCCAGCATCCAGGATCACCCTCCACCAGGCCCCCACTCATGTCTCCCACCACCCCCACCCCCCAGCAGTGCAGGGGCAGCCTCCACCAGGCACCCACTCATGTCTCCCACCACTCCCACCCCCCTGCCACCATGGGCAGCCTCCACCAGGCCCCCACTCATGTCTCCCACCACCCCCACCCCCCAGCCACCAGGGGCAGCCTCCACCAGGCCCCCACTCATGTCCCCCTGCACCCCCACCCCCCAGCAGTGCAGGGGCAGCCTCCACCAGGCCCCCACTCATGTCTCCCAGCATCCCCACCCCCCAGCAGTGCAGGGGCAACCTCCACCTGGCCCCCACTCATGTCTCCCAGCATCCCCACCCCCCAGCAGTGCAGGGGCACCCTCCACCAGGCCCCCACTCATGTCCCCCTGCACCCCCACCCCCCAGCCACCAGGGGCAGCCTCCACCAGGCCCCAACTCATGTCTCCCACCACCCCCACGCCCCTGCCACCATGGGCAGCCTCCACCAGGCCCCCACTCATGTCTACCACCACCCCCACCCCCCGGCAGTGCAGGGTCACCCTCCACCAGGCCCCCACTCATGTCTCCCACCACCCCCACCCCCCTGCCACCATGGGCAGCCCCCACCAGGCCCCCACTCATGTCTCCCACCACCCCCACCCCCCGGCAGTGCAGGGGCAGCCTCCACCAGGCCCCCACTCATGTCCCCCTGCACCCCCACCCCCCAGCATCCAGGGGCAGTCTCCACCAGGCCCCCACTCATGTTTCCCACCACCCCCACCCCCCTGCCACCATGGGCAGCCCCCACCAGGACCCCACCCATGTCTCCCACCACCCACACCACCCTGCCACCATGGGCATCCTCCACCAGGCCCCCACTCATGTCCCCCTGCACCCCCACCCCCCAGCATCCAGGGTCACCCTCCACCAGGCCCCCACTCATGTCTCCCACCACCCCCACCCCCCAGCAGTGCAGGGGCAGCCTCCACCAGGCACCCACTCATGTCTCCCACCACCCCCACCCCCCTGCCACCATGGGCAGCCTCCACCAGGCCCCCACTCATGTCTCCCACCACCCCCACCCCCCAGCCACCAGGGGCAGCCTCCACCAGGCCCCCACTCATGTCCCCCTGCACCCCCACCCCCCAGCAGTGCAGGGGCAGCCTCCACCAGGCCCCCACTCATGTCCCCCTGCACCCCCACCCCCCAGCAGTGCAGGGGCAACCTCCACCAGGCCCCCACTCATGTCTCCCAGCATCCCCACCCCCCAGCAGTGCAGGGGCACCCTCCACCAGGCCCCCACTCATGTCCCCCTGCACCCCCACCCCCCAGCCACCAGGGGCAGCCTCCACCAGGCCCCCACTCATGTCTCCCACCACCCCCACCCCCCTGCCACCATGGGCAGCCTCCACCAGGCCCCCACTCATGTCTACCACCACCCCCACCCCCCGGCAGTGCAGGGGCAGCCTCCACCGGGCCCCCACTCATGTCCCCCTGCACCCCCACCCCCCAGCATCCAGGGGCAGCCTCCACCAGGCCCCCACTCATGTGTCCCAGCATCCCCACCCCCCAGCAGTGCAGGGGCACCCTCCACCAGGCCCCCACTCATGTCCCCCTGCACCCCCACCCCCCAGCCACCAGGGGCAGCCTCCACCAGGCCCCCGCTCATTTCTCCCACCACCCCCACCCCCCTGCCACCATGGGCAGCCTCCACCAGGCCCCCACTCATGTCTACCACCACCCCACCCCCCGGCAGTGCAGGGTCACCCTCAACCAGGCCCCCACTCATGTCTCCCACCACCCCCACCCCCCTGCCACCATGGGCAGCCCCCACCAGGCCCCCACTCATGTCTCCCTCCACCCCCACCCCCCAGCATCCCGGGTCACCCTCCACCAGGCCCCCACTCATGTCTCCCACCACCCCCACCCCCCGGCAGTGCAGGGGCAGCCTCCACCAGGCCCCCACTCATGTCCCCCTGCACCCCCACCCCCCAGCATCCCGGGTCACCCTCCACCAGGCCCCCACTCATGTCTCCCACCACCCCCACCCCCCGGCAGTGCAGGGTCACCCTCCACCAGGCCCCCACTCATGTCTCCCGCCACCCCCATCCCCCAGCAGTGCAGGGGCAGCCTCCACCAGGTGCTCACAATCCCCAATCATGTGCGTAATGGACAGCCTCCACATCCAAAAAGCCCTACCAAGTAACCCATTCACCCACATGGAAATGGAAATCACATGTTACACCCCCAATGTACATGAAGCTAAAGAACCCATGTCCGTCACACACAATGGTTGCAATATAATGGGAAAACACACAACATGACATGCATGAAACCAATGAGATGATACCACACAGTGAAGTATGCTAACAAAATTGTATTAAAAAAAATTAAGAATGCCAAAGAAAGAAAACTAACTACAATGTGAATGAGAAAAAAAAACATGCATGTCCGTATAAAAAAATACCAAGGGTCCATGAGCCCAACTGAACAAAGGAAACCTACTAAAAAACCTACCTAAAAATCAACTATATACAAAAAGTGGAGCAGTGTCCGTCGACTCCAAATCATAATTAGAAAGAAAGGAAACCTAAACCTAAAGAACTATATACAAAGGCGGCGGGCAAGTCCAGCGGCTCACTCCGTGGTGTCCCGGGCCAGGGCATCATCGAACTCCTGTTCGATGTCCCGGAGGCGGTCCAGTTCCATGGCCCGAGGGTCTGCAGGGACGACGCTGTGTCCTCCTCCAACCCCCTGCGGATTGCCTCGAGGCACTCGGCCCGCCTCAGGGCCCTCCGCATGGAGTTCTCCGCCCTGACCATTGTGAGCCGCGCCTCTTCCGCCCGCCGCCGCTCCGCACCTATGGCGTGGCCCAACCGCTGCCACACGGAAGACACTCTCTGTCCTGGGTCCCCCTGCCCTCTGGCCGATGACCGCCCCTCCGATGTCGAAAGCCCCGAGCCTTCATGTCTCCCACCATGTTGCTGCTGCTGCTGCTCTGCCTCTGCCCGTGCACTGCCTCCTGCTGCCTGCACATCCTCCGCCGGCTGGGGTGCACTTGTTGATGTGGCCACCCCTGCTGGACCTCCGACTCCCGACTGTGGCAGGGATGCCTCCTCCACCAGCCTGGCCGCACCGTCAGAGGCAGCTCCACAGGGCACCAAGGTGACTGATGGGTGGGAAAATGGCACAGAGGACGACTGGCGCGTAGGGGGTCCAGTTGAGGAGGGGGTCGGAGCAAGCCCCATCAGACGGAGGAATCCGGCCTGGGTGACCTGTCCCAGCAGGCTGGCGTGGTCAACGAGCCATTCGAGATGACGTGCAGTCTCTCCATGAAAAGACTGCAGGTCACCTCGCATGGCCCGTTGACGCAACGCCACACCAGCCAGGACAGGCTCAACCCGGACCTGGATGGCCACTTTCGCAGTCAGAGGAAGGCCAGTTGACGTCAGCTCATCCCCTGCCTGAAAACGGGGCTGGACGTAGGCATCCCTGCTGGTGCAACATGATGCAGGGACAGGATCGGGGACAGGATTGCACACAGGCACCTCCGCGGCCACCTGTGCTGCCTCCTGTCCCTGGTCCTGCACTGCACCACTAGCACCAGTGGGATCCCCACCTCCAGACCCCGTCTCTGGTGCTTGCGCGGCCCCCTCCTCCACCAAACCCCCCACCAACCTGGATGACTCCGTGCCATCTTCCCCTGTTGGGCCCTGTGGGGTCCCAGCTGTCCCTTCTGCTGCCGAGGAGTCCAACTGCAACCTCCGCCTCTTGGACCTCCCCCCGGCAGCTGCGGCCTGGGACGCGGCACCGGACTCCTCACTCCCCGACGAGATGACAACACGGGAGGGGAGCCGGGCCTTGCATCTCCGGCTGGCGGTCAGATCCCCGCCGCTGTGCTCCACAGCACCTTCTCCGCCCTCTTCATCAGTTGACGCTGCAGACAGGGAGAAACAAAACACAGGCATCAGGGCACTGTACAATGGACACATACACGCATGACAGTTGCACATGAGTGGCATTGTCAAACCTCAGACATGTCATCACAATCCCCAACACACATGTCATTGCAACTGGCACACATGAGCCATACCACAGCCATATCGCAACTGCCACCACCATCCCTACACATACAACAGCATCAGCAGCCAAAGGGGAGCCAGACACCACATGCAACACAGGAAGTGCACCACACATGTACACACACCACCACACTTGCATGCATGTCTACACCTCTCCCAAGTGTCGCACTGTTCAGACGGGCATCCATGTCACATCTGCCAATCAGGCTTCCACATACCGCTGTCACATGCATCCATGTTGCATCACTGTTGCACCCTTGTCAAATACACACACATGCACATGTACACAGTGCTCATACATGCAGCCGAAAACAACATACATGCCTGACATCACGGACATGTCTACTTACATACACATTCATCCAAACATGTGTGCACGCACAACTGCATTTGCCATGCAAGCCCACACACACAAGCACCATCCATGTCTCACACATTACAGCCCTCGCATGTGTCAGCCCCACGGCCCTGTACACCCCCACCCATACTCGACCCCATACAAACAGATGTGCAACCGGCACAATGGCGAATGATCACCACACGCACTGCTCACAACCAGGATGCATGTGCACTCACCGCTCGACTCCAGACGGGTCTGCTTCTCTAGGACCTGGACATGGAGCGCTGGGGATATGCGTTCCAGGACCCCCATCTGTTCTTCCGACAAGTGGCCCCGGCGCCCCTTGGTATCCGCTGCCTTCAAGAGGCGCCGGGCCTTGTTCAGGGTCCTGGACCTGAAGTCCTCCCAGCGCTTCCTGACATGTTGTAAGTCCCAGACTGCCACCCCCTCCGCGTTGATGGCAGTCACGATGTCAGTCCAGATCCGAGTCCATCCTTCCTTGTCGGCGCGGGAACTTCCAAAGAGGGCATCATACTGCCTCAGGACTTGCTCCACCAGGACACCAACTTCGGTGGCACTGAAGCTGGTGCCCCTCTGCCTCTCTGGCCGGGGGTTGTCAGTGGTCACAGATGGTGTATGCCCCGACATGACAACCCCAGCGGCAGGAGTGTGTGGGCAACTGGGTCCTGGGGCTGGGCTGTGGAGCGATGGAATTCCAGTCGGGAGTCTTCGGTTCCAGCAGGGGTGGTCACAGCAACAGCACCCCTGGCTGATATGCAGGCAGCAAATGGCAGTGCAAGTGGGCAGCAGGCAGTCAGGCAGCAGCAGATGGCAGGTGGGAGCGTGCTCGGGGCTCTGGGGGGCAGTAGTTCGGCCTTCTGGGCAGGAGCGTGGTCTTCCGTGTGCTTACGCGTGGCCAGCTTGGTACGGAGTGATTTGGCACGTGAAAATCCTGCACGTCAGCGTGAAAACCGAGGAAAGGCCCTTAGCGCGTAAGCGCGTTAGCACGCATACGCGAATCCATTGGACCAAAGGCCCTCAGCGCGTAAGCGCGTCTGTGACATGACCCGCAAGGGTGTTTCCCACACAGCACGTGATGACAGAGCACACGTGGAAAGACTGCACGTCAGAGTCTCATCGCGTGTAATTGGACAGCACGTCAGAGTCTCATCGCGTGTAATTGGACAAAAGTGCGTGTACACGCGATCGGCCTATGTACGTGTATATCAGGTGTGCGCGGACACTTACACACGCAAGTACGTCAGCGCACCTGTATCCCGGTGTGCGCGCCAATTTCCACACGCTATTGGACTGGGCACTGGATTTGAGGGGTGCGCGGGTCACACGCTCGCCTACAACACGCGCAACGCATTAATTTGCGCGCTAACAAAATAACTAGCTCAGACCCAGGATGAACATACCGTTCCTAGCAGCAGTGGGCGTGGCCTACCAAAGGAGGAGGAGGAGGATAGTCAGGGCCAGAACATTCACACCCAGAACCAGCCTTTTCGGGATGCCTGATGACCAGGTGCATGGGAGGTACAGGTTTCCACCACACATCATACTGGACCTGGTGAGTGAGTGGGAGGACGACCTCACATCACCCACACTGTGCTCCCAAGCACTCAGCCCCCTGGAGAAGGTCCTCAATGTACTGCACTTCTTAGCCACTGGATCATTTCAGCGGACAAGTGCCATTGTGGGTGGTGTATCACAGGCCACCCAGTCACACTGCCTACACCAGGTCTTGAACATCATCACTGCATGCCCATCAGTCCGCAGGCACATATACCTGCCCAGAACCCCTGCAGAAAGGCATGCTGCCGCCCTGGATTTCTACGCTGTGGCACGATTCCCCAAAGTGCTAGGTGCCATTGACTGCACCCATGTGGCTCTACATCCCCCCAGGGCATCTGAGCACATCTATAGGAATCGCAAGCACTGGCATTCCATCAACGTGCAGGTAGTATGTCAAGGCAATCCTCACATGGAATAAACTCCCCCCTGGGCTGAGATTGGAAACTAATCATCTAATCTTCAGAAAGCAACTCAAGACATTTCTCTTTAAATAAAATTCCTATTCCCGCCAGCCAGCTAGCCCATCTCTGTTCCAATGTCTGCTACATGTAATTTTGACTGTCCCGTCTTTATACTCCAGTCTGTCTTTTTGTGAAGCGCTCTGATGCCTGCGGGCTGCAGCGCTATATAAACATACATATAAATAAATAAATAAATAAATAAATAAGTATGTAATGCCAAGGGAATCATCACCTCAGTATATGCCAACTTTCCTGGGTCAACCCACGACAGCTTCATTTACCGAATGTCCACCCTAAGCCGGGACCTAGAAGCTGGCCGGCATGGCGATACATGGCTGCTTGGTGAGTATGAATGCCACTGCACATGCATGCATGTCAGATACTGAGCAAGGTCACAACCCCACCAATGATACCAATCACCACCTCCACAGGGGACAGTGCCTACCCTCTCAGCCCCCACATGATGACGCCAATTCGGAACCCCACCACGCCACCCCAGGTAAGATATAACGCAGCCCACATTACAACCCGGGGCATAGTGGAGCGCACATTTGGAGTGCTGAAGTCACGCTTTCGCTCCCTTGACCGTTCTGGCGGGCAGCTGTTGTACGCTCCCCCAGTAGTGTGCAGGATCATAGTGGCAGCATGTGTCCTGCACAACGTTGCAACACGCCGGGGCCTGGCCGTGGACATGGTGGTGCCCCCCCCATCCCCAACCACATGCACAGCCGCTGCGCATGGGAGGGAAAGGGCACGGGGGGAGGCAGCCCGTACACAGCTAGTGGCTAATTACTTCACATAGAAATCACACCCCTGTGGAGTGCACACTGCCCTGGCACATTCCATCTGACAATCAATGATGACTCAACCTGACACTGATCCTGAATGTCTGGAGAAAGAACCGTGAAAACCATATCAGCCTGAGATTGTTCACCTGGAAGTGTCACAATGTGTGCATCCATACCCACACTGACACCACCAATGCAGTTTTGTGAAGTTACAAATTCAAGCAGCTGAAATGAATACCCACTTGCAAAATGCAACAAGAGGACAGTGCCATGTCAGCCAACCCAACCCCAGCACCGCCACACAACACACCGTGCCATGTCATGCTATTTGCACGTAAACAAAGTAATCCCCACAACATGACACTAGTGTCACAATGTATAGTGTCCCTATTAGAAACTTGCAACACCTGAAATGCTCACAGTAATGCCGGACCAACAACAAACTTGAGCACGTACTACCATTAACATGACATCACTAATGTATAATATTAGTAGTCTCACCACCTGGAAATGCCTGCACTCCCACCACTACCAACTGTGCAGTGTTGGCGCCTGTAGAGTTGTAGGTGCACTGCTGCCAACATGGACCACATCTCCAGACTAGAGGACCTTGTGTAGACATGAGGAAGGGACCTGCAAATTGGGAGGTAGACATAGAAGATGAGTTACACATCAATGCAACATGCAGTGTACAACACAACAGCAATATGCACTAGGAATGTATACACAGTATTGACTACAGACTGCCCACACAGCTCATGGGAGTCCAACGTCACTGTGTAATTCACTGTCACTTGGGCACACCCTTTGCAAGCCCATGGAAACGGGAAGCAGGAGGGGTGTGTGTGACTCAAACCCAAGCATCTGAACCAAATACATTACAAGCCTGCATGTGCCCAGCCACAATGCAGCGTATGCCCACAGGAACCACGGAAGCCAACAAATCGTCCCAAAAAAATTGGGAATAAAAGAAATAAAAATAAAAAAAAAAATAAAAATAAAAATCAAAAATGGCCATTGAAGGGCCCGGGGGGGTTGGGGAGGCAACCCAGGAGGTCCGAGGACAGGATGCACACCAGAACCCACCTGCGTGGATCCTGGGAAAAAAAACACCTCCATGGGCTCATGGCCCACATGGCTACCCTATTGTGGGAGTATCACTGCTGTCGCTATTATCACCCTGTGCAGCTGCATCCGGAGGTGGTTGCACTATGGGAGGCAGCCCACGCAAGGCCCTAGTCTGCTCCTCCATGGCTGCAAGCATGCGGGTGTGGTAGGTCTGGTTCTGGAGGATGAGTGTGCGGAGGTCCCCATGCAACAACTCACGGGATGCCCGGACCTCCGCCCTCGTTGCCTGCATCTCAGCTGAGAGCGTACGGGTGAGACGCTCCAGCTGCTGTTCTGTCCTTTGGTGTGTAGAAGCCTCAAGCTCAACAAGAGTCGTCCTGAGGTGAAGGAGCTCCTGCCTCAGGGCTTCCCTGTGGCCCTGGGACTCAATGGAGATGGCCTCCTGCAGAGTCGCCAGTTGCGCCCGCCTGTCCCTGTTGGACCCCAACATGTCCTCCCTGTGTGACTGGCAGATGGTGTTGGTTGCCTGCTCTAGTCGCTCCATCAGCCTTTCAGGGGGGACAATGGAAGTGGCCACCCTATCCATGGCCTGATCCATCATCTCGGATGATGCTGCCTGTTGGTTTGCCATACCGTAAATGGATTGCTCCCATGCAGTATTGCCAGGTGCCGTATGGCCACCACGTCGGCGGGCACCACACCTGTCTGGGGCAAGGCGAACTGCGCCTTGCTGTGCCGGCACTGCCTGAGGCTGCAGGACTGCATTCCCCCTCTGATCTGCTGGCCCAGGAACAGGATCAGATGTCGCGGAGTGTGACCCTGCATCCGTAACCACCAAAGGCGTAGCTGCCAACACTGACATCCCCATTGAGGGTTCTGACCCTGGTGCAGGTGGGTGAGACAGAACAGAATCCCTCCCTGGAACACTCACCTGCGACGGCACGTAGGTCTCATCCGAATCAACACCTGAGTACAGCTCGGGGGAGGTGCAGCCAGAGACACCCCTTGAGAGCAGGACCTGCAGCACTTGTGGGTTCTCACCCACCACCACACCACGTCCCTCACTGGTGGTTGGTCGGCCCTCGGGCCCCTCCTGGGTTTGCACCATCTCCACAACCCCAGCAGTATCAGGTGCGTCTTCCCCTGCAAAGACATAAAAACAAAGAAATGGAAACAGGCATTAGCACCATGGCACACAATGAGGGCTGAGAAGCAAGAGAAACAGTACTTGTTTGACACATGTCCCACATGACTAAAACCCTCCCATGCATGCACCCTCACTGCGTATGAAGGGCAGGCAAATGGTACACACTGATGACACCAAGATTGAAGATGAACACATTTTCTGCATGCTGCCTGGCAGTGGCATCACACATTGGCCTGTGATTGGCAGGTGAAACACACATGCCATCACACAGATGGTATCTACCATTGCTATTGAGTGAAGATGGAGAGGAGGGCAGCACCTATGCATACTGTCCAGTTCCCGCATGTAATAGCTTTTCTAATTCTAACAGGTCAGATTCTTCACCTGGAGCTGCCAGTCCGAAATGGTGCAATTGCACAGGGACATGTTTGAACAAATGATATCCAGGTAACAAAGTCACTCAACTTTACCATAGCCATGTCAGACATGTGACTAGAGGACTGCGACATGCCTAGTAAAAGTGGTGGAATGGAAAATATCTGACTAAATGAACAGTGCTAAATTTTGCAACAATGTTGTGGCAAGGTGACACTTCAAGGGCAACTGGCGTGCAGTTGGACTACATGTCTACTGTTGGCAGAAGGGATACAGCTATGGCCAAATGCAGCTGCGCAGGATGTATTGCATGAAGCACATGGCTGACCCATACGACTCAGGCGCACACACTCTCACCTGGCACACAAACAGAAGCCCTCACACACACCATGCACATGGATGACACACACATGCATGTGCACTCACCGGACAATGCCTCGTAATCAGGGAGATCTCCCACGCCTTGGATCTGTTCCTCCGTGACGTAGGTCCCAGCGACTGACTCATGTGGAGTGAGTTCCATGTCTACTACTGGAGACCCACCTCCAGTCACTAGAGTTGCGGCATGACTTGAGGCCAGCTTACTCTTTGCCCTGCGCTTTAGGTCATTCCAGTGCTTATAGCAATCATTGGCTGTGCGCCTCACGATTCCAAGGGCACTTACGATGTCCGCAACGGTCTGCCAGTGTGCCTGGCGTTGTGCAGGTGTGGTCTTGGATCCTGCAACAATGACCATCTCGTTGTCATGTGCGGACACATACTCGACAAGTGTATTCAGTTCGTCATCCGTGAAGCTGGGCTTCCTGGACAGGCCGGACTGTGTAGCCGTGTCTGGGGCATCAGCCTGTGCCGGACGAGCACTCTTCCTCTTCCGCTTGGAAGGTGGTGGTGATCCTGAGTGTCCTGCGCCGCTCTGGACACTAGGGGCAGGAGCCCTGGTGGACTCTGTATCAGGAGTCTCGGATTTTACACTCAGCATGGGAGTTGGTGCAGGCATTGGCTCTAGTGTGATGGTGTCAGGGGGAATATCAGCCACATGGACTAGGACCGACACTGTCCGGGCTGGGTGTGTGAGGGCTGGGGTGGATGGAGCCGCAGCTGCCCCTGCAGCCTCTCCGCCCTGCCTACTTGGTGCAGCAGATGACCTTGCTGCCCCAGATGCACGTGGCATGGTGACATCAACGTGCACCAGCGCACGTGTCATAGGCCTGCTGACCTGGAAGTCAGCCATGGAGTCAGCCAGGTCTGGTGCCACAATGGGCTGGTCCAACAAGGGCTGAGCATGCATGGTGTCAGCCACATCAGCCTCAACGGGAGGGGGGGGATAATGGGTGCCCTTGACTGGTCCTCCACACATGGGGGGACAGGCTCACCCTGCAAGTAACGACCACGTCCCCTACCGGATCCACCACGGCCACCACTTGTGGCTCTTCCACCTTTGCCACCCTTACGGAATCCACGCCTCCCAACCATGGCACTGATGTTGATGTGCGCATGGGAGTGGCTGTAAAATATTGTCCTGGGCAATTGGGGGTTAAAGGGGTTGGGTACCAGATGGTAATTGTACCCTAGTGCTCTTGCAAGGCTGATTGTAACCCCTGGGGAAAGATGACGGGTCACGCTGCGCACATGAGCCCCAAAAAAGGGAGATGACGTGCACGCAACCCCTCCTAGACCACGTGTGCAGAAAGAAAAACCTGCACTACGCTGTGGCACCCAGTAACACAAGAATGAACGTATGCGTGTCACACGCAGCCTAGAATGACCTCTGAAGGGGTAGGCTACACACGCGGCAAGCACAGATGTTAGATACGTGCGTGACTCACCGTCTGCCAGGTAAAAGAGCGTGAAAAAGGAGCGTGTTTGGTTGGCAACACCCCCGCCAAAAGATTTGTACGCTGTCTGAGGAGACAGGACAACAGTAGAAGGGAACACTGTTTGAGGGAACAGGCCCAGGTAAACCAGCAAAAGAGAACAAAGAGAAAAATCTGTCAGAGGTAACAGGGAATACGAACTTGAAACGCCGTGAAGTAAATCGCGTGTGAACCGACAAGAAGTACAGAATTCACCCACTCGCTCTCCACAAAAAGCACGTACAAGGAAATAGTGTTCTACGCGTACCTTTTATACAGGCCCACACGTCCAACGTCACTTACGCGGCGTGTACGCGCTAGGGCCATTTCCACCAATTACACGCTTTGTGACTTCTGCGTGTACAGCCATTTCCACCAATTACACGCTTTGTGACTTCTGCGTGTACGGCCATTTCCACCAATTACACGCTTTGTGACTTCTGCGTGTACGGCCATTTCCACCAATCACACGCGATGAGACTCTGATGTGCAGTCTTTCCACGTGTGCTCTGTCATCACGTGCTGTGTGGGAAACACCCGTGCGGGTCACGTCACAGACGCGCTTACGCGCTGAGGGCCTTTGGTCCAATAGAATCGCGTATGCGTGCTGACGCGCTTACGCGCTAAGGGCCTTTCCTCGGTTTTCACGCTGACGTGCAGGATTTTCACGTGCCAAATCACTCCGTACCAAGCTGGCCACGCGTAAGCACACAGAAGACCACGCTCCTGCCCAGAAGGCCGAACTACTGCCCCCCAGAGCCCCGAGCACGCTCCCACCTGCCATCTGCTGCTGCCTGACTGCCTGCTGCCCACGTGCACTGCCATTTGCTGCCTGCACATCAGCCAGGGGTGCTGTTGCTGTGACCACCCCTGCTGGAACCGAAGACTCCCGACTGGAATTCCATCGCTCCACAGCCCAGCCCCAGGACCCAGTTGCCCACCCACTCCTGCCTCTGGGGTTGTCATGTCGGGGCAAACACCATCTGTGACCACTGACAACCCCCGGCCAGAGAGGCAGAGGGGCACCAGCTTCAGTGCCACCGAAGTTGGTGTCCTGGTGGAGCAAGTCCTGGGGCAGTATGATGCCCTCTTTGGAAGTTCCCGCGCCGACAAGGAAGGACGGACTCGGATCTGGACTGACATCGTGACTGCCATCAACTCGGAGGGGGTGGCAGTCCGGGACTTACAACATGTCAGGAAGCGCTGGGAGGACTTCAGGTCCAGGACCCTGAACAAGGCCCGGCGCCTCTTGAAGGCAGCGGATGCCAAGGGGCGCCGGGGCCACTTGTCGGAAGAACAGATGGGGGTCCTGGAACGCATATCCCCAGCGCTCCACGTCCAGGTCCTAGAGAAGCAGACCCGTCTGGAGTCGAGCGGCGAGTGTACATGCACCCTAGTTGTGAGCAGTGCGTGTGGTGATCATTCGCCATTGTGCCGGTTGCACATCTTTTTGTATGGGGTCGAGTATGGGTGGGGGTGTACAGGGCCGTGGGGCTGACACATGCGAGGGCTGTAATGTGTGAGACATGAATGGTGCTTGTGTGTGTGGGCTTGCATGGCAAATGCAGTTGTGCGTGCACACATGTTTGGATGAATGTGTATGTAAGTAGACATGTCCGTGATGTCAGGCATGTATGTTGTTTTCGGCTGCATGTATGAGCACTGTGTACATGTGCATGTGTGTGTATTTGACAAGGGTGCAACAGTGATGCAACATGGATGCATGTGACAGCGGTATGTGGAAGCCTGATTGGCAGATGTGACATGGATGCCCGTCTGAACAGTGCGACACTTGGCAGAGGTGTAGACATGCATGCAAGTGTGGTGGTGTGTGTACATGTGTGGTGCACTTCCTGTGTTGCATGTGATGTCTGGCTCCCCTTTGGCTGCTGATGCTGTTGTATGTGTAGGGATGGTGCTGGCAGTTGCGATATGGCTGTGGTATGGCTCATGTGTGCCAGTTGCAATGACATGTGTGTTGGGGATTGTGATGACATGTCTGAGGTTTGCCAATGCCACTCCTGTGCAACTGTCATGCGTGTATGTGTCCATTGTACAGTGCCCTGATGCCTGTGTTTTGTTTCTCCCTGTCTGCAGCGTCAACTGATGAAGAGGGCGGAGAAGGTGCTGTGGAGCACAGCGGCGGGGATCCGACCGCCAGCCGGAGACGCAAGGCCCGGCTCCCCTCCCGTGTTGTCATCTCGTCGGGGAGTGAGGAATCCGGTGCCGCGTCCCAGGCCGCAGCTGCCGGGGGGAGGTCCAAGAGGCGGAGGTTGCAGTTGGACTCCTCGGCAGCAGAAGGGGCAGCTGGGACCCCACAGGGCCCAACAGGGGAAGATGGCACGGAGTCATCCAGGTTGGTGGGGGTTTGGTGGAGGAGGGGGCCGCGCAAGCACCAGAGACGGGGTCTGGAGGTGGGGATCCCACTGGTGCTAGTGGTGCAGTGCAGGACCAGGGACAGGAGGCAGCACAGGCGGCCGCGGAGGTGCCTGTGTGCAATCCTGTCCCCGATCCTGTCCCTGCATCATGTTGCACCAGCAGGGATGCCTACTTCCAGACCCGTTTTCAGGCAGGGGATGAGCTGACGTCAACTGGCCTTCCTCTGCCTGCGGACGTGGCCATCCAGGTCCGGGTTGAGCCTGTCCTGGCTGGTGTGGCGTTGCGTCAACGGGCCATGCGAGGTGACCTGCAGTCTTTTCATGGAGAGACTGCACGTCATCTCGAATGGCTCGTTGACCACGTCAGCCTGCTGGGACAGGTCACCCAGGCCGGATTCCGCTGTCTGATGGGGCTTGCTCCGACCCCCTCCTCAACTGGACCCCCTAAGCGCCAGTCGTCCTCTGTGCCATCTTCCCACCCATCAGTCACCTGGGTGCCCTGTGGAGCTGCCTCTGACGGTGCAGCCAGGCTGGTGGAGGAGGCATCCTTGCCACAGTCGGGAGTCGGAGGTCCAGCAGGGGTGGCTTCATCAACAAGTGCACCCCAGCTGGCGGAGGATGTGCAGGGAGCAGGAGGCAGTGCACGGGCAGAGCCAGAGCAGCAGCAGCAGCAACATGGTGGGAGACATGAAGGCTCGGGGCTTTCGACATCGGAGGGGCAGGCATCGGCCGGAGGGCAGGGGGACCCCGGACAGAGAGTGTCCTCAGTGTGGCAGCGGTTGGGCCACGCCATAGGTGCGGAGTGGCGGCGGGCGGAAGAGGCGCGGCTCACAATGGTCAGGGCGGAGAACTCCATGCGGAGGGCCCTGAGGCGGGCCGAGTGCCTCGAGGCAATCCGCAGGGGGTTGGAGGAGGACACAGCGTCGTCCCTGCGGACCCTCTGGGCCATGGAACTGGACCGCCTCCGGGACATCGAACAGGAGTTCGATGATGCCCTGGCCCGGGACACCACAGAGTGAGCCGCTGGACTTGCCCGCCGCCTTTGTATATAGTTCTTTAGTTTTAGGTTTCCTTTCGTTCTTATTATGATTTGGAGTCGACGGACACTGCTCCACTTTTTGTATATAGTTGATATTTAGGTAGGTTTTTTAGGAGGTTTCCTTAGTTCAGTTGGGCTCATGGACCCTTGTTATTTTTGTACATAGTTCTTTGTTGCATGGAGATTTTTTTACATTTGACTTTGGACAAAATTTTTTAGGATTTGGATTTCCTGTTTTGTGTTTTTATGCGGACATGCAGCTTATTTTTTCACATTTACATTGTAGTTAGTTTTCTTTCTTTAGCATTCTTTATTTTTTTAAATACAATTTTGTTGGCATAGTTCACTGTGTGGTATCATCTCATTGGTTTCATGCATTTCATGTTGTGTGTTTTCACATTCAATTGCAAAAAATGTGTGTGACGGACATGGGTTCATTAGCTTCATGAACTTTGGGGGTGTAACATGTGATTTCCATTTCCATGTGGGTGAATGGGTTACTTGGTAGGGCTTTTTGGCTGTGGAGGCTGACCATTACGCACATGATTGGGGATTGTGAGGACCTGGTGGGGGCTGCCCATGGTGGCAGGGGGGTGGGGGTGGTGGGAGACATGAGTGGGGGCCTGGTGGAGGCTGCCCCTGCACTGCCGGGGGGTGGGGGTGGTGGGAGACATGAGTGGGGGCCTGGTGGAGGCTGCCCATGGTGGCTGGGGGGTGGGGGTGGTGGGAGACATGAGTGGGGGCCTGGTGGAGGGTGACCCTGGATGCTGGGGGGTGGGGGTGCAGGGGGACATGAGTGGGGGCCTGGTGGAGGCTGCCCCTGCACTGCCGGGGGGTGGGGGTGGTGGGAGACATGAGTGGGGGCCTGGTGGGGGCTGCCCATGGTGGCAGGGGGGTGGGAGACATGAGTGGGGCCCTGGTGGAGGCTGCCCCTGCACTGCCGGGGGGTGGGAGTGGTGGGAGACATGAGTGGGGGCCTGGTGGAGGGTGACCCTGGATGCTGGGGGGTGGGGGTGCATGGGGACATGAGTGGGGGCCTGGTGGAGGCTGCCCCTGCACTGCCGGGGGGTCGGGGTGGTGGGAGACATGAGTGGGGGCCTGGTGGGGGCTGCCCATGGTGGCAGGGGGGTGGGGTGGTGGGAGACATGAGTGGGGGCCTGGTGGAGGCTGCCCATGGTGGCTGGGGGGGTGGGGGTGGTGGGAGACATGAGTGGGGGCATGGTGGAGGCTGCAAATGGTGGCTGGGGGGTGGGGGTGGTGGGAGACATGAGTGGGGGCCTGGTGGAGGGTGACCCTGGATGCTGGGGGCTGGGGGTGCAGGGGGACATGAGTGGGGGCCTGGTGGAGGCTGCCCCTGCACTGCTGGAGGGTGGGGGTGGTGGGGGACATGCATTGTTGATCAGTAGTGCAAGGTGACATGTGGGTTGGCTGGGGGGCATGCCCATGGTGAATGGGCTGCCTGCGGGACATGGGCAGGGGTGCAGGGTAGTCCCCCGTGGTGTGGGCTGCCTGCAGGGGCCGTGGAGGTTGTGGAGCGTACACCTGGGAGGACCCACACGGCCAATTAACGTGTAGTACTCCCCAGAGCCCCTGAAATACACATTCCCTGCTGGTATCGCGTGTGGAACTTCCCACGCACCCCTGAAATACACGTACCCTGCTCGCACTGGGACTATCGCGTGTGGAACTTCCCGCACACCCCTGAAATACATGTACCCTGCTCGCACTGGGACTATCGCGTGTGGAACTTCCCGCGCACCCCTGAAATACACGTACCCTGCTCGCACTGGGACTATTGCGTGTGCAACTTCACGCTAACCCCTGAAATACACGTAGGCCGCTCCCCCAGGCCCGATCGCGTGAGAAAGTTCACGCGAACCCCTGAAATACACGTAGCCCGCTCCCCCAGGCCCGATCGCGTGAGAAAGTTCACGCGAACCCCTGTAATACACATAGCCCGCTCCCCCAGGCCCGATCGCGTGAAAAAATTCATGCCAACCCCTGAAATACACGTAGCCCGCTCCCCCAGGCCCGATCGCGTGAGAAAGTTCACGCGAACCCCTGTAATACACGTAGCCCGCTCCCCCAGGCCCGATCGCGTGAGTAAGTTCACGCGAACCCCTGTAATACACGTAGCCCGCTCCCCCAGGCCCGATCGCATGAGAAACTTCCCGCGAACCCCTGAAATACACGTACCCTTCTGAAATCGCGTGTGGAACTTCCCGCGCACCCCTGAAATTCACATACCTTGCTCGCACTGGGCCAATCGCGTGTGGAACTTCCCGCGCACCCCTGAAATACACATTCCCCGCTTGCCGTTTGCTGTTTGCCAGCCCGGTGAACTGGTCCAGGGTTAGCGCAGCCCTTTGTGATGATTTAGCGATTTTGATGGCTTTTCCTTGCGCGAGGGCTTTCTTCGGGGCGTTACTGGCGCTGCTGCAGGGTCGCTGCGATTCTCTGCACCACGGCTGGTTTGGGAGCCTAAAATCCATGAATACGCTGTGCGCGGAAATCGGTTTTAGTGCACGTGCCTGGCGCAGACAATCGCACGCGGACACTCTGCGCCAGCCGCTTGCCACACTTTTCTGCGAATTTCTATGAATTACCCTCATTATGTGTACGGCCAGGTATAACTTGGAAAATCTACGAAATTCCCTGTCAAGCAGTACCACGCATTACCTGTCCATCAGTAAATCATCATGTGGTTGCCACGCATTGTTTTTTTATTTTAATATACCTACAGCCATAAAACAGACTTTGTACATACACAATTAAGAACATAAACATGATAAATACATTACTGTCGCAACATGTAATATATATTATTCTGCTCAAACGCTTTAAACTAAAAGATACTGCAGACTAACTTACATTTTTCTTTTTATAAAACCCCTGTTGATAACTCCTTTAAAATGTCCATGACTAGACTATAAAATGTCGATCATGTGATAGTTAAGATTAGCATCTTTTCCTTGTAGCATCAGTCTCCATATTGATGTAACATCATCAACATTAATCTTATTATAATAGCTGTTCATGTATTCACTCCTTAGATCATTCAAGCTAACACAAAAGCACATTAGATGTTTTGTTGATTCTATAACAGATTCTCCACATAATCGACACATTCTCTCACATCGAGGTATTCCTTTTTTAGCTCCTTCAATTTCCAGTCCCTGAGTACTATTACATTTTAGGAGGAGATAATTTCATTATAGTGCTATTTGGAAAAGCATTCATGTATTTAGGAGTAATACTGCGTTCCTTCCAATATTGTATGAACGGACCACTCATCGTTGTTGACGCCAGCTGTATCAAATCCACTTCTTTGCCATACTCATGAGTTTTATCATTTATCCATTTTTTAGCCCTTTCCTTGGTAGTGCTATATTCTGATTCTCATAGCCTACCACCTAGCTCTTATATACAGATAATAAGTTACTAATCATTACAAAACATTCACAATCATTTATAGCTCTGTGTGCCAGAAAAGCCTCAGCCATAACTGTACCATTATCTAGTCTAAGCAGTTTATAATAACCCAGTGCTAATTTACTATTGATGACTGTAGTGATGGGTGTAGGATTGAATTCTAATACTAAATGTTCAATAGATACTGATTGTGGCATCCTAAACAATATATGTAAGATCTTGCTTTCAAATTTTGCCAGTTCTTTCTTCAAGGTGAACCCCAAGACTTCAACCCAATATAGCAGACATGGTACTATTTTAGCTGTGTACTATTTTAGCCTACTAATAAACACACTCAAATTCTTTGTAATCTTCATACATTTAGCCTTGTTTTCAGTACCCCTAAATATATATAGGATTCCCTTGAAAGCCACTATTTAACTTTTTTCCATATTGATGCGTAGCCCATTGGATTTGGCATAATCGACCATCCATTGAAGGCCTCTTGGGGTATACTCTGACAATAGCAGGTCATCTGCATATGCAAGCCATTCTATTTTCAATGCAACAATTTTCACTGGGCATGCTGTTTAGAGTTTCAGCACTTCCACCAGATCTGCCAAAACTAAAATCTATAAAGTCACCATATACTGGACCCTGGCAACGTTTCCAGGCATATTCAATGGTGGTGACCAGGGTGAGCAAATTGTTGTGCTTGATTTGCGTCTAAATCACATTTGGTTACCTGGAAGAATGCTCTTGTCTGATATCCACTGGTTTAACTCGTTTAAGAGTACTCTCGCAAAGATTGTTGCCGTTATAGCCAGCATGGCCAGCATCTGAAAATTTGAGGGATTTTTCCAACATCCCTTTTTGTATATCATCAGAATTGTACTCTCCGTCCATGAGGAGGGAATCTGCCCATGTTCACCAATGTATACAAAGAGGATATGACGGGCCTTTGCCCACAGATGTGGAGCCATTTTTACTAATCCATTACAGGTGCCATGAGGACCAGAAGCACGAGAGGATGGAAGCTTTGCAATCATAACACTCAAGTCAAGGATTACAGATTTACATCTCCATTTAGCATCAACCCCATTATGTACATCATCAGTAGGTGTCACAGAACCCAATGTGTTAGCTATATGTGCTGCCCAAGCTACCTCAGGTACATTGTTTAAGCAATAAGCCCCGAGCAGTGGGGGCTTTACTGAGTCAGGTAATGCCCAGGGCCCATAGTTACAGGCCCCGTTGCGAGGGTCTTATTGCTATTAGTAGCCCGGACGACAAGACCGGGGTACAAAGAGCGTTGCTTTTCTGTTCCGAAACGCTGTGGCATTTCGGAACAAAATTTTATTTTTTGAAATGTAACAAAAAATTGCCACCTGGGAAGGGAAAACAGAGTCTGTTTTCCCTTTCCATGGCAACCATCGGGAACAGACGCGCTGGGGACAGAAGTGGTCCCAGCACGTTTGCTCTCGATAAAAGACCCATAAGAAGGTAAGTGGGGTTGGGAGGGTGGGGAGGGGATTGTTTGGGGGGGCGGGGAGAAAACACTTACCCAAATCTGCGGCGGGGGAGGATGGCAGCCTCCAGCCATGTGGCTGAGGGGCTGCCACACCCCCACGTCAGGATGTGAAGGAAGCTTAAGCTTTGAGGGATTCTGCGTCAGGTAAAAGCCCCATTGAGAGCCAATCAGATTGCGTGTAACGATCTGATTGTCTCACGCCGGGTAATAATAATTGGTAGTTGTTTTTTGACAGTGCCACCCATGACCGACCATATACCTCTGTTGGTATTCGTTCTTACATGGTGTTCTATCTGCATCCACAGTTAATCTTTAACAGTCACAAAATGGTGTTGTAGCCATCTACGATAGCTTGTCTTTAAAGATTTTATGATTGCGTCAATTTCTACTGCCGTTGTAGTACCCAATCCCACTTGTACTGTCTTTCAGATGTCATTCCTCCAATTTTTTTTGGCCTCCTATACCCTCTTATCATAGTTGTGTCCATTAACATCATTGCGATTCCATCGCTCACTATCACTTTTATATTTGCGAGATTGCAGGGTGACCTCCTTGATGCTAGCTATCATCAGTGCGAATTCTGGTATGAGTAGGCACTCATTTGATGTACTGACATTAATCCATCTTTCAGAAAACAAGGGACATGTTCTTTCACAAATTATTCTTGCTTTTTCTAGCTTAGTCAGATTCCATTGAATCCTGTTTCCTCCATTATTAACAAACATAGCACCATTTCCTTCAGACTAATGCTCAAATCTCTGTGTAGTGAGTAAGGCGCATACAGGCATATGATCACTCTCATCTTAAATCAGTACCACCATGTCTACCACCAAACAGAATGCAGCTTCATCCACAAAGATAAAATCTAGTGTGGATGCACTTTTTCCACTGATACGTGTATGAGCTTTCACGGCATCTCCTTCACAATGGTCATTTAACATTACCATATTGTGTGAATAAAGCACATCTGCCCGACCTCTCCCCTGCTTGTTGTTTTCCCACAATTTACATTGGCCAGCTGAACTTTGATGAAAAAATCCTTCAATATTAGCTCCTATTTTTCAATTAAAATCACCCAATGTTATAAGTGGAATTCCCAGGGGAATCTGCTTCATAATATATCTGACTTTTGTCATATTTTGAGAATGAGCTGCAAGGTTCGGTGGATCATATACATTGACAAGCACTAATTATTTGGTCTCTAACATTCCACTTTTAATGATCACTGCTTGGACCATGCTTGATGACCATGTTGTATCTACTATCTCCCATGGATATCGTAAAGTAACCATAAACCCGCCCTTTGGTCTCCCAATGGGTGCCTTTACTGCCAGGATCTGATGAGTGCTACAGCCATCAAGAGGTCATCCAGGTTTCCTGCAAGGCAACAAAACAAAAGAGGTTTAAGTTGGCCAGTAAACCGTCATCCGCTGATAAGTGGACATGACCCCTAGTATTACACGAGCAGATCAAGCTATTGTTATCGACTAGACTAGAATTTACAAAGTGAGCCTTAAATGCCTTCAGAAGCCATTGCCAGTACCCATCATTTTCCGTGATTTTCTCTAACTGTAATTCTTTTGCTTTATCATTTCACAATTGATGGTTCTTTTCTCATTTACTCTCTTTTGTTCTAGTGGATTTTAGTTGGTTTAAGCTTTTCATCTTTTATAGGACACTCAGAGTTAGATTTACAATCATTTCTATACTTAACCATGGGCATGTTTGTTTCGACGCAGCTATAACCAAACTTAAACAGATCATCCTCATACCTTAGAGTATAGTCAATTGTATTCTCACTTCTAAACCATATATTTGACGTAAAACATGTTTTATCGTCAAGCTGATCAACTATCAGAATATCATCAGTAATGATAACTCGAAGAGGAATGATTTAGATGTAAAGTAGAGAGCAACACCGCCCTATTTAATGGTGGGTGTTGATCAATGCCACAAATTGACCTCAGTTGCAGGGCTCAGACTACTGCGGCTGTAACATTAATCTCTTTTGGTTTATTTCCCACCACCTCTACACCCAGCAGGTCATTTTTGACTTTGTTCATTTCATTCGTGGTTAAAGGATGAGTTTGGGATGCAGCATTGGCTTTGCTAATAGCACACTCTTTAGACTTTTTCTTAGGGTTCCCAATAATCTTCACATTGTCTATACTATTCACACCACTATCACACAACTCGAATTCTCCCATCCCAGCAAATAGACAATGAACTGCTTCCAATGCCCAATTACTGTCCCCCAAAGCCTGTTTATTTTTCTTCGTGTTATGGGATTTCAACAGTGCCAGTCAATCATTCATTTCATGATTCTTATTCAAAGGCACACCCATGTTCAAAGATTCACATAGAAATAGTCGAATATCATTGACTTTTTTTTAACTTGATCACTTCCTAAAACTGGCACAATGTGGGAGAGTTCTATCATACTTTCTGTGTTAGATCAATTCTATGCTCCACTTGAGTACTTCTATTTTCCTGATGCCCTTCCACACATGTTTTATCTGC
This sequence comes from Ambystoma mexicanum, assembly GCF_040938575.1. NCBI lineage: Eukaryota > Metazoa > Chordata > Amphibia > Caudata > Ambystomatidae > Ambystoma > Ambystoma mexicanum. Next base: position 853,054,726 of record NC_090932.1, on the reverse strand, counting down.
CCGTACCTCTCTTGGCCGGATTGGCTCATCTCTATCTTATTGTCACAAGAGGTGATGCATCTATTTCTGTTTTTTCTATATCTGTACATCTTCCTGGAGTCATACATCATAGCTTGCGCAATTCTTTTTAATCTTTTTCCTTGTTGTCATCTGATTTTTAGAGGATATATTTTTTGTAAGATCAACAGACAACCCTGTGTCCCATGCCGTGGCCTGTGCTCGATCTTCATGCACTCCCCTAGTTTGTCTCATAGATGTCATTGTTTTTGTTGATTATATTGCACCAGACTTCGCTCCATCACTCAATTCGACTACTTACACTTTATCATGGTCTATGTCTGTGTTTATTGTGGTATGTCGCACTTCCACATCAGTGTTTATCCCATAATCTCTGTATACTCTTCTACCTTGATTAATGCTTTTATGTAATAGCAGAGACTGAACATGAAGTTTGTTTTCAACTTGCTCACGTTTCTCCACTAGGGTAGTCAAGAGATTTTCAAATGCCTCATACATTGCAGTCGAGAAAATGCTCATACTACTACTATATATCACTAATGAGGAATCTAGGTTCATTTCAAAATCTTGGCTGTCCTCTATTTTATCAGGTGACCTATGTATTTCTGCTTCATCTATTGAGAGTGGAAAAGAGCCTACGTCAATTTCATTTCTCATCATCATGGTCGCTGGTGATGATTGTGTATTATCCCCCAGCGTTGTAGCAATTCCTGTAACACCAAATACACTACTATCATTACCTACATCTAATATTTCACTAAGCCTCACGTCTGAAAGCACTTTTTGTTTCTTCAATCACCTTTTCACCATGTTTGCATGTGCCCTCACCCACATCATGACTCCAAATGACACTCTCAACATTCCCACTTCCACCATTCCCCACATTAATGCTGCTTGTGTCATTGTTATCCAGAGTTCACCACTGCTCAATGTTACATATTATTTCACTATATGCCTGTTGATTGTAGCACATTGGATTGGTTTCCCTATCAGTTTTCTCATGCAGACATATTACCCTTTCCAGCAATTTCAAACCAAGGCATGGCAATGACGCACTAAGATCTAACACAATCTCATTCATTGCCGCCTCCTCTTCTATTGGCTTCAAACCAGTACTATCAATTTTAGAGTAAAAGTTTGTTATTTTGGCTACATTTTAACTGCTCTTCACATGCCTAGTAATTGTCTTGGGAGTACAAGTTCTATTTGTTCTACGCGGATATGTGTGGCCTGGTGACAACATTGGAAGGGAAGTATTGATCATTGGGCTACCAACACTACGTTTAGTGTTCTCTACAAGCGATCTCACCTCCCCGATCTCGATCGGTCTCACCTCTTCAGGAAGCTCTAGCATCCCCGAAGACCCCATGGAAGTCCGGATGTCGATCATGCTTGTCACACATATTCTTTGTGCAGCTTCAACTTCCGCCAGAGTAGTCATCACAATTGTGTGCACTAAATTGAAAAAATGGCTGCAAACTCACGCTGCCTGGTAGTGTTACCTATCTGCACACTGAACCCAGCACGCTACTATGTGCCGGCACAGTCACAGCAACAACGGCTAAAAATGTTATGATAACTTTGAGCCACTAATTGAACACTAACCTCTCTAATCCCTCACCCCTCACACCGCAAACAGCTAACAGCACTTTCTGAGCAATTCTTGATGCACACGCGCAGATGCATGCGGCAGCCTCAGATATGGGTGCTTACGAATTGTAGGGGGCGAGCCAACTGGCTCACACACAATTAGCCTAAAAAGTGAAAAAGAAAATATATATAACTATGTTGTAAATGATATACTAAGTCCAGCAAGTTTCTCACAGCTTATGCAGCATTTCCATGTCCAGCAAAAGTCCTTAATTTTGTATTATTGTGAAAAACTGACCTCGGTTCACAAGTACGACCAGCAGGACAGCTAACAGCACTTTCTGAGCACTTCTTGATGCACGCGCGCAGATGCGCGTGGCCGGCTCAGATATGGGTACTTCCAGGATGTAGGAGGCGGAATCAACTCTCTCACACATAGTTAGCCTGGGTTCAGAAGTACGACCAGCAGGACAGCTAACAGCACTTTCTAAGCACTTCTTGATGCGCGTGCGCAAATGTGTGTGGCCGGCTCATATATGGGTGCTTCTGGGGTTTACAGAGCAGAGCCAACTTTGTTACACACAATAAGCTTGGTAAAATATAATCCAAATTATCATAATTTAGCATACTACCTCCAAATGAGCAGCACTCTCTAATGGAGCACGGAAATCATGCGGCTTAGTGCTTTCATTTTACATGTGTAGTGAGACTAAAAGGCAAGGATTCTGTCGAGCAAAAACACATTCGGTGGGGTCCAGTGTGTTGTGTGCTCGGTGGGCAGTCTAGATAGCACTAAGCCATAGAGTTTCCTCATTCTGGACCAAACCCTGCTACATACTATGTTCACGGAGGAGGGTTCACTAAATGATTGTGGTAAAATTGGATATTCGTTTACCCTTTTTCAAAGTATTAATTCCTGTATTGATGCAAATATGTTTGTTGCCACGGCTGGGGGACCAACAAACAACTGCAGTCTCAGACAGTTTATTTCACAATAGAGTGTTTTTTTATAACATAATTAAACCAATGGCTTCTGGTGAAGTGGGTGTAGGAACGTTGGACAACCAAAGGTACCAAAGATGAGCGATTCTTGCTTCTGTAAAGACCCCAGCCCATCAGCCAATCCCTCTCTTCCCTTGGCTCTGTTCCCTGGCAGACAAATAAAAGCCACCCACACTATGTGGGGTTTTAAGCATCACTTGCATCTTGTCTTGGCTGAAGGGTAATTCTGTCATTGCTTGGTCAGAATGATACACTCTCAGGAGGGCAACCCTTCCATTCAGGGTGTATCAGACCCAGGGATTGATGCTTAAATCTTCAAGTTGTAGATGAAGCTGGGGGTAGACCTCTCTAAGAATAGGCCTAGGGCCAGGTGAGGCACAGGTACCACAGTCCCAACCTCCTTCTCTGGTGTTGTTATTTGTGTCTCTCCCTTCTTGGCTTGTTGTGGAAAAATGACCACTGTCTATTCTGGGAGATTGGTGAACAAGTTATTAATAATAAAACAAACAGCAGGACTACAACACACCAATGTCAGTATGAGGCTTCGAGCCAAGTGAGAACCCCCTGTTTCTCCACACACTGTTCTCTTATTGCCAAAGGAACACATGCATTTCAATGTAAGGGGAAGTTCAGACAGTGCAGGGAATAATACTGAAACAGTGTTACAAGCAGGGAACAAATCCCCTCTACACAAGTCTTTGAAATCAGCTGCATTCTCACACCTTGAGATACATTTAGTGGAGCTGAATATACTCCTCAGAGGTTCACACACAGTCTGAGGAAGGCGAGCATGCTTACAGTATGATGACTTCTGTCTGCTAATGACGCTTTTCCGAAGAAAGACAGAGCTTAAACCATGCTTACCTATGCCCAAAGAGAAACACGTCATAAGTGAGAGATGTGAAGGCGAACATAGCTACAGCCTAGGTGAAAAGCCTTAATTGCAAGAACATGCACCGTAAAGCCTAAAGCCTCACCTCACACTGAGAAGAAACAGTTGTTTAAACAGGGCAGTTTGCAATACCTACTCAATATTATAATGCAGCAGTGTGCTAGTGGAGTACATACAATTTTCAATTCCATACTTTCGTCAACAATTCCCTCCTATGAGACCTTCAATCCAGTCTCATTACATACATCTTTAGCGGAACAAACATCATATCCAGGCATATCATAACATAGTATTTCTTCATTAGCATGACAGTAAAGCAGTTGGCCAGTATAAGGGACTTCAGAGTAGGTGGAACATGCTCGATAATAGAAACACTTACAAGCCATCATCAGACAGGACAAACTTAGAATTATGACCAGCGCTACAAGTAAGATCTGACCAATAGATGCACCCAGAGGTCCCAGTAGACCCTCAATCCAAGACCCAAATGCCCAGGTAGCTTCCAGACCGGTGTGAAGGAGGCTTACAGTGTGGCAAATGTGGGTGATGATGCCAATAATGTTGCTTGCATAACTGGGTATGAAATTACACCACTCGCTTTTCACGACTGTGCAGAAGCCTCTTTGTGAAACACATGTTGGTCAGAAATGGGACCTATCGTGACCATAAGAAGGATATTGGCATACCCCCTTACCTACAGCATTAACAATTTCGTCAGAAAGCATCATTTGTAGAAACGCAGAGGCTTTCAGTGTGGAGTGTGATGCTCCCTTGTCAACCAAACATGAAATCTTTTGACCAGCAATGACACAATCAGTAGAATCAATCAGTATGAGTGGTTCAACAAGTTCGGAAACCCCTTGACAATCCTAACCATTGGTCTGAAGTAGTGTCAGTTGATTCTGGGACCTAGTCATTCTGCTTGATGAGGTTGGCTGCCCGACTCAACTGTCATGCTGAGGTCGATGTGGTTAGTCAGCTTTCCAGTGTCCCAACTCTTTGCTGTATTTACAATGATCACTGTTTGTGTTTGTGTAATACCTCTCAGCATTTTGCCCTGGTTCATGCTGCTCTGCCTCTTCCCCATCCTCGCCCTCACCCTCCTAGTGTTGGGCGGAATGCTTCCCTTTCCTTGGAAGGTTGTAAACTCTGAATCTCCAGCATCATATGTTTGGCTTCAGTAGTTTCTTTCTGTCTTTTCATCTTTTCATGGAAGTACTCTGCAGCACATAACACCTGTACCAAACCCTTTCCTTCCAACCCTATTAGCACTGCCTTAATTCCCTCTGATACCTTAGGTTGGAAACCTGTTACAAACTGAGCCACCACAGCTTGAAATGCTATAACGTCTGCATCAACAATCCCATAACATTATTCAAAACATTGTTTCCGATGCGCAAGATATTCCGGAGGATTTCACCCTTGGCTTGCTTACATGCATTTATTTTGGACCAATCCATTTTTCAGGAATAGATTTCAAAGATAGTTTGTACCAGTCAATCCGTATATGTTTTCAGGCCCATGGCGGTAACAAGTTCTTCAGCTGGCCAGTTGGCATGCACTTTCAGCTGTGTAAACGTATCTGTGGGTAGCACTGCTCGCAACAATTGATTCAACTCACCACACAAAAGGTTATAACAGTCTTTCATACCATGAAGCTCCTCTTGGAACTTAACGGGTTCTTCTCGTATCTTTGGGAATCTCTGAACGATATTGAACAAATCAGCTGCAGTCCAGGGAGCATGTACATTAACTAAGGCATTGCCTCTTCCAGGAAACTGTTTGAGCGGGAATGCACCAGTTTTTTTATTTTACATTTTTAAAGTGCTCACATAGCCCGTAGGCATCGAGGCGCTGTTACAGAAATAGTTTAGTTGCGTAATTGTTTTTTTTTGTTGTGTGTTTTAGTTGCATATTTATAACGCGCTTAAACACCCAGAGGTTTATAAGCGTGGACCAGGGGATCAAACCTGTGTTGCTTCGTGCTGTCTTGCTTCCAAGGCGCGCACGTTGCCGCTGAGCTATCCTCCTGTGACCAGTACTGGTATTGGCCATCACATTTGGGAAACCTTCAAACATTGATGACGTGGCTGAGGAAGGCGAGTGCAAAAGCCTGAGTCTGGGCTAGCCAGTTGGTGAACGGATGCAACATTTAAAATGGCTGGGTTGTAAGTCTCCAGAATATCTTCTGATGTTTCCTTTGGTGGGGGCTGCCCTTGGATTACAGCATATAAACATTTGTCCTTGGCTTTGTTGGCTGGTACTTGCAGGTTAGAGTACTTGGTTTTCAGGGATTGAACTTGCTCCTGGAGTTTTTCTTTGGTGTTTTTCAGTGCCTGGTCTAACTCTTAGTAGCTTTGGTATACCAGTCTAGGTAGCTGTCAAATTGCCGTTGGTGTACACATGTACCTTTATTTTCTAATGCCTTACGTAGGGTTGTTATCTTATCTAGGTCAAATGTGCCTTCCTGAGGGAAGTGTTTAGGTGATTCACTCTGTTTATATTTGTCCCAAATTATCTTACTTAAATGCTTTGGGCGAGTAGTGAGTAAACATGAGGTGTGCTGGACATCCTTTAGGAGGAAGTGGCCCTTGTCTAGACTAACCTGAAACCATTCTCACAGGGGTAAGACATGGTATGACTTATTCCAGATACAGGCTCATTCCGAACTCTGTCTGCATTGGGACGATATTGTGTCTTGTGGCTGGTGGAGTTGGTACGGCTCATAGCTAGCCACTCTGCCATGTCTATGCAGAGACTCATGTATTACCACCTGACCTCCATTCCCCCCTCGAAAAGAAATTTCAGTGACACACATAGGTGTTGGTCAGATTTAGATAACTGCTGGTAAAAAGCCTATATCCCCCATTATGCTACCCACAATGCAGAGCAGTATTTCAGCTTGTTTCAGAGGCTTGGGTAGGTGAGAGTCAAGGAGTAGACCCATAATCAGTAGAAACAAAGCCTTTTACAGCTCCTGTACTAGGTTAGAGGAGAATGTGAAATTTAAAGCAGGGTTGCAACTGAGCTGCACATTTAGGGTGTCAAGTGTCAAGACAAGGGTTTAGAAAGAACAACCATGGGGCTCTAAATACATTCCTACACAGAACACATCCATCCTAATCCCTGATCCATAGTACACTGCTCTGACAAGCACAACAGTGTAATGTCCTCTTAAGTCAGTAGGGAGCATGGATGCACTGCTTTTTATTTTTATTCTAAGCTGTGGTAGCCAACAGCTTTCACTTTTTCTCATTCAGATAAACAGTTCCGCAGGCAGGCTACCTTCCCTCCTGTACCCTTTGATAAGCTCAACAGTTTTTAGATTGCAGATTTCAAAATTCTTTAACCAGAGACATCAATACTATAAAAGACATGACAATGTACTGTTGCAATTACCTGTGTTCACCAGACCCTTCATTTTGGTACGGCTCTTCTTCTGTATCTGCTCTGTTCACTTTCACAGAGTCTCTGGGTGCTCCAGCCAGGTGTCCCCTCGGATGGAATCATCTCTTCTGGGTCCACAGGGATCACTGGGAGGTGTGCCCAGCAACCATTGGACTTGGCCGCAGGAACCAATCTTGTCATTGAAAAATGACCACTGACTATTACGGTGGATTGGCAAACGATGAATTAGTAAAAAACAAACAAAAGGACAATAACAAACCAACAACAGTACGATACTTTGATGCAAATAGTGATAGTATATACTTTACCACTTTACTTTATCTTTTACTTTAATGACATTTCTGGCCCTCCAGACTCTGGTTGCTCTTTGATTAATCAAACTTTTTAAAAAAATCTTCTCTTCAGATTTGCAAAGCTCATTTCTCAGAAACATCGAGCTTTGAAGGCGTTACAGCAAACATGCTTATGCTCCCAAACTTGCCTGTCAACGTCCCTTTGGTTTACAGTCCTCCACATCTCAAGTTTACACATTTCTCCTTTATACTTTCTCCATGGCTGAACACAATCTCATTTTAATGGAATTTGATTGATGAGCCTATGATCCTTCAGACCACACGTTTCAGGATATTCATGCTTCTGAATTGTGTTTCAAAAGGCCACACTACAGACCGGATCCCCTACAAAATTCGAACTGTCTTTAAATCAGTCATTCAACCTCTTCACTGAAGTGAAAATATGCTTATGAGGTTTAATATATTGTGTCCTCGTTCCCACATCTCTTCCCTCACCCCTCCTACTAGTGAATCTGTAGATCATCCAAAAAAATCAAACACAAATGGTTTTGCACCTTGGATCCAAGCGGCTTTCAAAAGTCCTTCCTTTCCTGAGAATCTGCACTTTCTATTAGCCAAATATAATCATAAGCTCTCTTCAATTACTGAAAACGTTGCGCTTATCATGACCCAAATCCTTTTGCTTAAAACTGTGCTGTACTCCAGACCTTCATATTCTTTTGACCAAACCTAGCAGAGCCCAGTGCTCCTGGTAGAATCATAACACTGCCGAAAGTCACAATTCTCTTGCCACAACTACGAAGCAATAAAAAGAGGATATCATTTTGGCAAAGAAAGTCATTTTTCAACTACTGCAAAATGAAGTGTCGCCCAGCCTTACGGTTCCAGTTACTTTACAATGGGTTCGGTCTATTGATGATTTTTTAGACTCTAAGAATTGCAACGAATTGTAGCCAAATTATATATAACACCTCAGCGTACAAACACCCACTGATTCAAATCTTTCCCCAAACACCCAGGTCTTGGAAATGGCCATCCCTTAAGTTTCACATCAGGAAGGTTTTTGGTGTATAATTATTACAATGAAAGTGACTTAAAGTACTGATAATCCTTGCCCTGGACCCATCATGATGGACAACCTGCATGATCTCACATGATTTATTAGTACCTTTTTCACTTTCCCTACATCACAGTTCTTGGTTCCGGATCAAATTAAAATCATTGGATCAAGCTGCTTTAAAAAAACAAATCTGCCTTGATCAGAGTTAAGCCTCTTGATGATGCTTAATTCTGGTCAAATCCTTGAAAAAGTGATCACCTTGCAACTTCAGGAATTGGTGGAATCATGTACCCTCTTGAGTGATAAATAGTCAGGTTGTTGTCCTCACAAGGGCATGGAAGTTGCCCTTTTAGACATGAAAGAAAATATTTTATGGAATAACATTTGGAATGTATTCTGCTGATTATGGTGGACCTATCAGCTGCTTTTGATACCCTGGATCACCAACCCATTCTGGAAAGGCTTCGATTGGTGGACAGGGTATCCGACTCTATGGTTAATTGGTCTACATTGTTTCTAATGTAGTAAATCAGAAGAAGGAGTCGGACAAATGGGTGGCATTTCAACTTTAGATTTGTATTTAACAACAAAAAGGAAAAGCACCTTTCTCTCCCTATCAATAAAGGGGTTGCCTTAACTAAATGAATTCTAGCTTGAGTGCTCATCGTCAGCGTGGTCGTCAACTAAATTGTCCGTCCTCTGTCCAAAAACTCTCCAACTCTGATGCTACCACTAACCAAAGATACTGAAGTAACAAAAGAAGGTCAACAGGAGAATTACACCCTTCTCCCGGCTCAGCTGATTGAGATTCAAGGCAGTTTTCTGCCAATCTTTTGAAATAGTTTTCTGATTCTACAAAAGATGAGACCAGGAGATTGACTCCATCCCCCCGGTCAAATTGTATCAGTCTTAAAGGCTGATTTCGGATAGTCTCTGATGACAGCCTTCAAGAGTCCTTGTAGTTCCTCCCAGGGACTTTCCTTGGCTTGACCAATTGTCCAACAGTTCTTCCTTTTTAATACAATGTACAGTCCCAGGCTTCACTGGTCTTCTTCTTGAGCAATGAAACAAGGGAGATCACTCCTGAAGTGTACTTGGCCTCTTCCACTATTTTTCAAAGCACTATTATTAATGAAACCACTCTTGTAACTTCCTTGGTTCTCAATGTCTATCTCATGATTATTGTGATGAGGCAGATTTCTCCTGAAGCACTCTTCACTTTTGAAATCTTCCTTTTGATTATTCTGATGAGGAAGCTTTCTCTTGATGCTCTCCTGGCAATTTTGGCATGGGTACTGTGATGAGGGAGATTACTTCTGATGCACTATTCCCTTGTAACGTCTTTATCCCTTTTACTGTGACGAGGGAGATTACTCCTAATGTACTCTTCAGTATTGTCAAAACCCCTACCGGATCTCCCATGACTTATGTTACCTTCTTTCTCGTGGGAGCACGTCACTTGCTCTTCCCGGGGTGTTGTTATTGCGTCTTCTCACTGGATGCTCTCAACGTCTCTTTCTGCTCCTTGCTGTACTGCGTTGGGCCTGTTGCTTACTAGACTTTTCGGTGTCTCTCTAGTTGAAGGCTCGCACAGTCCACCTACCCAAGGTTAAACCACTGTTAGCCTGCTTTCAGCTTCTTACTAGGTCGGTTCTCCACTCCACGAGGGGGAGTTCTTCGGAGCCTTCCACAACGTCCTCATGACCGAGGACCAGCTCCCTCTGCTCGCTTCCTAGTTCCCAGGTTTGAACTTCCCATGGATGACAGGCTTCAAACTAGGTTCCCTTTTTCAGTAAGTCCCTTATTGATTTTGGAATGTAGCTGGGTCCTCCCCAGCGAAGTGCCACGGTTCCTCCTTTGTATCGATGAGACATTCTCCATGTTTCCTTGTGGCCACCTCTTCTCAGTACTGCCGATCCTTGGAAAAGGAGTAGTTTGCATTGCACCTTCAATCTTCCTCTTCACAAGACTTTGAAGAGATGACTCCTGATCAGTTTGTGATACTGGGTGGTTGATAGACTGTGTTTGGCGGTGCCACCAAACAGTATAACTCTAAAAAAAAGAATGTATTCTTTCAATTAGTTTAAAGTGCAGCTCAACTAAGGCATGGCCCACAACCTAGGCCTTGTTATAAAATGTCCAACCAGGTTCCGTTATTATAAGGCCATCTCTCAGAAATAAAAAACAATAATACATGGTACTTTCTGTCCGAACTTTTTGTATGTGAAGGGGTGAGGTATATGTGCTTTGAGAAGAATAAGTATAGATGAACAATTAGAATGAGTGGTAGAGATGTAGTTGCTGAGTACAGAGATAGTAGGCGACTTGTAGGATGATGGAAACGTGGCATTGTCAAACTAGGGGGTGAAGAGGGAAGTAAGATATGGAGTAACACTGGGAGCTAGGAGTTTCACTGTTTGTAGGGATAGAGGGCTGATGGGGGCAAATGAAGCGTTAGCCCTGAGGAGAAGGTCAATAATCTCGGGTTAGTGGGCGCAAAGGAAGACATTGGGCCTCATAAGTTTGGAGGTAGACTTGCCGGTACCACCGGTAAGGCTGCCTCCAAACTTGCAGCCGGGTCCGGTACCCACGAATGGGCCATTACTGGGTTACTCAAGCCCCACTGGACCCAGTAATTGCCCTTTCGCGGGTGCCGGAACTGGCAGATCCCCATTTCCATTTGAGCCCCATAGGGCTCAATGGGAATGGGGATGCCTGTAGCACCGGCACGGTTCATTGCTGTGCCGGTGCTACAGGCTTGCTGTGCTTGCGGGTGCCTTTCATTCCGCCAGGTCAGACCTAGTGGAATGAAAGGCACCCGCGAGCACAACTCAGAGTTTGCTGGTCCGGATACAACAGTACCTGTAAGCTTACTGGTACCGTTGTTTCCAGACCGGCAACCTTGTAATTAGGCCCATTGCCACTGGAGAGGAGGGTAATGGTGGTGGAGAAAAGTGAACAGGTGCGGGATAGAAGGTAATTTGCAAGGGTATTATGAAAGTAGGACATTTTTGAAGCAAAGTAGGGAGCTAGATCATTAGGAGAAAGAGAAGAGGCAATAGATGAGGGCTCAGGAGGAGAGAGAATTGAGTTGAGAGCTTTTTGGAGAAGCTTAGGATGTGAGGATTGAGACGAAATGAGGGAGAGAGAGAAGTTGAGAACAGAGGAGTAGTTTTGAAGAGCAGTTTAGAAGATCAATATTGCTTGCAATATTTGAAGTGCACAGATAAAAAAAAAAATACACCCATAAAAGACAGGAGTTTGGCTTTGTTTTCCATGATGCACATAACAGAACAATTACTGTATACATCACACCCCAACTCACCCGCTATTTCAACACATTAATACATTGTGCTCACAATTTCACTGCAAACACAGCTGTATTGTCAGTGTCAGATGATGCTGTAAATGCAGTCAGTACTAGCCGCTCACTGTATTCTCATTTTTAAATTAGAATGCAACAGTGTTGCTGTGTTTCGTTGCTGGACAGTGCATCCTGGACAGAGTCAGGCGAACATGTTGCTACTTCCCCCTAACCAAGAGGCGAAGACAAAAATCACAAATACTTTTTAACATTATATGAGTTTCTGCATATTCATCTATAAATATAGTTGAGAACAATGCCAATAAATACTGCATATATGTTTATTTTGGGCATCAGTGACATCACTTGCATTAAACACGGTACACGGCCACTTGCTCAAAGTTCCTCTGTCCAACGAAGCATTACATCTCCAACAGTGAAGAACTGCACACTGAAAGCTGCACAAGAGCACCTCACATACTTGTGTAAATGGGCAAAGATGTTTCAAATACATTTTCAGTCTATATACTTCCAAGCTTTCTATGACTAATGACGAATTCAAGTTAGGATTTCTCAGTTCAATATTACGAACCAATAAGCTGCTTTCAAAGATAATTTCCCAAGTATGTGTGGTTCATTACATGGTTCCTGCCAGTAAATCCAATAAGAAAACATCTCCAGCCGTGACTAGCCGCTCAGTGAATGGATCCTTATGAAGGCTGCCCTGCTTTTGGTTAATAATGTTGGTATTTCTCCTTTGTGTGGTTTGATTAGGTGCTATGCCCCAAGGCTGTGTGCAAAGCCAATTAGCAGAGGCAGCCCATCGTATTAACCATTAATGGCTTCGTAACTCATAGCCATAACAGCGCACAGTAAAGCTTCTCACATGACTCATACAGGAAACTACCACTTTTTTCAAAGAAAAAAAAACGACTACCCATTTTATGAAAATGGGCAGACGGGGCATTTGTATAAACTAAATTAAATAACTCGGGAAGAATGCGTTGGTAGCTTTGCCGAAGAAAGCATGGAAGTTTCACTGGACTGCCTTTTATTTACATGCTGTAATAGCTTCCATGTTCAGACACAACAGGATGGAAGTGGGACATTCTGGACACATGTATATTACCTGCTAGGTAACAGTAAAAGAGACCATAAACATATACGAGTAATTGCAGGCGCGTTTAAAGGAATGGAACAGCGGCCTCCATTTTGTCTGCCAGGATCCACGCGGCGCCAATGCATACCTCAGTGACTTGGGGATGAACCTGATCAGCAGTAGGCAGTTTACCAATCCCCAAACACAATGCATCTCCCCGCCTTACCGTGATTCACTTTTAATGCACGCAGGTCTCTCTTAATAGTTAAGGTAGCTGAGCACTCAGCTCGGACTGAGTGTATATATTAATGTGGATTTGTCTAAGCAAGAAAATGTGACTCTAAAGTAGAAAAAGCAAACATTTACGGACTTGTGCTTTTTTTCTATTTCTATGCTCTACAGTTTATAAATGTATTACCACATAATTTCTATTTTCCCTGCTATACTTAATTCCAAAAAAGGCCCGATGTTGTGAAATCTGTTAGATGGTGCTGTGTCCAATCATTTATTTTAAGGCATAACTTACATTAATGTTCTCGTAATAAATAATGTTATTTCTGACTTATGCAGCATACTTGTGGACATAATTTAATTTGGGCCTCTTGAATTGTATGTGCTCTTTATTGCAGTAAAGCGCACTGAAAACGCGCAATACTTTAACGGTTATTTAAAATACATTAGGCCATGCAAACATGCCCTTAATAAGGTTATAGCGGCGGTGCCGTTGATAAATGCTTTAGTCTGTAAAACACATTATGAAGGGCCTCCAGAGGCCAATGGAGAGCTGCAATGGGAAGGCCTGAGCGCGCGGCCCGCTTTGGAAATGAATTGTTCAATATTTAGCCAGTGTAGTTGCATTTGTGATAAACTTGTGGAAAAAGGTTTCCAATTACTCCTTAAGTGTTTCATTAGGATGAGCACATATTGAAATTTGTAGCCAGTCACAGTCGTTTAGGTTCAGAAATGAGGATTGATGGATTTTGCACCAGTCATTTTTAGAAACAGTAGGCCTCGTGTTAAGTGTAAAAGTAAGTTTTGTTGTGCTGTTCACTCCATTGTCTCAAGTGTATTTACAAGTGGCATGCCGCAGAGTTGACCAACTCGGTTGCTGACAACAATTCGATCAGAAGCGTTCGTAATCTGAACTTGGAGTAAAAAAAAACAAGCACTCTCTTTTTGCGAAAATATAGAATCGCCTAGAAAAACCAAACAAATAAAGAACATACCAGGAGTGACAAGCATACTCAGACCTCGGATTGGTTATGGATGAGCCGACAAGTTTACGACGAAATTAATGACCCTCTGTCAACTTTTTAGATCTCACTTTTAAAGAGAACAGACCAAAAATCAATATCCCCCTAAACCACTAGGACTCCGAAGAACCGGCCTTTAATTCATCTTGCTGCTGGCGCTCATCGAGTAAGCGCAGCCAAGCGTAGCAGAACTTTCATTGGCAGCCATTATTACCTGCAATGTTGAAGCACTGCACTTTAAGGTCAAAGGTGGGCGGCAACGCTTCTTGGGAGAGGGCCAGGGTAATATGAATCTCTGTGTAGGCAGTGTTCATCGACACGCTTATGTTTAGCCCTTGCAGGTTCCTTTGGCCTGCACTTACGTGTTCCCAAGATATACAATTGTTCAAGTAGCTGAATCGGTATTAATAACTCTTGTTGGGAAGAAATGTTTTTTCCAGCCCTTAACATTGTAGACATTCCAGCACATACTACATTTAACCAAATGTATGAGTTTCATTAAAAAAAAGGTAGTTACAAGTTGTTACATTTTAGGACTTGTATTTCTTGGCTGGGTCGCTTTATCATAGCATGAACATAAACCAAAATGTCAAACTTATGTGCCTAATGTTAATATGGTACAATTATCAAGAAAACAGTAAATAGTACTGCATCACGATAATGCAACATTTCTAGGAAATGTTAGAAGTGAAAAAGCTGATAAATGTTTATGGCAAAAATGCTGTCCGGGCTCATACACGTCCACAATGGAGGTGTCTGCAATGCAACAGTGACAACACTGAAAAGATCAAAATAAACACTTTTGCATTCAAATTGAGTCAAAGGTATCTTGATTCACTTGAAAAGGTAACATACCAAGAAAGGCTTCATGGAAGAAAGTTGGAGGACACCATTGATGCGCTTACTTACGTCCTGCTGGATAGCATAAGGAGACCGAGGATGAGTAAAATATGTGCTTTACAAAAACTTACTAACTTGGATAAGCATAAATACATTGCATTTTACTTTGTTGGGAACCTGACAACGGCCAGTGTCATGTGAGTTAGGAATAGGATTCAAGAGAAATGTTGCTAGTTTCCGATTTCTTCAGAGTTTGCTGATGTAACTATTGGAAGATGTGAGTAAGTCCATTTATTTTTCATTGGAGGCGGTAAAGTCAGTCATCTTTTAATGTGTTCATCTTTTATATGCTAGATGCGTACTTTTTTGATTATATGTTAAGATGGACTGGGAAACCCCAATTTCCATAGAGGATCAGGGGCCAGAAAAAAGACTCAATAACGGAAATAGACAAAGTGAAAGGCAAAACCCAGCTTTATTAACATCCAAAATTAAGCAGGGACAGCATACAGGCATAAACACCTTGATGCTCTCAGCGCTCTTATCAAAAACAGTTGCTTTAATACTTCAAATGTGTCATCACTAACATCATAACATGATCTCAGTTTACAAAACCTACAGGTTATGGTGATTGGCTAAGGGGATTGACTACAAATACATCCTAAAGGGGTTAGTATTCTGATTGAGTAATGCTTGTCTGATGACTCCTCCAGAGACCACCTCTAAATTGATAACAGTAAACAGACATCATCTCTACAATAAACTATTGGTTAGCATACGACGTACTGGGTGGCCTAACATTAGGAGTGTAAGTGATTTCAATCCGGCACTTCACCTAAATCAACGCCTAGCGTGTAATGCAAAACTGAAATCCTTATTTATTTTGTGTCTAAAAGTTCTTTTATTCTGAACGATGTACCACTCATATCACACCCCTCTCTTGGAACCCCCCTGGTCACACTGACCCAGGAATCAGGCTGGTTTGCAAAGTTAAAATATTTATTTATGTTGTTACAATATAATCACACTGTTTAATGGGTATACAATAATCACCAATGGGGCGATGTAACACTTAGCAATCTCTTTAATCACAAGGAGTAATAGGGAGCAAAACCAGCACAGAAATAATACTTTTGTGTGTGTGTTCAAATCAAATAGCAGTGTGGTTACTAGTTCCCCCTGCACACCCCTCAATCCCCCCAATAGGGAATGTAAAGAGATAGGAGGAGCGAGAGCAGGTATTCAGGAATGCAGAATTCAAACAAAATGTCAATCCCAATTTCCCCCCAGCAAACACATGAAAGAAGCAGAACTGATTGGCAAACTGTCATAATGGTTTTAAAGTTACCTGAGAATGGATTGGGTAAAACACTAACAGGGTAATTCATAGAATTTCGCAGAAAAGTGTCGCAAGCGGCTGGCGCAGAGTCAACGAGCCATGCGAGAAGACGTGCAGACTCATCATGAAAAGACTGCAGGTTAGCTCGCATGGCCCGTTGACGCAACGCCACCCCACCCTGGACAGGCTCAACCTGGTGCAGGATAGCCACATCCGCAGGGAGAGGAAGGCCAGGTGTTGTAAGCCAATCCCCTCCCTGAGAACGGGTCTGGAGGTAGGCGTCCCCGCTGGTGCAAGATGATGCAGTGACAGGAGCAGGGACAGGATTGCACACGGGCACCTCCGCGGCGGCCTGTGCTGCCTCCTGTCCCTGATCCTGCACTGCACCACTAGCACCAGTGGAATCCCCACCTCCAGACCCTGCCTCTGACGCTTGCACGGCCTCCTCCTCCTCCAAACCCCCCACCAACCTGGATGACTCCGTGCCATCTTCCCCCGTTGGGCCCTGTGGGGTCCCAGCTGCCTCTTCTGCTGCCGAGGAGTCCAACTCCAACCTCCGCCTCTTGGACCTCCCCTCGGCAGCTGCGGCCTGGGACACGGCACCGGACTCCTCACTCCCCGACGAGATCAGAACCTGGGAGGGGAGCCGGGCCTTGCGTCTCCGGCTGGTGGTGCGACCCCTGCCGCTGTGCTCCACAGCACCTTCTCCGCCCTCTTCATCAGTTGACGCTGCAGACAGGGAGAAAGAAAACACAGGCATCAGGGCACTGTACAATGGACTCATACACACATGACAGTTATACATGAGTGGCATTGGTAAACCTCAGACATGGCATCACAATCCCCAACACACATGTCATTTCAACTTGCACACATGAGCCATACCACAGCCATATTGCAACAGCCAGCACCATCCATTCACATACAACAGCATGAGCAGCCAAAGGTCATCCACACATCACATGCAACATAGGGAGTGCACTACACATGCACACACACCACCAAACTTGCATGCATGTGTACACCTCCGCCAACTGTCGCAGTGTTCCGATCGACATCCATGTCACACCTGACAATCATTCCTCCACATCCTGTGCCATGCAAGCCCACACACACAAGCACCATCCATGTGTCACACATGAGACCCCTCGCATGTGTCACCATCACGGCCCTGTACACCCCCCCTACTTGCCCACATAAAAATACATGTTCAACCTGTACACTCCTGGCACACCACCACACGCACAGCTTACAATCAGTATGCATGTACACTTACCGCTCGACTCCAGACAGGTCTGCCTCTCAAGGACCTGGACGTGGAGCGCTGGGGATATGCGTTCCAGGACCCTCATCTGATCTTCCGACAAGTGGCCCCGGCGCCCCTTAGCATCCGCTGCCTTCAGGAGGCGCCGGGCCTTGTTGAGGGTCCTGGACCTGAAGTCCTCCCAGCGCTTCCTGACACGTTCGTAGTCGCAGACTGCCACCTCCTCCGCGTTGATGGCAGTCACGATGTCCATCCAGGTCCGAGTCCGTCTTTCCTTGTCGGCGCACAACCTTCCGAAGAGGGCATCATACTGCCCCAGGACATGCTCCACCAGGACACCAACTTCGGTGTCAGTGAAGCTGGTGCCCCTCTGCCTCCTTGGCCGGGGGTTGCCACTGGTGCCAGATGTTGCAGTGCCCGACATGGCAACCCCAGAGGCAGGAGTGGGTGGGCAACTGGGTCCTGGGGCTGGGCTGTGGAGCGATGGAAAAGCAGTCGGGAGTCTTCGGTTCCAGCAGGGGTGGTCACAGCAACAGCAACCCTGGCTGATGTGCAGGCAGCAAATGGCAGGGCACGTGGGCAGCAGGCAGTCAGGCAGCAGCAGATGGCAGGTGGGAGCGTGCTCAGGGCTCTGGGGGGCACTAATTCGGCCTTCTGGGCAGGAGCGTGGTCTTCCGTATGTGAACGCGTGGCCAGCTTGATACGGATTGATTTTGCACGTGAAAATCCAGCACGTCTGCGTGTAATTCGAGGAAAGGCCCTTAGCGCGTAAGCGCGTCAGCACACGTCTGTACATTCATTGGCCCAAAGGCCACCAGCGTATGCGCGTCTATGAAGTCACGTGCACGTTGAATATGGCGAACGTTTGAAATGTTGCGTGTTAAAAAAATGAAAGACACGTCCGAGTGTCAAAGCGTGTAATTGGTGGAAATGGCCTTAGCGCGTACACGCGGAAGTGACAAAGCGTGTAATTGGTGGAAATGGCCCTAGCGCGTACACGCGGAAGTGACAAAGCGTGTAATTGGTGGAAATGGCCCTAGCGCGTACACGTGGAAGTGACGCTGGACGTGTGGGCCTGCATAAAAGGTACGTGTAGAACACCATTTCCTTGTATGTGCTTTTCATGGAGAGCGAGTGGGTGAAATCTGTACTTCTTGTCGTTTCACACGCGATTTACTTCACAGCGTTTCAAGTTCGTACTCCCTGTTACCTCTGACAGCTTTTTCTCTTTTTCTGGTTTTCCTGGGCCTGTTCCCTCAAACAGCGTTCCCTTCTACTGTTGTCCTGTCTCCTCAGACAGCGTACAATTCTTCTTTTGGCAGGGGTGTTGCCAACGCGCACACGCGCTTCTTTTTCACGCTCTTTTTCCTGGCAGACGGTGAGTCACGCACGTATCTAACATCTGTGCTTTCCCCGTGTGTAGCCTACCCCCTCAGAGGTCATTCTAGGCTGCGTGTGACACGCATACGTTCATTCTTGTGTTACTGGGTGCCACAGCGTAGTGCAGGTTTATTTTTCCGCACACGTGGTCTAGGAGGGGTTGCGTGCACGTTAGCTCCCTTTTTTGGGCTTCCTGTGCGTTGCGTGACCCGTCATCTTTCCCCAGGGGTCACATTCAGCCTTGCTAGAGCACTAGGGTACGATTACCATCTGGTACCCAACCCCTTTGACCCCCAATTGCCCAGTACAATAGTTTACAGCCGCTCCCATACGGACATTAACATCAGTGCCATGGTTGGGAGGCGAGGAATCCGTAAGGGTGGCAAAGGTGGACGAGCCACAAGTGGTGGCGTGGTGGATCCGGTAGGGGACATGGTCGTTACTTGCAGGGTGACCCTGTCCGCCCATGTGTGGAGGACCAGTCAAGGGCACCCATAATCCCCCCCGCCCCCCCTGGTTGAGGGTGATGTGGCTGACACCATCCATGCTCAGCCCTTGTTGGACCAGCCCATTGTGGCACCAGACCTGGCTGACTCCATGGCTGACTTCCAGGTCAGCAGGCCTATGACACGTGCGCTGGTGCACGTTGATGTCATCAGGCCACGTGGATCAGGGGTAGCAAGGTCATCTGCTGCCCCAAGTAGGCAGGGTGGAGAGGCTGCAGGGGCAGCTGTGGCTCCATCCACCCCAGCTATCACACACCCAGCCAGGACAGTGTCGGTCCTAGTCCATCCTGCTGACATTCCCCTGACACCATCACACTTGAGCCAATGCCTGCACCGACTCCCATGCTGAGTATGCAATCCCACACTCCTGATACAGAGTCCACCAGGGCTCCTGCCCCTAGTGTCCAGAGCGGCGTAGGACACTCAGGATCCCCACCACCTTCCAAGCGGAAGAGGAAGAGTGCTCGTCCGGCACAGGCTGATGCCCCAGACACGGCTACACAGTCCGGCCCGTCGAGGAAGCTCAGCTTCACGGATGCCGAACTGAATGCACTTGTCGAGTATGTGTCCGCACATGATAACGAAATGGTCATTGTTGCAGGATCCAAGACCACACTTGCACAACGCCAGGCACACTGGCAGACCGTTGCGGACATCGTAAGTGCCCTTGGAATCGTGAGGCGCACAGCCAATGATTGCTATAAGCGCTGGAATGACCTAAAGCGCAGGGCAAAGAATAAGCTGGCCTCAAGTCATGCCGCAACTCTAGTGACTGGAGGTGGGTCTCCAGTAGAAGACATGGAACTCACTCCACATGAGTCAGTCGCTGGGACCTACGTCACAGAGGAACAGATCCAAGGCGTGGGAGATCTGCCAGATTATGAGGCATTGTCCGGTGAGTGCACATGCATGTGTGTGTCATCCATGTGCATGGTGTGTGTGTGAGGGCTTCTGTTTGTGTGCCAGGTGAGGGTGTGTGTGCCTGAGTTGTTTGGGTCACCCATGTGCTTCATCCAATACATTCTGCGCAGCAGCATTTGGCCATAGCAGTATCCCTTCTGCCAACAGTAGACATCTAGCCCAACACCACGCCAGTTGCCCTTGAAGTGTCACCTTGCCACAACATTGTTGCTTATTTTTCTCTGTTCATTCAGGCAGATTGTTTGCATTCCACCACTTTTACTAGGCATTTCTCAGACCTCTAGTCACATGTCTGACATGGCTATGGTAAAGTGGAGTGACTTTGTTACCTGGATATCCTTTGTTTAGACATGTCCCTGTGCAATAGGACCATTTTGGACTGGCAGCTCCAGGTGAAAAATCAGACCTGTTTGAATTAGAAAAGCTATTACATGAGGGAACTGGACTGAATGAATAAGTGCTGCCCTCCTCTCCATCTTCACTCAATAGCAATGGTACATGCCATCTGTGTGATGGCATGTGTATTTCACCTGGCAATCACAGGCCAATGTGTGATGCCACTGCTAGGCAGCATGCAGCAAATGTGTTGATCTTCCATCTTGGTGTCATCAATGTGTGCCATTTGCCTCCCCTTCATACGCAGTGAGGGTGCATGCATGGGAGGGTTTTAGTCATGTGGGACATGTGTCAATCAAGTATTGGTTCTGTTGTTTCTCAGCCCTAATTGTGTGCCATAGTGCTAATGCCTGTTTCCATTTCTTTTCTTTCATGTCTTTGCAGGGGATGACGCACTTGATACAGCTGGGGTTGTGGGGGGGTCTCAGGCCCGACCGACCACCAGTGAGGGACGTGGTGTGGTGGTGGGTGAAAACCCACAACTGCTGCAGGTCGTGCTCTCAAGGGGTGTCTCTGGCTGCACCTCCCCCGAGCTGTATTCAGGTGTCGATTCGGATGATGAGACCTATGTGGCATCGCGGGTGAGTGTTCCTGGGAGGGATTCTCTTCTGTCCGGCCCACCTGCACCCGGGGTAGTACCCTCAATGGGGATGTTAGTGTTGGCAGGTCCGCCTTTGGTGGTTACGGATTCAGGGTCACACTCCGCGACATCTGATCCTGTTCCTGGGCCAGCAGATCAGAGAGGGAATGCAGTCCTGCAGCCTCAGGCAGTGCCGGCACAGCAAGGCGCAGTTCGCCTTGCCCCAGACAGGTGTGGTGCTCGCCGACGTGGTGGCCGTACGCCACCTGGCAATACCGCATGGGAGCAATCCATATACGGTATGGCTACCCAACAGGCAGCATCATCAGAGATGATGGCTCAGGCCATGGATAGGGTGGCCACTTCCATTGTCCCCCCAGAAAGGCTGATGGAGCGACTGCAGCAGGCAACAGACTCCATCTGCCAGTCACACAGGGAGGACATGTCGGCGTCCAACAGGGACAGGCGGGCGGCACTGGCGACTCTGCAGGATGCCCTTTCCACAGAGTCCCAGGGCCACAGGGAAGCCCTGAGGGTGGAACTCAGTCAGATCAGGACGACCCTTGTTGAGCTTGAGGCTTCAACACACAGAAGGACAGAAGAGCAGCTGGAGCGTCTCACACGTACGATCTCAGCTGAGATGCAGCCAACTCGGGCGGAGGTCCGGTCATCCCGTGAGTTGTTGCTTGGGGACCTCCGCACGATTATCCTCCAGAACCAGACCTTCCACACTCGCATGCTTGCTGCCATGGAGGAGCAGACTAGGGCTTTGCGTGGGCTGCCTCCCATAGTGCCACCACCTCCTGATGCAGCTGCAGAGTCTGAGGAGAGCGACCACAGTGATTCTCTCACAATAGGGTAGCCGTGTCGGCCACGAGCCTATGGAGGTGGTTTTTTTTCCCAGAATCCACACAGGTGGGTTCTGGTGTGCATCCTGACCTCAGACCTCCTGGGTGGCCTCCCCCACCCCCATTCATGGCCATTTTTTATTTTTTTAAAATTTTTTTAAAAAAATGTTTCATATTTTTTTTACAGTGTGTTGCCTTGTGTGGCTCCCGTGGGCATCCGCTGTATTGTGGCTGGGCACGTGCAGGCTTGTCCTGATTTTGGGTTAGATGCTTGGGTTTGTGAGAAACACACCCCTCCTGCTTCCCGTTTCCATGGGCTTGCAAAGGGTGTCCCCAAGTGACATTGACTTACACGGTGACGTTGGACTCCCACTACATGTGTGGGTAGTCTAGTCAATACTGTGTATACATTCCTAGTGCATATTGCTGTTGTGTTGTACACTGCATGTTGCATAGATGTGTAACTCATCATCCATGTCTACCTCCTAATTTGCAGGTCCTTTCCTCATGTCTACACAAGGCCCTCTACTTTGGAGATGGAGTCCATGTTGGCAGCAGTGCACCTACAAATCTACATGGCGGCAACACTGTACAGTTGGAAGTGGTGGGAGTGCAGGCATTTCCAGGTGGTGAGACTACTAATTTCTTACATTCGTAATGTCATGTTAATGGTAGTTTTGAGGGTCAGTAGCTGATAAATGTTATTGCTAAATACCTGCTCAAGTGTGTTGTTGGTCCTGCATTACTGTGAGCATTTCAGGTGTCGCGAGTTTCAATTAGGGACACTGTACTTTGTGACACTTGTGTCATGTTGTGGGGATTACTTTGTTTGCCCTCACATAGCATGACATGGCATGGTGTGTCGTGTGGCGGTGCTGGGGATGGGTTGGGTGACATGGCACTGTCTTCATGTTGCATTTTGCAAGTGGGTATTCATTTTAGCTGCATGAATGTGTCTTTTCACGAAACTGCATTGGTGGTGTCTGTGTAGGTAGGGATGCACACATGGTAACACTTATGGTGAACAATCTCAGGCTGATATGGTTTTGACGGTTGATTCTCCAGACATTCAGGATCATTGTCAGGTTGAGTCATCATTGATTGTCAGATGGTATGTGCCAGGGCAGTGTGCACTCCACAGGGGTATGATTTCTATGTGAAGTAATTAGCCACTAACTGTGTACGGGCTGCCTCCCCCGTGCCCTTTCCCCTCCCATGCGCAGCGGGCGTGCATGTGGTTGGGGATGTGGGGGCACCACCATGTCCACGGCCAGGCCCCGGCGTGTTGCAACGTTGTGCAGGACACATGCTGTCACTATGATCCTGCACACTACTGGGGGAGCGTATAACAGCTGCCCGCCAGAACGGTCAAGGGAGCGAAAGCGTGACTTAAGCACTCCGAATGTGCGCTCCACTATGCCCCGGGTTGCAATGTGGGCTGTGTTATATCTTACCTCGGGTGGCGTGGTGGGGTTCCGAATTGGTGTCATCATGTGGGGGCTGAGAGGGTAGGCACTGTACCCTGTGGAGGTGGTGATGGGTATCATTGGTGGGGTTGTGACCTTGCTCACTATCTGACATGCATGCATGTGCAGTGGCATTCATACTCACCAAGCAGCCATGTATCGCCATGCCGCCCAGCTTCTAGGTCCCAGCTTAGGGTGGACATTCGGTAAATGAAGCTGTCGTGGGTGGACCCGGGATAGTTGGCATATACTGAGGTGATGATTCCCTTGGCATTGCATACTACCTGCACGTTGATGGAATGCCAGTGCTTGCGGTTCCTATAGATGTGCTCAGATGCCCTGGGGAGACGTAGAGCCACATGGGTGCAGTCGATGGCACCTAGCACTTTGGGGAATCATGCCACACCGTAAAAATCCAGGGCGGCAGCATGCGTTTCTGCAGGTGTTCTGGGCAGGTATATGTGCCTGCGGACTGATGGGCGTGCAGTGATGATGTTCAAGACCTGGTGTAGGTAGCGTGACTGCGTGGCCTGTGACACCCCACCCACTATGGCACTTGTCCGCTGAAATGATCCAGTGGCTAAGAAGTGCAGTACATTGAGGACCTTCTCCAGGGGGCTGAGTGCTTGGGAGCACAGGGTGGGTGATGTGAGGTCATCCTCCCACTCACTCACCAGGTCCAGTATTATGTGTGGTGGAAACCTGTACCTCCCATACACCTGGTCATCAGGCATCCCAAAAAGGCTGGTTCTGGGTGTGAAAATTCTGGCCCTGACTATCCTCCTCCTCCTCCTTTGGTAGCTCACGGCCACTGCTGCTAGGAACGGTATATTCATCCTGGCGTCTGAGCTTGTTAGTTTTTTGCGCGCAATTTTATGCGTCGCGGGTTGACGTATGCCTGCTTCCAGCTGGCGTACGTGTTTCCGGATTAGGACGTCATTTTTTGCGCGTGTTGTAGGCGAGCGTGTGAAACTTCCCGTGCACCCCTGAAATCCACGTACCCAGGCCAATAGCGTGTGGAAATTCCAGCGCACCCCGGAATACACGTGCGCTGATGTACTCGCGTGTGTAAGTGCCCGCGCACCCCTGAAATACACGTACATAGGCCAATCGCACGTACGCGCACTTTTGTCCAATTACACGCGATGACACTCTGACGTGCAGTCTTTCCACGTGTGCTCCGTCATCACATGCTGTGAGGGAAACACCCGTGCGGGTCACTCACAGACGCGCTTACGCGCTGAGGGCCTTTGGTCCAATGGAATCGCGTATGCGTGCTGACGCGCTTACGCGCTAAGGGCCTTTCCTCGAATTTCACGCTGACGTGCAAGATTTTCACGTGCCAAATCACTCCGTATCAAGCTGGCCACGCGAAAAAGCACGGAAAACCACGCTCCTGCCCAGAAGGCCGAATTACTGCCCCCCAGTCCCCCGAGCAGCCTCCCACGTGCCATCTGCTGCTGCCTGCCTGCCTGCCTGCTGCCACCGTGCCCTGCCATTTGGTGCCTGCACATCAGCCATCTGCAGGGGTCCAGTTGCTGTGTCCACCCCTGCTGGAACAGAAGACTCCCGACTGGGATAACATCGCTCCACAGCCCAGCCCCAGGACCCAGTTGCCCACCCACTCCGGCCTCTGGGGTTGCCATGTCGGGCACTTCGACATCTGGCACCAGTGGCAACCCCAGGCCAGAGGGGCAGAGGGGCACCAGCTTCACTGCCACCGAAGTTGGTGTCCTGGTGGAGCATGTCCTGGGGCAGTATGATGCCCTCTTCGGATCGTCCCGCGCCAGCAAGGAAGGACGGGAGAGGATCTGGGCCGACTGTGTGGTTGCCATCAACGTGGATGGGGTGGCAACCCGCAACGTCCAGAAGATCAAGAAGCGCTGGGAGGACTTGAGGTCCAGGACCCTCGTGAAGGCCCGGCGCCTCATGGAGGGGGGCCGGGGACGCATGAGTTCCATCCAGATGAGGGTCCTGGAACGCGTACGCCCAGCGCTCCACGCCCAGATCCTTGAGAGGGAGACCCGTCTGGAGTTGAGCGGTAAGTGGCCAAGCATTGCTGTGTTAGACAGGGCATGTTGCGGTGTGCTGGTTGTCTGATACTTGCCTGTATGTGTGACATAGGCCATGTACGCATGTATGTGTGCAGGGACATCATGGTAATGCATGTGCGACCAGTGATGTGTGAACCACATGGTTGTTGCATGTGTTTAAATGCGACATGGGGAGCCCTATGCAGATTTTACACATGAGAGCGTGCCAGTCTCTGTTCCTGGACATGGGTGGTGGTGAGGGATGGGTGCTGATGCCAGGTACATATATGGTAGCCATGTCTGTGTGCCTGACCTGCGTGCCTGTGACTTGTGAATGCCATGGATGCATGACACATGTCTGTGACAATGTACAGATTCATTGATTCAGCCTAGTTATCCTTGTATCCGCTGTGTTTGGGGTGTATGAGGCCAGATGGATGTGACTGAGGTGAAGTGTGTGCATGTGATAGGCATGACCCATGATGCATGTGAGTTCCATATCATTGTATGTTTCAAGAGTCCATTGGACATGTATGGAAATGTCCATGGCATGCACCATGCCTGTTACTGTGTGTGTTTTGCCTGGACTGACCCATGTGTTGTGGAGGGACATGATGGAAGTGTACTTTGACAGTGGTACTCATCTGCTATTGCTTCCTGTCTAGGGGACCATTGTACAGTACCCTGATGCTTGTGTTCTATGTCTCCCTCTACGCAGCGGCTAGTGAATAAGAGGGCGGAGAGGGCGCTGCGGAGCAAGGCGGCGGGGATGCCCCCACGGCTGCAGCGGAAGGGGTGGGTGAGCCCCCACAGGGTCCTGCTACGGCGGAAGACGGTGAGGAGCCATCCAGGTTGGTGGTTTCCACAGAGGAGGAGGAGGCCGCCACTGAGGCGCACATGGGGCCTGGTGGGGTCATCCCTGCTGGTGCAAGTGGTGCAGTCCAGGGGCACGGGCAGGAGGCAGCACAGGTCACCGTGGAGGGGCCTGTGCATGTCGCTGTCCCTGACCCTGTGGGTGCACCACCATGCACCAGCAGGGATGCCCCGTCCCAGGCCCGTCCGCAGGTAGAGGGGATGTCCATGTCACCTGACTCCCCTCCACCTGCGGACGAGGGGACCCGTGGCCGTATGGAGAAGGTCCTGATTGGGGTCGCGATGCGCGCGGGTGCAATTCGTGATGACGTGCGTGCTTCCTGGGAGGAGCACGCACGTCATCACGAAGAGCACCGTGCCGACATGGCCCAATTGCGATCTTCCATGTTCGGGGGTTTCCTGCATGTGTCGGCCAATCTGGCGGCCCTCTCCTCCTCAGTGGAGGCTATACGCCGGTCGTTCTCCTTGCCGTCTTCCGGCCCAGAAGCCACCAGGGCCCCCTGTGGACCTACCCTGACCAATGCAGCCAGCTCGGTGGGGATCCCATCCCTGCCACAGTCGGGAGTCAGAGGTCCTGCAGGGGTGGACACCACAGCAACTGTACCCCAGCAGATGGAGGATGTGCCGGCATCATCAGGCAGGGCACGGGCACGACGGCGTCGGTGGATTCCATCAGCCTGGATGCCGTCGTGCTGGCAGAGGCGGTTGCGTCGGGTCAGCAGCAGAGTCAACGTGGGAGGCATCATGGCTCGGGGTCATCAACATCGGAGGGGCAGGCATCAGCCGGAGGGCATGAGGACCCAGGACGGGAAGTGTCTTCCGTGTGGCTGCGGTTGGGCCAGCAGATAGGTGCGGAGCGGCGGCGGGCGGAAGAGGCGTGGCTCACCATGGTCAGGGCGGAGAACTCCATGCGGAGGGCCCTGAGGCGGGCCGAGTGCCTCGAGGCAATCCGCAGGGGGTTGGAGGAGGAGATGGCGTCGTCCCTGCGGACCATCGGGGCCATGGAACAGGACCGCCTCCGGGACATCGAAGAGGAGTTTGATGATGCCCTGGCCCGGAACACCACGGAGTAAGCCGCTGGACTTGCCCGCCGCCTTTGTATATAGTTCTTTAGTTTTCGGTTTCCTTTGTTTCTTCTTATGATTTGGAGTCGACGGAGACTGCTCCACTTTTTGTACATAGTTGCGTTTTAGTTAGGGTTTTTTGTAGGTTTCCTTTGTTCAGTTGGGCTCATGGACCCTTGGATGTTTTGTACATAGTTCTTCATTGTATTGTTTTATTTTTTTAGTTTTTATTTATTCACCATGGAGCAATGGTTTTTGCATGTATTTTTCTCTCTTGGATTGATTTTATTTTTAATGTGACTTTGGACAACATTTTTTTGAATTGGGATTTGTAGTTTTAATTTTTTTTGACGGACATGCAGCTTATCTTTTTTTTATTGCCATTGTAGTTTGTTTCATTTCATTTGCATTCGATTTTTTTTAATAACATTTTGTTTTCATACTTCACTGTGTGGTATCATCTCATTGGTTTCATGCATGTCATGTTGGGTGTTTTCCCATTTAATTGCAACCATTGTGTGTGACGGACATGGGTTCATTTGCTTTATGGACATTGATGGTGTAACATGTAATTTCCTTTTCCATGTGGGTGAATGGGTTACTTGGTAGGGTCTTTTGGCTGTGGAGGCTGACCATAACGCACATGATTGGGGATTGTGAGGACCTGGGTGCAGGGGGACATGAATGGGGGCCTGGTGGCAGGTGCCCCACAGTGCTGGGGGGTGGGGTGGGTGGGAGACATGAGTGGGGGCCTGGTGGAGGGTGCCCCTCAGTGCTGGAGGGGTGGGGGGTGGGAGACATGAGTGGGGGCCTGGTGGAGGGTGCCCCTCAGTGCTGGGGGGGTGGGAGACATGAGTGGGGGCCTGGTGGAGGGTGCCCCTCAGTGCTGGGGGGTGGGGGTGGGTGGGAGACATGAGTGGGGGCCTGGTGGAGGGTGCCCCTCAGTGCTGGGGGGGGTGTGGGGTGGGAGACATGAGTGGGGGCCTGCTGGCAGGTGCCCCACAGTGCTGGGGGGTGGGGTGGGTGGGAGACATGAGTGGGGCCTGGTGGCGGGTGCCCCTCAGTGCTGGGGGGAGTGGGGGGTGGGAGACATGAGTGGGGGCCTGGTGGCAAGTGCCCCACAGTGCTGGGGGGTGCAGGGAGACATGAGTGGGGGCCTGGTGGAGGGTGCCCCTCAGTGCTGGGGGGTGGGGGTGCTGGGGGACATGAGTGGGGGCCTGGTGGCAGGTGCCCCACAGTGCTGGGGGGTGGGGGTGCAGGGGGACATGAGTGGGGGCCTGGTGGAGGGTGCCCCACAGTGCTGGGGGTTGGGTGGGTTGGAAGACATGAGTGGGGGCCTGGTGGAGGGTGCCCCTCAGTGCTGGGGGGCTGGGGGGTGGGAGACATGAGTGGGGGCCTGGTGGAGGGTGCCCCACAGTGCTGGGGGGTGGGGGTGGGTGGGAGACATGAGTGGGGTCCTGCTGGCAGGTGCCCCACAGTGCTGGGGGGTGGGGTGGGTGGGAGACATGAGTGGGGGCCTGGTGGCGGGTGCCCCTCAGTGCTGGGGGGTGGGGGTGCTGGGGGACATGAGTGGGGGCCTGGTGGCAGGTGCCCCACAGTGCTGGGGGGTGGGGTGGGTGGGAGACATGAGTGGGGGCCTGGTGGAGGGTCCCCTTCAGTGCTGGGGGGTGGGGGGTGGGAGACATGAGTGGGGGCCTGGTGGAGGGTGCCCCTCAGTGCTGGGGGGGTGGGGGGTGGGAGACATGAGTGAGGGCCTGGTGGAGGGTGCCCCTCAGTGCTGGGGGGGTGGGAGACATGAGTGGGGCCTGGTGGAGGGTGCCCCTCAGTGCTGGGGGTGGGGGTGGGTGGGAGACATGAGTGGGGGCCTGGTGGAGGGTGCCCCTCAGTGCTGGGGGGGGTGGGGGGTGGGAGACATGAGTGGGGGCCTGCTGGCAGGTGCCCCACAGTGCTGGGGGGTGGGGGTGCAGGGAGACATGAGTGGGGGCCTGGTGGAGGGTGCCCCTCAGTGCTGGGGGGTGGGGGTGCAGGGAGACATGAGTGGGGGCCTGCTGGCAGGTGCCCCACAGTGCTGGGGGGTGGGGTGGGTGGGAGACATGAGTGGGGGCCTGGTGGAGGGTGCCCCTCAGTGCTGGGGGGAGTGGGGGGTGGGAGACATGAGTGGGGGCCTAGTGGCAGGTGCCCCACAGTGCTGGGGGGTGGGGGTGCAGGGAGACATGAGTGGGGGCCTGGTGGAGGGTGCCCCTCAGTGCTGGGGGGTGGGGGTGCTGGGGGACATGAGTGGGGGCCTGGTGGCAGGTGCCCCACAGTGCTGGGGGGTGGGGGTGCAGGGGGACATGAGTAGGGGCCTGGTGGAGGGTGCCCCACAGTGCTGGGGGTTGGGTGGGTTGGAAGACATGAGTGGGGGCCTGGTGGAGGGTGCCCCTCAGTGCTGGGGGGGTGGGGGGTGGGAGACACGAGTGGGGGCCTGGTGGAGGGTGCCCCTCAGTGCTGGGGGGTGGGGGTGCTGGGGGACATGAGTGGGGGCCTGGTGGCAGGTGCCCCACAGTGCTGGGGGGTGGGGTGGGTGGGAGACATGAGTGGGGGCCTGGTGGAGGGTCCCCCTCATTGCTGGGGGGGGTGGGGGGTGGGAGACATGAGTGGGGTCCTGGTGGAGGGTGCCCCTCAGTGCTGGGGGGGTGGGGGGTGGGAGACATGAGTGGGGGCCTGGTGGAGGGTGCCCCTCAGTGCTGGGGGGTGGGGGTGGGTGCGAGACATGAGTGGGGGCCTGGTGGAGGGTGTCCCTCAGTGCTGGGGGGGTGGGGGGGTGGGAGACATGAGTGGGGGCCTGCTGGCAGGTGCCCCACAGTGCTGGGGGTTGGAGGTGCAGGGAGACATGAGTGGGGGCCTGGTGGAGGGTGCCCCTCAGTGCTGGGGGGTGGGGGTGCAGGGAGACATGAGTGGGGGCCTGCTGGCAGGTGCCCCACAGTGCTGGGGGTGGGGTGGGTGGGAGACATGAGTGGGGGCCTGGTGGAGGGTGCCCCTCAGTGCTGGGGGGAGTGGGGGGTGGGAGACATGAGTGGGGGCCTAGTGGCAGGTGCCCCACAGTGCTGGTGGGTGGGGGTGCAGGGGGACATGAGTGGGGGCCTGGTGGAGGGTGCCCCTCAGTGCTGGGGGGTGGGGGTGCTGGGGGACATGAGTGGGGGCCTGGTGGCAGGTGCCCCACAGTGCTGGGGGGTGGGGGTGCAGGGGGACATGAGTAGGGGCCTGGTGGAGGGTGCCCCACAGTGCTGGCGGTTGGGTGGGTTGGAAGACATGAGTGGGGGCCTGGTGGAGGGTGCCCCTCAGTGCTGGGGGGGTGGGGGGTGGGAGACATGCGTGGGGGCCTGGTGGAGGGTGCCCCACAGTGCTGGGGGGTGGGGGTGGGTGGGAGACATGAGTGGGGGCCTGCTGGCAGGTGCCCCACAGTGCTGGGGGGTGGGGTGGGTGGGAGACATGAGTGGGGGCCTGGTGGAGGGTGCCCCTCAGTGCTGGGGGGTGGGGGTGCTGGGGGACATGAGTGGGGGCCTGGTGGCAGGTGCCCCACAGTGCTGGGGGGTGGGGTGGGTGGGAGACATGAGTGGGGGCCTGGTGGAGGGTCCCCCTCAGTGCTGGGGGGGGTGGGGGGTGGGAGACATGAGTGGGGGCCTGGTGGAGGGTGCCCCTCAGTGCTGGGGGGGGTGGAGGGTGGGAGACATGAGTGGGGGCCTGGTGGAGGGTGCCCCTCAGTGCTGGGGGGTGGGGGTGGGTGGGAGAAATGAGTGGGGGCCTGGTGGAGGGTGCCCCTTAGTGCTGTGGGGGTGGGGGGTGGGAGACATGAGTGGGGGCCTGCTGGCAGGTGCCCCACAGTGCTGGGGGTTGGAGGTGCAGGGAGACATGAGTGGGGGCCTGGTGGAGGGTGCCCCTCAGTGCTGGGGGGTGGGGGTGCAGGGAGACATGAGTGGGGGCCTGCTGGCAGGTGCCCCACAGTGCTGGGGGGTGGGGTGGGTGGGAGACATGAGTGGGGGCCTGGTGGAGGGTGCCCCTCAGTGCTGGGTGGGTGGGGGGTGGGAGACATGAGTGGGGGCCTGGTGGAGGGTGCCCCTCAGTGCTGGGGGGTGGGGGTGCTGAGGGACATGAGTGGGGGCCTGGTGGAGGGTGACCCACAGTGCTGGGGGGTGGGGTGGGTGGGAGACATGAGTGGGGGCCTGTTGGAGGGTGCCCCTCAGTGCTGGGGGGGTGGGGGTGGGAGACATGAGTGGGGGCCTGGTGGAGGGTGCCCCACAGTGCTGGGGGGTGGGGGTACAGGGAGACATGAGTGGGGGCCTGCTGGCAGGTGCCCCACAGTGCTGGGGGGTGGGGTGGGTGGGAGACATGAGTGGGGGCCTGGTGGAGGGTGCCCCTCAGTGCTGGGTGGGTGGGGGGTGGGAGACATGAGTGGGGGCCTGGTGGAGGGAGCCCCTCAGTGCTGGGGGGTGGGGGTGCTGGGGGAGATGAGTGGGGGCCTGGTGGCAGGTGCCCCACAGTGCTGGGGGGTGGGGGTGCAGGGGGACATGAGTGGGGGCCTGGTGGAGGGTGACCCACAGTGCTGGGGCGTGGGGTGGGTGGGAGACATGAGTGGGGGCCTGTTGGAGGGTGCCCCTCAGTGCTGGGGGGGTGGGGGTGGGAGACATGAGTGGGGGCCTGGTGGAGGGTGCCCCACAGTGCTGGGGGGTGGGGGTACAGGGAGACATGACTGGGGGCCTGCTGGCAGGTGCCCCACAGTGCTGGGGGGTGGGGTGGGTGGGAGACATGAGTGGGGGCCTGGTGGAGGGTGCCCCTCAGTGCTGGGGGGTGGGGGTGCTGGGGGACATGAGTGGGGGCCTGGTGGCAGGTACCCCACAGTGCTGGGGTGTGGGGCGGGTGGGAGACATGAGTGGGGGCCTGGTGGACGGTGTCCCACAGTGCTGGGGGGTGGGGGTGCAGGGAGACATGAGTGGGGGCCTGCTGGCAGGTGCCCCAGAGTGCTGGGGGGTGGGGTGGGTGGGAGACATGAGTGGGGGCCTGGTGGAGGGTCCCCTCAGTGCTGGGGAGGGTGGGGGTGGGAGACATGAGTGGGGGCCTGCTGGCAGGTGCCCCACAGTGCTGGGGGTTGGGGGTGCAGGGAGACATGAGTTGGGGCCTGGTGGAGGGTGCCCCTCAGTGCTGGGGGGTGGGGGTGCAGGGAGACATGAGTGGGGGCCTGCTGGCAGGTGCCCCACAGTGCTGGAGGGTGGGGTGGGTGGGAGACATGAGTGGGGGCCTGGTGGAGGGTGCCCCTCAGTGCTGGGGGTGGTTGGGGGGTGGGAGACATGAGTGGTGGCCTGGTGGCAGGTGCCCCACAGTGCTGGGGGGTGGGGGTGGGTGGGAGACATGAGTGGGGTCCTGGTGGAGGGTGCCCCTCAGTGCTGGGGGGTGGGGGTGCTGGGGGACATGAGTGGGGGCCTGGTGGAGGGTGCCCACAGTGCTGGGGGGTGGGGGTGCTGGGTGACATGAGCAGGTGTGCAGGGTAGTCCCCTGTGGTGTCGGCTGCCTGCAGGGGCCGTGGAGGGTGTACAGGGAATACCTGGGAGCACCCAGCCAAATCGCGTGTAGAATTTCCCGCGTACCCCTGAAATACACGTACCCAGCCAAATCGCGTGTGGAAATTCCCGCGCACGTACCCGGCCAAATCGCGTTTGGTACTTCCCGCGCACCCCTGAAATCCACGTACCCTGCCAAATCGCGTGTGAAACTTCCCGCGCACCCCTGAAATCCACGTACCCAGCCAAATCGCGTGTGGAAATTCCTGTGCACGTACCCGGCCAAATCGCGTGTGGAACTTCCCACGCACCCCTGAAATCCACGTACCCTGCCAAATCGCGTGTGAAACTTCCCGCGCACCCCTGAAATCCACGTACCCGGCCAAATCGCGTTTGGAACTTCCCGTGCACCCCTGAAATCCACGTACCCTGCCAAATCGCGTGTGAAACTTCCCGCGCACCCCTGAAATCCACGTACCCAGCCAAATCGCGTGTGGAAATTCCCGCGCACGTACCCGGCCAAATCGCGTGTGGAACTTCCCGCGCACCCCTGAAATCCACGTACCCTGACAAATCGCGTGGGAAACTTCACGCGCACCCCTGAAATCCACGTACCCAGCTCAATCGCGTGTGAAACTTCCCGCGCACCCCTGAAATCCACGTACCCAGCCAAATCGCGTGTGGAACTTCCCGCGCACCCCTGAAATCCACATACCCAGCGAAATCACGTGTGAAACTTCCCGCGCACCCCTGGAATCCACGTACCCAGCCAAATCGCGTGTGAAACTTCCTGCGCACCCCGGAATACACGCACACGTTATTTTTCAGTCAGCGGGTGTCCGTGTTTGTGGGTACACCTTTGCACGTCATTTGTCCTGGAGGGCCACAGTATAGGACATTCATCATAGCTGTATATAGGTGCTACTTGTTGGCGCACCTTTTGGCGCACATTTATTACAGGCGCAGGGACGCTACCGCCTGCTTTCTTGTGGCGGTCGTGTTTGTGCCTGTGCACTGGTTTGACCGTGCGCTGTTTTGCCCTATTCGATTCCATGAATACGTGTTGTAGGCGAGCGTGTGGGCGTTCCGGGCACTTGCACCCTGTACTTTCCCCGTGACGCCCACATTTTGGCAAGTTGTTCCCCATTCCGAGTGTTAGGCCCCGTGTTCCGCCTACTTTTGTTGTGTGCGCCGCGCTATGTGCGATTTTCGCTGTGGCCTGTGCGATTTTCGCTGTGACCTGGCGCACGCCGTTAGATGGCCTGTGCACCAACGTGCGCCGCGCACTTTTTTAGCGCACATCCGATGGTTTTCTCGCGCACGGCCTTCCATGAATCGATGTGCGCTGCTTTTCGTGCGATTTTCGCACTTGCACTGCGATTTTCGCTATTCCACTGCAAATCGCACGTTTTTGGCCACTTGCGCCGCACTAATTATTCCATGAATCGGCCTTTAAATCTGGTTTAAATTGCTGAAATGATTTAAATTCTTATGTGACCCGCTTTAGATAGTTGCAGACAGACACTAGCAATGATTTGATACTAATAAGAAATGTGAAGACTTAAAATTGAGGTCGGGTGCAATCACAAGCTGTTTTACACGTGATAGAATTTTCAAAAACAAAATTTGCGGCAAACTTTTCTGCGCACGGTAATCGCAATCACGGAAGAACTATATGGATTTGGCCGTTTTAGGTTTTATGGAAAGCTGAGGATGTTAGCTACAAGCAGAAGTTGAAATTTTGTTTCTAGCATAATAATTGAGAAAGTTATGGACGTTTTAGTGGAGGTCGTTTTTCTGAGATAGATGCAAGAATGGGAAAACAGGAATGCACTTTTCAAAGACAAAAAGATTTCTTATACTATATTATGGGCCTCATTAAGAGGCAGGCGCTGACGGAATGAAGGGGGCCGGAACCGGACCAGCCCCCTTCATTCCGTCAGGACTGATTACAAGCTTCCCATTGCGGGGCCCGATTGGACTCCTGGTAAAACCAGGCGTCCTTTCCGGGTCGCGTGAGGGGAAGAGGGAGGTAACAACGGGACACTTATAATGTGCCCGTGGTTACCTCCATTCTCATTCCCATTGAGCCCTATGGGGGCTCAAATGGGAATGGGGAATGGTTCCTGCAAGGAGGATTTACCGGGTCGTCCTATGTCGGAATGACCCGGTAAATCCCCATTGCAGGAACCCGAAAAAGGAGCCCGGTTTGGAGGCAGCCATGGAGCTATTGCTCTATGGCTGCCTCCAAACTCGTAATGAGGCCCTATGACTAGAAAAACAGAGATTGCCACACATGAATCTCCATCAATCCTGGCCAGGGACCCTTCATGTGTTGGATAATAAATTTCTTTCTGGGATTCAATTTATTCACAACACTATGGATTTATGATTTTAGAATACAAATAAGAGAACCCAGCGCAAGAAAAGTTCTGACAATTCAAACTACTACTAACAATATCAGGTTCTAAATACAAGAGAGGATGGGTTTAGATAGGGATTGGACTATGGACAGTACATATGCTAGTGACACAGTCCTATCTATAGATACTCACTATATGGGTTTCAAATGGAACCGTCAGGGATTCTGGTCAGGGATTCTGGTTCTGGGACAGATTGCTGGGCTCACCGGACTGGACGTTTTAGTGGAGGTCGTTTTTCTGAGATAGACGCAAGAATGGGAAAACAGGGATGCACTTTTCAAAGACAAAAAGATTTCTTATACTAGATTGTGGGCCTCATTACGAGGCAGGCACTGACGGAATGAAGGGGACCGGTACCGGACCAGTCCCCTTTATTCTGTCAGGGCTGATTACAAGCTTCCCATTGCGGAACCCGGATCGGACTCCTGGTAAAACCAGGCGTCCTTTCTGGGTCCCGCGAGGGGAAGAGGGAGGTAACAACGGGACACTTATAATGTGCCCGTTGTTACCTCCATTCCCATTCCCATTGAGCCCTACGGGGGCTCAAATGGGAATGGGGAATGGTTCCTGCAAGGAAGGCTTACCGGGTCATTCTATGTCGGGATGACCCGGTAAGTCCCCATTGCAGGAACTCGGAAAAGGAGCCCGGTTTGAAGGCAGCCATGGAGCTAATGGCTCCATGGCTGCCTCCAAACTTGTAATGAGGCCCTATGACCAGAAAAACAGAGATTGCCACACATGAATCTCCATCAATCCTGGCCAGGGACCCTTCATGTGTTGGATAATCAATTTCTTTCTGGGATTCAATTTATTCACAACACTATGGATTTATGATTTTAGAATACAAATAAGAGAACTCAGCGCAAGAAAAGTTCTGACAATTCAAACTACTACTAACAATATCAGGTTCTAAATACAAGAGAAAATGGGTTTAGATAGGGATTGGACTATGGACAGTAGATATGCTAGTGACACAGTCCTATCTATAGATACTCAGTATATGGGTTTCAAACGGAACCGTCAGGGATTCTGGTTAGGGATTCTGGTTCTGGGACAGACTGCTGGGCACACCGGACTAGACTGGGTCTGCAATCAGCAAGCCGCTCTGGTCACCGCATAACAGAACTGGACAGGATCGGCACAGCACGTCACAGCATGGCACAGCATGGCACAGCACGGCACAGGATTGGGTTTAATCTGCCCTTCTTGGTTTTGAAGATAATAATTTATCAGGCAAGGATCTAGAGCACAGCCAAGCTGTTTCTTTTGTTCCCCTTAGGTTTTGTGGGATTCTTTCTGGTTCTGGAAATTCAAGGCCTAGTTGAAAATGGTTCAACTAATGGAATGGGCCTTTCTGCTTGCCAAGTTTCTGGAGTCAGGAGCAAGGAAGATGGATGGTCCTCTCGCAGGGTGCTCCACCAGCAATCGGTTAGTGGGTGAATCTGTGTGTCTTTTTCAGTCTTCAGCTGTCTCTTTTTATGCTTATGATAAAGGGGGTGTGTGCTGGTTTAGCCTAAGCGCGCCTCTTAAGCAGGCGATTGGCTAGAATCTCTTCTCTCCCTTGATTGGAGGAGAAAACAGGGTGTCACCATGATGGTGTGAGTTTATGAGTCAGAGAATCCTCCCCTTGTCCCTTTGAACATAAAATCTACTTTTGGTACAATATATATTTACATGTGTGCAATCTCTAAAATAATAACATATAAATCACATATTTTGTGCAGCAGATACTCCTCCAAGTCTCGTCGCTGTGGGGTCTTGTGTCTGCTTTTGACAAAATGTTGCCCTTTTTGTCCGGAACACAATGTCCAGTTTATCTGAAAATGTGTACAAATATGTGCGTTGAACATGGGCATAAGGGTATAACGTTTCATTCTTCTGGCACAAATACACTTGGTGTAAAACAACCTTTTCCGCTGTTTCCTTCTGGAACATGTCACATGGTTTGCCACCTCTTAAAATGTACAGTCAGAATTTAGATACACAAATATGTGATTTTTGTAATTTAAAAAATTTGAAGTGGTGAGTTATATGTCTTTAACAAAAATGTTTCTTTGTGAATGCCCAGCCCCAAATGGCTGTTTGTTTTCGCCTCCTTCTGGCTCTCTGCAGTTAGAAGCAGTCTCCTCCCATTTCCTCCAGAGGCCCATGCCATTTTACGACTCTTCACACTTAGCCTTCCTTTGACTGGAGGAAGTCCATTGTCTTCTTCCCCTGGCAGACCAAATTCTCCTACCCTCATCTAATCATCACAGAGGTGTGATTTCCTGGTGGAGTGAGCAAAAGGGAGATGCCTGGCCTCCGTGGAGGAAGCTGTTGGACTGGTTAAATTGCTTTAGGCAGGTTCCAATTCAATGTCATTTTGTTACATTTTTTTCTTGGTTTAAAACAGGCTTGCAATTTCAAAACAAGCCGCTAGAACACTGATTCTAGATTCTAAACCTTGGGATTTAAATAGTTACAACCAAGGCTACTCTCAATAACAGTTCACTTAGTTTTCGGACATTAGATTTCAGTTGTACAAGTTTTAATCCTTATGATGCAATCTCCTGACAGCTGTCATACAGGCGGCCACGGGTACTGCGCCCAGATTTCGACAGATTTCACAGGCAGGCACATTTTTGCTGTGCATGTTTTGATGACAAATTCAGCTTTTCAGAACATTGTCTGTTCATAATGATTTCTTGAATTAAGTTAATTGTAGCACCCAGCAAGAATATTGGATGTTTGATGGTGTTCTGTAGGTGTATTCTGCAGTTTCAGCAACCAGGAAAAAGGATTTAAGATCAAAATGTTGGATTTCTTTCAGCAAAGCACTGCTTTTCATGCAGGCTCCATTTTTACTTGTTGGGCAGCCCAGTGACATGTTTCAGGAGTGTGTTCTCTGTTCCACCACTGACAACATGCATGGCAGATTGGGCAGCTGCCTTTTTGTGTTGCAAAGCGTGATTTCCATAGGTTTTGGTGCGCACAGGGGTTTTGCAGCCATTTTGATAATTCTGGCACCACCAGAACATAGTGATGCCGCAGGGCAGAGCATAAGTGGGTTAATACATCCCACAGGTGTTTATATTGTTTGGCTCTCTACACACAAACCTTGGAGAACTGTCCTATCTGTGTTTCTTACTAATGAATAAACAGTTTTCTCCAATTATGGGTCACATGTGATTAGACCACGTTTGGAATTATTTCACCTTGAATTTATTGGGATTTTAGCTGATATTAGCACCAGTGTTAGGGTTCCTTTTACCACTGGGAACATTCTTGAGCTACTCTTCATAGAGTCTTATTGGGTTTATGGTTCGCTGCCATGTAGCTCACGATGGTCGGCTGTGCGCTTCCAGACTTGTAATTAGGCGGATAGTATTCTTCTTAGGCTGAGAATTATTATCTCGTGCCTTCTCTGTAACATTTGGACCCTCCCTAGTTTCTCAGTAACCTCGGCTCTGGTTTCTTGCTAGCGTTTAAGCCCTGCATGGATCTGCATTTCTGTAATTTTAGCATTTTGAATTCTCATGAAGTCTTGAAGCCTTTCATTTACTTAGAAGTGTACTATGGCTTCCATTTTGGAAAAGATGGGTACCCATTAGTCTCACGTTTCCATATTAGTGAGCTATATTAGCGTATTGTTTTGTTTATGTTGCATTCAGCTTATACATTGCTTATGTTAGTATTCTTCATGTCTTTATCAATGCCATGTTAATTATCGTCATGTATAAATGGATATATTACCTAGTGTTCGTGTCCTTCATGTTGAGTGTACATTTGTTTTGTGTCTAATGCATGAACATGTATTGTCACAACGCTAGTTTAATTTTACTTTTGCCATTTTCAGCTTAAATTGTGTCCATCTTTTGTTGTACCTGCTTGGGATATGGGTGGTATGGTTGCCTTAGTGAGTAACGTTTCTCACCTGTGCAGTACTGGGACGGGCAGAAACTACAGATGACGTATTCATCTGTCTCTCAACAAATAACTGGTTCGTCTGAATTTGTTCTTACTTTTAAAATAGCTGTAGGATGTTTCTACAGATGTCCATTAGAACCCCCCTTTTCACTTGAATGAATTTACAATGGCCATTAAACCCAGATTTGAATCTAGAATTCTAGAATATTGTGCTAAATTGAGACTGTTCTGCATACACAAGTATTTCGCTTATGGTATTCTGACATGATACTATTAATATTTTGAATCTACATGACGAACAATGCCTTCAAGTTAATGCCATATTTTGTTGTGAAAACCTGCATAATGAAGCTTAGTGTCACGTGCAAGCAACACATCATATGCAGATTAATCTGCATTAATAAATTCATATATGACAAGGAGAATAGCATTCTAGCTGAAACAATATGCTCAATCGAAATATTTATCAGGCGTCTAAACTGCCCCCAAAACTAAATATCTCTATTTTTATATAGGATGCATGGCGCATGCCCTAATAGGGGTCATAGCAATTAACCTATGGGTGTTATAGGAATATTCTAAAGGAAGAAATGTCCTTGCAAGAGAATTGAGGAGGTCAATAAAGCTATGATGTTATGCAGGGCTTAGAGCTCATTTATGTGACTCAACTGCTAGGACTTGCCTTGTCTTGAGAATAAAGCACAGGGCATGTCAAATCTACTTTGTGTTCTCAATTAATAGGAGGTGATCCTCTTTAATGGATAGGAGAACTACCATGGACACACCAAAACACAAATATATATACATATGTGCACACAATTTCTCATAGGTAGTATGTGTGGCAGAACTAAGTGAAGTGGAAGGATCATGCTGGCATGACACACACTTCAGACACACCACACCTCAGCACCTAGAACATAGAACATGACTTACAGCATTAACCTCAATAACCTGGTCCTAACACTACCCTAATTACACTGTGATCCCCTTCAGCTTAAATAGGTACTAGCATCTGGGTTCAGCACAAACCATTCCAGCCCGCACTCCAAGCACACCATCTCTGTATTGTTGACAGCCCCACTAACAACCTATAACTACTAACATTTTATATGACCGCCATGTACTGGCCAGCCAACAATTGCTCCATTTGGGCGGCCATGCATGGAGCTGCATTTAAGAAATTAGGCAAGGATCCTGGGGTGCACACTCCCATGGAAAAGGATAATGGCCAGCCCCACCCCCACAGGGCCTGGACCACTGTTTACATGGATGCCACGTTTTGAAAGTAGTAACATCCACAGTACCTTCCACTGGTCTACAGTGTCCAGCAGTATTGTTCCCTTCTCATGTCTCCTCCAAGTCGCGGTAGAGTGAAGTAGGGAGCCTTTCAGCACTCAACTGACACAAATATCACAGAATGTATAATTTCATAAACATATATTTAAAAGCTATTCAGTAGGTTGATTCATTGAAAGAAATGTGAACATCCCATCAGACTCCCATCTCTGTGAGCTAGAAAAATGGTTTAATATGAAAATTATTGGGTGTTGCAGAACTAGCATGATTCTGTAGACCTCTGACCTACAATTAAGCAAAACAAATGCAGCAGCAGTCACTGTACTGGCTCATGCAGTGCATGCTATGGCCTTGATTAGACTTGGAAGCTAAAACTGCTTTGGCTGCACAGAGCAAGTATTTTCCAACCCACTGGTCAGACACATGTAAAGTACAATGTGGCAACTCTCACAGACAGTTGTAGTGTATTTTATGTCATTTATATAGCGCCTTTTACCATTATTATAATCTCAATGCGCTGGTGGTGTGGCCGCCCTCGGGGACCGAATTCTGGAGTGTTGGAGGTCACAAGAGTCAGATTAGAATGTATGTGTGCATTTGGCCAAATAAGGCTTAACAGGGCTGTCCAGGCTCCGGAAGAGAGCAACCCATGAGGTCAGGCCTGTGGATGGGTGCTGAGCAGAGTCTGGAGATGGCGTGAGTGCTTGAGACTCGCTATGTGTTCAGCGTGCCCAAATTTATCATAGGTCTTTGCGGCATACTTATGTCAGAGGTGTTGAAGCGTAGTCTAGTGTAAGTAGGTGGAACAATTATGTGACCAGCGAGAACGAATTTGTCACAGTCGTTGCTGTATTCTGATGTATGCGGGTAGCCATGCCTGCGTACAGTGTCCACGGAGTGGTGCGTTATACATACCTAGCAGATTCAGTGTTAGCCATACAATGTGGTTCTAATCTCCATGCTTCCTTCAGAGACATTAAAGCAGTACCTTCAAGTGATCGGGCTCGCTGTGTATTGCGGACAGTCCATGTGAACAAATGATATTATCAGATGTGTGGTGAGCTTGTCTGCTCAGTAGATCCTCCCAGTGGCCGCAGTCCGATAACAAAGGTGTTTTAGACTTTGTTCTTAGTGGTTGAGCCCTTCCAATTTTGGCAAATGTTTAAGCACCGGGGAGTTTTACACTAAGTTAATAAGGAAAATCTGTAGGTGGGCCCTTGGCTCTCAATGCCTTGAAAGACGCTACACCTCAACCACACCTCGCTAATGATCGCAGGAACACATGTCTGGGATTGCAGTTCGTACTACTCTTCAGTGAAACAATATCCAGGGAGCTAAAACAAACGCGATTGTAGGGTCTTGTGAGAGGGCACCATCCCATTTAACAAACCCTTTGCCCTTGTTCTTTTTCAGCTCAGGGGCTCTCACATTCGTGGCAAATGTTGAAAAGCTTAGGGTTTCACCCAAGGATGGCAAGGGAACTCCAGACGTGGGCACCTTGCTCTTTCTGAGGAATGCGGCACCCGTGGCACCTCGCTGATGATGCCCAACAAGACAGAAACATGTTTCCGGGGCTGTTGTTGGTACTCTTGCTCAGAGGAGAATGAGAGGGCATGTTTTGTGCTGGGTTCCCTTTTTGGGTGCAAACAGACTGGTATGCAAATGGTTATTTCTCTTCCGGGTTGGTATTGAGATACTGAGAGGTATAGCATGGTTGTACCCCTATGTAAGTGGGTATTGCTCAATGGAGCAGGTTAGTTGGCCTGGCTCACTTTCAGCATAGCGGCTCCAAATATTTTGGCTTTTGGTAAAAAAATACATTTTGCTTAAAGAACTGAAATATGCTCAAATACTAATGTAAGTTCCATCGAGTTAGAGTAACTCCAGAGAGCACAGCAATAACCCTGTTTTCAGATATATCCGGTTAGAAAGGTATTTATGTAGAGCAGATATCCATGGGGCATTGAGCGGGAGAGCGCCATTCATTAACTTGCATTTATCATATTTGTTTCTGTAGTCCTATATTATTAGTAAGAACATAGTTTAGGTATTTTACAGCATGAAACAGAAAAGAAGCAACAACAAAGCTAGCAGGATATATAAAGAAAACATCCATAGAGATAGATAGAAACAATACAGCATTACAGAGCAACTGAGTGGAACTGCCAATGGTGCTATCTGATAAGGAGCCTGGTGGGTAGGATACTAGCAGGTTGTCATTGACTCTGCCATTGAATGGTCAATAGAACTGCCTTGTACTTTAACGTTAATTTGATGGTTGTTCAGGATCGTAGTGTTCGCGAAGCAGTTAAGTTTGGAAGGTGGTGGTATTGTTCGGCAGAGATTACAGGATCTTGTCATATGAAGTCAAGTGCGGTTTTAGAAGGAAGACTTCCTTGTTATGAATAGAAGGTGATTGCTGAAATCCCTGCTGGCCCTCATGTCCCCCATTATGTTGGTAAATGCAATATCTGGTTACCCCGTGATAAGTGTAACCATTCATGTGTGCTTTTTGTTGATGGGGTTATGTGGTTGGTAATATTGGTGGCAAAAGGCATGTGTGATCAAATACGTTTCATTTTCTGAGTGACAAGTTTTATACATTTAGTGCATTCTTTGGCCAGGGGAACAAGTGCCTAGGTGCAGGTTTAGTGGTTACCAGTGCACTTTTACACAAAGCTTTAGGGAGACTGGATGCGATTTGAATCTGATGCATGGTTGTGTGAGTACGTTCTAAGGCTCTCACCTATGGAGCAAACCACTTTGGAGTACCAAGCAATGACACTTCCCAAAGGTGGAGTGGACTGCAGTGTTGACCAGCACTCAAGAAGGGCATTCAGCTAGAGGCTGATTCTTCCTGGGAGACACATGATTGGCCTCAGTTCCCAGCTCCAAATGAGTTCATTTCCGAATATCACAGCTTGCAACGTTTCAGCCTTGGTATTGCCACATCCAGTTTCCCGATATCCTCTTTTGCCATGAAATAATCTGTGCCAATAGCAGTGGGGCATCAAGAAGCACCACATGCTGATTTCCCGGAGAGAAGGAAGTTGAAGAAAGCAGGAAGATCAAGAAAGAAGTGTAAGGGACACTTCAACCTGAGACTGTAACACTTCTTTTGTTTGAACCTCAGCTTGTCAGGAGACCAAGAACGTTTGTTGCCAAGAGAGAGAATCTGAACAGAACTCTTTTCCTTTGGAGATAAGAACCATGCCATCTTATTTTAATAACATTTACAAACCCCTCTTAGAGTTGACACAAAAGTGTAACTATTCCCTGATATGGATACATTATGTGCATACATTGTTGTCTGTCCTAGTGATTGACCACTGCCCACTTTGTGACAGGAGCTACCACTAGTAACAAGAACTGTGAGAGACCTTGTTTAAAATACCCTCGTGGCAATTACTCCATGAGTTCAAGCTGAGGTATATTAAGGCCCTTGGACTCTAGACACCAGTATGAGTATAGACTATCCTTTGAGAACTTAACATTCTTCTTTCCTCTTGTGGGTTCCCTAACACTAGCATGTTTTTTGAGAAACCTCCTTATTTTGATTCCGGCCTTGCCCAAACCCATGTATTTGAACTGAATAAAAGTACTTTTTGTAA
Organism: Ambystoma mexicanum; assembly: GCF_040938575.1. Lineage (NCBI taxonomy): Eukaryota > Metazoa > Chordata > Amphibia > Caudata > Ambystomatidae > Ambystoma > Ambystoma mexicanum. The sequence continues at coordinate 853,010,527 of NC_090932.1, read as the reverse complement.
AATGTGTCTGAGCTCCAAGTGTCATCCGCTTCATTGGCTTGTGACTGAAGGTAGTGTCTTGATGTGAATAAGCAAGTAGCTACACTCCTGGGTGTTACACTTAAAGACTTGAGCGGTTCCGGTCCAATAGTATGTGAATTATGTTTTGTCTTATGTGATGAAAGGAACTTGTGGTCATCTTCTCATGGACTTGGGCATGCTCTCCCCAGGTACTCAAAGCCAACTATAGCCCAGAGAGTTCTATTCTCAGACCATGTTAGCCCTATTTTGGAAAAGATGACATTAAACCACTACACCTTCCAAAATTCTCATCTGTGTTAGAGGAAAACCTGGACCAGATCCAGGAGAGTCAATTACCGGTCTAGAAGGTGTAGGACTATGGATAAACACTAGAAAGATCCATAAGGTAAAGAGGGAAGTGGGAGAACATGATCCATACCCAAGTAATCCAGACCCAGCCAACAGACCACTCTGGAAAAACTGCATCTTCCATAACCCCACTTGAACCAGAATAGAACATGGAAAACTAGGAGAACACACTTACAGACGTGGGTGCAGAAAGACTATGAAGAAGACCATAGCACTGCACAAAAGGGTTTTCCATCCCCCACCGAGGCAAATTTTATGGGAATGGGGAGCTTGCACCCATCAGCCTATTTAATACCACGAAGGAAAATGAAAGTGCAACCCTCACCCAAGTGGCAAACAGACATGCAATGAGAACTCTACTTCCTTCCCACACTACAGGGAACACTAGGTAGATTAAAGCTTATGTCTCCCTCATAGCTGCAAGCACTGGGGCGGGAGAATCGCCTGTAGACACCACTTTTGGTTAAATCAGTGGAGGAAATACTAAAACCAAACCACATGCAGGAAAAACGGCTTCACAGTCTACCCACCACTCAATGGAAGTCTTAGAACCTACCCGGGTAGCTTGCATACAAGAGACAACCAACATGATTTCTAGACACAGACTGACATCAGAGAGAACAGCAGTGGAATCCCATCCACTGGGGAGAACATTGTAGGAAGGAAGGGATCAAAGATGCTGGCTGGCCTTCTTGCAGACTTCCTCTTAAGGGTTATAACTACAATGCATTCCAGTTACTGAGCCTAGCCATATAAGTCACGTGAACCAGGCATTGTGGAAGACAATGTTCAACCTAGGCCCTATCTAATGGCAATCTCCCAGTACAGCAAGGAGGGAGTGTGTAGAACTGGCATGGTGCAGAGTGGGAGTTTGGAGGCAGAGGAACAGCATTAGAGAGTGTTGGAACCGAGAGCAGAAGGATTTGGAGCAGAAGGAAAGAGGCTGTATGGAGGGGGCCAGAGAGCAGGAGAGGTAGCAGTAGCTGGTGAAGACTAACGAGATGGTGGAGAGTAAGGAGGCGCTGAAATGCAACAAGGTAGGAAGAGAGGGGGTGGTGCAGAGTAAGGTGGTGGTGAGGAGTAACAACATAAGAATGGAGCAGGCTGGAGGGAGAGATACATGAATAAAGTAAGGAGGAAGGTGTACAGAGGAGATTGGGTGTAACATTTGTAGAGAAGAGGGATGTTATCCAGAAAGAGGCTTGAGGGACATCAAGAGAAGAGAGGAAGATTATGTTCAGGAAGATGCTGTAGGAAACAACAGAGGAGTAGTGTATTAAGGAGCAGGTTGGGAGAAGAGTTGAGGAGGAGGAGAAGACTATTTAAAATAAGGTTGGATTAGAAGACAGGATGTTAGGGAACAAAAGTAAAGCCCTTAGACTGAGGGGTGTGAATGAAGGGGTGGAGGTATGCACAAGTGGCAAGGCACCAAGGAGCTGAAAATACGAGAGAGATAAGAGGAGAGCAAGTGGTTGCAGAGAAGGTCCTTTAAGAACAGAGCTGTTATGACACGTAGAGGAGGTAGATGAGGGTGGGATATTGGGGACTGTAGTCAGGACCACAAGACCGAGAAGAGGAGATGTTACCCTGAATCAACCTGTAGAAATTCTCAGGTGGCCAAAATGTTGTGAAATCTCTCAGGCTTATTTCCACCTCACCCAGCATATGTTGCTACCTCTGGCAATGCCTATTAGACAGGTGCATGCTGTGAGAGGAGACCGAGATGAAGGGGATCTCTCGGAAGTTGAGAACAAGAAGCAGACAACCAGACTCTACAGACTGAGGGATCCGGGAAGCTGTGCAGGGAACACTTAACCTTCCAAAAAAAAAAGAAAAAAAAGATCATATCTCTACAGCTAGACACAAGGTCCACTGGCTCCTGGTCTGGGAATGTACAACATTCAAAACACTATCTCTAACACATAAATGTCTTTCAAACAGTGCCCCAATCTATCTAGCTAATAGAATGTCCAAAGTACAGTTCCCTCGCTACAGACGCCAAAAAGCTGGAGTCTGCAGGAACCCAGTGATTGCAGCCAAACAATGGAATGCCATGCCCTTAGCACTGAGATCAGATCCCTCCCTCTGGTCCTTCCGCAAAGGCCTCAAAACTTGGCTCTTCTGCCAAAATAACTAAGAAGCACAAGTACTATACACATTCTCTCCTATGCCTAACGTTAACTACTGTACAGCCTATCAGTTGAAGTAACTCATTGTAAACTGCAAAACTGTAACCTTTCCTGTCATATTATGTCATAGGGCCTCATTACGACCCAGGCGGTAAGTTACCGCCTGGGCCGTGACTTTACCACCATGGCGTAAACTACGTTTACGCCATGGTGGTTGGCGGACTTACCGCCCCATTCCGACCTTGGCGGGGCGGTAAGTCCCCAATCCCCATTTACCCTTCCCCATTCCCATTTTTGCCCCATAGGGCATAATGGGAGTGGGGAAGGCGTTAATTACGCCACCGTAAATTACGGTGGCATAATTAACTCCATGGTCCCTTAGCGCCATGGATTTTAACACCTGCTAAAAGCAGGTGTTAAAAGCGCCATGGCGCTAAGGGACCTCGTACTCAGGCGGTAAGGGTCGGCGCTGTTAACGCTGCCGTAAACCCCTTACCGCCTGGGTCGTAATGAGGCCCATACTCTGTAACCTAATGCAACTTGTAATGACTGCAACCAAAGACAATACTGAACGACTGTAACCGTCAATCTTATGTAACCAGCGCCTAGGTGCCTCCGGTTTAGGTGCGCTTAACAAATGTCAACATAAATAAATAACCCCCAACCCCTCCAAGACCCTAAGTAAAAGAGAAGGGAGAATATATCCTGGGAAAGGATCCCTGGATTGAGCAGTATGGGACCCAGAGACTTTTGACTGAACTCAGCGTCTTTGGTTGCACTCAGAGATTTCTGTTGACTGAAGAGCCTTTATGTTGTTGAACCTAAGGAGAAACCATACTTTACATTTTTGGGAGGACACTTAAAAACCCTCTCACTGTTCTGATAAAGAAAATCCCCTGACACGCTTCTGTTGTGTTGTGTCATATGCAGAGTGTGTTACATTTATTTGGATGGAAGCAACACGCCCAAGGGAAACAGTGGTTGCAGGTTTTCAGGCAGTAGAGCAGTCCAGAAACTTCGGAATTCAGCACCAGTCTGAGAACATTGATTCTGCATGCATAATACTTATTCTAAACATGTGTGCTGTATGCTGTCAAGGTGGTGGGAAACGTTGCTGCCAATGACCATCAGCTGAGAGCACAGTCTACACTTCACAGCACAGAGAGCATTGTGCATCAAAGTGTGGCATGGGACCAAAGCCTGCTCTGAGGGATTAGGGGGGCACTTCCCAGACTGTCTAAAATATTCCTAAGGACCCCAAGCAGTGAGTGAAGGCTCTATGTGTATGGAGGATAGCACTGGGGCAACACGCTGGTCTTGGAAGCAAGACCACGGAGAGCAACAGAGGTTCGAATCCTGGATCTGCGCTTAGAAACCGAACTCAGGTATGGAATTAGACACGTTATAAAACAAAAACAATTAAATAAATAAATATATATGTGGAGAAGGAGGGGGCAAACACACCACCCAGTGAAAGGACTTGTTTGAAGAAACATCTAAATGTGCCAAGAGATAGAACTGTTCTATTATTGGCACACATGTGGACTGTACACTGTTTTTACAGGCTTTGGGGCAGTGAGTTGGTATCATTATGGCTGAGGCAGCAAGTGAGACAGGGAGAGATTACATGAATTACTTTCTGCACTAGTACCTTCACTAGATTGAAGTCTGTCAAGAAACTAGCAGACAGAGCAGACTTGGCATGAAGACGGATGAGCAGTGGTCAAGCCTACCATAATCTGTGAGTTGCAAATGCGCAGTGAACATATGAATGCCCTTTGTGTGAGCAAGGGGTATTTCTACATCCATTTCACACCCTGGATATGGAAAAAGCTATGTTCAAGTAGAGTGTGTGGAGGGCTTTAGGGATGGACTGTGCCAAGGGATGTAGTAAAATGGCGGCCATGGTCATTGTACATTGTAAGAGCCTAGAGAGAATAGGATGGCACAGCGAGAAATTGATAAAATGCACTGAATGCTCTATGCAAGTTGTCATTTTGATATAGTGAACCGCGTTAATGTGCTCCGCATTTTCCAGCTAGTCAACAACATCTATTCCATCCTTAAGATGGTTTCATGCTGTTCCCCTCTGGGACACGCTGTCCCCTCTGGGCTCTTTTGTCTTGCCTTTAATGCTTGGGTATTGTTAGATCTGCCTCACGTCCCGCATGCGCGGTGACGTGAGACGTAATAATGGACCCACCTTGCTGGAAGGTAGGAAGTTCGGGGCAAGATCCTAACCTGGTGTGACATGTGTTATGTGCCTCCCGCGCCGCGCACCAGAAGGCCCACGAATGCGGCCCCTTTTGATCCTTATCCCACTCAGGCCCTCCACTATATCATGTTACCTGTACTCCTTAGCGCGTGTTGCTCTTTGTTTCGTGTTTCCACTGTTGTGTCCGGGCTCTCTTTAGCACCTTCCTCCCTTTGGGGCCTGCCCACCGTGTCACGCCCCGTACTAAGGTCTTCCACATGGCGTGCGCTCTGTGACTTCTTCCGGTGTCCACGCACCCTTCCCTGCTGATGTCCTCATGGGCACCAGTTAACCCTTCACTAACTTGCTGTGCCTATTCGGCAAGGATGCTTTCGCGTTAGGGAATGTTCGGCAAATCCATCTTTTAGTTGAAAGAGACTCCTCTTTTGTCGTCTATTTCATGAAGTAAGATTAATCTATACTGCGTAACACAGGGATGGTAGTTTCCATGGCCCTTTTGTCAGGCACACACGCTTAAAGGTTGCGCTGTGGACGGAAAAAAAAGCAAAGAAGTTTTCTTCTAATATGATGATACAACCTACAGCTTGGCAACCACTAGGCTGTGAAACAAACTGAAAACAGCCTTCACCCTTTAGATATTATATATTATTCTCTTTAATGTCCATTTAAAATGTCAATATTCGAAGGGCCGTATAGACTCCATGGGTGTTTTCAAACACATGCCAACAATCCGCTTTAAAGCAGACCCGCCGGCATGCTTTCCCTGTGAATCAGCACCAGTAACACCTTCTCCCTATTGTGTGGCTCCGACACCCACTAAACATGCATAAGAAAAATAATATTTATTCTGGGGATACGTTACAGTTCATCCTCTTAAAGGTCCTTGGCAACTGTGCCAGGAAACACATTCTCGGTCCCTTAGGAAGTGTTTCCTGTTTGAGCTGCGCATGACCGCCCCTTCCTCTCACTAGTGCTCCCAGCAATTTAATTCCTGCCTCGCTTAAATCCGCCATCATCATCTAATGTATGGAGAGCAAAAATGTGGTCAAAATGCAAGGGGTTTATTTAACAGCCCCCTTAGACACTGAACAGGAGGGTGCATCACAGGATTAACAAGGGCAGGTGTAATAGCAATGACCCTCCCAACCAACAGCACACGAGATTAGTGAAAAGATATGATGCTATTTAAATAATTATTTTATACACACGCCGGCTATAAACACGAGCAGCAGTTGGGCGGTTATTGCCCATTCGCCATTGAATCCATTGGACCCAATAGGGGTTTCATGGCGCAATTAGCGTTGTGCTAATAGCGCCCAAAAAGGGCGTTAAGCAGGGTTTTTACCTCCAGCGCAAAGCGGGAGGTAAAACTCCATACTTGCCGCCCAACTCATGATAGGGCTACCTCCCAACTCGTAATGTGGCCCTATGTATGTACCAGAAGCATTTTGGGCTCCGTATGCAGAGGTGCACAGAGCATATTTTCGACACAACAACACTAGTTCTGGGCAAATGTTCTGTGATTCCCCGAATTACCCAACATTTTCCCGAATTACCCAACATTTTAAGGGAACTTGTTTCCCTGCTACTTTAAAACTTTTTCAGAGATTTGACAGGAGCAAATCGAGGTCACCAATTGGATACAAATTAGGCCCTTTCATGGGACGCCCACAGTGGCCTGGCTGGCACGTGAGGGCCAGTCGCCAGGTACAACCTGTAGTGGGAACTGAAAACATTCATTGAGTTCTTCTGGGGGTGCTCAGGGGGCGAGGCAGGCCCTGGCGAGCAGTGGAGCGGAAGGTATGGGCGCAGTATTGCTTTAAATATGTGCAGAGGGGCTCAATCCTAGCCTCAAATGTGTCTCGGGAAAATATGTGGGCTATGCATCCCAGTAATTTAACAAAGCAGATAGCACTTTGGGGTTTGTGTCCTGTGCATTCACGTGCCTCACTTTTGGCGGAGTTCGTCCAGCCTTACAAAGGACACATCTGGCAAACCCTTGCGTTTGCCAGGAGGAGTGACACTGACAACTGTCTGTGACAGGATATATTAAATAGCCGTATAAATGACAGCGCCAGAAGCCTTGCCCATGAGAAATCCTTTGCTAGTCAATATGCCAACCAGAATTCATGTGCCATGCCCATGGCCAACAGAGAACCACAAAGAAAACCCCTTGCTGGCAATTGCAGTAGATACTTATTTTAATAAATGCAAATTTGCGCAGATAAATAAATCAATATGCCAGCTAGCGTTAGAGTTATTGGTTCCAGGTAACCCGTTCATCAGGTGCGGTGCACTTGAAGGTTCTCCATCTTGTACAGTTACATAGAAAAAATCAATTCCTCCACACAGAATAATTGCCCATTATTTACTGTGCAGAAAGTGTTTCTATCAGTAGCTGGGTCATTTGCATATTGTATTTAAATTATTTTTGAAGGGCACCCTCATCTCGAAGGCAGTGGAATGCTGTACAGTAACATCCATTGTAGAATTACATACAATTTCAAACTTATCAATTAAAGGAATCATGCATTGGCAATGCCAACAGTTTTGGGCTTTTGTGTAGGCATGAGAAAGGCACTTGCCAGGCGCTGCCATAGTGGTATTAACTGGCCATTGGTGGTAGTGGGTGCAAAATGGTGCTGGTACCTGAGAATCTAATAGCAGTGCCTTGCAAATGCCTAATACTTATGCACAAGCCAAACATGTTGGCTTTGCCAATGCTTGTTTTTAACAGGACTTCAGGTGATGACAGGCATAGGGCTTAGACATCGAGTGGCTTAAGGGATATCTGGTTAAGACATTTCTATTACACCAGTAGTGCGTTTACTACTCCAATTCATTCATTTACTCTGAGAAGACTGCTTTAAAAAATCACTGGTAGGCACTTGAGTGCAAGGTTTGATGTTAACGCTTGGTTAAAGCTAGCTCAATTAGTTCCCATGAGGAGGTTTTTTGGTGGGGAGGGGCAGGAACTGGGTGGGAATGGCCATAGGGTTTACCATGACCATGGCCAGTCAATGGGTGGGCAAGCAGACAAACAACACACACAAGCGTGTGTCCCTGCTCATATGCCATTTCTCCCTATCTGTACTCTAATGCAATAGTTTTGGCTTATAGGTGGCGCAAGGGCCACCCAAACGCCTAAACTAAAAAAGGAAATGTAATAGAATAAAAAAGGAAGTAAAACTTGATGCAGCTCAAAATAAATTGTGAGGGCAAAAACATAACGATTGTAATGTCCTAAATCTGACCAAGAAAGGTTACCCGAAACAAGTATGTTTTAAAAGGCTTTCTGATGTTTAAGAGAGAGGGGAGCATACAGATCCCAACAGAAAGCATAATGCAAACTTGGCACCCCTAAAGCTTAGGCTGAGATTGCCTTGTTGGAATATGTTAGCCTATTGATTTTGGAAAGGGCTACATACTCACAGTGACACCTGGAAGCTATGACTGCAAGTTCGCCTCCAGATGAAAACTCGAGAGCAATGTGTAATTATGGGTCCTGGCCAATGATGACTCTGACATCCCGGGATGTACCAGTGACTCCTTTAATATGTTCCTTTTACATTAGACCAGGTACATAAGGTCAGGTACACATAAGTTAAGAGCAACATGCATGGCATCCTCTGTCAGGGGGTCTACATCTCCAACTGACTCTCACAGATCACCACTCATACATCAACATTCTCTCAGGCTGCATTCTCTGTCACTCACTCCAACATTCAAAGCATTCTACTCAGGGTCCAGGGGAAGCTTAGTCACTACATATATCCCCCCTTAATAATAACAAACAACACCTACCAGCAAAAGATACACACTCACAAACACACACCATCCAATGCACGTGCATCTCTTACTTCAAAACAGGAACACTCTACACATACCTAAAACCGTCCTCACCCTGTGGGACAATTATTTCTCCAAACAATGACTCTCCCCTTTTCTACACAGTAAAGAAGAGACACCATCAACATCAACAAAGATACCCTTCCAAACTCCTCAACATTATCAGGCATACCAGCCCTACTACAGGTTTTCTCATCTCACAGCGCACAACATCACATCATTCACCCAGCTCCCTCACAACCCTCTCCATACCACAACTCACTGGCTGCACACACCACATTGTCCATTCAACCAGGCTGGATATTCCGAATACCCGGATAGCCAACACCACAACACTCAGTGTTACTATCCCACATGTGCCCGTGTTGAAAAACACCTTGTACACACACCTCTTCAACTACAGTCACCGCATCATACAACTATTCATCATACCACAGGACATAGGTCAACAATTATTTTCACTAACACTTCAACATGTCATACAATTTAAATAAATGTGCATTTCTACCAACAATGAGTTCTAATCTTAAACTTCCAAGATCGTTACCATGAATAAAAGTCCCACCTGTAAAAGCAAAATCATTAGTGTGGCAACATTTCACAAATAACGTTTCTGAACTCCATTTACTGCAAAACTAACCAGTCCACACTGCCTGTGGATCTTTAAAGTCCATCTGTGGGAAAAAACTGTCAAACATATTTTTTACTATTAACTCACAAATATCCACTTCACTACTGTACATTCCTAATAGAGGCAAGGTCTCCCAAACTCATCCAGTGCACACAAAATCAGTTGCACTCACCATCTCATCACATTCATCATAGAATATCTACAGCCTCACATAACTACTACTATAACAACTAATAACCCTAACCAGAACAAATAAACCAATTTGTCTTCATTGCAGCTCCTCCTGTCAACATCAACTTAAAACAAAAGTACCTCTGGGGACACGGCCCTTCTTCCCACTGGTCTCTTGACCAGCCCATTTCCAATAACTCAGTATTCTTCTGTGAATACCCAGCGTACTGCAGTTGTTCGCCGGCATTCGCTTAATTTTCTTTATCTTCTGCATTGCCCAACACCCTAGTAGTGCATCCCACGAGCAGCACCCACATTGAGGTAAGGGTCCCTCTCCAGCTCGCAACTTAAGCCTCACAGTACTGAATCAACAACAATGTGCTTTACTCCTGTAGTGCTTTCATTCCTCAGCAAAGTCTCAATTCGAGCTTCTCAGCCCCTTCAAAGTGCTGCAATGGCTCCAAGCCCCTTCATTACTGCAATTGAGCTCCAAGCCCCTCCAATGCACAGCAATGGGTTCCAAGCCCCTTCATGTTATGGGGCCTCACCCCCACCGAGGCACTAATTCTTCACAGCTCCTGTATCCAATGTTCCTTTGCCCGCTGGCTGGCACCTCGCTGCCACCTGGCCCTGGCGCTGCCCTCTACATCCAGCACATCCAGCACTGACCTTCTCTGCGCCTACTAGCAAACAGCACTGCCCCTACATGAGAGAGGATCTTTTTCTTTGGTTGGGGGGCGGTGCATGTGCCTTCCTTTGAGCTGTCCCCCCAGCACAGCCAGCATCCTCGTCGCCATTGTAATGATAGGTCCTAGCCAATGATGACTCTCACATCCCGGGATGTACCAGTGACTCCTTTAATAAGTTCCTTGTACATTACACCAGGTACATAAGGTCAGGTACACATAAGTTAAGGGCAACATGCACTGCATTCTCTGTCACTCACTCCAACATTCCAAGCATTCTACTCAGGGTCCAGGGGAAGCTTAGTCACTACACAATGCACTATGGCTATGCCAATTAGCAGAATAATGCTGCTCCATAGAAATTGTCATTGTCTTATAGGACAGTGCTATTTTAAACAGAGCTTTATCGACCCAGTACCAACAGCTCTCAAGAGAGCAACAACTCACCACACATACGTTTCACTGCACCTCTTTTCAGCTAACCTTCACACCCATAGAACATGTCTGTGTGGCTCTGTTCTCGAGGTGAACTTCCAGTGATGGCTACTAGGTGGTGTTGTGTGTGTGTTTGTATGTGTCTTTGTAGCTGAAAGGGCCTATTCACACAGATTGTATCTGTTTGCTTGGTGTACACTTGAGTTGTGTATACAAGTGAACTGCCCTATAACACAGCAACAATTTTCTATGAGGAAAATGTTCAAGATTTTCACCTAATTTGTGTACATTTTGCTCTGTCGCTCTGATCGGATGTGAACATCCAGTGATGGATAATAGATTGTGCTGTGCGTATGTGGCTTTTTACGGAACATTTCCTATTGTAACAAATCATGATGGGAAGGGTAGATAACTTGGTTAAAGTCGTGTTTTAGCAATTCTTTTGATTGTAGGTAGGTGTGTGGTCTAGGGTCAGGGACTTATATATATCTAAAGGCGATTTAAAGATTTTGAGTTGTGTAAAATGTGCATTGTGTGTAACCTACTTTTGGGTGAAATTGTGAATACTTTGTTAGAGACAGAGTGGAATCCGGAAAGCTCGTCATAAAGAGAGACACCAACGGTTATATTGACACATCTGTGAGTGTTACACACCTAATCCCAACAGGAATGGTGTGGGACTTTCCTGTAATCTTTCCAGCCACACACATTATGGCATTTACTGCTATTTCAAGGGTGCAATCCAGCAGTGGCATATCCGATTGTGTAAGTGTAGAGTTTAGGGTGCCTAGGAATGCTCCCAAGCATTGTTTGTTCTATTTCTCTTCAAATCTTTATATAGAAGAGGCCGGAACTCTAGTCAAAAGTTGCATTTGACAAGCATATGAGACAAGCCACTGGTCACATATTACCCGTGCCTCCATTATTTTATTTGTAGAAGCAAGCTTTAAGCATCTTTCTAGGAATCCAAACCGTGTGGTGGAGTCTTCAGCATCTTGAGTGAGTGTTAGAGGGTGAGATTTCTCATTTGAATGGGGACTGCTTTACATTTGTCCATTGATTCTCAAAGAGGGGGTTGGAATAAAATATGTTGAGGTTCATCTCCCATATCATATTTAATGTATTAACGTCTTTCATATTTTTACTTATTTTCTCTAGGAACACAATTAGATTGGGGGTGAAATTACAAAGATTAATTTTGACTTAACACACATTTAGTTTTTGAAAGTTGTTGAATTTAGTGTTCAGAAAGGAACGTAAGGATTGTAATTATTAGTGTGGGGTATGTCTCATTCACAGATATTTTACAAGCAATATCCCATTTGCTGGCACTCTATACCTGTATTGTGGCAGTTTTGCTGGTACTCTATACCTGTATTGTGGCAGTTTTGCTGGTACTCTATACCTGTATTGTGGCAGTTTTGACTGTTGATCAAGTTTTTGTGTCAGAGAGAGAGCAGCATTTAATCTTGTTTATGTGGATCTTCAATTGTTTGCCAATCAATAGCAACGTCTATGCAGTAGCTTCTAGGATAATGTTAACATCTGATATAGTTCTGTTTAATGTGCTAAGGAGCGTGATGCTATTGCGTGAATTAGTACGTGTTTGAGTTTACAGCAGTGCGGGCTAGTCTTGTGGTTCTTCCTCAAGCAATCTAGCACCTAGGGCAGCAACATAGGCATGTCAGTAATAGAATGCGGTGGGCAGATTTAGTCCACCCAATTCTTCAGCTTTTGAAGCTTATGAAAGGCTATGCACAGTTTCTTGTTTGATACTTTGTACTAATTGAGTGAATATAAGTGTCAGTTTGTTTGGTGCCATGCTTATCATATTGGTATTCAAGGGAGTAATTTGAATTGATTCATTTATACTACACCATGGATAAGTATTTTGCAGCGCATTTAGGAGTTAGGCTTTCTATTATTTGGATAACTAGCTTCGCTGTTAGTTTCTTGGTTTCAATCGGGTCAATGAAAATAGGATTCCCAAGACTTTCAGAGAAACCAGCTGCCATTTTAACACAGATCATTTAATCATATCTTTGGGACTATGTAAGTTCATTGGCTTGATTTAGGATTTTTAACTATTGAAAGTGTACCTGAAAATGCAGCATAACCTGACAGTCTTATTAGGGTGCAGTGTAAAGACGAGGGGATATCAGAGATTAATAATATGATGTTTGCATGGCAGGTGATGTTAAATGATTTGCTGCATATCTCAAAGCACTGGATCTTTTTTCTGCTCTTCCAGTGTTTATGAGAGGTCCCAAAGCTATTAAAACAGTAAAAAGGACACAGCACAACACCGTTTATCTTTGACACAAAGGTTGTCAGAAAGGGGCAAGAGCATCCATGGCAATTGATGCCAAATTGTCAGACTGTTTCTTCACTTGCTGTATTATATAGAAGAAGAATCTGGTATTGTTACTTCTCATTGTATTTTTGGAAGGGGTGAATAATCTCTGGAAACGTTTTGAAAGAATATGAGACAAGAATGTTGAATATAAACCTAGCAATCGAAATTCATACGGCTGTGGTCTGTAATTTGGCAGCTTTTGGGGATCCAAGATAAAACAAAATCTGACTTCCTTGGAAATGAATCAGTTGAGCAAAACCATCAGACTTTGAATTACTGTACCTTGAAGCAATCTGAAGAATGCAGCTATGAATCAGTTTATGCATGATGCCTATCTAGCTGGAACGGATTATTTCATCTTGCTGTATGGGGGTTTCGTGAGATGTTGGGCATCACGGTCTGCAGTGGTTTCACCTCCAGAGGTTTTATATTGCAGTGTTTTATCATGCCGATTTGATCGCCACCACATACTAGATATACAGGGGAGGTGTTATGTAGTGGGCCAAAAAGGGAGTAGGCAGGGAGTAGATAGGGTAGGGGGGAGAGGAGTTTGTTGAGGCTCCCCTTTACAAGAAAAATTAAACAATCTTCAAGGAGAAACTGCCCCGACCAAACACTCCACTGTAATGATTACTGAAATTAGTTCACATTGGTGTTTGAGGTCTTTAATTTTCTCCTTTACAGATAATACTTTTAATGATTTTATTTTAGTAGGCTGGTACCCAAGCATGTCACTTCTTAAGGCTGACTCGGAATCATAGAAGGAAGTGATTGAACTTGCAATGCTGTTGTAGGTTTGGGAGAAGTATTTTCTGGTCAGTAGATGTTTTCTTCAGCACCTTTTGATGGTTTAGAATGGCACCATTTAGACATGTTTCGTGTTTGTCAGGGGTTCGAGCATGTTATTCGTGAATCGAGATGCCAATTAGTTCTATTGTTGGGTGAGAGGAGATTCTATTGTTGGGAAGGGTATTGATTAAAAGGTATTCTATTTGCAAGTATCTGCGGTGAGGATACTAGAAAAAGACACATTGTTTGCTTGATTGACTTTGAGTTATCCATGTGTTTTCGAGATTGAGTTTACACAGGAATTCAAGTATTTTTAATGATGCACATATTCTAAATGTAAATTTGGAATCTCTGTCCAATATCGGACCAAGTTGGAAATTCAAGTCTCACTTCACATTGAGTGTAGATCCTAGATGGATGAGTGACATGCTCCTTTTTACTTCTTTCCAAACGTTCCCGAGCTTAATAAGTAAATATTCATAATATACATGTTTTCTGTGTCATGTTGGAAATACAAGAGAAGCCGTCTACATTCTTTATCACTACTGTTTGAAATGTAATACAATTACCACACACCTTTTGCTGACTTAAATAGAAAAGAGAGGAAATTCTACCAGCTGATTTTCCATCTCTTTTGCTTATTCAGCTTTCTTGTAGTAGCAAAATGTCACCTGGAAATATTGCTTATTAATCGAGAATTAGTTTCAGCATCAGTGAGTGGTCTAGTCTTTTCACAAGTAGGGCATCATCTGTGACAAAGTTAAAGTGAATATTGCTACCAGCTGTTACATGGTGCCTAGATCCTCCGTTGCCATTTAGAAAGATCACTGGAGTGGTTTTGAAGTGAACTGGTGTGAATAATGCTGGTGTTTGGAGGAAAACTATTGACAAATGTGAATAAATAGTGGGTATACACATGCCAAGCTACCATTTTGTTTTCCAGAATATTAGGTGCTAACTTTGCCCTGTATTATGCGTTATACCTCGAACCACTCCTTGTTTTTCTGATTACAATGGGTAAAACAGAACTACACGTACCAACGTCAACAGGAACAAAACAGAACTGGCTCGAGGTATCAGGCATGACACATGCATCTTACCAGCTATGCTAAATGTATAAAGAAGTTCAACGAAAAGGAGACAGCAAACAGAAGAGAGCAAGCCCTTTAAGAACTCCATTATACTAATAATAATAATAACACAAATATATAGTATTATTATTATTATTATTATAATTATTATTAATATTATTATTATTATTATTATTATTATTATTATTATTATTATTATTATTGTGATATTCTTGTTTGCATGGGTCATGTCATTTCTGTTTGTTCCTTTACAGTAACTTCATCAATCTCCTGACTGTATTGCATTTGTAGTACCCTCAAATATTTTTCGAGAGATTATTGGGCGAACAAAAAACAAACACCTATAATACATCATCATTGTAAAAAAGGGAGAATAATTTGCATGATAGACATTTTCTTGTAGTTTAGTCATTTAACATTTTATAAAATAGAAGCTCAATTATAATAAATGCTTTTTTAAAAGTATAAACACTATAAAGTAGTTATGGCAGGCAAGGTCAGCAAAACACAACAGTTGATGGCTGGAAGGTTTACAATGAATCTTAACCTCTGGCATTGCTCTGGGCAACACTCAGAAGGGGAAATACCATATGCAAATCAGGCTTGGTCCCACCCCAAAGGGGGCAGTCCAGCCTGAACTGCTAGGTCACATCCCTTCTGCACGAGACCACAAACATCCCCAGACATGTTTCTGCCTTGTTGGGCCTAATCAGTAAGGAGCAGCTTGGGTCTCAAGGCCCAGCAGGCACAGGACCCACATCTGGGCATACCCGTCCCACTTAGGGTGACTGTGGCAAAACACAAGAGTGATAGCTGGAAGGTTTAGAATGAATCTTAACCTCTGGCATTGCTCTGGGCAACCTCCAGACCATTGTTCTTCACCTGCCAAGCCATTACCGAAGGGGAAAGACCATATGCAAATCATGCTTCGTCCCAAAATATCAGAAATATAGGGCAACTGGCTAATGCCTAAACTGGTACATTTACTGATTACACATTTTTTGCCTTCCTAAGCCACCAATGTTCATAGAGGAAATGGCAAGCTCAGCCACTGTAAACCCTGCAGATGTCGAAATGGTCCCTCCATTGGACAAAATATAGACCACATTTCAAAGTCTGGCCCGCTAGATGGCATATGGTCTTTCGCTTTGCTTTACTTTTGTGCAACTTTACTTCGCTGCCCATTATTATTGCTCACTGTGGCAGAATAAGGGGTCATTTATCATATTGTGAACAGTTCCTTGGCAGATCTGTGTATATGCATCTACTGTGATGCAGGCCAATGTGTGTCGCAACTTGCAATATTTCTGTAGCATAGGGAGAAAGGCAGAGAATATCCTTAAAATGCCAAGAGCATCTAGTTCATTAATTTAATGACACATAAAATCAGGGCTCTATTACAGTGAAGCACACTACTGTATGTTAATGTTTTGTTTTTGGTATACACACTATAGAACAGGTACTTAAAACCTGATGTAGAGATGTGGGTAGGGAGTTAGCAGTCTAAGGAAAATGCTGTAGCCTAAACTCGTTCATTTACCCAGTACCTAGTTTGATTTCTCCTATGCGACCGATGCTCATATTGGAACTGGATACCCAGGCATAAAGTTACACCATCTTTCAAATTTGGTCTTTCAAAGTTCAGTCCCCCTTAGATGACCAGTGCTCTGTTTAATGGGGAAATCATAATTATTGCGTATTAGATGCTGGGAAAACATCTCCAAAAAAGAATAGATATTTGTTGGGAAGCATGTCAATGCAAGATTTAAACAGTGTGATCTTAAGAGGTTGTTTCTGCTGGCTCACGTGCAGTAATTCTGTCAATTTCCTGATTTTCGGATATCTTTAAATCATTACAGTGAAGCATATTCACTGTCTCTCTAAACGTCTGTGCTCTCATCAAGCCCCCCTCCACTCTAACCACACCAGCTAGTACTTATTTCTTGTGCCACATCCCAAGTAGAATGAATATATTCCTTGTGGAGGCCTGTTATGTTATTTTGTACAACTCTACTAAGGAACATTCACTACTCTAAAACATTATGTTGCTCATATTGTTATTTTTGGATCCCCCTAATAAAAATAGCAATGGCACCTGCTGCCGAGAATACCGAAGATAGTCCTTCCATTGGTCCTGATCAGTTCCGAAGTGTGGTCCCCCAGATGATCTTGCTCTTTTACTTTTTATTATTTTCCTTTTGTTGTTAACATTTCCCTTTTTTTGTTTCCAAATGTTATTTTTAGGTCTGAAATGTAGTGTGGGGACTAAGCAAAACAGCTAGAGGGAGGGTGTTGATAAACATCTAAACACAATAAGTTTGTTGAGTGATCAAGGATGGCCTTGCATAAACACAACAACTTCACAGCCGGCCATTGCGCATTAAAAATAGAAAACTAAAACAGTAGGGCATGCGTGTAGCGATCAAGACCCAGCTCCCATGGCTGTTCCTTTTGTCTTCAAAGTCCCTGTCGACATGCCTTGGTTGTATGGAAAATGGTATTTTGTAAAATTGTTTATATTCTAATTATTTCTGTTTGTTTAAATGCTATGCCACTATACAGCATTTAGTGCCACAACAGTTTAAAATACTTTTTTTTAAATGTGCTAGGTGCTAATTTTACTGGCTCCTATATAGTATGTCCACCACTCTCTTACTTGTATTCCATCTGTACCACATTGCAGTGATTCGTATTCACTTCTCACTCACTTTGAGGTATCTTCCCTAATTTCAATCAAGTGAGCAGTGGGTTTTATTTGTAAACCATGTGTTAGTCATTTAGGTCATTACAGTTCACATTTGCCATGAAGCAGATAGTATTGTGGCAAAGGTTCAAATGTGTTTCGGACAATATTAAAAATGTCAATGAGAAGTCTTATATATGTTTTGATGTAATCATAGGCCATTTCAGGACGTCATAAGCCTTTACACCGAACACTGAAACTCCTTTAAAACTCTTGACTTTGTTCTACCTTTAACTTACTGCCAGCTCTCCTCTGCCACCCGATTTATGCATGTCCAGTTGCAACTTTTCTGATCTTTCCTCCCAAAAACCATCAAGTAGATATCAATGGCTTTCCTCTCAGGTGTTTAAATCAATCAAACACAGTCTTTCAATTGTAGGCCATTTTTGATCATAACAGTTTCTATTTTAAAATTAAGTAGAGAACTGGCATATTTCTTGAAACCCAGTTTACAAGGCTAATCAATTTGTCCTCAAATTTGTTGTCTGTTCCTCTACACTTCCAATGCTCTGCTTTGAAGATAAAAAACATGTTTACAACTCACCTTCAAAACAATGTGCATAACACACAGAGCAATCCACGGCAAGGAGCGGATTTAATCCAAAAGAAAATCACCATCTTCAAGCCGACAAGAACACTTAGATCCAGCAACGACATTTGCCTAGAACCTAAACCCTACACGAGGGTTCCCGAGAGAAACTCTTTCCCGAGAGAAATTCAAATTATGGAGGACCTTCTAACATTCAGAAAATGTTTCAAAACCTGGCTCTTCAGCTATGAATGGGATGAAAACAACTGAACAACATCTGCGCACAATCAAGTGGACAGACAACAGAAAAGTGATGGGGAGTGGGTCGGAGCAGAAGGCAGGTGAGAAGACAGCCCTCTAACTGGGAAGGGTGGTTGGAGACCAGAAGTGTATCTCATGTCGATAGAGGGCCAAAGGTGGAAACAAGGGAGGGAGATGTGTCCCACTTAATCGGACCAGCGAGCGTGTGAAACTCGTCACACATAAAGGAATGCGGCCCGACGCAGAAACCGTGCAGCTCACAGACTGACCATGGGGCACAGAGAATACATCATTCAGGGAAGAACTCAGAGGGAGGGGTAATTGCTACACATTAGAATGAACGAAAGGAAACGGGATATGGGTCTCATTTAGTCAGAACGTTGTTGGTAGGAAATGTACTGCCACTAACTAAGCTTACTAAAAACTCACCCTTCTGCATACACCTTGTCAAACTCTGAACTAAACACAACCATCCCTCTAAAGCACCACAAACCGCATGCACTTAACAACACCAAAACACAAAACAAACCACACATAATCTCGCCCAACACCACATGCCGAATACCTCACAAAAAACAACACCTACGCTCAGTGACTGGTTTCTCCAAACTGAAGCTACCAAAAGCACATCACAGCTCTGTTGCTCTATTTCCCGCTCAGTCCTACTAACATACCCATTTTACTGATCCGCCAGAGTGCCAAGAGATCATGTGGGTGACGCCAGTGCACGGTATAAGAATATTGAACATAACTTAACATGCACAGTACACTGGCAGGTGCCAGGCACCATCACAATACTGACATTATTTTTTAAAGGACTTTCATTAATGTGCTATTCGTTTTCTGCAACTAAGCTGCTTCACAGATTCAGGCATGGAATAAAACTTTCATAAAAATAAGAGGTATTGAACAGTAACGTATGGGGAGAGAATCGTTGATACAGCGTTGATTATTCATTTCCCTTTAGATATTCTACCGCTTGCAGCATTTACCTCAAAATGGGCACACTCAAGGCAACTATACCCTTTTCCCCTTCTGTAATGGAAACAGTTACTCACTTTATATTTTTCTGCCCCTGGTATTCATTTCAAAGAAACACATGGATTAAGCCACTCCTTAAAAATACAGGATCAGGCACCTGGACACATCCTTTTGTTTTCTCAAGGTTTGTAAGAATATAGAAACGTCTGTAGTTTACACACATTTTCCTCAAGCTGCCCTCAAATTAAAGAGGGGAGTTAGCCCAATCAGACGCGATTCTGATCCCCTGCAGCTCGGCCTATGGCCAGTACCCTTTTTTGACAAGCTTGCAAATAGCCACTTTACTAGTGTCGTGGCTATGTGATGTTTTTTTTTTTTTAACTCTTGGTTGAAATAATTTGAAATCTTTGGTAGCATTATGACTTGTAACTGACCATCGATCTCAAACTTTTATCCAGAATTGTCCTGCTGATGTTGCTATTGATACTGTGCACATCTGTACTTGGTTTGTTTGTAACTTTTGATGTAAAGTCATTTTAACTTTAATGGCATTGATCCGAATAAAGTATTGTATTGTTAAAAAATAAGGCAAAACTAAAGCCTTCCACCACCTTCAGTAGTTTGAGATGCAAAATGTTACTGTTCGTTTTGTCATAACAGTTTGCATAAAAAAGTAATATAACCAGTAGAAAAATACAATTTAAATTGAAAGAAAAGGTGGTGCTCTCCGGTGGAGGTTCAAACACAGCTCTCCAAGTCACTCCATATTTTCAGTGTCAGGTCTTAAATCATCCATACTACCAATGCTCGTGTCTGGAAGCATATACAAGAGTATTTAAACGTTAGCACTGCATGGTCCATTACTGTGCGCTGGGCTCCAGCTTGGGCACAGCACTGAGCATATACACTGCAGGGCAGTAGATAATGCGACTTGTTGTATATGGCGGAATCCTTTGACATGAATAGTTTATTTTGTGCCTAGCACCACATTGTGGAAAATGTGTAGAGGTGCAGTTGGTTTTCTTTCAGGTATATAGAAGTTGAAGAAAAAAGCAAAACATATTTTGGCGGTGGAACACTGAGATACAGGCTATCATATTGTGGCAAATGGTATGTTACTTGACGGACAATATTATAAATGTTGATAACAAGAACTGTGTTCGCTCAGTGTTAGTTTTGGTGGGTTTGATAATTTTACAGATGAAACACAGTTATTTCATGACCGTGGGCCTCATTACAGGTCCGGTGGTAACCCTGTCGGTGCTGCCAATGGGTTGTCGCTGGACCCTAAAAAATTACTGGCGCCTGACTTTGCAGTGCCACCGGGCTATTTCAAGTCCAGCGGCCGGGAAGTCAGGCGCCGGTGCTCCCATGTCCCCATTCCCATAGAGTCCTATAGGACTCTATGGGAATGGGGACATGGGAGCACCGGCACCATTGCTAACGGTGCCAGTGGTCCTGTGAAAACTCTGCGGGCGGGTGCCGTCCCACCCGACAGGTCTGACCTGCCACGCAGGAGGGCACCCACCCGCAGAGATGTAGTGTGCTAGTACAGAAACAACGGTGCTGGTAAGCTTACCGGCACCGTTGTTTCTGGACTGGCACAATAAGGCTCCATATATGTGTTATAGGCTATTTAATACCTGTATCTTATAGGGTATGATGCCGCTTTGGTAAGCTTGCAACTCTTTTGCTCATTGAGCTTAAGGTGTGACCTAGCCAGTGTGTGTGAGGTTGTTGCTTGGTCCGTATTTTATTTTATATTATTTTTGCATTTATAGCAGCGCCTAAGACCCTCAGGCATCACGGCGCTAGTTACATTAAGTGCGAAGAGACCGTTTATAAAGTACAGGACAACTTACACAGGTGAGTAAGAAGAAAAGATCAATGTGGATGCACAGTCTGGTAAAGGCGTACCTCTTGGTATGGGGGGCTAATTCAGGTGTGTATGTAAGCATGCGGCAGCCAGGTAGGATTTCAAATGCAGTGTGGGGCTGAGCGTGTCAACACCAGTGGTAATAGATAGGGTAGATGCGAAACACAGCGCAGGGCTGAGAAATGTCAATCCAGTGGTTACAGGTACGATAAATGCAAAACACAGCACAGGGCTGAGAAATGACAATCCAGTGGTTACAGGTAGGATAAATGTGAAACACAGCACAGGGCTGAGAAATGACAATCCAGTGGTTACAGGTAGGTTAGATGCGAAAAACAGCACAGGGCTGAGAAATGACAATCCAGTGGTTACAGTTAGGTTAAATGCGAAACACAGCACAGGGCTGAGAAATGACAATCCAGTGGTTACAGGTAGGTTAGATGCGAAACACAGCGGAGGGCTGCGAAATGTCAATCCAGTGGTTACAGGTAGGAGAAATGGGAAACACAGCGCAGAGCTGAGAAATGTCAATCCAGTGGTTACAGGTAGGTTAGATGCGAAAAACACAGCTGAGGGCTGAGAAATGTCAATACAGTGGTTACAGGTAGGTTAAATGGGAGACACCGCACAGGGCTGAGAAATGTCAATCCACTGGTTACAGGTAGGATAAATGGGAAACACAGCGAAGGGCTGAGAAATGTCAATCCAGTGGTTATAGGTAGGTTAAAAGCAAAACACAGCACAGGGTTGAGAAATGTCAATCCAGTGGTTGCAGGTAAGTTAAACGTGAAAAACCTTGCCTAATGTTATAGGGGCTACATTAGAGGTGCAAACAGGCATTAAGTCAAAAAACAGTAGGTGTGCACATTCTGGAAAAGCCTTTGCTCATGGTATGGGGGATACAACAGAAGTACAAAACGAGCATACAGACAACTTCAGTAGGTGTGCACAGACTAAAAGAAGCCTCGCCTGGTGGAGCAGGGGCTACAGAAGAAATGCGTGAAAGCAAAGGGCAGAATCGGTAGGTGCATACAGACCTCATGGTTCAAGGGCGATATATGGCGAAATAGTGCAGGTAAACAGTTTGCCAGAGGCACAGATCATGACTATTGTTGTTATACGTGTGGGCATGTATTGTGCAGGGGCTGGAATCTAAGTACATCATTTAGCAAGATGTAGTCAGGTGTAAAATGAAACTGTAAGAAGTGCATGATTTTTACCGGCAAAGGAGTGAATAGAGGATCGGGAACAGATTAGGTGTAAGAGAAACAAGTAGGATAGATGGCAGGCAAATATTGGCATGGCAACAGGTTATGAGCCGGCGGACCACCGCTAGGTGGCTGCTCAGAATCATACGTGAAGGGGGATGTGAGGAAGTTGGTGGAGAGGGCTGATGAGACTGATAATAGTAGGTTGCAGTTGCAACATGCACGCGTGGCTGGTGTCGGTAGTGTGTGTGAAAGCAGGCAGAGGATAATTGGTAAAATCTTAGGAGGAGCTTATGCCAGAGACAGTAAACGAGCACTGCGAACAAGTGGGCGAAGAGGACTCCTTACCTCCTTGTGCTGTGGTTGGGCCAACAATAAGGCCTACTCAGCTCGAGTTAGATCAGTGAACGTCCAGAAATAGAAGCGAGGGACAGACAAGATGTTCATGGTGAGCGAGTGCCGTCTCCACCCGGACAACACCCAGACAGTGTACAAAATGCCCTTATAGGTGGCCCCTTGAGGGGGCCGGCTTTGCCTGTCAAGCCCTTGGATGGAGGTTAACATCAGAATCCCAGCCAATCCGCCGACTGCAGAGGTGGGATGTCTTGGATGCAGGTCCCCACAGACAAAGGGGAAGCAGAGGCAGCCATTTTCAAGTAGTAAAAACACTTGATGATTCATATGTAAACCAGCAGGGTTTAACTGGTGTGAGACAGAAGCAGTACCTTGCAAGTTGAGGTCTTCATCCCACGGTGCTCAGGTGGATGTGCAGGCCTAGACATATCAGATTAGCGGTTGAAGATATTTAAGTACCGAGAACTGAATTACACGTGCAGTGCACTAAATGTAGTGAAATTACTGCGTGCAAGAGTTCTCCAGACGAGCAGTGACTTCACTTCCAGTCTCCAGAGGCATCAATCATCCCATTGCCCAAGTTACAAGTGAGACTAGTAAGGGTTCCAAGATTACCATATTATCCCTTGGAACTCTTTCACGTTTTATTATTTTATTTTGTTTGATCAGTTTATTTATAATTTTAGAATAAGCCATACAAAGAAAGGTGACATCAACATATCCATATCTTCGGGGATTTGCTGGCTATTTACCAAGTCAGAAGTGTATATGGCGCTCCATTAGAAGTTGGGTGTTGCTTTGTGAGGTGATGGCCTCTTTCCCATCTTAGTATGCAATGGTTTACAGTGCACAGTAGCTGGCTTAAAGTGAAGGCCAATTTATTTGTGAATATTGATGAGCATGATTGAGAGGGTCACGCGTGGCACTAGTATCTCTGTGCTGCAACATATTGGGCCTCATTACACGGAAGGCGGTAATACAGGGTGCTATTAGCACCCTGGACCATGCCGGTAAATTACCGGCACCGCCTTGGCGGAAAGGGGATTTACCGCCCCATTCCAAGGTTGGAGGGGCGGTAAATCCCCCTTCCGCCATTGCCCTTCCCCATTCCCATTTCTGCCCCATAGGGCTCTATGGGAATGGGGAAGGCGCTAATTACGGCACCGCAATTTTGCGGTGCCGTAATTAGCTCTGAGGTCCCTTAGCGGGTTGGTACTTAACGCCTGCAAGAAGCAGGCGTTAATTCCTCCAACCCGCAAAGGGACCTCGTAGTACGGCGGTAAGGGTTAACGGTCACCGTTGCCATTAACGGTGACCGTTAACCCTTACCGCCGTCCGTGTAATGAGGCCCATTGTATTTGTATAATGTTGCTGTGACAGTGAGGATCACTGCAGAAAGTCGACTCTCTGACCAAATGAGTCTGGTCTCAGGAGTACATAGCTAAACGCCTGAAAAAGCGGGTCCAGACCATGTGGCTTTTGGGCTAGTTGACTGAGGCTCATAAGGTCGTTTTCCATACCCGAGTCTTGTCATTCTCTGCTTGAAAGGCTGGACTAGGTTATGCTAAAGGGTTCCTTAACGCCCGAATCACCCTGAATTAGATGACCTGTTGTAAAAGGAGCATGACGAGTGAGATTACTGTTCTGCATCTTCAGATTGCTTTTTCATGCTAGCTAGCACAGCTCAGGGTGTGTGGCCCAGTGAACAGATGGATCTGTCCTTCCTGTCTGTAAATGCTGGCATGCGCACAATGCCCCCCACTCATTGAATATCATAACAGGTAGTGTGCACTAAGCATTTCCCTGGAGTATTTTCCAAGGCTAAAATTCCATAATTCAGCATGTCTATTTCCAATGTATGCATATTTTTCTCCAAGAGAAATTAGTTAATACACCTTCAAAGACTGCCAAACGCCGTAGCCAATCGCACTTTCCTAATTCCTATTAAAGTGTTGCTTTATTGCTAGGAGTAAACGCCCTGTACTCTGGATAAGCCATCAGTTTCCTGTTGTATGATACATGCTGAGGACGTGTGCCTGTCATCTCCGATTTTAATTTCATTTTTGACAGAATCAGAGACTAACACATGTTTGATGAATGGGTAGATGCCCCCCTCCAGAACATAAGGGCCCCAGAACCAAGTACCGTGAAGTGATTATATGGAAGCATTTCATTATTCCACAACTTTCGGTCCATATTAATTCATTTTGCTAGTCCTATAAGGGCGTGAATAAGGTAGAGCTTCCCCAAGTCGTAGAAACTGTGGAGGGAGCTGTGGAAACATGATGCGACCCTTTAGAATGAATCTAGAAATCACAGGGGTGTTCGCCTTAGGAAAGGAACTTAAAGAATGACTAATGGCGCTGGGGTCTCCCCTTTGGGCACAGAATGGTGTGGTTGAGCGGCTATCAAGAAAACAAATGTGCACACTGTGGCAACACCCCATTCTGTGAAAATGTTAAAGCGTTGGTAGATTTGACCGAATTTGGTCACTACCATTAGTTTGAATGTTTTCAAACAATATGGGTCGAAAAATACCGAACATGAGGAGCGGGGTTTGCAGGTGTGTCCCTCGCTGTCCATGTTTGGTATCTGTGGCCTCGTGGGTTGCGGGGTGTCCCCCGCATCCTTAACAATGGAGGCAGGGCCAAAAATTGCCTGGCCCCCGTTTTCAATGAACGGTTAAAACTGGGGCCGAGCAGTCAGCCCGCGAACAAAACGTTCACGGGCAGATCACACAGATCTGTGAAATGGATGCGCTGGGAGAATTGCACAACTGGTAGGAAAGACGGCACAAGCAGCCGCAAAAACCAGAACCGGAAAATGATATACTATGGAATGGACAGTGGGTGGCCGACACATGACCCCAATACAATTATACTTCTGCGTGTACAACAAAATACATACAGATAAATAAATCAGTTACCTGATTAATAAAATGCATGTCCATTAACTGGCTCCCGCTTCCCTCAATCTTAGGGCTAGAGACTTCCCATCTATTGACATGTAGAAAAGGCTTTAAGTTCTACTGATTGTTGTGTACCAGTGTGTTCTTGGGTGACGATCTTCGAGGTCCTTTTCGTTTGCAAAATGAATTGCACGGAGGGGACCACTTCCGTTTTTTCTTAAGTGCAATTTTGAATTTGTCCAATACAGAATGGAAAACACGGCAAATCGCTTTTGCACTTTACTTCTCCACTAAGTTTGTGATACAGTGTACAGTCCTCCTGGAATTACTGATTGTGGGAGTCATAAACAAAGGATTCCTAAATTCCCAGAGAAATCTCTTGTATTCACCACCAGCATGAAAATCACATGCTGCCCGTGATGCAGGCACATTTGCCAGGTGGGGTGGGAAAAGCAAGTGGATATGGCAACTCCATCCAGCTCCCCAACTCTGTCTGACGAATTGAAGAAAATCCCACTGATCAGTAAGCATTGAGGTAAAAGTCTACCACCACTTTTGCCACCATATTTACCGATCCACAGTGCCTTGTGTTCTTTTGCATGAAGATCTCCTTTCAGACCTAAAGGTGGAACGGTCTCAATTCTCCGGTATCCATTTTGGCTCGGATCTTCTAGACTGGCACCTGCAGAATGCACCCGCCCATCTCAACCAGTGGCCCAGTGTATGCAGCTCAGTGTGATGGGTGTCATGGTTATCATCAAGGTATATATGCATCGTGAATGCCACTGGCTACACAGATGCACTCATTACTGAGAAATTACCCACATCTGCTTTCCTCCACCGGGAGTCATCATTTGTGCATGGGACACCAGCATAGTAATATTGCAAGATGGAAGGTATTGCTCTTGAGGTACTCTTTGCATTTTGGATGGATGACAGGTAGTGAGAAATTGGTATTGGTGTCTATAACTGCATTCTGAAACCTAAGCAGGCAACGCATGTGCAATGTGTTTGTAGCAACACGCTGAAAGCAAGAACAGAAGCTACCCCTGCTGACCTCCGGAAGCGTTTCTAAGGCAACTCGTCACACAGCGTGGCATCTGTGCCCAATATGACCCGATCTTATAGCCTGTCAGATAGCACAATGAGCTGAGGGCCTGTTTCTGACATCTGTGAGTAGCCTGCTGATGCAGGTTCGAGTCCTGGCCGAGGTCAATATAGTGAGTACCATGCAATACCATGTTGTGGGATAATAATAACTGTTTTCTCGGTGCTCAGATGCCTGCGGGCTTGTTGCGCTATATAAAACTAGATAGTATTATCTTGCACAGACAAAGTAAATTAAATACAGTGGCATGCAACGCTGCATGATAGAAGTGCCAGTGGTCAAAAGGTTTTGACTGGAGCATTTCCATCCAACACCTTTTGGGTTTTTTTCACAATGAGCCTCTTTAAGTGTCACATTGGGGACAAGGCATGAGCCTCAAACTTGCTGAATGTGCGGACTCAGCCTGGGCCTCACCTGTGGGGCTAAAGGGTGCAACACATGCTTACAATGATTGTATTGCCATGCAGAAAGAAGATTCTGCTGACCTGCCACAATCGTAGACGAAGTCACCACTGAGCTGCATACATGTATGGCCTACGACTTAAATGCCAGAGATGAGGTAAATGGGGTAAAAGCAATGGAATAGAAAGCTACCTAGAAAAAAAGGCCAGTTCTAAGAAAGTGTTAACTCAAGCATACACAGACATAGTTAGCATGTTACACAGAGAATGAGGGCTCTAAGAACTCGAATATCTCACAAAACAATATGTATTTAGGTGTGCGACTTACTACAGTAGTTGTCTGGTAAGGCCTAGGAAGTGGAAGTAACTAAGAAGCCTTTATAAAAAAGTGTGGCCAGGCTAGCTGAGGGTGTGGCCTAACAGACGCACACACGTTTTTGATCATCTCAATATACATGCACACTTAAAAAGAGAACCATCCATATAAACATGTATGTTAAATAAAACATAATAATCAGTGGTCAACGAATTTCCTAAAACGATGCAAAAAAATGAAAATACGGTAACACAGGGGGTTAATGAGCCTGCGGAAGAGATCTGGCACAGCTCCCTCCACCCACAAAATACCTGCTTTCCCACTCTAGCCAATTGCCCACCCACAAAACAATGAAACATATACCCTACATTTTGTTGATCATAAAAAAATGGAAGGGGTTTCTGTGGAAGGCACGTTTCCACAAAACAAAGCCTGTCCTTCTGCAATAATAGATTGGGATTAATGTATCAAATTGGATCCTTTTGTGTTTCAGGGCCTCCAGGCATTGGAGGTAACGTCATCGAGGTGCAGGTAACAGGTCAGACGAGGAGGCGGCGGTGAGCCCGCTGTAGAGTGCCATATCAGGGCCTGTCTCCAGGCAAATTCGAAAGCACTTGGGCACCACCCCACTTAAACCTCTGTGCATCCATCACTGTGTTTCTTTTCTCAGATGTACAGAGATGGCATGAGAGGAATACATATAACCCCTGTGGGCCACTAGGGCCGGTCTGCTCTAGTTGAGGAAACCTTCCGTTAGGACCTTTTCAAGTGTTATAAAGTAAACAATAATCCCACATACTACAAAGTAATAGTAGCAAGAAAGTCAAAGACTTCCATAGATTGTACAGTGTTTAATTTCCACTAAGATCCTCATTTTAGGGGATGTTAATGTACATGTTGATTCATTTTATAAGATATGTTAGAATTTAAGTGGCACTCCTCTGGTCTTATTCATGAAACAGGTCATCTTTGAGACTTAATTCTCACTTTCAATTCTTAGTTGGACTATGTCCTCTTGCGATCTTCTTACTTTGTGACAATAACCTTAGGAGCCAACTCCAATTAAGTTTGAACAGCAATGCAGTGCTCAGCCTCCTATTTCAATATGATTCCCCTGGATTTTTGCTAGCTCATTTGAAGGATTAAATTACTTCAGGTCTGGAGAATTTAGCCACTCTCACTAAATGTAAAGTGAGGTCCTCCAAACAAAAAGCTTATCCTTGGTTCACTCCAGACTTGGCTTCCCTAAAGAGGAATCGTCAGCGATCGGAACGGCGGTGGAGGAAGTAAAACATTTCGGAAAATACACCACCCTGTAAAAATCATGTATCACTATATATAATATAGTTTTTATAGAGGCAAAGATATCATACTTGGCACGTGGTACCCCAAAGGCACATTTCAATCATGCAGAATGATTTAATATGTATTCTGACTGGGCTGTCCTAAAGGGAATGCAGCCTTATGGAACTCTTTTCTTATATTTAAAATGTACACAATTCTGGCATTTATTGATACTGAATCAAGAATTTGTGGATGCCCCTGTATCTTCTATGAATGTTGTCACTAAAGGTTTTATAAATGTGGAATAACTTTCTGGCTCCAATATGGCCAATAGGATTAGACATTCAAAGCCATTGTCATCTCACGTGTCCCCTATCCGGCTAGCTTGCTTAAGGGTCACAGAAAGAAAGTATCTGAAGATGCAGCTGTCTTTGTCCATGCATAATGTTATGTAATATTATGTTATGTTCATTTAAACCGCACACCGCTATCACCCAAAGGCAGTCTCCAGGTGCTCGCATGGCTCTGCAAGAGAGAGGGTGTGTTAGTGGGGATAGGGTGACAGAATATGTTCAGAACCAGGAGGAACTGGAGTCTGTGAGTGTTGTTTTCCATGTGGGAGTTGGTTCAGGAGGCCCAGTGTGTTGTAGCAGTATGGGTAGGACTCAATGCCTCGGATGTGTGCTAGTGTTTGTGTTAGATGTGTGTGTTCTGTGATGTTAGGGTGGGGTTTGTGGTCTTGTCCAGATTTGCGGATGGCTGTTAGGTGTATGAATATATTGTGTTGGTGTGCATTTGTGTAGTGTTGAGGGATTTGTGGACTATGCGCTCCCTCTAGTGTTGTTTCCAGAATCTCAGCGAGATGGTAGAGTGCTAACATTAGATTAATTTGCATTGTGTTTATATGTAGTGTGACTAGCCCCTAGTCATGTGAAGTGTCCTTGGTTATGTTGAAGGAGCAGGTAGGCGAAATGGGTTAGTAAGTAGGTCAGTTTGGCAATGCCTCTGGTGTGAGTCTTCAATTGCCACTCAATTGCATCTTCCAACGTTCTTGGTTGTGGTTCGTCAGCCAATCTCGCCTCCTCTCTAGGTCTGAAGGCTCATTTACCCTGCAGGTTTGGTGTCTGAGGGTTGGTTGTACGCAGTGTGTTCCTGGTTAGTTGTCTGGGTTAGTCCTGACAGTTTGGTGTGGACATGTTGTGTGGTTGGCTGCTCAATAGATGTGCAGCTGGTGCTATAATAAATTGAGGAAGTGGTTCTCAACTGGGCGGTCCTAGTTGTGTAGGTGGGTAAGTTAGGGTGATGCACAGGTTTTAATGCTTTACCTGTCTGAGTTTTCCTTCGTGCATAAATTGCATGTGGGTGCTATCTCTAAATCTGTTTGTTGATTGGGCGGCCTACTCTTCGTTGATCACTGTAGTTGTTGGGTATTATTAGGTAAGGTTTTCATAAATGTGAATGAACTTCCTCACCTGTGTCAATCCCAGAACTTTTTCGCTTGGACTTGGTAATTATTTTTCCTTTTGCCTAGGTGAAGGGGAATCTTTTTCCCCTCTCCACTAGTCTTTTACTCTTTTATGGGTGACCTCTATCCATAGTGCCTGATTGGAGTTATAGTTTCCTATAACTTTGGAGTGACTGTAAAGTCCTCTGGGAGCGCACAGCATTTTCAATGCAGTGGCATCCTTTTAATTTCTTTTTAATGTACATGGGTGAAAGATTTTTCCCAAGGGGTAAAGTGAGATTTCCATCCCATTTACATTTTATATAGTGAGCCAGCACACCCCACTTTATGTGGAGTGCTGGGGAGATACAATGTATCTCCTTGCTTACTTACTTGGTAACACTTGTGTTACAATTACAAGTTTACTTGAATGGCTGGTGGCAGTGAAACTACTTTTATGACTTTTAGTCATTCTTACTCGTAGGCTGTCAAATCAGCCACTGTAATGTACAGGAGGACCACCATTCTCATAGAATGGTGGGCTCCTTTTTTCCATTTCTTGATTGCTTGTTGTTACTTGGGTCGTCTTCTGCCGTCTGTTAGGGAGCTGTATTAATTGAATGCTTAATCGCCTCTCCTAGTGAGACCGCCAACACTTTTTGCTGGACTTCTGGACCTTTTTCTTTCTATCCTGAAAGAGGGGAACTTTTTTCTCCTCATTCATTCTTATTTGCTCTGACATTTGGAACTCTGTTCTCTGTTTTACCTTTTGGATAGAGCCTGCTTTCCACCATTTCTCTTTTTTATTTTTTTATTTTAATGATTTTTATTGTTGAAATATTGATTTTGATACAGATATCGACAAGTTACAGACTTTAAATAAAACAAGAACCACAAAGAAATGACATAGTAAATGATTTTGGTCACTTGTAATAGTATTTCTATAAAGCTGAATCATTTGTTAAAATCACTTACGAATATAATATGAACTATAGTAGATATAAACCGCATTAATATAACAAGTAGTATAAAATTAATAATAGCACAAGTCTGCAAAGAGTGACTTATATGTAGTGAAAATAGAGATTAGGGGGGAGTAAAGGCATCTGTGTTTAACTTTAGCAGCACACAGCACACTATGTGCAGTATTGCTGGGAACCCTTTGGGTTCTTCTTTGAGATTCTTTCACTATCCTTAACAACTACAGTTCTTAAGGATAGAAAGATAATTTGTATCCTTCCTAAAACTTGATATTATGAGAGATTAGCACAGACCACCTTATGTGGAGTGCTAACTTGTATCCCCCTTCTCTTTGCTCCTGTGGCTTTCTAGTCACAGAGACAACCTTAAAGTTATGGCTGATGGCAGTGGATGTGTTCTACCAACTATTGTGTAACTTTTCACAGCAGATTGTGTTCAAAATCTTGGTTACGCCAATTGGGTCACCTTTGTTCTAACATAGTGGCTCCTTGCTTTTTTTAGCCATTTCTCATGATGTTGTCCTCT
This sequence comes from Ambystoma mexicanum, assembly GCF_040938575.1. Taxonomy (NCBI): domain Eukaryota; kingdom Metazoa; phylum Chordata; class Amphibia; order Caudata; family Ambystomatidae; genus Ambystoma; species Ambystoma mexicanum. Next base: position 852,978,887 of record NC_090932.1, on the reverse strand, counting down.
GTTTTCCCTTCTTCTACCATCCTGGGATGGGGAGGTCTGTGTGTGTGTTTTGCCTTTGGTGGGACCCTTTAGGTGTCCCCGCCTAGGCTCCTGTATGTATGCGTAGGCAGGAAGTGGGGGAGGAGTTTAACACTTCCCTGCCCTTTGTCTGCCAGAGGGCCTGAATGGAACCAGTACCCACTGGGGAGGGTTACTGTCCACATTGGACAGCCGCCTGCCTCTTTCTGTATAATGCTGAGAGAGTTTGCAGAGGAGTAAGCGCGAAAACTGAATATAAGGTGAAGGCAAGTCAACCACTGGAACAGAAGCTCTGAAGATGACCAGAGACGCCTGCAGACCCTTCCAGTAACCGTGAAGTGACCACTGGTGTCCTGACAACGCTTTCTTATCGACAGAGGAGCTCTGAAGAGGATGACTCCTTCTCTTTGGCTCGTGGAATAAATCGACCCACCTCCCGAGGTTCTGTGACCTCCCAGTGATGCAAACCATGAATACTAGGATACCTCTGACTCATTTGCAGTGCAACATATTTGCAAGGCCAAATCCGTACCAAACTTTAGTGAGCTCCAGTTGGTCCTCAGAGGCACGATCCTACTCTTCTGTGCCCCTGACCAGACTGCAGGACTACAGAATCGAAGAAGATCAACTGGGCGATAACTGTTCGTTGTTGGAGTTGATAAAAAAGCACCAAAACTACAGACTGACTAAGGAGACCAAAGAAATCTGTGCCAACCATCCGCTCTCTCGACTGCTGCTGTGACATCCCATTTAGAGTCCTTCCTTTCGTCACCAAACTGAGTACTCAGGAGACCGGGTCTGTTGCTGCTGCATTGAACTGAATTGATATTTTATTTATATCGCGCTCATACACAAGTGTTTCAGAGCACGACAAGGCAAGGGAGGGGAACAGGAGATAACAAAAAAAACAATCTTACTAGGCCCAGTGACATTGAGAACGTGCAAGTGCAGCGGAGAGGGGGAGGGGAAAAGTGCAAGGAAGGGGTAGAAGTGGGAAGTGCAGAGCAAAAGAAGAACAGAATAAATAATAATAAATAAATAATAAAAGCAACAAAACGTGGTAGTGCAGCCAGCGAGTGGCAGGTGCTGAGTTTAAGGCAGACAAACAGGGTAGGTCAGATAAGTGCAGGAAGAGGAAAAAAAGGGGGGTCTGTATGGGTACAGATACAGACCCAAGTGCAAGGGGTGGGCCGAAGGCGGTGGAGGAGCGTGGCAGGGTGAGCAGGAACCTGGGCCTGGGGGACAGAGGGTGGCCAGGTGCACGGTGCCAAGAGAGAGCAGATCAGCAGGGGATGGGGGGGCGAAGGCATAAGCAAAGAGGAAGGTCTTGAGGTGCTCCCGGAACCGGAGATGGTTCTCCTCAAGTTTAAGAGTTCCAGGGAGGCTGTTCGAGAGGGAGGCCCAATCCGAAGATAGAGATCTACCCCCAGCATATTTCTTTTGAGAAACGACTGACCCTGAGGGAGTTATAGGTAGAGGAGTGAATTCTCTGCACAGGAGTGATTCTCTGCACAGGAGAGAATCCAGCTACGTTTGCTTCTTTTATTCTAAGATACTGTTGGGCCAAACGTAGAATTTACCTTAAGCCGAAGAGTCACCCCAGTGCGACTGGGGTGAGTTACAAGGTGCTTGGACATCCACGTATAACTCTGGCCTAGGCTGTACAGCTTGTCTCCTTTAGGGTGTCTCTTACCAGGTCCCTATAGCTGTGTTATTTTGCTAAGCATTGTTATTCTAGTCACTAAAATATCCTGAGGAGCTTTGCATTTCCAGCTGCTACATACAACTTTTTATTCACACCTACACTGACTTTGTTGCAAGTTAGGGATTGGGTTTATAAAGCATTAGAAGCCTTAAAAAGGTGTTACTAGAACATCTAAAACTGCTCAAGTGTGTATAACCACCCTTTTCGTTCCCACAGACTTTGTCTGCTGTGACTTTATGATCTAAATGCCATGCCATGTATCATAATCTATGCATAATCCATGCAAGTGTGCGTCTTTACTAGTAATACGGTATAACTGTCATTAGTGTCATTCTCTCTAGCAATTGTAACCGCAAGCAACTACAATTGAAGCAGTTACCATTGAAAAGTATTATTGATATTTCCTATGTGTTTTGGTTATCTAAAAAGAGTATTTACTTACCTGACTGTGCTTATAAAATAAATATATTTTTATATAACTTTAAGTGTATAAGTGTTTCTTTGGAATATTTTATTGACTGGGTTCAGTGTACTTATCTACAGCTCACATCCTCCTCTAAGATAAGCCTGGCTGCTCTGCCATTCTACCAGATCATTTGGGTAGTACAGACTTATGCTAAGAGTTGGGCACCTGTATAGCAAGGGATAGTTTTATAGAGTCTTACCTCAAGTGGACTTTATGAAAAGTGCCCCAACACTGTCCAAGGTGAGAAAGACCGGGCCAAAGCCCTGTCCTTGGCAGGAACCCTCTGCTCTCCCCACAGAGGCTCTGGAGTGTCTGAGAAGGCAGAAAGCGAGGGAGTGGTCCACAATTCTCCAACTTCCCATCCCCCACCTTGCCAAAGGAAACAGCTCCCATGGGGACAGTACGCCCCTCTCTGCATCATTATAGAGAGAAATAGTTGTTAGATGTCTGAAAGAAGTTCTGGTATCTCTTCTGCTAAAAAGGGATACCTCCCAAACTGAGAATTAAAGGCTCATATGTAACATTACCCTTCATGGGGAAAATCTTAAAAGGAGAGGCAATACATCCATTGGCTGTTCATTTAGTAAGATTGTGTTTATTATCCAACTCTGAGACATTTCTTTCCTCCTGCAAGGAGTACTGAAAGCATTATCCTCCTGAGGTGGGAGAATCTACTCAACCTGGTAGATAGGAGTAAGCCAGCAGCTGTCATTTCATTTTATTTGTCAGCTGCATTCGAAACAGGAATCCATGAAATCCTTATCGACTGCCTTAAAAATTGTATAGGAATTAAAGGTCCATTGTTAGCCTGGATATTTTATTTTCTGAGGGAGGTAAGTCAAAAGATACCACTAAGCAATTACATCCTGCCTGGCCGCTGAGTTCCTGGTGGAATATCTCAGGGTTCTTCTTTTCCATCTCCCTTCCAATAAGTCCAGGCGGTGAAGAGTTTCAGTCTGCGACTCTGCGGTGTCAGCTATATGCCGATGATACCCAGATGCTTGTCTATATACATGGCACCTCCAAGGATGCCATGGGGGTGGTGGAGTGCCTTGATGTAGTACAGCAGTGGATGCCAGGCAATTGGTTATACTTTAATGGCACTAAAATAGAGGTATTAATCTGTATTTGCTAATGTAGAGCTTGCATAAGAGCATAGAACACCTGAATACAAGGGTACAAAAGAAGGATAAACAGTATACATGGTCTAATTCAATCATTAGAAATTGAACAAAAACATTATTTTAAAGAATAGCACAAAAAGAGCCAAAAAAGGAGAGAGACCCAATAGAGAGTGGAAGAAGATGTCGGTGCTTATGTGCCAATAGCAGAGAAGATCAGAAACAGAACTGAGCACAAGCGGGAATGGAAAGAAAAAACTGTGATCGGGCTCGCTCCCAAAAGCGATGGAGACTAAATAAGAGAAGAGAGATACAGAACTGTTAATAAATACATTTAAAGATGAAGCGAATAAGGTGAATCTGAAGGTGAATATCAAATGACCACGATATGAAGGAAGACAGAGCCTTGGATAAAGAGTCTCCAGAGAAGAGGCGAAATAGTAAATGAATAGCAGGGCTGTAAAGTGATCAAAGAGGAGAAAGTAGATAGGCATGAAAACTAAGTAATAAGGCAGAAGAAGTCGAGTCAGAAAAAAGATCAATGAAGAAACTAGAAAATTGGTGGACTGAAAAGTACGATAATAATGAGCTCTATGGATTTTGAATAAATGAAAATGACAGGTACGGGCAGTGTTAATGGCCCTGTAAGCAGACTGAATCCTTACCGGACATGTCTTCACAGAATATTCCAACGAGGGTGACAACCACTGTCTTAATAGAAATTAAGAGATCTTGGAAGACTTACATGTACTAATCAAGTCAACCTATCAAGGAGAGGAAACGGAACACATTTGCCTTGAGAAAGACTCACTGTCGAAACACCTGTTGGCTGTTTCTATGCAACGAGATATTACCAGTGATTAAAACTCATACGTATCTTTTCAAGATTTTGAAAATGTATTCCATGGACATTTCACCAAGAGACTTATTGCAACTGTTTTGGCGGAGCGCGAAGTGCAAGTGGCTTCCTCATACTCTAATTTCATGGCATAAAGGTTTTTCACAGACCACGCAGTTGGCATGCACATTATAGGAATACTGCCCCAGGACAATAGGACACACTTTACCCTTACTCACCTACTCTATTAATTTCTCATTCCCATCCATCTGCACCGGCTCACCACGTAACTCTCTAACCAGTCCTGGAACACCACCTTCTGGTACTCTCCCTGCAATTAATGGCCTTTTTGAAGAAATATGATTGGTCCACTGCTGAACACCACTCCTAGACCATCATTTCTTCTCATTTCTCCATATTATTCAGTCCACTTCACGTTGTGGCTGCATGAGAACTAGCCATATCCCTCACGGTGGCCTTCACAACCCTATGTATTCTTCCCTAATCTGATGAAGCAGTGTTTGCTGCCGCCCCCCACCCCCTCCTCCACCCACCTGACCTTTAGCTCTCAGCCTGTTTGCAGGACAAGATGAAATTCAAACAAGTGCTCTCAACTAAAATGTATGGCCTAGTACAATATAATAGCAACTCAATGCCTCTGATTGAGGCCTGCTCAAAATGGCAAACTCTAGATTATAGCTCCTTACATCCTTACAGGTACAAGACACAATAATGTCTTGGCATGTGCTTCACACTTGGCATTCTAAAAACTACCAAAATCAAAAGGTGAACATGCTTATCATGCGACAGAATATAAGGTGGTGGGCTGTGTGTGTGTGCTGCTCCAAATGGTGAACGTGTTATTGTGTGTGCTATGCAACTTCTGTCGAGCTGCCATGTGACTCAAAGATGTAGTGTCATGAGCTGCACAGTGGGCAGGTGTGTCACACAATGTGCTGTGTGTTTTCTATGGAGTTTGATGAATATAGGAATGTTACGCCATGCGCCATGCATATATTTCCTGCCAGCAATGTCCAGGCTAAGTGAGGTAGGTATGGTGCGCTGTGGTGTGCTGTGTGATCTGGCTCAGAAGTGGGGCAATGCACTTCATAAAGGATAATGTGCTGTGTTCTCTCTGTGAGGTACAGTGCATGCAAGAAATACAGCGTAATGTGCCGCCATGCTGGCAAAAAGCAAAGCTACAATGCGACCAAAGCTACTGTGCAACAAATGCGCTTCTATGTTTTATATTGTGCCACATCTTAGTTACTAACCTAAAGTAGTCAGCACTGCTACTGCCCCAGTGGCACGCGGCCATTACATCACTGCCAGAGTCCTAATGCCCGGTTAGAGGACCTCCCTCAGGCAATAACTGCACTCACGTTGTGGGCGGTGCACCTGCGTCTGCACACACCTCAATTGCAATCATTATCTGCATAGTCTAATTAATGGGTTCCGGTAGAGGGGGACCTTTTTACTGATGCAACCAAAAAGGCTTTTGTCTGAATATTTTGCTGCCTGGTCTTACTTGGTTTTCCCACTAAGTAGGCAGCCCAAGCTAAACATGGCTGAAAAACAATACTGTGTTGCATACAGGAAGCTGTCTTAGGTGTAAAGAATGGGTAAGCAAGTGAGCGGGACGACATTAATCTTGGTTTGTATCACATCTTAAGCTGCAGAAGGAAAAATAAACACAATGCTCCTAGCCCATAAACTGACTGTTAAAACGGATGTCCTCCCCATTAGGGTCTGTAAATTCATGAGCACATTGCCATTTATCCTCTTTTATTTCTTCTCAATTATCCTATCATCCACTGTATCTGGGTCTGATTACCCTTTCCTAGAGTCCAACATTATCTTGTAAATCATTTGCTTTAAGCCTAACCCTGACGTCGAATTCCCCAGGATTTTGGCAGGCAGGTAATAAATCAATTAGCATTAAATCCGCTACCTCATCAATTCTGGCTCCTTGTTTCGGAATAACAAGCACACCTTAAAGACCAGCCTGTCGGCATAATGTTTCCTTATGTTGTGTCTACTGATAACAACTAAATCTTTAGTGAGTGCTGTTTACTCCTGTACCTCTCCAACGGAAAATGCAGATTGACAGGGTTTTATCGACAAGTTTTTTCAAAGTAATTTTTTTAAAAGAAATTACTTTGACAAAACGCATAAAAAATATGTTTTTTTTTCTATTTGGGGGCTCTCCCCCAAGCTCTTCTCTTGCCTATATTATTAACCCTACTCCAACCCCCTCACAACACATTTTAACCCTTAAACCCCGTATATTTCACTAAGTTTATTTCAAAGTAATTTTTTTATTATGAATTACTTCGAAAAAACACCCTTCGATGACAGGACACGATACCGATTTACAGAAATCACACAAAGAGTTTGATAGCTTGTTTTATTTTCCTTAAACACATCTTAAACACAAATAGTTATTCATTTTTATCAACAAGTAGTTGATCTACCCAGTACTCAGGGCAGACTGGTACCACTAGGCAGTAATTACTTCAACCATGTTACCAGACTGCAATATGTTTGGCCATTATGAGCTACCCGGGTGAGCTGAGGGTAGCATTACCAGTAGAAATCCCTTACGCTCAGCTCCACTGAATGGGGCAGTCTACTTTTTCCCGGGCCCTATGCTCCATGCAAATGCGGCCTGGCACTGCGACCCATTTTGGCAGAACAACCCTCAGAATAAGCTGGTCTTTAGTTGATCAGTTTCTGGTTGTTGGGCAAAGGGCGACCCACCGTGACCTCACAACACCTGTGGCTGTGTGGCATTCCCACGTTATATATAGCCCGCCCGTGGGAAGAGAGCCGTGAAGGCCGGCTTCACATGGCAGCTCTGCATAAGGCCTTACCTGTCACTGCCTCAGACATTTCTTCACACAGCCTACGGTAGTAAGCCCCATGTTAGACACAGTGCTTAATTTGTGGGGGGGTATTTGCCAGGGCTGAGCCCCAGTGCTTATTTCTGAGCACCGGTACTTATTGTCTCAAACTCAGTTTGATTGTGTTTTGGCAACTTTATTTTTTTTTAACGGGAGTCTTAGTCACACATCACGCTACAACAGTGTGAGCTACAGCAGCGCTGCTGTGATGGATAAACAGTTTCACGAATAAACTGTTCATGCCCGGAAAGTGCTCTAGGCAGCCTAGCTCACTGGCAGCAGTGCTGCAGCATGGCGGGTGGCTTGGGTGTGTGGTGCGGTAGCAGCCATGGCACAGAGTGCAGCTCACTATCTTAGCAGGCAGGCATGCTCGCACATGCATTTGTGCAAGTGTCAGTATAACGCTGGCTTTGCTGTGCCTCTAAAGTGGGTGGCAATGCAGAGCCTAGAGAATATCTGGACCCAGCACGTATTTATTTACACATTAAGGTGATTGTGGCAGGGGATGGTGATAGGAAGGATGTGATTTTGGACATCAGGAGGAAGATTGATCGGTGTGTGTGTGAGGGAATGGATTTGGAGTTGGCGTGGGTCCCCAGTCACAGTGGCATTTTGGGTAATGAGTTGGTGGATCTGGCGGCGGGTGAAGGTATGAGGAGGGGAGCGGTTGATGTGAGGTTGCCTTTGAGTGTGGATGAGGTGAAGGCTGTGGTGGTGAGACGGGTCATGGATGAGTGGCAGGAGAGGTGGGGGAGTGGGGTGAAGGGCAGGTGGATGTTTGGTGTCCGTGGGAAAGTGTCGGTGAAGGTGGATGCGGGGAGTCTGGAATGGAGGAGGGGGGAGGAGGTGATGCTGAATCGGTTGAGAATAGGACATGTGGGGCTGAATGACTGTCTATATCGAGTGGGGAAGCGTGAGTCGAGGGACTGTGCAGTGTGTGGGGTGCCTGAGACTGTGGGACATTTTCTGCTTAGGTGTGAGAGACATGTTGAGGAGAGAGAATTGATGAGAGTTCTGATGTCTGCGCTGGGTGTGGCTGAGCTGAGTGGGAAGGCTTTGCTGGGAGGTGACGGGGTGAGAGGGAGGAGGAGGAGCAGTGTGTTGTTGGATTTTGTGAGGCAGATGGGGGGGTGGGAGGAGTTATGAGATTGTGAGGGCAATGTGTATGAATGGTGGGGGTAGGTGCACATCATCCTATTGGATGGGGAAGCACCTGCGTGGGTCCACCCACGCATTCAGTAATTTAGAAGAAGAAGAAGAAGAAGAAGAAGAAGAAGAAGAAGAAGAAGAAGAAGAAGAAGAAGAAGAAGAAGAAGAAGAAGAAGAAGAAGAAGAACTGCACATGAGGTCACTGATTATATGTCAGGGAATTTAGGAGAAGCACCGTGTGGAAAAGATGCCTCTTACCTCTTATGGCAAAGTGGATAATGAACTGGAAACGAAATTGTGCTGTGTCATCAATTGTGTTCAAGCTCAAAGTTGCTGTGCGATGTGTACCTGGTAAAGCTATACATTCCCACAAGGCATCTACAATATGCCAGAGGATTGCCATAAAGTAATGGCTTCATCTGATGCCTATTTGTTTATCACACACGTGTGACCTAGAACATTCCTCAGTGGAGGAGAACAAAACTGGGGCAAGTAACTTTCTGGACTGGACCTCAGAGTGCCTGAGCGGTGAGATTTAAGGAGGAGGCAGACAGTTGAGGGTGAAGGATTTTCATCTGCTGAGGGTGTGAAGTGGGGGATACCACCAGATATTAGTGCCCCTGATCGAGGGAGGTGGAAGAGAGGGAGGAAGAGGAGCTGCTGGACTTCCTCATTTCGAAGAGAACTGCTTCACAAGCTCTGCATGATGCAATCTGAGGTGCCTAGTGCACTATGGAGCCTGGTCGGAAGTACCTCGAGCAAGATGGCTTGCGGGCACTGCTCTGATGAATTGGAGGGATCTATGTGCTTCCCCTATAGCATGTATCTTCAATGCGTGCCCCCACGGAACCGCTCCTGCCGAATCCCAACCATGACTCCTACTGCAGCGCCCTCCCACAGAATGGGTCCCCTGATTTGGCTCCTATGCCTCCAGCTACCCTTTTCTCTCTTTGGCCCGCTGTAATGGGAGCTCCACCCCATGCCCACCTCACCATTCCCCACTCCCATCATGTCTTACTCCCCTTTCCCTTTTCCTCACGGACCACTCAGTGCCAGCTCCGACTCCCATTCTTGTCATGGCCCCAGAGATCCACAACCAACCACCCCGCTCTCTCCGGCCCCTTACCTACACTGGGCCTCATTACGAGTTTGGCGGTAGCCTGGTTGCCGCTGAACCGATAAAACCGTTTCTGCCGCCTGAGATCCCGGTACCAACGGGACATTACAAGTCCAGGCGGCCCGGGATATCAGGCGGCTGAAAGTGTAAATCCCCATTCCGACGGAGTCCCATAAGACTCCTTGGAAATGGGGACACAGAAGCATTCGCACTGTTGCTTCCATGACAACTCTGCCTAGCGGGGCTGTTGCGCCCGGCAGGTGAGCCCTGCTGGATACAATGTCCCAGAAAAGCAGACTTGGAGTGTGGTGGTCAGGAAAGAGTGCTAGAATGGCACGACCGGCACGTTTATTTCCAGACCGCCACCCTTGTAATGAGGCCCACTGTGTCCTGGCTTGCCCGTCTCCATGTCTGGCGTGACTTGTTCTACACTAGTCCACCACACCGCTGCTCCCCTGTGTCATACACTTCACCATCCCGTCTTTCCTCATCAATAGAGAAAACGGGCACCCCAGCATTTTTTCAGATCTTGTTTTTTCCAAGCTGTGCGAGTTGGCAAATCCATTAGATCATGCTCTACAGATTCTATATATAGAGGTGAATCCGAAATAGAGACAATGGCCAGATTCTCAACGTTTTTTGATGCAAGTGGGGAACTGCACTAGCGCATCTCCTCACTTGTGCCAAAAAAGGCGCAGACCCCTTGTCAAAGGGCATTGGAATGAGCGCATCTTACATGCACCCATTCCAAAGCGCTTTATCACCTCTTTGCACATATAGGGGTGTTTCTGGGCATTTAAAAATTGCATCCCGAATTTACAAATGGGATATGCTTTTAAATGCGCAGAAATTAGAGTCATTCCATTGCAGCTTTTGAAACAGGGGCAGGGGGAGCTGCAAATCAGGTTAGGGTCCTTTCTGAACAGATTTTTAAAAAGTCTGACAGACGTGTTTTAACCCGTGTCTGTCTCACTAGCCTCTCCCTCCCCCAAACCGGGTGGACATTATTTTTTTGTTTGAACATTTCACTGAGATCGGCCTTCTAAAGGCCCATCTCAATGAAATGTGCTCCCAGCAACCACGTGATTGCCGTGAACCTGTCAATCATTAGTGTCAGGAGCGCTCCCTATACTACTTTATGCCAGTGGGTGAAAACAGCACACCATTGCGCCACTGTCCAGCACTGTTAATATTTGCGTAGGATGACCTGAGCATTTCTGAAAGTAGCTCCAATGAAGCGCCCGCATTCTCTGTGCTCTTTTCAATTGCGCTACATTTTGAGAATCTGGGCCAATGGGCTCGTTTGTGCATGCACAAGGTTTTCTTTGGGAATCACGTTTTCCATGCCTACTGTAGCCCTTTGCGTTTATGTTTTTTGGTTTCCCCACCCTACGGTTGGGCCATTTCCCAGCCCGATTCTGATTACAGGACAACACACTTAGGATTGAGGAACTCACAATCCAGGGCTCGTACCGAAGACCGAGCCAGTTGGAGGCCAGATCAGAAGGGGCAGTGGATGCTGGGCGGTGGATAGCCACCGGAGGAAAGGATAGGGTGCATACAAACCTAATAAATACATAGCTGCTTGTAGAGCTGCCACATTACAACATTGCCATATAAAGGAATAGGTTTCTAACCCACAATATGGCGTCCTACATTGCATATGGATTTCCTGTGGTTGTTCCTTAACAACACATTTGGAGACACGTTATTTCTGTGCAACCTCTTTCAGATTTGCGAGTCTCTGGTGGTACATCCTTATGGATATCCTACCCTGCTCCTGTCCATTACAGATGCAGCAAATATACTGTGCCTCTAATAAAAGATGGGGGTCAGTATTGACCCTTCTGTGCATTATGCATAGATAGGGGGGTGGTGATGTGAGCATCAGAGATGCCCAAATGATCGCCCTCTTTTCAGGCCCCCTTGTAGATTTTGTTGCTCTGTTGATGGAATGCCCTAGGCCATCCCTACACGTAAAGGACCTTTCAACATAATATGAGTAGGGTGATTACTTTCAGCACCAACTTTTGGGTGGGGGTATAAATATGCAGTATTTCAAGGCAGAGTGTGACCACGTAATTTCAGACTATTTGCCATAGGCAGTATTCCCGGGAAACCACCGGCAAGAAAGTCCTGTGATACAATCCTCATGCACACATAATCAAGCGGTTGCTGGAAACAGGCGGTATTTCAAATACTTCCTGTATATGCTGTTACAGCTTAATGATAATGGCCTCCCTGTAGTTTCAGGGCTCCACAATGTCTTACTATCTCTTTCACCAATTTAGCCTGGATGAACAAAAACGCAAAAAAGAAAATTAGCCACTTGATAGAGTAACATTTTTAATAACCCGCCCCTAACACACACCCTTTTTTTACAGCACATCTGATTTATAAGGTTTTCAAAATCTATGCAGGGGTGATATTTATGAAAAAATTAACTCTTTCACGGATTGTTTTGCACATTTTTATTTTTATATTTTTGATGAAAGGTTCAACAGTTCAGTGCACACTGCCATCCTTCTATTGTGGAAACGGAACTTAAAATATGCATGTGGAGGATCCATCATGGGGCGCCGAGATGTGTTAACTCATCTCCGTCGGTCTCCTCCACTGGGTTGGCTAAAAGGTTTCTGAGCTCCCTCCCAGCCCCCCAGGAGTGAGAGCCAGACGCCCCCAGAGGATTTCGGATGCCATAGAGCACCGAGCGCGACATTCCCTGTGTTTCTATGCCCCATATCTTCAGAGGACAGGGCTCAAAAGTGAAGACGATGGAGCCCCGTGTTACCGAGCACCCCAAGGGTTAAAGGAGTGCCGCCCCCACCGTTGCGGGGGCGGAGCCAGCTTACGGCGAAGGCCGGGGAAAGGAGGGAATTATGGGTAAGGCGCGCGAGCGCCAGTACTGTTTGGAAGCTGAGAAATAAAGAGGGCTTCCACAATTCCCGTGTCCGTGTCCTCCTTCTCCGTGGCCGCCACCGTGCAACACTGGCGACGAGGACCATCCCCGTGCGCCCACGGAGTCCTCCTTCGGCAGTCCGCCGTCCTCCTGTGGTTTTTCACCACGTCCTGCGCCACGAGCGCATCCGCAGCATTGCTGGCAGTCCGCCAGCTCTCCTCCGTTTTGATCTCCTGCCGCCTCCGCGCTGCGAGCGCATTTGAGGACGTTCCTGCGCCTCCCTCTGCCTGTTAACCTCCTACACGGCCAGAAAGTAGAGGCCGCTCCACAGGTACCCTGCAGCTGCGCCACATCACGACGTTGTACGTTGGAGGCTCGCCTGATTTTCACGGCACTGCGACAAGCCCCCCCCCAGAAACTGCCCAAGGGAGTCTCAGCGTTTCCACTGCGCGGCGTGCTGGCATAGCCCGCCCACGCCCACGAAAAATAAAGAAAAAAAAAATTTTTTTTTTGTTAAACATCATCACGAACATTTGGCGAGTTTGAAACAAGGACGTGGGCCACCCCTCTCCACACCTGTCGGACCACTCTCTCAGCATAACTGACCCATACGCAAGTGCTGTACCCAGCTCCTGACACCATGAGCACGCTGGCATCTGCCTCAGGGTCCAACCCTGAGTCGCCTACACCAGCCCACATTGTACAGCCAATTCAGCTGCGACTTCCACCGCCTTTCACCATGACTCCACAAGCCAGGAAGGGGCCCAGATGGACCGACTGGATGGAAGATTTCCAGCACTACGTCAGGGGGTCTGGTGATGGTAATTCCCCCAACATTAGGGACATTTTCCTCAACCTGGTAGGGGGTGAGATTAAGACGGTGGTCAAGACCATCCCTGCAGCTGAACAGAACACATTCAAGGACTTGATTAACGCTCTAGATAGACTACTCATCATAGAGGTTAATCGTGACTACGAACGCTATCTTTTCAACAAATGCCCCCAAATGCCACAGGAGACAGTTGACAAATTCATAACCCGCCTAAGAGTGAAAGGTGCAAATTGCCAATTTGACACTTTCTCGTTGGAGGAAGCCATAAGATTAAGGGTCATCGAAGGCTGTCTATCCCCGGTGCTCAAAAAATAGCTCCTGAAGAAACCCCTCACCATCCAGGAAGTGAGCGAACTCGCCCGCATACATGAAAGAGTTGATGCCCAAGCCACATTCATGGGAAACCCGAGTAACACCAAGCAGGACGCAGCGGAACTGGTCGCAACTATTCAACCAGCTCGCCCAGGTGTCCGAGGGCCGCAGTCATACAGAACTCAATCCATCCAAACTCCCCGCCAACAGAGACAGTGTTATCGTTGTGGGATGTCTTTTCCGCATGCAGGCTCATGTCCGGCGCTATCACAGCGATGCACGAACTGCGGAAGAGAAGGACACTTTCACCGGGAAGGCATACCATTTCCCCCTGTGAGACCCCAAACGCCTGCCAGGCCGGTTTTCCGTCCACCACCCCCACGATACTTTCAACCCAGATACTACCAACAAGGCCAGGGGCAAAGGAGGTACGTCCGGGCCATCGATGAATAACAGACACCAGGATATCCACTACAGCCGGAGCAAGCTGACCGAACCAGATACTTCACGGACGAATATGATCATCCACCAGAGTAATATGGGCCCGAGACTTTCTACCAGGAGGAGCACGGAGCCGCATATGACATGCCATATGACCTCTACGACCATGACGAGTTTGTCAACCTCGTACTTGACACTGAAGAGGCCAGAGAAGCCCCAAAAATCCCCATCAAAATGGGAAACAGAAACTTCCAGTTCATGATTGATTCCGGCGCTACCGTAAACATTATGGGCGAGCAGGATTATGCCGCACTACCGGACCCACCAGCACTCGAACACTCTCGCTCTAGGATATTTCAGTGGGGAGCTACCACCCCCCTACCGACGGTAGGATGCTTCACACAACGCCTTCTCCTAAATGGCCGGAAAGTCGACACAACAATACACATTATCCGGTCACTTGCCAGAAGCCGATGCCTACTCAGCTATCACACGGCATTCCGACTGGGTTTGATTGAAATACACGTGAGGCCGGGAGACTCCATCACAGCGACCTCCGAGAGCACAATCACGAGAAACACAGTTGGCTCCATCGCATGCCACCAGCCGCAGAACCTGGTCACACAGTCTGACATCTCGAGGCAATTCCCCAACCTGCACAGGGCTAGGCAAACTCAAGGCCCCTCCCATCCGGCTCCACGTCGACACATCAGTGAGGCCAGTACCACAACATCCTCGGAGAGTAGGATTCCACCTGCAAACGGCTGTGTCAGATGCTCTTCAACAACTGCTGGCTGACGGAATCATCGAACCTGCCACAGGCCCGACACCATGGGTCTCCCCGCTCGTGGTCGTACCCAAAGAAGGAGGAAAGATCCGTCTGTGCGTGGACATGAGGGTGGCCAACACTGCCATCCAGCGTGAGAGACATCCGGGCCCGTGCATCGAGGACATGATTGTGCAATTGAACAACGCTCGGATGTTCTCCAAACTCGACCTCAACCAAGGATACCACCAACTAGAGTTATATCCGGAGTCCAGGCCCATCACGACATTTGCGACCCACGACGGTCTCTACAGGTACCGGCGGTTGAATTTTGGAATCTCATCAGCCGCGGAAATTTTCCAGGAGGCCATCCGACAGGTGATCAGACCCATCAGGGGCACACTAAACTACAGCGACGACATCCTCGTTTTTGGATCATCTAAGGAGGCCCATGTCAAGGCTCTACTCGCCGTGTGTGCAGCACCCCAGGAAGCGGGCCTCACTCTCAACATCGCCAAATGCCGTTTCAGCAAGACAAAACTGAAATTTTTCGGACACATCTTCTCTAGCGAAGGAATGTTGCCGGATCCCGACAAGGTTGACACCATCACCAACTTGGATGAACCGCGACAGGTTGCAGATGTTCGCTCGTTCCTCGGCATGGCTGGTTACTGTGCGAGGTACATACCACACTATGCATCCCTTACCGACCCTCTGCGGAAGCTCCTTCAGAAAGATACAATTTTCGAATGGACCCCTGCGTGCCACCAGGCATTTTCCAACATCAAACGTGCCCTGATGGAAGCACATCGCCTGGCTACTTCAACCCTTCGTGGCACACTGAAATAGTGGTGAACGCCAGCCCAGTGGGCCTTGGTGCCATCCTAGCCCAGATCAGCGGGGCGGACGTCCACCCGAGACACGTGGTCGCCTATGCAAGCAGAGCCCTGTCCACCCCTGAATTGGCTTACTCCCAGGCGGAAAAAGAGAGCCTAGCCGCCGTCTGGGCGTGCGAACATTTCCACGACTTCATTATCGGGAAAAAGTTTACGCTGATTACGGACCACCAGGCTTTGCTATCGCTCTTTGGCAACCCGCACACCAAGATGCCCCCTAGAATCGAGCGGTGGGGAATCCGTTTACAGGAATACGATTATGACATTGTGCATCGACCCGGGGGTGACCTCAACCCCGCGGACTACCTATCACGACACCCAGTCGGGGCTCCACTAACCCGCGAAGGAGACATCGCCTACGTACAATACATTGCATCCAACTCGCTACCGCCGGCGCTATCCCTAGAGAGAGTTGCAGCTGCATCAGCGGCCGACCCCACCATGGCTCTCGCCATCAGCCTCACACTGACCAGCAAATGGAGAGATCACCACAGGGCAATGCTGGCGCACCCAGGGGTGTGCAAACAGGAAATCGAAAGACTGGCCAGGATACATAGTGAACTGGCCGTCAAGGACAACGACATCCTCCTCAGAGGCTGCAGAGTCGTCATCCCCGCCACGCTCAGGAACGAAGTAGTAAGCACGGCCCATGAGGGACACAGAGGAGCGGAGAACACCAAAAGACAGCTGAGGTGCCATATCTGGTTCCCGTTTCTAGACGCAGCGGTAGAGGAATGGGTAAAAAACTGTCATGCCTGTCAGTGCACGGCCCCTGCGGAACATCCACCCCCGCTCCAACACACACAGATACCTGAACGGCCGTGGGAGCGTGTAGCCATGGACTTCTACGGGCCCACGGAGGAGGGTGACTACCTCCTGCTCATAATAGATGAACACTCACGTTTCCCGATCGTCAAAACAGTCACCACCACCGCATTCCCTCAAGTAGCAGCGGCAATAGAGAAAGTGTTCAGCGAGTGGGGGATCCCCAAAACTGTCAAGTCCGACAACGGGCCCCCGTTCAGTGGACACGAGTTTGGAACCCTAGCAGAACACCTAGGATTTGCACACATGAAGATAACTCCTCGACACCCACAAGCGAATGGGATGGCGGAACGCTTCATGGCGTCGATCAAGAAGACAAGACAAAGGGCCAGAATAGAAGCAGTCGATCCACACCAGGCACTGTGCCGACTTCTACAGGACTATAGAAACACTCTGCACGAAGCCACCAACAAGACACCTGCCGAGCTAATGTTTCGATACAAAGTGCGAACCTGTATACCGTGCAACCCATCGGATGAGGAGCTGCCCGACATAGACGTACTCCGAAGGTATGCGGAAGCCAAGGAGAGAGCAAGACGAGAGACAGATGTTCGCCGCCACGCGGTAATACCAGACTTCCACATTGGGGACGAAGTACTCGTCCAGCAACCAACGCCCAGAAAGACAGATCCGCGGTTTGCTCCAAGCCCCATGAGAGTAACCGCCGTGAAAGGCACGATGGTGACGGCCGAGGATCAAAGCAGATCTGTCACTAGGAACTGTCAACAATTCAGGCACTACACCAGACGAGAAGGAACAGAGCCGTTCCAGTGGTCGACCTCTCCAGAACCACGAGACCCGGGGGACGACATGTGGATCCCGCCAGGAGGAGATCCGGGGGAGACAAGCGGAGAAGAGAGAACCACGGAACCACAAGAGGCAGGTGACCAAGAGGAGAGGCCACGGAGAATCGTAAGGAAACCTATGAGACTTGTTGAAGAATGTTGATTTGATGTTTGAATATATTGTTCGGGGGTGATTTTACCGAGCACCCCAAGGGTTAAAGGAGTGCCGCCCCCACCGTTGCGGGGGCGGAGCCAGCTTACGGCGAAGGCCGGGGAAAGGGGGGAATTATGGGTAAGGCGCGCGAGCGCCAGTACTGTTTGGAAGCGGAGAAATAAAGAGGGCTTCCACAATTCCCGTGTCCCTGTCCTCCTTCTCCGTGGCCGCCACCGTGCAACACCCCGGCAACCCTGAGCCTGCCTGACGCATCCGAGAAGGCCAAAATAGGGGGTGCTGCTCCACACGCCGCTGCGGGGAGCACCCTGCGAGGTCACTGCAGAGAGCCGAAGGAGGGGGCTGAAACCCTGCGGAATCAGCCGATCTCCAGCCTGGACGACAGAGTTGGCGTGTCTTGATGATGTCTTCCCTGACGGCAAAAACCGTCTAGAGAGCTGCAGTGTCTCGTGTGCTACACCGTGTGCCTTTAACATCTGCGAGCGGGCTCCCCATGAGAGCCGTATCTACCCCAGCTATAACAAGCACAGCCGCGCCTTCGAGATTCAAAGCGACTGCCCCATCTCTCGTTCGGGCTGACAGACGAAGCACAGAGGGCAAGTGATCCGACGCATCGAGATGCATGCGGGCGCTGTGGCAATGGTGCCGTAGAGCGCCTGCACATGCATGAGACTTTGCAGCACTGACCTTCGGCCCCTGAAGGAATCTCTCCATTGAACAGTTGCTCCGAGGGGAAAGAGCTCCACACCTCCTCCCAGCCCACCTTAGCAACGCTCCACCCGTTCAGCCTCGATACGGTTGTTGACTGAAGAGGGCTGTGTAGAAGGCAGATACACCAGCGGCCTGCCAAAATCTCAGATGTTTACACCCCCTGGCCCGCTTAAGGAATTCTCTAGCTGATGCCGCCAGAGGGGACCTGGCTCTGGTAATAGCAATCTCCCTCTATAAAGCCCACGCATACTGCGGTCTAGTTCTGGCCATCCCGCTATCTTTTCTGGAGGATCTGAAAGGACACACCAACACGTACCTAAGATAAGTCGCCCGCAAACCCCCCTGTGATCCCGAGGTATGGTAGGGAAACCTAACGGCCAGCAGTTTGGGGATAAAATAACACGGAACAAGTTCTCATAGCCCCATGGTTGCAACGGAGCTCCGGAGCCCTTACCCAGTGCCCACAGGCTTATGAATCAAACTCTGCTAGAAAACAACCTGCGTCCCTGAGAGCAGATAATGTAGTGAAGCCCCCCCACAACAGCCCTGACCCCCCCACTCTCGGCCCACTGCACGCATCAGACACTCGGTGATACCGAGGCTAATTGCACAGTCCAGCTACGTAGGACCTGGCAGTGGGTCATCCATAGCGCCCGGGCGCTCTGCAACATGGAACATTCCAGGTGCACGGCAAAATATTAGGTTTATTCTCGGAGCAATCCACAATCCGTCTTTTAACAATGAAAGGGTTGTCCAGACCAGCACTACTTCAGGTCACAGGGTGGAGGGAGCGCTCAAGGGGTCTAGATTCAGGGGCCCTGAAGATGCATTTGCAACACGAAATGGTGCATGTTCCTAGCTGCGCCAGAGTCCCAGACAGCCCCTGGCAAGGGCAATCTTCAAAATATCACCACAGTGAGCGAGAGGAAGCTAGACACGGAACTACCAGCGGATGGGAACCCTTATTCCAAAGCGTCTGCACACAACGGATCAACATCGTAGAAAAGTGGGCAATGCCCCACAATCAACCGAGTGACCCGATTCAGTGACACCGCCCCGGTCCAACCCGCCGACATTTAAAGCACCCACACACTCAAACTAAACTCGCTCTTCTGGAGCTGCGGGGAGGCCATCCGCCCTGCTAGCGTCTGGCTGGCAGGATTTTCTCAGCTTGTCGCCAGAGGACCACACAACATGGCATTCTGACCCGTCTCCCCACTCCTTATTCTTGCGGGTCTCCTGAGCGCACTGGTTGAATCCTCGACTAGAGCTCTAAGCCCCTGGATAACTCACATAGCGGTAATTGTACTACTCGACCTGTTTGGCAGCAAAGGGTAAAAAAAAATAAAAAAAAAAAAATATATATATATATAAAACTTCAGATAGAGTTGATAGGGGTCGTCCCCCCAGTCTCTGCCTAGAGGATCGGGTGTTCCTCGTGCCTCGCCTCTACAGAGGGGAGGGTACAGGAAGCCTTAGTGTGACGCTTTGACCCCCCCACACAAAGCCCTTTCAGAGATCGGCTTGGCCCCAGGGAGAGCTTTGGTTGGCCTGGGGGAGCGCGGTGTCTCCCACCAGTAGTCTTACAGTACCAACGTCCCAGAGTTCCACCAAAATCTCAACCCACATACACCACCAGGGCTTCAGACATTCTCGTGACTGCTACCAGTCAGCGGTGCCCCCCCGGAAAGTCCCCCAAGCCCTTCCTGTACCCCTGGGAAACTCTCTCCAGACCCCCACCCTGTCCAGGCCCCCCTATCTACTTGGAAGTGCCTGCTCTTGACCCAGCCCCGGATGGACTGGGCCCGATCGTTGCAAAAATTCTGTCACTCCCCGGCGACCGAAATGGAGGCAGCCACCATTCCCACCTCTATACAACAAGGAGCAATGGACGCTTAGGCAGTGAACAAGAGCATGATGGTCCTTCTTGAGGAGATACGTGGCTTTAGGGCAGACATTAGCAAAAGGCTGGAATCCCTTGATAAAAAGGTGGACTGTGTAGAAGATCGCGTCCAAACCTTGGAAGGGAACCAAACTTCAGTCAACATACTGGACACCCAAATAGACATGCGCCTGGCTGAACTGGAGGGACAAGAAGAGAAATGCACACTAAAACTTGATGACCTGGAAAACAGGGAACGCCGGAGCAATCTGCGATTCTTGGGGATACCAGAACGAGATGGTGAAACACAGACGGACATTGTAAGAATCGTCAATGAGGTGATCAACAAGCTGTTTGACGATGCCAACACCACGGAGCCAACCATCGACAGGGCCCACAGAGCGGGTGCCCCTTCCAGAGGACCCAGATCAATCCTGGTGCGGTTCCACTACTACGTGGAAAAGAGCAAGATTCTAGAAATGGCACAAAAGAAGCGTCCAATAGACTGGGAAGGCGCGAAGGTCTCGATTTACCAGGATCTCTCGGCTCTCACCCTGGCGAGGAGACACCTCTGTGGCCCTCTTACAAAATGGCTCCAGCACAAGGGAGTCCGCTATAGATGGGGCCACCCCTTCTCCCTCTCTTTCGAGTATGACGGCTACAAATACTCCCTGGTCACTGAAGATGACATACAAAGAGTGACCCAAGAACTCCTGGGTGAAACCTCCCATGAGGAAAACCAAGAGAGCAGAGAAAAAGAATCGGGGAGTCCACGAAAACCCAATGGAGAGCTGACGAACCCTCAGAAAGGCGTCGAGTTTGCAGCAATAGAAAATTCAGACGGGTGGCCCCGCCTTCCCCTTGGCTGGCCAACGAATAACTACAACTTGTCAGCATGGTGCAACACATGAAAAAGGGGGCCGATTTCACTCCCAGCAAATACCATGATCATCCAGAGGTGAATTCCGCTCAGAGAACTTGCGAGGCACCTTGCTTCTGGGCAGACTAGGCTCCTTGGTGTTTGTCCGGGTGGGGAACGAAGCAACGCTGCTGTACTATTTCTGGGACATAGTCGGGGGGGCTCAGAATAACAGTGGTTTGTTGTTGATTGCTGCCTTAGTGGAGGCAGACGCTGGTGGCCTGGTTGGACGGCATCTCCCATGTCGCAGGCAGCCCAGGCATTCAAGGAAGGGGTTTTCGGTAAGTTGGGGGATTTGTTATTGTTGTTAAGGGTTTATTATTGGTTGAATTTACCAAAAGGGTATCTAACTGCATTGAGGACCACTCATTCAAAAGAATATCCTAAATTGAGAGCCTAGAGGAGGGAGACGGGTTACATCTCAGAGGGTTTCTAAGAGCTGGCTTTCCCACTGATGGCTGATGCACATCTCTCGCTGACATTGGGTTCGCTAAATGCCCGTGGACTGAACTCTCCAAATAAGAGGACAATGGTGATGAAGGAATTTAATAGGCTGAAACTCCACATTTTGTTTCTGCAGGAAACCCACTGAGCAAGGGGGAGGGAAATGGTACTCAGATCCAGATACACACAGGAAGTGTTCCATGCCTCCTTCCCATCCAAAACAAGAGGGGCAGCGATAGTTGTGTCTCCTAAAGCACATTTCATACCAAAAGCTCAACGTACAGACCCTAACGGTCGATTTGTAATGGTGAAAGGGGAGATCAGGGGCACGAAAGTGACACTAGTATCAATCTTTGCCCCTAATGAGGCTCAAGATCAATTTTGGGTGGGGGTGAAAATGAAAATCATGGCATTTACGGAGGGGGTTCTCTTATTGGGGGGTGATTTTAACATGGTTCTCCATCCTGATTGGGACAGGAAGTCAGAGCACCCGTACACAGACCTGCACACTCAGAGGAGAATGGCCTCATCCTTCCACGCCACGAACAAAGCACTTGGCCTTCTAGATTCTCACTCGACACACCAGGGTCGAAACCCCCTTTTTACATTTTTTTCCAACCAACACTCATCTTTTTCTAGGATCGATTATGTCCTGATCGACAAAACATTGCGTGAAAGTATAGCGGATTTTGGTGTGGAGATAATCCCGTGGTCTGATCATGATCTAGTCTGGGTCCAAGTGGGAATCTCCCCGGGCACTCCTGTGTCCGTGAGGTGGACGTGCAATGACCTCCTGTTGAAGGACAGGGAATCAGCTCAGACCCTCCTTGAGTCTATAAAGGAATACTTTGAGATCAATGATAACAGGCAAGTGGGGGAGGTGGGAGTCTGGGAGGCCTTTAAGGCCACAATCCAGGGAGTTTTAATTGGACTGGGGGCAGCAAGAAAGCGGGCTAGAGCCAACGAGGAGAACTCAGAAGAGTAGAAGGGTTGACTCGATACGTGTACCGGCGGGGGGGGGGGAAATGTCTGGACGATCCCGGGATAGTAGAGCAATTCTGCATATTTTATGAGCTCCTCTACACATCAGAGTACTCAGGTGGTGGCATGGAGGCCAATAAGTTTCTAGACTCCCTCCCAATCCCCCGCCTCCCTCCAGAGAAAGCAGACCCCTTGGAGAGGCCCATAACTCCTCGAGAAGTAGTCGATACTATTAGCACCACTCTTCTATAAGTCCTTTCGCTCCACCTTGGCCCCAATTCTGTCCAAATTATTAAATGCGGTCCTGGATTCAGGGGCTCTCCCCCGGTCCATGTTATCGGCCCGAATTGTAGTTATTCCAAAAGAGGGGAAAGACCCCATGAATTGCCAATCATATCGCCCAATCTCTTTACTTAATACAGATATGAATGTTTTAGCTAAGTTACTCGCCAATAGGGTGGCCCAGCATCTCCCTTCACTCGTGCATGGTAACCAAGTGGGGTTTGTCACAGGGAGATAGGGGTCTGACAATATTAGGAAAACCCTGGATCTGATGAACGAGACCTCCAGTAACGCTTGATTCAGAAAAGGCCTTTGATCGGGTGGAATGGTCTTATATGGGCAAAGTTCTGCATAGAATGGGACTGGGGGAGAGATTCCATATGTGGATTGCCGCTTTGTATAATTGCCCGTCGGCCAGGGTTTCAGTTAACGGGACGATCTCAGCTCCGTTCCACCTCGTCAGGGGAACCCGACAGGGCTGCCCTATCTCTCCCCTCTTATATGCCCTTGCAATGGAGCCTCTCGCTATAGCTATACGAAAACACTCAGGGATCTCTGGGGTTCGATGCGGTGATCTAGATTTTAAGCTATCCCTCTTTGCTGACGACATTCTCGCTTACTTAACCAACTTAAAAGAATCCCTCCCGCGACTCCTAGACCTAATCCACTCGTTTGTGGTCTTCTCCGGCCTGAAAATTAACCCATGCCTCATGCCAATGGGGGGAGGGTGCCAAGGACATTGAGGCGAGGGAAACGCTGGGGGGTATTAAAATTGAGCGCACGGCTATGCCCTACTTGGGGGTCCTTCTCCTGAGGGACTTGGGAAATTTGAACTTAACTTTCCCCCTATTCTCTCCAAAATACGATCTGACCTCCAGTGGTGGCCCTCCTGACCCTCTCATGGTTTGGACGCATGGTAGCCCTGAAAATGAACATTCTTCTCTGACTCCTGTATCTTTTCTCCACTCTCCCAACAGTTATACCAGATGCATTCTTCAAATCCTTGCACTCCATGACACTACGATTCATTTTGAAAGGGAAAAAGCCAAGGATCAAATTCGCCACCTTGACTCTCCCGAGATCCCAGGGGGGCTTTGGACTCCCAGACTTCCGACAGTACTATAAGGCAGCTCAGCTAAGGGTTATGTTAGAACACATGAGAGATGAAATGCGGACCTATTGGACATGTATAGAAGACATCCACACGCACCCCAGGAAAGTAAGAGATCTCCTGTGGGCCCCGTCCAGAGACCTTCCTGACACAGTCAAAAATCACCCAACTCTGTCAGTCCTATGGTCCCTATAGAAACAAGATAAACCGAATTCACCCCTTTCCTCCTGGCCTGCCCCACTATTTTCCTTGTGGGGCCCGCCCCTTTATTTGGGTAAAAAAGGGTTCAGAGACACCCAAAGGCGGTCGGACATGGGACTGGAACGAGCCACCCAGTTATTCCAGCATAACACCTTTATCGAGTACAACACTCTAGTGGAAATCATGGGGGATCGCCCAATGTCGATCTTTGAATACCTTTGAATAAAAGGTTGCCTGACCAGCCCCAAGTGGGGCGAGGCCTTTACCCGCCCCCTCAGACCACTGGAGAGAGTGATTGTGGAATCTACCTCGAGAAGGGGATCACTCTCCAAGATGTATAAAATCCTACTCATAGCACAGTTTCAAGGTAGACAGGGATTCAAGCAATTTTGGGAGGAAAAGTGGGGGGTGCCATTGGGAGATGCCATCTGGTCAAATCTCTATGGGGTACTCTTTTCGGGTTCCCTCTACACAGCAGCCATGGAGCACAATTTCAAGATCCTCCACGCATGGCACCTCCCACCTGATAGGTTGTCTAAAATGTTTTGCTTTGTTTCCCCCCTCTGTCCTAGATTGTGGCCAAAGGGGGACCTGGTATCACTTTAGAGAGTGTGGCCAAAGGAGGACCTGGTATCACATGTGGTGGGAATGCCCTTCTAGCCAGATCTTCTTGTCAGGACTCCTGAGCTGGATCAAGGATATAGTGGGTCTCTCTCTCCCCCTGCACCCTATTGTCCTCCTGTTGGGTATCCCTTCCCCGGCTTCATATTTGAGTGCCCTTCCCAGGGTGGTCCAGGCCATGTTGAGAGTGGGCAGGCTGGCCTTGGCCCAAAATTGAAGAGGATGTTAGTACCCTCCAGGGCAGAGTGGCTGGCAAAACTCTGCGCTATCTTCACTTATGAGAAATTACCAGCTCTAACTCATGACACGATGAAGGCCTTCTTGCTGGATTGGACAGTGGTGCTCATCCATGAGGACTGTGGCTCAATGAGACTTTGATGTTCCCTGCCCTGGACTAGCCCATCTGATGGTCTCCTCGAAAATCACTCCCCATCACTATTAGGGTGTCGCTACTGATGAACCCAACTTGTCACCCTATCCATAGCTTAGAGTCCCATGGATGAACTCTTGGAAATCCCTAGAGCCCGGTTGGGTCCGGTTAACTAAGAGCAGAGGGTGCGGAAGTGAGGGTATTGTTTAATCGTCTGTTGCTCTATGTGATTTACTGATTGATTTGTCATAAGTAAAATGTTTAATAAAAGTGGAAAATGAAAAACAAATATGCATGTGTGTTGTAGATAAAGTTTGGTGGTATTCTGGTGGTAAATCCACCAAAATATGACCAAACGGAATTTCTGTTACTGCCACTTGGTCCTGTGGATTTATTTCGGTATTACTAGTGGTGGCAGGGTGGTTTAAGTCCTCATTTTTGCAGTCCATAGGACTCCATGGGGATTTCAGAGGAATTACCGTTGGCAGTAATTCCTCCCCGGGTGATTCTGCCAATTTTGCCAATTATTGCCAGTAAGGTGGAAGATAAACCTCCAACTTGTTGCTGGAGGTTTATCCTCCACCATACAACAAACTTATGGTACGGCAGTTCGGTAATGCAGCGGTAGCGGAAATACTGCCATATTACCTCTGTTTTTACCGACTGCCATACTTGTAATGAGGCCCTTTAAAATGTCCATGTCTGAATATATAAGTGCGAAAACGCTGATGTGAAAGTTTCAGAATATTGCGGGTGGGGTGGAACCTTGAGCAGTTAAATCAGACACTTGCAAACTGATTGCAAATAGATTTTACGGATCATTTTTCTGGGCATGTCAATCCCAAACCAAGATGGAGGACTCTTAAGTGGCGCTAAGCTTGAGTGTCTTAGCCCTGTGCAGGAGCCAAGAGGAGCAGTATATCATGCCTTTTGCATTGCAAATCAGATACCCGCGCAAATGTCCTCCATTAGGAATTCCATATAGAAAGCATCTCCGTGGGGGATGCTCTTTGCATATTGTATCCTTGGATGAAAACTGCCCTGTTGATTTATGGCATTCATTGTCTTTGCCTCCATAATTCTTCCTTACAAGCATAACCAGTTTTCTTGCAAATAAACATTTTAATTTCCCCTTAAATTAATTGAGCAAACTTTATTTATTTATTTAACCAAATTGGCCTGCCTGAAAATGTACCCGTTAGTGAGTAGTGCTGTAAAAAAATGAGGAGTGCGCCCCCGATTTGATTGTTGCAGAGGGCTTTGGGCGAGGAAGTTTTTTTTTTTTTTTTATGATGTACGGCTTTTAGTCTTATTTGCCATCAGGCTATCCTGCCACGAGCGCGCTTTTTAGCCCTGACAGCCCTGACTTATGGCCAATGTGGGATCCTATCTCATTAACTGGAATGGGAGAATAAAACATCAAACAATCATAAAAATAATTTGGCACTGGGAAACCACTTAGGAGCAGCTGTCAAACAGGTTGGAAGATAAACTTCTAAATAAAAAGAATGGCGCGCGCGCGGCTATGTCCTGCCATATGCTTATGGATTCCCTAATGACGCAGAGTGCCGGCGCATATGCAGAGCAGCGCCGACGCTCTCTATATGATATTGATTATGCCTTAACCCCAATTTAGTAAAGACCTGCCCCTCCTTTCCCTAATCAGATATTGCAGAGGTGGTTTTGCGAGAAACTGTCCCCTACTGCCAGGCCATATTTTATCCTGGAAAGCCGCTGCGGGAGTTGAGGCCTTGTCTCCACGGCCGTGGCTCAAAACCCACTTCCGGGACAGCCGCGTCCCTTCTGCGGTCCTTCTCCAGTGCTCTCCATGCAGCAATTCAAAAACATATATCTTTATCAAGCTGCTCTTGTCAGACTACATTAGATAATTAATAGGCCATTTGTCAGGCTACCTCAAAACATGTTAACCCCCCCCACCCCCACCCCACCACCAACCAACGCAATCAAGATAACTATATCCGCATGCTCCCCGAAGGTTCAATGCTCTGCCATGCACCCAATGCAGGCTGATATTTACTATTAAGCAGGGCCATTTATTAATCAAATCTAATGTTAATTAATTAATCGCCTCTGCGCATTGAGGGCTCTCTGTGACTTTCATTTGTTTCGAGGGGCTAATTGATAGCTTTGCAGCTTGAATGGGGGTGACTACTGCTGATTCAGTTAATGTCAGGTGTGTGCCTGGCGTTTTGCTCACATTGCTGACAATCAGTTCCATGAATTAGTGATGCTGTGAGACTCTGCGCATGGGAATTGAATGTGGAAGGCTGGAGGCATGATAGCTCCTGGAACAGGGTTCCTGCAGGTCCATGTACTGCTCAACCTGGCAGAGAATATACTGGCACAGAAAAGTACAAGACAACTATGATTGCAGGAACGCAGGCCCATGTGAGAACTAAAACTCCCCTTTAACCTCATGACCCATCAAACACAGTATGCATTGGGAAGGAAAATTCACCCACGGAAGGTTCTACCGCCCCTATACATGCTCTAAGTCCACACAGTGCTGATACTATCAGAGACAACAAAAGGCAAGACAATGAAGGAGAAGAGAATTGGTATGCGATGAAGGAGCGAGATGACAAGACATTGCGAGAGAGTTGGGAATTGGTATGCGATGAAGGAGGGAGATGACAAGACATTGGGAGAGAGTTGGGAATTGGTATGCGATGAAGGAGGGAGATGACAAGACATTGCGAGAGAGTTGGGAATTGGTATGCGATGAAGGAGGGAGATGATAAGACATTGCGAGGGAGTTGGGAATTGGTATGCGATGAAGGAGGGAGATGATAAGACATTGCGAGAGAGTTGGGAAATGGTATGCGATGAAGGAGGGAGATGACAAGACATTGCGAGGGAGGGAGATGACAAGACATTGCGAGAGAGTTGGGAATTGGTATGCGATGAAGGAGGGAGATGATAAGACATTGCGAGAGAGTTGCGAAATGGTATGCAATGAAGGAGGGAGATGACAAGACATTGCGAGCAAGTTGGGAATTGGTATGCGATGAAGGAGGGAGATGACAAGACATTGCGAGAGAGTTGGGAATTGGTATGCGATGAAGGAGTGAGATTACAAGACATTGCGAGAGAGTTGGGAATTGGTATGCGATGAAGGAGAGAGATGATAAGACATTGCGAGAGAGTTGGGAATTGGTATGCCATGAAGCAGATGATAAGACATTGCGAGAGAGTTGGGAATTGGTATGCGATGAAGGAGTGAGATTACAAGACATTGCGAGAGAGTTGGGAATTGGTATGCGATGAAGGAGGGAGATGACAAGACATTGCGAGAGAGTTGGGAAATGGTATGCAATGAAGGAGGGAGATGACAAGACATTGCGAGAGAGTTGGGAATTGGTATGCGATGAAGGAGGGAGATGATAAGACATTACGAGAGAGTTGGGAATTGGTATGCCATGAAGGAGATAAGACATTGCGAGAGAGTTGAGAATTGGTATGCGATGAAGGAGGGAGATGATAAGACATTGTGAGAGAGTTGGGAATTGGTATGCGATGAAGGAGATAAGACATTGCGAGAGAGTTGGGAATTGGTATGCGATGAAGGAGGGAGTTGACAAGACATTGTGAGAGAGTTGGGAATTGGTATGCGATGAAGGAGGGAGATTACAAGACATTGTGAGAGAGTTGGGAATTGGTATGCGATGAAGGAGGGAGATTACAAGACATTGCGAGAGAGTTGGGAATTGGTATGCCATGAAGGAGAGAGATGATAAGACATTGCGAGAGAGTTGGGAATTGGTATGCGATGAAGGAGGGAGATTACAAGACATTGCGAGAGAGTTGGGAATTGGTATGCCATGAAGGAGAGAGATGATAAGACATTGCGAGAGAGTTGGGAATTGGTATGCGATGAAGGAGGGAGTTGACAAGACATTGCGAGAGAGTTGGGAATTGGTATGCGATGAAGGAGGGAGTTGACAAGACATTGTGAGAGAGTTGGGAATTGGTATGCGATGAAGGAGGGAGATTACAAGACATTGCGAGAGAGTTGGGAATTGGTATGCCATGAAGGAGAGAGATGATAAGACATTGCGAGAGAGTTGGGAATTGGTATGCCATGAAGGAGATAAGATATTGCAAGAGAGTTGGGAATTGGTATGCGATGATGGAATGAGATCATAAGACATTGCAAGAGAGTGGGGAATTGGTATGCCATGAAGGAGGGAGCTGATAAGATATTGCGATAGAGTTGGGAATTGGTATGCGATGAAGGAGGGAGATGACAAGACATTGTGAGAAAGTTGGGAATTGGTATACGATGAAGGAGGGAGATGACAAGACATTGCGAGAGAGTTGGGAAATGGCATGCGATGAAGGAGGGAGATGACAAGACATTGCGAGGGAGGGAGATGACAAGACATTGCGAGAGAGTTGGGAATTGGTATGCGATGAAGGAGGGAGATGATAAGACATTGCGAGAGAGTTGGGAAATGATATGCGATGAAGGAGGGAGATGACAAGACATTGCGAGCGAGTTGGGAATTGGTATGCGATGAAGGAGGGAGATGACAAGACATTGCGAGAGAGTTGGGAATTGGTATGCGATGAAGGAGTGAGATTACAAGACATTGCGAGAGAGTTGGGAATTGGTATGCGATGAAGGAGGGAGATGATAAGACATTGCGAGAGAGTAGGGAATTGGTATGCCATGAAGCAGATGATAAGACATTGCAAGAGAGTTGGGAATTGTTTTGCGATGAAGGAGTGAGATTACAAGACATTGCGAGAGAGTTGGGAATTGGTATGCGATGAAGGAGGGAGATGACAAGACATTGCGAGAGATTTGGGAAATGGTATGCGATGAAGGAGGGAGATGACAAGACATTGCGAGAGAGTTGGGAATTGGTATGCGATGAAGGAGGGAGATGACAAGACATTGCGAGAGAGTTGGGAATTGGTATGCGATGAAGGAGGGAGATGACAAGACATTGCGAGAGAGTTGGGAATTGGTATGCGATGAAGGAGGGAGATTACAAGACATTGCGAGAGAGTTGGGAATTGGTATGCCATGAAGGAGAGAGAAGATGATAAGACTTTGCGAGAGAGTTGGGAATTGGTATGCCATGAAGGAGATAAGACATTGCGAGAGAGTTGGGAATTGGTATGCGATGAAGGAAGGAGATCATAAGACATTGCGATAGAGTTGGGAATTGGTATGCGATGAAGGAGGGAGATGATAAGACATTGCGAGAGTTGGGAATTGGTATGTGTTGAAGGAGGGAGATGACAAGACATTTGCGAGAGAGTTGGGAATTGGTATGCGATGAAGGAGGGTGATGACAAGACATTGCGAGAGAGTTGGGAATCAGTATGCGATGAAGGAGGGAGATGACAAGACATTGCGAGAGAGTTGGGAATCGGTATGCGATGAAGGAGGGAGATGACAAGACTTTGCGAGAGAGTTGGGAATTGGTATGCAATGAAGGGGGGAGATGACAAGACATTGCGAGAGAGTTGGGAATTGGTATGCGATGAAGGACGGAGATGATAAGTCATTGCAAGAGAGTTGGGAGTTGAAAGACAAATGGCATCAAGAAAGGCAAAGAAGGATTGAAAGCATAGAGTTGGTGAGGTTAGGCTCTTAGAGAGAAGACAGTGAGAGCATAGAGAGGAGTATTGATACAGCTCCTCATAGAGAAGAGGGGGAAAGGCAAACCAACTATATAGACAGAGGAGACAGAGAGATCCCGGAAGACCACATTGAACCAGGAGTAGTATAAAGGCGGGTGGAGCAATGAGACAGTAAGACCACACTGAGGGGCAGGAAGGACAGTATAGACCTAGGCAGGCCAGGAACAGAGTCCAAAGTGACCGCTGAGAGGAGCATGGGAAAAAAGGGAGAGTAGGGCGTACTTCTACACCAGGGTGCATTACATCCTTACAGAAGTGTCATCCTGAAGCCCACCCTAGCAGGAAGTGGTTGCCAGAAGACAAACCAAGTGGAGGACGGAAACTGCCAAAACTATCTGGCTGCCCCAAGGCTGCAGGCCGGTGGCTGGAGACACTCTACACACAGGGCTCACGGTCAGAGGACTGGATGACCCTCACAACTGTGACTGTGGGCGGAAAGATGATATTCCTTAAGAAGTACATTTGGAAAGACCTATGAATCATTGGAACAATTTGTCTTGTACCCAATACTTGATTTCGATTATTTGAATTGTTTTATGGAACTTGAAGAAACAGAACATTGCTTTGATAAAAACACTTTGGAGCAAAATAGGAAGACAATGTTTTCTTGAGAGACTGGCACCTCCTTTTCCATCACATCCTGATGCACAAAGACACAATCATCCTGGCACTTTACCTTTTGAGTTATTTTGCTGTCCTGACCATTTTTGTTGACTGTTCTGTTTTCAAATAGACAATCACACACCATGTGCCTGCCTCAGGTGGGCAGTTTGGCCAGAGTCTTACAGATTTTCCTTGAGTAGCTTTGATTCAATTGAGATAGCGATGTGCCCTCCCTGCCCAGTCATAGAAGGTGTCTAAGAAGTTTTGAAGATAGCAATGGAGATCTTTCTTCTTTTCAGTCAGATCACCAGCTCAGTCCGCCCTGTGGGTTCTGGTGAGATGTTATCAGGTTTTAGGGGAATCATTAAGGTGCGCTCTTCAGGTTTCTGCTATGATTTTAACCACTTTACGTGGAAAACTTGTTGGGTCTTCTGTCGTTCTCTGTTCTATACCTTGTAGTTGTGATTACTGAGTACCTGGGTAATTTCATACCGTTCCTACCACTTGGCGTAAGCTTGTTTTCTGAGCAGGGCACCAGGGCGAGTACCAGATCCCCTTGATATGATATGATAGGTTATTTATAATGCGCTTTATACCCAGCGGTTTCTAAGCACGGACCCGGAGATCGAACCTGTGTTGCTCCGCGTCGTCTTGCTTCCAAGGCGAGCACGTTGCCTCTGAGCTATCCTCCTCTCCTCCTTCTTTGAAGTATCTCAGCCAAACCATCTTGTCATGTAGGATTTGGTTTTTCTTGGCTGACCTGCAACATCTGTTCACCCAGGTGCCAGCTTATCCGCAAGCTCCCCTGGGTAGCCAGAAAGAAGTCCCTGCATGCTCCATCGCAGTCATCACTTCCTTGCCAACTTCAGTTCAGGGTATCAAAGACATGGTGGGGTTCCCAGCTGTAGAGCAACTTGAAAGGGAAGAAGCTGTTTGAGGCTTGTGATGTTTTCCTGGTAGAAAGGAGCCCAGGAAAGTAGCTTGCCCCAGTTTCTTGGGTCTTCGGAGACAAGATTCGGAATACCTTTTTTTAAAGTCTGTTTAAAGAGCTCCAACATCCCATCAGTTTGGGAGTGGAACATTGAGGTAGGAAGGGTCTGCACCTGCGAGAAAACATTTTAGCTTGTTCATGACTCAGGACATGAAAGGAGTTCACTGGATGGTAAGAATCTCTTTGGGAAATCCTACCTGGGACAAGGAAGGTTTTACATGTTTTTTGTGTTTGATAGCAAATTACTTCTCATTACCTCAATCTCCAATTGTCTACCACATCACCCTGCTGTTATTACCATCTCCAACCTTCTACTGCCTCCTCCTGACTCCTTCTCTTCCTCTCACATCCAAGTGCCTCCATTCCTCACAATCTTCATAATGCTCTCTGGACTCCTCCATCTGTCATACTCAACCTGCCTGAACAGCCCACACATAGAAAGTAGGATGAGCAGTCTTTACAATTTTCTATCCTCCTGAGTGCAGGCATGGATTGTATAGATTCTTTAGGAACTCATGAAAATTATCTGAACTTAGGGGATGTTACCAAGACTATAGTTAGTCTAGCAATAGTCTTGCATTTAATACCAGCTTCTTTGACCCTCCTGGCGTGCCCCTGTACAAAGTTCGGGCTAATGGTCATTTCCGCGTATGAAGTCGGGGTTGGAAACCCTTCAGCTAAGTTCTCCAGTCCATTTGGTTCGTTTGAAATACTGGGAAATGGATACAATGGTTCCCCGGCATGAGATGGGCTTTTCTTTGGAACATAGTTGATGAAGAGTGGCTCTAGTCATCTGTCTGCCAATGTCCTGGGAGCGGCGGATTTGAAAGAATGTTCACAAGACCACAAGATTCAGTGTATGTCCTGTGAAATGAAATGTTTCCGATAGCCAGGTTGTTCCGGTAATGGTTCCAAAGCTCCCATACCTTCGTTTTGGATTCAGAGAAGGCTTTCTTTAAAGAGAAACTCTTCAACCTCAGTACTGTATCTTTAAGTCCAGCTACAGAGAATTGTGTGTTTCCCTGGAGGGGTGACCTTACAAATGGCTGGTGCTGGGGCTGTTTGACTACAACCTACCAAATAATGGGAACTCAGGCAGGATGGCTAGGGGATCCTCACCATACCACCTTCATGACCAACATCCAATGTCAGTGATTGTATCCGGCCCCCTCGGTCACCTTCCTGCTGGTGCCAAGATGGAAATGGTAGGCAATTCTCCCCTGATCAAGCGTACCATCAGCAACCACACACACGTATTTTGGTCTTGTTAGGCCTCCTCTGTGAGGTGAAGCTCAGCCTATCTAAAGCACAGTGAACAAGGGGTCCATGTCTGGATTACCCGGGGTAATTTAGGGTGAAACCCCAAGTCTGACAAATTAAACAAGAGTGTGGGAGCCCCTCTACTTTACCACACATGCAATAAATAGCTGACAATCCATCTTCCCATTTTGGAAGAAATTGTCTTAATTTTAGATGTATTATTTATTAACAAAAAATCACAGGAAAAGCAGTGCATTTTTGGCACAAAAACACATACAGGTTGGGAGCTTTAAGACAAAATGAGAGAGCAAGAGGGAGAAAGAGAAAGAGGGAGAGAGAGAGAAATAAAGCTGATACCCACAGTGATTTCAACAAACATCCCACCATTTCAAAAATCCAACGGAATATGAGATCTGCCATTACGGGTCACATTCTGATCTCAAGTTCCTGTTTATGCTTTCCCTGATCAGCTCTCAAAATGGGTAATGACAAATCAGCTTAAAAATACATGTTCTTCCAGGTTGTCCTTTACACCAAAAGGAAAACTGGCCCCCTGTTACCTTTGAAATCCACACCAGAACCAATGCTGTCTGAGCTGATGGCCAAATTGAGAGATTTCTGCCCCTTCATGGAACAATCCAATGATACGGTAGATTAAATAGAGGTGGATCTCCATAATATCAAATATGGCTCGGGCATCTTTGACATCCAAGTATTTGGTCGGCGAAATGCATGTAATGAACTGAGAAGTTAAAATCAACATTCGCAGGGATGGACTCAGAACTGCACATGTTAAGCAAACAAGTGGCACATGTTGAAACATGCAGTTTCTATAATAATCTTTGCATTTACAGGATCCTAGAAGAACACATTGTAGACAACATGGTAGCCTTTCTGAATAAATTCCTGCTGCAGCTTTTAGGCCAGCACACTCTGGCCCTCTTAGACTTCCAATGTACTCACAGACTGGGTGCACAGTGCCCAATGATGCTAAAGCTAAAGCAGCATGTTTTGTTGAGATAAATGGAGTTGGTTGATATTTTGAAAACTTTGCAAAACCTACACCCCTTGAAATGAATGGGACACACCATATTCATAAATCAGGACTTCCCCAAATCACGACCAATGTCTGCAAGAAGTGCTTAGCTATGAGACCCACTCTGAAAACCCTTGGCTTCCAATTTGCCTGTTCAACCCAGCCAGTGTGAAAATCACCCACAGTTAAAAACAAAAACGGTTGATGACCCTGAAGTGCACTAAGCTTACATGAAAGCCCAGATGCAGGGTAACATAGATACCAGTGGTCTTGCTGTGACACAAGGGGCAAATGGCCTACCATGTAAGCCTACGCAGACAACAATGGGTTCCACTCCTGGTTGAAGTTCTATCAATAAGCAATTTAACTCTATAGCTCACTCCAACCTATTTCACTAGCTCCGCCCCAGTAAGTGGTTCTGAAATACTCATCTCCTGGGACTCTACTGATTTCATAACCATTATTAAAATGGCCTGGAAAGTCCCTAATTACACAGAGATTCTGGTGCAAGTTCAAACCAGACTCAATAAAGGAAGTAGACAAGGTGCAAGCAAGATCAATCTTTACTATCATCAAAATAAAGCTGGAACAGCATACAAGCAGGTAATTCTTGGAGCTCTCAATGGTTACATAAAAAATAATGGTTTATATATTCAAATGTTGGCATAATTGACATCATACTGTAATCTTAGTTACCAAAAACCTACGGGGAACGGGGATTGATTAGTGGTGATGATTACATATACATTCCTTTGGGGTTACCTCTCTAATTGGGTAATGTTTGTCTGATGGCTCCTCCTGCGACCACCTCTAAAATGATAAAGGTAAAAAGACATCATCTTTGCAATAGGTAATTGACTGGCACCTTACTTTATGGGTGGCGTAACATTGGGGATTTTCATTGGTTGGCTTCATACTAACCTAACCATCTTTGGACAACTGACAAGTTGTCAAAACATGAGTCAGACAGGAGTAGGGGGGGGCGAGGTCCACAGACTGCTTTCCTTTTAATTAAAAAAGATACCATCCCTCATTACAAGGCCATGAACCAGGGTGATCTCTTTGTATTTGGCCTTGTGCAGCTGGGCGTACATTTACGGAGTAAGGCAGGTGTCCCATCTGCGTTCATTGCTAATGAATAGACATTGTTCTTCAATTATGGGTCAGTATGTGCAAACTCATCCGTTATGTATGGTGTGGAAATTCAGGGCCACTCTGATCTCGGTAGGATGGAGCAGAGGGAAATGCCCATGCTTAAAAATCTCCCTGCCCTCCCAAGGAGTGCCCCATTTATTCCTTTAAGATTAGAACTAGGGGTGGATGGTCTTGCTTTTGATGCTAAACTCTGAGCCCTAATGTATTGCCACAAACTGTGCACCTCACCCACCCTTCATACTTAAAAGGAAGCCCTCTTGGATGTACTGGCGCAAGAAGGTGCTAGAACCCTTCCATGGGTTAGTTACGTCTCCAACCTCACTAGGAAACTTGGCCTCCCACCTATGATCACACCTGAAACCCAGGACCACGTGGCAGCAAAAGACTGCATCAAGGAGAGATATAGGGACTGGTACTATAAGTTTACATTTTCTGAGATTAGCATGGCTGGTGCAAAGCAGAATACATGAAGCGGAAGCACTCGTTTGGCCAAGAAAAATAATTATCCTGCACCAATGACAAGGAAGCATGCACCCTGTTCTTACAAGCAAGGTTGGGGATACTCCCATTGGCAGCAGTTGTAAGCAGTTGGGGCAAAGGTGATCTACCCCTGTGTAAAATCTGCAGGCAGGGAGATGAAGACCTTGAGCACTTCTTGTTTATGTGCCCCCATTACAGGAACATCCACTGCAACTGGCTTGTCCCTACTTATAGGACAAAAAAGCAGAGGATTCAGGCTAGGAACCCTCCCGTCCCCTGTACACTTTCAAATGTGTGGACTGGGTCCACTACTAAATTTAGGTATTAATATCAAGAAAGAATATAAACCAGAGGATCCAGTTCTGTAAGATAAAGTGAGAATTTATATCATAAATATATACTCAATGTTCATTCACAAAGAAACATTATAAAGTAAAGAAGCAAAAAGTGCATCAATAGGTCACAGCAAATTTGAAGAAATGGTGGAATCCAATTCAAGTGGCGACGCGTTTCGAGGATACTTTCCTTTTCCTCATAAGGCCAAAATTGAATTATTAATGCAGAAAAGAAAAAAAGGGACATTTGTACAAAATTGTCATTGTTACCTTAACATAGGCTATAATGCATGTGCTGTACATTCAAGTTTCATCAGTTAACATATCTATGTCATTTTTGTATGTCATATGTTAGACAAAAGAACCTCAATTTAGTTTACCCTGTACTGGGTACGTACATTGACTCATGATTCAAGGTTAAGTGGTGCTGGTTACATTTTATAGCGTTAATCTATTTATGTCCACAATGGGGATTCGCTCAAGACGACTATTTGACAGACAAGCAACATGAACACACAGTGACTAGAAGAGTTTCAAGGTGAGTGTGTCTGTCCTAAAGATCCATATAGCCCACAATAAGGATAGTGAGGGATAGTTATGGAAAAGTGTAATTACCAACAAAGGCAGTGTATTCCAAACTCAAGGTGCAGAAAAAATCGAGACTGGTGATTCAGGTAGTGTGATAAACCTCCGCGGGTAAGATCCTCCAACTGGAGAGCGTTTAATTACTGTAGCGACAGGAGACATAAAAGACAATAGATAGTATGTAAGTAGGAACAAGCTGATGAACAGTAGGAGTAGAACGGCTAGTGCACATCCAAAAGGTATACCTGAAGAATGAATGTAGACAGTGGATTGGTCCCTAATAACGGGAATAGTGAGAGACGGACAGTCTCAGATTCAAGCACTCGCAAGGCAGCAGTGCTTCAGAAGAGCAGCCTGTTATAAGTAGACTGGTCTGCAAGTACAAAAAATATCAGGGGCGTATCTTAACAACCTTATATATAAAGTACAATGATAATCTGAGATAATAACTTCTGGAAGTCGGTAAATAAAATACCTTGTGAATATGTCCTCAAAAAAATGATGTTGCACGGACTGTCACGCTCCACGAGCTGAGTATAAAGATGCTCGTTCAAGCAGTCCGGCGGCTGTAAATGCGCCGATCAGATTATGTATACATTTGGACGTTAAGCAGCTAAGTGAGAAAAC
The DNA here is from genome assembly GCF_040938575.1 of Ambystoma mexicanum. NCBI lineage: Eukaryota > Metazoa > Chordata > Amphibia > Caudata > Ambystomatidae > Ambystoma > Ambystoma mexicanum. The sequence goes on along the minus strand of NC_090932.1, from coordinate 852,941,372 downwards.
TCACGATATGCCCATATGCACGTATTAAACCCTGCAAGAATGAAACAATAGGTTAACCCCGCTAACGGGTCAGATCTGTGATGGATGTACTATTCCGGGGAGGGGATAGTGTAGTACTGCTAGCGCTTACCTTCATCGAGGGGGACCGACCTGAACAGCAGCTGCTGTGAGGTTAAGCGTCTTTCCTTTGCAACTATGGAGACAGCGCGAGTTCTAAGATGTTGATAACAGATATGGCGATAGAAAAGGGACTGTAGGAGTCTCATCAGAGTTCGGCCATCTTTGACCGGTCTAGTAACGTTAGAAAGCAGCCATCTTAGAGTGGTCTATAACGTCATAGACTGATCTAGTAACGATATAAAGTGGATATTTTAGGAAGGTCTAGAGCGATATAAAGCAAGCTGTTTGCAAACGCAAATGTGAAAAAATAGAGAAGTAAAAGTATGAAAAGAGAACAAGAGATGGTACATAGTATGGGTACCAGGATAAAGATCAGATAAAGATATATGAAGTTCTACACAAGATGGAATGAATGACTGAAAATAAGAATAGGATTAGATCGATATATGTCAATGCTGTCAAATCGTCGGGGTGTGGAATTTTCCAACCTCGGTGGGGCAAAACAAGAATTTGTTTGGAGAACTCGGAGGGTCATCTGTTTGGTGCAAGAAATGCAAATATTCACCAGCATAGACATGGATCTAGTGCATATAATTCAAAGCAACATGTCAAAATAGTTTTACACAATTTAACCATAAGTAAGACATATCTTGAGAGGATATCAGGGTAAATCAAAGATTACAGTACAAAGTTACTTATTGACACAAAGTTCACAGTGGAATGGTATGCACATAGTTTGATCATCCCAAAAACCATAAGTCTAACACTGGTCTAGCCTTTTTGAAAAATGCCTGGCGCTTGAGAATGAAATGTATCTTATGAAGAGTTTAACCTTGTATTTTTAATGTTTTTTTCTGATTCCTTGTCTTTTTTGCTTTTATGGCGATGCTGCCGAAATAAAGATTATTACTACTACTACTACAATTATGTGTCACATGTGATGGAACCATTGTTGGAATTATTTCACTCTGCATTTATTGGGATTTTAGCTAATATTGATGCAAGTGTTATGTTTTCCTTTGACTCTGAGGACACTCTTGAGTTATTCTTCATGGGGTCATTTGGCTTATAGTTGTCAGCACCTGGCTCACAAAGATGAGTTGTACTCTTATAAAACTTTAATTAGTCTTGGAATATACCTCTTTCCCCTTGGAATTGTTATCTTGTTTCTTCACTGTACGTTCTGACCCTCCCTTAACCTTGGCTGTGGTTGCCAGCTTCTGCCTGGGCTCTGCACGAATCTGTATTTCTCTGGTTTCAATATTTTGTTTTCTCTCAAAGTCTTGAGGCTTTTGTCTATCTGAAAGTGTGCTGTAGCTTGGATTTTTGAAAAGTTGACAGCTCATTACTCTTGCTTTTCTATGATCGTGAGCTACATTCACGTGTCGTTCATGTTGCATTCAGCTTATACATTGCTTATGTTAGTATTCTTCGTGTCTTATGGATGCTATGTTAATAACCTTCATGTAAATCACCTTTGGCATCTTCAGCTTAGATTGTGTCCATCTCCAACAGTACCTGCCTGGGAAGATATCAGGACGGTTGTCTTAGTGAGAAACGTTTCTCACCTTATGACATTGTGCTGGGGGAGGGGCAGAAGCTATGGATGATGTACACATCTGCCTCCCAACACCATAGTATTGTCTAGCCCAAATGATAGTGTGTATCAAATGAACCATTCAAGTAATTTCCATAATATGGCAAGCAACAACGCACCATGCTCGTTATGGGATTCTGAAAATCCTATCTTGGAATATACAAGGTCTTACAAACACAGTCAAGAAGTCTTAAGTGTTAGCTCATCTTAGCCAACTTACGTGTGAAATCAGGAATCATACTTGGCTGCCTACAAATCAGCTAAACTTAGCAGGGATTGGATCAAACACTACATTTTTACCTTGGCTATTGACATGAAAGGTGGTATGACTATTTTGATAGGCACATCCATGTCCCATAAAATCTTACCTACAACATCAGATCACATGGAGAGATGTGGAGTTGTTAGAGTAAAAACTGACATTTATTGTTTGAATATTGTGAATATTTATGCACCAACAAAAGATGATCCCGCATTTTTAACTGCATGTAACAAACTACTTCACACATTTTCAAATGTATCTAATTTATCTCTTGTCCTAGTCGGAGACTTGCCCATGATCCACATTTGAACCCTTTCTCTTAACAAATCATAGAGATTGCTACCCATTAAGAACTTACACTTCTCTTTTTTCACATTCATCACTACCGAGGATAGACTACATGTTTACGAATGCCACTCTTACCCATGGCCATGTGCAGTCTGAGACAGGTTATGGAATTATTTATCACTACTTTCCAGTCTCCATCACTTTTCACCTGGAAGAGATTAGCCCCTGACCACATAGCTGATCACTCAATCTCACTCTTTTGAAAGATGTGGCAGTCCAACAGCTGATCCAATTTCTGTACTCTAGCTCTGATCTGGGACGCTTACTAAGCTTCTCTGCGAAGTGTCTTGATATCACATGAATCCCACTTTGGGAAGTGTGAGTTGCAATGCTTAGAGCAAGATTCCACAAATTTGAAAACCCTTGAAATGGAATTTGCTGCACCTCGCAAATAATCACTACTTCATTAGATGCATAAATGGACATTTGCATTTAATGTTTCTCTGAGGGACAAAACAAATTTGACATTCCTTAATAATACAGAAAAATATCATATTGGAATGAACACATGAGGGAGATTGTTGGCAGGATATTGTGAGGGGTCAGTAATGTGATGCAGACAACTGCCTGTAGTTTTCTCAGTATTTGAAATTTTATTAATAAATTAAAATGCAATGAAAACTTAACTAAGCCTACTCTACCAGGTAAATCTGTAACTACTCTAACTTATAAGGGAACATCTCCTAGCATACACAAAACTGGCCCTCACACTAAACAACAAATCATTAAACATAAATAAATGATTACCAAATAACCAGTGATTCAGAGAGCTTCCACTTTTCCTCGGAAGATCCCTTTCCCAGCAATGTCCAAAGTCAATCTTTCACAAAGAAGAGTAAAGTCTTGAACCCGTTCTTGAAAGTTCCAAAAGAAACACAAGTTCACCCAAACAAAAATCCACTGGTAACAGTTCTTTCTATGTCTGTTGAAAAGTTCCTTTTCCAATTTCCGCAAAGAAATTAGCACCAATCCAGGATAACCTCCTTCCAGGATAAGCTTCACAAAGTTCAAAACAAAAGTACCACATCTGCTTCAACAACTGGCCATCTTTTTGTAACTTCTGCAGCATCGTTAGGATAACTCGTTAGGATGCTTCTTCTAAGGGTGTTGCTTTCCTCTGGGCAACTCACTTCTGCTAATGGTACTGGGAAAGCAGGCTCCCTTCCTTCACAGTACACTACTGCTTCAACCACCTTCAATATAATGTTTTCTGACAATATTATACACAACCACAGCTCTGTTAGTTCTGCTGTAACTTGGCACTGAGAGAATGAATTAGGCAACTTAAAGACCAGACTCGTCGACCTCCACTCTTTGCAACCACTAGATTCTGCCTTGGCTTCTAAACTGCTAATTTCTCTCAGCTTCAACAGTCTCAGCTGTACAGATTGTTTTTTTGTTCTTTTAACAAGCACTCAGCTCCCTTCCCCAACTTTATGCACACCTTCTTGATTTCAACAGTGACTTCAAAGCTGCATTGCCACTCTTCCAGCCTTGGGTAACCTTATCACACTTGTATCAGAGGACACTGTATTGGTAACAACTTCGACAACTTCAAAATATAGGTGATTAGATCTTATTAGGGCTTATATCACGTTAGAAAATGGTTTCCTACTGGCTCGGGTAATGCTTGTTCTTCTTGCTACTTTTATGACTACCAGGTAGAATATGATATGAGACAAACTACCTTTCGGAGATCAGTGGATAGTGATTCTGTACATCACACTGCCTAATTTTGGAGCAATCCATTGTTTTTCCCCTACCTCTGAAAACATTACTGTACACATCAATGCCCACTTCTAAAAGCTGAAGAAGGTGATCTCCTTTTCCAAGAAGTCATTTGATAAACATCGTTCTAAATTGGGAAACCCTGATTGGGATTCTCATGTAGTTCTATTTGGGATAATTACCATATTAAGATAGGTGGCAAAGTTACTGCTTGGGAAAAATAAATTAGACAGGGGATACTCATTGATTATCAAATTATTTATGTTCCTACTAATATCCCTTTCAACATTATTTGAATTAAACATCAATTGCCAAACTGGCTTCAGTGGGAATGTATACATATATGGGTATCCAGTGAACATGTTGCCAACAAACATGTAGTCAGTGAAATAATCGTGGTGAAATTAGCTCTATAGTGAAAGTCACCTAGCAAAAAGCAGTATTAATATTTGCTGAAATGTAGGAAAAATGCAGTGCTGCTATGGTCACTGTTAGGGTTAAAGATAATTTTGTGAGCTTGTGATTGCCTGGATTAGGCTCAGTATAGGAGTTAGGGTAAGGGATAGGGGTTAGGTTAGAAAACATATTTGGGTTAGAATGAGGATAAAGGTTAGTGTCAGGGTGGTTGTGGGAGGGCTGGTGATCTTGATGTTTGGTTAGTGGTTAGGGTAGAAAGTGTCAGAGTAATTCTAGGGTATGGCTTATGCTAAGGCTAGGGCTAATAGATAAATGGTTTGGCTAAGTGTTAAACAAAGTAAAGGGATGTTGAAGAGGGCTGGTGATGTTGGCATAGGATAGCTTATGATAAACCAACGGGTTAGGATAGAGTAAGCATTAGGGTAAGTTGTAGAGTTGCGGCTAGGCTAAGTCTAGGGTTTGGGCAAGGGCATGGGATATATAATTTGTGGTGAGCTGGTTATGGGGTTGGAGTTAGGTTCACTGTTCATTTTCTATTTATTTGTTTTTTTATAATGAGTCACATGCAAATAAAATGCTTTAGCATACTATAGGGTTACCGTTAGGTAAGTGTTCAGGGTATAATAAGGGATTTAATTAGAGGTAGGATAATTGTTAGGAATTACGTTAGTGGTATTGAAGAGGTGTTATTAGAGGTGTTGCCTTTTACAGCCTTGTACTTTTGTGTGTTTAAAAATGTTTTTTTGGGCGACCTTATTACTGGCAACATTTTCACATTTTTAATGCTTGCATTGGGTAGCTACATTTTTAAAAACATTTTGCTGACCACTTTTTCACATGACTATATTTTCCTGAGGACATTTTCCCATAGAACTCATATCCCCAGTGATTTTGTGGCCATCTACATGTCTGTCCCACTGATGATTATGAACTATTCCCACTAGTTAATGAAAGGCACAAACTCCAGGTGCCTTGGGCACCATAAAAACCAATCCAAAACTCTGAGTACACAAGCCTGAGAAAAGACTAAGAATCCCCTTCAGCCATAGAAATATGGCCCACAATGTGGAAATTGTGGTATGCATCTTCCAGGGCAGCTTCGGTATCTCAGTTTATGTCTTCGATCACCTAGAGAACCCTTTAGAAACTGCACAAAACTGCTTTGCAGGATTCTGACTGCTGCTGTCACTGGCAATCTGAAACTGGTACTCTTGCCCATATGGTTTTTCAATGTCCCTGTATGTTTGCATTCTGGATACACATTTTACCTATCCTTAGTTATATTACATATTAGTACCTACATATTAGTACCCGGCGTGGCAAATACCTGAGATTAACCTACCTTCGATTGGCTACATTCCTAGCCTTACTGTATGGTAATCCCAAGCATGCAACAGCGTGCAGCTCACTCCAGTCCTGACATGTCTTTTTCATTTCGGAATGGCTGCCATGGAAAGGGAGAAGGGAGTACACCTAGCCCCTTCTCCCCTTCCATGGTGGCCATTTTCATTGTTTTCTGTGGCCACCATGGAAAGAGAAAACGGCCTATTTTTTCCAATCCACGGTGGCAATTTCTTTTACTTTTTTTGCCAGCTGCAAAACACAACGTGTTTCGCAGCCAGAAAAAAAAAAAAAACATTAGTACCTCGGTCTAACGGGCCGGAGTACTAATGACAATAAGTCCTTTGCTGGTGGGCCATTACTGCATAAGGTAATGCCCCTGGTGCTACGCTCGGGCCTGTAACTATGGGCCCAGAACATTACCTTATGTGGTAATGGACCGCCGGCTCTGGGCGTATTGCTTGAATAATGATGATAGGCTTACAAGGATGCCAGATCGGTTTAAACCAAACCATCATAGTTGTTGGTGTAGGAGTAATCTAGACAAGCCTATGACTCAATCAAAATGCTTTGGTAACTAGGTACCATGTGGTTGGAAATTAGTTAGACCTTTCTTTCTGGGGGATGGCCATTTTTACATCTCCTGATGTGGTCTATTTACTAACAGAGGTCCTCCATCAATGACATGCCAGGTTACATAGGTATATTCCTTAATTCCTATACTTTTTATTTATTGGGTACTAGCTGGGGTACCCAGTGTTGCCCGTGTCCTGGTCTAGTGGTGTTGTATGTACCCGAGAGGATGTTGCTCTTGTCGGCAAAACTTGCTTCAGTTTGCTATGGCATCTCATGTGCCCTGGAGAAAGTTGCTCTTGTCCTGTGGTCCGCAAGTCGTGCTGCTGTTTGTTGTTGTTTTTCAGAAGCTCTTGATATTGATTGTCGCTTTGCATCAGATGGAGCTTGTCCAAGTGATGTTCATTTTTTGTGCGGGATGTTTCAGTCACTCAATGGCTTCAGCACTTTTGAGAAAATATCCTAGAAAGATTGCTTGATTGATTGTGCTCTCTTCTTGTGAATGAACTTAAGTAAACTGCAACCTTGCCATTTCCCATTTTTGGAGTGGCGTTATAAAAACCTTTTTAAAAGTTTTTTTTTCCCTCAACATTTTTTTGCATATAAGATTCTTCGATCCAAACATAGACTACGATCTTTCTCCAGACAAAAGAGGAATCCAGGCACAATTTGGTAGACGTGGGATCAAACGGTGCGGATTTGTGTAGCCGGACAAACATATATACATTCAGCTTTATATATACAGATTTATAATGCGCCTATACAGCAAATGGTGTTCATATTTTCCCTCACACTCAGGGGTCTGAGCTGACATTGCTACCCCTCCCTCGATAGGCGTTGCTTTGCCCTCCCTATTTCTCCCTCTCCTGCCCTCGATTTTGCCATTTTTTACGGTTGGTTCTGGAATACCTCACAATTCTTCAGGAATCGAGCTGTGAACTTTATTTCATAATAACTAAATGACTGTGTTTATGTCATCACAAATGCTAAAATTGCAGCTGGCCAGGTCCAGAAATAGCCATGAGGTTTTGTGCTAATGTTCTTTATTTCTTTTTTATTCTTATGGACCGGCTTTCTGCCTATTTCTTAATGAGTATACGCTGCACACTTTGATGGTGAGACCATGTTTGATTGTACAGCTAATTATCAGTCATACCAACCTGGAATTACTTTATTTTTGATATTTGATTGTATGTGCTGATATTCAATGACTGCTGGTTTTGTGTTTGAAAATCATAATACAAAATAATAATTCAGAAATAGGGACAGGCGGGTTCCAGGGACCCTCCAGGGTTGTGAGTGATGGAAAGGTGCAGCTACTGATTTGACCCCCACTATGATATCAGTGCAGATGCCAAACCAGCAGCAGCGTGAGAAGTATGCTCTGATACTCCCGAACATGGAGGGTGTGCTCAAGAGCTGCATATTTTCAGGAATGGACACAAAGTTATAGGCTGCACCTGGCAACTTGGCTCCCCTTCACACCTGCGTATACTCCAGCTTTAATGCGATGACAATCATGTATTTCATTCACTGATCATTGGTTTATAGACTGTTAGCTTGCTAAGTCTTTCTTCAATGGTTCTATTTCCAACACCGCATGAGTATGTGCCATTAGTATCTTTTCCAATTTCTCTCTCAAAGTCATATTTTCTTCTATACTTTGACTAGATCTTGAGTAGACACCTTAATCTGATCACCTTGTGCCTGTGTCCATTGTTAGGTGAGTTGGTGTTTTATTTTTTGGATAGCTGTGTCTTTTTCTTGGGCTTGCTGGGCTCTCTGGTGTTTAATTATATTTACATTCTGTTGTAACTAACCAATTCAGCTTGCAAATCCACCGATTTAAAAATGAGTTTTGCAGCAGTTTTTGGCTCGCATATTTAGAGTCAGGATGCTGTCTTATAAACCATTGGCATAAGTGGTACGATCATCTTGTTTACTCTTTCATTTGGCATGTATCTGTAAACACTGACTATGGGCATCCGTAATACTCGAAAACTCATCTTCTAAACATAATTAGCTTCCTTGCACACATTCAGTTAATCTTGAAAGACCTCAAATAGACAGTGCTGTCTTTCGGGAGGCTATGCATAAACTCATTTATTTTGTTTCTTGTTCTTGATGATCACTCATGTGTTGAATGAGTGTTATTTCTGCTGATATCTTTTTCAAAGTCTCTTTACATGTGTTCATAGCAATTTCCCATTCAGCTAGTCTGTCCACCAACTTGGGTGGAAAAAGAGATCAGCTGAAAAGAACAAAAGAAGCATATGTCTCGCTTCTTAGTTAGAAGTCCTGTGCAGCCTCTACAATGACTGGTCTAATGGGGTTTGCTCTTCCCGGATATTTTCTCCTACATTCTCCAATCTTTCCTTCATTTTTTCTTTCCATGACTCAAGATCATGTGTCGACCATTGCCCATGCAAAAAATATCTGGACCGTCCATGATCCTGGGGTATTCTTAAATCAATAACTACTTCTTTGGATACTTTTAGATGAGATATTTGATATTTGATCAAGTACAATCAAAAGGCACCAAGCAATAATCAAATAAACAATCTGTCTGAATTATATTTCTGACTTCAAATACATTACCATTTTATCAAACTACAATTCCACAAATTACAACACATTTTTCAAATCACCTGTACGTGTCTTATTACTAGAACAACCTGTATCCTGCGTAACATTATTCAGCAGGAAACATCTAATGTGCAATTCCACACATATCTGTGATCCTGGGCATAATCCTTGCTACAAAATGGTTCATGTGCTGAGATCAGTGACATAGTAACATCTGCATCTTGGCGTAATACCCCATCTTGTGTTGAAATATATCCAAGGAATGCATATTTACTTTTATAATGGTTTCTATGAAAACGGAGAAATATCCCAGATCTAATACCCCACCGCAGAAATCTCACCCACCAATCTAGGAGAAGAAACAGGCGGTTTCAATCATAATATTTTGTTTTATTTCAAATAATCAAGGCATGCAGCTGTCCTCCTAGCTTCCAATTTTGGGAAACAGACATTTAAAATACTGCAAATATTATCAGACTACAAAGAACATGAATCCACTGCAGCCTGCCTGCTTGTGTCTCACCAACATTTTCATTTAAAATAAAACACACCCTCTACTTTGCAGATTTGCACAAGCACCCATATTTATAATATGTATGCACACTGCTTGACAATGATGGTTTCACAAAACATAAATCAAACAATCTACAGTAGAGAATTGTATCTACCTTAACCCACCTCTCCTTGAAATCCACAGTTGATGCATTTCTATGAACAAATTTGGAAACAAGGCGATGAACTTAATTTTCTTCGAAACCATTCAGACTTGATCACAGATGTCTTTAATAATCCACAGACAAAGATGTCAGGGTTATCAACCGTGTACAATTTTTAAATTAAACCTTCAGTGAGACAAATGGGTCCCTATCACTCCCGTGACCTCCATGTGGGCTCCCTTCACTGTAGCCCTGGCATCCCTAACTCCCAGAATGTCCCCATTTGTATCCCAAAGCACGGTAATCCCTACTGTCTTTGTCTTCACTATTCTGGGATTGAAAAATAAAGTGTGTCCTTCTTTTTCTGACTTCCTCAGGTTATTTCTAAATGGTCGTCTATCTCTCATCAGCTTTCATTTCAAATGGGATTCTCCACCAGCCGTTCTTGCTCACACTCTCTCTCTCTCTCTCTCTCGTTCTCCTTCTGCCTCTATTTCTCCCTCCTCTCTCCTTCTTATGCAATGTTTGTTGTCTCACTCTCTCTCCCTGTACCCGTTTCCTTCTCCTTTCACTTCTCCCCCTTCCCGCTCTCCTTCTACCTGCTCCCCTCTACTTTTCCTCTCTTCTGCCACCCTCACACTAACTGCTCCACTCTCTTCTACCCTCTGTCTCTATGCTCTCTCTCTCTCTCTCGACCTGCACGACTCTCTTGTCAGATTCCTCCCACTATAATCCCTGTCAACTCTGATGTCTCCTGAGCTTAGACACTCTATCCACCTGTCTCTCCCCACTACCTTCCTACTCCCTCTATCACCTTTCACTTTCTTGCCACTCTCTGCCCCACGATCTCTGTCATTAACAGTCACTCACACCTTCTCTAAATCCTCTTGCAATTCTCCCACTCTCTCTATCTCTATATTTATTTCTCTTTTTCATCACCTTTTACACCCCATCTCACCACACTACACTTTACTGGTACCACTCTTTTCTAAATACAATACCTAACCTGCACTCTCTGAGAACACTGTCGCTGTCTCCTCAGCACCATCCACCTCTCCTTTCCACCGACCCCCCTCCTCCTGGCCTCTTGGTCAATGACCACTCCACTTCACCTCAACAGAACACCGTTTCCTCTCCTCTGTGCTGGCTCGGCTTTTATAGCCCAGCCTGCCCTCTTCTAACACGTCTCCCCATTCCCATTGGTACCCGTGGTACCATGTTCCCCTTAGCCAATCTCTGGCTAAGTGAAGCTACTGGAGTTTGGGACTTCGTATGGAAGGCTTTAAGATGGATTTTATCCCCACTTCTCTTTCTTCTTATTGTCATGGGGCAGCATATCCTCAGGCTGTTTGTTTTGGTTGTGTGATTCTCCATGCTCCAGTGAGTTTCAGTTTCATTTCAAATTAGACTTCGGAAGAATGTCTGTGTCTCCCGCCCCCGTTCCTTGGAGTACCTTCTTAGTCTCAGTGTATTTTCTGTTGCCCAACCATTACCCTGGGTCCTGTCTGGGGTTAGTGGGTTGGGTGTCTCATTCCCCTTAGGCAGGAAACATCAAAGTCAATTCCATGTCTGTTCTTGATTCCATTCCATAGGTTCCAGTCTGTTTCTTGGATGCACCATGCTGCATTCTGGGATTTGCAGTTCTGAAAAAAGACAAAAAAGAAATCTGGCCATAAGAGAGCCTGGCGGGCTTTGTGGATGGGACAGCAGTATGAGCATATACTGCAATACACACCGAGAAAGTAGGGACTGGGCCCCCCACCAGCTATCTAAGATAACATATTTTTTTATAGCTTGGCCGGGTACACTATTTGATATAATCTTGCATGATGTTGGATTTGTGGCAAATAATTACAAAATTCTTAGGTTTCTCGGGATTTCAGTTGCTTTTGGAATACTGGGACAGTGGAGCCATCCTCTCTCACTGTTGTCAAGAAATCAGGTTCACCCTCACAGACACCAGTTCCATGTTTTCATTAAGGAATAGCTTTCAATTATTGTATTGACAATAGCATACACCAGTAAAAGTACTTGTTACTTCACAATTACATGTCTCAAACCTTCAGAGATCTCAAATTGCTGGAGAAAAACCCTGTATTGAGGGTGCTACCTAAGGTTTCTATTTTACACATAAATAACAATGAAAACACACCTTGCACTATAAGCCCTTTTTCAGTGAAATGACATTTTAAAAGGGCACCACATTTTTTCAGTGCTATATGTGATTTATTAAACCTCAGCAAAATTATTTAAATAATCTAGCATCATAGGTACTCACTTTTTGTGTGTCTTTCATTGAAACACCAGGGTATGTTTGGACACAGACCGGCCTCAGTAGCTCCATCGGGTAAGGTTTCCCTAAAGTCTGTGCATCTGCTCCCAAAATCACTCTCAGATAATCATATGCTGCTTTGGGAAAGGCCTCTGCATTCAGTCTTGTCTGGATATGGCCCTTTTGAAGAGAGGTACCCATCAGCAACATCCAGGTGAAATCCAATTCTGCTTCTCTCCTGTCAGCCAAACTCTCTTGCTTCTCTTTTCTCTCCAAAACGCACCCTTTCTCCTATGTTTTTGAGCTTAAATACCCAGTAAAATGTACCCATGCAGCATGTTGTGACACAGCATTTTGGATTGCACAATCCCTTCTCCAGAAGGGCAGTCCGCTTGCCACCTTTCTTACCCCTCTACACCAGCAACCAAATAGTGACCAGAATGTGGTTTCCCATTTCATCTATCTTGACTTTGGCAATGTATGTTTATATCTGATGATCTGTATGTCACAACACATGAACAGCAAGTTTTACAACTGTTGGGTTTGCCAATATTCCCCCCTCACCTTGAGCAATGTTTGTTATCTTGGTATTGCTGGGTTTTTGCATACTCTTAGCATGGGTATTGTTTGTAGGCTTTTGGTTTTCCTAAAGCTTCTCCACTGGGTTTATGGGCCTTCCACAATCTCACACGCTTGCTTGCATAGTCACTTTGACTCAACAAGTATAACCTTTGTTGGTTTAGTTTAGTTCAGTATTCAAAGTTATAGTCATTGCTTTTTTCACTCACACATGAGTGGCTGCTGTGAACACGCAGACAGCGTTGGAGTGCTCTGAAGTCACTTTCAAGCTCTGAACGCACTGGGTAAGTCGCTCGTTCATGCTCCACTTGGCGTTCGCAGGTCTTCTGTGTTTGTGGCTCCTCGCGATTGGGCGGACAGCTTCCTCAGTTCAATCTCCGCTCATGCCACTGGGAAATGGAGCTTCCTCTGCTCCAGAGAGGGTGAGGTGCAACCCAGCCGGCTGGAACCTATAAAGAGGGCACACTTCCCTCACTACTGCTGCTTCAACTGCTCAACCTCTTCACAACGGATCTTCACCGGGCAAGCACCTTTTTCTTACACCATCCGCTGTGCAACCTCTTTTCACCTTCTCTTCTCTCCAGCTTCACTTTCAGCTGCATACACAGCCCACGCTGCTTCCTCCTCTTCTGCTGCTTCTTTCTCCATGCCTGCATCTGAGGGGGCTTTTTAAGCCTCTCAATCTTCCGCAGGTGTAGGTCATCTGCACTAATTAGCTGACCGCTCCCACAGCAGTGTTCCTCTGCATCCCTCTTCCTCGTCCCAGTACTAAGGACTGAGGGAATTATGGGACTTGAAGTCCCTGCCAACAAAGTTCGTTTTTCTAACCCTTTCTGCTTTAATGATTTGATTTCCTCTCATTGAAGGAGTATCATACAAATCATTCACCAATCTTGTTTGGAAAAGAGGAATACGGCTTGCTAGGCTTTTGTCAGTTAGTATTTACAGACTTCCTTCCAGTACCTCCTTTAGGGTTAGGGAAGTTTCCAGCTCTATCAGTTTGAGAAGTGTTTTTATTCACTTTTATATCAAAGGAGTTATGGCTGATTTCACCCACATTAAGTTGTTCAACAGGTGGAACAGTTAGATTATTGTGGCAACAAGCGATTATATATTTTGGCAGTTGTGATATCTCTTCCTTCTAGAAAGGCAAATACTTGTCTCACCTTGCTGGATCCTCTCACTTCCTTGAGCCCTTTCTCCTTCTAGGTGATGCTCCCACAGAACACCACCCCCTGGTCAGGATCAGGAAGTGTCTGCCTTTCCCTGGCCTGTTGGAAGGATACTTAAGGCAGGGGTTTAGTGAGGGATCCGTAGGAGTCATCCCATGTGTTAACTTGAGAAAAGGGGAAAATAACCCAGAGTCTAAGAAGCACACATTATAGCACACACATTAAAACATAATAGAGAGAGATAATTGTGTGCCAAAGACCTGAGGGATCCCTAGGATAGACTGTATACAAAGAGGTCCTGAGAAGGAAAAGTTGAATCACAACTGTATAGAAATCCCAAGTCTCAGAGGAAAAGACACTACAGGAAAGAGAAAAAGAGTCCGACCAGAACAAAGCATCCATTAATAACAGGAGATAGAAAGACTGTCAATCATGTCAGGAAATTACAACCAATGCAAGGTATGGACTGTATACAATGAAGTTCTGAGAAGGAATAGTTGAATGAATCCCAACTGTATAGAAATCAAAAGTCTCAGAGGAAAATACACTACATGAGACATCTCAGAGTCCTATAGGAAAGAGAAAAGGATTCCACCGGAGCCAAGAAACCATGAATAAAAGAAGCTAGAAAGACTATCAATCCTGTCGGAGAGTTACAAAAACGAATACAAGGGATCATGAGAGACTATTTGAGAATTGCATACCAATCAGGAAAACAGAAAGAAGAGAAGACAAGTGCAGAAGCACAACCAACAGGAAAAGGGAGTCATTCTCCTGACCTTAGCTGATTATAAAGGTGGTAGCGTCAGTTAGCTTAGCTTTGGGTGGCAGACTCTTTTCTTTGGACATTTATACACGACTGACGAGCACCTTAGTTAGTAAAATTGGTAGGGAAGCCCCATAGTGATAGGGAAAGATAGATAAAATACACATTACAAATGCCCTCGTATAGTATGTGTCAGATGGTTTTGCATTCCAGTTCTGAAGTAGGGATCATCCCCTCCAGTGACAAAGCACAATTTAGCTATCATGTGTATTCCATTCCAGAGATGCGTCATGATCAGCCCTTACCAGATGCATACGGAGCAGCCCCTAGAATGCTTCGTTGTAATTAATCTATGCAAATACTTAACCTGTCACTGAGTACAGCTCATTTTTCATACAACAGGCCCCCAAAGCAGCCAGGCAGATGACATCAGCAAAAAATATGTACCATGCAGCCCAAAGTCCAGCAAACCACCCGAAACACGCAAAGAAACCTGCAGCCACCATGACACCTCTGTTCACACCATCTTCAGGCATCACTCCCACTGCAGCATCAGAACTTCCAATTGCCACCACTGCCCGTCAGGCTACTGCCACTAATGGTAAGGAACCAACCACCATCACTGCCAGTCAAGCTGCTGGCACTCATGAGCCTGCATTGGTCCCCAGCATCATTGCCAGCATACTGGTGGGCGCATCCTCAAAGGACAACGTGCCTGCACCTGCCCACCTTAACAACCTTGAGCCCCTGCATCTGCTTCCAGCTGTTCCTCATTTGCTTGGGATCAACAGTGGCAGCTCTAGCTGCACACAGATCTCGTCAAGGATGACAATGACTCTCCAGCTGATGGGGATGACAGAAGAGGAATGCGCTCACTAGGTGACATGCCCTCCCCTGCCCACCCACAGAATGGGCTGCCACAAGATACCCTGACAGTCATTTGGGAAAGGCTCACGAGGATGGAGCATTGCCAGAAAAGAATGGAGTAACTGTTAGACCTCCAACTACAGCTTATGCAAGCCATGCTGGGTGTAGTACAGTCTGCATCTTGCTGGTTGGCAAGGGAACTTGGTCGCCAGTGCAGTCATCTCACAGAAGCCAAAGTTTCAAATGCTGTGGTTGGGCAGAGAGCCTGAGATCGAACTGGAGCTATATTGCCAGGTCATGAAACTGTGCAACGTGATCTGCTGCTAACAATACAGCAAATCTCTGGCCTTGATTCAATTAGCTCTGCATCTGCTACCCTAAAAGAGGGATCCTATGATGTCAGTCCACACCGGCGGTCTCAATACACTGCCATGTGTGCACTTAAGCAAGACAGAGGAAGTACAGCAACAAGTGAGCCAACAATCTGTGGACATTGATTTGTGCTTGAGGGTGGAGGGAGAGCTTGGGTGTTGGGGACTGGGTTTGGAGGCAGAGCAAGTTTGGTACCCATTAAATGAATGGAGTTTGCATAGTAGGTAAATAGATGATGGTTGTAATTTTAGGAGGGGCACACCATTTTGGCCCCATTCATTTGACTGGGGCGCCTTTTCTTCAGATGTCATGTCCCCCCCAACATTTTCAGCATAGTTACTCCACTGAAATATATGGTAATCTATTGGGTCTTGTCACAGATTTTACTACAGCAAATTCTTTATTTACAGTGTGCAGTGTAGATATCATTGTTCAGAAACAAATGCTTGTCAGTTCCTGACGTCACATGTGTCCATCCTTCGGTGGTCTGCCAGCCTCTGTATCCTCATCCTCCTCTTCCTCTGATTCTGCTGGTCCAATGTCCTCCTCAGTAGCAGTGGCACATTTCTCCTGATGCACATATTATGCAGAATCGCACACACAAGAGCGATCTTACCAACCTTCACCTGACTGTGCACAAATGCCCACCCTGTCCGGCCGAAGCACGTACATATACATAATGGTAATACTAATCCACCACGACAAAGTGGTGATGCAGCGTGATAATGGAGGCACCGTAATCTTCTTTTCAGGAGTCCAAATGTTCACTCTATGCACACTTTGTTCCTTCTGTGTGCCTCATTGTAGAGAATCTCCTTCCCAGGAGTTTTATCAGGCTCATGAGCCATGGTAGTTGTGGGTAGCCTGGGTCAGCTGCAGTGGCATGATATTGGGTCACTTGTACATAGGCAATGGTCGTACTCATCTGTTCTGACTAAGAGGTGATGGCGTTCTACTTCCATAAAGTAAAGTGGGTCCACTCAATTGCCATAAGGGTGTGTCCCTTGCATTTGACGATGGCCAAAAGAGTTGTGCGTATCCTGCTCTGCAGCCCCATTTTCTGCATCTCCAATCCTTCCTGCCCATCCCACAGGATACTTGGTCTTTTGCAGCATGTGCTGGCTTTTTCTTCGTCATGATGGTGCATTTGGCGTGCGCCTATGGCAGTCTTTTCGATCAGCACACTGCATATCTCCAGGCAGCTGTGCATTAGTAAGAGTGGTGGAGTGCTTTAATTTCAGCTTCCATAGGTAACCACCTAAGCTGTTCATCATTTTTGAGTGGTGGGAAAGGAAGCATTCTAGTAATAGAATGCAATTACAGCTATGCCATCCGATACATTCTGGGACATTGGTCCCGTCAGCCCAATTGCTTCAGTGTTGAGGGACATGGCATGTTGTCTTAGCGAGGCCATGTGGATCATCTCCAGGAAGGTTCTCACTAAATCTGCACAGTGTATTATTGCCCCCCTACCACTAATTCACTTCCACATGTACCTTCGTAGATACATACCCAGGATCCAAGTGTGCTCTCCTCTGTATGTGTCCATGTATGCAGGCAAGGTGCTGCTCCATAGTACCAGGGTGTCATGACTTGCACCAGAGAAACAGGTGCAGCAGTGGGTCACAGTCAGGTCTGCATCACATATAAATTGTACTTTCATAGAATGGAAGTGTTTCCTATTGTGAAACACATGCTCTGATGCATGGGGTGCCACCATTGCCATGTGTGTTTACTCCTTAGCTGATATTCCATTTCGGCAGTGGCATGAAATCTGACCTTCTTGGCATGCACTTCTGCAGGGGTGGTGGGCAGAGAGACGTGATGCTGCATGGTTCAGTAGTGCATCTAGTGCTTGTTCCGGCAGTTTAGAAAATGTCGGCAGTGGCATGCAGCAAGCTGTCAGTGTGCTGATACGTTCCTGTGACACAACAGTGCAGGACTGACACCAGCTTCAGCAACGGTGGTATGGCTGTTCGTGTATTGCTCCCACTCTCAATGCCAGGCTGGGCGAGGAGGTCTGCTCTAGTGTGGTGGTTTAGCTGATTGTACAGTGTCACCAACAGCGCCTCTGCCAGTGCCCAGAGAGATTGTCTGACTCTGGGAAGAGCCCGTCTTTTTGCCACACCTCTGCTTCACCTTGGCCCTGTTGGGTTATTTTGTTGCTGCTGCTTCTGCACTATCCTCTGCAGAACAATGAAGTGTAGGAGCCTCTGTATGTCGAGGTGTACAAGTGCCAGGGGCTGCTTGGTGCCTGAAAGTGTGTTTGGAAATGGTGTGTCCCGTACACACCCTTTTACATGCCTTTGTGTGTACTAGTGGGTTCATTGTATTCACTGGGTGCATCTGTGGGTTCATTTTCTTCACCTGACTGCATTTAACTGCGCCCATTTCTTGGTGGAATTACAGTTTTTTTAATGGTATTTTGGCGGACTGTGCCTTGTTATACTATGGAATTAACACTGGCGTTTTTGGGAATCATTCTGATGGAGGAATTCACTCTGGCGCAATTACCACTGGTTACTTCTTGTCAATTCCTGTGGCGCTAATTCCTCTGGCTAGTGCATACATTTCAAATAGAATAAATGCTTTGGCATCCCTGTCCCCGACCTGCATGTACAATATTGTGTCCAATGAACATTTCCTTTTAAAAGAACATTTGTACAAAACAACCCGCTGTTTGGTGCTGTTGGTCCTGTGCCAGTGTTTAATTTGTGAAATGCAGGTGGTGCATGGACCGCTGTAAGCAGCGCTTTGGAGGAGCTTTTCCATTGCACGGATCTTTAAGCCTGTGACCCATCCTGCCATCGTACATAGATTTTAAAAGAAAAGGAATGGAAAATATTCAATATTTTTTCAGAGTCAGCACTAGGATTGCGCAGCTGATCCATCCAAATGTTATAGGTGCATGTTCAGTGTGGTCATATTTGGAAAATCTGAGTTTTCTTCTGTAAAAATGACGTAGCCATTAAACACTGCTTATGTCCAAGAGCCATTTATTGGGAAGTTTATTGAAAGCTGAAGGCCTTCCCAGGGGCTGTGTAAAGTGCAATAAAAAATGCAAGCCTTCAGTTGTGAGTAGATTTAATTGGAGGAATTTCCATTTTCTCTCTCACCGTACTGCTTTATGAAGGCAATATCAACAGTTGCCATGTCTGTCCAGCTCTGTACACTTACACTGCTTTTTAGCACAATCTTTGTCCTATTTTCTATTTTTGGCCCGACTGCATTTGACATTGGTGATACAAAGAGAAAACCAGTACCCGTGCCTTTGCTTGCTCTGCCGCTGCCTACTGGGACACCATCCCCGATCGCAATCAGGACAGCGCCAACGCTCCTGTCTTTCAGGAAGGAACTCAAAACCCTACTCTTCAGGGAATACCTAGGGGCACGTAACACCTTCTTTTGTTAGGTATCTACGACCTCTGTACTATGGGATATCCAAACTATTATAAATAACCTTCAATCACTCCTTCCAGTGACTTCTGTTAACCTCACATTACTTGTACAGAGCTCCATTGCTGACTAACTAGGTTTACACTACATCAATGCGAACCATGAGTGCCAGAGACCACCACTTGCTCCGTGATGCAGGCTTCTCGGGGGGCATACAGAGGATCCCCCAGGCTTATTTGTCCATCGGTAGCCTTGAATGTATTCCCTTGCATTTTGCACAAAAAAAGCATTAATGTGAGCAAAACACTAAAAAGGCAAAGACAATACAGTTTGTGGACCCACCACGGTGGGTCTAAAAGAGTGGTGTGGTTTACAAAGAGAGAACATCTCATGATTGTGGTGCATCCAGCAGTCCAGGGACCATCACAATGACTACGAAAGAGAAGGAAAGGCTCCATGCCCCAGGTAAAGAATTGACGTCCCCCACTTAAAAAGCAAAACAAACATGGTGACTAGATGTTTTAATGTGTCAGTTAGTAGGACTGTATGGCGGACCACTAGCCAAGTATTTTCACCTATGATATTTGTTGTTTAAATAAGAGCCATACACTTATGAAGTGTGCTTGTACCACAGTCACAGTGGAACACACTTGTCCAATTGAGAAATCCAGGCTTGAGCCCATGTGGGAATAATGGCGACCTAGGCTAACTGACATCCTCGAAGTTAAGAGTACTGATAGCGAGGAGGTGTTTGGAATATGGTGGTCTTTCTAGGTGAGAAAGCAGAGAGATAGAGAAGATAGAGAAGCAGGGAAGGAAGAAAGTGGAGCAGAGGCAGAGAGGACAGTGGAGGTTAGGGAGAGATGAGCAAAGGTGAAGAAAGGAATGAAGGAGGGAGAAAGAGGAGCAGCAGTGAAAAGAAATTGCAGTTGGGAGAGTGAGTGATGGTGGGAGAAAGGAGTGGAGGAGAAGAGAATTAGAGTTGGAGAGAATATCAGAGGTGGGAAAACGTGGCCCAGAGGAAAAGAGAACTTCAGAGGAGTAGGGATAAAAGCCAACCTAGGGTGCGGAGGAGAAAAGAGTGGTGTTGGGACAAGGCCACTCAGAGATGGAAGACTAAAAGCCAAGGAGAAAGAGAAGAAAAGAAACCAGGAAGTCAAGGGAGGTAGAAGATGGAAGGAGGTGCTAATGATAGACACAATGTGCAATATGGTGTAAAAGAGAATGACACAATGTGAAGGAGGTTAGTTAAAATGGCGGGGAGAAGTAAACTCACAATAGATGGAGAGGAGTTGAGAAATTCGAACTTAAGCTGAAGTTGGCAGAAAGGAGAGAAAGGAATAGAGTTGAGTTGAGGAATGTGCTGCATGGAGGTTTGTCAAGGAGACCAGAGAGGAGCAAGGTGGGAACAATCAGAAAAAGACTGAGACAGGAGAGAACAAGCACAGATGAAAGAAGTGCAGTGATCAGTGGTAACTGAAGGCATAAAGAATACCCATCTGTTCTAGGCTCATACCATAAACAGGCGGAAGCGGTTTGCTAACCTTACAGTACAACACCCATGGAAGGGTCTAAAGCAAACCACTACCAAGACTAACCATGTTAACAGGGGTAGTGGTGTCAGGTATTCTCAAAGTCCAGATTGACTCATGCCACATCCTGACGTGAACAACCCAAGCCGAAACAAACTATACACAATTCCTAGAAATAAGTGCTGGGGTACTCATAACCCAAAAGTCTGCTAGTGTCTGTTTACAGCCCAGAAGGGAGATTTGTTCATTAGAAGAAGGAACGACTGAAAATCATGTTCCTAAAAATGACTGATTCACTTGCACCTATTTGGGAACCCCACTCCATGGAATCAGACAAAACTAATACCATTGTTTCCTGTTGTGTCCAATAAAGAAACTGAACCTTAATGTTGACTCTGAGTTTTCTTTTGATAACCAGTGGTGTCACTAGACATTACCTCAGCAGAGTGGTATTATTGATCCATTATAATACCACCTAATTAAACGTACAGTTTACCAAATTTGCGGGTGTAGCTAGCTTTCCTAGTCATACATGTTGTGTTGTTAGTATTTATACAGATAGTGCAAATTATCATGAGTATTTACAATTTGTAATTAATGTACAATGTGCATATTCATGATTTAGAGCAGTCAGATGACATGCTGCTTTACATACCGGGGATACAGTTGCTAATACATTAAACAAGATCTGTTGGCCAAGGTGGACATTTGAAAAGCACAAGGCAGACATTAAATCCATCATCAATATTATTTGAGGATGGATTAAAGGCCTGTCTTGTGCTTTTCAAACTTTCCACACCACATCTGGGAGTCAGCAAGCTGGATGAGGCAGTTAGATTTAAGAGAGCTGGGGCGCAGAGAGTGGGAGGGATGAGAAGCAGATGATAGATTAAGCATTTTAATAGCAAAAAATGTTGAATAGATAGCCTCCCTATTTGAAGGTGGTGCATAAGACATTGAGGATTGAGGGAGTTTGTAGAGGGTACATGTAACAAACTTCAATACTCTGTTGAGAAGAGCAAAACAATGGAGGGAGAGGTTCATACAAAGGCTGGAGTAGTAATCTAGCCTGCTGCTGACAAATTTGGCTATAAGTGCTCAGGTAGATTAAAATGTGAAATACGTATGGGGTAAGCAGGCCAGAGGGAACAGAAAAAGGAAAGGAGCGAAGGTGTGTAACATTGGAAGAATGATGAAATATTGTTTCTGTTTTTGAGGAGTTCAGTATGAGCCAAAGCAGTACCAGATAGCAAATTGGCACTTTGTGACATAAGATGACAGCTTTGGGGGGAAGACAAAGAAGAACATTTGGGCATCTTCAGCAAATAGATAAAATGATATGGCAAAGTAGAACATGAATTGACTGGGGTTGAGTGTGAAGATAGGCCCTTGCAAGACCCCTTGAGGGAATCAAGAGGAGAAGGAGAATGGGTTTCAGACCAGAGTTGCAGGTTGAGGTGCATTTTTATCCTCTGCCATTTTTATGTTATTGGAATTTCTACCATGGCCGACTACCATTTGTATAGTTTCCAGGGACTGGCAGATCTGAAAGAAAGTGGGTGGATATGATTAGTTGGAGGTGTCGGGGAATTCAGGATAGCTTTGCTGTTGTATTGATGTGTGAAGACCAGAAATACCCTATGCCATGGGTGTTTGTTTCTGGACGATTTGTGTCAAGAGCATCAAGGCATTTGTGTCCACAAAGGAAACCATGTGTCCATGGTGCTAGAATACATTGGCCAGGGTGTGATATCTATGTTGGCTCTAGATGAGTAGTGTTTGGTAGTTTGCTGTCTGGTGCCAAGGGAATTAAGAAGATATGTACAATTGACACGTTGGTTTGTGTGCAGTGTGTTTGAGCAGGGAAGTTGAATAATTGATTGGTAGGGTTAGCAAAGATCTGCAGTGGGCCATTGGAGCACAGATGTAGTCTCATTGCCCATGTTGCATAGGTGCCAGACGGTCAATCGCCACTTAGTGCAGTTTATGACATAGCACTTGGGCAGGGCCTGCTTGTGATACTAGAGGGAGGGTTGCATGTGCCCTGGTGTGACTATAATGTGGTTCTCAAGTGCAGAGCTAATAGGAGAAAAAATCTTTGTGGTACAAATTGCATTGCCATGGGGAGGAGCAAGAGTGGCATTCCTGGTTACTTGGCTGACACCGCGATGGGTGAGCATAGGCCATGGACTCAGGTTCTTGTTGCTGGTATGTGTCAAATGTTGAATTGCCTCCCATTTCTGGGTGCTATTCTAGTAGGTTAGGTGTTGAAAAGCCAAGTGGTTTACTGAAGCTAAGTTGATCCTGGATAGTGTGGGTTCCCTTTGGAAAAGTATTCTAGAGTTTTCTCTGCAATGTTGGAGAAAGCTGATCCTCCATGTCCTGCTTCTCTGGGGAAACCCATGATTGAAGGTGTGGGCTAGAGGTAGTGGAGGTTAAAGTGAGCTGAGAGAGAATTGAATTTCGGAAATGGAGAGGTGATTTTGGTTCATTTTAGTGTGAACAGTGAAGACAGATTTTTCTATATTAAACAATTCTAATAATGACACTAAACTTTAGAAATTATCATTTTTTAATTATTTATTTCGATAATATTTCAATTTCATAAGAACTGCTTAAACCACATAACACAAAGCAAATTTCCATGGTGGGATTTGTCGGAGCGGGAGAAGGGGAAATTGCCAAGTGGATTAAATGTTCAGGAGCTGACACAGGGGAAAATGTAGTGACAGAACAATGAATAACAACACATAAGTCAAAATAAACCACAGGAAACATTCCTTGACAGATTAAATCCGATACTTGTGGTGTGATGATTTTCAAATAAAGATAGTTTGTAAACGATTTAGATCAGGTGCAATGTGAAAGAGTGTTTGTTCATTGAAGGAATTGATTTTTCAGTAGGATTTTGAAGATTGTTGGTTTATTTATTGAAGCAAGGGAACACAATTAAAAGTTGTTGATTGTAGGGGCAGACCCACAGTTAGGGTCAAATGTGAAATAAACTTCGTTGGAAAGGAGGAATAGAATGTTGATAAAATCAGGTTTGGTTTATCCAAATGTATGCTGGTAACTGCTAGGATATTCTAGGAAGAACCTCACCCAGTGCCAGAACCTGCTCCCCAGAGAGCGTTCCCGCAGTGGGGATCCTCCCCATCAATAGAATGTGACCTGACCTGGGTGACAGTTCATGTGCAGCTGTTTGCGAAACTGATGAAGAGAGGCAGAAGACACTGAGCACAGAGATTTGCATTCAATTGGAACAACACCATGTTTAAAAAAAAAGGGCAATTATGGACGTTTTCCACTTCTTGCCATACTTCAGGAACCAGTGCACACAAAAATAAAGAATGGTTGTAGTTCCCTCAAATCTATGACCCTTCCAATTGCTAGCAACAGGAAGCACGGGCAAGACAAGAACAAAAGAAACCATGTCCAAGAACAGAGACACAAAAAAATGCTGCCCATGATTGACAAGGAGAGCACAGACCACAGAGACATGGAACATGGTAAAATGAACTTGACCTGCCATGGCAGGATATCCCCTTCTATCTTCTCTTATATTTATGCCAACAATTGTTCGCACGCTTTCACCATCAAAGCCTTGAGTTTAGAAGTGACTGAGTGTAATGAGAAAGCATGAGCCAACCAAATTGGTTTTTGGGAGGTCTTCCACATGAGAACATTTTAAAAATAATGGGTTCAAATGGTGCATTTTACTGCATACATTCAGTGAAAATTGGGTACACCCTGCATAGTTCACATTTAGTTGTGTAGGGTAAAACATGAAAATATCCAATATATCTAAGTCACCAACAGCGCACAGATCGGACTTTCTGCACCTATGTAGGCCAACCTAGACATGCAATAACTCTCATCATGTTTAGTTTACCCTTGATGCACAGGAAGAAATGTCATGCCAAAAGGAGAAAATGTACCCAGACTGGCTGCAACAATTTAGTGCTGTCGAGCCACTTAACAACAATTATGTTTGCTTTAACCCCGATGCCCTGTAAAAACTGCCATGACAGTAAGAAATCATGACCAGAGTGTCTGCAGCAATGTAGGCACGTCACGGCACATAATAAAAATGATCAAGTGTCCTTTAACCATGATTCCCAGTAAAATAAATGCCATGCCAGAAGAAGTAAAGGTCACCACACTGGCTGCAGCAGTGCAGGCCAATCTAGCTATGTAAAACACTTTCCACATTTTCTTTATCCTTGATGCACAAGAAACCACCATGCCAGAGGCAGAAAACATAACCGGATTGGTTTCAGCAATGCAGTCCAGTCTAGTCACGTAATAACACTTATCATGCTTATTTTAACATTGATGGCCAGTAAAATATACCAAGCCAGAGAACATAACCAGACTGGTGGAAGCATTTAAGGCTAGTCTGGCCACTCAAAACGTATCATGCTGCGTATTACTTGAAACCATAACGTCCCTTTAACAAAGTTTTTTCTTTGAATTTTGTTGTGTCAATAACCACACCGGGTGAGTTTCTTCAGTGGTTTATTGAACACTTAAAGACATACTGCAAAGACCCCCAACCAGCACATCAGTCCATATCTAACTGCCAATACTTGAGCAACAACAAGAGCTGTGGATTCTATGCTCTAGAATCCCTTGACCTCACACGCTTAACAGGAGATAGGAAATAACAGGGAGAAACGGTGCCACATGTTATAATAACATTAAGCATTTACACAACACCCCCCCCCCTTATCTAAAACAAAATAAATGATTGAACTTGGTTCTCAGATTATTTTAATTTACAGTGGGAAAACCAGGAGAAAAAAAAAAAAAACTAAACGTGTTTTATGTACATAATAATATTGCATACACTTTACCTTTTTAATTTTGCAACTCTGGACAGATTCCATACCTGTCCACTTTCTAATCGCACTGCATTTTCAAACACTTGAGCAACTCTAACAGGATCTAATAGAGAGGCTCACCTGTTTTAGGAATAAGAGTTCTCCTTATCCTGATAAGATCTCCTACTTCAACAATGTTTTTTTTTTCTAGGAAACCACTCATTTATCTTCCTCACCCATTTCTCTTTTCGGGCATCCATCCTTTTCCTCACATCCTCAACTACAACATCAGTCCCTCTTGCCCTATCCAGCCAGGCCGGTGATAGTAAGGTGTTACCCTTTCGACCTCTCATAAGTTCAAAAGTACTTACACCCGTTTCCATGCACGGTGCCATTCACAAGGCATACAAGCGCTCTTTGACAGCTACCTTCCTGTCCATACCACATGCACTTGCCTCTCTAAATTCTTCCATGATACACCTATTGACTCTCTCAATCATGCCATTCCCTTGTGGATAATAAAGCACAGTTCTTTTGTGTTTATTCCCACACTTGTTTAAATATTCTTGAAATAACCTTCCCGTAAATTGCGGACCATTGTCCGTAAGTACACTTCTAGGCAGTCCTTCCCACTCGAATATTTCTTCCAAAAATCCCACAGTATTCTAGCATGCCACGTCTCTCAGCACTATTAACTCTGTCCACCTCAAAAAATGTGTCTACTAAAGCAATAACAAGCCTTCCTCGCCCCATACCCATGTCAACCGGGCCCAAAACATCTATTGCGATATCCTGCCACACTCCATTAGGCGCATGTACTTTCCTCACCGGCTGGGACACAGCTGACAAGTTTTTCCCTGATTTGACACAATCAACACATTCTTCAACTGCCCTCTCAATTTCATGATCAAACCCTGGCCACCAGTAGTCAGCTTTTATTATTTTTTGTTTTGTACACACCTATATGACCTTGATGTGCAGTTCTGATTAATCTTTCCCCCAAGCGTCCAGGCACAACCAACTTGTCCCACCGATATAATAACCCATCCTTCACTGACAACTCAAACCTCACTTCCCACATTGATCTTTCTTCACCAGACAATAACCTCTTCTCCGGCCATTCCTCACTGACAAAACTTGTTATGCGTTTCCACATTTGTTCCGACTGCAACAACTGGATCCATTCTTCTTTTTGTATAACTCCTTCTACAGTGGCAAAAACCATATTTCCCACCTCAACTGCCTTATCACTTTCATCATTATTGACTTTGTCTTTTCTAACTCTGGATGCGTGATCAGCCTGCACATTTTCTTTGCCTGACACAACCTCTATGACAAATTTGTCGCATTGTAATCTTGTTACCCAGCAGGCGACCCTCCTTGACACCTTATCAAGACCTTTGCTTTCAAATATAGCTTTTAGGGGCGTATGGTCAGTTCGCAGAACTAATTCTTGACCCCACATAAAGGTTTTTAGTTTCTCTATGCCCCAATGACATGCCAAAGCTTCATTCTCTAGAACGGAATAATTGAGTTCGGCACCTTTCAACATACGGGAGGCATGCATCACAATAGCTTCAGTACCATCCGCACCAGGTTGTGACATCACAACCCCAATGCCCGCATCACTGGCATCAACAGAGAGGATCGTCCTCCTTCTTGTGTCATGCATAGCTAAGGGCTTTGCCATGTCAATTTTCTTTTTAATTTCAGCGAACTCTCAGGCGCATTCTTTGTCCCACTCAAACTCCACTCCCTTCTTCAACAATGCCCTTAAGCTGGTCAGGCTACCAGCATAATTTTCCACAAAACGGTGGTAAAATTCAATCGTTCCCAAAAACGATCTCAATTCCGCTTTATTCTGTGGTGATTGCATTCTCACAATACCATCCACCAATTCTCTTTTCGGCCTCAACCCGTCCTCTGATATCTCATGACCCAAATATTCTATCAATCGGGTAGTAAAGACACATTTCTCCCCTCGCAATGTTATACCTCTTCCTTTGAAAATTTCTAATACCACCTCCACCCTTTCTTTCAATTCCTCCTCAGTCTTCCCGCATATTAGCACATCATCTTGAAAACACCATACTCCACTCAAATCTTTTAAGAACTTATCCATAACTTTTTGAAAAACAGAGGACGCCGATATCAATCCAAAAGGCATGCGCCAAAATTGATAAATTCCTTCATACGTGATAAAAGCTGTAAGCTTGCGAGACTCAACATCCAAATTTATCTGGTGATAAGCACTTGCCATTTCTAGTTTGGCAAAGTACTTTGCATTACCAATGCGACTCAAAAGTTCTCCCATGTTTGGAAGAGGGTGACGATCAGCTACCACACATCGATTAAGTTCCCTCAAGTCAACACAGACACTCTCATCGCCATTTCCCTTTTTCACCACTGCCACTGGGAAATCCACTCCAGAGCTTTAGCAGGCTCAATTATCCCCGCTTTTTCCAGTTTTCCTAGCTCTTCACGTACTGCGTTTCGCATTGCTAACGGCAAAGAGTTTAGCAGCAACTGGCACACTTCCCTCTTTCACAACAATTTTGTGCACCATCCCTTTGAGACATCCTACACCCTTGTTAAATACTTCTGGATATTTCAATATTGTGCCTTGTCCTTTACAGGCACTTTTATCAATCTCTGCTGTGTTGGCTACATTTAGGACTTGTTCTTTACTATTAGGGTCTCGTTTAATGCATAACCCCTATGCTCTTTCCACCCCAGTAAAGTTTCACCTTTCTTAGTAACATATATTTAACCATACGTCCTCCTACCTTTAAATTTGAATTGGACATTACAACATCCCAGTACTTCTATTCTGCTCCCATTGTACCCTCCAGGATTCTAATCCGAGGGAATCAAATCTTCCATATGTCCACCAATTATATTTTCATAAACCACCCTGGACATCAACGTAATTTTCGAACATGAGTCCGCTAGCATTTTCACTTGATGTCCATTCACTTCAACCCAAGCAGAGGGATGTTCACATTCATCAGATCCCGTGCAACGTACCATATGCACAGTAACAATCTCATTCTCTGACATTTCCCCTTCCTCTGATGACCCTACATTGCACTCATCAACCAACATGGTCCCCTTTCCTCCACCAATGCGGTAATTCTTACCACAATTCTCAAAGTGCCCCCACCTCTTGCAAATACTGCAGTTGGCACGTCTGCCAGGACAAATGGTAGACGTCGATAGATGGCGTGCACTGCCACACCGGAAACACAATCTATCATCCCTCTTTACATTTCCTTGCATGTTGTCTTTTTGGGGCCGTTTGTTACCCAGTTCACCCCCCTCACCTTTGCCCTGGTTAACATCATAACGTTTGGCAGGTCTGACCTTCTGTCTCTTTTTCTCCTTCACACTCTCCTTCTTTTTGTCACCTACCCTCAACACTTCAGTGGGCTGAGATGTTTTGATCTCTTTAACAGACAACTTGGCTACACACTGCAAAGTAAGCTCAATTCTTTTGGCTATACTAATAACCTCTTCTAAATTTCGGGTAATCTTTTAGCCACACTTCCTCACAGATTTTGTCATTGGAACAGTGCAACATCAACTGATCTCTTATATGTTCGTCCAACCCCCCACCAAATTTGCAGTTCAATGACAAATGCCTCAGGGCTGTAACATAGTCTTCCACAGATTCCCCTTCATGTTCGAACCTCATGCCAAAATGGTACCGTTCCAGCACTGTGCTTATTTTCGATTCAAAATGCTTATCTAGCTTAGCTAGTGCTTCATCAAAATCATTTGCTCCGCCTTCCAAATCCAGTTCAGCAGTGTCAGGTAGGGTATCATAAATCCTTTGCCCCTCTTAGCCCAGAAAGTGCATCAACATAGCCACCTTACATTCCACAGACATCCCATTGCCACACGTAGCTTTGACGTAGTGTAGAAATCCCTTCTTCCAGGGGGCCCACTTAATTCTGGATGGGCCCGGTCCGGGCATAAACACCTGAGGGCCAGGAACTCCCAATAATGCCATATTTCTTGCTCACCAGTTAAATGCAGTACAATGACAAACCTCCAGTAGATGCACTCAACATCTTTTGCTAATACTGGAGATAGTACATGAAGGAGTGCTCAGTAGGTAAATGCAGGCACTGTTTCTTCCTCCGTATTCACCAAAATAATAAACAAACGTCTGTGACCAGATGCCGAGTCTAACTTTGATCACTCTCACCTGTGATCCAGAGTGCTCCGTTGTAGCACACAAAAGCTGTACTGCCTCTTCATAGTGAATTCCGCGCACTCAACCAATATATTCACTCTCCGTAGTGGATGCGGCACAGGAAGGAGTCCTGTAATTGCTGGCGCTCACACTGCTTACCCGTTTGGGCACCAGGCGCGTCTGTGGGTACGACCGGCTCCCTTATTCCTACACTCCTTCCCACTTCCTGGTTTGACGCGTGCAGCATGACGCGGTGCTCATCACGTGACAGCAGTCACGGGGCCAAGTGGCGGAGGAGGGGCGGCCCCTCCCCTTTTGAGACGCTGAAGCCCTCCTTACTACTCGAATGGGTGCAGTTGCCGGAACCTCCTTCTTCCTCCGGTGCGGCGAAAAAGAGGCAGTCGCTCACACCGCCATCATCACACCGGCATCCGTGCTTCAAGATGGATCAGCTGGGCCGCCAGAAGCTGGGCATGCGCAAGGGCGACCTGGCCACTTATAGGCCCGCCCAGGGAACTGCTGGGCACACTGTGGCTTTGTGGATCCAGACGACAGGGCGGCACAATGGCGGGCAGCAGTCCGGGTGCGCAGCGACCTCTCCTTGCTCGCAGGCTGGGGCTCTTGGAGTAGCATTTTCGGCTCCTAAGTGGGTGGTGCCTCCTTCAGCATCCCATCCTCATCGCCAATGTTGTGTCAATAACCACACCGGGTGAGTTTCTTTAGTGGTTTATTGAACACTTGAAGACATACTGCAAAGACCCCTAAGCAGTACATCAGTCCATACCTAACTGCCAATACTTGAGCAACAACAAGAGCTGGGGATTGTATGCTCTAGAATCCCTTGACCTCAAACGCTTAACAGGAGATAGGAAATAACAGGGAGAAAGGGTGTCACATGTTATAATAACATTAAGCATTTACACAACACATTTCATAGGTTTTTATTAGTGCATCTTAACCATAACGCCCCTTTAACAAAGTTTTTTCAGTGAATTTCATAGGTTTTTACCCGTTCATGCTATTTTCCTACAAATTACTAATATAATACTAACCCAATATAGCAATGTTTGTGTCCAATTTACAAAGTGTCACCTTAAACCTCTGCCATTTCCCACCTTATGGAACCATTTTTAACACTTCCATACAGTTTTTGCAACTATTTCAACTAGTTTTGCATCCGTAGACATCTACGAACATCTGACTTCATAGCGGACCTTCCGGACAGTGCCACATGACCAATTCGCTGGCGCGCGGCATGATGACGTGTCCGAGAACCCGTCCACACTTCACGATAAGATCTCTGCTTCGTGGACAGTTCAGAACTGCATTTTCTACTGAACTAGGAACTTTCAACTTCAAAACTTCACTTTCACAACTCCAACACCTATTCCTACTCATTATCCATTAACAATCTAGTACACAGTACATACTTTTAGAAAAACTGCTATGTATCTTAAAATGGCATCAGCTAATGCCATCCCTCCTCCCCAAGAGCCACCACCACAGGGACTGGAACGGTTGATACTGGCTCAGCAGCCCAAGTTATCAGCCTAAGCGAAGCGAGGGTGGATAATGAGGTCTCTGGACCATTATCCCCCCATTCCAGTCCCTGAAATGGGGGATCAAGGCCATTGGCAAACTAGGTTCCCAAAGCGGGAACCCGGGGTGCTAAAAAAGAGGATTTTTCTTCCTACACCGGGACACCGCAGGCGCCCCGGTGTAGGAAGGAAAATCCTTTTCCAAGATGGCTACCATGGAAAGGGAAGGTGAGGGTTCCATACAGGGCCCCTCTTCGCTTTCCATGGCAGCCTGCAGAAGGTAAATGACCATATTACGACAATCATATTTTTCTTATCTTTCAGATCTATCCTAATTTCGAATAACTTTACCACAAAGCCAGTCCCAGGTGGACATGGCCACTTTAATCGTATGTTTTGTCCCTTGTGGTCATGGCCAGTAGCCAGATTGTTCGGATCATGACCTTATTCCATAACGCAGACAATCTGGCCACTGCCCATGGCCACAGGCTACCCCTCAGTCACTAACGGTATACCGCTATTTTTTGTAGCTACATTATGACACTTGTCAAATAATAAAAGACTGGCACATTTGCAAAAATATGCTTGTAGGCCTTGCCAATGCTCCTTACGCAAGTTTGCTGGCAATCCACCCATGTTTTATTTTTTCAAAAGTGTCAAAAGTATGCACATACAATCGTCATATAACCTAGCCCCTACTTGACAAAATCCATTCAGACTTTACGAAAACATCTATACCTAGATCTATAATCTTTTTGCAAACCTTTGTGTAGATTTGTCAAATGACACCACATTTATAAATCTTTACAATAGTTTGGTACCCCCCTACAATTTTGCTACTTCTTGACAGAATCCCACCAAACTTCACAAAAACATGTATATCTAGTCTATTATCTGTTTGCCAAATGAAGTGTGGTTTCATCAAATGGCACCTCATTTATAAGCCTTTACATTATTTTGGGACCTTCCCCTCTAATTTTGCAACCTCTTTACAAAATCCCACCAAACTTCGCAAACACATTCATATCTAAATGTATTATCGGTTTCCAAAATTAAGTGTAGATTCGTCAAATGGCTCCTCATTTATAAGCCTTTACATTATTTTGGGACCCCCTATAATTTTGCCCCTCATGACAGAATCCCACCAAACTTTGCATACTCACTCAGAATCAGGTCTGAAATATACATGCAAAATTTCATGCAGTTCCATTAAGTGGTGCCAAAGTTATAAGCCATCCAAGAACTGCATTTCACTAACCCTGTAATGCTGAGGTTTCCGCGAACTTTTCAGAACTGTTCACGAACATCTGAACTGTTTGTGGACTTTTTCGGCAAAAAACACCTGTTTTTTTGCTTCTTGCAGCCATATCTCATCCCATCCTCATCACCCCTCACCTCCCAGAGATTATTTGATACATTTTCCAAGTGCAATTTTGCGTTTTTTAATATGTTTTTACCGCGATGTCCATGGACACCAATCGCTGTCCGTGAATCCAAGATGGCGGGCGTTTCCAAAAATCTGACGCACTTCACACTCTTCACCATACAATCAGCAAACATGTCGCATGTCCACGGACATGACGCAAGCCAATTAACCAATCGGTGTCCAGTCCGCGGAGCGGACATAGATATCACACATTTTTTGTAACCTACGTTTTGGTCATTTGTCATTTAAAAAAAAACTACTGGATGGATTTTCACCAAGCCGCCCTGCCGCAAATTTCGGGAAAATCCGTCCAGCGGTTTGGGCTGTAGGGCATGAGCAAAGTTTTTTCCCCATTCAGTCTATGGGAAAAAAAGAAATTTTGGGACCCCCCGTATAACTTTGCTCCCTGGACCAAACCTCACCAAACTTTAGAAAAGAAATTCAGAGTGGGCAATATACTTTTTTTGCAAAGTTTGGTGTGGATAATTATTCAGTGAAAAAACGTTGTTAAAGGGACATTATAATGGCATGTATCTATAATTTTAGGTAAGTTCCACATCCTCTCAAGGATTTGCTTTCTCTTTTTCCAAGCCTGTGTTTTGAGAATCTTTCACCTAAAATGCTGTATTGATTCTCCATGACATAAGTAAAACCAAGAATACCCCTTTTTTAAGAATCCTTTTTCCTCTCTTTTCTCTACCATCATCCTCCTGAACTAGTCTTAACATGGATTTACACTGAACAATACTTGGTTAATTTCCTTTTGAACCAATTGGATTTCCAGTATCACTTTAACCACAAATACTTGATACAACAAAATGTACCTTTTGGAATTAAGAATTAGGATGAGTCAATAACTTTATTTATTTATTTTTGAAGAGATGCAGCTTAATTGTTCTCACAATTATGAATTGTTAACTATTTGTTACAGCCCCCGCTGCCCTAAACTTTACATTCATTATTTTTTCTTCTTCTTTCCTTTTCTTTTTCTCTTTTTGCCTTAGAATACCCACTGTCTCTCCTGATGAACCACTGTCACAATCAATGTGGAAACATGTGTTGAGAGGGTTATTTGCTTAAAGATACTTGAAAATATTATTTGCTTTGCTAGCTACATTGTGAAAACAGATATCCACTGTCTATTTCAATCTGAATGAAGCTACAAAACACAAGGTGTGATGTAACATCAAATTGTTCTCTCTATTTATGTAAACAAATAAAATTGGATTTTCCTTTTTGATCCCAACACAAAGTTTCAATGTATCAGTTCTTCAATTGACTCACCAACAAAGAACTCAAAAATCAGGTTGATGCATTAGAGTCTCTTTCTCATCAATATATATTTTGACGTTTAGCGTGTGTGGCAACCCCACACTTTGGGAAAGTACTTGTGCTTGACAACCATGTTCTCTTTAGACTATTAACTTTGTTTGACCAACATTATTGATTCTACATTAACTAATACAGGGAACGCCAAGGGAGAGCTTTGTAGGCTGCAATATATGTTTTCGGACATTATGGCTGGTTGTACTAATATAAAGCTGTGAAATTCAGTGAAAAAACTTTGATAAAGGGATGTTATGGTTAGGTTCGACTAATAAAAACCTGTGAAATTCTGTGAAAAAATGTTGTTAAAGAAACGTTATGGTTACAAGTACAATTGCAACCCCCCAAAAATATGTCAGTTATGGTAAACTAAGCAACCATAACTCAGGCCACCACCGTGCACTGGTAAGACTAACACCCAGGACATCACAGATTACATCACAAATGTGATGTCATCTTAATATCCTAGGTGTGAGTCTTAGCAGTGCGCGGTGGAGGCACGAGTTATGGTTGCTTAGCTTACCATCAGTGGTGAATTTCTGGGGGGGTCAATTTTACTTGTAACCATAACATCCCTTTAACAAAAAAGTGTCACTGAGTTTCATAGGTTTTTATTATTGCAACTTAACGATAACGTCCCTTTAAAAAGGTTTTTTCACAGAATTTCATAGGTTTTTACCAGAGCACCCTAATTTGCTACAAGTTCCTTATATCATACTCACCCACAATGTAGCAGCTGTAGAGTCTGCGCACAGTACGAAAGTCCACAGACAGCAGTTAGCATCAACCATACCAAGAAGCACAGGGGACAACAGATCATTATGTATCCTTCAAACAACAAAAACATATACATGAAACAACATTACTCATATTTACTACACCCAAATATACCTTTTTGTATAATTCAACCTTTCAAAATATACAAACATGTCTTGTATTTAGCACACCATATTAAGGAATGTACCAAGCACAAACCAAAACTGTACACCTCATATTATCAGTTAGTACAACTCTTCATACAGAATGAGATACACTAACAGCTCATTGCAAAACAACATCTTACCAAATTGTAAGTACAATGTATTTTTTTTTATTACCATTCATTACATTAACATATCTCACAAGCAAATATCACAATTCTTTTATTTTGTCAGAAATTGCTACCATTCTTTAAGAAAACTTTCCCAAAGAAAAAATGAGTGATGATAAAATCTCTAATAGTAGACAATACATCTTTCATTGTAAACAAATGATGTAATTTATACAAAGCTCATAGAAATAATAATTTATTATTTTGTTATAGTACAAAGTTTACAAGAAAAAACTATAAAACAGATTAATTATGGAGAATCCCAACAATCAGAAAGGCAATCCCAATCCCCAACTGTACAGAATGAAATCATGACCAAGTCTTCAAAATTGGATAAACTTAGCAATTAATTTAAGGAACTTCTAAATTATGTTAATAAACTTGTTATTAGAAATGTTGATTCTCACTGTCCTACTTGTAGCTGACCCCCATGTCTCCAGCATACACCCAATCAAATTCACAAAACATAAATCAAAGGTGGTTTGATGAAACATCTCTCCTTCCCTTCCCCTATAATGACTTTACAGAAATTCCAAATTCTCACATTTATGTTTCCCATTCCAATAGCCCATACCTGTAATAAATAAATTATTTTCATATACTATAAATATTGTGAATATTATTCTGTGATAAATTCCTTTTCTTTTTGTTAAAACAATGAATAGTCCACAGACTAGACAACATTTTGGGGATCAGTTTATGAAATGCGGTGTCTGCAGACATTGCGCCATGTCCGGGCATGCCCGGTCTCGCATGACACACTTTTAATTGGTCTGGGGACAGTGTGCCCAATGACGGACATTCTGTGCATTGACCCGCATCTCCCACTCGCCGAAGTCCATGGACACTTGTTGGCATTGCTGACACCCGCACATGTCATCATGTGACTGCGCCTGTGCGGCATAATGATGTGCCCATGAACTACCGCCTTGTCCATGGACGGCATGGCCAATTAAAGAGGGTGGGGAGGTTTTTAACTCAATTTAAATAATGTATTCTGCAATGAACCTTTTTTGGGGAGATGTTTAAAAATACCCTTTTTTCCTTATTTTGCTTTTATGTATTATAGTCAGACATGCTAAACTGTACTTATGTGTTTTTGATAACTTCTACAGAAACTGCTTCAGATTTTTGTTTCACATTTTTTTGCAATGCTTTAGTAACACTCCACATCTTCCCTTTTAATTTGTTCACACAAACTTTTTCAATGCAATTTTGAACATTCAAAAGAAAAGTCTGATTGCCAACATCAGGCAAATGCACTCCATTGCTCCAAAAAGTATTTTCGCCATCCAACTTGATATTTTTATTGTCAAAAGATGCTGCTCTTGAACAATATAAAAAGCATATACACCTTTACTAACATGCTGCCTAGCTTCTTCCATGTGTGGACAAAACAAGTTTGGACTTCTCCATATTTGCCTTTGATGGATTTGGGAAAAAATCATCTTTGCAGCTGGAAACAGCTCCATTTGGCTTTTCAACATATCCTTCATGGCAAACTGCAAAGATACTGCAGTTTCATAGGCCAAAGAATCATCTTTGCAGCTGGAAACAGTTCCATTTGGCTTTTCAACTTATCCTTCATGGCAAACTGCAAAGATACTGCAGTTTCATAGGCCAAAAGGTTGCCTCCTCAATGCACAATAATAATATCCAGAACTTTAAAGTCAGTCATACTCTTACAGAATGGTAATACGGTCACCCATTTTAACCACAAACTGCATACCACAAAACTTCCACTTCTTCCAATCCATTAGTAGCAGAGATGTCACAAGATTCAGTGTAAACCTCCAATCAATGGATCCAAGAATCTCCCACCATCTACACACTCTGCTTCTTCATAGCCATAGCCATCCTCATCTCCATCTTCACTGCACACAACAAAGAACACACTTGCTACCCTATCTTCCTGTACACCACAAAAACAAAACCTGATTGGCTAATCCCCCAATGTCGGTGGACGTTCGTGACTGTCCACGGTACCTGCTGTCTCATTTCCATGCCTGGCATCCTTAAAGGACCCAGATGACACGTGCTGGTCCATGGACTAACGCAGTGTCCGCAAATGCAGTAGCACAGGGCAGCCCTTCTACCCTTCTTACATTTATGTTTTAACACTCCCTCATTGGCTACTTTGAAACAGTCACAAATCTGCCCACCAAACACGTCACAATCTCTGCATGTAACTCTGTCATTTCAGTTCAACAATTCAGAAAAAATCTTGAACTCTCAGAGTACATGTGTTCTCTTGGTCACAGTCACCTGCATCAATAACTACTGTGAAACTCTCCAAGATTTTTATTTGCAGATTCAACAATATCTGCATTTAACAGAAAACATGCCAGTATGCACATATTTGTAAAGTACCATTTTAAAACAACTCTATATATATTTATATAAAGGGTTACTGCCACTTACATTGTAATAAGCTTCTCAATAAGCATATTGTCTTTTTTAACCACTGTATCAAATGCCATGTATTGCAGCATTCTGCACCTGGTCACATCAAGTGACAATTAGTTACATGTACTGCCAACATGTTAAACTTCCACACACCACTTAAAAATGTTCTACAAATCTTTTGCATCTGCTTTTCCTTTCTTTTAGAAAAAAGTGATACAAAGTGCTGTTATAAATGCACATATGCATTTTTTTTACTTTCAATAAAATGCTCCTAAAAAGAAACATTTTTAAACGCACAGCATTTTCAGTTTTCCCTACCATATAAATGTCATACTTTCCAACCTTTCTCATTATATCCCTTATAGTGCCACCATTCTACCCCTTAACACACATATGTGCATACCACCAAAGTGTCTATATACAACACTTCATCTTACATATAAAGTACTGTTCATTTCCAACCACAACTATAAGACACCATACACTGCTCCAACTACAATCTACCATTGTATTACCACTAGGCCAGTTTCCCTATTATCTAAAAACACTGCAACACATTACAAATACATTGAACCAGAATCAAAGCACTTCGCTTATTAAAATCACCAGCACAAAAATAACCTAGACATGCATCTTTTTACATGCTCCTATCCACATGAGGTCCTAATTCCAACCCAACAACTTTCAAACTCATTGCATTCCAAATCACTACCACACATTAACACACATACAGACACTTCCTCACCCCTTTTCCATTACACCCACACTCCCCTCATACCTATGCACATAATCACACATTATAACAACCACTGTTTTCCTCAAAACATCATAATGTCCCTACTTATTCAATCACACCGCCACTCCGTTACTCACTAAACCAAGCGCATCACACCTGTACAAAAGATGTACAAACAAAAGAAGACATATTAATGAACCTAACACCATATCGGCCAATGTTAACGTAAGCACAGTAAAGCATTCTCCAAAAAATATATTGCAAACAATTGTCCACTGTATAGTTCTTTACAATCTTATAATGACAGCTAAAAAGTCGTGATCCTCCCTTGAAAACTACTGCTGAAAACGAATCCCATACCTCCAACTCACACGCTTTCAGCAGGTGTGATCCGCCACTTAGGGAGCTCTCTCACTCACCAAGCTTGCTGCACGATCATAGGAATCAATGGGCTTTCACCCACCAAATGTAAAATCTGGTGTTTTCACCTGCCCAAGGGCCATGAAAGGTTGAGAGCTTTGGAATCCTCAAAGCTCTAATTGACAGCACATTTCTACTAACGAGAAAACATGTTATATTAATTTTAAACAGAATGAAACCAATAACTAAATGAATCAATAAATTACAAAACGTACATGTAACATCTGCAATGTCAATATAGATACCTTCTCGAACTTTTTAAAAATGTTTATTTATATTATTTGTAATGCGCTAAAGATGAGCCCGAGGGCATGGTAGCACCAACAGGACACAGCACACAAACAACAGAGCGTATCCGTGGGTAGCAGAAGATGGAAGGGATATGTTATGTGAACATGCAGAGTCAGATTATTGAGTGGAATTTATTTAAAAAAATGGGTTTTCAATCTGCTCTTGAAATGCTGCATCCACATAATAAAATGCATTCTCGGCATCTCTAGTAAGCTAGTATTTTTTTACCTCATTTCTCTATGCAACGATAAGCGCGAAATGCAACTGGCCTGTTACTTGGGGGCTTGCCCTGAGATACAATTATGCGTAATACACATCACGCGATAATTGATACGGCTACGAATAGGGAGCCAATGTAACGCCGTTGTAACGTGGTCCCTCCTTTGCAGCCCGGCCACAATGCTCACAGCATTATTCTGGATCACCTGCAACCGGGTCAAATCGTGTTTGGAGATACCAAGCAGTAAACTGGAACAACAATCAATCTTGGCTCCAATAACGGCACGAGCCACTGCAGCACAATTTGATGACAAAAATGGCCGCAGATGAGCTAAAAGCTTCAGATGATACCACGTGCTGGAGACAAGATAGGTAAGCTGCTTTTACATGGTCAATTCCAGGTTCAAGATCACACCCAGTGTCTTGACCTTATTCTGGGTGTTAATATTGCAGTCAGCAAATTTAAAAGATGAGTATGCCGCATTAAGCTTCTTCAACTGCGTTGCAGTGCCCAGAATCATAAGCTCAGTCTTAGAACTATTAAGGGCCAGCTTATTTACTTGCATCCATGATTGGAAAATTTCATAGATGGAGTTTAGCGAGACAAGAAGACGCGCGTAATCACTGGTCATAGGCACAAGACACTGTGTATCATCCGCATATTTCGCGTACACCACACCAAGTTTATCCACTTATTCAAATGATGGGATCATAAAGATGTTACAAAGGGTGGGTGCCATGCATGAACCCTGTCGGACCCCGCATAGGACAGTAAACTCCTAAACCATGACATTATCAGAAAAAACCCTAGCTCTGCGATCCGCAAGGAAAGATTTCACCCACTCCGTCGCTGGTTCGGAGAAATGCGCTGATGTCCGCAACCTCTCTGCCAGTATAGTGTGATCCACGAGATCAAATGCAACAGAGAAGGTGAATGGTTTCACACAAGCAGCACAGAACCATATTTCAAAGAAATGCTTATAAACAAGAATAAACAATCCCAGGTGCTACATACAACAATGGCCAAGGTTATGAAATGATAGGAGACACCATTATGGCACAAGAAACCCTTATAGAAAGAAATTCCCCCACAAACTTTCAACCTCATTTTCCTTTTGACAAAGCAAACTGCCCAGTGTACACATGTATGTAAAGTTCAATATTTAACATACACCAAAACCCCTTCAAATCTTTACAACAATTCCTCAATCACTATGTAAAAGTAAAAAACAAAAGTAGAGTAAAACCATTTCAAACCACAGACTCCTACCTAGTACACATCCACACTGGACTGCAAAGACATTCATTAGCCTGCATTCCAGGAACTGCTTGTAAAAGCAGCTTCCACCACATTAAAATGTTAGCAACACACCATTCTGCTATACAAAATCTTTACATAGACTGTAATATGCAAAATGTCCTGTTCGAGAACTGAAAAATGTTAATAACATTCTCCTACATGGAATTGCCAAATAACTCCTTCGAGAAATGGAGCACATCCAAAGCAAACATTTTGGAATTGACGTTGACATTGAAAATTCCATAACTTTAGAAAACATTTGTGAAAACCTCACAAACACTGCCCACATTACAAACACATACAAAAAAGTAATAGCTAAGTTTCAAAATACATCTGCCAAAATACCAGACAAAGTATGGGGCTGTTGTCGCAGAACGTTTTATAAAAAGAGCACAAAATAGTAGATATGGCCTGAAAAATAGAGGACAATGAAGAATCCCAATGGTTATAATGTGCTTTATATCTAACAACAGAAAATAAATACAAAACAACTGACCCCTCAATAGTTTGCACATACTGCCATATAAAGCTTGACACTAACCAAATGCCATCATATGCTATCATTAATAATTTAGAAATCTTCTCACTTCCAAAACCTCTCCAACAACTTAACTTATATGAGAGCATTATAATTCTACCAGTACACCCATTTCAAGCTATAATACGCCTTTAGCAGAAAACGGCCAAATTGCCTCCATCTGAGTTACTAAAAAGCATTTTTGGCAAAGTAGTATATTTTCCATTAGAGCTTAAAGAAAATGTAGAAATACTATGTGTACAACGGCCAATAGAGCAATCATTGATTGTACTAGTTAATGGTGTACCAACAAAAGACAACACAATTTGGCAACAACTAGTCATTTTAAACAAAGCTAGACAATCCCTACAATATCTCAAAGAAAACAATGAATACTACAAATATATAAACATAGAGGAAAACTTAAAAAGAAACACCAAAATAACACCACAATAATTCAAGATGCACCACAAAGTGGTCAGTTTGAATGTGTAGATCCTGTTACTGCAGCCAACATTCTAGACCAGTATACAATTCACCCGCTACACTCCAAAGACACCATTGAAGATGCATTAGAAACTATCAAATGCATCAAGCCAAAGGCTCCCCAATTAGCATATGGGAAAAAAGTTTAGAAACACATTATTTTTCTCTATTCTTTCCTGCAGAAAAAGGAGGAAGATATGTTGAAAGATCCACACAAGTTAGTGCATCAGAAGATTGCTGTTTACAAATGTATTCTGAAGAACTCTGATTCAAACAAAACGTAGACTGCATTTTCCACCTCGTGTTTTAAAGTGAACTAGCAACTCTATGTCATGGAGTGTGCACACATTAAAAACATGCTCTGGTTTGTTAAACATATCCGCTACACAACTGCTTCAAAAGAAAAAAGACAAAGGTGAAGTTTTGCAGTCAGGTATCACAATTTCTTGGGAAACATGTGCTGCACTTCATCAGCAATAAAACTACCCCTTCACTTGGAGAAGTGGAACACTTCTTTTGGAGAAAAGAATATCAATCCAGAGGACCACCACACAGCCACATGCTTTTGTGGATAAATGATGCTCCCAAATGTGGCCATGGCACTGATGCCACTGTTTTACAATCCATTGAAAAATAAATTACCTGTGATATCCCTTCAAACACCACACATAGTGACCTACATAAGCAAATCTTACACTTCCAAAAACATAAGTTTGACAAATACCTGCAACATCAATATA
This sequence comes from Ambystoma mexicanum, assembly GCF_040938575.1. Classification (NCBI taxonomy): domain Eukaryota; kingdom Metazoa; phylum Chordata; class Amphibia; order Caudata; family Ambystomatidae; genus Ambystoma; species Ambystoma mexicanum. The sequence continues at coordinate 852,899,272 of NC_090932.1, read as the reverse complement.
AAAACAAAGGTAAATACTATATCAAATGATGCTTTGGCTTTCCTAGACCAGTTTACACAAAAGGACAAGTAAATAGCTTGATGTCTTCTGTTAGACACAATGTAAAAGGCAAATCCCCTAAAAACACATATAACATTAAAGGGGAAGAAGCAATCATTGCCCTCTTGTGGAATGCAAATATAGACATACAATATATTGCAGACCACTCCACTGGAGTTGCAAAATATGTCACAGCTTATCCCACCAAAGCTGAGAAAACAGAGCTGAAAGACCTTTGCGGTGACATATCATCTGACAAAACACTTTCACAAATATTGTACAGCTTTGGTATAAAAATGATCTCCCAAAGAGAATGCGGGTGCTACACAGCTGCATTGACTGGTTAAACCTTGGTCCAGGATCATCACGAAAAAGGGTACTAAAATCCTACCAAGAGATAGAAACAATAGCCATAAGTGATCCCAACAGCCAGGACATTTTAATAAACAATTTAAGTGACACATACTACCCAAACAGAAGTACTGCTTTGGAAAACATGTGCCTCTATTACAAAGCCCAAAACTACTCCTACAAAAATAATGTCACACCAGATGAGACAACTGGTAAATATGTAGTCTCAAATTGTGAAGAAAGCCAGTAGAACTTACCAAACCAAACCTAATTAATCATATAAAGTTATCATTTAAATATCCACAACATAGAGAACTTTATTACATGGCCCTACTACAACTTTTCAAACCTTGGAGGAAAGAGGAAGAATTATTAGAGGACCATGACTCATTTGAAGCTGCATTCAATGTAAATGAAAGCAGTATAAGAAATGTCAATGTTAAACAATACAAACAAATGTTGGACAATGAACGCCAACAAGAGGAAGAAATTGAAGCTCTACTAGATAAAGACACTCCTGAAGGCAGTCAACCTTCTCTTACAGGAAGCCAAGAACCACTCATTCTAAATGAAGCAGAAATAGCCATGACTGAGGTAGAAAATACCATGTATCAATCTAAACAATCCGAAAAAGACTTGTCAGTGCTGAAATCACAGCTAAATGATGAACAACTCACCATTTATCTAGAAGTCACTGAAGAAAATGAACATGGTGTTAAACATTAAACTAAAACTTGTAGCTGTAAAGTTGTAAACCTCTGCTCCTGTGCGAAAGTGCGGAAGCTGGTTCTGGCATAACGTTTTGAATTAAAATAATCAGCACATTTCTAAACAACTTAACAAACAACAACCTTTCAGGTGTTGTATCAGCCCCCAGAGGTCTAGCTTCCTGCAACATATGAGGTGTAACTTTACACCTACTGCTGCTCCTCCCAGTAGAATACCAAAACAAATTAGAATACTACAAATTATCAGAAGAAGCTGCTACTGAAGTGCGCAGGATTCTGAAACAAATGAAAGTGCTCCTGATAGATGAAGTAAGCATCAATTCATCTCAGAATGCAAGAAGTCCTAAAAATCGACTACGAAGAACTGTTTGGAGGAAAACAAATTATTGTTTTCGGAGACCTCCAACAGTTAACACCAGTAAAAGGTCAACTTATTTTCAAAACATTAGGACACAAACAATGCTGTAACACACTTGGCAGCATAGGAAATATAAATCTCTAGCAACATTTTTGCTACAGAGAACTAACATAAAACATGCATCAGTCTGCAGATCTCACCTATGCTTACATTTTAAAAAGCATTAGAACTGGCCTGCTTGTTGTATTTTGAAACTTGTATAATATTGCATTTTCTACTGTATATTCTACTGCATCTATCTCTGTATCTTCTTTTTTATGGTATATTATTGTGTATAAACTATGTAAACTCCTGCCTAAGAAAGCACCCAGATACCCTTGGGTTTGGCGTGCTATACAAGCAAATAAAACAAAGAAACAAACAAACATCCATCTTACAAATTAGACTAATACATGAGCTTTATGAGCAAAACACATCTCCCCCTGATGTCATGGAACAATTAACTCAACAAAATATAACATGTATGTCCTTATTGCCAACCCTTGCAAGCTATAGTCCATTCAACAATACAATGTTGAAAAAAGAATTGCAACCCATACTGCATATCAGTTCCACAGACAAACTAGAAGTGCACAGCATGACACTCCCTATGTGTCAATGGGCGACAGCACGACCAACAGGCCGATTCATGGAATAATTAGCGCGGCGCAAGTGGGCAAAAACGTGCGAATCGCAGTGGAATAGCGAAAATCGCAGTGCAAGTGTGAAAATCGCACGAAAAGCAGCGCACGTCGATTCATGGAAGTCCGTGCGCGAGAAAACCAGCGGATGTGCGATAAAAAAGTGCGCCGCGCACGTTGGCGCACAGGCCATCTAACAGCGTGCGCCAGGTCACAGCGAAAATCGCACAGGCCACAGCGAAATTCGCACATAGCGCGGCGCACGCAACAAAAGTAGGCGGAACACGGGCGTAACACTCGGAATGGGGAACAACTTGCAAAAACGTGGGTGTCACGGGGGAAGTACAGGGCACAAGTGCGCGGAACACCCACACGCTCGCCTACAACACGTTTTCATGGAATAGAATAGGGCAAAAAAGCGCACGCTCAAACCAGCGCACAGGCACAAACACGACCGCCACAAGAAAGCAGGCGGTAGCGTCTCTGCGGCTGTAAGAAATGTGCGCCAAAAGGTGCGCCAACAAATAGCACCTATATACTGCCATGATGAATGTCCTATACTGTGGCCCTCCAGGACAAATGACGTGCAAAGGGGTACCCACAAACACGGACACCCGCTGACAAAAAATACGTGTGCGTGTATACCGGGGTGCGCGGGAAGTCTCACACGCGATTTCAGCAGGGTACATGTATTACAGGGGTTCGCGTGAAGTTTTTCACGTGATCGGGCCTGGGGGAGCGGGCTACGTGTATTACAGGGGTTCGCGTGAAGTTCCTCACGCGATCGGGCCTGGGGGAGCGGGCTACGTGTATTACAGGGGTTCGCGTGAAGTTCCTCACGCGATCTGGCCTGGGGGAGCGGGCTACGTGTATTACAGGGGTTCGCGTGAAGTTCCTCACGCGATCGGGTCTGGGGGAGCGGGCTACGTGTATTACAGGGGTTCGCGTGAAGTTCCTCACGCGATCGGGCCTGGGGGAGCGGGCTACGTGTATTACAGGGGTTCGCGTGAAGTTTTTCACGCGATCGGGCCTGGGGGAGCGGGCTACGTGTATTTCAGGGGTTCGCGTGAAGTTTTTCACGCGATCGGGCCTGGGGGAGCGGGTTACGTGTATTACAGGGGTTCGCGTGAAGTTTTTCACGCGATCGGGCCTGGGGGAGCGGGCTACGTGTATTTCAGGGGTTCGCGTGAAGTTTTTCACGCGATCGGGCCTGGGGGAGCGGGCTACGTGTATTATAGGGGTTCGCGTGAAGTTTTTCACGCGATCGGGCCTGGGGGAGCGGGCTACGTGTATTTCAGGGGTTCGCGTGAAGTTTTTCACGCGATCGGGCCTGGGGGAGCGGGCTACGTGTATTACAGGGGTTCGCGTGAAGTTTTTCACGCGATCGGGCCTGGGGGAGCGGGCTACGTGTATTTCAGGGGTTCCCGTGAAGTTTTTCACGCGATTAGCCAGGGTACATGTATTTCAGGGGTGCGCGGGAAGTTCCACACGCGAATAGCCTGGGAGCGTGTATTTCAGGGGTGCGTGGGAAGTTCCACACGCGAATAGCCTGGGCGCGTGTATTTCAGGGGTGCGTGGGAAGTTCCATACGCGAATAGCCTGGGCGCGTGTATTTCAGGGGTGCGCGGGAAGTTCCACACGCGAATAGCCTGGGCGCATGTATTTCAGGGGTGCGCGGGAAGTTCCACACGCGAATAGCCTGGGCGCGTGTATTTCAGGGGTGCGCGGGAAGTTCCACACGCGATTAGGCTGGGTGGGTCACAGGTGTTTCCTGTACACCTTCGACGGCCCCTGCAGGCAGCCCACAAAACAGGGGACTACCCTGCACACCTGCTCATGTCCCCCTGCACCCCCACCCCCCAGCAGTGCAGGGGCAGCCTCCACCAGGCCCCCACCCATGTCTCCCACCACCCCCACCCCCCAGCAGTGCAGGGGCACCCTCCACCAGGCCCCCACTCATGTCTCCCACCACCCCCACCCCCCAGCATCCAGGGGCAGCCTCCACCAGGCCCCCACCCATGTCTCCCACCACCCCCACCCCCCAGCCACCAGGGGCAGCCTCCACCAGGCCCCCACTCATGTAACCCACCACCCCCACCCCCCACCATCCAGGGGCACCCTCCACCAGGCCCCCACTCATGTCTCCCACCACCCCCACCCCCCAGCCACCAGGGGCAGCCTCCACCAGGCCCCCACTCATGTCTCCCACCACCCCCACCCCCCACCATCCAGGGGCACCCTCCACCAGGCCCCCACTCATGTCTCCCACCACCCCCACCCCCCACCATCCAGGGGCACCCTCCACCAGGCCCCCACTCATGTCTCCCAGCGTGCTACGTGTATTTCAGGGGTGCGCGGGAAGTTCCACACGCGAATAGCCTGGGCGCGTGTATTTCAGGGGTGCGTGGGAAGTTCCACACGCGAATAGCCTGGGCGCGTGTATTTCAGGGGTGCGCGGGAAGTTCCACACGCGAATAGCCTGGGCGCGTGTATTTCAGGGGTTCGCGTGAAGTCATTCACGCGATCGGGCCTGGGGGAGCGGGGTACCACTCACCGTCTGCCTTGCGTGTTGAAGAACGCGTAGCCAACACCCGCTGTGAAGTAATAGCGTGTGAACCCCAACGGATGGAAAACACACGCACCGCACGAAAAGCACGTACAGAACATAAAGGCACGCGGGATCACCAAGCCCTGCCAGGGCAACGCCCGTGCGCAAAACATCACGGACGCGCTTACGCTGTAAGGGCCTTTGGTCCAATGAAATCGCGTACGGGCAACGCCCGTGCGCAAAACGTCACAGACGCGCTTACGCTGTAAGGGCCTTTGGTCAAATGAAATCGCGTACGCGTGCTGACGCGCTTACGCGGCAAGGGCCTTTCCTCGATTTTCACGCTGACGTGCAGGATTTTCACGTGCCAAATCACTCCGTATCAAGCTGGCCACGCGAAAACACACGGAAGACCACGCTCCTGCCCAGAAGGCCGAATTACTGCCCCCCAGTGCCCCGAGCAGCCTCCCACGTGCCATCTGCTGCTGCCTGCCTGCCTGCCTGCCTGCCTGCCTGCCTGCCTGCTGCCACCGTGTACTGCCATTTGGTGCCTGCACATCAGCCATCTGCAGGTGTCCAGTTGCTGTGTCCACCCCTGCTGGAACAGAAGACTCCCGACTCGGATAACATCGCTCCACAGCCCTGCCCCAGGACCCAGTTGCCCACCCACTCCTGCCCCTGGGGTTGCCATGTCGGGCACATCAACATCTGGCACCAGTGGCAACCCCCAGCCAGAGGGGCAGAGGGGCACCAGCTTCACTGCCACCAAAGTTGGTGTCCTGGTGGAGCAAGTCCTGGGGCAGTATGATGCCCTCTTCGGATCGTCCCGCGCCAACAAGGAAGGACGGGACAGGATCTGGGCCGACTGTGTGGTTGCCATCAACGCGGAGGGGGTGGCAACCCGCACCATCCACAAGGTCAAGAAGCGCTGGGAAGACTTGAGGTCCAGGACCCTCATGAAGGCCCGGCGCCTCGTGGAGGGGGGCCGGGGCCGCATGAGTTCCATCCAGTTGAGGGTCCTGAAACGCGCACACCCAGCGCTCCACGCCCAGGTCCTTGAGAGGGAGACCCGTCTGGAGTTGAGCGGTAAGTGGCCAAGCATTGCTGTGTGAGACAGGGCATGTTGCAGTGTGCTGGTTGTCTGATACTTGCCTGCATGTGTGACATAGGCCATGTACGCATGTATGTGTGCAGGGACATCATGGGAATGCATGTGCGACCTGTAATGTGTGAACCGCACGGTTGTTGCATGTGTTTGAATGCGACATGGGGAGCCCTGTGCAGATTGCACACATGAGAGCATGGCAGTCTCTGTTCCTGGACATGGGTGGGGGCGAGGGATGGGTGCTGATACCAGATACATATGTGGTATCCATGTCTGTGTGCCTGACCTGCGTGTCTGTGACTTGTGAGTGCCATGGATGCATGACACATGTCTGTGACAATGTACAGATTCACTGATGCAGCCTAGTCATCCTTGTATGCACTGTGATTGGGGTGTACGGGGCCAGATGGATGTGACTGAGGTGAAGTGTGTGCATGTGATAGGCATGACCCATGATGCATGTGAGTCCCATTACATTGTACGATTCGAGAGTCCATTGGACATGCATTGAAATGTCCATGGCACGCACCATGACTGTCACTGTGTGTGTTTTGCCTGGACTGACACATGTGTTGTGGTGTGACATGATGGAAGTGTACTTTGACAGTGGCACTCATCTGCTATTGCTTCCTGTCTAGGGGACCATTGTACAGTACCCTGATGCTTGTGTTCTATGTCTCCCTCTACGCAGCGGCTAGTGAAGGAGAGGGCGGAGACGGCGCTGTGGAGCAAGGCGGCGGGGATGCCCCCACGGCTGCAGCGGAAGGGGTGGGTGAGCCCCCACAGGGGCCTGCTACGGCAGTAGACGGCGAGGAGCCATCCAGGTTGGTGGTTACCACAGAGGAGGGGGAGGCCGCCACTGAGGCGCACATGGGGCCTGGTGGGGGCATCCCTGCTGGTGCAAGTGGTGCAGTCCAGGGGCAGGGGCAGGAGGCAGCACAGGTCACCGTGGAGGGGCCTGTGCATGCCGCTGTCCCTGAACCTGTGGGTGCACCACCTTGCACCAGCAGGGATGCCCCGTCCCAGGCCCGTCCGCAGGTAGAGGGGAAGTCCATGTCATCTGACTCCCCTCCACCTGCGGACGAGGGGACCCCTGGCCGTGTGGAGAAGGTCCTGATTGGGGTCGCGATGCGCACGGCTGTGATTCGTGATGCCGTGCGTGCTTCCCAGGAGGAGCACGCACGTCATCACGAAGAGCACCGTGCCGACGTGGCCCAATTGGGATCGTCCATGTTCGGGGGTTTCCTGCATGTGTCGGCCAATCTGGCGACCCTCTCCTCCTCTGTGGAGACTATACGCCAGTCGTTCTCCTTGCCGTCTTCCGGCCCAGATGCCACCAGGGCCCCCTGTGGACCTGCCCTGACCTATGCAGCCAGCTCGGTGGGGATCCCATCCCTGCCACAGTCGGGAGTCAGAGGTCCAGCAGGGGTGGACAACACAGCAACTGGACCCCAGCAGATGGAGGATGTGACGGCATCATCGGGCAGGGCACGTGCACGACGGCGTTGGTGGTTTCCATCATCCTGGATGCCGTCGTGCTGGCAGAGGCAGTGGCGTCGGAGGCAGCAGCAGGCTCGACGTGGGAGGCATCATGGCTCGGGGCCATCAAGATCAGAGGGGCAGGCATCGGCCGGAGGGCAGGAGAACCCTGGGATGGTAGTGTCTTCCGTGTGGGAGCAGTTGGTCCAGCGGATAGGTGCGGAGCGGCAGCGGGCGGAAGAGGAGCGGCTCACCATGGTCAGGGCGGAGTTTTCCATGCGTCGGGCGTTGAGGCGGGCTGAGTGCCTCGAGGAAGCTCACAGGGAGTTTGAGGTGAACATGGGGTTATCCCTGCGAGACCTCGGGGCCAGGACAGAGTCCCGCCTCCAGGACATCGACATGGAGTTCGATGATGCCCTGGCCGGCAACATCACAGAGTGAGCCGCAGGACTTGCCCGCTGCCATTGTATATAGTTATATAGTGAGTGGTAGGTTTCCTTTAAATTTTAATTTTTTTTATTTGGTTGCGATTGGACAATGCGCCACTTTTTTGTATATAGTTCAGTTTTTAGTTAGTTGACATAGTTAGGTTTCATTTGGTTGGGCTCATGGACCCGGGATTGTCTTGTAAATAGTTATTCTATGGATTTTTTGATTTCTTGGATTTTTTTCATGGACTTTCATCTTCTTTTTGTTGTTTTGCTTTGTGGTTTTTCTAATTTCATTTCCATTCAAGTTGATTTTCAATACATTTTTATTTTCATCCTTCAATGTGTCGTATCATCTCATTGCTTTCATGCATGTCATGTTGGGTGTTTTAACATTCACTTGCAGCCATTGTGTGTGACAGACATGTGTTCATTTGCATTATTTACATTGGGTGTGTAACATGTAATTGCCTTTGATATGTGGGTGGATGTGATAGTTGGTTGGGCCTTTTGGCAGGGGAGGATGGCCATTACGGACATGATTGGGGATTGTTGGGACCCAGGTGCAGGGGGGCATGGATGGGACATGGGCGAGGGCCTGCTGGCAGGTGCCCCACAGTGCTGGGGGGTGGGGGTGGTGGGGGACATGAGTTGGACATGGGCGGGGGCCTGCTGGCAGGTGCCCCACAGTGCTGGGGGGTGGGGGTGGTGGGGGACATGAGTTGGACATGGGCGGGGGCCTGCTGGCAGGTGCCCCACAGTGCTGGGGGGTGGGGGTGGTGGGGGACATGAGTTGGACATGGGCGGGAGCCTGCTGGCAGGTGCCCCACAGTGCTGGGGGGTGGGGGTGGTGGGGGACATGAGTTGGACATGGGTGGGGGCCTGCTGGCAGGTGCCCCACAGTGCTGGGGGGTGGGGGTGGTGGGGGACATGAGTTGGACATGGGAGGGGGCCTGCTGGCAGGTGCCCCACAGTGCTGGGGGGTGGGGGTGGTGGGGGACATGAGTTGGACATGGGTGGGGGCCTGCTGGCAGGTGCCCCACAGTGCTGGGGGGTGGGGGTGGTGGGGGACATGAGTTGGACATGGGTGGGGGCCTGCTGGCAGGTGCCCCACAGTGCTGGGGGGCGGGGGTGGTGGGAGACATGAGTAGGGGCCTGGTGGAGGGTGCCCCTGCACTCCTGGGGGGTGGGGGTGGTGGGAGACATGAGTGGGGGCCTGGTGGAGGGTGCCCCTGCACTGCTGGGGGGTGGGGGTGGTGGGAGACATGAGTGGGGGCCTGGTGGAGGGTGCCCCTGCACTGCTGGGGGGTAGGGGTGGTGGGAGACATGGGTGGGGGCCTGGTGGAGGCTGCCCCTGCACTGCTGGGGGGTGGGGGTGCAGGGGGACATGAGCAGGTGTGCAGGGTAGTCCCCTGTTTTGTGGGCTGCCTGCAGGGGCCGTCGAGGGTGTACAGGGAACACCTGTGAGGACCCACCCAGCCTAATCGCGTGTAAAAATTCCCGCGCACCCCTGAAATACACGCGCCCAGGCTATTCGCGTGTGGAACTTCCCGCGCACCCCTGAAATACACGTACCCTGCTGAAATCGCGTGTAAAACTTCCCGCGCACCCCTGAAATACACGCGCCCAGGCTATTCGCGTGTGGAACTTCCCGTGCACCCCTGAAATACACGTACCCTGCTGAAATCGCGTGTAAAACTTCCCGCGCACCCCTGAAATACACGCGCCCAGGCTATTCGCGTGTGGAACTTCCCGCGCACCCCTGAAATACACGTACCCTGCTGAAATCGCGTGTAAAACTTCCCGCGCACCCCTGAAATACACGCGCCCAGGCTATTCGCATGTGGAACTTCCCGCGCACCCCTGAAATACACGCGCCCAGGCTATTCGCGTGTGGAACTTCCCGCGCACCCCTGAAATACACGCACCCCGGCTATTCGCATGTGGAACTTCCCGCGCACCCCTGAAATACATGTACCCTGCTGAAATCGCGTGTAAAACTTCCCGCGCAACCCTGAAATACACGCGCCCAGGCTATTCGCGTGTGGAACATCCCCGCGCACCCCTGAAATACACGCGCCCCGGCTATTCGCGTGTGGAACTTCCCGCGCACCCCTGAAATACACGTACCCTGCTGAAATCACGTGTGAAACTTCCCACGCACCCCTGAAATACACGCGCCCAGGCTATTCGCGTGTGGAACTTCCCGCGCACCCCTGAAATACACGTACCCTGCTGAAATCGCATGTAAAACTTCCCGCGCACCCCTGAAATACACGCGCCCAGGCTATTCGCGTGTGGAACTTCCCGCGCACCCCTGAAATACACGCGCCCAGGCTATTCGCGTGTGGAACTTCCCGCGCACCCCTGAAATACACGTAGCACGCTGGGAGACATGAGTGGGGGCCTGGTGGAGGGTGCCCCTGGATGGTGGGGGGTGGGGGTGGTGGGAGACATGAGTGGGGGCCTGGTGGAGGCTGCCCCTGGTGGATGGGGGGTGGGGGTGGTGGGAGACATGGGTGGGGGCCTGGTGGAGGGTGCCCCTGCACTGCTGGGGGGTGGGGGTGGTGGGAGACATGAGTGGGGGCCTGGTGGAGAGTGCCCCTGGATGGTGGGGGGGTGGGGGTGGTGGGAGACATGAGTGGGGGCCTGGTGGAGGGTGCCGCTGCACTGCTGGGGGGTGGGGGTGGTGGGAGACATGAGTGGGGGCCTGGTGGAGGGTGCCCCTGCACTGCTGGGGGGTGGGGGTGGTGGGAGACATGGGTGGGGGCCTGGTGGAGGCTGCCCCTGCACTGCTGGGGGTGGGGGTGCAGGGGGACATGAGCAGGTGTGCAGGGTAGTCCCCTGTTTTGTGGGCTGCCTGCGGGGGCCGTCGAGGGTGTACAGGGAACACCTGTGAGGACCCACCCAGCCTAATCGCGTGTGGAACTTCCTGTGCACCCCTGAAATACACGTACCCTGCTGAAATCGCGTGTAAAACTTCCCGCGCACCCCTGAAATACACGCGCCCCGGCTATTCGCGTGTGGAACTTCCCGCGCACCCCTGAAATACACGTACCCTGCTGAAATCGCGTGTAAAACTTCCCGCGCACCCCTGAAATACACGCGCCCAGGCTATTCGCGTGTGGAACTTCCCGCGCACCCCTGAAATACACGCGCCCCGGCTATTCGCGTGTGGAACTTCCGGCGCACCCCTGAAATACACGTACCCTGCTGAAATCGCGTGTGAAACTTCCCGCGCACCCCTGAAATACACGCGCCCAGGCTATTCGCGTGTGGAACTTCCCGCGCACCCCTGAAATACACGTACCCTGCTGAAATCGCGTGTAAAACTTCCTGCGCAGCCCTGAAATACACGCGCCCAGGCTATTCGCGTGTGGAACTTCCCGCGCACCCGTGAAATACACGCGCCCAGGCTATTCGCGTGTGGAACTTCCCCCGCACCCCTGAAATACACGTAGCACGCTGGGAGACATGAGTGGGGGCCTGGTGGAGGGTGCCCCTGGATGGTGGGGGGTGGGGGTGGTGGGAGACATGAGTGGGGGCCTGGTGGAGGGTGCCCCTGGATGGTGGGGGGTGGGGGTGGTGGGAGACATGAGTGGGGGCCTGGTGGAGGGTGCCCCTGGATGGTGGGGGGTGGGGGTGGTGGGAGACATGAGTGGGGGCCTGGTGGAGGCTGCCCCTGGTGGCTGGGGGGTGGGTGTGGTGGGAGACATGGGTGGGGGCCTGGTGGAGGGTGCCCCTGCACTGCTGCGGGGTGGGGGTGGTGGGAGACATGAGTGGGGGCCTGGTGGAGAGTGCCCCTGGATGCTGGGGGGTGGGGGTGGTGGGAGACATGAGTGGGGGCCTGGTGGAGGGTGCCCCTGCACTGCTGGGGGGTGGGGGTGTTGGGAGACATGGGTGGGGGCCTGATGGAGGCTGCCCCTGCACTGCTGGGGGGTGGGGGTGCAGGGGGACATGAGCAGGTGTGCAGGGTAGTGCCCTGTTTTGTGGGCTGCCTGCAGGGGCCGTCGAGGGTGTACAGGGAACACCTGTGAGGACCCACCCAGCCTAATCGCGTGTGGAACTTCCCGCGCACCCCTGAAATACACGTACCCTGCTGAAATCGCGTGTAAAGCTTCCCGCGCACCCCTGAAATACACACGCCCAGGCTATTCGCGTGTGGAACTTCCCGCGCACCCCTGAAATACACGTACCCTGCTGAAATCGCGTGTAAAACTTCCCGCGCACCCCTGAAATACACGCGCCCAGGCTATTCGCGTGTGGAACTTCCCGCGCACCCCTGAAATACACGCGCCCAGGCTATTCGCGTGTGGAACTTCCCGCGCACCCCTGAAATACACGTAGCACGCTGGGAGACATGAGTGGGGGCCTGGTGGAGGGTGCCCCTGGATGGTGGGGGGTGGGGGTGGTGGGAGACATGAGTGGGGGCCTGGTGGAGGGTGCCCCTGGATGGTGGGGGGTGGTGGTGGTGGGAGACATGAGTGGGGGCCTGGTGGAGGGTGCCCCTGGATGGTGGGGGGTGGGGGTGGTGGGAGACATGAGTGGGGGCCTGGTGGAGGCTGCCCCTGGTGGCTGGGGGGTGGGGGTGGTGGGAGACATGGGTGGGGGCCTGGTGGAGGGTGCCCCTGCACTGCTGGGGGGTGGGGGTGGTGGGAGACATGAGTGGGGGCCTGGTGGAGAGTGCCCCTGGATGCTGGGGGGTGGGGGTGGTGGGAGACATGAGTGGGGGCCTGGTGGAGGGTGCCCCTGCACTGCTGGGGGGTGGGGGTGGTGGGTGACATGAGTGGGGGCCTGGTGGAGGGTGCCCCTGCACTGCTGGGGGGTGGGGGTGGTGGGAGACATGGGTGGGGGCCTGGTGGAGGCTGCCCCTGCACTGATGGGGGGTGGGGGTGCAGGGGGACATGAGCAGGTGTGCAGGGTAGTCCCCTGTTTTGTGGGCTGCCTGCAGGGGCCGTCGAGGGTGTACAGGGAACACCTGTGAGGACCCACCCAGCCTAATCGCGCACCCCTGAAATACACGTACCCTGCTGAAATCGCGTGTAAAACTTCCCGCGGACCCCTGAAATACACGCGCCCAGGCTATTCGCATGTGGAACTTCCCGCGCACCCCTGAAATACACGTACCCTGCTGAAATCGCGTGTAAAACTTCCCGCGCACCCCTGAAATACACGCGCCCAGGCTATTCGCGTGTGGAACTTCCCGCGCACCCCTGAAATACACGTACCCTGGCTAATCGCGTGTATAACTTCACGCGTACCCCTGATATGCACGTTACCCGCTTTGCGTTCCTTGTTTGGCAGCCCTGTAAACTGGTCCAGGGTTAGCGCAGCCCTTTGCGATGATTTAGCGATTTTGATGGCTTTTCCTTGCGCGAGGGCGTTCTTGGGGGCGTTACTGGCGCTGCTGCAGGGTCGCTGCGATACTCTGCGCCACGGCTGGTTTGGGAGCCTAAAATCCATGAATACGCTGTGCGCGGAAATCGGTTTTAGCGCACGTGCCGGGCGCAGACAATCGCACGCGGACACTCTGCGCCAGCCGCTTGCGACACTTTTCTGCGAAATTCTATGAATTAGCCTGCAAATAGCTTAGAAAAATGCATCTCCAACACAGCTGGATTAGAAAAAGAATTACCTCTGTGTTTAAGCTGCAGAGTAATTCTAAAACGTAGCCTTGGCATAGAACAAGATTACTGTTCACAAATTGCAAGGTCTAACAGTAGATCACACATTGAATGACATTGGCAGCACAGTCTTCATAGAAGGTATGAGTTACATAGCACTTTCACATCTCCATACACTCAAAGGTCTATTGCTAGTTAACTTTGTTGCAAACAAAGTCAACGCTGACATTCCTTGCATCCTATAATGCAACAGGCTATGTGCACTGTACATCCCCCATCTAGATATGTACCCTGTACGTCAAAAAAAAGAAAACCTCTAAAAAGTAAAGTAAACAAACAGAACCTATAGCAGATCTCCCAGCAATACCACTAAAGAAACAAAGGACAACTGCAGCTTAATCAAATAACACAACCACAAAACTCTGTAGCCCAAAATCAACTGCACATCCATCAGAAGACAAAGAGACAAATGTTTATTCTCAAAAAACAACTGCAGGCCGATCAAAGGATACAGAGGCACAACTCTCTGGTCCATTTAAATAAATTCAGCAATACAACTGGAGCAAATTGCTATACTAATGTAGCAATCAATCTTCTCTTCCAATTGCCACCAATTGTTCACAACATTCACTCAAATTGCTCGGAACAGTTTTGTATGTAAATGATCATCCTTCAAAGAAATGCCACAAATAATCCTGTATACAATAATTCAGTGTCTCAGGTATAAGGAAAGAATTGGACTACTGTACAGGAATGGTAATATTCACCCTGAAATCTCTCAATTGGCTCTCACTGGCTGCAAGAATTAACTCCAAGACCCTTTGCATTGTCCACAAGGCTTTCTGGGGTCTGGGCCCAAAGTACATTCAGCTCTCCCTCAGTAAATACCTTCCCTCCCAAGCTCTTCGCTCCTCCACCTCTAACTCCCTCAGGGCCAGTCACTTTTCTAAGAAACGGGATTGGGGTAGATCTCCTCTTTGGCTGGGCCCTCTCTCTGGAACAGCCTCCCTGCCACTCTTGGGAATAACCATCTCCAGTTCCGGAAGTACCACAAGACCTTCCTTTTTGCTTCTGCCTTCTCTCCTCCTCTCCCTTGCTGATCTGTTCTTTTTCTGCATAGTGCACCTGGTCACTCTCTGACTTTTGGGCCCGGGTACCTGCTCACCCTGACACCCACCCGCACTGCCTCCTGGCTACCCCTTGCACTGGGGTCTGTATCTGCAATCCTACAGTCCCCCCATCTGTTTTTTCTGCACTTATCTGGCACACGGTTTCTGCTGCCTTAAACCTAGTACTTGCAACTTGCTGGCTGCACTATTACTGTTTGCTGCTTTTATTTATTTATGTATGTTTTATTTATTTTCTCCTTGTTCAGCACGTTTCCTCCTCTCACTCCCCCCCATGCACTTTCCCCTTCTTCCTCTACCATGCACTTGCGCGTCCTCAATGTCACTGGGCCTAGTAAGATAGTAAGATCGTTGTTTCTGTTCTCCCTTTTTTCCGTCCCTTGCCTTGTCGTGCTCTAAAACACTTGTGTACGAGCGCAATACAAATAAAATATCAATATCAATAGCAATGTGGCATGAAATACACACATTTCACAACAAACTTAAAATACGCTGTCTTATTAGCCAAGCTCTAAAAACAAATTTGGATACATAAAACAATTCATTGAAATCGCTAGTGCATTTACAGTGGTTCACTGCAAAAGTGGTCTGTCTAATATTCCTGAGTCTAAAAAGTGGGAACAGATACTGCTTCCTCAGATCCAAATAACCTGGGCAGAATAGCAAAAAATGAGTATCTGTTTCCGGATACACTCCACAGACCTTACATTGTGTGTCATTATGTGGTGTCCACTTAGCTCTGTAAGTAGTTAGTTTGAGGGTATTTGTGTGTAGCTGTAAAAATAACACCACAAAATCCAAATACTCCTCAAAACCCTGCATCGGTTTTAAATCATAATATCTAGCCCCAGTTCTCAAAGACTGGCAGACTCATCTCATACCAGAAGAAATACACTCCTTGCATGCTCGCTTAACCACTAACTTGGAGCCTGATGTCAACACATTTAGACCAGGGCAGGGAGCCAGAGCCAGATATGCTCAGTAGATTACCCAGAGCTTCCCTGTATTTACCAAATGCAGAGCACTCTAAATGTTCACCCAATATAACAGGGGTTTAGCCCCTAGAACCTCAGAAAATGGGTAGAGGTGCCACTCTCAGTGAAAACTGGCCATCAGAGCCCCCCTAGATTGCATTAAAACAGCTCTCAGGAATTTGTTTCTGCTACACACAGCACAGGTACCTTGCCATGTCCCCACAGCTCAGCCCCACTAAAGTGCCCACCAAAGCCATAGATAAATATAGTGTTAATACTGGGCAAATCGTTCCCCTACTGTATTTAGAGACGAAATGGCAGATTCCCCCACCATATTTCTCCAAGGTCACTATTGCCTTGTGATGCTGGGCCTGCGAAGATAGATCTTCAGACAGCCTGACTCCAAGATAATCAAATGAACTCACTTGCTCAAGCACAGATCCTTCAATAGCGATCTGCATTTTGGTTGCCTTGCCACGCCTCCATTTTGGTTGCCTTGCCACAGCTCTGGCCAAAAACCATGACCTTGGTCTTGCCGATGTTTAGATGCATATGAAACTGTCTACACTTCCCAATGAAAACCTCCAGTCCACGTTTAGCACACATTGGGGTGGTCGACACAATCACTGCATTGTCTGTGGAGAACAATGCGGGGAACCTATTGCCCTCCCAATTTGGGCAGATTAAGGCAGCATCCCATCAGATCCTCTATAATTTCATTCATATGCAAACAAAATAAGATTGGGGCAACGCACAGCCCTGGCAGACACCCTGCTTGATCTCAAAGGGCTCTGTTTGTTCACCACCCAGGCCCCATCTCACTGAAACCCTACTATCAGTATGTAGAACAAATGTAATACAATATCACCCAACCTGTGTTGTTGCTTGTTAATCAACGTCAGAAGGATGAATGGGTGAGTTTTCCTTGCCGGGATTTGAACCTGCAACCGGCAGATCGCACACACATCGCAGCAGCAAGTGTTCAACCCACTGAGCTATGTTACCGCCTATAGCTATTTTACCAGCTATAGTAAAATGAAAAATTACATGTTTGAATGTTCTCAAAGTCTCACAGTTCTCAAAGTCAAAAAGAAAATTGCACTCTCTAGTGGATATCATTAAACTGGTAACTGAGAGGGCACTTGTTACCTCATACATGCAAAACAAACATCTTGAACTGCATGCCATGGAGATAGGAAAGATAGACACATTACAGCAAGCCATTAATTGTGACACAATGAAATCAAGGGTCACTTGATGTGCTACGATCAAACATTTCTACACTGTTCACAAGCTTTTAGGCACAAGGATGTTTTCAAGTGACCAAGGACACCAAGATGGAAAACCTTGTGATGATCAGAACAGAGACAACGCCAGAAAAAAAACATGCTATAACTGCAACTTGCGAAAAGCAAAATACATAGTCCAAAATGGGTGTTTATTCTAATGCTTTTTGGATGTTTTGGTCTGCATTGTGAATTTGAGGTGTTCAATAGCAGACTAAATCAGTGACTCACCCCCTGAAGTGTGCCTGAAATAAACCTTTAAAGAGTCTAGGAATTATTGTATATAATTCCAGAAAGACAAATTATTTGTTATTCCTATTCTTTCCTCTTTAGGGTCACTGCTTAAAGTGTTACACTTGTTTAACCCCCTCTTATTTTTTAAGAGGCCTGCACAAGAAAGCCAGCCATTCCAGGAACAAAGAGCCACATGGCGTTGGCCACAGCCCCGGAGCTTCAATGAAAAACAAATCTATATGTATATATATACATATGTTTAGGGGTAGCGAGGGCGACCTCAGAGGTGGCAAGCTGGCGATCCCCAAATCACGTCCCTGCCGCTCTTACATTTAGCAGCATCCGACCATAGCAACATAGTTTATGCAGCCACATTTTCAAAATAGTCAACGCACAGAACTTAGCCGCACTTTGAATTCACCCCCTTCAAAATTCAGCTGCATCAACGAAAGCAAGAAACCAGCCAGGATACATGGGTATGTATCACACTCCATGCTTATGCAAGATAGCCGAAGGTACGGTCACCCACTGCACGCACCTGCTATCATATACTACTTTAAAACACATTGCACAGCACCCCGCCATAAGAATGCAGATATCCACAATGCGGTCTAGCTGCACACATAATGAGTCTCCTGCATTTGCATACTCTCCAGACTACCTCTCAGGACCATATACATGCCAGCTTGACATGGATGGCTAGCAGGGACTTGGACACCCCTACCTACCTTCGTATGGGCTAAAATGCACACACGCATTCAAAATTTCTCTGTTGATTTTCCCATACCAGGACTTTCAGTTCCCCGAGGGCGTTCAACCTACAGCACTTTAGACCATACCAATGGGCTAAGGCACTATACAAATGACAATTACATTACATTAAATGAGGAGTACTGATAAGCTTGCACGGCTTTTAATGTGGGGCTCGAAGATGCCATAAGGGTTGAGGAAGTCCCTGACTGACCGATCCTCTTGGCAGTCTGGTGGATTGATCATCTGTTGCTGAAGCAGTCTGTGTTTCCCCAGCCATGCCTCTGGCCTGCCTCTTTGCCTGGCAGTCATGGCCTGACGTTTTAAAGGGTCAAAGGCCCCCCGGTGGTTGCATCTATAACTACTCCCCTGAATGGGGCAGCAGGTTTTTGACACCATAAATGTGACTAACATTCGCTTTAACCATGTGTATTCTGTTAGAAATGCACTCTATAAAGCCCCTCTTTCACTTCAAAGTAATTTAGACTTGCAAAAGATGTGCATGTCGAAAATATTGTTTTCCTAATTGAATTTTTGAATTTTCCAGTGGTTTGTTGTCATTATTTCTACAGAATATAATCCGTTTCAATTATTCTTTATTTCACATATGAAACAATTCCATAAAAGATAAAAACAGCACAAAGATAAAATAATTAAAAAACAAAATATTTATTAATAAAGCTATAAATATTGAAGATTTCAGAGAAAATGCATAAATCATGATGACCCAAGTTTCAGAATTCAATGCCAAACTCAAACAGATGAAACGGCTAAAGGTCTGCCTATAGTTAGCAGGGCAGGCTCAATAAAATAAAGTGACAACGTGGAATACTCTTCCAGTAAGGCATGCATAAAGCACAGGGCTGTTTGTACTTGTCTAACTCCACAATTTCGAACCAAAGAAAATAAATAATTCCCTTTTATAGAACCATACTTTGGACAACAACAGAAAATGATGCATGTCCTCTTCTGACAGTCCATCACAAATACACTTGCTATTTTCTGGGTCAGTTGTATCGCGGCGGCATGTTGTAGCAGCTAGTGGGAGCATGCCCATACACATTACCATTAAAAGTGCCTTATGCCTTAGTGTAATCACCCATTCCATGTAACTTTCCAAACTTGAGGGCCCCTTATTTGAAAGACAGAACTTGATTATTGATTTCATTGACTCTTCAATTTCTCTCTCATGGTCCAGGACCTCCAGAAACCATTTCCGAATCTCCCTACCACTTATTTTCACAGCACCCGATGTATTCGTAAATAGGTGCAAATACTCCAGTGCCACCATTTCCTTTTAAATGTATAAAAGCCAGGCGCAACTTGGGATGGTCTCGGAGAGCAAAACATCTCATACCAACAATAGGGTCTGCTCCAAGTTTGCATTATGCAACAAGCAGATACAGTAGACCAGGGGGCTGCGACCTTTGGATCCCCAGATGTTTTGGACTACAAGCCCCATCCTCCCAAGCCAAATAGTTAATGGTGAGGGATCATGGGATGTGTAGTCCAACACATCTGGGAAACCACAGATTGCAGACCCCTGTCGGTAGACTAAAGAATTCACTGCGTCCTGGTCTTCTATATAATTTACACCCATTTCTTGATGTAGCACATAGGCCAAAAAGCTCTGCGGGGGTCCATTTACCATACGCAGAAGCAATTTTTCTTTGATCTGCAATGAGAGAGGTTGCCCCAATGGGCAGAACCATAGGTTGCTAACATTGTAGTTTTCACATTCCGCTAGCACACCACCCAGCTTATTTTCAAACCTTAAAAGGGCACACTTCACCTTTGCCACCTTTATGGCCCGATTTCCTCCATGCCAAGTTTCACAGTTGCATGCGTGGCAACTCAAGCCAGTCCTGGTTTTTGCTTCCAATTGCATGCTGGCACTTGTACTTTTGTTGCTCCCATTGCAAGGGTGGGCCTACAAGTGCCAGCACGCAGTGCAGAAAAAAAACAGGACTGGCTCAAAGTTTCCGCATTGAACAGGGAAACTTGGCAGCTATATGATTTCTATCATGTGTAAGCCAGTTTAGATCCTGGCTGATGCTTACACCTGAATGACAGAGAGTGCTGACTAATTGCATCACCCAAAGCCTGCATCTGATCTGCATGACGTAGTACAGCAGGTCAATCTTCACATATCTGATGCTAATGACACATTTCTGTTCATCAGCGCATCAATAGCAGAGCCATGACATACCATTTAATGCAAAATAGATGAGGTTTATACATCATTTACATTAGTGCAGCTATCTAATTTGGGGAAAGGTTCACTTTTAAATTTTAAAAATGTAAAAGACAGAGAAAAAAAGAGAAAACAAGCATTGGCAAAACCAACAGTTTCGTTCTTGCTTGAAGACAAGGCATAGGCATGTTCCAGACACTGCTATAAAGGTTATCTTGGCCATGAGATAGTAACAGCTGGACAATGTTATTAGTACCTGGGCATATTATGGAAATGCCAATGCAAAAGGAATTGAGTGCACGGAACTGATGCAAAGACAGGCATATTGATTATAAATCAAGTGGCTGGAGGCACACTTAGTTAAGAATGATTCCTAACACTAGGGGCTGCTTTACAGATGGAGTTAAGTCATTACCTTTCAAAAGACAACTTAGAAATAACAATGTCATCACCTAAAAAGTAGAGAGATAGCTCAAAGAGATCTCAGAGGTGTGTGCTGTGGTTGGGAAGGTGCAGGTGGTGCTTGGGAATGGCCACAGGGACTAGCATAGCTATGGCAGTCACTAAGCCAAACCACACGCATAAGCTTTCTGTCTCTCCTCACATCCCATCTCTCTTCTATCTTCCATTCCCATGCCAATATTTTCTACTAATAGGCTGCACATACAGCACCGAGAACAAAGGGAGAGACACGGGGTAGTTTCCTGACACAAGGGTTCGACCCCAAAAGAAGCAATGGACAATCTAGAACTAAAGAACCATTATGTCATTCTGTTTTCTCCTCATTGACCAGGCCATGACTTATTCAGTTCATTTAACAAATAAGAACTGAACCAACAATCTCAAATCAATATAAATCCGTTCACTTTTATTCACAAAAAAATCTAATAATCATTATTAAAACCAGATAAAACAACATCAAATATCATCACAATTACAAATATAGAAAATCTCGCAATACAATATGTAAACAATACACTAAAGGAATAGCCTGAAACAAACATTAAAGTGCAAAGTTAGAAAGCACCGCTGGTTGGTGGCTAAGGGACCTCTATCAATGATGGTTACCCAGCCTTCTCCAATGTAGACACTAGTGGGTGAATCCTTTCACAAGAAAAGGTTCTTCAAACAATTGAATATATAATTGAGCACACTGTTGATCAATCCAGTGTTAATAGACCCAACATGTTTCGTTCTTCATTCATAATACAAAAATCACAGAGAACTTCTTCAGGGGACCAACAAATACATAACTCAATACACATAATTATTTGTAATGTCAGTAGTTGAAATTTCATATACGATGTTATGTGTCCCTTTCTAGGGGAGAAAACAAAAATAATAAGCAGTTTTAATTAATACTGCTAAATTATTGTAGCTCAATCTATAGGATTCAATCAATGTCCCTAGATAGGCTTACCGGGTATAATAGATGGGCCTCATTACGAGGTGGGCGGTAAGGGATACCAGGCACCGGTAAGGAGACCAGTGCGGTAATCCCTTACCGCCCAATTCCGAGGTCCCTTAGCGGGAACCGCAAGGGAGGTGTGGTCTGACCACACGTCCCTTACGGGTCCTGTTAGGGGACCAGGGCGCTAATAAGGGGCCTGCCATTAGCAGGCCTGTAATTAGCGACTTCCCCATTCCCATTGAGCCCTGTTGGGGCTCAATGGGAATGGGGAATGGCATTTGGAATGGGGACTTACCGGGTCCGCCAAGGGCGGAATGTCCTGGTAAGTCCCCAGTCTACCATGTCGGACCCGGACACGATTTTGGAGGCAGCCATGGTGCTAATTGCACCATGGCAACCTTCAACGTCGTAATGAGGCCCAGTATGTTCCGAAAACAGTCTGAAGTGGGTGTCTTCTTAATAGACAACGATCTGAGGAACAATACAAACAACAGTATAAGAGTGGAAACACATATAGAAACAAAAACACGTTTCAAGACAATTAGAAATTAGTAAAGAGCAGCCAAAGAGATGATGGGTACTTCTTATACTTAACACCACTTTTGTGGTGTCATAAGGAACGCCCTATTCGCTCAGATTAACAGAATAAGTGCCAACTCCTACTTCAGCATACTAGCACTTGCATCTCTTGTTAACTCATGATTCCAATCCAGAGTGCGAGCTTAACAACCTCTGTTCTCGTTTACTAGATGATAACCATGTGATAGGGTGCTCAAACTCAATCTACCAATATCAATTTGCATCCCAATGTGGCCTTAACTCTTCAGACCTCAAACGTTCGTCTGACACTTCTTCAAAAGCACACTAGTTAATGGTTCCATCTATTACTCAACAATCGTTTTGTTGTTAATCTAATATGGACCAAGAAATAGTACATTCTCTACAAGCTGTCACATGCCAAAAAAGCAGCTTAATATACCTTTCTGTTACGCAGCTGGAGCAAGGATAGATCTCAAATGTAGTCGTATTTATCCCAGGTTAACGCTCGTCTTTCATTCCTCTGGGTTTGCAATCAAACGGACGGAGGAAGCCTCCTTGTTTCTGTAGGAAACACTGCTGTCTCCTGATAAAAACAGTCGTAATTGAGATAAACAGTGGCAGGGGCTTAAATAGCTAGTGACTAGATTCAGTAATCCTGCAGTTGTTAGACCGATCTAAGATTATTTTTAATCGCCTTACTAACAGATTTAAAAGGAATGTATCAACAGCACAGTGTTTCTGTTTCTCCGTACGAGTTGTCCAACACAGCGTACACACGACGGCACTGGTCACCTGACTTCAACCATGTCGTGACGTGTGATCACAGATGTATACCGACTTTCAGACCACAGATACGTATGATGTAATACGTGTCTTGTATCTTAGCCTTAATTAAATAACACCTGAATGTGACCTACGCTCGTAATTAAATGTCACCAAAACATGGTAACATTTTTAAATGAAAATGCAATGTATATAACTGATCTTAATTTTTATAGACTTAAAAGCCTCTGAAACTCTATTTGTGACCCGCTGTTCTCGGGCGTTTAACAAAAAATAACATATTCCTACCCGGCTTAAATATTAAACCGAACTAGGTTCATGTCAATTAATAGTGACTTGTGTGTAGAACGATCAGTTGGCCACCACTGTGCAAAAAGATGGCACTTTATCTTCTAGTCTGAGATAAACACACTTCCTAATAATTCCTGAAGGAGTCAAAAACTATGCCACTCAACTGACTCGTTTAGCCCAATCTCTGACGAATTAGTAAGGAAGATGAGCCACTGTTCCTTGTTGAATAATTGTTTCGGCAATTTTTCTCCTTGGTATGCAGTTGAAGCTTGTAGTAATACTGTCCATTTTAATGTATCATAACCATGATCCATTGCGAGGAAATGATTCACCAGAGGAGCTGTCAACACCTTACTTTTAATACAACTCCTATGTTCGCTGATTCTCAGCTTCACTTCACGTTCTGTCATTCCCACATAGATCTTAGGGCATGGGCACCAAACTGCATACACAACATTCTCTGAATTACAATATGTAAAGTGGACTTGAGACCACGTTTTTTTTCAGGCCTATATCTACTTCGATAGATCTCGTCGTAAACTTACAATTGACACATCCCGCACAAGGAGAATGCCCTTTCACTTTTGGCAAACCCCACATTTCTGTCACGCTTCTTTGTTGATCTGATCTTATGGAAATATCATTCTTCATGGCAAGCTCTTTTAAGTTAGCAGCTCTTTTGAACGTGAACAAAGCGCCTCCAATGGGCATTCTCCACCTAGTAGTACATTAATGATCTTTGTGATCTCATTAGACAATGGTGTAAATGTGCTTACAAACACGATTTCTGCATTTCCTGCAATTTTCATATTGTATTCTAGAAGTGCTTCTCAGTTGTTATTTATAGATCTCTTCAGAGCCTGTTTCACTCTTTTCTTGGGGTATTTCCTCATTCATTTTTGTACTAAGCAATTTGCTTTCTGACAGGAAAGTACTATTTTTTGTACTGTTACGTTTTAGGTGTAAAAACTGACCAAAGGGCAAGTTCTCTCTGGTGTGCCGAGGGTCACAACTGTCAAAAGAAAGAAGAGAGATCCAATCTGTCGGCTTATGAAAAGGTCTTACCATGAAGATGTTGTTCACTTTGTCTGCTCAGATCGTAATATCTAAAAAGTTGACTTCCCTGTTGCTCTGTGTGGAGGTAAATTTCAGGTTCAGATTCTGCTGATTAAACTTTCCATAAAATTAAGAAAGGATGTCTGCGAACCTTCCCAAACATTCAAAATATCATCCATAAAGCATCTCGGTAGCGCTATTTGATTGAGAATTTGGTTTGTAGTGTTGTATATGGTTTGGGTTTCAAAAAATAAACATACAAATTAGCAGCTGTTGGAGCTACCGGTGACCCCATAGCTGTTCCATGGATTTGTTGGTACAGGTTACCATTGAAAATAAAGTAGTTTTCTGTAAGTGCTAATTCTGCACACCACAACGCAAAACTATTCAGAGTGACGCCTGTTGTTCTCTTAGACAGTAATACTTCTTAAAGTACACTCAGAGTGTCTCTTTGCGGTATACACGTGTATAATGATACAATGTCTAAACTGACCAACAGAAATGTTGTGTGGTCAAGTTGCATACCTTCAACCATATTGATTACCTCAGTTGTATCTTGTATGTGAGAAAGCACAGTAGTGACAAACGGTTTGTGGTATGTGTCAGAAAATTTAGAAAGTGGCTATAACAATGATCCTGTACCGGATACAATAGGCCTGCCCAGTGGGTTTACCAAAGATTTATGAATCTTTGGAAGTGTGTATAATTTAGGTACAGTGGGTTCCTGAACTAGTAAGTACTCATATTCCTGTTTGCAAATCCAGTTTCTAGCCAGTGCCTTGTCCAATTTATCTTGGATTAAGGCAAATTATTTCTTGGTTGGGTCTTCAGAGATTAGTTGGTAAAAAGAGTTGTCTTCTAACTGTCTATTACATTCTGCAATACAAGCTTGTCTTTTCAGCATCACCACTGCACCACCCTCGTCAGCCTTGCGAATAACCACTTCTTTATTGTTAGATAAGCTTTTCACAGCGTCTCTTTCTGAATTACTGAGATTTTGAAAAACACTAGGTCTGATTTTTTTGCACTTACAGCATCACCAAAAAGCAGAGAAAAAAATGCCTTTCTTCCTGTGTAAGGTGTAGGCTTTTAAAATTGATTATTTTCTAGAGGGGAAAGAGATTTTAGGAAGTTACATAATGGAAATAAATAGTTCATAAACTATACATTATGCATAATCATTCAAACATATTTATTTATTTTGTGTTTTTGTAAAGTGATTCTTTGTTGCTTGAGAGAACTTCAGGGTGCTTTTATGGAGAATGCTCAACTATGTTTCATGTCCAGTCTAGATGTTTGTGGGCTAAGCAATATGGCGGAACATGCATACATGCCTGCTGTGCTTAAAAACGGCGAACGTTTGATACCACTTCAGTTGTCAAAGGAGAGGAAATCCAGAAAATGATTGTTGTTTGGGTCAGGCTCTCTCATGGATTACTGCATGTCCTTTTGTACGAGAGGATGGTGATCCATTGAGTGGTAGGGCCCGATCCCTGACTCCTGTAATCCCAGTTTGGCATGCAAGCCTGCAGCATTTGCTGCAATGGGCTATTATTCTGATCTCGCCTGAATTTTAGGTGAGCTGCATGGTTTTGCAGCCCCAAATCCAGATCTTTCCAGAGTATTGACCTTGGGTGTCTGGTAGATTTCTTCTGTTTTATCGTGTTATGACATGATGATGTTGGTTTCTTGACCGGAGGATTCTAGAGTGCAAGTAGCTAGTTTGATAAATATTTGAATCCCTTGTTCCAGATGGATGACCCAGTGTATGGTGAATGGATCCTAAGCCTTTCAAATCACCTGAAGCCAGTGTAGGTATTTTATTGCCTGGTTTATAGGCTTGTGTTACATTAAAGCAAGGTTTGGCTTGAAAAACCAGGGGTCTGTAACCTGTGGCTCTCCCAATGTTTTGGACTGTGATTTCCATGGCCCCTTAAAATTGTCTTTTTCTGGCTTTTTTCTGGCCAGAATTCATTAGAGTTGCTGTCCAAAACGGTTGTATACGAATTGTTCGTTTTACAACTGTTCGAATGACAATTGACCTTTTCACAATTGACCGAATTGTGAAGGTCAATTGTACCATATATGTGGGGGGAAACCCCCCACAACTCCCCACACAACGCCAAATCCCCCAAAACCCCTATCTATATATATATATATATATATATATATTACCAAACCGATATATATATATATATATATATATATATATATATATATATATATATATATATATATATATGGTCAATTGTGAAAAGGTCAATTGTGACCCTTTAAATTCGATCAATTGTTCATTCGAACAATTGTAAACGAACAATTTGGGTAATACCGTCCAAAACATCTGGAGAGACAAAGGTTGCCATCCCCTGACCTATTGTTCGTTCTCCTGAGATTTTAAAAATTATCTTATATTATCCGAAATTAACTTATAGAGCGCAGATACACCCAAGGGCTTCTTGGCGCTAAGCAGTAATACAGTCACCAGGCCAGCGCCTTACCAAGAACTGATCAGGCAAAGAGGATGGTCTTCAAAGATTTACGGGAGAGAGATGATCAGCCCCTGCCTGAAGATGGAATGGGAGCGAGTTCCTTGCTGCAGCAACAGAGAAGGCGCATCCGCCCATGCCGTACAGGTGGGACTGAAATAGTGCAGACTGCTGGGAACGGAGAGGGTGATTATGAATATAAGGGTGGAACTTAATCTGCAAATATCCATTCCCTTTGTCATAGAAGGACTGGCGCACAATGCACTTGTATTTAAATGCTACCGCAGGTCAAGAGAGATATGCATACGGTATGGGGTATGAGCCACCAATCTCGCTGCAGCATTTTGCAATGTGTACCAAGTATAGTGGATGGGCCAAATACAGCGAGTTGCAATAATCTAGCACAATAAGCACCAATGCAGCAGCCACTGGTGCATGAAACTGCACAGACAAAAAAGCCCAGTACCCTGTGCATGACTGTAAGCTTGTAGTGTCTAGATTGACATACAGGTGCCACCTGAGCCTTAAATGACAAAGAGGGGGAAAAGCATAACTCCCAGAACCTTCAGCACAGAAACCGGTTTTGGAAAAGAACCAAGACAAGAAGGCCAGAAAGAAGAAGTCCATAGACAAGAAATAGAAGGGTGCGGACCTCAGTCTTGTCCCCGTTCAATTTAAGCCAGTTGTAGCCCATCCAGCAACCCACGTCCTCCAAGCAACTCGGTAGCAGAGACGCTGGATCGGCTTTGATTGGGTCACTGAATTCAGATGCTTTTGAGATAGTTGTGTCTCTAGTGGATCAAGGATCAAAGGTACGTTCTGTTCAATCGTTTTTTTAAGTAGTGGGAGGCCCCTAATATGGCAAGCTGGATGTTGCTCTCATACACCTTACTATGACTAAAGCCGCAGCCACCGAGGTGTCCTATTATGCATGTATCTTATTATTATGATTGTGATTATTATTATTATTATTATTATTATTATTATTATTATTATTATTATTATTATTATTATTATTATTAATTATATTATTATTGTTAGGGTATTTATTGAGCGCAGACCTAGCTTTGAGAAGCAATTGGGCCCTTTACAATCATATGGGGAAGAGCATGGTGAGGGTAGTAGAGAAACAAGGGTGTGGGGAGCTAACAACAGGGGAGGGAGAAGGTGGGCAATTTGTCAGCAAGGGATTTACAAGCAAACAGGGGAGGAAACAGTGGAGATCTGATCACCCAGCCTCAGGTAGGGGTCAGGAGTGGAGGGTGTGTGGACCTAGGTTTTTGGGAGGAGGAACCATTCCTTTAAAATAGGGCTTTGAGCTCCTTCCTGAACTGTATAAGTGTGGGGTTAGGGGGTCAATATTGACAGAAAGGAGGTTCCAGAGTCTTGGGGCATAGACAGAGAAGGCCTGTTTTCTGGTTCTTTTCTTCCTGTACTGCCAGAGTTGAAGTCTGCACAAGTCCTTAATTCTGGTGGATTATAGCACTCCAGAAATGCTGCGTTTCACAGTGAGGTAACTTGGGGACTTCACAGGGCAGTCTTGTATATGATGCAGCAGGATTTGAAGATGATACAGGCTTGCAGTGGAAGCCAGTACAGTTTGATGAGGGTCAGTGTGATGTGGCCAAATTTGCAGAGACATTTGATGAGCCATGCTGTAGCATGCAAGAGCCATCTCAGGGGTGCCAGAGTAGTCACCGGAAGGCCTTCCAAAATGCATTGCACCAACCAGTTTGAAGAGGACCCAGGCTTGGACAGAAGATCTAAAGTTCTTTTCTGGGATGGAGGTCTTGATTTTCCATAGGAGAGAAAGTTGGTACCAAGCTGTTTGTGTCTTCCAGCTATGTACTCTATGAAGGCGAGGCCTCTGTTGATGTTGAACCAAAGGAACTTAGTGCAGGTTGTCAGCTGGGATTGGAAGCCCTCAAGGTGCATAGTAGAGGGCCAGGTCTTGATGTTAGGGTATTTGGAGTTGTTGATCAGGAGAAGGAATTCAGTATTGGAGGGTTTGATATTTAGGTAAGAACTAGACACCCATGACTGGATCAATGAGAGGTAGGCCTTGAGCCTGTGCATGTCTTCATTTGAGGATATCTTGAAGGCAGAGATGCAGGTCATCTGCATATTGGTGTATGTGGATGTTGTGTAGAGCGTGGAAGGTTTCAAGTGGTTCCATGTAAAGATTGAATATCATAGGGGAGAGGATGGATCCTTGAGGGACTCCACAGGCGATGGGTAGAGTTGATAATATGGAGGAATCCATTTGTACAAACTCGTGGAGGTTATCATGTTACAATTGAACCAGCTGAGAACGATTTTGCTGATCCCATGCAGAGATGTAGATTGTTCGTCAGCATCTGCTGCTCAACTGTGTCAAATGCTGCTGAGAGGTCAAAAAGAACAAGGAGGCAAAGATTGCCAAAATTGAAGCTTTTAACGGCATCGTCAATCACATTGATGGTAGCCCTGTCTTTGCTGCAGCTGGGTCTGAAGCGAGATTGCTAGGACTGAAGGAGATTGTTGGCTACGATGTGTTGGAAGAGTTGCAAGGCTACTGCTTTCTCAAGGATATTACCTAGGAAGGGATGATGGGTGATAGGCTGTAGTTGCTGAGGCTGGCAGGGTTCAGTGTTGCTTTTTGAGAAACATTAGTATTTGTCCAGCCTTAAGGATCAAGCGGAAGGTGCTTTGAGTTAGGGAGCTGATGATGATTATCAGGTAAGGAAGGAGTGCTTCAGAAGGAAGGTTCTTGAGTATGAAGGCAGGTGGTATGTTGTTCGCTTATAATTATAATTGGTTATTTATAACCGCTTAATACCGGAGAGGTTTCTAAGCGTGGACCCTGGATTCAAACCTGTGTTGCTCTGCATTGTCTTGCTTCCAAGACTTGCGCATTGCCACTGAGCTATACTACCCGTGTCATTATAATGTGGACTTGAGGGATGCTAAGGTGGCAGTGAGGTTTTCCATAGTGACGGTCTTGAAATGTGTACATGAAGTTGTGGTTTTGTGAGATGGGATGCGTAGTGTACTATGAGCTGTAGCGTTGGTGTCTATGTGTTGGCATATCATGCTGATCTTGTTGATGAAAAATGAGTTGCTGGCGATGAATTATTCAATGGAATCTGGTATGGGTGGGTGAGGCAGAGAGTTGATTCAGTGCTTGACGACTTTGAAGAGGGCTCTGCTTTCATTTTGGGCTTGGCTATGGTCTTTTGGTAGTAGCTGGCCTTGACAGTGGGGATCAGTCATCTGCATGTAGCATGGAGTTCGTTGAGCAGGGTGAGGTTGGATTTGCTGCAGGATTTTTGCCAAGTCTTTTTTTGTTTTCTGATTATTTGTTGAGTTTGAGTTCTTGAGTGTACCACAGTCTGGAAGGTTTAGTCTTGAGGGGGCGTTGTTTTACAGGAGCACAGCAGTTGATGGTGGTTGTGAGAGTGGTGTTGAGTTCTTGGAGAAACGAGTCACAGTCCTGGTTCATAAGTGGTAGATCAGCCTATAAGAAGTGAGTTTGCCGAGGTCTTTGGTGAGAGCCTCCACTGGGAACTTTTTGAATGATTTGTTGGGTTTCCAATGGATTTGCTTGACTGGTGCAGTGTGACTCAAAGAGGATTGCCAGATGTGCACACCAGTTGAGCAAGATTTAAGAGCTGTGATGGAAGATGGGCAGGGCGGGGGTGGTGAGGTCAAGCATATTACTTTTCCTTTGAGTTGGGTGTTTTGTGTGCTGTGTGAGGTTCAGAGTGTTGAGTAGGCAATGAAGATCTTTCATCATTTATTTGATTGCTATGTTGCCAGGGCTGTTGAACTCGCCAAGGAATATGTTGGCATGCATGAGAACATAGTGGTGACCAAGTCTGTGAAGTCTTCGCTGAAGGAGGTGTTGGACTTAGGTGGTCTGTAGATGAGGTGAACAGTGACTGTGTCCACTGGGGAGAGTGGGAAGAGGCAGGAAACATTTTTGAAAGAGACAATGGTGTCGATGTCCAGTTGGGTGCATGGCCTGTATGCCTTGTGAATGATTGCCAGGCCTGCACCAATCTTGTTTGGATGGTCTTGTTGTGGAATTCTGTAGCCGTTGGGGATAATGAAGTCTAGGATGTGTGTGGAGGTGGATGTCACCCAGGTCTCAGTAATGAGGATGGCGTCCATATCATGTGTGGTGATGAGGTTGGCGATGTCTGCTGCATGGTTGGTTGCTAAATGGACATTGGTGAATATCAGTTTTCGTGTAGTGGTAGAGATGATGGAGTGCTTATGGGGTCTATGGTGACGTTAGTGAGATGTTTGTGATGCAGTGTCCATGATGTTGCTAGTGAGTGCCATGGTTGGCAATGAGTGGTGATGGTAGGGATTGTCTGTTTGGAGAGAGCGTTGAAACACATATTCGAGGGAGCTTACCCGATGTTAGAGTTGCAGGGCTTCTGGTCCTGGACCCTCCCAGTCTTTTATTTCTAACCATCCAGCAGCACAGAAAACATACTTTAACAAAACCTTTTAAGAATAGCATCACCAGTCTTTGAAAGAGGATATGAAATGGAGCGATCCAATGAGCTGGGCTCATGTCCCCCATTCCACCAAGCACCACATGTTCCAGCACATAAAAGCTTGCTTGATCAGACTGCCTTCCTCTTCTTTAGCTTTCAGAAATAAAATATCTTAATTCCTCTCCGAAATAAATACTTTCATTTCTCTTACACAAAAAAACACCCAGGAAGATGATCACCCTAACATTCACAACTAAGACCAATTGTGTAATCGAACTCCTTTCCCAACAGATAAGCCTTTGTTAACTGAGAAAAGAGAAAAATAATTACTCATTAAGTTATAATTTTGTCTTGCTTGCACCCACTAACAATTAAGGATAGTTTACTCATCATCAATAACTTTATTTCGGCCCAGTGGCCATAAAAGTACATCCATAAACATACAATTAAATACAAATGTCAGATATAATATATCCTTCCATGGAATGGTGTGACTTTTACTGTCTCAGAACCCCAGTGCCCATCTATTGATCAGCGGGCATGTGTCTCTGTTAGAATCTCTTCCATTCTGCAGACGTTCCAAGTTCCCCTATCCAGCTGGACCTGCCCTGGGTCCTTTATCCCAATGGTACTGCATTGGCACCTGATAGCACAACTTGTTGGGACCAGGTGTCTAGGTTACAGGCATTGTTGGGTTGGGTTTGATTTCTGATTTCAGTCATGCTATTAGATCTCAAACCACCTCTTGTCAACATGCCCAGCATGCCATTGGCCACTCTATGCTCCCAGAATTCAATTTCATAAGAGGTCAAAGGCACTCTATCCTGGCTAATGTAGTCTGGTGCATTTTGCGATATCTTCTCTAAGTATGGAGAGGCAGCCGCACACTGCACGAAACCAGTCTGTGTATTTATTTTCGAGTCCTTCCCTTGTTTCCAGATGGATTAGGTACCTTTTGTAGAAAGACTGTAGTCCCAGTGTGACCCCTTCACTTTGTTGGTTATCAATCCATACCCGAGCCGTGATCTGCACGCCCTAAGGGGGAGGGCAGGGTTCCATGCTCCATGGTCAGTCCTACCAGCTTGCTCCTCAACCGTTAAAGTGGTGCTCAGCACTTGGTCTGGACAGCTGACTAGAGGTTGCTCAGGCAGGTGCCCTACATGGTTCCTTGTTCCTGAGGTGGAGGTGTGGGGGTCGAAATAGTTTGGGGTTTGGGACACTTTGTTTTCCAGGGCACTATTCATGTCACTGCTCTCTGCAGATGTACAAGTGGGCCCTGACACATCCTTGCTGGTACACTTCTTATTAGGGGAGGGCAAGAAGGTTGTAGTCGGCTATTGTCTCCAGTGGTTTAAGGGCCCCCATAATGTCCTCTATCCCTACTACTGGTCCCTCGATGTCTCCCCCTCATGCATGGCCTTTCACAAGAACAAGAATCGGCCGCTTTAGAACCACTATCTCAGACAGACTATGGCTACATTTGCATTCGCTAACCACAGGTACCCTCTTGTCTACGGAATCAGAGAAATGTGAGATAGGGGGACTGTGTAGCGTGGATGCACAAGGTGTGATGAACCCCATCTCGGGGCTCAACGGGGAACCATTCCCATCACTCCCATCATGCATATCCTGTTCATTCTTATTTGGGGGTGGGCTCATAGAACACCTAGGACTCATGGGGGAAAGGCTGGTATGAGTGTACACACACACATATTGACCCCAGCGCCCTCAATATTTATTACATTCATTAATTCCATCGGTGCTGGGAAACTGTTGGGATCTGGAAATGACGCCATCAGTTTGAAATCGGGTTCGAGGTCCGGTAGAATTAGGATCTCGCCATCCTTATGGTCTCTCGTGCTTCCAGGCCTGGCGGCAACCCCACTGCCTTGTGGCCTGTTTGGCAGATCTAGATTTACAGGGTTATGTCCTGTGGGCACCCGCGCGATTGCAGGCACTAGGTTGTCGTTGCCCAGGTCAGCTGCCAATTAACAAACTATCGGGGGCAATGCTGCTCAGTGCCGGGAGCTTATTGGTAGCCATGGCTTCAATAGTTGACAGCGCTGAGGTTGCACTCTTACTGCCCTCCATTCCCTTTGCCCGTAGATTTTGTTCACCTAAGGCACGTGACTGACGCGGGGGCGAATCCTCCACCTTTTCGATCTCAGCTTTGGCATTGTTCACATAAGTGTCTTTTTCCAATACTCAGGGCTACAAGTTGCTGATCTACTGCTACTGCCGAAATGTGGATGGACCCTTGCCTTATAAGCCAGGCCTGAATGTTTAATCTCCCAGGCATCATGATTAGTCCCAAGGAACAGTTTGATTTCTTTGATTAAGCTATCGGCCTCCCCAGTAATTCTTATGGGATTATGGGACAGTCTGTTAGTGCCTGTATCAGTGCCTAGTACAGTGAGTTTCACTACTAACTGTTAGTATTTTGCGCTTTAGGGTCTCTTGTTCTTGCATGGTGGAAGGGGGGCTGGTAAACGTATGAGAAAGAAACTTGCTTGTGCACCAGCCGGCTCAATAATCACAAAATAGTCTCACACAACATAGGTCTCCCTCACACAGTTCTAGACCCCTGTGTTGGTACACCTCTGTACAGGCTACACCACCTTCCTCCTGCGGCGCCTAATACCCTGCCTGATCCCAAGACCTGCACCCTTTCCCAGCGGGCTTCACCTTGTGGGGTCGGCCAGGAGAATTTGAAGAAAAGGAAGCGTAGCCTCCAATGCCGCCATCACTAGAAACACAGGAGCAAAAGGGGGTGTGGCCTCCGCTGCACCGTCCAAGTCCGTGCTATGAGCCCCCTGGCTCAGTAGAAATGCGGGAGCAATGTGGGCCCAACACCCATACCCTTCCTCCACAGGCTTCACCCTGCAGGGTGGGGCGAGATCATTTGAGGAAATGGGGGCATGGCCTCCAACACAGCCGTCACTGGAAACATGGGAGCAAAAGGGTCTGTGACCTCCGCTGCACCGTCCAAGTCCATGCTATGAGCCCCCTGGCTCAGTATAAGTGTGGGAACAATGTGGGCCCATCACCCAGGCCCTTTCCCTGCGGGCTTTAATATAGCGTGATGTGATGGTCTCGGGAGGATAGCTCATGGGCAACGTGCTTGCATTGGAAGCAAGACGACACGGAGCACCACAGGTTTGATCCCAGAGTCCGCGCTTAGAAACCTTTGTGTATTAAGCACGTTATAAATAACCTATGGTATCATATCATATATTTTCTACCAGAATTTCTCATATATTTCCCAAAAGTGTTCAGTCATCTTCTAGTATAGCTAGTAGAAGTGGTTGAGCACTATAGCGCTTTCTGAAGCGCTAGTTAAGAGTTCAATCAATTACTATTAGCTAAATAAAATGGCAATGTGGCGCAGGCAAAATAAACAAATTGTATCACCATTTTGGACACATTTGACAAATTGAACAACCTGTATTATCTCCTTATTCTTTAATAAATGACACAAATTAAAGTTTTAAGTAGGTGGCACAAAGAAATTACACATTTTAGCAGACTTTGGAGGCAAATCTGTTACCTTAAAGCATTTGATAGACAACATCATATCACTGTCTGTAAAGCCAAGATGTCAATCCAAGAACATTTCAGGCAACTTCATCATCGGTCTGAAGAGGATTAATACATTAGGAAGAGGCAATCTCTTGTGGTAGGAGAAAACCAAGAGCCTGTGTTTCTTTTTCTGACCCACCAATCCTGAAAACAAATATTTTAAAACTATACTTCTTAGCACGTACCTCTGAGGGTCCCAAGAATCCTTTACCTATGGGGCAAATAATTCCCTTTCACTGGAGAAACTGAGCATTAATATGCATTAGGTTGAAAAAATCGTGACAGTAGGGAAGACAGAAATTATATGTAGGCACATACAAAAACGCACTTTGAAATAATAGAGGCAGGGGTGCTTGATGGGTATGGACAAAGGTACTCATTAAAAGCATGGAGGTGCAAAACAAATGGTGGTAATATGGTGGTGCCACTTGACTGCCACATTACTGCACCGCCTGTGGTGAAAAACGAACTACTGGTCTGTAGGAGTACAGTGGTGAGTAGTGGTTAAGCGGCCTACTCTGTCCCACACTTCTACTAAACCAGCAGTGATCCCATTCATAAAGTTAATCAGACACTGCCCACAGGATACAACTGCATTGTCTTTGTTGGCACCATGGGTCGGGGGCAGGCTAGACTCTTCAGTATGGGTGACAGGTGATTCACCAACGCAACCCAAGTAGCATTAGTACAGAGACTCAAAAATAAAATTGTATATCAAGATTCTATAAAAATGTATATTTTAGTTAATACAAATACAATCACCTCACTAAAATGTTTTGAAAAAATCCACCCCTGTAAAGAAAACACAAAAAATACAGACTGGTGTAGTATGACACTAGGGGTACTTCAGCAGTGGTGTCGGTACAAGAAATTACACCAATGTCACTGTTCAAAAAGGTTATGACTTAGAAGAATAATAGGGACAATAGCAGTGGTGTAACATAAAATATGGGGGCTCCCCTGCGAGCCATGCTGAGGGCCTCCCATCCCCAACTCGGCAACAAATCACGGGTCGCGCCACACTCTGGGCCGGCATAGATTACCGCGCTTGTGCAATACGCACAATCGTGCTGCTGCAGGGGTACACTGCATTCTGCACTAGGAGAAAGATATGAAAAATGTGTTTTAATGCATTGTACAGCACACTTTCTGCGAATAAGTGGCTAAAAGGCCAGAACATTTGCAGTTGTTTTATAGGGTAAGAACAATCCAAAACTCCAATACATGCAAGTCACGAACAGTGCACAGGAACATTAATACTTTAATTAATGTAATACTTTCCTATTAAAAATGCCATGCCACAATAAAAACATGCCCAACTGGCTGCACAATGTAGACACATAATAACATATTACAGTAAAGCATACCAAGCCACATTTAGACATACCTAGAGTGGTTGCACCAAAATGCCAGTTGAAGCAATAACACTTATCATGGCTATTTTACCTGAGATGCCCAGACAAATATACAATGCTGCAGTAAGAACCGGCTAGACTGACAGCACCCAAATGGTAGTCTAGCCAGGTAATTACACTTAGCAGGACTGCTTTATCAGAGATGCCCAATTAAAAAAAGTGAAGCCAAACTAAGAAATGACTTAACTGGTTGGACCAAAATGCCTCTCTAGCCACTAATACCACCCACATATCATGCCTGCTTAGCCAAGACCTGATGACCATTACAGGTTATCACACAATTCCCAGCCCATCCCACCCCCACCACCACCCCTTCACACTCCTTGCCTCATAGGTAAGTGCTGGGAGGTGGAAGAGTGGGACTAGGAGTAATGACTAGGAGTAATGAATATTACAGATATATAAGCCAAGCATTACCTCCATGTTCCTGCACCTCATCCCAATACTTGTGTATGAGGCAAAGTGCCACATACACAAGTACTGGGATGAGGAAGAATAGGGCTATGAGTAATGAAGATTACCAATAAGTAACCAAGGGATTAAACACAAGTACGCAACACCATTGGGCTAACTGGGCTTCAGCCCCCCCCCCAACCCTGAAATTTTCGGATATGTTGACTCGACCTGGCTGACCTACAGAGCTGTTGCCAGACAGAACAGGATGTTAGGTAAGAATTGATGGAATCACAAAGTGTGAGACTACACAAGACGTATCTGCTTGGCATTAGCTTACCCACCTTTTGGGATAGTTCTGTACTACATGAGTTGGGTTCCATGTAATAATGTCCCCTCAAAAATATCGCCGTGCAAAAATATCGCCGAAAAATGGCCGTTTTTTGTGGGGACATTATTTCATGGAACATGCGGGGGACACCCCCGCAACCCACAAACCCTTTTTTTTTCTTTTTTTTGGCTGCCCCTGTCCCTATATATATGGTCACCCATATAATATCGCCACAACCTTTTCCCGGTGATATTATATGCAGCAACCATATATATGGGGATAATATTACCTGATACCACGAGTTGGTAGTGTGACAGAGCAGCCACACCTATCTCAATAGGGGTAAATGTGAGCTGTACAATTGAAATACATAAATACAAGTAGCCAAGTAACACTTACACTCAAGGTTTCAGTTATAAATAATGATTTATTTATTTAACACCAGTTTTAAATACACATTCTTTAAAAGGGTAATTTGTTGTAATCTTTCAAGAACACTTTTACTTTTCAGAGTCAATACAGCAGGTGGATAATCTTTCGATATGCTTCATACGTTAATCCTACACCCTTAGGTGACTTCAATCACAAGGATAGTATTTGCATTTATAGATCACACCAATACATTTTTGTAGACTCTGAGTTGCTGAAAACAAAGGTTAGGAAAGTAAGAAGGTTAGAACAATTTCTCAGAGATTGTGTGGACAACTGAATCCTCCAAGGAAGTCTAGATAAGCCTTTCCCAGCAGGAACAGTATACAACAAGCTGCCACCTATGAGGGACAAACAGTACCAAAGTCAATGGATTTAGAAGAGTGCCTTCAGGGAGCCAGGGCAACCAAAGTTATTCAGACAAAGTCAATAATTCTGATGCACTTCTTGGATAAAAGTCTTAAACAAAGTTATAGAGTTCAGAAAATCACTTGCACCAACACAAGCTGGGAAGCCTGTGCAAAGGGAGTTGAAATCAACTCGAAAAAGGTAAGCCAATGCAATTCCCAAGTGAGAAAAGTCCAGCTAAAGGCAATATGGTAAGTACCCAAAGCCTAAACAGTACCTCTTGTTAGAAGAAGAGTGGTCCAGCTGGAGTCCGTCTTGCTACACCGATGCAGACCCTGGTTCCTGAGCCTCAGTTGTGGGGACAAAAGGGAGAACGTCTGGAGGGCTCCTGCGGCAGTACTCAGGAAGGTCGTTGGCAGCTACGGGCTCTTTTCGGTTCAGCAGCACTTCACGGTTTCAGCTCTTAGCAAACAGGTCTAATGTGGAACAATGGACACTGATTGGACTTTCCTTGCTCCCTCGCTCCTACACTCTGGTGAGCGTACTCTGGATCTAGAGGTTCTGCTTCTGGAGGGTACTTAGGAGGCTCCTGGTACATTTAGCCAGATTTGTTCTGCGGCAGACATTGCACTCGACAAAGTACACTCGACCCCTAGCATTGGGCTTCCGCAGCAACAGAGAGGCACAGCAAGTCTGGGATGGTGTTCCAGTGGAGTTCGCCTTGGGGTTAGTTGGTCCCACTAACACAAGTGCAGATGTCATTCCGTCGGAGCTTCTCTGTCGAGGTGAAAAAAAGAGGTCAGCACAGCAGCAGGGCATCATCGGACAATTCAACATTCCAGAAGGTTGCAGCAGGCTTCTTTTACGGTGTCTTCGTCGGGTGTTTCTCCCAGTGGTCGACTCTGCCTGTAGTCTGAAAACCCTCGCCTTTTAAGCAGGTTTTTCCCATTCATGCACAGCTTAGGCTGTCAATCACACAGCAGGGTGCCAGCCAGCCAATCGGAACCAGTTTCATGCAGGCACATCTAGAGACAAAGGACAGGGGAGTTTTGGGACCCTCCCTCACATCCTGTCATTCCAGACACACTGGAGCCAGGGGATGGCTTCGGAGCTGAAGCCCACAAAAGGCTGAACAAACAAAGACCTCAGACCTGTCTCAAAGCACAGAGTAAAACCCTAGAAAGACCTCACAAACAGAAAATGGCAAAAAAAGAAGACAGGGTCCATTTTGACAAAATTGTCACTTTAGGTGCTGTACTGCAGCTGAGGGTTCAGCCTGTTGTAGAAAAGCACAATGGTACGAAAAAGTAAACCACTGCCACCAGCCATTTAAAGTAGTGAGGGTAACAAAACATGTTACATGAGAAAGTAGGATAAGGGGCTACTAAGTAACCTTCCAGCACTCTGCATAAGATGATGTGTGCAGGACCTACAAAGAGAAATGTAAGTAAAGTCAATTTCCCTTTACCATTCTTGGGAACTGTAGTTAACCCAAGAAAAGGTAGTTAAACCTTAAGAGAAATCTGAAGGATTTCTCAGTGTCACTGCACTGAAAGTGCTGTGTGTCATCATACAAAAAGCAGATGCCTATGGAGTTTGTCAGACTCCAAAAACAGTGCAAACACAAAATCCAAATCATGAAAAAACACATTAGAGAATAAGAAAAAGGTCCCACTCACTCATGAGTTAAAATTAGAAAGTCCTAAATCCAGCAAAAGAGCTGGGGGTCTCTAAGGTGGGAGGAATTAAACAGTGAAATGAACATTCTCCCTAATACAGGACACAGTTGTTAAAAGGCATCTGGGTTTCACTGTTAACAAAGGCCCGGAAATTACTAACATAAAGCATTTCCCTGTTAGCGCCTGCATTGCTACCAAATTTTTATACTCTTCCCTGGTCATCTCAGCCGCAGTATGCATTGCTCAACCTTACCTCCTATTAAGCTCAGCCTCCGTATGCACTGCCTTCATTCTTAGTTACTCTGCTAAGTCTAAAATGTACATGCTGGTCAACGTAGCACTAGCATATATTGCTAGGCATCCACTATGTATTACTTTATATGTAATTCCATTATGCCATATTCAAATGTTTGAATAGCCATCGCTGATCACTCTGGCATTTGTATGTACCTATAGGCATTTTAGGCACTGTGCCTCCTTTGTTGCTGTGCTTTAAGGTTTATGGTAACCATCTGACACTCGCTGCCACGATATGCCCAAATCAGCATAAACCCAACACAAAGCTACACCCAGAACCTGTTGCCTACCTTATTACGCTGAGCTGTCAGCCTTCCACTGTGTCACCCTCTACCCACTAGCTCCCCACAACACATTGTGCAACACTACTATTAATTATGAATTGCACATGGATTACTTACCTACTATACCCATTACCTGACTTCATCACCCTTAAGCGTGCCCATCTGCACGCGCTTCACCTTTATTTACTGTCTACCGTTCTGGCCTCAATCTCACTACAACCTGGATCCACGATAGCCATGCACATTAGACCAGCTACCACTACTACTACAACACTATCGTGCTTACCTCCTCCATCCTGCAACACGATATCGCACAATCCATACCTAAATGAGGCAGCCTTGTGGCTACAACACTTCACCACAAAACCTATCCCGAACCAACCTTGCCATACGCACATCAGGAATGCCAGGCTTTGCTCTTGCATTCAATGCCCCTCAAACACACATCTCTGGAACTGCATCTCGTCTCACGATCACACATCACCCTTGCTTACCACTGCTAGGTCCAAATTCACTACAGATGAACCCTCACCACTACGCTTACCTAGTTGCCTATCCCCAAGCCGACGGAGCAAACCTTGTGCCACTCCAGTCCGGAACCAAAGATTAGCAACCAGATGTCACCACTGGTCCTACCACCTGAACACCGACATCAGGGCCAATTCGGCCAACTTAACCCATACCTTAGATGCCCCACTACCGGTAGAGGCCTCCCCAGCCAACACTCCCAAGACCCAAGCTAAACTCAAAGGGGCACTCATTAACGCCCGCTCTGGCTCCGCCCACGCGCTAGACATCGCTGACTTCATTGTGACTGAAAACCTTGACTTCCTGGCTATCACAGAAACCTGGTTACATGCGGCATCTGGCCCTGCCCTGACCCTCCCCATTCCTGATAACTACTGCATCATTAGGTGTGATAGGGACACCAATCAAACTAAGGGGGGTGGATTAGCATTTATATTCAAGAGCTCTCTTAATTTAAGAGTCACTAACAGTCTTCAGCTACCTTCGGCTGAACTACTCTCGATCAAACTCCCAATCTCACCTAATCACACCACCTCAGTGCACCTCATCTATCGGCCACCTGGTCCCACGTCACCTTCGTAGAAGATATCTCTTCCATCCTAGCAGCCAGCACCAAGCCTAAATCCCAAATGATCATACTTGGAGACCTTAATCTAGGCTATATGGACTCGAATGACACTAAAGCCTGTGACCTGGCCAATGTCCTATCCGACTTTGGCCTCACCCAGCATGTCAATGTACCTACCCATATCAAGGGACGCACATTGGACTGGGTTTCAGACATGAATTGCGCACTAAACTTAATCTCAGTGCTACCGTGTGCATGGTCTGACCATCACAAAATAACATTCTCCATCAATTCTTGCCCATCCATGGATAAACCTTGCACTGCGCCACCCACACTTACTCGCAACAAGAAGGATATCACAACTGAGAAACTACTTCCACTCATCCTCCCACTATTAAACTCAATCTCCACAACCTGTGCTGACCCTACCGTTCTGGTGGACACCTACAATCGAGCTATGTTAAAAGCCTTGGATTCCATTGCCCCACTTAAACAGCGCAAGGAAAAATCACGCAACCACCTCAACTCCTTGTTCACCCCACTTCTATGAGAACTTCGCAAAGATAAACGTAAAGCTGAGTCCCGCTGGAGAAACTCACCTACGCCAGTAAATAAAACTAACCTTCTATCCATCACCCTCTCATACAAAGAAGCCATACTAGCAGCAAAAATATAACAACAGGATCATACAAGCACAATCCAATACGAAGGAACTCTTTAGAATTCTGAAGGAATTAGAGTCCCCAGCCGCCCCCATCGACACATGCACCCCTGACACCGAATGGTGCGCCAACATTCAAAAAGCACTACTCAACAAAATCACGACACTCCAAGCTAAAATCAACAGTAAAAAAAAACATCTCAGTGACTCAGCAGGCAACACCCAACCTTCCAACTTCTCACCCCCCATTCATTCCTTCAAACCTTTTAGCTTCTCACTGCTTACCATTAGGGAAGTGGAAAATATCATCAAGAAGCTAAAACCTTCTAATTGTCAAGGCGACGCCTGCCCAGCACCAATAATAAAGGAAGCAGCGCCTGAGCTCGCTCCCTTTATAACTTCCTTCATCAACACCTCTTTTAAATCTGGCATAGTACCAAATAACCTCAAGGATGCATGGGTAATCCCCTTAATCAAAAAACCTAACTTAGACCCTAGTAATCCTTCCAACTATAGGCCGATCACCACGGTACCTTACCTCCTAAAAATCCTGGACCATTCTGCATTTCTCCAAATTCAAGATTATCTTGACAAGAACAACTTATTAGGACTCAGGCAATCTGGGTTCCGACCGAGACACGGCATGGAGACAGCTCTATTAGATCTAAAAACAAAAATTGAGAATCTGAAAGACAAGAGCAAACAAGCGCTCTTACTCCTCCTAGATCTATCCGCCGCCTTCGATCTGGTCGACCATCAAATCCTTTGCCAGCATCTCAAAACGGCAGCCCACTTCTCCGATGCAGCCACTTCTTGGATAAGCTCATTCCTTGCCAATAGATCCATGAGAGTCTTCTCTCCTCTTGCCGCTGCTGACCCAGTGCACGTCCCTTGCGGAGTCCCATAAGGCTCGTTCGTATCACCCACGCTACACAACGTTTTTGCTAAACCACTCTTTGATATTCTTGACCATCTGGGTGTCACCTACACAAATTATGCGGACGACACCCAGATACTCATCCCTATCACTGGTGACTATGTAACTGATGTCAAAGCTCTCAATGCAGTATACACCGTCATCCAGGCATGGATGGCCCACCACGGTCTCTGCCTAAACGATGAGAAAACTGAGCTACTCATCCTAGGTTCTCAATCCAAACTTTCAAAACTTGACAGCAAATATGATGTCTTTAACATTGATGGTAACATCATCAAGGTCACCAAGGTCACTAAAACTCTCGGTATCTATCTAGACTCCACCCTCTCTCTCACTAGACAAACCAACTCAGCAGTTTCAGCATCGGCGTACACATGCAAACTAATCACTGCTTGTCGCCCCTTCTTATCTACGGACAATTGCCTGATCCTTGCCAGATCCCTCATCCTACCCAAAATTGATTACTGCAATGCCCTTTACCTGGGAACGAGTCAAAAAAACATCAACAAACTGCAGGTAACCCAGAATAACGCCATCAGGGCTGCTCTTAACATACCTAGGCATGCCCACATCTCCTCCACTAGACGCAACTTACAATGGCTCCCCATCTCAAGGCGCATTGCCCTCAAAACACTGGTTCTTAGTTACAAAGCACAGAATAACGCAGCACCAGCCTACCTGTCAGAGCGCTTCACACAACACACAGCCTACAGACCTCTAAGATCTGCACAAGCACACGCACTCATCATTCCTAGCTTTAAGCTCCAGACTGCCAGAGGCTTGAGTTTCCCAGTCCTGGCAGCTAAGCTCTGGAACTCACTACCGAATAACCTCAGGAATGTCCCCTCCTTTCAACCCTTCAAAAACAGAGCTAAACAATGGCTCTATGAGCAAGACAAAGCTTCAGCCACCTTCTGGTAAACACTTACTGCATGCTGTGCCACTTCTATTACCTCTGTATATATTGAGACGACTAACTACCTTTGTAAATGTATGTATATTTCTTTGCCCTATGTATATTTATACTTTGTAATATGTAACTGCCTTCTGTAACTTCTCACTGTAACCTTTCCAAACATGCGCCCTGATGCCCGTGGGCAGGCTGCGCAATATAAATAAATAAATACAAATACAAATACAAATACAAATGCATAATTGTTTAGCTAATTGAAATCTTGATGTTGGTTTAGTACTTGCATGCCAGGGAAGTGATTTGAATGGTAGAGAGGGGACAGGATACCACCTATTCTCACAGCAGTCTATA
This sequence comes from Ambystoma mexicanum, assembly GCF_040938575.1. Taxonomy (NCBI): domain Eukaryota; kingdom Metazoa; phylum Chordata; class Amphibia; order Caudata; family Ambystomatidae; genus Ambystoma; species Ambystoma mexicanum. The sequence goes on along the minus strand of NC_090932.1, from coordinate 852,855,600 downwards.
AGTGGGTGCTTTCAGACTTAAAAGAGGGCGTTAACTTCTTGTAACATTGAAGCTGCACTAGAATAGTCTCATTAAAATGCACAAAGAAGTTACATGCACCCACACAAATAGGTTTGCCCCTCCCTCACTGCCCCTGAGGTTAGCACCTCTCCCAACATTTGAAGGGTTAGCACCCCCTCGCAAAATGTAAGTTTTGTGGCTCCCTGAACACAAGCACATACACCATTCACCCTACACACACACACACACACACACACACCCAGCCACCCATACATTTAAATGTGTACACTTTCACCATACAGTCACACCCAGGCAGCCACCCATACATTTAAGTGTGCACCCTTTTACCATGCAGGCACATCCAGGTAGCCACCCATGCATTTAAGTGTGCACCCTTTCACTGTACACTCACACAGGCAGTCAACTATACATTTAAGTGTTCACCCTTTCACCATACACTCGACACACACACCCTGCCACCCATACATTTAATTATGCACCCTTTCACTATACACTCACAGACGCAGCCAACTATACATTTAAGTGTGCACCCTTTTACCATACACTCACACAGATAGCCACCTACACATTTAAGTGTGCACCCTTTCACCATACACTCACACATCATGGGGTTCAGTGGAGCCCTAAAGAAATTGTTTCTTTTTGAAGTCACTCTGACTTCATAAAGAAATTATTTCCATTAAGGACCGAACCATAATGGAAATTATTTCTTTATGAAGAGAGAGTAACTTCAAAAAGTAACGACTTATTTTCGATGTCATAGAGCTCCTCCCACCCCATGAAATGGAGGTCTCCAGCCTCGAGGCTTCCATGTCATGGGGTGAGAGAGCCCTCAGACTTCAAAAAGAAATTGTTTAGTTTTGTAGTCACTCTTCCTTCATAAAGAAACTGTTACAGAATAACAGAAAAAATGTGTTTATAAAGGCAGAGTGACTACAAAAAGAAAAAAAACACATGTTTTTCTTTCTTTAAAGTCCAAAGCCCCCCTGCCCCCACGGACATGTGCTAGTGGGGCCCCCCACACCGCAGGATCTGCGGGCGCCCCCGTTACGGCATCGGACAACAGGCCTTTCAAGTCATTATGGCCCCAGAAGGTGGACCGCGGGGACAGGGCCTCCTAACAGTACCTTATTCTGGTCATTTGAGGCTAGTACAGCTGCAAGCCAGCCAGCTCACTAGATGTTTAAACTTCTGTCAAGTTGACGTAGAGATGGTTGGAGTTGATGTGATACCAATGCGGTCAGCTTTGAGTTGCTTCAATGGCAACAGTTCCCGGAGAGTCGAGTATGCATTTTAGATGACTCAACAGTCCTTCCAATGGCTTGATCAGCATTCCAGTCTGCTGCAAAACAATGTTGTCTGCTGAGTCGAGTCAGTATTCACAACAGCGACATTGATCAGCATGTTGAGTAGGTGCTCAAATCAGTTGTTCCCTTGAAGGTGGAGCCTGTGGTCGGGTTGTTTGAGATGGTCCATGTGACTTGAGATGCAGCAATAGGTTCAAAGTTGGCTTAGAGCGCAAAAGCCAGCAACACAGTGGCCCTCATCACGAGTTGGGCGGTATACCAGTGGTATTACTGCCGGGATACAGCCCGGGCTAACGGCGTTACTACCACCAGGTCCGGCGATATTAGCGCTGGATCAAGGGTTGGGCGATAAAGGGTAGTCCCTATTCCCCATTGGGGCCTTTGGACCCAATGGGGCATTTTCGGCGGAATTAGCGTGAGCTAATTGCACCCAGAAATGGGTGTTAAGTTAGTGCATTTACCCCAGCTTAGAGCTGGGGGTAAATGCTACCAGACTCGTGATTGGGTGGACCCTTAAATGCGGCACGAATATCGTTGCCGCCGCATTTAAGGGCTACTGCCCAACTTGTGATGAGGCCCTTTGTCTTGCAGTGGCTCCAAGGTGTCAAGAGCAGCTGAAGCAGCTCAAATTCATCTTGTCTTGAAGGGGTAAAACAGGATTTCAACTGCTCTTCGTCTTTAAGGGTCTGTGAGTCCCAAACCAGGGGCTCTAGGAGAATGTTGATTCATCTGATGGATCCCAGTCCAAAGAACTTGGCTGGCTACAACAGGGTGATTCTGCGAGTGATATGGTCCTGGTTCCGGAAGAGCCCCTTGAGGCACATGTTCTACAGCAGTTCACTTCAAGTTGCATGGGAATGGCTAAGGACCAAAGCTTCCCTCTGCCTTGGATGCTTTCTGTATTCACCTCTGAGGCAGAGTATCTGGAATGGACTGCACACACAATAGAGTTCCACGTGTGTATTCGTCGTCATTCTGGTGTCCAAAGATGAATGAAGGAAGGAGTTGGAGTCCCCTTCCTTATGAAGGCAAAATGTCACAGGGTATTGGTCCAAAGCAAGTCTGTAATACGGAGTACAATCCCTTTTGATGTAACAAGTGATCCTTGCCTTAAGACATCATGTCCAGAGTACATTGTCCTGAAGAAATTGGAGAAGGCAGGAAGGAAGAAAGACCTGAAAGAAATCCAAGATGCTAGGACCCTTTGCCAGGCCTCCCTTCCATCTCTGGCTACTCTAGCTCTGCCCTTTTGCCAGGCCTGCTGACTTCAAAGGCCCTTCCTCCACGGAAAAACAATAGAGGTAGCATCCTGGCTATTTTCTCACTTGCAGTAGTGGAGGCAATCACACCAAGCAAGAATACACAATGTCCTTACATAGCTCTGCCTGGCCTTTCAGGGTTGACACTTGCATGATATCAAACGTTTGTGGCTCTTGTAATGGTGTGCTCTTATCAGCCACCATAACGCAGCCAGGCATGGTTTATTTCTAGGGAATACCCTGGCACGAGACTGATTAAGGCAAACAATTATTATAATTTTGATCGGAGGGGCATATGCTAAAATGCTACCTAGGGCTGCAGAAACTTTGGGTTGAAGCAGCTTCCTGAACCTACCCTGTGCCACTGGAGAGCAGGAGCTGCAGATGTCAGGAGACTAGTGCAGAAAAGGTACATGGATGCACTATGCTTTTGGTATGGAGCTTTTTTTAATTATTTATTGATTTGGCTAAAAATGTCAACCTTTCAATATACATTTTCAAAAAATTAATTTTGACAATTCAAACAAATTCATTCAACAAGATGTCAATCTTACAATGTCCAAACTCATAAATTACATAATAGAACATGTTAAAATATTCAACGATATATAAGAGATTAATACAATTAGGCTAATACTTTCATATTCATCATTTGGGCTCGAAATTTACAATCAGTTAATATTCCATCCTTCAATTGTCTCATCATTGTTTTCCAATTGTATCACATTCAAGTAATTCATAATTGCATAACCTATGATCCTTGACCGTATATGAAAAAAATAACACCACAACGTTTGCTCAGCTACAGCATCATATGCCTCTAAATAGTTTCTGAAATGTTTGATTCTAATTGATGACAGATTGGGACATTGAACCATAATATGTTGTAAGGTTTTGGTCGATTTTTGGCAATATAGACACAATACAGTTAGTTGTGTCAATGGGTACCATCGCGCTAAAATTTCCCTAGTTCGCCATAAATTCAATCTAAAGCGTAGGAGACCAGCACAATGCTGACAATTTTGCGATTTTTCCAGATAGGGTGCTGTGACTCTTTATTGTTTGAAAGTGAAGGGAAGTGTAACCAGCCAGTGAGTTACGGAATGCTGCCTCTGCACTGGAACATCCCTGGCGAGAGGGGCTTGTACACGGGGAAAAATAGAGAACTGAAAAACAATTTTATGAAATACATGATATGTTATGCTAATATACTTTTATTCTGCCCCATATCACCACCCACCGTAGTAGAAGCAGAGCACTTAGGCTGGTCTGTGGAGTGCCATAATATGCCCCTGTACAGTATGAAAGGTTGGATGCATGACAGCTCGAGAATGTGCTTGGACAATCTTGGACATTGGAAGGCTTGCTTGCCCAGGCCTCTATACGTTGGACCCCAGGTACAACTCCAGAATGTTAATTCTGTGACTGCCAACTCTGGGCCAAGAGTGGTGTACTGAAGAATAGACTGTGCATAAAGGTGAATGTTGTTGGTAACAGAAGGTAAGGGGACGGGGTGTTATGTTATGTTACGCTATTGGGGTTCAAGCGGTGTGCTGCTGCCATTTTAGGGGTCTCTGGGGCTCACATGGATCTGAAATGTAAAATGGGGAGGGGTGGTTATGGAAGTTGATGGAAAGGACATGGTGCTTTACTTAGCTGTTGATGTGTGTAGAACCAGAAACATCTGATGTCTGTGGTTATAATTTCTAGGTGGATTGTGATGTGTACTCGGAGGCGTTTTGTTTCCAGATGAGACCTGGGGTCTTGGAGGACCTGTGTGCATTAGCTGGTGGAAGGCTTTAACAGTTAATTGGAGAGGTGTAGAGCAGTATCAAGTTCTATTGTATTGTATTGAAGTACTCATTTATATAGCAGCTTTTCCCATTTGTATGGCCTCAAAGCACTTTGGGATAAGAACGCCATTGGGGACCGAAGTCCAGGTATGGGAAATTTCTAAGAGGAGGCTTAAGATGCATGCGTGCATTTGGCCAAGATTAGGGCTAAGGAGGGCTGGCTACGCTCCAGTAAGCAACCAAAGAGGTAAGGCACGTGGTAGTGTTCTGAGGAAGGTCACGACAGAGCACCAGTGCAAGACACTCAATATGTACTCAACAAGACTGAAATTTGGCATAGGTTATCACTGTTGAGGTGTTGAGGCAGGTCTGGTGTTTCAGTGCAAAGTGGTTATGTGACCAGCTAGACCAAATGTGTCATAATTGTAGCTGCATTCTAGAGTGTGTGGATCGATACCCATGCCTGCAGCAGATGTCCACCGAAGTGGCGTGTTTTGACATACCTTAAGTTCAGACGGAGCTTATCTTTGATGTCACTGTGTCATCCGATCTTCTGTGGGGAAGAAAAAGGACAGGCTACCTTTAAGTCTACCAAATGCAATAGACTGGTTGTCCTAGAACATCTTCTAGGTGGGAAAGACAGGCTACCATAGAAACTAGGGAAATGGGATTCTCTGAGCACAATATACAGGTTACCTTTATAGTCTTGCTACATATCTTCCACTTTCTGCAAACGCTAACCAAAGCAGTCTAATAAGCGTGAAATCAAGAGTACCTGCATGTAACGACTGTGTGCTAAAATGGCTAACTTTAGCAGGTATAAGTGCAATGGAGGGTTCCCAACATATATCTTCAAGCGTTATGGTCCGGCCGAATATTGTAGGCGTAAATGCTCGAAGTGTGCCACATGTGTTAACCTGCATGGGCTTACTTCTAGTTGCAATGCCAGGCTACCGGCATATCTAGGTACAACCCCATGGATGTCATTAAATGTATTATAAGCAGTCTAATATCAAACTGTCAGGTCCTGTACCAAAGCCCTGGGGCAGTGGCAAGCTATCCTGATGGATTTTTAAGCACAGAAGGGGCAATCCTAATACATCTTCTTAGTGCAATTAACAGTCTATCCTCAAAGGGCTTTAGGCGGATTGGGCTGGTTCTCCCAAATATCTTCAGAGTGCTGGGGACAGGACATCATCCTAAACCTCTGCGTTAATGGACAGGCTAACGAAAGAGTGCAACACCATTCCTACCCTCGCCCCCCCATGAAAATCCATTTAGGTGCAACACCCTTCCAACCCCCAAAAATCCAAGTGCAACTCATTTCATACCCCAAAAATCCATCTAAGTGCAACTCATTTCCTACCCCCCAATTCCATCTAAGTGCAGTACACAAATAACTCCCAACACATCTAACTGACTGTTTTATAGACTGCAATGAAAGAACCATCCAGATTTAACTTTGGCATGGTAGTGAAAACCACTAGGCTAGATGCCCATAGGTATCGGATTTCAGGTAATAAGAGTGGTGGGGTTTTATTGGAGTCCCGTAATGGCTGTACTCTCTGCCCACACAACACTTACCTTATCAGTTGCTGTAGGCTGTCTGTGTCAGGTGTCCCAGGCAAATACATGCAAGCACAGGCAGGAGCTGCTTAGTAGGGAGCTGCCCTTAGCTGTGGCCCTTCAATGGCTGCGCATGCAAGGCTGCCCTGGGAGCACCTCAGAAGTGGACTTTCTTGTCACGTGTGCAATTCGCATTGGGCCAATGGGTGACTGGGAGGGCGGGTGGGGGAGGAAGGTAGCAACTATGGACAGAGATCGAAGGAAGGAAACAAATGTGCAGGCAAATTCTAAATGAAAGGGAACCAAAAACAAACACAACACTGGTTGTGTTGCTTACAAGGCTACAGGGCTATTGGCAAATGCTGCGAGCAGCTCCTGAATTCACTGAAAAGGCTCTCTGGTGTTACACTATGTTCCGGTCACGTGTGCAGTTTGTATCCACCAAAGGGTGACTAAATTGATGTGAGTTGAGGGTTTTATTTAACCGTTTAAGTTTTGTGAGTTGGTTTGTTGAGTGGGTAAATGATGAAGTTATTAGTAGGTTATGCTTTTTGTGCATTATTTGTGAGTGGAGTTATCTTGACGTGTGCAGATTTCTCGTTGGTCTTGGTGATGGGGAACTTTTGACAGAGCGTTCGGGTCCATGCGTTTCTGGCTTATGGTCATGTTTCAAAGAAAATTAAAGAAAAGCTACGGGTACGATCCTTAGATGGAAGGCGCTAAAACACTGTAAAATAGTGAGAGATGGGAGGCTGCAAATACCAAATGACCCCAAAGGCCACCCGTAAGGCCTTAGAAAAAGGGGAATAAAAGTAAGTGAACGGGCTGTGTCTTATTGTGTCTGCGCTCTACCCTGTTGGTTAATTCTACACATTCAAGTTCACTCAGATACAAAGTCCACGTCCTATTGAGTTAGAAGTGTGTGAACACGTCGTCGGAGATAGCTGCCTTCTTGACATTGTGCAGGGATTTATCCCATAAATGGACCATGGTAAACAACACCTGTTGAATCACAAGATAATACGTTAAATGTCATGTATGTGATTCCCGCTGAGAATACAAGGATATGGTGCATTTTGAAAACCTTCTTTCGTCACAATCAAACTTCTAACATTGTTATGGAAACTAAAATAACCTGGGACTTTTATGACAGTTTGACTGGCCTTGAGGATGACCAAGTGGTGGTTGAAACACCTGTCGGCTGTACTGACCAACAATTAAAAGACTTCTAACCCAATGCGACGTGGACTTTGTATCTGAGTGAACGTGAATTTGTAGAATTAACCAACATGGTAGAGCGCGGACACAATAAGACCCAGCCCTTTCACTTATTTTTATTCACATGTTTCAAAGAAACTATGGGCCGATTCTGTGGGGTGTGTTGGTCGAAAGACTTTTTTTGACTGTTTTATGTTAGTATTTCTATTGGTATGCTTCTGTTTAATACTCTGTACCAGCTTTTTTCCTTGTATCGATGTTCATGTTGTGTGGGTGTCGGGTCATCCGATGATGGTGATGCTAGAGTGTAGTGTCTGTATGTCCCAACATGATCAGAGTCGATGAAGTCTGTGCATTTAGTTCCTTTTAGGGTGTTTGCTCTTTTTGTTCATTCTGGGAGGTCTTTGTTGGGTATCTGTCTGGTCATCTTGTGGCAATAAATTATGGCTTTGTGCTGTAATTATTGTTTTGCTCTTTGCTGGTGGCCGTGCTTATCCTGGAGTTTGTGGAATTTTGCTAGTCCAGAGTTTTGTGTGTCTTCCTTTTGTGTTTTTTTGTGGATTTGTTTTTTGTTTAATTTTTTAATGTATGATTCCTGTATCCTGTTTGTGGTGGTGGTGCCGGGAGAGCTATACCTGTGTGGCATGCCAGCCGATGGCATTGAGTTGCTGCGATTTCGGTTTATCATGTTTTACTTGTTGAATATTTGCCATTGTGGTGACTTGTCTTAAGATGGTTTGTTTGTTTGTTTTGTTTATTTATAGAGCGCGCCACATCCTAAGATATCGGGGCGCATTACAAGACAGCTTAGATACAATTTGATACATACAGAATGGTCATAACAGTGTGCAGCACGCAACATGCATGGAAAGCAAGAGCAATGGGATGACGGTTATAACCAAGGCAAATTAAACAGAGAAGGCAATCTAGCATTTGTAGAACACAGCATTTACATTGGTCAGTAGACAAGTGCATAGTCCGAGAAGCTCTAGATACTTCGGTACTTTGTGTTGAACCTAAAACTTTGAGAGGTCTGAGTGGAATGCAATTGGGAGGGGAGATTGTTCCAGGCTTAGCCGCTAGGACAGGGAAACTGTTGCCCCCAGCTCTTTTTAGGTTGAATCTTGGCACTGTGATACAGAAGGAGTTGCCAGCCCTAGTTGGCCTGGATGACATTTTTGGGATGATTTTGTCTTTTAAGTACCGTGGAGCAGCATTATTAAGGCATTTATGTGTGATTGATACAATTTTGAAGAGATTCCTGTCCTCAATGGAGAGCCATTTGTGATTCCTTCTGCTTTCAGAGATGTGATTTCTCCTTGGTTTTCTCAGGGAAGCTCTGAGAGCATTATTTTGTAATATTTGCAGTTTATTTAGGATTTGTTTGTTGGCACCTGCATATAATGCATTACAGTAATCAAGTCTAGACAGGATTAATGCTCTAGCTAGTGTAAGACAGCTATTTGTTGAGAGGTACTGGTTGCAGGCATGTGTAAGCTTACAAGTGTAGGACGTGGCTGAGGCTGTCGCGTTGACTTGTTTTCGAAGGGTTAAAGTGGAGTCGAGGAAAAAGCCCAGAGTTTTAGTTTCCTTAGCAGTTTTGATAATATTGCCATCAACACTAAAAGAGGAGTATTGGGTGTCAAGCTTATTAAGGTAGGTAGGGGCACCTAGTATTAGGATTTCGGTGTTCTCATCATTCAGGCAGATGCTGTGAAATGCTATCCATGCCTGGATGATGAGATAGATTTTGTTTAGTAAGGAGAGGTCAGTGTCATAGTTCCCTGAGAGTAGAATGAGTATTTATTTATTTATTTATTTATTTATTTATATTTATATAGCGCGCAAGCAGCCCAGGGGCATTGAGGCGCTGTTACTTGCAATAACTTAGTTACATGGTACATATGATAGCGATTGTTGACACATTATGAATAGTACAAGAAATCATACTGTTGTTACAAATATTGCATTTGGTCGTATATTACAACATATATGATAAGTATTCGTGCTGATGTGTCGGTCCTTATGTGAAAAGGGTAGTTTTGAGTGTTTTGCGGAAAGTGGTGAGGGAGTCCTCGCCACGAATAGTGGGAGGTAGGGCATTCCAGTGGGTGGGCGCGAGATAGTATCTGGGTGTCATCTGCATAGTTTGTGTAGATGACACCCAAATTATCCAATTTGTCGAACAGGGGTTTGGTAAATACATTATACATGGTTGGGGAGACGCAAGAGCCTTGCAGTAGTCCACATGAAATAGGGGTCAGGTCTGCAGCCGCAGACGGAGAGAAGACTCTCATTGATCAGTTGATTAGTTAGGATTTAATCCAGTTAGCAGCTTCTTGAGCGAAGTTTGCTGCTGTTGAGAGGTGTTGGCACAGAATGTTATGGTCAACCAAATCAAAGGTGCGGTGTGTTGTCGACTATTTGCTTCTCCCAAGGTTGCATTTGTCTATCCCAGTGCATTAAAAGCCATGTTTAGAACTGTTTTCTAAATGTTAAATGGTCTTCTCTTGTCTTCTTTTGTCCGGATTTCTTTCCGGGTGTTTTGCTATGAGGTTGAAGAAAGCTGTGCCTCTGTAGTTGCTTTTCTCATAGTGCCTGGATATGATAAGTATGTCATTGCTAGATGCTTTATTTAAGGGTCCTTCGTGGTTGATAGAAGGTGATTTTTGATTCTAGGAAGTATACAGCCTTTTCAACACTGGTAACCAGTCGAGGCTTCTCAGGGCTGAGATGATGTGCCCTCTTCTGTTTAGTCTTCGTTGAAGTTTAGCTGCTGTGTCTTGAATGCACTGCAATTTCTTGATGAGGTAGTCTGGCACACCTATGTAAAGGCTGTTTGCATAGTCTATTCTGGGCAGAATCTGTGAAATTATGGCGCGAGAACTGTATGGAAAGCTAACATATGGGAAGATGCATCTGATTAAATGTAGGTGTTAGAACCATTTCTGTACTATTGCGTTGACATGTCGTTTTAGTGTGAGTTGGACAGAGCCCTCTTTCCATGAAAATTCCAAGAGTGGTCAAACAAATACAGTACAATAAAAAATTCCTAGCACCTTGCTGTCCAAAAGGATATTATTAAGAGTCTGTTACATGTCATGCCATGCTAGACTTGTTTAGTTCACAGGTGGACAGGGTGGGCCTTACTTGGAAGTAGGCGTTCAGAGAATATTAATGTATTGCCTTCCTTAAGAGAGAAAATATAGTGTGCGCACACTTACAACCATTGTTACAAGATTGAACACAGAAATAAGGGTATCACTACATATTATCCCCACCAAAAATATCGCTGTATATATGGTCGTCTGGAACGGCCATAGGCGACATTTTTGGGGGGGTTATTTTGGGGGGGTTTGGGAGCGGGTGTTGCGGGGGTGTTCCCCGCTGCTTTAAAAATAATGCAGGGGTTGCTGGGGTGTCCCCCGCAGGTTCCATGCCTTAATATTGCCGCAAAAATATGGCGATATTTTTGCATGCCGATATTTTTGCAGGGATATTAACACATGGAAACGAAATTGTCAAATGAGAAAGTATATCGTGCCTCCTATTACAATTAATATATGTATATTGGCCTACGCCAAGCTGCTTATAAGTCGCTTGCGAAGAAATCTGTGTTGCAAGGTCCTGACCTTAAAATCAATGTAAGCCGCCATTTTAGGTCAATCCGCCATTTTAGGTTCACTTTGTAAAGTCACCCTGTGAGTTAAAATGGTGTACGATGTCATTCCGAAATACAACATGGCTGTCTTGACTTCTGTATGTAGCTAATATGTAACTTGCCTGCAGGCCAATTGTTGAGGTTGTGAACTGAGACCTTGTCCTTCGTTGACCTGTGTGTAAAGGATTACTCGTGCAATGAAACTAATCCATGAGCATATGTTAAGAACAATGTATTCAAATACTGAATGTGGAACACTTGTTTAACTACATTGTATTAATGTTTGAGAAGACCTGCATAGGAAATCCCAAAATACACAGTTGCCGTATAGGCTTGTTGATATATGTATTAAAAGCAAACCAGTTACATGTGGATGTGCGAAACTCGGCATGAACCCTAGATCGGTGATGTATTAGCGGAATATTAACCCAAAGTAGGGCTGGACATCGTGCTCACGAAGAGTATAAAAGACCAATGCATTCTAATGTACAGCGTCTCTCACTGAACACACTGAACCACGCTGGAGTTCGTTGTGTTGGACTGAGGCCCGATAGCTATCTGTTCTTCGTAACTGGATTCAGTATAAAATAAAGTACTTTGTATGTTCCTTTGTAACCCGTGTTCTGTGTATTTCCTTTTGGGGTACTCAGCCTCGATATTTTGATTTTGTTTTCACAAAATAACCAGTCAGAATGTGTTTAAATGCAAAGTGCTTTTTCTGCTGAGATAAGCAGCAAAGAAGAGGAAGAGCTACTGATGGCACACGCCTTTATGCGATGGTGATTGGTGGTATGGGGGTTACGACGCTGGTCATTTGCGAGCTGCATTTAATGTCTTCTTTCAGACTGTTAATGCTTTTAAAAGTTGTTGTTTTAATTGCTGCTGAATGAGAAGATGAAGAAAATAAATGCATAATAGGAAGCCTCGGGTCTTGATGTAGAATCCTTAATCACATGCTTTGCTCTGTGCGTAGAAGGGTGTTTCATCAACAAACAGCCCTTCCAAATGTTCACCTCCAGTCTCAGGGCTCTTCAGGACCTTTGCAAAATACAACAGCCAGTGCGTGCTCTCGCGAGACTTGGTCCGCCGGGGCAGAGAAGGAGGCGAAAGTGGGGGAGCAACAGCACCTCAAAGGGAGAGCGGTTGCCCCGGAGTCGCTCGTGCTAATTAGCCGATAAATACTAATACAACAGAAGGACCAGAGAGAAGGACCTCAAGAGCGCACATTGAAAGAAACTGTGCATCCTGCATGTGGTTACCTGGGTACATGATTAATTAAATGGTTAAATCTCCATTACATGGAGGCTCATCTTTTACAAGGCCATAACAGGCACATATATTAAAACAGGAGCCGGCCACATAAATGAATCGTTTTCTCAACAATTGTGTCTGCCCTTGGTAACCAAGGCATGCAATGTTGCTTTGATTTTGGGATGTCATTTAGGGGTCGCCAGGGGTCTCAAGTCTCCCTTGCTACCCCTGAGGTCTCCTTTGCTACTTTTTTTTATTGAGGCTCCTGGGCGGTGGCCAGCAGCATGTGGCTGTTTGTTTCTGGAGTGGCTGGTTTTCTGGTAGCTATAGCCAGTAAGATCAGTGGGTAGAGCGCTTGCTGCTGCAATGTGTGTATGATCTGCAGGTTCGACTCCCGGTAAGGTCAACTCAGCCTTTCTTCCTGCTTCGGTTGATAAATGAGTACCAACACAGGTTTGGTGATATGGTATGTATATTTGTTTTATATGAAGCACTTAAGTGTAAGTGCTATATAAAAACACACCGTTATGGTTTGGCCTTGGATGTCTGCTTGCATTCATAGTAACTTGGTAATATGGGCCTATATGCACTTATATTAATGATACATGTGGTGACCCATTCTTGTATGCAATGAATATCACTTTACAGTGATACTGTAACCATATTTTTCATAGTGTACTTAGAAACAATGCTATGTGATATCATATGTGAAATCCCTCCATTGGCTCCCAGTGGATGCAAGGATTACATTTAAAACCCTCTGCATTGTCCACAAGGCTTTCTGGGGCCTTGATCCAAAATACCTTCAACTATCCCTCTATAAAAACCTCCCCTCTCAAGCCCTTCGCTCCTCTTCCTCTAACTCCCTCAGGGACAGTCGTTTTTCAAAGAAACGTGCTGGGGGTAGATCTCTGTCTTCGGCTGGGGTCTCCCTTTCGAACAGCCTCCCTGCCACCTTGAAACTCATCTCCGGTTCTGGAAGCACCTCAAGATCTTCCTCTTCAGCTCTGCCTTTTCCCCTCTTTTCCACTGCTGATCTGTTCTCTCTCTCGGCACCGTGCACCTGGCCACTCTCTGACCTTCGGGCTCAGGTACCTGCTCACCCTGTCACCCTCCTGCAGTGCCTCAGGGCCACCACTTGCACTGGGGTCTGTATCTGTACCCATACAGTTCACCACCCAATTCTCATCTGTACTTATCAGATATACCCTATCTGACTATCCTAACACTTGCTGACTGCACTACCACTGTTTATCGCCTTTATTTATTTATTTTACTTATTAATATTTATTCTGTTCTCGCCTCTGTTCCGCACTTCTCACTTCTCCCCCTTCCATGCACTTTTCCCCTTTCCCCTCTCCCATGCATTTGCACGCTCTTAATGTCACTGGGCCTAGTAAGATCGTTGTTTATGTTTTCTCCCGTTCCCCTCCCTTTTGCCTGGTCGCGCTCTGAAACATTTGTGTACAAGTGGGATATAAATAAAATATCATATCATATATAATTTCCTGTTTTGTAAAGGGGTGACAGGTTGTGTTCCATCGCTTCCTGTGGTGTCACTTCGGTGTTGGGTCAGATAACATCACTTCCTGTGATGTCATCAGAGGTCAAGGGTTGTGTGATGTCACTTGCACTATCCCTGGCATTTTGGTGAAACGACGTCCCTCTTTTGATTGCTTTGAAATGACCGTTTTTATGACAAACCCTCAAAACCAAGCACGCCAGCAGTGGCATATGTTACTGAAATTGACTCAAACCTGATATTTCGACTTGAGAATATAACGGAGTTCGTGGTTTAAATGTTGGCAGATCACAGGGCTAATCCGAGTGACGTGCCTAGCTAATATTACACATTCTTATGACGGGAAGATACTTTTGTGGTCGCAGTCATCACTTACAGGAAAAAAAATGGTGTCATTCTGAACCGAAGTCAAGTCGAGCACTGCGCCAAAGATGACGCTGCCACTGGCCTCTACTCCTCCTGAGAGAGTTCGGATGCCTTGGCAGTGCGCTTTGTGGCGGTGGCGGCTGATTGCTACCTCACGTAATTACCGGTCAGACATATCCTGTCGAATCAGAACATCCAAGTCATTTCCTTTGCCCCTAGAATTCCAGGGAGTGAATCACTGGACTTCTCAGAGCGTGTTTTTCACTCAAGTGTACTTTGTGTGTCTTGTGAACCGATGCGCATGTCTGGTCTGCCGGTAGCCATTATCTGTGGTTGGTGATTCGCGAGTGAACGCCAGAACACTTGTCAGGACTGCTCTCCCATTGTCTCTCAAGCACCATTCCCCTTTTTTGTCATCTCATTTTTTTTAAATCTTTTTTTTTCACCCTGAAATCATAAGCTGCTGTTGTCTGGAGAGGAAAACTCTGTTTTTTTTCTTCTGCTGGGGATGTTAATTTCAAGGTTGGGCGGTTTCCAGTCACCAGGCCGCGCTGGAGGTATCATTCCGGACATACGCGCAGGCAGCAGGGGGGCCGTTTGTCTCACCTGCGGCATACATGGACCAAGGAAAAAGGCAATAACTAAAATGTAGGCCATAGATCTGCACCTGTTCCTCCTAAATTATGTTTTCATAGCCTTTAATCCGTGACCTGCTTTTCTTGCCGCACGTGCGCGCGCGTCCCGCGACCAAGCTGTAAAACTTCACAGCCATTTTGGAAAGTTTACATTTGTGCAATTAAAAGAGGGCTACTCGACAGCGAGCATGACGTGTATTTCAAAAACAATATTGTTACTGGCGCTGCGGACAAGGCCTGTTAAATCTTGACAGAAACCAGGTACACTTTATTCAAGTCCGTTAACACTGGGAGTTCCCGAAATGTGCAAGCCGCCCTGTCAGACCTATGAGATGTGAACAAATAAATACATATGCGAGCTGTAAAAAACGTTTTTAAACTTTGCTTTTTAAGTCGTGGTTTTTTCTCTAGACCCAATGCAGGGGACACACATGAACATATCTTGCTTATACAAAATACAACACAATACGTTTTGCCTCGTAGCCTTTTAAAAAATGTTTTTATTTTTTTTATCCAAAACACCATTTGAGGCGTTTTAAGTGATTTTGATTAATGGGGGGACCGGATTGGGGGGAGTGTGGGGTCGTATGGGGTCGTATGGAGGGAGGGGTGATTTTGAAAACGGAACTATTGTAATATAAGTAACTACCAATCTCCCAAAATGGATATACGTTTTAAATATAACATAGAAAAAATATTACCTCCACGTCCACTCAAAAGTATTATTCCTGAAATGAACGCTGCACTCTCTGAATTATTTTTATTTCAATCTGCGCGGAAGCTTCCAATCTGTAGGCGTGGCGCCTCCTTTCTACCCCCTCATAAATTACATCTGTAATGAAGTCGTCACTCATTCCCGCGCAGATGATAAATGCCTTGCCCTGGGAGAAACTAACGAATGGGCGAGTAGATCATTTTCATATTTGGTGAAAACAATATTAAGTACCCAGACCCCGGTGATTGCCCTAATAAATGAATAATCCGAGGTGAGGGGTTTGGCAGTCACCGTAAAAAATAACCTGAGCTTTTCTCTGTCGTTTGTCAGGTTCTGCTGTGACAGCGTGCATTATGGGTAATTGGGCAATCAGCGGGAAGCGTGTTACGGCTGGGGCGTTTTTGATAAATTTATCATACGGATTGCTTGGTACCTACAAGACCTTACGACTTAATGGTCCCGGTGCGTGACTGAGAGTGAACGCATCTCATATTTACAATTGAACGCGTCGTTTACATTGGATCTTTTTTTTCTTTACTTAATATTACATTGCAATTCAATTAGCTTTCACCTTGATATTTACTTCAACCGCTTCACTCTAGGGTTTGTTATCACAGTTCCTTTAATACTTAATGGTGGGGCAGCCGGAGCATAGACAGACACATGCATCACATTTTATGACGCGAGAGTGGCTTTTGTCTGCTGCTTTGTGCACACTGGGATGTGACAGACACATTTTAACATGCTTAACGGATGTGTTTATCATTCCTGGGGAACAGGAGGCGGAGGGCAAACCGTGGGGAGGAATCGTCCACTTCACTCCTTGCTTTCACGCATACCGAAAAGAAAACGTAAACACTCTTTGGCAGTTTGGAGGCCAACAAGCGGTAGCAGAAAAAAAAGCTACACTTAAATACACAACATGTGCATATGGGGTTTAGATTTTGCTAAATTTTAGGAAATGACTAGAACATTATCGCAGTGCTGGAATTATTTGTCAATATCTAATTAATTCATTCTGTAGTTGCCAAGGGCCCAATGTCAAGTCTGTCATAATGACACAGTATTTACTTTTTTTCTGGGAGTGTTTTTTTGCAGCCCCATACTTATAATGGGAAAATAAAACTGCATGCCCCAGAATTCATATCCAAAAGCCAAGACTGGCTCAAGGGGACACATAATAATTGTAAGGTATGTTGATTGTTTCATAAATGTACATTTTCCCCAAAACAAATACTCTCGTGTGAATGAATATTCCCTTCAGATACTGATCTCTCCAGGTGCTCTACCTACAACAATTTCCCAGGGAAATAATGTGCACCCTCGCCCAGCCTCAATTCACAGTCTCAATCATGTAGTGCCGAGCTGCTTCTTGCCTTAATACATAGGGGGTCATTAGGAGTATGCAATCCAGAAAAAAGGTGCCGGTAACAACATTTACCGGCACCTTTTCCGGTATTTCAGCCCCTGCCGGCAGATAATTCACTGAAGAACCAGCACGTTAATACCGTTAACAACTTCAGTGGTTCCCAGTCCTATGGGACTCCATGGGAATTTACCATTCCTCCGCCGCCCGTAATATCCCCGTAATACCGGGATATCGGGCAGCGGAAACGGTAAGACGAGCTTGCCAGTAGGCCGCCGGTACGTCAGGCGATGTACCAGCAACCTCGTAATGAAGCCCATAGTCTCAGGGATATAACGCCCAGCCACGTCTTGGTTCCAGTCACAGTCTAATTGATATATCACCTTGCTGCATTGCTGACCAATGTTCCTACTCAGAGAAGTTTGGCCCCCTTCTTCACTATTTATCATCTACACCAGGAGGAACATTCCTGGTCCGCTTTTTGATGGTCTGTGATTGCAGTGTCCCAGGTCTCTCTAAGGGATATGGCATGTACAGTATTATATGATCACATGTAATGCTCTCTATTAAATAATGCTGTTCAGAATGGCATGACACTGAAATATCAACTAATCATTGTGATACAGGCAACATTTAATCTTCCAAAAACATGTTATATTGTAAGCTTTAATACAAACACAAAAAATGTAACTTAAACTATGCTTTCACATATTTTTTGCCATTTGCATGGGCAAATTTCCTTCTAAATTCTTGCTGGAAGAGAATTATTCCAATATTTGACTTCTATACATGCAAGCAAAGATTGTATATTTATTATTGATATGTATATTAAGTGTACACAGGTTTATTTATGTTCATAGCACATATTATAACGTCAACTACAGGTTTTGTGATACTCACAGGCAATAATTAAGCAATATGCCCCGAGCGGCGGGGGCATTACTGAGTCAGGTAATGCCCCGGGTCCCATAGTTATAGGCCCGAGCGAAGCGAAGACTGAGAAAATGGCCACCGGGGAAGGGAAAACTGAGTCCTTTTTTCCTTTCCATGGTGGCCATCGGGAGTGGACGAGCTGGGAACACTTCTGTACTCCCGAAAAAAAAAGAGAAGATAAGTGGGGTTGGGAGGGCAGAAGGGAGGGCGGGAAAAAAATAAAAAACGTACCTGTGTCCCCGGTGGGGGACGATGGAAGCCTCCAGCCATGTGGATGCTTGGAGCGGGGATGGCCCCACTCCGTGTCTCCACACGGCTGGAGGTTGCCATCGTCCCCCACCGGGGACAAAGCAGCTTGAAGGTAAGTGGGGTTGGGAGGGCAGGGAGGGTAGAGGACAAAACAAATAAATAAAACATCCCTGAATCCCCGGCGGGGGACAAAGGCAGCCTCCAGCCGTGTGGAGGCTCGGAGCAGGAATGGCCCCGCTTCGAGCCACCTCATTGGCTTAGGGGCTACCACGCCCGCGCCGGGGACAAAGGCGTGGAATCCGAGGGATTCCCAGCTGGGTAATGCCCCGGCGAGGGCCAATCAGAATGGTTCTTTCATTCTGATTCTCCCTCGCCAGGTAATAATTACGTTCACAGTTCATTTAAAAAGCAGATATCTGTAAATGACCCTGCCCTCATTAATACCTTGAGCTGAAAAGTGTTTAGATTATGATCTCCTTACTCTTCTGTATGACCTTTAATTATAAACTGATTATGTCTCAAAAGGCCTAGCAAAACAAAACCTATTCATTTTGATTGACCTACAGGTAATTAAGTGTGATGGGACCCAACATTCTAAAATAATTCCATAAGTGCACATGGCCTTCAAGTCAATCCCTAATGCAACAGATTTTATTTTATTGTAGGTCAAATGATAAACCAGGAAAAAGAGAATGGTTTACAAAGAATGGAAGCTGATACTCAGATTGTGTTGCAGTAAAGAGAGTACATGTTTAAAATTAAAATACAGAACCACATTACATGCCATAGCTCGGTCTAACAATGTCCGTTTGCAAAACTATGCATATCTAGATTCACGTGACCTTATGCTGCTGCCACACATATGACAATTACTGCCATTTAGTGAAGGTTTGAAATGAAAATAATAACATAACAAATGTGTAACTGTACATCATAGAGAGGAGCAAATTGGTATACAAGTTACACATTGAGAATATGATATGATTGTTTATTTATATCGCGCTCGTACACAAGTGTTTCAGAGCGTGAATCCATGAAAATATGATTTTATAAGCTGTCCGATAAACAGAAACGATACATAATTATGGGAATAGTTTGTCTAAAATCTGTAATTCAGTAATGCCAGATTCTAGAGGGAGGGCTTATGAAGAAAGAACACCAAAAGTCAAGGCAAACACTCCTATGAACAGGCGGTATCCCAAGGTTTCAATGCTGGAAATTACTTTGAAGTAATTTACTTCGAAGTGATTACTTCAAATTACTTCAATATATATATATATTGTGGGTTAAGAGGCAAAAAGTTGGTGGCCTGGGGCTTGTGATAGGGGTAGTGGTGTAGGGGAAGGGGGTCATGGGGGGACATGGGGTGACCCACCCCCCAAAAAAATTGCAACTAACATTTCAAAGTAATAACTTCAAAGTAAATGACCTCAAAATATTTTTGGGGGAAATATAACATGGAGCCAATCTGCCCTCTTAGGTGAGAGAGCCATTTGGAAAAGAGGGGATGTGAGAGATCTCTCCTTCCCAAGGCTCTGGAGACCAAGCAACCATGCTGACCAATAGGACCCAGCTATTTTCAAATGCCCCTTCTTGGTGGACTTTGCTGGCTATTTAAACTCAAACACATAGGAAGAGAGAAGAGCTTTTGGAAGGCAGAAAATAAAGTCTGCAGGGGGCAAGCAGAGTTTGGGAATCCAACTGGAAGTCACTGATAGGAAATCTCCTTTTAGATTGCCTTTTTCCTGATCAGACGGAATGCAGTGGCCTTTCCTAAGACAGAACCAGAATATATGAAAGGGATTTTGAGAGCAGGCGGACAGACTTAAAGGAAGAGCTTGCCTGAAAGTGATGTCTGAATCCTATTGATGTCCCTACCTATCCTCAACCTTGTAAAGATAAATGAAAGTGCATACAATGACCCGAACTTATCTAGCAGCTGCCTCCAAATTTTATAAAATCCAAGGTAGCAATTAGAAATATTTTTGGGAACCTTGCTTAAAAACTGTGCCACTGAAATTGGAATATCCTACTGGTGTATGCTTTGTGACACACATTCAAAATTGAAACCCTAGATAGCTTCACCATAATTACTCTCTTTTCCGGTTTATAGTGATAATGTAGACAGACAAAATGTAGAAAGTCAAAATGTCGAAAAATAAATGTAGAAAAGAAAAATGTCGAATTTTATTTTATGACGTTTTTTATTCGAAATGGAGGGGGTTGGGGGCTCGGGGGGGTTCCCACCCAACCCCCCTTTTTTTTCCTTTTTTTATTTTTCCTATTTTTTTTTATTCCCGGACCCCAAAATAAATATATAATTTAAAAAAAGGGAATTCGACATTTTTTTTCTACATTTATTTTTCTACATTATTGTCATTCTACATTTTATTTTCGACATTTTGACTGACCACCCTCTTTTCCAGCAATGTGGGATTTCTGTAGGGCTTAGGTTCCAACATTCAAATGTTAAATGACAGACATTTGAGACTGGTGTCTGCCAAAGTTAATGAAGTAATTGATAACTATTCCTGAACTCATGAAATTGTATTGTTGTGAGGATTAACTTAATTCCTAACTGTGAGAGGGCTAGGGGCTGCCTTCCCAGCATAAAAAAGAAACAACATTTCTGAACCAAAACATTTAAAATTCTTTGCAACCAACTCAACTCCACATGGATGTGATGGTGCAAATGGGGCAAACACCACTTCATGCACCGCCCCCTCCCCCACTCCAAAATGTTTACTTAAATAGAAGATAAGGGAGTTCACTTAAATTAGTGGTTTTAGGCCCTTTTATCTGCTCTGACTGTTTTCAAGAAGCCTGAACATAAGTAACGTACTATTACAAGTAATACAGGGACAAGTGTCTTCTGTTAGAATATACACACATGTAGAATAGAATTAGTTGCAACACTATAGGTAGTTGTGCCACATTGAGGAAGTTAGGTTGCAGCGTACACTGAGAAGATCACAGAGAAATATAGGGTTCCGAATACACTGAGATTGCTAAGAGATACATACACAAAGAAACAGCATTCCTGATGAACTCTAAATGTAGCATTGAGCAGATGTTCTGCCATTTTGCAGCAAAGGCCTTGTGTGAAAGCACACAACATGCTATTTTAGAGCGGCCGTGCCGCAGTGCTTGGATTTGACCAACTGTACAAGAAGCCCTTTCTCGCCTGAAAGTATGAGACGGCCAAGCTTACCGTGAAAGGGAGTACACGATGGTGCTCGACGGATCAGCAAAAAGATATTGTTCCAATGACACAAGAGCAGATATGTAGCAATAATGTTTAGTCTGAACATTAAATTGAATAAACATGCAGAAGCTTTGACTGCCAGGTGCATGGTGCCCCAAGAAGAAATATGACCAAAGACACTAAACTAAGTTGTATACACAGTGCCCCCTATGGCCAATTGGTGCCACTAAACCCTGTACTAAATACAGTAAAATAGAAGAAAATATCCCCGGCAGAGCACAAATAGACTGTTATTCATTCTATGAATCAATTAAAAGATTATGCACCTGTGTTGGCAGCGAGTATCAACGCAGTTGCTAACTGGAACATTCAAAGTAGGGGAAACTGTCTGGGACAAATGGGGCCCTGGCATGGGAGATGAGATGGGAGTATCTTTTTGTTCTTGGAAGCAGGGGTTTGATCTCTCTATTGCCGGTCAGAAAATTAAATAATAATTGGACTGCCTAGGACCATTGCCACAATTAAGGCCACCTTAAGAGGTGCCAGCCAATGGCAGTGAGGTATTCTTCTCACTGTCAGTATGTAGTGTGCCAACCAACTGAATTGGGTGGTATTGTAGTGATTGTAATGATGACTATACTTGGAGGAATGGGCATGGGGTGGGTTGTATATAATGGAATAGCCAATGGTAGACTCTGATGTATAGGGATCTATAGGTGTTTTGATTAGTGTAGTCAATTATTATATTAGAAAATGTCACAATAATTAGAGAATCATATGCAAGAATAAATATTTTCTCTAATAACCATACTTGATGATGGTTTCAGAGAAAATTAAAGACACTTGGGGGTCATCAGGAGTTTGGCAGTATCCCAGCGGTAAATGTGCTGGGATACCAACCAATGCTATTAGCTTTACTGCAACTCGGTCTGGTGCAATTTGCGCTGGATCCCGAGTTGTGGGGGTTAGGGGGTGGTGATATCCACATTCCCACTGGTTCCCGGGAGATATTGGGAGCAATTACCATGGCACAATTTGCACCACAGTAATAGCGCTGCAAATGGGTGGTGACTCGCCAGATTCACCTCCAGCTCAAAGTTGGAGGTAAAGCAGGGCGACTTACCACCCAACTCATAGTTGGGTGGAGTGGTAATGCAGCGGTAATAGAGTTATGATGGAATTTTTACTGCTCCACCCAACTTATCATGTGTCAAGGATGGCACTCTGTCAAGAGTGGCACAGGGCCCCCAGGTAGGGTTTGGGTGGCTGTGTTGATGTAAGGTGACAGATAAGTACACACACACAGCAGGAAACTGATCAAGAAAGAAAAGTAGGCAACTGTAGTTGTGAACAGAAAGGGGCAGGAAATACAAAGATACAAACAAACTGGATTCCCTCTTGGGGTGTATGCAGATATGGAAAAAGAGTGTTCCACGGACCTTTGGAAACTCCAGCCTTCTGCAAGGATTACTATTACAGAGGCCCACTCTGTCTGCTCATGGCTGGGAACAACAGCTGTGGGTGTCTGTTAAACAGAAAACACGACAAGGGAAGGGGCAGAGGTTGCCTGCCGGAAACCAACAGTCAAGCTCTGTACAAAGGATCAACCTAAGACACAAGAGAGACAAGAACAGAAATAACCATTGACAAGGAAGTCTAAGAGAAATCTAGCTGAAGGGAATGAAGGAAGAAACAGTACAATAGAAATGGGTAAACTAAAGGGGAGGACAGAGGAGTTAAGGAAGAGAAGGACAGGGATCAAGAACAAGGGGTTGCAAACAAGGAAGAGAGCAAGGGAGCAGCAGCCAGGAAAGAGGGGGGCTGCAAACAAGGTAGCAGGGCTGCAGTACCAAATGGTACAAGGTACAGAAAAACTGTAGTGGATTGCAGAGGACTGTAGTAGGCTGTTAGGCAGAGGGTCCAGAGGAGCAGGACTGAGAGCTGTAGTAAGCGGCAGATAGAGAGCCCAGAGGAGTAGGGCAGCAAGGAGCGAACCCAAAGGAACAGGGCGTAGAGGCAGAGAGACTCGAGGGTCAGGGCTGAAAGCAGAAGAGTAGCAGGCTGCAAGGCAGGTAGCCCAGCGGAGCAGAGCAGCAAGGAGCGAGCTCAGAGGAGCAGAGCAGCGAGGCAGGGAGCCCGGAAGGCTATGGCTGTAGGCAGGAGGATGTAGCAGGCTGCAAGGCAGGAAGCCCAGAGGAGCAGGGCTGTGAGGCAGGGAGCCCAAAAGGCTAGGGCTGTAGGCAGCAGGGTGTAGCAGGCTGCAAGGCAGGGAGCCCAAAAGTATAGGGCTGTAGGCAGCAGGGTGTAGCAGGCTGAAAGGCAGGAAGCCCAGAAAGAACACTGGAACAAAAGCAGGAAAATGCAGCAGCAGGAACAGCATACAAATTCGAGACAAAAGACAACAAAAAGGGCTGGGAGGACTCTTGATGCAAGAGACTGAGCTCCTGCAGGCAGCTGCTTAAATACCGCCCTGCCCTGTACTGAGGCAGGCTAATTGGCAGCACCTGGAGCAGCACACTTGAATACAATCTGCCTCCTCCCTCTCTGGTCCTGAGATGGTGGTAGCAGCACTGATCCCTAAGGCTTCTGGGGATTGTGGTTCCAATGCTGACGTAAGGGAATGGCCAGGAATTGATAGCTGTAGCAAGGTGCATTGTCGTACATGTAGTTAGTTGAGTTATATTAGAAGGCACCAAAGTCACGCAAATGGGAATTAAGTACCAAAGTGTGGATAGGGGTTGTTCCAAGAGTATTCTGAAGATAAATGAATAACAAATAGTCCATGATGGTTGCCAATGTGTGCGCCCATGGCACAGGCATGACAGTATGCCACTCTCCAGGCTCCCTGAAGACTGACCAACAAGAAGAGCAAGACCAAGACCTGCCACACCGTGAAAAAGTCTTATACCAAAAAGGCACATCATGAAGCTCCAAAAACTGTTTAAAGCTGCAAGGTGAGAGTCTTGAAGGGAGGAGACAATACCAATGTTCCAAACCTTTGAGGTAGAAGTCAGAAAGGACAAAGTCTTAAGGGCCCAAAACCCAACAGTGCGTTCATGATCTGAGAGACTGTGAAGATCTGCTGCAGGCTCCATGGCATATATGTCTTTGAAAGTAGTGGTTTTCCTTAAGGCTGGCAGCGGTACAGTGCTGAAAGGTGGAACCAGAGATACAGCTGAATAGGTTGCTCTAGGAGGGTCTTCCAAATATTCAGAAGCAGCAATATCAACATTAAGATTTGCAGCAGGGACTTCAGGAGTCACAAATGTTGCAAGGACACCCTGAGTAGCAGGGAGTTCAGAAGCCACAGCAGCCGGAAGATCATGAATATCAGTCAGAAGTTCAGGTGATGTAGCAGCTGGGAGTATAGGTGTCACCAGAGTACCAGCGGGCAGGGACGCAACTGAGACTGAAGGAGTACAGTCTGGTAGTTTAGGTGCTGCAGAGGCACCAGCAGGAACACTCGTAGCTGTAGCCTTAATAGGAGAGCTGTTAACTGGCGTTGCAACAGGTATTGTTCTTGCAGGCAGAGAGGAAGGGGGTGCTTCAACTGCAGTAAGAGTGATTTGAGATGCTGCTTCAGTAGCAGATTTAGGAGTACTAGCAGGAAGAGCAGCAGAAATTGGGCTTGCAGATTCTGTAACAGGTAGCATGGCTGACGGAGGATATGGGAAGGGTAGGCTTTCTGATGGCTGGCCTTCAAAGTCTTGTGTGCTCCGGTGGATAGATGGGTCTGGGATATTGACTGTTGGCAAAGCTGGATTCCAGACAGGTACTGGGTATAGTTCAGGATCTGACACATGGTCTGGTGCACAAAAGTCCATAGAAGCAGAGTACCTCTCTGACTTGGTCACCTCTTTAGAGGCTGTAAGTGCGAGTAAAGGACCACCATCAAGGGTAAGAACGGGACAATCCTTTGACTCAGCAGGGTCTCCAGCCAGATGATTACACTTGATTTGTGGCGTAAAGGCAGTGTGAGTGATTTGGCCACCGAAGTAGTTAATTCTTCACTATCTGAGCAACAGCCTGAGTTACTGTGGCTAGTAAGTGAATTAGCTAAGTCAAACTTTAGAAGGTATGCATATGCCAAGTTCAGGTCTTCCATCTGCTCTGTATAAGTCTGTATCCTTTTCTGTATTACCCTTCCAGGCCTTATCATGCCAATCTCTAACGACAGAATGTCGGGTGTTGGGCATAGTGCCAGATGGTCTGGTAAATTGTGTAACTTTGCTAGATTCTTACTATGCAAATAGACAAATTCATCATAGAGGTCTTCGGTTTGTCTTTTAAGGCGTAAAAGTTGTTCTTGTAACAGGTATGTTCCATTAGCCTGTTCTACAGCTTCAGAATCTGGTGTAGCAGAAAATGTGGGTGTTGCAATGGGAACACTGACCTTAGAGTTATCATGGTTAGTAGTTACTGGGGAAGCATTAAGACAACCAATGGTCAGTATTGGTCTTTTGTACCCAGGACCAGCTGCACTAACCTCAGGATACTGAATGCCTTGTCCTGTTAAATGAGTGTTTCCCGCAGTCTGTGGAGGTTGTGTAGCTTGCCAAGCTGATCTTGATCATATCACTTTGGCAACAGCATACTCTGGTTGAGAGTCTGCCACAATCAGTGCAATATCCTTGGCTGTAGCAGTGTTACGACATTGGTCCTGAGACAGGGTGGCCTGGGATAAAGGAATAGAAGGTTCGTGTACCGGCTAAATGTCGAATGCAGTGTCAGAAGAAATGCCAGAAAATGCATGAGTGTTTTCCACTGGTTGGGCTAACACAATCTGCAGGAATTCATTTTCTTGCTGTAGTTCTTCCACAGATAGAGACTGCGGATCATAGTTGCAAATGTCATAATAGTTAAACATAGAAGGGTCAGCGAGCCAGTGAGTGTAGTACTGTGCTTGTAAACCTTTGTTTACTAGGGTGAGTCTGTCTTTTAAACTAGGGATTTTGTTTGCAGTCCTTAAGAAAGCTTTAGATTTTTGCAGAGGTTTCTTGAATCGAAAGGAAAGCATCCTTGGTATGTGTGTGCCTTTCCTGCCAATGGAACAAGAATTTATTTGCTCTTGCATTCTGTCAAGGATGGCACTCTGTCAAGAGTGGCACAGGGCCCCCAGGTAGGGTTTGGGTGGCTGTGTTGATGTAAGGTGACAGATAAGTACACACACACAGCAGGAAACTGATCAAGAAAGAAAAGTAGGCAACTGTAGTTGTGAACAGAAAGGGGCAGGAAATACAAAGATACAAACAAACTGGATTCCCTCTTGGGGTGTATGCAGATATGGAAAAAGAGTGTTCCACGGACCTTTGGAAACTCCAGCCTTCTGCAAGGATTACTATTACAGAGGCCCATTCTGTCTGCCCATGGCTGGGAACAACAGCTGTGGGTGTCTGTTAAACAGAAAACACGACAAGGGAAGGGGCAGAGGTTGCCTGCCGGAAACCAACAGTCAAGCTCTGTACAAAGGATCAGCCTAAGACACAAGAGAGACAAGAACAGAAATAACCATTGACAAGGAAGTCTAAGAGAAATCTAGCAGAAGGGAATGAAGGAAGAAACAGTACAATAGAAATGGGTAAACTAAAGGAGAGGACAGAGGAGTTAAGGAAGAGAAGGACAGGGATCAAGAACAAGGGGTTGCAAACAAGGAAGAGAGCAAGGGAGCAGCAGCCAGGAAAGAGGGGGGCTGCAAACAAGGTAGCAGGGCTGCAGTACCAAATGGTACAAGGTACAGAAAAACTGTAGTGGATTGCAGAGGACTGTAGTAGGCTGTTAGGCAGAGGGTCCAGAGGAGCAGGACTGAGAGCTGTAGTAAGCGGCAGACAGAGAGCCCAGAGGAGTAGGGCAGCAAGGAGCGAACCCAAAGGAACAGGGCGTAGAGGCAGAGAGACCCGAGGGTCAGGGCTGAAAGCAGAAGAGTAGCAGGCTGCAAGGCAGGTAGCCCAGCGGAGCAGAGCAGCAAGGAGCGAGCTCAGAGGAGCAGAGCAGCGAGGCAGGGAGCCCGGAAGGCTATGGCTGTAGGCAGCAGGGTGTAGCAGGCTGCAAGGCAGGAAGCCCAGAGGAGCAGGGCTGTGAGGCAGGGAGCCCAAAAGGCTAGGGCTGTAGGCAGCAGGGTGTAGCAGGCTGCAAGGCAGGGAGCCCAAAAGTATAGGGCTGTAGGCAGCAGGGTGTAGCAGGCTGCAAGGCAGGAAGCCCAGAAAGAACACTGGAACAAAAGCAGGAAAATGCAGCAGCAGGAACAGCATACAAATTCGAGACAAAAGACAACAAAAAAGGGCTGGGAGGACTCTTGATGCAAGAGACTGAGCTCCTGCAGGCAGCTGCTTAAATACCACCCTGCCCTGTACTGAGGCAGGCTAATTGGCAGCACCTGGAGCAGCACACCTGAATACAATCTGCCTCCTCCCTCTCTGGTCCTGAGATGGTGGAAGCAGCACTGATCCCTAAGGCTTCTGGGGATTGTGGTTCCAATGCTGACGTAAGGGAATGGCCAGGAATTGATAGCTGTAGCAAGGTGCATTGTCGTACATGTAGTTAGTTGAGTTATATAAGAAGGCACCAAAGTCACGCAAATGGGAATTAAGTACCAAAGTGTGGATAGGGGTTGTTCCAAGAGTATTCTGAAGATAAATGAATAACAAATAGTCCATGATGGTTGCCAATGTGTGCGCCCATGGCACAGGCATGACATTATGAGACCCATTGTATTATTTCAAATCTTATTCTGAGAATTGCTTTTCTTTTTGGAATCAGACAATCAATGTCAATTTGTGTCTATACGGTGAGGCATATTGCATTTTGCTTTGGGTAAACCAGCTGCATGCGTCCTATTTCATGATTTATTATTTTAAATAAAACAGAATATTCTGATTTAAAAAAAGGCTTTTCCTTGTCCTAGGTTGTTGGGTGGTATTGTCATAGTGTAGGTATTAGATCTGTTATATTTTGCCTTAAATGAATCAATCACTAGAAATATAAACATGTTCCTTGCATTGAAGTCTTTACCAGTGCCCTTCTCACCTAAAGATATGATATTTTTCTCACACAGTAAGTGATGTCGCCCTTTTCGCTCTCGAAAATATAAGTGATCTGATGCTCTTCTCCTACTGTAAGGAATTTCCCTCCATTTTCTCTCTTCAAAGTTTAAGGGATATTGTGCCCTTCTTACCTAAGATATATATTGTCCTTATATATATGAAATAGAATTGGAACAGTTGGCAAGT
Organism: Ambystoma mexicanum; assembly: GCF_040938575.1. Taxonomy (NCBI): domain Eukaryota; kingdom Metazoa; phylum Chordata; class Amphibia; order Caudata; family Ambystomatidae; genus Ambystoma; species Ambystoma mexicanum. The sequence continues at coordinate 852,827,307 of NC_090932.1, read as the reverse complement.
CTTAAGGCACTGAACATGATTCCCAAAAGGATCGAAATCTTTCCAGATTACTTTGCGCTGACTCCACAAAGTCTTGTTCTGTGCCTTTACCTAGCACAGAACAAGGTGCTTCCAGGTCTTCATTGCAAGCTCTCTAGCCCACTAGCAACCCCAGCCTCCAAGGTATTCCTTGTAGTTCTTGCTTGGCCTATCTCAGCTCCTCCACATGCTCTCACCCAGCTCTTTCCCTCTATCCAGTTGTGGTCCAGTTCTCCTCTCTGCTCTTACCCTGATCTCCTGGATCCTCATATTTCTTTTTACCTGTTTCATGTTCTCTCTGAGATATAGATTGCTCAGATATATGCAGTGTTTGTATGCAGCCCAAATCCAGCCTGCACTGGCATGTCAGTGCTAGCGGCTTTGAACATTTTCCAGTGTACCACCACATCTGGCGGATTCATCATCATCAGGGGGACAGAAGCAGGGGTCTGTGGGCTGACCAAGAACAATTCGGGCCTGGGTCACTGGCATGGTGGTCATCTCATGCGGGGTCATAGGGCATACCTTCCTGGGCCTGTGTTGTGAGGCACAGAGATGTCAGACACTGGAAGTGGTACGCCAGGAGTAGAATCCGGGGCCTCTACTGTTTAATGAAGGGGCTTGATCAGCAGTTCCCACAGGGACCGCACCACCTGAAACACGTGTCGGAGGCGTGGGTCATGCTCTAGCACCTGGGTGTACTGGGGAAGTGAAATCAGCAGTCTGTTTCCAGAGTCGCTCGTGCAGGGCCTGCAGTACTGGAAGGGACTGGCGGGATAGAGACATGGTCACTGGCAGAGGTGGTTGATGGTCACGGTGGAGCCAGTGCCAGGTCACAGAAGATTGGGCGCAGCAGATTTGGTGTCCTGAGGGGTGTAGGGACCTTGCAGCAGTGTGCTGCATGGATCCACACCATCAGTCCAGTGCACTTCAGGGCAGTGTGGGTCATCCATAGGAACTGGTAGGGTCTGCACCACCTCAGCTGGAGTGCTGATTTCCGTGGATGAACCTTTATCAGGAGCCAGTCCCTGCACTGTAGAGAATAGCAGGGTTCAGTAGCTGGTTCAGGCAGGGCAGCTGGTATGTGAGTATGGAAAGAGAGAACTGTTTTAATCAACATGTACCAGTATGCGAGCACCATGTCATCCTCTAAATGCATGTTCAAGAGATGTGGAGAAGTTGGCGAGTGGTTCTCACTCTCATGGGGCGACCTGTAAGTATCTCAAGAGAAGACAGTTTATGTTTGCGCTGGGGATTATTGTGCCTGGCAAACAGGGCTAGGAGCAGTGCCTTGGGTCATTTCAGCCTGGTCTCATGACACACTTTGGACAGGCGGAGATTTAAGTCTACATTGCAGCACTTTACATGAGCTCTTAAACTGAGGGTGGTAAGTGCAGTGAAACTGCTGGGCTATTCCTAGGGCATATCTGTTCTCTGGGGTAACTAGATTGAGAGTGCGCTGAGACTCTTATTGTATGGTTGAGTTTGGTTGTCACCTAATCTAAGTAATTACTGAGAATGGGAATGACAGCTGAGAGTGAAGTGGAACTGAGAGGCTACCCAAGCGTCGGATTATTAGAGTATGAGATTGATAATTCCACAAATACGCACTGTACATTATAAGTATTAGTTCAGCCAATGTCAATTTGCAAATATGGATCACTTTTAATATGTATAGTTCCCAAAAACTAAAATTTAATAGTACCTCCAGTGCTAGACAATTATCCAGTCAGGACATTATACATATTTCACAAGATGCCAAACGGGTGCCAGAAAATGTGCCAAAAAAATGGTCAACACGTGTTTCGACCTGTTCGGTCTTCCTGTGGGCACAAAACAATATTCTTAATAGTAGCGTGTTGTTAGGACCTATTCAATTGCTTTTTGGGTGGCGTGAGTCCATGGGATTCTGTATGTTCCTCAAATTTATTTGAATTCCCACTGGCCCTGTTGCCAATAATTTGTTATCAACACCGGTCCCAATTAATAGAGTTTTGTAGTTTCATAGTTCAGTGACAAATTAGGTGTGCTGTTTCCAATTGTTAGTTTGTGTCTGTAACGTCTATGTCTCTGTATGATCTATTCTTTGCCAGTAAATAGCACAATACGTTCTTGTTGTCTGTTTAATAGTAGCACGCTGTCATGATGCCTACCCCCGGTGACCCAGACCAAGTCCAGCAAACCCCGGAAGCAGGCATCAAGTTATCCCAAGCAAGCGCAACAACCCCTGCTAGGGGCTATTTGGGTGCAGTCCTGGCGTCTATGGCTCATGTGGAGTGTCAGGCTCATGTGGAGAGTCAGTCCTGGCGCCATAGGCTCATAGATTAAAACTTACCTGATGCAGACCATGCTGCAAGAGCTCCAAGCCAAAAGAGGCTTGGAAGTGACTACTTTACCTAGGGACTATTTTTTTACTCGGGTGGGGCTGGGGAGGAATACTTACGTGGGACTACTTTGGAGGCTATTTAAACCATGCCAGAAGAGCAGCACACGCTTCGCGTTATTCTGCATACAGCAGCGTAACGCTCACCGTGCCTGCAAGTCTGCATCCAGTCTTTTGCCATGCCCGCCTCGAGTCTGGAGCTCCTAGAAAAAGGGAGAAAGAAGGAGAAAAGGTTAGAACAAGAGCAATGCCTTCGATCCTTACCTGAATTCCCGATCCATCGCACCTTCGAGCTGGAAGAAAGAAGTTATTTTAAGCGCGTCGCCTCGCCTGCTGCAGCGCCGCGCTGAACTCACCGGCCTTCGCAGCATCTTTACATTCCACCGCATCCTCTTGCATGTTCCCACCGCACTCCGGCACCTAAGGGGACGACAAGAACAGCAAGGTGAGCCAAGGGAATACACAGAGGCAATATTAGTTAACCCCCATAGACTTACCTGATTTTACCACCGGGGGTACTATTTCTCTTCACGGGTCGGCGCAGCTTCCACTGCATCTTCGCCGAACCCCGGCCCCTAAGGGGAAACAAAAGGACAGCAAGGTGAAACCAAAGGACAAACAAGGGGAAACCTCCTCACCACAATAGACTTACCTGATTTTACCGCCGGAGGCATTATTCCCCGAGACTTCATACTTTCTCCCAGCGCCTGAATAAGGGAGATAGCAACAGGATACATATTGACATTATTTTATCGAACTGCGTTGGATAATACAAATCCTTCCCTGAATATTACCGGTTGCCACGAGGAACTCTTCGCTAGGGTCAAGCTGCAACCTGCAAGGAATCGGACAAGAGTGAAAGTCAGACATTTGAACTCTTACGAACTGCATACTTACGGCGTCTTGCCGGGAATCTCAGAGTCAATATTGTTCTGGAACTCACCAATTCCTTCGAGCCAGTGAAGCAACTGGTTATCTACGCACCCCTGCGCTCAATGCAGGATGGAGAGCTCATCTCTCCAAACCATCAGGTGAGACTATAAGAGGGGACATCAAAGGTGATCAGTGGGGAGAACAGCAGGAGTGGGGGGGTTAACGGTCAACTCCACGGGTGGTTAATTCCCTTTCTCCATTTGCAGAAGAATATTCCTACGGGCCAAGCAAACGAAGCTAGGTGGGCCAGTCCAGTCCGTCATCTCGGCACTATGCATCACATTGGTGGAGACCGCAGCTGTCCAGTTCAGATCGACGCCCCTGTGGGAGCCAGGTGAGCGTAACAGGATGCAAAGCCTACCCACAAATTCCCACCCGGGCGTTATGGATACCTCAGAAACTGACCAATTGGCCCAATTACTATGGGAACTAAGGGCTGAAGTGCATTCTGCCCGTCAAGAAACCAATGCTCTTAGGAGAGAACTGATTTTGTCAAAGGAGCGAACTGATGACCTTGCTAGGCAACTACTGCAAAGCCAGGCTGGACAAGCACCCCTAACAGGTTCCGGGGGAAATCCAGCTCCTGTGTTATCAAGTAACCCTGTGCAAATAAACCTACCAGGACATATTCCATTAGCTCCGCCCGAATGCTTTCCAGGAGTACCCAAAAGGTTTGCCGTGTTTATGAACAATGCCGCTTGCACTTTTTATGCAGACCTGGAGCCTTCCCAAACGATCAAGCCAAGGTAGCCTTTGTATTGTCATATCTCAGAGGCAGTGCAGCTGATTGGTCAATTCCAATAGTTACTCAGGATGACCCAATTCTTCGGGATTTTCAGGGCTTTCAAATGAGCATGGAAAGACTATTTGCCCGGCACTCCCAAGGACAGGCCCTGGATAACAAACTTTTGTCCCTACGAAAGGGTAACCAGGACCTTCTATCCTACATCGCGACCTTTAATAGGTTGATAGTGGAAACTAGATGGCCTGAGGTAAAACGAATCACGTTATTTCATCGAGGGCTTCGAGGAGAACTCAAGGATGTTTTGGCTCAAGTCGTGAACCCACCTCAAGACTGCGCTGAATATATAGACTTAGTGGTCCAGTTAGATCACAGACTTCAGAACAGAAAGGCTGATCGAGCTAAGTTTGAGAATCGGGTGTTGGTTAAAACCCACGCTAACCCCAAAGGAGCAGATGCTTCAGAACCCATGCAAATGGGAGGGGTTAAAGGGCCTTAACCCAGAAGGAAAGAGAAAGGAGACGGCAAATGCAATTGTGTCTATATTGTGGAACTTCTGGGCTTTTTCTACGGGATTGCCCTGTAAAACCACCCAGGAAGGTGGTAGATGCTGCTGCTAAAAGCCATAAGGAGTCAGACTCGGGAAACGACCACACCCGACAAGCGTAGAGGTCTGCTTGCCGAGCTTGAAGAAGGATACTCAGACCTCGCATTTCATCATACCAATGGTCCTCGTAGATCCAAGGCAGCCATCGCGTATGCACGCAGTAAGGGCATACATTGATAGCAGGGCCATAGGAAACTATGTGGACTACGAATTGGCTTCCAGGATGAATCTACCTCTCCGCCGAAAAACCACCTCAAATGTCATCACCACAGTCGATGGAACTGAAATTGCCTCTGGGCCCGTAACTCATTCCACCGCAGAGATGACACTATTGGGTCAGGATGGGCATCGCAAGACTATTGTGTTTGATCTAATCAAAGCCCCACAGTTCCAAATAATACTGGGGAAACCTTGGTTATAAACATATAATCCTTGTATTGATTGGCGAGAGAAGAGAATAACCTTCCCGGATTGTGCACAAACCTGTTACCCAAAGAAAAATCTGAACGCAGGCCTGGCCACAGTAACCACAGCAGTCATGCAACTACCTCCAGAATACCAAGAATTCCAGGATGTCTTCCAAAAAGAACAGGCAAACACCTTACCACCTCACAGATTGTACGATTGTCAAATCGATCTTATACCCGGTGCACAGCCCCCTTGTAGCAGGATCTATGCCCTTACAGAACCTGAGAAACTTCACCTACGACAATACTTAGACTAGTACCTTGCCAATGGCTTCATTCACCCATCCAAGTCCCCTGCATCTTCAGCTTTGTTCTTCGTGCCCAAAAAGTTACGTGACCTAAGAACGTGCATAGACTACCATGCATTGAACCAGGTAACTGTTAAGAACCGATACCCATTGCCTCTGATCCCTGAACTACTAGACCAAGTGAAGGACGCTTGCATATACACTAAGTTAAATCTCCAGGGGGCATACCATCTGGTACGTGTAAAAGAGGGCGACGAATGGAAGACTGCTTTTCGCAACTAAGTATGGGTTATTCGAATACCAGGTGATGCCTTTCGGGTTGTGCATGCACCAGCAGCCTTCCAATACTTCATGAACGATGTCCTTCGTGAACTCATTGATGTTTGTGTTGTCGTATATATCGATGATATACTAGTATACTCCTCTTCAGTATCTGACCATGTGAAGCACGTCCGAGCAGTCCTTGAGAAATTGGGCCAGCACAAACTATATGCAAAACTGGAAAAATGCGTTTTTCATGCGACAGAAGTTGAATTCCTTGAGTTTATCCTGACCCCAAAAGGAGTCCGAATGGACTCACGAAAGGTGGACGCAATCCTTAAGTGGCCATCACCAAGTTCAGTTAAAGGAGTACAAAGCATGCTCGGCTTTGCCAATTTCTACCACAGATTCATCCCGGATTTTTCACATGTTGTACATCCCATCACAGCACTCTTGCGAAAAAATAAACGCTTTATCTGGACTGAAGAAGATGAAAATGCCTTCCAAGAGCTGAAAGCGAAATTCACGTCTGCACCTGTATTAAAGCACCCACGCCCTGAACTTCCATACATAGCGGAAACTGATGCATCCAGTCTAGCCATGGGAGCTGTCCTGTCTCAAAAGGACCCTGAAACTGGCCAGCTTCACCCAGTAGCATTTTGGTCCAGAAAGTTCTCGGCACCCGAGTTAAACTATGCGGTTACCGACAAGGAGTTATTAGCCATTAAATCCGCCTTCAATGCTTGGCGGCACTATCTTCTCGGTGCCAGGCATACCATTACTGTGATCACCGAAACTTACAGTATTTAAAGACAGCCAAGGCCCAATCGTCACGCCAACTACGATGGGCATTGTTCTTTGCTGAGTTCGATGTCGTGATAACCTATCAACCAGGTTGTAAGAATGGTAAAGCAGACGCCTTATCCCGAATAGGGATGGGAGTGGCAGAAGTGAACCCAGAACCAGTACCTATAATTTCCGAACAAAGGATTCTTGGCCTAACTACTCTACAGACACTAGAGGACATTCAGGTAAAGATCCAGCAACTCTTTGATCCTACAGCCCTGCAGGACTGGGTAAAGAAAGGCCCGGACTACTCTGTCACCAATGACCTGCCTTATTACCAAGGGTGGCTATTTCTGCCACACAAGGAACTACAAGAGCTAGTCATTTCCCGTTATCATGATACCCTAATGGAGGGGCACTGAGGTATTGCAAAAACTGAAGCTAAAATTAAAAGACAATTCTGGTGGCCAACCTGGCGAAAGGATATTAAATTGTTTGTGATGTCTTGTGGCATTTGCGCCCAAAACAAAAGTCAAAAGAAAAGACCAGCCGGACTCTTAAAACCTTTAGAAATTCCGCCTACACCATGGCACACCTTATCATTAGAGTTTATTACTGATCTACCCCCATGCAATGGATTTAACACCATTCTAGTTATTGTGGATCTTTTTCCAAGATGGGCCACTTTATTCCTTTAAAAAGATTACCTTCAGCTTCAATTCTGACCAAGGAGTTCCTCGAAAACATTGTTCGCATACACAGATTTCCGTCCGTATTGGTCTCTGACCGGGGCAGTCAATTCATTTCACATTTTTGGAAAAAATGCAGTCAATTGGCGCAAATCGATGTGAGGTTATCGACCAGTCACCACCCCCAAACCGATGGTCAAACGGAGAGGACCAACCAGACTCTCGAACAATACCTGCGTTGTATGTTACATCAGACTGAGAGTAATTGGAAAGACATTCTTTGGATCGCCGAATATGCATACAATAATTCAGTACACTCGGGAACTGGACAAAGCCCCTTTTATACCTTATATGGGCACCATCCTCGAACCTCAGACCTTGACTCACCCCAACACTTAGAAATGCCCGCAGTGGACCATCTGCATGCTACGATTATACAAGCCTTTAAGGAAGCAACTGCACATTTAAAACAGGCAAAAGAAAAATACAAGAAAGATGCTGATCGGCATAGAAGTGATACTCCACAATACCAGATAGGGGACCAGGTATGGTTAGCCACAAAACATATACCTCTAAAGGGAACACAGACCTTTAACCCCAGATATTTGGGACCTTACTCTATTAAGGCCATTATCGACCCGGTGGCTGTCAAGTTGGACTTACCTGCTAATATGCGAATTCACCCCGTCTTTCATGTGTCACTTTTGAAGCCAGTGCAACCAGGGACAAGACTAACCAAGCCACCAGATCCCATCCTTGTAGACGGGGAACCCGAATTTGAAGTTAAGAACATCCTGGACTCCAAGCTGATAAAGTCAAAACTTTTTTATTTAATCGACTGGAAAGGTTACGGACCACAGGAAAGGTCATGGGAACCTAGTGACCATGTTCATCCACCCCGATTGGTGAAAATATTCCACCGAAATTTCACAGACAAACCGAAACCACAGGGAAGAACGACTTTAGGAGGGGCCTTGGGGGGGAGTGCTGTCATGATGCCTACCCCTGGGGACCCAGACCAAGTCCAGCAACCCCAGAAGCAGGCATCAAGTTATCCCAAGCAAGCCCAACAACCCCTGCTAGGGGCTATTTGGGTGCAGTCCTGGCGTCTATGGCGCCAGGCTCATATGGAGAGTCAGTCCTGGCGCCATTGGCGCCAGGCTCATAGATTAAAACTTACCTGATGCAGACCATGCTGCAAGAGCTCCAAGCCAAAAGAGGCTTGGAAGGGACTACTTTACCTAGGGACTATTTTTTTACTCGGGTGGAGCTGGGGAGGAATACTTACCTGGGACTACTTTGGTGGCTATTTAAACCACGCCCGAAGAGCAGCACACGCTTCGCGTTATTCTGCATCCAGCAGCGTAACGCTCACCGTGCCTGCAAGTCTGCATCCAGTCTTCTGCCACGCCTGCCTCGAGTCTGGAGCTCCTAGAAAAAGGGAGAAAGAAGGAGGAAAGGTTAGAACAAGAGCAATGCCTCTGATCCTTACCTGAATTCCTGATCCATCGCGCCTTTGAGCTGGAAGAAAGAAGTTATTTTAAGCGTGTTGCCTTGCCTGCTGCAGCGCCGCGCTGAACTCACCGGCCTTCGCAGCATCTTCACATTCCACCGCATCCTCCTGCATGTACCCGCCGCACTCCGGCACCTAAGGGGACGAATAGAACAGCAAGGTGAGCCAAGGGAATACACAGAGGCAATATTAGTTACCCCCCATAGACTTACCTGATTTTACCACCGGGGTTACTATTCCTCTTCACGGGTCGGCGCAGCTTCCACTGCATCTTTGCCGAACCCCGGCCCCTAAGGGGAAACAAAAGGACAGCAAGATGAAACCAAAGGACAAACAAGGGGAAACCTCCTCACCACGATAGACTTACCTGATTTTACCGCCGGAGGCATTATTCCCCGAGACTTCATACTTTCTCTCAGCGCCTGAATAAGGGAGAAAGCAACAGGTTACATATTGACATTATTTTATTGAACTGCGTTGGATAATACAAATCCTTCCCTGAATATTACCGGTTGCCATGAGAAACTCTTCGCTAGGGTCAAGCTGCAACCTGCAAGGAATCGGACGAGAGTGAAAGTCAGACATTTGAACTCTTATGAACTGCATACTTACGGCGTCTTGCCGGGAATCTCAGAGTCAATATTGTTCTGGAACTCACCAATTCCTTCGAGCCATTGAAGCAACTGGTTATCTATGCGCCCCTGCGCTCAATGCAGGATGGAGAGCTCATCTCTCCAAACCATCAGGTGAGACTATAAGAGGGGACATCAACGGTGATCAGTGGAGAGAACAGCGGGAGTGGGGGGGGTTAATTCTCAACTCCACGGGGGGTTAATTCCCTTTCTCCATTTGCAGAAGAATATTCCTACGGGCCAAGCAAACGAAGCTAGGTGGGCCAGTCCAGTCCGTCATCTCGGCACTACGTGTCACATTGGTGGAGACCGCAGCTGTCCAGTTCAGATCGACGCCCCTGTGGGAGCCAGGTGAGCGTAACACACACAAGCATTGTCATTGTTTGCTGCTGGGAGGAGATACCCTTTACGGTTGCTAAGTATGCTCTGGGTCCCGTGTTCCTAAAGACTGCTTGCTGGTGCGTTTAGGAACACGGAGGATGCAATGGGCGTGGCTATTTGATTCTTAGAATTCGACCATACAGACTATTTTAGAACACAGCACTAAATCGTCATGGGGAACTTATCGATTTAGAAACAGCCTGTTTGGTACATAATATTAAGAGATACAACTGGACGGGACTCGGAGCATACCTAGCAACCATAAAATGTATCTCCTTTCTTGCCCCATTTCTTTTAATGCAACACATTTGTATTACTTCACTGTGCTTCTATTGGCTTGAGGTATGACTTGTTCAAATTTTCCCCATTCTGCTCTCCCTTATATGGGGTCCGGTTCAAGTTCTGCCATTGTGCTTGTTTCTTTAATATTTATTTGCTTAGGGTTATATTTGTTCCAACCTCCCCCATCCAGGCATCCCATATATGGAGACTTGTTCAAGTTCTGCTTTTGTACTTCATGCGTTCGGTATTCAAATATTCGTATTTGTTTTGCAGGCTTATATGCCTGTAGGTACACCCCGGGATCCCCTATGGCTTAGGATGGACTCACTAGTGTTTCGTAGTATTTCTGACCCCTGGCACATCATCACGGTGAAGCTTCCTCTTAGAGACAACCTGTGTTGCTCTGCAGACCTTCTTTTGGCTCTCGCCACAACTTCCAGCCAACCCGCCGGCTTTTTTCTGTAACCGGGATCAAAGACTGCTCCCTTTCAGCTCGACCGCATCTCCGGTAGTTCTGCCGTTGCTGCCGGTATCTGACGGTCTTCCAGCTGTACCTGCAGCATCTCTCCGGATCTCACGCCACGCTGGTAGGTAGCTTAGGCACTTGCAAGCTGCCCTCTGAAATTGTCTGCCTTCTTGTTCTCCGCCTGTACGGTCCTTTCTCAAACTGCTTCCTTCTCCTGCTCTCTCTACAGTCAGAGTGTGGACAGAATCTTTAAATGTCCTGCAGATTTGTGATCTTTCAAACAACTAGTCGGCACATTAAATTTTAGTTTTCTTCAATCGGCATTAACTCCTCATCCCAGTACTTGAGGCTTTATGGGAGTTGGAGTTCACATAATTTTCAAGATTTTTACATTGATATTGTTTAGAATGTTTACTTAAGCACACATTAGAAGCAGGAGATGTTAGGTTTGGGTTATCTGTATGTGAGGTATTAATGGTATCTTTACTAGAATGATTTGCATGAAGGGGTTTTTGGGTTTTACAATGAGAGGTATCTATATGGTGACAGCACATCATCAAGAACTTAGAATTTATGAGTTCTTCTTTTCTAGTAAGGGAATAATATCGCATCTCTCCTGCTGGGGTCACCACCTCTCTCTGACAGCCGTCTGCTCCTATTTGATCCTCTGTCATAATACTACCACCAGGGTAAGGATCAGTTAGCGCAAATTGTTTTATCTGTACCTAGTTTATTTGCGCTTGTCCTATTTTAACTCTGATTCTCTATAAATATACAAGTTTGTTCTTCATAGCCACAGCCAAATTTAATTGAACACAATTATTTTTCACTGCCAGTTCATAGCCGCAGCAACACGTTTTCAACCTCTGGTCCTTGTCAAGGCTCACAAATGGCACAAACGATATCAATGCTATTAGATACACCACAGTGATAATAATGAATATTACATACCATCATTGCATAATTAGGTTTGTAGCGGGATAGAGAGCACATCAATAGGAGCAGAAGGATTAATAATGATTATGAATTAATATGTTGTGGTGAATCACATGAAAAACATGCACATCAATAAAATTGCATATCTCTACATGTCTGTGTTGTCCAATCTTTAATTATTTAAAACGTCGATGTGCTGGCATCATGCTCTTATTACATGGTTCCCATAATTTGGGCTTCAATCACCATACACCATGTGTAAGTCCCTTATTTATTTGTATTGTTTTTACTTTTTTGTGATATAGTTTGAAACAAACCTTTCACACAACCAAGAAAAGGAAAGATTCTGGTGCAAATCTAAATTACAAACCATACATCCATGCAATGGAATGCCAATATGTCTAATATATAAAAGTGAGGGTAACATCTGGCTATTTGTACAGTGATGTCAATCATTTCAGCTACTTATTTCCAGAATAGAGGATGCCTTCCTCAACAAGAGTGTAAAGTAGATAATACACACTTCACTCTTTCCGCTCAGAAACAATTCCCATTCTCCATTCGTTCTTTTGACATCATCATGTTCATGGCCAACTGTGTGGTTTGTCTCAGTGTGCCCGACGCCTCACACTCAAACTGAAGATGTTTCACTGTTTCCAGAATCCCTGCCCCACTCAGTTGGCATTCCCTACTTTCCCCCGGAAGACCGTACCATGCGCCCTCCATCTCGCTTGTTTTGACAATGTTGAATTTCAGTTTAATATAGTCCAAGACAAGAGAGTTGCCTATGAATTGATGGATGTATGGGGGTGATGTGTTCCGATGCTGCATGTACTGATAGAATTCCAGGGCGTGGTTTTTGGTAGAGATATTTACCATAGATTGCTCGTGACCACTTTCACTCAACATTGCCTGAAGTTGCTTCTTGAAAGTGCACAACGTCATGTCCGGTGTTTAATAACCCTGCTGTGAACAGTGATTCATGGGTGTACTTATTTTAGCCAGATTGCTCGGTGGCATTGTTGCTGTTCGTGTGAGCGTGACCATATGTATGAGACTCATAAATGACTGGGCCGGTGGATTTGCCAATTTCCAGGCTGTGGTCAGGCAACAAAGTTGAATTCTTGTCATGATCTCTGCTTCCAAAAGATCAGGACTTGCCCGACTCCCTTGGAAGCAGACCCATAACCCCGGTTCCGAGTGCCAGCCAGTCCCAATTGGGACCTTTTGGACCCTGTCCTGGCGCCAGTGGCACCAGGCTCATAAAGATGCCCAGTCCCAGCGCTGGAAGTGCCGGGCTCATAATGCTTGGGTGGACTTACCTGCAGCAGACCATGCTGCTTACTTACCTGCCAGTTGAACCCCTGATCCTCTTCTGTTTGGGACTACTTTTCCTGTTGGGTGGGGCAGGAGCCACTCCCTAGGTTCAGAACACTGGAACTCTTCTGGAAAGCAGGAACTCTTTTCTTACCTAGGCGTGGCTGTGGAAGGAGACACCTAAGCACTACAGGAGGCTATTTAAACCACACCCGATGGATGAATCTTGCTTTGTGTTATTCTGCATTCTCTGCAGCAGAACGCTCATCGTGTCTTCTGCTTCTGATCCTGGGCCTAAGGGAACAAAGGCTTACCATCCTGGAATCCAGTCTTCAGCAGCACCTGTAAAGAAAAAGAAAGAACAGGTTAGCACTACGGTCTTCAGTGGCAGCGCATCTCTTACCTGGTCCATCGGTTGTCACCAACGCCTCGCGCTGCATTCCGGCATCTGAAAGACAAAGGCTTACCTACTCTTCGCATGCTCCGGAGGTCTTCGCACTGCATTCCGGCATCTGAAAGACAAAAGCTTACCAGCTCTTCGCACGCTCCGGAGGCCTTCGGCGCTGCATCCCGCATCTGAAAGACAAAAGAAGGTGCGTTTAAAGACATTGGGCAACTTTATTACTCACGTGCCATTACTCCTTCCCACGCCGAATCCAGTGGGTATTCCAGCACCCTTCAGCTTCTCTAAAGCTCCGAACTTGTACCTGCAAGATAAAAGGGACAGTTAGTGCGCATCGTGAAGCAGGCTACAAGCGCTTACTTACGTGCTTCCAGGCGCTTCTATTCCTCACGCGGGTTCGATCCTCAACTCTCATCAGCCCGCCATCCGCCATCGCCGGAACCCTGCAAAACAAGAGATATCATTACAAAAGACTTTTAAGACATTTGAAGTGCCCAGAACTTACCGTTCGTGCAGTTAACGACGGACAGCAGTCCTCTGAGGTCAAGAGGCCTGCACCCTTATCCATTGAAGAAACTGGTTACGGCACCCTGCCCCGAGGCAGATGGAGAGCTCGGCGTTCACTTACCTAAGGTGAGGGCGTTAACCTTTGGGGTTCTACAGGAGAAGAGAAAGGGAAGAGGAGAGAGGCACCCAATAACCCCAGTTCATTAATCCCATATTTTCTATCTGGAGACATCTTACTCTTCGAGTCAGACATACAGTGCACAGAGGTCCAGCCCAAAGAGCCAACCGTGTGTTACACATCACCTTTGAAGATACGGCATTCACCCAGTCAAGACCGGCGCCTCTGCGGGAATCAGGTGAGCGTTACAGAACACAAAGCCTACCGCAAAACTCCCACCCAGGCGCTATGGAAACCTCGGATACCGACCAGCTAGTCCAGTTACTTGGGGAACTAAGAGCAGAAGTGCATGCAGCCCGTCAGGAAACGAATGCTCTAAGAAGGGAACTGATTATTTCCAAGGAGCGAACAGACGATCTCGCTAGACAATTGCTACAGTCACAAGCCGGACAAACTCCGTTACCCGCATCAGGGGCAAATCTTCCTTCAACATCCTCTACGAACCCAGTGCAGATCAACCTACCTGGGAATCTACCTCTGGCTCCGCCCGAACGATTTTCTGGTGACCCAAAGAGGTTTGCAGTATTTATTAATCAGTGCCGGTTGCACTTCTTATGCCGGCCAGCAGCCTTTCCAACTGATCAAGCTAAGGTAGCTTTCGTGCTTTCGTACCTTAGTGGCAATGCGGCAGACTGGTCGATCCCTCTAGTTAATCAAGATGATCCGGTTCTCCATGATTTTCAAGCTTTTCAGCTCAGTATGGAAAAACTGTTTGCAAGACATGCACAGGGGCAGGCCTTGGACAATGAGCTCCTTTCATTGCGACAGGGTAATCAAGACCTTTTGGCTTATATTGCGTCTTTCAACAGACTGATAGTGGAAACTCGATGGCCTGAGGACAAAAGGATTACGCTGTTTTATAGAGGTCTACGTGGAGAGCTCAAAGATGTGTTAGCCCAAGTAGTGAATCCCCCGCAAGACTGTTCGGATTATATTGACTTAGTCGTTCAAATTGACCACAGACTGCAGAACAGGAAGGCCGATCGTTCCAAGTTTGATGCTCGAGTATTTTCCAAACCACCAACTCCTACCAAAGGAGTAGACTCCGGGGAACCCATGCAAATAGGGGGCCTGAAAGACCACTAACACAAAAGGAGCGGGAAAGGAGAAAACAGCTGCAATTATGCCTCTATTGCGGAAACTCGGGGCACTTTCTTCGAGACTGTCCGGTGAAACCAGCCAAGAAGGCAGTAGGAGCTGCAGTTACCAGGGTCACAAACTCTGAGCAGGAAAACGACCTCGCCCGACAAGAAAAGAGGTCCTCTTGCCGAGCGTTAAAACCAGTTCAGTGACCTCGCATTTCGTGATACCTATTGTCCTCATTAGCCCTGAACATCCGGATCGATTACATGCGATTGAAGCTTACGTCGACAGCGGTGCCATCGGCAATTATGTGGATCATGAAATGGTTTTGAGGATGAATCTGACTCTTTGTCCAAAGGCTGTAAAGGACGTCATTACTACGGTGGATGGTACAGAGATAGCCTCCGGACCAGTAACGCATACCACCCAAGAAGTGACGCTAGTAAGTCAAGATGGACACCATGAGAAGATCGTGTTCGATGTGATCAAGGCCCCTCAGTTCCAGATTATTCTAGGAATTCCTTGGTTAGAGAAGCAGAATCCTCAGATCGATTGGCGAGCAAGAACAGTTCAGTTTCCAGAATGTGTCTCTACTTGTCACCCTCGACCTGGTGTTGCACTGGCAGCAATTTCCTCGGAGGCTCCCCAGTTACCTCCTGAATACCTAGAATTCCAAGATGTTTTCCGGAAGGATCAGGCTAACTCTCTACCTCCTCATAGGTCTTATGACTGCCAGATAGACCTGATATCTGGATCTACTCCTCCTTGTAGTAGAATTTATGCCCTCACCGAGCCTGAGAATCTTCACCTCCGACAATACCTGGATCAATACCTAGCGAATGGGTTTATTCGTCCTTCCAAGTCCCCTGCTTCCTCAGCTTTGTTCTTCGTTCCAAAAAAGAAGGGGACCTTAGAACTTGTATAGATTATCGCGCCCTGAACCAGATCACCGTTAAGAATAGATATCCGTTACCTTTGATCCCTGAACTCCTGGACCAAGTCAGAAAAGCATGCATATATACAAAGCTGGATCTTAGAGGAGCCTACCACTTGGTACGAGTAAAAGAGGGCGATGAATGGAAGACGGCCTTCCGCACCAAGTATGGGCTATTTGAATATCAGGTCATGCCCTTCGGACTTTGCAATGCCCCGGCCGCCTTTCAATATTTTATGAACGATGTCCTCAGAGAGCTCATAGATGTGTGTGTTGTTGTTTACATTGACGACATCCTCGTTTATTCTTCATCGGAAACTGAACATCGGAAACACGTGAAAATGGTCCTCGAGAGATTGCGTCAACACAAACTTTTCGCTAAGTTGGAAAAATGTGTTTTCAACGTGACTGAAGTTGAATTCTTGGGATTCATATTATCACCTAGCGGAGTGCGTATGGATTCAAAGAAGGTCGATGCAATTCTCAAATGGCCATCGCCATCCTCCGTAAAAGGTGTTCAAAGCATGTTAGGCTTCGCTAACTTTTACCGCAGGTTTATCCCCGAAATCTCTCGAATAGTCCAGCCCATCACCGCCTTGTTAAAGAAAAACAAACGTTTTGAATGGTCTACCGAGGCGGAACAAGCTTTCCAGAATTTGAAGACTAGATTTATCTCTGCACCGATCTTAAAACATCCTCGCCCAGAACTCCCCTACATCGTTGAAACTGATTCTTCGAGCCTTGCCATGGGGGCAGTTCTATCACAAAAGGACCCAGTAACCAATCAGTTGCATCCCGTGGCATTTTGGTCCCGCAAATTCTCGCCTCCTGAAATCAATTACACTATTACTGATAAGGAACTTCTAGCTATCAAGTCCGCCTTTAAGGCTTGGCGGCATTATCTTCTGGGGGCCCGACACACCGTTACTGTGATTACAGATCACCGAAACCTGCAATATTTGAAAACCGCAAAAGCTCAATCCTCTAGGCAACTCCGTTGGGCACTATTCTTTGCCGAGTTTGACTTCATAATTACCTATCGACCTGGTACAAAAAACGGTAAAGCTGATGCCCTTTCTCGGATGGGAGTGGAAGAACATTTGATCAATCCTAAACCTGTATGTAATCGCCACACAATCCATAGAGGAAGTTAAGGATAAAGCCAGGCTACTGGTAACTCCAGCAGACATACAGAATTGGCATCTGCAGGGAAAGGACTTTACGGTGAAGGACAACCTATTATATTTCCAAGAACGGTTATACCTGCCCAGCACAGATTTACAGAAAAAGGTAATCTCTTGTTATCACGATTCTTTAATGGAAGGACATCCCGGTAGGACCAAGACCTCGGAAAAGATCAACCGCTACTTCTGGTGGCCGTCTTGGAAAAAAGATATCAGAGACTTTATAATGTCCTGTGGAGTATGCGCCCAAAACAAGAGTCAAAAGGAAAAACCAGCCGGCCTCTTACGCCCTATTGACATCCCGCCTCGCCCTTGGCATACGCTTTCTATGGACTTCATCCCCTATCTACCTCCATGCTCCGGATACAATACGATCCTAGTAATCGTGGACCTATTCTCCAAGATGGCGCATTTCATTCCACTCAAAGGCTTACCAACAGCAGCAACTCTGGCCCGAGAATTTCTCGAAATCATCGTCCGACTGCACGGTTTTCCTTCAGTTCTAATTTCGGATCGAGGTAGTCAATTTATTTCTCATTTTTGGCGAAGTTGCTGTCGGTCGGCTCAAATTGATGTGAGACTTTCGACCAGCCACCACCCTCAAACCGACGGACATGCCGAGAGGACCAATCAAACTCTGGAACAGTATTTGCGCTGCATGCTACAACAAACTGAAAAAACTTGGAAAGATATCCTTTGGATAGCCGAATATGCCTACAATAACTCTGTCCACTCGGGAACTGGGAAGACCCCGTTTTTTCTTTTATACGGTAGTCACCCTCGAACCTCGGAGTTGGATCCACTCCAAGATCTTGGAACACCAGCAGTAGACCACCTGCATTCTACAATCACCCAAGCCTTTAAGGAAGCCGTTTCTCACCTTCAAGGGCTAAAGAACAATACAAGAAAGGAGCAGACCAACATCGGAAGGAAGCCCCCCAATATCAAGTAGGAGATCAAGTCTGGTTATCCACCAAATATCTACCTCTAAAAGGACCACGCACATTCAACCCAAGATACCTTGGTCCCTATTCCATCACTACCATAGTAAATCCAGTAGCGGTCAAGTTGGACTTGCCCCCTCACATGAAGATACATCCGGTCTTCCACGTCTCTCTATTAAAACCCGTGCAACCTCAAACCCGACTAACTACATCTCCAAAACCTATTCTATTTGATGGAGAACTCGAGTTTGAAGTCAAAAGCATCCTGGATTCCAAGATCTCCAAATCTAAACTATTTTACCTGATTGACTGGAAAGGCTACGGTCCCCAAGAAAGATCCTGGGAACCTGCAGAATATGTCCACGCGCCTCGTCTAATCAAAAGATTTCATCGAACATTTCCTAACAAGCCCAAACCCCCGGAGAAGCCCGGTTTGGGAGGGGCCTTGAGGGGGGGTGCTGTCATGATCTCTGCTTCCAACTTGCCCGACTCCCTTGGAAGCAGACCCATAACCCCGGTTCTGAGTGCCAGCCAGTCCCAATTGGGACCTTTTGGACCCTGTCCTGGCGCCAGTGGCACCAGGCTCATAAAGATGCCCAGTCCCAGCGCTGGAAGCGCCGGGCTCATAATGCTTGGGTGGACTTACCTGCAGCAGACCATGCTGCTTACTTACCTGCCAGTTGAACCCCTGATCCTCTTCTGTTTGGGACTACTTTTCCTGTTGGGTGGGGCAGGAGCCACTCCCTAGGTTCAGAACACTGGAACTCTTCTGGAAAGCAGGAACTCTTTTCTTACCTAGGCGTGGCTGTGGAAGGGGACACCTAAGCACTACAGGAGGCTATTTAAACCACACCCGATGGATGAATCTTGCTTTGTGTTATTCTGCATTCTCTGCAGCAGAACGCTCATCGTGTCTTCTGCTTCTGATCCTGGGCCTAAGGGAACAAAGGCTTACCATCCTGGAATCCAGTCTTCAGCAGCACCTGTAAAGAAAAAGAAAGAACAGGTTAGCACTACGGTCTTCAGTGGCAGCGCATCTCTTACCTGGTCCATCGGCTGTCACCAACGCCTCGCGCTGCATTCCGGCATCTGAAAGACAATGGCTTACCTACTCTTCGCATGCTCCGGAGGTCTTCGCACTGCATTCCGGCATCTGAAAGACAAAAGCTTACCAGCTCTTCGCACGCTCCGGAGGCCTTCGGCGCTGCATCCCGCATCTGAAAGACAAAAGAAGGTGCGTTTAAAGACATTGGGCAACTTTATTACTCACGTGCCATTACTCCTTCCCACGCCGAATCCAGTGGGTATTCCAGCACCCTTCAGCTTCTCTAAAGCTCCGAACTTGTACCTGCAAGATAAAAGGGACAGTTAGTGCGCATCGTGAAGCAGGCTACAAGCGCTTACTTACGTGCTTCCAGGCGCTTCTATTCCTCACGCGGGTTCGATCCTCAACTCTCATCAGCCCGCCATCCGCCATCGCCGGAACCCTGCAAAACAAGAGATATCATTACAAAAGACTTTTAAGACATTTGAAGTGCCCAGAACTTACCGTTCGTGCAGTTAACGACGGACAGCAGTCCTCTGAGGTCAAGAGGCCTGCACCCTTATCCAGTGAAGAAACTGGTTACGGCACCCTGCCCCGAGGCAGATGGAGAGCTCGGCGTTCACTTACCTAAGGTGAGGGTGTTAACCTTTGGGGTTCTACAGGAGAAGAGAAAGGGAAGAGGAGAGAGGCACCCAATAACCCCAGTTCATTAAACCCATATTTTCTATCTGCAGACATCTTACTCTTCGAGTCAGACATACAGTGCACAGAGGTCCAGCCCAAAGAGCCAACCGTGTGTTACACATCACCTTTGAAGATATGGCATTCACCCAGTCAAGACCGGCGCCTCTGCGGGAATCAGGTGAGCGTTACAATTCTGGAGGCGATGGGCAACACATTAAACACAAGGAAGATCATATCAATGCAGGTGTGCTGGGGTAGTCTTAGTGGCCCTTTTAGCTGAATGCACTCAAGTTGGATGACCATTGCAAGGTATTGCATAGCCCACAATTCTGTTCCATAGAAGATGATAGAAGTCACCTTTGCTTGATATAGCTTAAGCAGTGTGTCAATTGAGAACCCTCCACATTTATTCGCGAATGGGTGGATGGAACCAAGTAGGGTGGAGGTTCTGGTACAGACATTATCTAAGTGTACTATGCCTTGTAGCTTGTTGTCAAGATGCAAACCCAGATACTTGTAGGTATTGACCACTTGAATTTCCCATCCATTCATCTCCCACTAAACAATCTTTACCTTTCTTCTAGGCGGACAGAAACCATAATTTTGTTCTTCATCGTGTTCATCACCACTGAGTTGCGGTCGGTGTATTCCTTCAAGTTATTCAGGGTTGCCTGTCAGTCCCTTATCGACATTTCAGTATTGATAAGGAAAGCTGTGCATCCACACTATTTATTGTTATCATAAGCAAAGCTGCGCATCTGCACTATCCATTGTCATCTGCTGTAAAAATTAAGCTAATAGTAAAAATATCATTACTGTCACATCCCATCATGAGTGTAAAACCATTCCTGATTCACCTCTATGTGCCACCTACAAAAAATGTCTCCATATGTTAATGTATCTTGTCCTTTCTGAAATGTAAAGGATCAATGTTCAACTATGTGTAGTCCATTGCCCATAAACTGGAAGTCAACATATACAGAATGCATAGATTGGCATTTGTCGCTGATACTTACATACCAGGGAGAGATCCCTTAACTGTTTTACTCCATGAAGGAGTGTCCTGTCGGAATCACCTTGCATTTTGGCAACAGTCTGCGTATTAGAGTATCCCCCATTATATATGTTGATACTAAGGCAGCCTGATGACATCACATGCATGATACGTGTGACATCATCAAGTGCCGCCCAGTTGGCTTGTTTATCTGAATCGCACTGTGCATTTAATTGTATGCTATTAAGGCTCCTGATTGGGCCAAAACGAAATTCTGTAGTATAAGGTCTATTCAATACGACTAATGTACACTGCCCATTAAACTTGTGAAAAATCTCACAGTTCGTAAATTGGGAGTGGATGAGTTGTCATACACTAATATAGCATTGGCTGCCGTCCCCTGCCCCCCTTGGAGGAGATATTTGATCGGGTATCAGTGAAGACGCCCCAGGATTCATCCCACTACCTTGCAACCTTTTCCAAATGGATAATGCTGTAGGCTGGTATTTTGATCTAGCTGTATTTTGAATCTAGCTACTGCTTTGTGCCACTGCTTTGCATCGTTTCCCACAGGGATGGTGCCATGGACCTGCATTTTGGGTCTGGCTGTATTTTGAAACTAGCTACTGCTATGCAACACTTCCTTGCATCTTTTTCTACAGGGATAGTGCCGTGGGCCGGTATTTTGATTCTAGCTGTACTTTGGATCTAGCTACTGCTTTGTGCCACTGCTTTGCATCCTTTTCTACAGGGATGGTGTCATTGGCCTGTATTTTGGGTCTGGCTGTGTTTTGAATCTAGCTATTGCTTTGTGCCACTGCCTTGCATCTTTTCCCACATGGGCAGTGTTGTAGACTTGCATTTTGAATCTCGCTGCTGTCTGGTGCCACTACCCTGCATCCTTTCCCATAGGAAAGTGCTGTAGGCTTGCATTTCTAAACCTACAAGGACCATCTGGTATGTATAGCACTCCATCTCAATGGAACATAGCCGTATCCCGCCCGGGGCACGGCCACTCACCTGCATACCATACATCTGCAGAAATGTACTACTCAACTTCATAACACACATCATCTCTGCCATTATAATACAACTGAGTCCCACAGCAAAAATGTGATCCAGCTAGTCACATAATCAGTACTTATGATATGATATGATAAGCCATTTATAACGCGCCTATACTCAAGTGTTACTTGACTCGTCTACTCAGCTAACAGTGTTTCACAGCACCCATCCCAGAGGCGTATACAGGGTAGGGCCTGAGCGGGGAAGGCCCACCCAAAATCTGTAAATGCCCATTTAGCAGCTCTGTGTGGGCATTTACAGATGTTCATGTCACTGCAGTGGGCCCAACTACTTCTGCTTCAAGCCCCACTTATTGGACAGTCCTGGCTATACCTCTGATCCACTAGCCAGATCTCCATGGGTCACTAGCAGGGGCTTAGTCGCCCCTCCCTACCTTCGTGCTACCTAAAACGCACACACGCATTCGAAAAGAACCCACTTTTCAATTCTCATATCTCGGACTTCGGTCCTCAAAGGGCGCTCAGGTCACAGCACTTCGAGGCCATATGGCTTTGGGTGCTATACAAATGCCATATAACATAACATAGCATAACATACTGAGGATTGTTCGGGCAGTCGGCTTTCTAGTGCCTAAACTCTTTACAGTGGTTGCACTGGTCTCTGTACATGTTTGTGTGATATCCCTAGTGGCTCCATGCCTGTTTGTGTGCTTGAGAAGCCCCTCTTCCCCTTCCACATCCCTGCCCCGCCCTTCTGGCATGGAACAAACCCACCCCATCCCCCTGGGGAGGCCGTAATTGCTGTATTTGGAATGCCATAAGCTTGGCTTCAGTGCTTTCTTTCTGTCTTTCGTTTTTGTTCATGGAGATGCTGTGCAGCTAGAAAAACCTCTACCAAGTTTTTCCCTTCCTACCTGATCAGCAGAGATATTAAACCTCTAATACCTCGGGTTGCACCCCCATAACAAAATGTGTCACTACCGCCTGTGGTGCCACCACAGCGGCATCAATGATTGCAGAATACTTTCAAAATATTGTTTCAGATGCTCAAGATACTCTGCAGGATTTTATTCTTTGGCCTGTTCACAGGTTTTTATTTTGGACTAGTTTTTTAGAACACATTTTGACGGTGGCCTGCAAAACTCTATCAGTGAATGCTCTTAGCCCTCCCATGGTGGGAGGTTTTTCGGCTGGGCAGTTGGAGCGTACTTCTAACAGCGTGAAGGTATCGGTGGGCAGGGCTGCCCACAGAAATTGGTTAAATTCAACACATGTGGGGTAGTAACAGACTATGATGACCTGAAGTTCTTCCTGGAGCTTGACCGGGTCATCCTGCATCTTTGGGAATTTCTGAATAATATTAAACAAGTGAGTGGCACTCCAGGGTGTGTGCACCGTGACTATGATATCCCCTCCTGCAGGGAGCTGCCTAAGTGGATATGCACCTGTACTGGTGGTGGATGGATAAGCTGGGAATCCATCAACGGTGTATATAGTGGATGATGGTGACTGAAAGTGGCTGGACATCTGTGATCTTAGCTCAGCTGAGATTGGGCTAGTCATAGAGCTCATTGGGGTAGACTAGAGATAGCTTGGTGGCTGGGTAGAGTCTGGGCTATCGGCCTGTGATCAGGTGTGGTGTTTAGAGCAGAGGGATTGCAAGACTCCAGAATGTCTTCAGGAGATTCCTTCAGTGGGGGACCCTGTGGGATAATGGGATATAGGCGATTACACCCTGTGTGCTGGGCTGGGACTTGCAAGTTGGAGAACTCACTCTTTAGGGACTTGACTTGCTCTTGAAGCTCTTTTTCTTGGGCGTCTTTCAGGGCTCGGGTCTTTGAATCAGACTGTCTCTTGGTAGCTTCGGTGTACCAGTCTAGGTAACTGTCCCATTGTTTTTGGTGCACAAAGGCACCTTTCTGCTCTAGCGTTTTGCGCAGTATTATTATTTTGTCTAAATCGATTGTGCCTACCCGAGGAAAGTGTCTAGGTGACTCTCTCTGCGTATATTCGTGCCATTTGTACAGAAACGTACATGCATTGGGCGAGTAGTGTGTATACATGAAGTGTGCTGGACTTCCTTTATGAGGAAGAGGCACTTCTCTAGACTGACCTGAACACAGTCTCACAAGGCATACAAAAAGGTATGACATATTGCGCAGCCAGGTCTGCATCTAACGCTGCCTATGATGGGGCACTATTGTGTTCTGGGGCTGGCACAGCTGTTATGTTGTTGTTATGTTTTATTATTTATAATGTGCAATTATACCCAAGGGTATCAGGGCGCAGCATTTACAAGAATATGCGAAGTTTGGTTACAAAGTGTACAAAGTTCAAATAGCATAGGGGAATGTACAGAGCAATAGATGAGAGCACACAATATATACAGTATATACAAATCAAAAAGGTGGCACACAAGGTTACACAGTGTGCGGATCGCATGAAGGATGGCCTTAGCACTTATCTATCTTGGCTGTCCTTCAGTTTAAGCCATGAAATTACCTTAGAGCGGAAATTCAGGTAGGGCATGTCTACTCTGAGGTTGGGAGGCAAAGAGTTCCATAGTTTGGCTGCTTTTACCGGGAAACTGTTACCTCCTATGGTGGCAAGTTTGTAGTTTGGGACAGAGAGGCAATCTTTGTAAGCAGTTCTAAGGGGTCTTGCGGAGGCTTGTCTATGGAATCTGTTAGTCAAGTAGATCGGGGCAGCGTTGTTAAGGGATTTTTAGGTAAGTGAAGCCGTTTTTAGGAGAATTTTATCTCTAGTAGAGAGCCAGTTGTTCTGTTGGCTGAAACCTGATATGTGCTCTCTTCTGGGGATGCCTAAGGCTGCTCTCAGGGCGTTATTCTGGAGAGTTTGTAGCTTGCTGGTGGTAGCCTTGGAGGTTCCCAGGTAGAGGGCGTTACAGTAGTCGAGGCGGGATAGAATGAGGGCTCTAGCGAGTGTAAGGCAGCTGGTGTCTGACAGAAATGGTTTAGCTGAGCGGATTAATTTGCAAGTATATGCAGATGAGGATGCCAGTGAGCTCAGTAGTCTTTTTAAGGAGAGGTTAGAATCCAGGTAGAAGCCCAGTGTTTTGACCTCCTGTCCAACTTTGATGTTGTTCCCATCTATCATGAAAGAGTTGTAGGCCGGGCTGAGTTTCCTTAGACTATGCGTTGTTCCCAGGATGATAAGCTCCGTTTTCTCATCATTCAGGCATAGTCCATGAGTGGCCATCCATGCCTGGATGATGATTTACACCCTATTCAGCAAGGCCAAATCCTTTCCATAATCTCCAGAAAACGGAAGGAGGATCTGAGTATCATCTGCATAATTAGTGTAGGTGATACCGAGATGATCCAAATCATCGAAAAGGGGCTTGGTGAATATGTTGTACAATATGGGGGAGACGCAGGAGCCCTGTGGTACACCACAGGTGATAGGTATAGGGTCTGCTGCAGCTGTAGGCGAAAATACCCTCATAGTTCTTCCGTTAAGGAATGAGGTGATCCATGCGATGGCCTCGGGAGAGAAGTGTGCTGCTGTGTGGAGGTGTGAACATAGGACAGAGTGGTCGACCAAATCGAAAGCTGCAGAGAGGTCAAGGAGGAGGAGCAAGGCAACTTGTCCTTTGTCCCTGAGTGTATCAATCTGAGCTTTCAGGTCGATGAGAGCAGTCTCAGTCCCGTGTTGAGGGCGGAACCCAGATTGTCTAGATCCTAAGAGGTGGTGTTCTTCCAGGTGCTTCTGTATTTGAACGTAAGCTACCTTATCTAGGATTTTTAGTAGGAAGGGAACAGTCGTTATGGGTCGGTAATTGGTGGGTATGGCTGGGTCAAGGGTAGGTTTTTTTAGTAAGGGAAGTACCCAAGATTGTTTTAGATTGCTGGGGATGGAGCCGGTGGAGAAAGAGGCATTGATCAATTTCGTGATGAAGGGTGAAAGATCGCGAGTAGCGTCTTTGATGAGCTGTGCTGGGCAAAGGTCTCCCTGGCAGTTAGATGGTTTCAGGGACAAGATGATTTTTTCCACATCGAGTGTATTGACTTTAGTAAACTTGAAGCGCGTGGGGTCTGTGGTTGTGCACTTGTCCGGTTTTTTGGAGGGGGGCATGTCTTTTAAGGTCTCTTTTTTGCTGGAGATTTTGGTTTGAAGGGTCTTGATCTTATTGGCCAGGGCATTCTGAATTTCTGAGCACCAGTTTTTATCTTTGGTGCAGGTGTCAAGGGGTAGTATGGGAGTTTCAACTTCTTTGAGAATGGAAAAGAGTTCCTTCATGTTGGATTTGGCTGACGATATGCGAGAGTCATAGGACGTTCGTTTGGCCACATATATTTCTTTTTTGTAGAGTGCAGTTATTTTAGATAGATTAAATTTGTTAGCAGCTGAGGGACATTTTTTCCAAGTAGCTTCGCAATTTCTCTTTTGTTGCCTCAGGTTTTTGAGGAATGGTGTGTACCATTTGTTAAGGTGTGATTTCTGTTTGCTCGGTTTGAGTTTGAGAGGGGCGATGAGGTCCAGTGCTGAGGCCATGGCTTTATTATATTCCGCAACTAGGATCTCTGGGTCCGCATTGTCCGAGAGTGTGTCAAGTTTGGGGAGTAGGTTCGGGATGAGTCTTTCTGCTGTAATGTTTTTCTTGTTTCTGGTGAGAATAGGTGGGGCTGTTGTGATAGGCGGAGGTGTAGGTCTGTCGGTGGTTAACCAGAACGAGACTAGATAGTGGTCAGTCCAGATTAGAGGTGAGATATTGGTAATGTTTGCTACGCAGTTGTGATCAGCCACCCAATCAAGTATTCTACCTTTTGAGTGAGTAGGGGCCATGCTTCTTTGTGCAAACCCTAGTTCAGCAAGGGTGGTGCCTATAGAGTTAGATATTGGGTCTGCTGGGTCATTGTAGCCTAGGTTAAAGTCCCCCAAGGTAAGGACTTGAGCTGAGGTTTTAAGGTTGCTAGTTAGGATAGCGTTAAGGTCTTCATCAAAGGTACCGATGGGTCCTGGAGGGCGGTAAATCAAGTGGATGGTGAGGGTTTGGGTATTAGTGAGTGGGACTTTGACTGATAGGTTTTCGCAGGATTGGACATTGGAAGGTGTAGCGAGTCTCATGGGTAGGCTAAGTTTATGTATAATGGCGACACCCCCTCCTCTGGACTTGGGGCGATCTTGCCTCAGGATGGTGTACTTGTCTGGGACTGCTAGCATAATCATGGGGCCTGCTGCTGGGTGTAACCAGGTCTCGGTGACGGCGAGGAAGTCTAGGTCGTCTTTGAGGATCAGATCTGATATTTCTGTAGCATGTGCTACTAAGGATCTAGCGTTGATTAGGGCTCCCTTGATTTTAGGGCTGGCTGTCTTTATGGTGGTAGTTGTGTTTACAGTAGCGCTAGTATGGCGTTTATCTTGAGTTTGTCCAGGTGTACTCTGACTAGGGTGGATGAGTATGGGGCTAGAGATGAGGTTGTGATGTGAGTTAGAGGTTTTAATGTTAGGGATAAGTTGAGGTAACTGCTTTAAGGATTTTTGTGGGGTATGCAGCGAGCGGGCCAATGGCTCGTAGAATTTGGCTAATCTAGCTCTGAGTCCTAGGTTCCTGTCTATGGTAGTGCGAGGGAGACTAGGTAGTAGCTGAGGGTTGGCTAGGTCTGTATGGGGTGGAATCTGGTCGGTGGGCATGGAAGAAATGGGCATATTGGGCAGTTGAGGTGCCATTTTACAGTAAGTGTGTAAAGTAATATTCAGGAAGATGAGGACAGAGGCGTGTAAACTTGTGATAGGTAGATGCATTCTGAATAGAATTGAAGGTAATGTCTTGACTAGGTAAACGCTAGTTGTCTGAGGACATCTAGAAGCGAAATTGAACAGTATGGCTAAATAAGACTGGATTTGCGAACAGGCAGCATGTCTAGATACAACTAAAATCAGGATCAAGCGGCATTTAGATTCGAAATTGAGCAGTATAGCTAGGTATGACTAGAGTACAGGCAGCATGTCTTGATACATATGGATTTGAGCGTGTTAGAGGCTGGATAAGCAGTACAGCAATAGGTGTAGATCTGGCAGGAGAGCAAGGTGCAACTCTGAGACAGATTTAATAGTAGGGAAAAGATGAGATTAACAGACGGGTCAGATCTAATACATGTCAAGCACGTGATATATAAGCTGTAGATATTGTACGTTAATTATAAAATGAGTAGACAAAGTCTTAATAATTATTGACAATGAAGTTCGCCAAGTGTTAGAGAGTAACCACCAATCAAGTTACCTTATGAGATGTATTGCCTTGCACTAGTGTGTCCGCAAGTAGGAAAGCAAAGTGGATCGTTGACCCTAATATGTTGCCTGAAGCGCCATGGAGCGAACAGGGGGCAAACAGGGGCCTTTGTACGGGCCTTCGTCGATGGCCGGCGTTTCCGCCCGCCGGCGGAAGTAGCGGGATGAAAAAAAGCTTCAGTTGCTTAGCAACGAAGCCACGCGGCCAGAGCCTCGCTCTGGTGCTGCGATGCGCCCGCAATCTTGGAATCAGGCGGAAGATAGTGACGGGGTCAGGCGGTGCCTGCAAAGCGGTGCGTTCGTTTCGGCTCATAGCTGGCCGCTCTGCCAAGTCCATCCAGAGGCCCATGTGAGGACACCTGGCCTCTTTTTCTTCGCCATTACAAATATTTCAGGGACACCCGCAGCTGTTGTTCGAGTTCAGAGTACTGGCCTGAAGAGTCGTTATTCTCTGTTATGCTACCCACAGCACAGAGCGATTTTCAGCTTTTGGGAGACATTGGTAGGGCAGGTTCTAAGACAAGACACATAAACGGTGGAAACAAAGCCGTTGCAGCTCTCATTCTAGGATAGAAGAGATTGTGAAATAAAAAGCAGGGTCGTAACTGAATTGCATATTTAGGGTTTCAGGTATCGGGTTAAGGGTTCAGACAGGACGATCACAGGGCTCTCATCCAAAATATTTCCTTCACACTTGCCGAGAGCATACTCGTTCTAGTCCCTGATCCGTACTGCCCTTCCCTGATTGGCAAAGTTGTCTCCTGTCATCTTAAGTCAGTAGGGAGCATGGATGCACTGCTCTCACATTACTCTTAGCTGCAGTGGCCAACGGCTTTTACTTTTCCTAGTTAGATAAACAGTTATGTAGGCAGGGTACCTTCCCTCCTCTATCCGCGGATATTCAAATCAGTTCTCAGATTCGCCATGTCGTTTAATCAGGGACACACATTATCTTGACCCGTTTCGGAGAACAATACACAAAGCATAGCAATACAGGGTTGCATTTACCTGTGTTCACCCACCCGTGATTTCTGGTTGGCTCTTCTTCCATGTCGGCTCCGCCCACTCCCCCATGAATCTCTGAACACACTTTCCAGCTCTCCACTCTCACAAATTCGATTCCCCTGGAGCTAGGGGGATCACCGGGAGTCACATCCAGTGACCCGTGGACTTGGCCGCACGACAGCAGGAATCTGAGTCACGGCACCAATACTCCCAGACTATTCTGATGGATTGGGGAACAATTGTATTAGCATTAGAAAAGCCCCGGGACTGCAACAAACTAGCAGCAATACGAAGCGTGAAGCATCGACCCAGAGCTCCTCCAAGCTTGGACTTTTATTCAACAGGGCACACACGCCTGTCAATGTAGAGGGAGGCATAGAAAAGACACGTTTTCTCACAGAAACAATGTGTTAAGTGGAAGGACAGTGTCCCAGCACACATGTCTAAGGCAAAGGTGGCATTCTCACGTTATGCACAGTACAATCAGCAAGACATATAATGATGCAGTAATTCATGCCAGGAAGGCTACCTCTACAGTTCTCACATGGTTCAGGTAAGCAAGCTTGCTTACTATATGATAATTTACGGATGCTGAAGCATTGCTAGGGAAAGCTGCAGCCTAAAACACGCTTACTAATGCCAAAAGGAAAACACGCCAGAGGTGAGAGTTGTGGAGGCAAGCACTGCCACACACTAGGCGAAGGGGCTGGTAGGGTTAAAATATGTGCAACAGGACACAGGGCTCACCTTGC
This sequence comes from Ambystoma mexicanum, assembly GCF_040938575.1. Lineage (NCBI taxonomy): Eukaryota > Metazoa > Chordata > Amphibia > Caudata > Ambystomatidae > Ambystoma > Ambystoma mexicanum. Next base: position 852,797,656 of record NC_090932.1, on the reverse strand, counting down.
GATGGCAGTAAGTAAGGCACTTGTTAAACATGGCAGTATGCATTAGCAGCACAGCATTACAATGCAGTCGGGGTTCGTTCATTACAATGGGCCTCATTACACGGACGGCGGTAAGGGTTAACGGTCACCGTTAATGGCAACGGTGACCGTTAACCCTTACCGCCGTACTACGAGGTCCCTTTGCGGGTTGGAGGATTTAACGCCTGCTTCTTGCAGGCGTTAAAATCCAACCCGCTAAGGGACCTCGGAGCTAATTACGGCACCGCAAAATTGCGGTGCCGTAATTAGCGCCTTCCCCATTCCATAGAGCCCTATGGGGCAGAAATGGGAATGGGGAAGGGCAATGGCGGAAAGGGGATTTACCGCCCCTCCAACCTTGGAATGGGGCGGTAAATCCCCTTTCCGCCAAGGCGGTGCCGGTATTTTACCGGCATGAGCCATGGCGCTAATAGCGCCATGGCTCACCGCCTACCGTGTAATGAGGCCCTATGTCTCCAATTACCGGCTTTGCCCGACACCTTGTTGGTGCAGTTGTGGGAGTGAACGCATTTGTCCTCCTGACTGGCCAGGAGCCAGGCAGTGATTTTCTTCACCAATGCTCGGCAACCACTCTTGCGGCTGCTGAGATTAGGAAGTCTTCAAAGCACTGCTGTTGCCCGCTTTCTCCAGTATGCTGACTTCCATTGGCTCTCTGTACTGAGGCGCCACACCACCCCCATGATCGATAGGCAATCAGAGCTGCATTCATGACCCATCAGGCACTCAGGTGGTCCTTATCTCCCCCTAGCATTGGCACTCATAGTTGGACTCACATGAGCCAGCCAATGAATGGGGTCTAGGCGGGCCTTCAACTCTCTACCTTGGTACACTGGGACATCAGCTCTGCCAGTGCCAGAGACTGTGCACTGTACCGGATGCCGGACTACTGGGGAAGCTGCCAGATGGTGATACCTACCTTCTGCTGTGAGGATAAAGCCAAGTATGCTCTGGAAGCAGAAGGTGGGCATATGAGCTTAGGATTCCTAGGTGCGGGTTTGCATGGAAGGGGAATGCCAACATGGCAACAACCATGCTGAATATTCCATGCCTTTGGGAGCAAGTGCTGCTGAAACCTGACCATAGGAATCCCACATAACTCTCTGCTGCTCCTATACACCATCCAAGACATTCTGGGTTACGTTCTCCCATGGCCCTGTGGCTGGAAGCTTGACCTGCCCCTTGAAAGCCTCTCAAGGCCCCCCCTGAAATGCAGAGAAAGGACTATACTGCAACTAATGAGAAATCATAACACAGGACAGTGTCCTATTCCTTCCAGGAGCTCCTGTGCCACAAACTGATAAAAAGAAAACTTGTTTTACCCTATTTGGGAGCATTAAGAATGCTTCTGTCTGCAGAACACTCATTCTGCTGTCATCGACACACATGCAGGTGTGCGAACCAGCAAGAACTACAGCAGTGACAGGAACCACTTCTTCCTATGGATGTTCACCTCCTTGCAAGCTTGCATCTGTGATGCAGACACGTGACATCCCACACTTAGCATATCCCCGACATTGCTTTGTGGCCATACAAATGCTATGGTTGATCAATATAGGATTCTGAGAGTTACCAACCTTACCCGTGACCCAAGCATGCAGAGGTGGTTATAGTCTCCAATGTACTCCAACTGAGGCCAGGGAATCACTCACTATATGCTAGGCCAATTTAATTCTCAACACAACACCCACCTCAATAGCCACCCGAATACTTCTGTATCCATCTCATCTGGTTTCCACTGGGAGTATTACTATTGCTTGAAATACTCTTCCAACCAGCACTGCATTACAAAACATTGCATGCCAAACCCGTGTGGGTTTCCTTCAGAAGTGACAGCATGGCGGTCCCGATTATTCAGGACGACAGCTTGTAGTGGCCAGACCGCCGTCCAAGAAAAAGAGAGAGTGAGTGGGGAGGTGGTCTCGTGATGGCACAGAAAACGGGCGTAGAGCTCGTTCAAGAAGGAAGGAGTGATGGGGTTGCCCATTCGAATCCTGAGAAGAAAAGCACAAGTTTAAATGGGAGTTGTGATGAAGTATTTCAATTGATTGACACCGACTGTCTAAGAGGGAGGGCCCTTTGAAAGGATTAGCAGTTTCTGTTTCCAAAATGAAGAGGGTCTGGTTGGAAAAATGTACTGTTTGGTTACAATAACTCGTCCTAAAGTGTGATAGTAAAGTGGGAGTATTTAACTTCTTACCTTTTTAAAATAGAGAATCAAACTGTTTTTATGGAGTAAAAAATTGATTCCCATTCCCACCCTGGACATTTTGTATGCGAGTAAAAATAGATTATGGGGGTCATTACGACCCTGGCGCTAAGGGGTTAACGGTGCCGTAAAAGGCTGCGGTGCTGTTAACCCCTTAGCGCCTAATTACGAGGTCCCTTTGCGGGACCCGACCTGAACGGCTGGTCTGGACCAGTCGTTAAAGAAGGGACCCGCAAAGGGACCTTCGAGGTAATTACGGTACCGCAATTTGCGGTACCGTAATTACCACCTTCCCCAGTCCCATTGAGCCCTATGGGGCAAAAAATGGGGAAGGGCCAATGTTCAATGGGGAATTACCGCCCTGCCAACCTTGGAATGGGGTGGTAATTCCCCATTGAACATTGGCGGACTCGTTACAACACCAGCAGCAACCATGGTGCTAATAGCACCATGGGTTACCGCCAGTGTTGTAATATCTCTTAAACTGTATCTTTTCGGCACAAAAAACTTCTTTGCACCTCATAATTCATGCAAATCAAAGGATACATTTTCACCCTAAAGCTTCCCTTGGGACCAGGCAGTAATACAGTTAGGACTCCATCCTGTGGCACTCGTATGCTGGCAGTGCTGAACCAAACAGATCCTGAGTGGCTGGAAGCATAGGGCAGGCTTTTATGTGTATGTTTGATGATTTTATTGAGGGTATTTTTACTCCCTAAAGTCGTATAGCCACTTTAATGCATAACATGTTCTTCTATTGTTATTTTTGTATTTTTTCATGAGAATGTCAACAATTCTTTCCCATGTGTCCATGTTCAGAAATGACTCAGTATTGTCTTCTTCCGAGTAGAGCAGATGGTGTGCTCATAAATAGACACCCTATTTATGCGAGCCATGCCGTGTCCTGGAGCCATCGCCCAATCAGTGTGATTAATAAGGGGTCCTAGGCAAGACACAGTTCATGCTAAGGCTCCATTACAGCACATTCAGGAGTGTCTAATGACAGAGCAGATTTCCGTGAATGCCCGAGGTGGGCTTCAGTGGCTACCGCTCAAACCAGGAGAATTATTTTCCATTTTGTAGCACCCCAAATTGTACTCATGCGGTGCTCAAATCGAGGGTACGCGCGGGTGGGCTGATACCACCCACTTTTCTCAGAGGATGGGCTCAGTCCCCACCAGCTAAAATGAAAAACATTGAACCTCCTCTTTGCATTTATGAAATAAAGCCGACCTCGAGAATCAAACCGCGGTCGTCAGGTTTGTAGGCCAGACACTCACCACTACACTATACAACCTGATGAAAAATGACGATCAACTAAAGGTGAAATGTCGCATTTTGGTACTGCAAGTTCCAGGGAAAACATTTCTATTAGTTCTTAAGAGTTTAAAACATGAACACCTTTTAACGTTTTCAAAGACACTGTTAGAAGAAAAAATCCTCTCCTGGTTTTGTGTGTGTATTGATTTTGTGAAAGGCAAATCCCATTCGTTCTGTGCAATTTGGGTGATTATGCAATGAACGAATGCAAATTTAATGAAATGTGCATATGCACCTTGTCATAGCAATTTCTGGCAACGTCCCATCCCATTGAGTTTGTTGATGAGTCCCCCCAATTAATTTTTGAGGACTTGACGCCTGTTTGTAAGGATCCTTAGAATAATGTGTTTTACTGGAACAGAGACATTATTCGAGAAGGTTTATCTTACTGAGTACATCATATACTGAATGGAACCTGAAATGCTACAAGGATGTGTGGATCCTCACTCAGCACAGTTTTCACATAAGCCGCTCATACAATGCTCACACCAAACACATGCAAGTCTACATTCACCAAGTGCTGCTGAAATGCTAATTATGCAACACCACCTTGCGGTCACTTGCATGCCTACATGTGCACTCACCCACACGGCCACTGCTCCTCCATACTCCGGTGGCATGGGGATACTGTCAAAAGCCTCTCGTGAACTATTGAGGGCATGTGAAAACTTTCATAAGCCGATTAGTTGGAAATGTGATGAGTTGCCTAATTTGAATGTAGCCAGGAAAATGCTGATTAAAAAAGCATATGCTTGGGATAGAGTTACCAATGTGGAGTATGTTTCTGGTAAATCGCCCCGGTGTGATTTGCCAAACAAGCCTTCCCTGACTTGCAACCTAAAGGATATGTTGTGCATATGGCTGACCAAAACTTGAGAAGCTTCATTGTGATGCTTCGGTTTAATGTATTACCCTCTCTCGTGGTGGCGGGTGCCAAAACTGCCATCGCAAAACATACAATTATGTGTACGCTGTGTAAGGGTGCACCTGAAACCGCAAGGCACCTTCTCACACAATGCACTAGTGTGGTGCGGATGCCGGTTCATCATTACTCTAATTATGGGAGCGGACTGCAGGATATATCTGCCAACCAGTTTTGGGCAACTGTGATTTTGGTGGAATCTAGACTTATGTTACGGTGGGTTCATGGAAGCAGGTGGATAAATGAATCAATGCTCAGACAATGTCTAATGCAACAACCTGAGAAACTTATTTTAAAAGCTCATTTATTTATTTATTTTAATTCTTGATAACGCGCCAAATCGCCCGCAGTCCTTATTGTGAGTATATTGGTCTATTTATAAGGTTGTGGATACTTTTTTAGCAAGGAAAGTTGATCATTATTTAATTTGATGATCATGCATGTGCTGTCTTATGTGAAGGTTTTAAATGAATTAAATCTATTAGACTTAGAATTAAAAAAAAAAAGCCTTTTTTGTCGAACCATTCAACATACAGATTTGCTATATGGGGATTATTGCAGACCCCATTCGAGTCCACCTGACCTTTATAACTGGTAAAAGCAGATGAATTCCATAGGATTCCAATGTAAATGCCCCCTGCAATCGTTAATTCCAATGGGCATTTTCACTTTCAAAATATGTAGTATAAAAGTGAGGAATAAAAGTAGTTTTGCCTGTGCCTTATTCTTAACTTTTCGCTACATGGAGAAAAGGAATACAATTGCACACGGGGGACATTTTTGCACAGATGTGTAAATGGAGCCCGCCCAGTTTGCACCATGCAAGTACATTCCAAGGTATCGAATGTCAGTGGTATCGTTCCACGTTGCCACGTCCCACTATATTCCCACCTTGGCAAGGCCAGCCCATTACCACTTTACACATTCCCAGTGCGCTGCCAGCTTGAAGAGCTCAGCATTCAGCACTGCACTCATGAACCCCAACTCATCCATAAATATCACACAGAACAAGCTGGCATTGGAGAAACCCTACTCGTGCGGTTCAAACTGAAAAGACTTAACACGTGTTCCCATACTCCATGAAACATAATGACACAAATACCTTAGTGGCGTGGGACCCACCACACTGCGGTAATGGTTTCCAAATACATTTTTTAAAAAACAACCTCATTAGCTGTATATCAATAGCTCTAAAAATAAAACAGATGCACTGGCTGCTTAGAGGCAACTTCATTACTGATAATGAGGAGCAAACTCAAAATGTTACCAGATGACTTAAATCATTTGAAAAAATGATGCCTTTAACATTTATTAGAATGCAGTGGAATGAGTTGGGCAAATCAGTCGGGCAGGAATAGAATGTGGGCAATAACTGCGCACATTCTTCCCTAGACACCCCTTCTTCTTCCACGGATGCATAGTTGATTCCACTCTGCCCTACAGTGTCCCCTTCACCTCGTTCCTACCCTGCCCATGCCCCTTAAACTCAACATCTGCCCCCGTTAACTACCCACCTCCCTCTGACTCCAGCATGTCCTGCACTTACCTTCTCTCTATCTAGCTACAACCTGGACACCGCCCACGGGTTATAGACATAGACAATGGACTATGCCCTTTATATTTTTCCACTCGCATCCATTTTATTTTGTATTTAAGGGAAGTAGTGAAGCAAACAATTTCCCTTTGAATAAACCCCCCTACGACAATTGATCAACACCTCAGCCAAATGCTTCACGATGCTCATATCAATAGCCCCCGCCTTCAGCGGTGGGCAGGGGTGGTCACTAACATCACTAACACTTGCAGGGGCCTGAGTAAATGTTGGGCCTCCCTTAGAATCAGGCTGGTCTGCCATCCCTGCCTACCCAGGAGCTATTTCACCCCACAAGAACCCCCTCCCGGATCTTTGATTTATTTCACAGAGAGAAGAGCAAGGAGAGAGTGTGGTGTCCATTTTGTGTGGCCTGGGTCTGTTCCAGGTGTCTCCTTTAAAGCATGGTTGCTCTTTTGCTTGTCCTGAGGGAGTGCTGCTCTGGTCTGCACTCCACTCTTTTCGGATTCTTTTTAGGCTTTGGTCCTGGAACTCTCCCTTTCTGGCAGCTCCACATCTGGCCTGTAGAGGCAAGGAGTTATTTAATCTGCCAAGAATAAAGAAGAGATTAAATATTTCATACAATACTATTTTCCTCAGTAGGGACGTGAAAATCGACAACAAAACAACAAGATACACATGACAGTTTATAACATTACTAAACCTTTTACACGACAATTGTTTGTAATAATTCAACATAAGTATAAGTTGTTCTTCTCCCTGTAAAGGTGTGATTTTGTCCAACCGGATTCCCATTCTTTACCTTTATTCTTTGATGGTTCCTGGGCTCTACCCTCACTGGGTTCTTCAATCAGTCGCAAGTTCTGTCTGGGGTGACAGCTTTTCAACTGATTGATATGATCCCATTTCTATTCCGGCTGTTTTCCTTTAGGGATACCGATCTTATATGCGACAGGTGAGATTTTATCTACAATTTCAAAGGTGACGCGCCAGTAGGGGAGGAACTTCTGCTCTTTGGCCTGGTTCCTTTGAAAATTGTACAGGTAGACCCTGTCTCTTACTGGTATTCTTTCTTGGTGGTCTTTAAGTGGTAGTGGGTTTTCATCCCATCTGCCGACATTTCTAGATTTCGCTGAGCGTAAGCAAAAGCATGCTGAAGGTGTTTTTGTGAATATTCAATGTGCTCATGGGTCGTGGACACGTTGATCAGGGTCTGCTCTTGAGTTCTCTAGAGCAGATGCTGAGGTAGCACCATTTTCCCCCAAGTCATGAGCTCAAATGGTGACATTTTTGTCGCAGTAGATGGTGTAGACCTGATGGCTATCAGGACAAGCGATAATTGGATGTCCCAAATAGGCCCAGAGTCCTCCACAAGCTTCTTCAGGATGCCCACATTCATTTTATTGCACCTCTCAACTCCCCCACTTGAGGCTGGGTGGTAGGCAATGTGGAGTTTTCTCTTTACCCCTAGTATCTCCCACATGTTGGTCATCACCTCACTGGTAAAATGACTTCCTCGGTCCAACTCAATCCTTTGGGGAAGGCTGAAATGCGAGAAGATGCGATTGATCATGAGGGAACCAGGTGTTTCTGCATTTAAATTTGGGGCTGGGAGGCATTCCAACAACTTGGTAAACAAGCATGTCACGGTCACCATGTATGTGTTTCCGCTAGAGGAGCAAATCACAGGGCCGATGAAATCAACTTGCAAATCTGATAAATGCAGTGTAATTCCCCTTTTCTGTAGGGGAGCTCTGTGTGTGAGGGAACTTGGCTGAAATTGAGCACACACAAGACAACCCTTCAAGTATTGGTTGAGGTCCTGACCCATGTGTGGCCAGTATGCAACCTCTTGCAAGATTTCCAAAGTTGCATGAAACCCCCTATGACCGGCTGTGGCTGCGTTATGGGCATGACATAACATCAGGCTTCTGCTGCAGAGTCTTTTGGTCAGAGTCGGAGGAAGACTTTACAGCTTTTTGCTCCAGTTCTCAAGAGGCACATAAGACCTCTTCACTTGTCCTCTTTCTATTGCCATTGATTTCAACTCAAAATACCCAGGAAGCCGCGGAGCGGCCGCAGAGTCCGCTGCAGAGTCTTTTGGTCTTTAGGCTCTGCAGGCTCCGTGGCGTCGCATCGTTCCTGAGGTTCGACATAAGGCTTCTCCCAGAGGAAAACACCTGTCCCCACCTGCCGCCTGGCTCGCACAGCACACCGCCACACTCTCTCCTACGATACCAGCCAGACTTGCCAGTGAGTGACAAGGATATCACTCCCCCTGATCGTCCACTGCCCCCGCCTTCCCCCTCAGACCCCGTCATCCCTGCCAGAAAACGACTTCTCACTCCGCGCGTTCAGACCGGCTCCCTCCGCCGTGCTGCCTTCACCCTTCCAGCGAGCCTTCATCCTCACCCCACGGACATCACAGCAGTGAGAAAGAAATTACTCTCTCCTTGTTCGTCCCCGCCTCCCCCGTTCATCGTCCCCCCATGCAGGAACACAGCAACGGCACTAACACCTTCCCACTGCATCCAACGCTGCCTTAACCCCATCTGTGACCCCCCGCCGCGCTCCGCCATCCACGGATCGCTCACCCACCCCTCACCGCTGTAGGAGAATAGCACCTGTCCTCCACCGCTTACTTCACTCCACGCGCTCTTCGCCATCCGCCTGCAGCAACCGAAGTAGCTATCCCCATCCACTGGCTCTCTGCCAACACATCCACACAGAAGAGATATGAGTCTGCAATCGAGCGAGACTCCCGCTGTGTGGAGACTGCAGGGGCACCTCTCCCCTTAGATCCCCTCCAACAACTATCCAAACAGTGCTGCAACAGAGATTGCCAAGCAGCAACCTTTCAGTACCGCAACCAGAGAGAATCCCTCTCCGAGAACATCTTCCAACATCATTCAAATAGTGCCATAACAGAGACGGCTCCTCATCAACCTACTAGCACCGCAATCAAGGAGAAATCTCCAATTAAGAACACCTGAAGATTCTACAACACAGGTGACAGTAGGGGACTTCCCCACCTTCATTGGGTCCAATCAGTGCTGCAATAAGAGACAAACTGCACCACGTGATCAACAAGAACATAGGAGACTGCAGGGGCACTGTTCCCCCTTCACCCTGCCCAGCACCAATCACTCAGTGCTGTACTAAGAGAAACACTCCCTCCACAGCACCACTTGAAGCTACCACTCCACAGGAGATTGCAGGGGCCCTCTCCCCTTTGATCCTGCCCAGCACTAAACACGCAGTGCTGCATCAAAGAAACACTCCCTTCAAAAGAACAATCAAACCTACCATACCACAGGAGACTGTTAGAGTCCGTCCCCCCTTCGATCCTGCCCAGCACCAAACACCCAGTGCTGCATCAAGAGAAACACTCCTTTCATAAGAACACTCGAAGCAACTTCAGTACAGGAGACTGCAGGGGCTTTCTCCCCTTTGATCCTGTTCAGCACTAATATTCTAGTGCCGCACCTAGAGAAACACTCCCTCCACAAGAATATTCAAGACCACCCTAGTACATGAGACTGCAGGGGCTTTCTCCCCTTTGATCCTGTCCAGCACTAACCTGCTAGGCCCGTCTCAAGAGAAACACTCGAAACTACCACAGCACAGGAGACTGTAGGGGCTCTCTCCCCTTTGATCCTGTCCAGCACTATCCTCCTAGTGCCGCATCAAGAGAAATACCCCCCTCACAACAATACTCGAATCTACCGCCATACAGGAGACTGCAGGGGCCGCATCCCCTTTGATCCTGCTCAGCATTAACCTTCCAGTGCTGCGTCAAGGAAAATACTCTCTCCACAAGAATACTCGAAGCCACCACATCACAGGAGACTGCAGGGGCTATCTCCCTCTTGATCCTGCCGAGCACTTACCTCCCAGTGCTGCACCGGGAGGAATATCCCTTCATAAAGAACACCCGAAGCTACCATACCACAGGAGACTGCAGGGGCCCTCTCCCCTTTGATCATGTTCCTGCTACAGCACAGGCGACTGTAGGGGCCCTTTCCCCTTTTTTGATCCCATCGACCACCAACCAACTGATATTCCAACAACAGACAAACCTCATCACAAGGACACTTGTACCGATGCGAGCACAGGAAACCACAGGGACTGTCCCCCCCTTGACTCTGCTCATCAGCCAGACTGCAAAAAAAACAGACAACGGCCCCCAACACAAGACTAAGAGGAAAGCTTGGTGGAGACGCCTCACAATCCACGATGGAACAAGCATTCCAAGAGAAGAAGACTAACAAACCTGCTTCTGAAAATTGATCTCCCCAAAACAACACAGAAATGCACATACCTAAACACGAACTTGACAAACAACCTGAAGAGCTGGTAAAGACTACTTCACAAAACTCACATGAAACTCCACCCCAACTAGAAGGGCACCCAACGAAATACCTTGATCGAACGAATCAAAGTAATACAACACCCCTACCAGAAAAGCTAAGCACTCAAGAACTACAGATCCCAACCAATTGGGACCTAACTGAAAATCTGCTACCATCAAAAAAGGGCTTACCAAGTCACCAAATAACCCCCAAAGCTCACATGGACAAAAGTCAGAACCAACAAGAGAAAAATCAAATTGAAACTCAACTCGAGATGCCAAAAACAATCAAACAACAAAGCGGGAAGCCAGCAGAACTCAACCCAGCTAAAATCCAGACAAATTCACCACTGCTCCCCACAAACGAGCCCTACGACGCCAAACGATTCAACCCAAAAACAGACAATCCAATTGCAGAAATAATAACAAACAACCAGCACCAAAACACAATGTTCACACATGAGGAGTCACTGAAACAACCAAGCTTAACCCAGACTCCAGGAGTACTAACAACTGGAATGACAAAAAAAGAAAAAACGAAGCAAGCAAAACTACAATGGCTACAAGCCCATACAGCGCAAAAACTACTGAAGGAATCCTCACATCACCAAATGAACGCAGCAACAGGCAAGGCTGCACGCCAATCCTTAGACATTACCAAAATAGAATCCATCATGAACAGTGCAGAAAGAAGGAAAGAAATCTTTGGCGAACCAACACACCCGGCAACACCAAACTGCACCTCCACGCCTTTGCTCAAAAACACCAATCACCAGAACCACGAGAAACAAAGACCAAACAGAGAGCAACCATACCTGAAAATAAAAAAGGAACAAAAAACGATGCAATTTACGTATGATGCTGAAGAATCCTTCCACACCCCAGCACAGGGAAACGATACAAACTGCCCAACACTGAAAACCAGCGACACCGAAAAACACAGTGTCCTGAATGATGAAAACCATAACCAGAGACTACCAACAACCATGCTAGAACTTCAAAACATGCTGCTGGCAGCGGTCTCTCAATCCATGAGACCCTTTCTCAAACTACACGAAGCAACCAAAGACAAAATATGAGATCAAGCAACATTACTGGCAATGATACATACCAAACAAGTACATACAGAAGACTTCATAACCACAATAGAAAAATGTCTAGACGCTGAAGCCGAACAGTCCTGCATCTGGCAACAAAGACTATTCGAGATAGCACGAGGAGACAGAGAAGAAAAAACTCAATTAACCAAAGAACTCATGGCATGGCTCAAAAGCCACCAACAGAAAACATCTACACCACAGAACATGCCAAAAGAAAACACAGACAACCCCACTCCCTTCTGCATGATACCAGAAAAACTGACCCTTGATCAACAAAGACCTACACCACTCACAGCATTGGCTTCCTCATCGAATCAAATCGCAAATCCTCCGAATGACCAGAAAGAACAAATAAAGTTAAAAGACGACCTAGAAAACGCATCTGCCAATGACATCTTTGAGATCTTTGGCCCGGCGAAGAAAATCCTCAAGGAACCCACCAAAAAGACAACCAAACAAACGCAAAAACAAAAAGGCTCGCAAGCGTTTCTACGAAACCTGTCAATACCAAAGCCCACCACAGAAAAAACACCAAAAAAACAAGCAAAAAAGCCCACACCAACTCAACCCACACAACCCGTGCCAGCCATAAAAAATACATGCAAAAAACCAACAGCCGCAACTCCAATAATACATAAGGAACAAAGCCTGGAAACAGACGACTTAGTCAACCTAACAAAGCACGAGGACCTGCTAACACAGGAAACCACGAAAGAAAAAAAACAAATCAATGATTCAAGTCTACTAATTATCGACGAATATTGACCAAGTCATTCCATCAGCTACACGATCTCGTGCGAAGAAATTTCAGACAGATCAATGACCGATTCAATCGATGATACAAACATCCACGCAACATATGATGAAATCTCTTCAATCTCACTAGCCAATGAAACAAGGAGTAGCATCGGATCAAGATACTCCATAACCCGCTCAGTGCAAGAAAGATCCCACACGAAAAACCAAAGAGAACACAAGGATCCATCCCAACCAATATTCTTAAACCCATTTCGGCAAATGGAAAATTACAGGGTGCAGATAGAAAACATCATCAACAGACCATCTCCACTGGTTCTGAATAGAACAAACATCCTAATACTCTTTCGAGCAATCCCAAACTTGAACCAACTAAGCTCCAGAGACATCGAGCTAGTCATCTTTGAAGATGAAAAATCCAACAACAAAATATCACTAAAACTATGTGAAAAAACAACCATGGAACAAATACTAACATCGAAAGAGACACTATACAAACTTGGCTTCAGCTGCAGGCCCAGTACGATAGCCAAAAAAGAAGAAACCATCATAACGGAAAACCAAAGACAAAAATACTCTGAGAAGCAACAAAAGGAGCAAGATACCGATACAAACAACGCCCTCGTGCCCACGCCTCCCTGTCATTCCACGATGCCTTTCAAACAAAATCCTGAAACCAAGCACATCAACAACACCCACAACAGTAACAATCACCCGATCAGACGACAGTATGCTTCAGAAGACAGCCTAGACTACTCAACTGAAATAGGGGTGAGCAGCATCTCATAACCACTAATCGATCCAATCATTACCTGGACCATGTGCTCGTGGAACACAAGGGGTAACTCCCACCTGTTCAACGACCCATCACCAGAATTTGAAACGTATCAGATCATCTGCTTCCAAGAACCTTAGCTGTCCAACACTCCATGCTGCAACAGCCTCCTACCATTCCTCAACCCAGCACCAACAAGATCCAAGTGAAGACCATCATCAGGCCTACTAACGCTAATCAAGATAAATCCGGCATGGTCCATACTTCAAATCTCAAATATCAACTTATGGACACAAAACACTGGCATAAAAATAAGAGGAAGCCCAAATTCTGACCCCGCAAACCACCAACAAGAAAGAATAATCTCGATCATGAACCTCTATTGGAACCCTGCTGCAATAAACAGCGAAGCCTTCCTGGACGGTGTCTTCCTAACAATGGACAAACTCATCACCAAGCACACAACAATTGAATTCCTACTATGCGGCGATCTAAACTTCTACCTATGGCACAAAGACGGACAACCCATCCCAAACAAAGAACTAACAACACGCGCCAAAAGATGGACAAAAGAAATCAGTATCCGCAATCTCTCACTCATTGATTACCCCACGGACGGGACAAATAAGCTCCAACCAACCTGGTCCCGAGGCAAATCGTCTGCTATCATCGACTACATCTACCTCTCAAAAGAACTTAGAGCCAAAGTAGAAACAGCCAATATAGTCAAAACAACAAAGAGCGACCACAACCAGCTTGTCATAAATGGACAAAATATTCTGCGACAACCCCAGTCCCATCAAACTATCCCACTGGAAGTATGTACAGCTGGTAGAAAACTATGCATAACCCAACAAGCAACAATCATGCTCACAAAACAATTTCTCCAAACAACTCTACCTGACGACCAGAAATTAAACCACCAATGGCTGCTTCTACCTTATTACAAGAAAACAACGCAACAAACCACAAAGACACATATACACTCTTACAACAAGGAATTAAGTGAGAGGAAAAGGACGCTGAGAAGTATCGTGCGACAAATAAAGAAAAGGAAAGACAAAGACTCATTCACAAAAATCAAAGCGGAAAAACAAAACTACAACAACTGGATCAAAACGCATCGCATGACACTACCACAAACAGATGCAGAGGCAATTCTAGAAACCTACAAAACACACAACCTCAGAGACCTATGGAACCTACTGAACAACAACTTTGCCCACCAAAACAAACTCACTGGAAATGTGACAGAACAACGATGGATCCAACACTATACGAACACATACAAAGCCCGGTCCTCAGAAACCGAAAAAAAAAAACACAGGCACAGAAGACAAAGTGGACGGTACTCTGTGATCACCAAGACATTTTAGACATGATACAAAAACTCAACATATCCCGTGCTCCGGGCCCTGACAAGACATCAAACGCAATGATCAAGAAGGACCCACATTCGTGGGCCAACCTCATGAGTAACATCATGACACTCATAAACAAACTCAACCAGATACCCTCATCATGGAAAACCGCAACCACAGTGTCCATCCACAAGCAAGGCCCAAGAGATGATCCGACAAACTTCCGCCCATTCACACTACTAGACCCCCCTGGGGAAACTGTTCACATCCATTCTTCTTAAAAAGCTCAACCAATGGGCAACTGATACACAACGATTCTCAATCAGACAAACTGGCTTCACTCCAAACGTGGGCACAAACTTCTGCTGAACTTTATTAAACACGAAGCAATTCACAACACAACAATAATTTATGCAGCCTTCATAGACGTGCATATGGCCTTTTATGGAATCTCCCGACAAAAACTATGGAACAAACTCGAAAAATGGAAATGCCCAAATGACATCTTGGGGCCAATTAGACAACTCTACTCAAACACCACAATAACAATAAGACTCACAAGGGAAGGCCACACAACACCAAAAATATCTGCTGATAACGGAGTAAAGCAAGGATGTCCCCTAACAGCTACATTATACAACCTCTTCACTGCAGACATCGAGACCCATCTCCAACCGGATGTCCTGAATCCTCCAAAGGTCAACTCAACACCAGTAAACATCATGACATACGCGGACGACATCATCCTCCTGGATAAGACACCCTCAGGCCTTCAAAACAGTCTTTCACAACTAGACCAATACATGAAGCTCAACGAACTCTCAGTCAATACAAAGAAGACGAAAATCATGCAACTGAGCAGAATACCCAACAAAAAAGGAAAACAACTAAAAGCCTACCTAGATGGCAACCAGTTAGACAAAGTAACCACATTCAAATACCTGGGGATCCACATAAATCAATCCAAATCTGAAAAAGAATGGACAGCGAAACTGGAACAAAAGATCCAATCACTGGCGAGACAAGGATGCGTGATCCAGCGAGTATGGAAAATACTAATTCAAACCAATAACAACATATTACAAAAAAAAAAGTGATCCCAACAATAGTCTATGAAACAGAAGCAATGATGAATGCTACTGAATATGACTGGACAAAACTAGAAGCCTGCTTCTGGAGCAAGATCCTGCAACTGCCACCCTCCTTTCCTATGCCCAGAATCAGACACGAAGTAGCAGTGCAATCAATCAGCTCAATTGTTCTGTGGAAACATCTTGATTTATACAGCAAGCTGCTTACAGGCAAGAAAACACCAGCAATCCAAATTCTAAGATCTCATCCTGGAGCAATGAACAACGCAATTCTTGACAAGTGGAAAGACAATCTTGAACGACTGATGACAACTGAAGAAATTTCCCATGAAATGCTCACGCTGCGCCCTCAACACGCAAAAGTAAAGTTAATGAGAAATGATTGGATAAAAACCACCAAAGAAAAAACAAAATACAGCCTGAATATACAAGGTAAAACAGACATCAGGTGAATAAATGAACACCCAGCCTACCTGACCATCTTTCCCGACAACAAAATGCGAGGAATATATCTGAAAATCCAGATGAACATCATACAACACGATTCTACATAGCAAAAACAAGACAAATCCCTTCAACAGAACATATTTGCCGATTTTGCTCAGACACACAGAAATCAGAAACACTATTCCATCTCCTCATGGAATGCAGCAATCTCTCTGAACAAAGAACCAAAATCGGTGTTTACTATAAGATTGCAGAACAGACGATGGAGACAGAAGAAAGATGGACGGCAATGCTCAATGGCAAATCAAACAAGCGTATCCTCACAATATGCCAATTCCTACAAGAAATACTAAATCTTGACAAACACGCCATAAATTAAAAGGAAAACTCTGTAAAAACTGAGACAAATGAAAAGTTTAAAAATTAAACTATAACATTTAAAAAAAAAAAAAGAAAATAACATCAGTCTTCGGAATGAGGTAGATACCACCCACTGCTCACATACAGAGATGGATCTCCGTACCAACAAACCATCTTGGATTCAGAACATTTTGGAGAACTTCATCAACACCCGGAGATCCTCTTTCTCGATATAATCAGATTCGGTCAGTGGAAAATTCACGGGGTCTTCAATGTGTTCATAAAATTCCCCAATAATCGGGTCCCCTTTTTGTGCCGTAATCAAATCAGCATCTGGGGTTTCCTTACTACACTGGGCAATTGAGAGTTCATTTTGGGCATGTGTTTGGGACCTGGTGACAGTAGCGACCTGGATTTCCCCCTAAGAGGGATTCAGTTTGTATGAAATCCCTTTGGATAGCTCTGGCTTTGGCCAACTGTCAGCCTAGTAATTAAAAGTTGTGTCTGGTCCCTCTATTTTGGATTGACCTTTTATCTTTTTCCAATGGATGGTCATCTCATTAGAGGTGACCAGATCATCAATATCTTGGATTAACCTCCCATGATTGAACGGTTTGTTATCTGCACACAGCGTGCCTCAATTTATTCCAGTTAATCAGGTGCTCCACTAAAGCATTCCTGACATAATCTGAATCAGTGATTATGACCAGTTCTTGGAGTTGGTGTAGCACAGCAGTGAGGATGGCTTGATGTACCGCCATCAACTCTGCCACCTGACTTCTTCATGGGCCAATCTTGTATCCATCAGAGGGCTCTGGGCATCATTCACCCAGGCATTCCCAACGCCCTCCACTGGTCTTTTTCCCTGTGATTATCAACATGGTAGGAGCACCCATCCACATAAACTGTGGGTATCCCCAGGCACGTGTCTTCCTCATAGACTATATGCGGGGAAGTAAGGTAACACCTGGATGTTGTCTTTAGTTTTTAGACTTTCGTCCTCGACACAGTTTTCCTGAGCACAGTCACGTAAGTCAGACAAAACCTGTGCTAGGGGACTCTTCTTGTTTTGGCAATATCTGACCTCCAGAGGAAAGCCTTGCATGGACAGAATCCAGGAAGTAATTCTGGAATTACTCACGTTCCCTGCTTGGATTTGGTAACTTTGGAGATATTGCAAGGGCTGGTGAGGAGTCTCGACAATAATGTGCCCCCCCCTGGATGAACGGGCGGGAATTCTTCAATGCCCACACCGTTGCCAGGAGTGCCTTTTCACAATTGTTGAACTTTTCCTCCACAGAGGACAAAGTCTTGCTCGCATACGAGATGACTTTGTTGACCTTGTCGTGCTTTTGGTATAATACTGCTGTTAAGCAAGTATTTGAGAATCCCGTCTCCAAGAAGAACTCCTTGTTTCTTATGAGGTAAGACAAACAAGGCAATTGGGAAAGTCTTCTCTTTAGTTGTTTCACTGCCTTGGCTTGCTCTGGATGCCAATCCCACTTGACCCAGGCCTTTAGTAAATGGACAAAGGGTCACCTGACCTCTGCATAGTCCTTTATGAAATTCCTACTATAATTAGTAAGTCCAAGAAGGCTTCTTAGTTTACGCAAAGTCATAGAGTCTTTTAATTTCAATAAGGCTTCCACCTTTTTCACGTGGGGAGTGAGATCCTTAGGGGTGATTTCATGCCCTAAGAAGTTCACATGGGTCTTACACTACTGTGCCTTCTGAAAGGAGATTTTTGCTCTGGCTTTCTGCAACTAGGTCAGAACATAGCCTATTTCAACTATGTGCTCCTCCACAGTTGAGCTCTTAATTAGTACATCATCCACATAGGCTAAGTTTCCCCTTTCGCTCAAGTCGGGCATGGCCTCATGCAGGAAGATGTTACATTTGTTGCCAGAGTTTATGTATCCAAAGGGGGTTCAGGTCCATGTGTATTGCTGCCCCGAAGGTAAAGGCAAGTTTGTACTGGTCTTCCCTACTCACGGGTACTGTCCAGTAACAGTTCATCAGGTCAATGGTGGTATACACCTTTGACCCTTGGATCTGGGCCAGTCCCTGATCAATGTAGGGAAGGGGCCATCTTGACATGTGGGCCCATTTATTTAACTCCCTAAGGTCTGTACATAGTCTCCATTGGCCATTGGGGTTGAGTATCCCCAGTACGGGATTCAAAGTTTTTTATAATCTCTGTGAGTGACTCCATAGATGCAAGAGGCAACCGGTATTGCTTTACAAATAGGGGAGTCATCTCAGGGTCCATTGGTATGTAGATTGAATGTATCTCGGTGGGACAACACTCATAAGAATCCATGGCAAAGATCTCCAGAAAATCCCAAAACTCATGTTTCAGCTTCTGCTTTTGCTCCTCGGTCTCGCAGGCATCAGCAAGGTTGATTAATTCCTCAGCCATCTGCCTAAAGCCTGGAAATACCTCAGGTTTTGAAATTTTGGCGGTATCAACCAGTTGAGTGGAGAGATCAGTTGTTAGGGTTTGGCCTGGACATGAGGTTTCAAGGAGGGGGGTAGTAACTGTTGACTTGAAATACCACCTCATCCTTCCTGATGTCACAGGTTACCTCTTCCCCACCATAAGGGCAGGAAGAGTACACCAAGATATCCCCCCCCGTGTCGGGTGAAAATCTTTTCTAGAGGGATATCACTGTCACAGTGGTAACATTCATTTGAAATTGGTCCCATGATCTCATGCCCTAAATCAGTAGAATAATGTTGGGCAGCAACCACCATTACAATTAACGTGTCTGCGACCAAAGTGATACTTCTAGGGTCGCTGTTATCCACCAATATTCGAATGGTGTCTTTTCTAGGTCAACTAGTGTTATCGGTTTAAATAAAAACCTTGCTGTTGGAGGTGATAATTCAAATTTATATATGCCTCTTGGTTGTTGAGGTTCTGTCGCTTAATTTTTAGGGGAATTGTGAATTGTCGTACTTGTCTTGGCATGGTGACCTCTTCTCCCGTTTCAACTTCAACCACATACGGCAGCAATTGGGCTGACCAAAATGCTTTCTCAATGTTATGAAAGCCCATGGGCGTACCACCCAGTCGGGACCAGGCTTTGTAATTAATTAGGTCCAAATTCATTGCAAATCGATTGAGAATGTCACTGCCTAAGTAAAAGGCAGAGGGGACATCTCTCACAACCCAACAATTATGTTCTATGATTTGACGCCAATTGAAATTTTTAGCATGCACCTGCTATGCAGGTGATGTTTGGAATTGGGGAGATTCCAGGACCTTTTTCCACTTATCGATCAAATCGAATGAGGGAATTGAATGGCCTGATCTTTTGGGAGTTTCCTGAATAATGCTTCGTTGATTAAGATTTTTCCATTATTCAGGCATACTCTGGTAAGAACAGGCTCCCATCTCATTTACCTGGATGGGAAAACAACAGCTGTTCACCCTTTTTTCTGGATGTAAGCCAAGCTTTGATCTGGTTCCAGGGTATTTCCTTCCAGTGTGGAATGGCCCTTAAAACTGGGAGGAAGGTAAATTTTCAAAAATGGAGAAGGGTCCCATCTCCAGTTTGCTTTCCTACAGAGATTGCAGTGATGTCTGGGACTTGAATGTTCCTAAGGTGAAATTCGATTTGGTGAGACCATTGTTCAATCATGTGGCATGTGCCATTTAAACTCACACAATTTGTGCTTTGTTTCAATTTTATTGCTCATTATTCTGAGTCCAGAGGATCTTTTTCACGCAGTCAGTCATGGGTGATAACCTCCGTAGGAGGTCATTCTCCAGTAGATAAGGTGTGCCCTCTAAAGTGACGACTATCACAAGGTATTTCACCCTCGGTCTCCCAATTTTGATCTCCAGACCTGCAGTTCCTTCGACGGAAATATCATTTCTATTGAAGTTTTGGAGTTGTCCAGGAAGTGGTGTGAGGGGTTTTTGGTGACTCTCGCCCCGTCCTAAATTCATTTGGACTTTTTGGACAGAAGGGTGGCTTGGGATGCAGTATCCACCAGCGCAGAAAATGTACATTGACCCTGTACCTTGACGGAAGCATAACATCTCTCCTCCCTTTCAAGGGGGCAAAGAAAATGTGCATTTTGTGCCAGTTTAGCAGTTAATTTCTTTATTTTGAACTCTGGCATGGTGTGATCTTGGACAGTTTTCTGTGTCGGTGTCCGGGAAGCTTTAAAGAACATTTTGCACCCTGCAACAAACGGGCTGGGGAAGTCCGCTTTTCCCCCTGATTCTTTGCTGTCCCCCTTTTCCTCGAGACAGTTGCCCAAACCTGTTTGGGGGGAGGATCCTTCATTGCTTTCAGAGTTATCTGGGTGATGTTGTTGGGGTTCAAGAATGGGTGGCTCTGGGTCAGTCTCCATACTTACCCAGTCTAAATTAAAGTCCTTTGGGGCCCATTTTTCCTTGGGAGGGATCCCTCCATCCCTGAAAGAGAATATGTTCTTCTTTAGATCCTCTGGGGATTCTTACCCTTCAAACGGGATGACGCGGACTTCCTCTACGAAATGTGATTTCTTTTGCCCTTGATTTCTCCTACTTACCCTCTGATCCTTAGGTTCCAGCTTTTCGTGGGTTGAAGAATTATGTTCAGGTTCAGAGGTTTCTAAGGGGTTTTCCCGGGTGAGAAAGGAAGTTTCCTCTGGGGCTTTGCATCCCCTTTCCCCCTGGGACTCCTCCTATGGAACCTGTTGGTTGTCAGGGTTTTCTCCCGTCATTGCTCCGGGCACCAGACCCGGGTGCTGAGCTGTTTTGGGCAGCCATGTTCATTTGAGGGCTCTGCTGAGACTGCAACATGCAGCCCAGGTCTTGTGTCAAACTTTGGACCTGGCGCTCCAGTTGAGACATCCTCTCTGGTTGGTATGGGGGTATAGAGTCATACATTTGCTGCACTCTGAAAGGCTAGCTGTCCCTTCTCCCAGAGTAGCTTGGGTATTGAGGGTTTCCCTGATAAACCTCCATCCTTGGTCTTCCTTCTCTCTGAATTGGGGCTCTATTGTCCTGAAAGCAGGGAGAGAAAGGAGGATTGTTTGGGAAATTGGGGTTTGCAGGGTGGAGTATTTCTTCCTTCCTGAGGGAAGTTTTGAGGGAGGTTTCCTGGGGCAGTACTTGCCTGATTAGACGTCCCCTCTTGTGCCAGGGGAGTCCGTACATACCCTAAAATGGGTCTATTACCCTTGTATCTCGGGCTGATATAGGTGGCAAGGTCAGATGGAGTATTTGTCTGGTACCCTAACTGGCTACCACCCGATTGGGATTGATCAGAGGGTTTCTTCTGCCTCTCATTCTGCTTATTAGAGGGAGGAGTATTTTTAGCCCCCCCCCCCCATTTCCACATCCAAAATTGGGGTATTTTTCACCTGCGCCACCTTGACAGCAGTGGGGGGGTTTGAGGGTTTGGAAATCTTGGGGTCATTTATGTTCTCAACTGGATTTGGACTTCATAAATCCCTGTAGCCTGTTCTATCACCCAATCCAGGGCCCTACGCTCGTGGAAGTCCATAACCAATTGGGTCATTATGTATTTTGGGAGTGCATGAAAATATGTATTGATGAACTCCCTGCTGTTTGTGCGCTCCCGTCTAAAAGTCTGGGCAAATGCCTGCTTCATTTCTTTCACAAAATGCCTAGGTACCTGGTGTTCCCGTACTGCAGGTTGTAGGCCGCCGTGCGGGCCTCCTGAGGGTTCCTGTGCACAGAAAAATGCTTACTTTAAGATGGGTGTCTTATAGGTGGACCATCTTTGATGATCTTGATCCTCCAGCCCAGCAAAGAAGCTGGAGTACTCCATGGAATTGTGATCATTTTTGATGCCAAATGACATCATCATCTGGTCATACAATTCCAAATGCTCCCATACTGAGTTTTTGGCATTTTTGTGATAAAGTGTCATGAAGCATCAGATGGCTTTTATTTGCCGAATTGGGTCCTTTTGCAAGCCCTCTCTTCTTTTTGGCAGCCTCCTTTTTCCGCTGCAACTGAGTCCACTCACCCTCTGACTCAGAGCTGCTACTGTTTGTGGTCCACTCCCTGTCCTCTAGGCGCTTCCTGACTCCATGAGACTGGGAATCCCTCCCAGAATGATGGGATCTGGGCTCTTCTGTCCTCTGGTGCTGTGGGCTCTCTGGGTCACTTCCCTTGGGCTCTCCCTTTCGCACAGGGGAGTACTCATCTTCCTCATCCCTTCTTCCGGGTGTGGTGGAGAATTCCCCCACCTCCCTGAATTTGTAAAGGTTTTCAAAATACTCTTTTGATGCCTGGATTCTTCTCTGTTTGTAAAGCAGACCAGGTGGTCCCTTTGTAACTTATGTTTCTGCCAGTCTAACTCCCTGATCTTATCATCATAGGAGCCCTCCCGGTCAGTTTTAAATCTGTATAAAGATGAATATCCATCAATATCTGATAGGGATTGACCTTCCGTCTCAGTTATACTAGGCTTGATTGAGTCCATCTGCCTCATGTTTCCCTGTTCTTGCAAACTGGTAGGCATGAAGTTAGCAGAGTCCTGTGCATATAATGTGGTGAGTTGGCTTGAGGTCCCTGATAAGGAGGTCATCACATCATGGTCGTAAAGAGCCCTTCCATACTCTTACTGTTCTGGGTGCCTCAAAGCCTGTTTGTATCTAGCCATTCCCTTCTCCAATACCTCAGATTTATCTTTCACAGCCCCTATCTCTTGTTGATATATAGAGGCCTGAGGTTTGAGCTCTGCTATCAGGGCTTGAGTAGCTTTTACTTTTGTTTTGTGCCACCACTTGGCCACTGGCCACTGAGTGTCTTGTTCTCCTCAGAAGAGGACTCATTTTCCTTCTGTGAGGCCAGTATCATCTGGGCATACTCAGACCTCTTCTTTTTAATCTCGTCACTTTTGTGCATTTTTGGTCTGTGTTGCCTGCTCTAGGTCAAATTCTACTTGCCTCACATGTCCCATTACATTTTCAGTTTCTATCACTCTTTCAGTCAATTCCTGAGAACATAACTCACTTTTCTCAACATCCTTCCTTAACTGGTACACTTCCTGACACAGGGCACTTTTCTCCTTACACAATTTGCTATTCTCCTCACTGATGTGATCTCTCTGTCGTTTCAGAGTGTCCATATTCTGACGCTCCTGATCGAATTCCGACTGGGAATCGACTTCCTTTATGATCAACTGTACATTGTCATCTTACAGTTGTTTAACTTGCATTTGAAATGCAGAAATGTCCACTAAGGAGGCTCTATTGTGCACCACTTGCTCACTTACCTTTTGTTGACTCTCTCTCAGATATTCTACACTTTCTTCATATTCCTCTCTCAGTGCAGACAATTTGGACTCTCACGCTAAATTCATTTGCTGCTGTGACACTAACTCATCTTTTAGCTGCTGAATCATGGTTTCTAATTTTACCTCAGAATGTTGGCTCTGTTGCACTTTTTCCTCTTTTTTTTAATTCTCTCTGTGCTTGATCCACAAGCTCAGATTGTTTTTTTCACAGAGCCTACACTCTACTGGTATCTTTCTTCAATAATCACCATATGGAAGTACATTTATGCTGTGAACTGAGCAATTGTAATGTGCTCATTTCTGTGCTCTGTGTCATATAAATTTCTGTCAGGGCCTGATGTAACAGGCCATTATCCTGTCACATATCCACCTTTACAGAGGTAACTTCCTACATCATTCTAGATTGCTACATTTCACTCTCCTTTTCTACCCATTCACCCTTAATCAACAATTTGGATTGAAGGTGCTTCCTGGCCATGTTAATTTCTAATATGCTCATTATGAAATCTGTTCTGCACCTACTATGCTATGTATGCACCTGCAACATCTCAACCTGGTTCCTGCTTCGTTTCTATTCACAATGATAACTTAATGATTACTTTTATCTATACACACAGCCCTGAAACCCAGGGTACAGGTTTGGATGGCGCCTTCACAATGCAACACAGCTTTCTCTCCACTAAATGTAAAATACCTTCAATGAATAGTCTGCTCTTCTGCACTGTCACGAGTGAAAACTCTCTACCAATCATGGCACAAGCCCTCAGTTTTGTCACATGCAAGTTAGGGATCTCCTTCCCCAACAATGAATGTGGCGAACAATAAAAATGCTATTGATTTATTTGAAAAGAGTTCTCTATGGTAAGGCCTTCAACCCGTCTCACACACAATCCCAACAAATACCCGGTGCCTCAATGGACTAGGAACCAGGCCGTTGTGTATTAATAAGATATTTATTAATGTATTTATTCAAGTCAAATTAGAACAAACAGATTACATCAGCCACCAATGTTGTGGCAACACAAGAACAAAATGACTTTGGTAAGGTTTCCACCAAGAGATACAACTAGAACATGCAGTTACAAGAGTTTCCCTTTACATCACCACCCCTCCACCCCGACCCCCCAATCCAAGTAAAGAACATTTCAAGGCACACAATGAAAATGAATGCAAACAAAGTTGTGCTTTTCTCCCAGCAACCCTGACCCTCCAAACATCCACGAGGCTCGACTCTTTTGAATGGAAGGCAGTGGCAGGGAGTGGGAACACAATGGGAAAATCGGTTTTTGGGTAGCACTCACAGAAACATTATGGGGGACAGAAAGGTAATGGGAACATTTATTTTGCAGAGCACATTTATTTTGCAGAGCACAAAGGTAAAATCGGTCTTGAATTGTTTAGCACAACTGCTGTGGGAAAGAATAGAAATAAATGAGGAATTCGCACCAAAGGGACAGGCATGGCTTTGGGAAATATTAGCACACAATGGAAAAATCAGATTTTGGAATATTTGATCACAGAACCAATCAAAGAGACAGAAATGCACTAGGAAATTTTGTTTTGCTACACCTGACAATAACACACAGGGCATTAGGGTTATTATCAGAACAGAATGGGAACATTGACTTTCGGATGTTTAGCACAGTTGCAATATGAGAAAGAACATGCAAATGGGAATTTGTCTTTTAGATCACAATGAGAACGCAGGCCCAATTTTGTTTTGCAGATCACAATGGGAACACAGCTACAATTTAGTTTTTACCTTGCACAATGGGAACACAGGCACATTTTCGTTTTTTACCTTACAACCTCCACACACACACACTTGGAAGCAGGGCTTTTTGGAATTAATTATTTTCGCATATCTTTGACTATATCGGCTCACAACACACTGGGAATGGATTGTTGGTTTTGAAAGCCAACAATACAGATCCTGTGAATTAAATGGGGGAATTAATTGATATACTTTGATAAATATGCTAACGATCTGCACAGGCAAGAAGATTTTTCAATGGGGAAATAACTAACACAATGCAGAAAGAATACAGGGCCTACCAAATCTACGGCTTGTGGTATGATATGATGCAATAGGGCATTTGTAACTTGCCTATACACAAGTGTTTCAAGGCGTGACGAGGCAAGGAAGAGGGAACAGAGGGAGGACAGAGACAACGATCTTACTAGGCCAAGTGACATTGAGATCGCGCAAATACAGGGGAGGGGATAAGAGCCAGGGGAAAGGGGAGTGGGCAGTGATGTACATGGGATCAAAACAACAAGAAGTGTGGCCAGCAGGTGGCAGGTGCAATGGTAAGTGCAGACAGCAGGTGTCCAAAACTGCTGGTAGGGGGACTGTAGGGTTACAGATACAGACCCAAGTGCAAGGGTTGGCGGGAATCAGTGCAGGTTTGAAAGTGGTTGGGCAGGGACCTGGGCCTGAAATCAGATAGTAGCCAGTTGACTAGTGCAGTATCAGACAGGAAATCAGCAGGGGAGAGGAAGAGAGAAGGAAGAAGCAAAGAGGAAGCTCTTGAGGTGCTTCTGGAACCGGAGATGGTTCTCCTCAAGTTTCACAGATGCAGGGAGGCTGTTCCAGATGGAGGCCCCAGCCGAAGAAAGAGATCTACCACCAACTTGTTGCATGGAGAAGAGACTGACCCAGGGAGAGTTGCAGGTGGAGGAGCGAAGAGCCCAAGTAGGAAGGTATTTACAAAGAGAGAGTTGGAGGTATTCAGTACCCAGGCCCCAGAAGGCCTTGTGGACAATGCAGAGGGTCTTGAACGTAATCCTTGCAGCCACTGGGAGCCAATGCAGAGATGTCAGTGCTGGAGAGATACGATGCCTGCGCTTGAGGTCAAGGACGAGTCTTGCAGTCCTGTTCTGGAGGAGTTGCAGAGGGTGGAGAGTAGAAGCAGGCAGATTTAGAAAGAGGCTGTTGCAGTAGTCCAGCCTAGAGAGAACAAGAGCTCTAAAGACAGTGATCTTCTGGGGGAAGGAGAGGAAAGGAAGAATACCTCTGTGGGGAGTAGTTCTACTTACAGGAGAGGTGTGGACCTGGCATCAGGAAGCATCAAGGCACACAGATGGGACAGCATTGGGTCATTCAAGGATTTCCTATGAGTCCTCCACGGGTTCCCAAACAGCTTCTATGTCTCATGGCTCCACTGCAAGATTAGGCCTCTCTTTGCTGGGATGTTCTCGCCATATTTCTGCAGCAGGTCACCTCTTGGTATTAGTGGGAAAAGTCCAGCTTGGAGGCAAGATGGCTTAGTGATAGGGCAATTGACATCACTAACTTGTCATAATTCCCGCAGAACAGATTAATTAATGTTCGCTCCCCCACTCCCACCTGTGTGCTGATAGGACAAGTGGATGGGGGAGTGCTTTGAGCCAGCTAGAGAAGGAGAGAGCTTCATCATTAACTTTGACAGGTGTGCTCGGTCTGCATTACGACTTAAAAATCTTACCACATGGCAAGTACCCTTAATTTTCACATCTTGACATGTGTGAATACATTTTTTTGCATGACATTTTACAGGCGTCATATGAACAATAATTAGCATGCTTTTATTAACTTTTTACATCTCTGGACATCACAGAAAGGCCCAAATCAGATTTTCATGAATAACTTTAGTTGTGTTTATCCCACACAAATCATTTTAGCATGGTTAGAAGGGGTTAGTTGCCACCTTTAATAAAAGCCTAGTATGACTGTTGTGCGATCTACACTGTCCATTTTATGTAATAAAATGCATTTCTCCCATTGTAAGTCAATATGCAATCTCACTCATCATCTGCTTGGGCCCCTCAACTTATTTTTAAGTTTGTTTCCCTCTTCAGGCCTGACGACAGCAGAGGGGTCTGTGTTTAGATTAACCTACCCCTTCAAGGGCTAATGGTCAAGGTAATGCATTTTTTATGGGACTTGTGACCTGGAGGTCACCAGTTTTTCCAGAACAGACAGGGCCTATCAATTCCCTCAGCATTTATGATTTCAAAGGTATTCAAGATGGTATTTTTAAGGAAAGACACTGATGGGTGGAGACAACCTGGCTGAATCTCCAGGGCAATCAAGGGAGGTCCTAAAGTTTATTTGCACATCTGAAGAAATAGCCAGCAGCTCGTGGCCGTCCAGCAAGCAGCCTGTAAACTCGTACATGAATGCATTTTAAATGACATTAAGGCACACGATTTACAATGTATGCATGCAAGTTTCTTTAAGTTCACATTTTGACAGTCGGGCGAACATTTTGCTGAGCATATTATTAGTTTAGAGCGAAAAAAGAAATTACATTATTTTGTTTAACATACATAAAAAAATGCTCAGTTTCACTGCAGCTGCCGGTGCACAATCTGATATTTCCTTTAAGATACTGTGCACTGTGGTTTCCTAGACTATAGGTACAGCTCTTCATGGATTTGTCAAAATATCATTGCCACGTGTCTTCTTTCACTTCATGAAAGGGGGTTAACATAGTTTAGCATCTCCAGATTTTTGGGTCCACTTTCTTTGCTTTTTACTTGTGTTCCATAGGCGTAATGTTGGACATCATTTCTACGCTGTCCTTTTATTTCGGGGCATGCACACCAATGACTCTGGCCTCTTGATTCTGGCATCTATGGGCTATTTCACCCCACAAAATAAGCAACTACTATGCTGTGCTGAGTGGAGCTGCACAACATTCCTGCGCACTGCCATCATTATGCTGCCACCAACAGTGTGTTACCTAGACCACCACAGGCATTGTAAAAGGGTGAAAAAGACTGAACTTACCTTGCCGGAATCTGGAACTTATTCCCCTAACAACCATTGCCACTGAATGCCACAGCCCACCAACAGTACTCTGCAACAGACCTTCACTGAGAAAATGGTGGGACTAATGCCGCCCTGTAGCAGTTCTATCGATCATGTCACACCCCGGGAGGAAAATACTGATAGATTAGTCAGAGGGTGTGAACCAATCGCAGGAATGAGGGAAACATGACAGGAAGGACAAGAAGCAGGAAGGTGTGGGTTGTTTGGTTGAGATCAGAGGAGGAAGGAGTGGTGGATTGTGGAAGGGATTTCTGGAGAAGTTGAGGTTTTGTTTAGTGAACTTAGATGCTACTGCAATGCGATAGTGTGTTGTAATCAGTCTCAAAATACTTTATTTTGGCAGAGCACCCTAAAAGCCAAGCGTAATTAATAAATACACACATAATATGTTCACAATAAAAACAGTACAAAATAGTAGATTCCAAATTCATGTAAGTTAAAATGTTACCATATATATCAAACAATCACATAAGACCCAAAACCATCAGCAGTCACAATGAAGCATATCTTATTTGACTTGTGCACACATTGTTTCATAGCAAAATCTTAGTAGTGCAGATCTTTTCAACCAGGATCTATATACATATTAGGCTACTACAAAAACATTTGGGGTATCATCTGTCCTTCTACAGTGTGCCATAGCTTCACCTATTGTGTTGATTCTAGATCAAAGAAATCTTGGCATTAAATACATTCTTCTGTAGCACTGGTGGACATTTATTTGTCTCAGCAGAGTTCTATTTGTTGCTTATCTTTGTCACTGGAAGGATGCTAAATCTCAGACATAAAAGGACCGTAAGATCTTGTACTTCATGGCATATAAGTAGGGTTTGTATCCTCTACTAATCATATTTTCCCATTATGTTGTTATGGCAGATGAAACTGGAATATTCCTTAATATATCCTGCTCTGCCGTCTGTGGTAATGTTACAAGTATGGTTTGATTATCTAGGAGTCTCAGTGAAGCGAACTGAGTGAAAGAAGGGTGTTTGAATAGGCAGTTGGGTGGAGTCCTAGTTGTAGGGAGGAGGCGGAAGCAATAATGTGGAAGAGAGAACAGTAGTGTGGAGATGAGGGTAGTAGTGCAGAGGTAGGGGTATTAGTGTGGGTAGTAGCATGGCAGGGGGTAGTAGTGTGGAGGAGGGATGAGTAAACAGAAAGGGTAGAGTAACATCAAAGGGTGGAGGCAATTTCTAGACAGAGTGAGAGACATCAGTGGGACAATAGATTGAAGGGTGGTGAGAAGAGAAGTGAGTGAAGTTGGAGGAGAAGTGCAGCCAGAGAGCAGGAGAGCGAAGAGTTAACATGGTAGAAGAAAGACTGAAATCAACAAGGTGTTTGTATGGCACAATTCCCCATCCCTGTAGAATACTAACAAATGGCTAGAGTAGGTAGAGCTAGGACATGCTGGAGGGAGTTAAGACAGATAATGCCATGGGCCTTTAATTTCACTTCTCCTTTTGTTTAGCCATTAGAATACTGTAGATAAAACCTTTGCTATTTACTAACGTGGGCTAAAGGATGCCTGGTTAGGAAGGAGGAGCCAAAAGACAAGAATTGGGCAGGATTGCCATAGGCCATATTGATATTTCAGTAAAAAGCCATCACCCATCTCTAAGTCGTGGAGTAGTCTTTTTGTCATCTGCGACAGGTAGTGTCACTGGGGGATCATGTAGACCCCAATACAGAGGTCTCCCATGGCCAACCAGAACGCTGAGAATAATAAGACTAACATGGCCTGAGTTGCAACAATGGTCACATCAGGATCTGCAGGGTGTGATCCTTATGGGAAGCCATGTTTCAAGCTGGATTACATATGGAAATAGCAGAGGGAACCCAAGGAAGAGTATCCCAAAAATATGTGTGTCCATAAACGTTCCCTAGATGTGGAAGCAGGATTTATCATCCAACAGTAAAGAGGGGAAGTCAAAAGAATCCTGCTGATGAACCTTGGAAATCAACCTTTCATTCTGAAACTTGGCCAACCCTGAGCACATCTAATCTGTGAGATAAGAAAGAAAGATTGTAGTCCCTGAGAAAGAATTTGAAACTTTACAACCTACTAAAAGGAATACGGTTGGTTTTAGCGAGATCACAAGGAAGAACACCAGCCCTGTGGTGTCATGGGATAGCCTTCCTGCAATTTGCTAAAACCCAGAGAATGGATCCACTTTTGGAAGAAGCCGGAAGGTTGTCATTTCTGAGAGCCGAACCCTAAGGACTATGCATTTCATCAGTGGTGGAGGACTTGTATTGAATCAATGCTAAAATGTGAGGAGACAGGGTTAACCTTCATCAGTTGTTGGTACCAAAGAATTTCCAGAAAGCGGAGCTACAAATTGCATATTTTCACCTGATGGCTGGACACCTTTGGCTGGCGAAGACTCAGAAAATGCTGCTCTGTCAATTTATTGGCCTGAAGTTTATGAAGAGATGTAATAGTTTTGTGTGTGTTTCCCAATCTGTCAGAAGACTTCTCTGAAGGATGTGCCTCGATCATTCAACCATTACCCATCATTGAGGCCTCATTGAGGCCCCTTTCCGCCGAATCGGCATTGACATAGTCTTCTCCTTGGAGACATCCAAATCGGGGAATCGCTGTTTTCTGGGGATTGTTGATTATGCGACCTGATACATGGAAACCTTCCTAATTAAAAGCAACATGACCAAAGCCATTGCGAAGGTCATCATTCCCTTTTTCACTAGGATTTTCAGCAGAAATGTTCACGGACGAAGGAAGTAGAATCATGTCAAGACCTATGAATGAGTTGAAAGCCTTAACAAAAGTCAAGATTCTCCAAACATCTATCTACCACAGTCAGACGGATAGCTTAGTAGCATTCTTCAATCAAACTTTGAAGCAGGTCCTTTGGAAACTAGTGGACAAAGATGGACTGAATTAGGGTGATTTCATCCTCTGGGCTTCATTTGCTGTTTGAAAAGCACCTAAATCTTCCATAGGTTTGAAGTTGGTCTATGACCAAAAACCAGAGACATCATTGAGATTTTATGAGGCAAATGGGAAGGGCCAGAAAGCAGGCAAACCAGCAACCATCCAATCACATACAAAACACGAGAATACATTGTAAAGGTCTGACAGCTGGTGACAATGAATTTACTGTAGACCCAGACTCTGCAAGAATGGATATACAAGGAAGCTTGGATGTGTGCCTTTCAAGTAGGTAACTAGCTGGTGGTGTTACTATCAACCACTCAGAACAAACTGCTTGAATGATGGCATTGACTTTATGTCATCACAGAAGTCGTTTCATCTCCGAACTACAAAGTACAACAAGGTGACCGCAGAAAACACTCCCAGTTAAACCATATAAAATAAAATGAAAACTGGGAGAGAAAATAGCAATCCATAACTACTTTTTTTGTATGAAAACAACACATGCATGATGCCCCTGACAATTGAAGTAATAGGAGTAACCATCCCAGTTGGGTTAACAACCAACAAACATCAGGAGTTGGCCCAAAGGCTGATACAGAGATGTATTCTCCTTGAAACCAGGATGAGGATTAGAGCACCAGATGCATTCCCCTCCCTCCCATGAGTGAGACCCAAAAACCTAAAACCCTACTGGTTACCAGAAACCCAAAAAAGGATCATACAGGAGGAACTGCAGAATATTCCTGAATTAGGTGCCTTCGAGCGATCTCACAGCGAGTGGTTTCCCTATATGGCCTACTGTTCAAACCAGACCATTCCTGGTGGTTCTGTATACATTTCTGAAGGCTCAATGAAATATATCTGAATGAATGCCTACCCCATGTCGATAACTGATGAGCTGGTGGAGAGACTGGGTCTGAAAACTTTATTTTAAACTCTAAACCTAACACAAGGGTAATGGCAGGTGCCCATCAACGAGGAAGCTAAACTGAAGACTGCACTCTCTACCCCAAAAGGGTTGTTCCAATTTACATTCTTACCCTTCGGGCTCCATATGCCACTTGCAACATTTCAGAGGTTGATGGATCGTGTTCTAGCCTCTCGTCAAGCCTTCCCCGGTGATTATCTAGATGACATAGCTATCTACAGCTCTTCATGGGAAGAACCCCAACAACACCTTAATGCAGTTTTTGACCAGCTAAGAAGAGCTCACTTGACCACCATCCTTGCTAATTGCCATCTCGCCAAGAACGGGGTGAAATATCTGAGGTTTGAAGTAGGAAACCGACTAGTACTTCCCCAACAAGTAAAGGTTGAGGCAATTCAATAGGTATACACACCCATCAAGAAGAAGGATATTACATCTTTCTTGGGCCTAGTTGGCTGCTATGTCAGTTTACACCTAAATTCTCAGAGAAAGCAAGTCCTCTAACCAATTGACCCATAAAATCCCACTCCAATATCATCAAATGGTATGGACTGGCCCAAACTGCCTTCAATCAGTTGAAACTCTTATATCAGAGCTCAGTATGCATTATGCCAGACAAAATGGATCCTCCAGACCCACCTGTCCTCTATCGGCCTAGGAGCATTGTTGTCACAATGGAAAATGGGGGAAGAAGCCACTTGTGTACATGAGCCCCAAATTATTCTCAAGGGGATGAAACGATCCCATCATTGAACTGGAATGCATTGCCATTAAGTGAGCCGTCTAAGCAATACAATAATTAAAGTTAGTAACTGACAAAGCTCCACTAGTCTAGATTGGCCAGAACAAAGATATGAATCCTTGCAGTCTGAGATGGCTCTTGGCACTACACAAATGTGCATTCAAAGCAAACAGGCAAATGCAGATTTGAGTAGGCAGCGTAAGGAGAAAACGTGGAGATCTGTGAAAAGGCAGGTACCCTTACCTTGTCAAGAGGGGGTTAAACCCCATTTTAGCCAGGGTTGGGAAGCCTACCAGGGAGCAATAAAGAGCCAGACCTTCCCCTGAGGAGGATGGTGACAATTGAGAGGGTCCCTTTTCCATCCCTCCCTTGTGCCAGCATGCTGTTTGTTAAGCAGTCCACCTTTGTCTCACAACATGCCTCCTTAACCAAGTGCTAACCAGGCTCTTTCTGCTTTTTGTAGAGGCAGCAAAATAACAATCAGCCAAGATCACAGCATTAGTGCACAAGAAGCCCTCCAGTGCCACCCACACTCTAAACATCATTGGAGGCCTGGACCCGAGTCAGCAGCAGCAACCCTCCAGCTCTTAGCAATACTGGCATCCCACATGGGGAGGGAAGGAGGTAGCAGAGAACTAACACACTGGCAGAGCAACCACTAAGCAGCAGGGAGTAGTCTCACAAAACTCACCAGCACCGGCTGCAGTTCACTATCACCAGTGGTGTGCTTACTAGACCACAGGGACATTGTAAAAGGGAGTAAACACTCAAAAAGATTGAACTTACCTGGGGGATCTTGGAACCGATCCCGCTAACATGAACATGGACACTGAACACCACAGGCGCCTTCGCCATACTGCAACAGTCCAAGAAGGGATTAGTTCTACTGATCATGTCACATCCTGAGAGGTATAAGCAGGGATAGATTGGGAAGGAGAGTGTACCAATGGCAGGAAGAGGGGAACATACATGGAAGGACCGGAAGCAGGAAGGTGTGGGTTGCATAGGTGAGGTCCGAGATGGTGGAGGAATGGATGAGTGGCCTATTGTGGAGGTAATTTCTGAAGATGTGTGCAATGTGATAGTGTGTGTAAGTAGTACTGCATTGTGAGTGGTAATGTGGCAAACATGGTTAGATAACTTAGTGCAATGAGTGACAGTGAAGTGAATGCAACTAATTGTAAGAAGGCTGTTTAGTAGGCAGCTGGGTGGAGTGATTGTTGCAGTGTGACAGAAGGGGTAGTAGTATGTAGGAGACTGTAGTATTGTGGAGCAGGGAGTAGTAGAGTGGAGGAAGGAGGAGGAGTACACTGAGAGGGAGGAATGACCTCAAAGGTTGAAGGCGAGGAATAGGAATCAGGGATATCAGAGGTACAGTAGAGTAGAGGTAGGAGAG
Organism: Ambystoma mexicanum; assembly: GCF_040938575.1. Lineage (NCBI taxonomy): Eukaryota > Metazoa > Chordata > Amphibia > Caudata > Ambystomatidae > Ambystoma > Ambystoma mexicanum. The sequence continues at coordinate 852,763,330 of NC_090932.1, read as the reverse complement.
AAGAGAGTTAGGAGGAGATGGAGGAGTAGTGTAGCGAGAGATCAAGAGAGGGAGAGGAAAGAGTGAGCGTGGTAGATAAAGGATTGAATCCACAAGGGTGTATGTACACAATTCCCTATGCCTATAAGAAATGGCTAGAGTAGAGAAAGTTCAGAAGTACTGGAGCGAGTTTGGATATATAAGGCCACAGGCCATTGGGTTGACATTGCAGTTTACGTAGCCATTAGAATACTTTAGGAAATATTTGCTATTTTCTAGCATAGGGCTAAGGACAGCTGGGTTGGGGAGGTGAATTGAATTGAATTGATTGATTGTTTATTTATATAGCGCCTATAAACAATGTGTTTCAAAGCGCTTCAAGGAGGGAGGGAACATGGGAAAATACAGTTACATTCGTAAAGTCCTTGAAAAAATTCAGAATGTGCAAAATAACTATCGTAATAAGCCTGGCGACATTCTGGATAGTACAAGTGCATGGAACAGATAAGGCAAAGAGGGAAGGGAAAAGAAGGAGACAAAACCAGCAGTAACATTACTATGCCTGATGACAATTGATGTAGTACATGAAGTATACAGAAGGAGGGACAAGGGGGGTATGGGGTGAGGGAGAAGGAGAGGAACAAAACAAGCTACTGTCAAAATAGGTCAGACACATTTTATAGAGCAGGGGGGAGCAGGAGGGGAAGACAAGGTGGGAAAGAGGGGAGACAGACAAGCTGCTATCAAAAGTCACGGGACAACTGATAAGAGTAAGTGCACAGGACAAAGAAAGATTGGGTGGGGGAGATGGGGAGGGCAGGGTGGCTGTGAAGCCAGGCAGCTATGATTACTATGCCTGACGGCAATTGGGATAGTGCCAGACTTACCAGGAAAATTAAAAGGAAAAGGGGTTAGGGGTGGGGAGGCAAGGTGGCTGCAAAAGACAGGCAGCTATGGATTTACTATGCCTTACGGCAGTTGAGGTAATGCCGGAAATTAACAGGAGCCGGCAAGGGGGTGGGGAGGAGGGAAGAGTAGAAGAGAAGGGAGAATAGAGTGGGGTGAGGAGTACGAAGGAGGCAAAAGAAGGGGGATTCATGGAGGAGGGAGGGCACATACAGGCAATTCACGAGGGGCATCAGGGGCATACAGACACACAAGGGGTGACCAGGGGGGCATAAAGACCTTCACGGGAGGCATGGGGGGCACAGAAACACTCACAGGTGCATACAGACAATCACAGGGGGAAAGGGGGGCACACAGACACTCACAGGGGGGATGGGGGCACAGAAGCACTCGCAGGGGGCATACAGACACTCACAGGGGGCATGGGGGCACCCAGACACTCACTGGGGTAAGGGGGCACACACACTCACGGGGGCATGATGGGGGCACACACACACTCACAGGGATATGGGGGGCACACAGACACTCACGGGGGATAAGAGGGGCACACAGACACTCACAGGGACATACAGACATTCACAGGAGGCATACAGACACAGGGGGTATGGGGGCACACAGACACTCACTGGGGCAAGGGGGAACACACACTCACAGGGGGCATAATGGGGGCACACACACACACTCACAGGGGGATGGGGGGCATACAGACACACGCAGGGGCAAGGGGGGCACACAGACACTCGTGGGGGAAAGGGGGGCACACAGACACTCACAGAGCCATGGAGGGCACACATACACTCATGGGGGCATGGGGGGCATACAGACACTCACGGGGGTAAGAGGGGCACACAGACACTCACAGGGGCATGGGGGCACACAGACACTCACAGGGGTATGGGGGGTATACAGAGACTCTTGGGGGCAGGCGATCCAGCGTACTGTGGTGGACAGGGCCTTTGTTGTGACCTTAGATGTTGTGCCACCTCCCGCCACCCATTTGTGCTGATTGGCTTATCAAGGCCCAGCCAATCAATGGGGGGAGGGAGTGCAGGCCAGGAAGAAGCACAAAGCCCACCAAACAGAGAAACTGCCATCTTGGAAGGGCTGACAAACAGTAGGAAAGGAACACATCGGCAGAAATCACGGATGGTGAAAAATGAAAAGGACAGCTTTTCAAGCTATCAGCAGCCCGCCATGAATACAATTGGAGTTCTTACTTTTTTTTAAATCAGAGATTGTCAAAATCACTTACGCCGCGAGGCACACTTCAAAATGCACAACTTATGCTCCATCAGAGCGTGCTGTCTCCAGGATGTTGTTGTAGGCGGTGGGAGGGCTGCCGGCAGCATGATCCCAGCAAGATGAGGCAGTAAAACTGAATGAGCAGGGCCTCATGGTGGCCTTAGATGTTGTGCCGGCTCCCGCTTCCCGGGTTGTGCTGATTGGCTTATCAAGGACCAGCCAACCAATGGGGGGAGGGAGTGCAGGCCACAAGTGAAGGACAGCCATAGGCACCATTGATATGTCAATAAAAACCCTTGAACCGTCTCTGATACTTCAAGCAGTTTTTGTGACATTTGTGACACTGGAGTGAGTACAATTTGGAATGAGAATTCCGCAGGAAGAAGTTCGTCTTTTTTTTTTTTGCGACATATCACTAAAACTGGTTCACTTTCCCCAAGTGTGACACCACTTCTAAGAAATCATTTTTACATTTTTGTTTTTCCAGTCTTGCCCCTCACTTGAAAATGTTGATTCCAGAGCCTGCTGTTCTTTCTTTCTTTTTCGTGAATCATTTACATTTGCAAACCTTAAGTGCAGAAACTGCAATTTGAGTATGCAGCAAGTGTGTTTAATCGAGAATCAACATGCATGGACATATAACAGTTGACCGCCGGTGCAATTTACACCTACCACACTGTAGCAGCACATATGTCATTTTTGGAGAATTGGCCCCTGTACGTTCTTTAAAACAAGGATATGTGTCCTAAACTCTTCACTGCCTACCTTGTAATGTGGAGACCTGAGTTCTAATCACTGCACCTGAACTAAAATTAGTGTGACTCTGGCCAGAAGACAGTGGGGCCTCATAAGGAGTATTGCGGTGCGGGGAAAAAAGTGGTGGTAACGGAATTACTGCCATTTTTACCTGCACCACCATACTACGAGGTTGGCCCTGAAATAGGTGCTTTGCCCCCAGCATCATACTGGAGGTAAATCCTCCCACTTTCCCCCCTGATAAATGAGCAATATCGAAAGAATTCTTGCAGCAGTCGTTCCACCAAAATCCCCAATGGAGTCTATGGACTCCAGATTAATAGGGGCTAACACTGCTACCAACACTTCTAATCCAGCTGTAAATCCGCCTACCCACTGGCCGTTACAGTAATTCCATTGGACGGTATTCCAGATTTACTGCCAGGATACCGGCCAACTCGTAATGAGGCCCACATCTCCCAACGTGTTTATGTGAGATGAAAAAAATGCAAAAACACAACTCTACAGTCAGCCTTTCAGTACTGTCCCCATTTACGGTAACGTCACCTCCTTCCTCGTTCTCGCCGCCATTCCTTATTTCGGAAACCCTCTCTCAACTGGGCCGCCAGACAGCCCCCCAAGCTAGAAATCCCCCAAATGTGTCTTGGAGCTATGCCAGTGCCCTTTCAAATGCCTGAAACAAAAATGAGAACAATTCAAATATGGGCAGAGATGCGGTGCATGGCTATTCGTACAGTGGGGTGCACCGTGGCCTAATGAAAGGGAGGCCCACAGTGGGGTGCACCGTGGCCTAATGAAAGGGAGGCCCACACACAATTTGCACAGCTCCGGCCAAACGAACATATAATTCAGCAATGAAGAAGGCCCAATTGCTGCAATGCAAGAGAATAAGAGGGGAAACGATCCTGAGGGAGCGCTGTGGTATAATTTCTCAGCTTGATGCGACTGTGTCTTTGACAGTTCTCCTAAGGTAGGTTATTTTGGTAAGAACACATGCTCGCATGGCCAAAAACCCCACCCCCCCCTCCGAGCACCACCCCCCGCCGCTTCTGTCCCCAGGCTCCTCCGGGGTCACTGCAACATTGAGGCCTTTGTCACCGTGATTAATAGCTCTTTAGATCCTCTTTAATTCACTCCCTAATGACTGAGGGTCTTTTTTGCTTTCAGAGTAATCGGTTGATATACGAGCGGCAGGTACACCTTGTGGCAAAGGTGAAAATCATTCCCGCAATGCAAATATTGTCACAGGAACAAATGTTTTCTCTGCTAATAAAAATTAATGAATTCTACCCAGGAGCGAGGGGTAGCCGTGGCGGGAAGCGGCTCCAAGCAAAAGTGTACCCTGTTTGATTGCAATCTAAAATTGATAAGCATACATATTTGTGATATTTATTAATATACAAACTCAAACAGACAAGGGACATTTGGTCTAATTGCAATAAACCATTGCAGACTAGCACATATTAATCAGTCTCCCAATGTACTTTCTTACAGCTGGCTGCTGATTTAATAGGGGTTCAATACCAATTACGTCATATGTTTTATTTATTTTTTTAAATGCAATTTCTTCCTGCGATAAACAAAAACGGGATCCTTTAGTTATTTTATACCTGTACTATGCAAAGTTAAATTGATAATACATGACTCAAAAGTGGCTAGGCTATGTTCTGTTCAGCTTTGTTTGTAAAGCACAATCACAATGTTCACCATTTTCATGGTTTTTTTTTTTTTATTTAGTATTTATTGTGCATTTGTAAGTTTTTTTTTTTTGTAAATGGTGTTTCAGACCGTCCACAGTGCAGCAGGGAAGGAGCATGGGAACGAAAGGCAAATATACTAGCAATGAAGAGAAAAAAAGAGGGTGCCTACCAGGCTTTGTGAGCATCCAGAACGCTGGCAGTGGAATGCTACCTTGCAACTCCGGTTCTAATCCCGTCCTCGGCTGAAGACCCAAAGAACTAAGATTTTGAGAAAATAATTCCAGCTCCTTCTGGCTCAAACTGTATATGTATTTGTAATGTAATGGGAGTACGTAAACACTAAGTGTACAGTGCGCTGTTTAATGCTGTCCCAATTATGGGCCTGATTCACAAACATGTTTTATAATGGCACAATCCCATAGGAAAAAACTCAATGAATCAGGCTCTATGTGTTCCCAAATTTCTCCCTCCCCATGACACACAGTTTGTTTGATTATGGATGGTATCACAAACGCCTTTTCCTGGCTGAGTCCTTACGGTTCAAATGGAAATGTCATGCACATGGTCGTTGTTGCACATGCGCGCAATGTTGTTGTGATGCAATTATACCATTTGATTGGACTTCTTTGCATGCGCCACAAGGAAACATCAGGGTGCACCTGTGAAAAATGCTTTTGTAACACTGTCCATGATCTTAATCAAATGTCACACACCATACTGCAGGAAAATGTGACATTGCACATTTGCAGATGCAATTTGCATGCTCGTAAATGGCACTTGTGCATGCACCACCACATTAACGCCAAGGGAAATTCATTGGCACTATCCCATTGAAAAACGCTTTGTAAATCCGGCCCTGTGTGCTGCTGCTAATGCGATTGTGCATATGCAAATGCCAGTTGCACCTAAATGTTGTTTGCACATGCATAATGTGCCATATACAATAATCGGTTAAGAGAACTCCTGCTTAATACCTTCTCTCTGTAAAGTGGTTGTGTGCTGGCTGCTGTTGGGTGTGGCCTGTGTAAAAATACATGCATAAAATACCTACTAATGACATACATTTTTTTTTATTCCAGAAGGTTGAAAAAGAGGACTATATAAAGGTCAAATTAGAAAGGAAAGCCGAAAAAAATAGCACAGAAAACACAGTTTGTGCATCAGTTTGCTTTTTAAATGATATTACGAACCCATGAATTCTGTATTTTTTTGAAAAACTGTTTTATATTGGTATCACTATGATTAAGTTCACATGGTTACATTCATGCATCGTCGATAAAGAAAATACAAGGATTCATAACATTGGGAGCATTGTCTTGCAGGGTAAAAGCAGTAGACGCACACAGGGCCTCATACCGACTGGGATACCACCAAACTTTGTGCTACCGTCCACCTTTCTGATGGTACTACCGGGCGGTAATTGCACTTAAAACTGGCATATTTCCAGAGTGTTTACCCCCAGCTCTGAACTGGGGGTGAACACGCCATACTCATGATTGGGTTGACACTTAAATTCAGCGGTAACCCCATTACCACCGCAATTTAAAGGCTACCGCCCAACTCCTGATGAGGCACAATCTTTAGTTTATAATACTCATAAGTGTAATGATGGATTTCCTTGCACATTTTTGATTTCTAGGAAAAAAAGAGACCATTTTGATTTGGTTTCTAAAATGCTACCCTCTTGGCTGACACTGAAAAATCTGTTCTGGGGCTGCCAGCAATTTGCTATTTACAGATGGAAGCCACTGTAGCCGTGACATTTCTGCCTTTCTTTTGTTGTGATAATTCTGCAATTATTTATTCTTTTGAGAACGAGCTCTTTTACTCAAAGAAATCAATACATCTGAAATGGCTCAAAGGCCCCGCATGTCACGGACATCTCCGCGCTTGAAAACAGCAACGTTTTGAAAGGACATCATTCCCTCTCTGTCCTCCACCCACCCACCCACACACAACGGCAAGCCAGAACGGGATTTTGCGAGACTTGTAGTCTGGGAAATTCATTCTTTGGCAGGGCAAAATATAGTATTTGGCAACATGTACTTCTAGATTTTGTATTCTTGATACATGTGCCACGTGGCCAATCTATTCACTTAGACTTCAGAAAAATGTAATGATTGCATGGGGTGTGCCTGTAAACTAGGACTCTCGGAGTATGATATGATATGAAATGGCATTTATAATGCGCCTGTACACAAGTGTTTCAAGTACCACCCCCAACTCTTGAAAGTGGGCAATGATTGCGTAGGATGCTTTTAGTAGGAGGAGTGGTGACATAGGCAATTGTTTAATGCGTCTTTGATGGAACATGATTCCCCTGGAAGCAGAGGTCGAAGTGAGCGGGAACAGTCAGAACGGTGTTGCACTACTTTTATTTTTTAATGTTAACAATTGCACTACTTTTTGCAACCATTTTCACCATTCCGGAAGTGTTTTTTGTGAAGTTAAAGCGCACCTCTTCCCCTTTACCACCCACAAGCAGATAAAGCTAAACTGAAATCTGTTTCAGCTCAATTGGCTGTCAAGCAGCATGGTTGCAACCCTTGAAAATGTGTTGCATATTCCTCCCCTCCTGCCTATCCTGTCCCCCCACCAGGCTCACAGTTCCACTACTATTTTTGTTACACTTCTACTATTCCCTGGAAAGTAATATGATTGACCATCAGTGGTCCAGCACTTCCCCCTAACACAGTTACCCTTGTATCATAGTCAGTTGAGATCTTTTGAGGAGATGTTTGTCAGAGTTTGCGAGAGACGTCTTCCTCTTCTGAGAAATTGGACAGGTCCAAGGACTCATGGCAAATTTGCCAAATGGGCCTGTCGAGCCGAGCTCAGCCTGAGCAGTTGCTGGTTGCTTTTCTGCGTGAATCTACCTCCAGGTTAAGACTGGAGGATATAGTTTTAGGAAGCACAATAGTGAATTCCTAGTGTGGAACAAGAAACTGAGGACTGGGCTGGTGTTGATATGAGCCAGAAGAAATACGGATGCCACTGATCACCAAATAACCAGACCAGGTTATTCAGTGGTATCTACTGCTCTGTGGACAGGATTGTAGGTCTTGCAAGTGCCCAACTTTACCAACAAGCCTTTGATCACACTGGTCATGTCAAGCCTAAACAGTAGGGTTTGTTAAGGGATGTCTTTTAACTAGGTATCACATACCCTAATCACGGCCACAATCCTGAGCATTTTGCTTGAGAAGGGAGGTGTGACATCTTTCCCAACAAGTGCAGAATAATTGTTCCGTAGCCACTCCTTGGTCTTACGAGCCTTCCCCTTCAGGGTTTACCCATTGAAAAAGGCTTGGTGAATTAGGCCTTCTGTCTTCAGGACTCCAAGAGCATCTTCAAGGTGGTTTGTTGTTAACTGTGAGATGTTATTGGACTGTTTATTTGTTGCAGGACCTTTATTTTCTAGCATTTCGTGCACCATGTTTTATGAGGATTTTCAGAGCTATTTCACATAGACAATTGCAGCCTGTTTCTGTTTACAAATCTCACAAGGACCATTGAGCAGGCGTCTACTCTTATCCTTGGCTCCTGCTGTTACCAGTATATCCTAGAATTAAACAGGTGCCTAACCAACAACACATGCCACATGCATCACACATAAAAATATCTAAGAGGAGTACAAGAAAACGGCCAGAACCCCCGGTCTGTAACAAAGAAACAACAACGGTCACACAAAACACTGAAAGCAAAGTATGGTATGCAGTGTTAGAAATGAGGAAGGCGGCATCAGGCTGCTGCCTCTATATCCACCCACACCGGATTGTCAATACCTCAATTATTTACATTTACACATTGCCCACCATCTCAAAAATCACAGCATTCTCTCCCTCAGGTGTACTAATATGACCTGTCTTCTTTTTCTTCTTCTCACTTTGTCACATCTGCCCTCTAAGCAGTTCTTTTGTTTTTTACACTAATCAGGCCCTCCTTTACTCTAATCGTTTAGTGGGGTGGGTGCATTGCACACTCAGTGGATTGTTTGGTGTACAACCCAAAGCAGGCATTGCTGAATTACTCAGGGCTGACTCATCCTTTCATCATTCTGAGCTTGATCAACTGAGCGCCGTGCCATTGGACAATAGTAACAACAGTTATTATCAGGCTTACACAACTGCAAACATGTGGTAGCAAGCAGTGTATATTCCCCGATGAACCCCTTAGCCATGCCTGCCTCCTGCCTAATTTAATATTGTCTCATATGTCTTCAGAGTAGACCACCAAAGTAATGTGAGTTAGAGTTATGGTATGATATAGTATATGATATTTTATTTGTATCGCGCTCGTACACAAGTGTTTCAGAGCTCGACAAGTCAAGGGAGGGGAACAGGGGAGAACAAAACAACAATCTTACTAGGCCCGGTGACATTGAGATCGTGCAAGTGCATGGGCAAGGGGAAAAGTGCATGGAAGGGAGAGAGTGGAAAGTGTAGAGCAGAAGATAAACAGATAAATAACAATAAATACAAATAAAATAGATAATGGAGCAATAAACAGGGGTAGTGCAGCCAGCAAGTGGCAAGTGCTGTGTTTACAGCAGCAGAACAGGGTAAGTCTAATAAGTGCATACAAAGAAGATAATGGAGGAATGGGGGGCTGTATGGGTACAGATACAGCCCCAGTGGAAGGAGTGGCCAGGAGGCAGTGCAGAAGGATGGCATGGTGAGCAGGTAACTGGGCCAAGGGGACGGAGGGTGGCCAGACGCAGAGTGCCAAGAGAGAGCAGATCAGCAAGGGAGAGGGGGAGCAAAGGCAGATGCAAAGAGGAAGGTCTTGAGGTGCTTCCGGAACCGGAGATGGTTCTCCTCAAGTTTTAGAGTGGCAGGGAGGCTGTTCCAGAGGGAGGCCCCGACCGAAGACAGAGATCTACCCCCGACTCGTTTCTTTGGGAAACGACTGACCCTGAGGGAGTTAGAGGTAGAGGAGCGAAGAGCTCGAGAGGGGAGGTATTTGCGGAGGGATAGCTGAAGGTATTTTGGACCCAGCCCCCAGAAAGCCTTGTGGAAAATGCAGAGGGTTTTACATTTAATCCTTGCATCCACTGTGAGCCAATGGAGAGATTTCAGACCTGGAGAGATACAATCGCAGGGCTTGAGGCCAAAGACAAGTCTTGCAGTCCAGTTCTGGATTAGCTGCAGAGGGCGAAGAGTAGAGGCCGGTAGATTTAGAAAGAGGCTATTACAAGAGTCCAACCTAGAGAGAACCAGAGCTTGGGAGACAGTGAGCTTCTGGGGGAAGGAGAGTGCGTCCTAGAAGGTGCAATAGGAGGTTTGACTTTTTAGAGACCTCAGAGATGTGGGTGGAGAAGGAAAGTGTGGAGTCAAAGATGACCCCAAGGTTCTTGGCCTCACTGGTGGGGATAGGAGGAGGACCAAGCGAGGCCGGCCAGAGAGTGCAGAAAAAGGATGGAGAAGGGTTGCAGATGAGGAGGATCTCTGTCTTGTTGGCATTCAGACAAAGATCATTGGCGGCACAACAATCTTGACTGGCAGTTAGGCAATCAGAGATGAGGAAGGGAGAGGAGGTGGCCGAGGGCAGCCTGAAAATGAGTTGAGTGTTGTGAGCGTAGCACTGGAAATTTGAACATAGAGTGGCAATGCAGTGGGCCAGAGTTGCCAGGTATTGTTTGAACAGCCAGGGCGAGAGGTTAGTTATGTTTTATGGTGCGCTGTGTATGCACATGGTGACTTCTAAGTAGAAACATATGAAGTTCCTCTGGTTCTTCTGTCAGTTACCCATGGTCCTGGATCTGATAGATGTTTTGGTTTGATTGCTAAGTCTCTGCGACCGCCAGGGTATATCCTTCTTGCCTTGCATTTAGCTGCTGTTCTCTTGACTTGCAATGCTCCCTGTCACATAAGAGTGACCTGCCCTTTAAGTCATAAATAGATCTCTGGCCACACATGTGAATCAGTTTCTTAATGTTGGTTAGATATGTTCCCTGGTATCCATGATAAAAGAAAGCTTACCCGATTTCATTTCGATGGATGCAAGGCTCTTCTTATGTTTTCTTACGCACTGTGTATGTGCAGGGTGACCTCTAAGTGCCAACATAGGGGTTGTATATGTAGAACTTTGGTTCTTTTCTCAGTTGCCCAGGGTCCTGGATCTCACATGTACTTTAGTTTGATGGCTGAGCCTCTGTGACCAACAGCTTACACCTGGCTTGACTCAACTTGTACAATTTTGGGATATTTAGCTGGTGTTTTCTTGACTTGGAATGCTCCCGAGAGTATCAGATAAGAGTGGCCTTCTCCCAGCAATGCCTATGTCATGAATTGATCTCTCGCCACAAATCTTCCTTAAAAGTGGTTGCATATGTTTACTGGGATCAACAATAAAAAAAACTTGCCCACTTTCATTTGGACGGAGGCCAGGATCTTGGAGCACTGTCTTAGATTGCGTTTTATCTTGGTTCACACATTAAGTGTCTGGCACTTGCACATTTTCCTACTACTTACACCCATTTCGTGCACCTCTTATCAGATGCCGACTGAGACAATGTCTGTGTTTTTCACACGCAATTTGTTTTTTTATCGGGTGGTTCTGTCTTCCTGCAATCATTCTGGAGAAAGTGTGGAATCTGGCTTCTACCGGCACAACCGTTTCCCATCTGTGGTGTATGTTGGGATGCAAATCCAAGTCCCCTGCCCCCTCAACCCCCAAAGTGATTCAGGTTGAGGAAAATGTATTAGGGTCACACAATAACATAGAAGGTTGGTGTAGGCGGCTGGGGGTGCCCTGTAGGGGCGAAAGAATACAGTAGTGGAGGGTGGGAGAGCTGGCTTAGCACTGTAACAAGAAGCACTGAGCTATTGCCATTTTCAGATTGAGGCCTAGGACATCCATGCTCCAGTAGTAGCAATAGCACATGGTAGTATTTCGGCACCAGTACACGTTCCCATCCCCACTCCCTGCTCAAGCGGCAGACGAAAAGGCCTTCATACCGAATAGATACAACCACCCCATTGTCTCACGCGGGAGGTCTACGCAACTAGAAAGGAATATGAATAGCCGGGCACATGCAGGACTGAGCCTGTCCCCGAAGGACAATCTCCTGGGTGCCAGAGCAGAGGTCCTGAGCTGCCAAATCAGCCACGCTCAGATTCAGGGTCCTGGTGCCCCATTATAATGGTCACTCTATTTGAACTACTAGATGCCCACCGTTAGAACTTTTAAATCCCTCACAAGGTGACTGATTAGTGTGGTCCCAGCAGAGCAGAGGTGAAGGCCCAGGGAGGGGGCGACTGCCAAGGGAGGTGGTGGGGGGGCACAAAGCAGGATGTCTTGTGAATTGTATTGCGAGGTGCACAGTGTGAGGATAACAAATCTAGGTCAGTCCCGGGGAGGCATGGCGGGGCACCTACATGTCTGGGATCCAAAGAAGCGCCTGGAATTTCAGAGGGCCAAATTGACCTTAAGAGGATCCACTGAGCTCATGTGCGACTACCAGGTGCACATCACGTGAGTTGTTCGTGGGGAGAAAAGCATTCTTTATTAGGGATCCAATCACATCTCTGGGACCCAAAAGTAACAAGACCAGAGACCACATGGAAGGGGATTGCCTCAAAAGTAATGCTTAAAAAAACACTGGAATCCCATATGGAGTGGGCTGTATGTACATAGGGGAGGGCCAATGTGCTGGGGGAATTAGGACTGTATATTGCTTGCATCATGTGTGACAACGACTTCATTTAAAATGTATTGTTCTGCTTTGAGCTAGTTAGTGCGCTCCATGGCAGTCAGGTTTGAATGCCCCCTCTGACATGTAATTTCTTTATTTGTGAAATAAAACCTTGTTATCCTTATAAGAGGTGCACAAAGCCTTTTTCGTTAGAGGATTACAAATTCCTTGTCTGGTTGCCGGCGGTCCGCCCTGCATATACATTTTCTGAAGCACAAGAAACTGAATTCCATGCACGTGGTAATTTGGTGCATGTATGCGGCAGCCATGTTTTCTGCATTATAGTACTGAAACACAAAGAACTGCATTCCATATGCAATGTGCTGGCTGGTAAAAACCCACTACCAGACTTTATTTAGGGGGAGCATTGTATTTAGCAGTATTTACTTGGGTACTCTTCTTTTGTGGCAGTGGTCCCCCGTTAGATATTCTTTAATACTTGCTGCTAGCACTTCTCTGTGTTCATTATGTCTGTAATTATTGGGAAACAATGGTATCCTCACCTTTTTAAATTCCCATAAAGAGTCATTGTAGGCTCCACCCACCCCAGCATTCAAGAAAATATGATTTGAGTTGGAAAGCATTAATTGAAGATCCTAACTGGATCTGGTAGGTTTAGTAGTTTGGAATTGTCCTGTAGGTGATTATTTAAAACCTGGCTACGGGTAGGGGTGGGATTACGTGTAAGGCCTATATATGTTGATCTCTGTTCATATTTTTTTAGATTTGTTTTTTTCTAATAAGAACATTTGAAGTACATGCCAACATCCTCGGTATGGTCTTACAGGTTTATGTGAACATTTCAAAAGAGTTTATATCTGTACCTGAATTACATTCCTCAGTGGAAAATGAATGTTTAGAGTTTTTGTGTGCCCATTTCGTATGTTTGGCCTTTGATTTGCCCATTGCAGTTTTTCGTGATTTATGGATAGTCTGTGTTTTGCCTTTATCTGAAACACTGGTTATAGAATCACTAAAATACTATTGTTTGGGAATTATATTTCCTTTAATCGATGATGAGTCCACACACATGTGCATTTAAAAATCAGTGAATGGGAGGGGTCGACCTATCTAGGTGCTTAATCGGGGAGCAGAGAATATCATAGGCTATCCAGACATGAGATGTGCTAATGAAAAGTGTACATGATTATAAGTGGCAGGGCTGGGGCCACCGTGCTCATGAAATGTATTATGAATACTGCTAACTTTCTATTCTCAATGATAATTCACTTTCAACTGAGCTGCCAGTGGAGGGGTCTGCTAAGGGCCCTGCCACTTATCTCATAGGAACAAAGTCATGCAAAATGCCAAGTGATACCACCTGTTCCCCCGCACTATTACATCTCAAAGTTGAATTCAAATTATATTGTTGCCATTCAAAATACTTAATGCAAATTTGCGTTACACATATGTCACTGATTTATTCTTTGCTGAAACCGCATGCAAACCTTTTTCTGGAGGTAGCCTTGTATAGCTGAATATGTTATGTGGCTGGCATATGTTTCACACCTTCCTCGCACAAACTATATAATGTTCAATCACTTTTGCTTTTGTTAAATACATTTTTCAAACACAACTTTGATTACATCAGGGATCATAACTTGTACACAGTATCGGTTTTTGGGTAAAAGAGAATGGGCCTCATTACGACCCAGGCGGAAAACCATGGTGCTAATAGCACCATGGTCCATGCCGGTAACTTACCAACTCCGCTATGGAGAAAGGGGGAATTACCACCCCATTACAAGGTTGGCGGGGCGTAAATTCCCCCTTCCTCCATGGCCCTTCCCCATTCCCATTTTTGCCCCATAGGGCTCAATGGGAATGGGGAAGGCGCTAAGTACGGTACCGCAAATTGCGGTACCGTACTTAGCACCAAGGTCCCTTTGCAGGTCCCTACTTTAACGGCTGGTGTAGACCAGCCATTAAGGTCGGGTCCCGCAAAGGGACCTCGTAATCAGGCACTAATAGGTTAACGGCGCCGCAGCCTTTTACGGCGCCATTAACACATTAGCGCCAGGGTCGTAATGAAGCCCAATATCTTATTGTTTTTTGGCAAAAGAGGTACTTATGCATAAGTTGAACATCAACATAATTTAAAGAAAAACAAATTGTTTTGAGCTACGAATAAATTAGTGAAACCTTGCTTTGAATCACAATAATAATCTGAGTTCAAGCAAGCTATTTAATAGCACAGGTGTACAGGAGGTGTCACATACTCAAAAGCGTATTGCCATGGGAACTGACAATGACGGCACAGACATCTCAATCTTAGGGGTTTTCATTCAAAGTAGAAAGACAGATTTATGGTGTGGACATCCATGTGTGTTGCCTTCTTTGTGTGTTGTGTTAACATATACCCTTCGAACCTAATGTACAAAATAGTTGGACTGTTACTATATTCCTCACTCATCCATAAATTGAAGGCAGCAGTTACGTCATTTAGGGGTTGCCAGGGATCGCAACTGCAACCTCTGGGGTCCACAGTTGCAACCCCCGGGGGTTCCCTTGCGATCCCAACTTTAAACTTTTTTTTAAAAAAGAAAACGGGTGCTCCTGGTGTACACCAGGTCTGGCAGGTCCCTGGCCCAGTCCTCACCCATCAGGGTGAAGGCTGGGCAGGGTAGCCACTCAATAGGGGTTGGAGCTGACCGTGACATGTGGCACATGTCACTTGCCACGTTCAGCTCCAACCCCTTCGCCCTCGGCTTCCTTGCAGCTCACACACAGGAACCAGGAAGGTCTTGTGTCTTCCTGGTCACTGTGAGCAGCAGGGAGGAGGCGAAGGGGCCTGAAAGGACAGACTGAAGCGGCAAGAAAAAGGTAAGAACGTTTTTTTGTTGTTGTTGTTGTTGTTGTTGTAATATGCTCTGTGTTTTACATGTGTGAAGTGTGTGTCAGATTTATGTATATGAAGGGTGGGTGAATGAGAAGTGATGTGATGTGTGTTTTTGAATGTTCTGGGTGGGTGGGAGTGTGCCTGTGTAGAGAATGCAATGAGTTGATGTAATAGAAGGTGTGAGTGACTGGTGGGTGAATGAGAAGTGATGTGATGTGTGTTTTTGAATGTTCTGGGTGGGTGGATGTGTGCTTGTGTAGAGAATGCAGTGAGTGGATATAAGAGAATGGGCCTCATTACGGCTTTAGCGGTAGTCATGCTGCTATTGGCGGCATGGCTGCCTCCAAAACCGGGTGCAGGTTTCCTGAATGGGGAATTACCGGGCCATTTTGAGTTAGGAAGGCCCAGTAATTCCTCCCTCAGGGAACCCGGACCCAGACCTTCCCCATTCCCATTCGAGCCCCCATAGGGCTCAATGGGAATGGGTGCAGGGAGCTAACAACGGGGCGATTATGACCGGCCCATTGTTAGCTCCCTGGTCCCCTCGCGGGACCATGGTAACGACGCCTGGTTTTACCAGGCATCGTTACTGGGTCCCGCTAGGGGACCTCGTAATCAGGTGGAATGGGAATAACGGGTCCGCATCCATTAGCGGACCCTGTTAACCCATTCCGCCTGACTCGTAATGAGGCCCAATGTGTGTGTGAGTGTTTGCTGGGTGAATGAGTATGAATGTGATGGCAATGTCGGATTGGCCCATCTTCCACTCGGCCTATGGCCAGGCTGAAATCATGTGTAGTCCCTGGGGGCTGGTTTCTACACACTGCTGGGCCATTATTATTTTGTTTGTTTTAAACAAACACCACCCCCAATGGCATAATTCATCAAAGCAAGGTAACACATGTTACCTTGATGATTGATTTGCATGCATGATGTGTGCATCATAAATTATGATGCATGCATCATTCACATGCTGCTTCAGCATGCGGCCAACTTTGCACCAGACCTGCAGATGAACTTAACTGGTCTCCTATTAAATCTCAGTTTCCAGTTTAATGGTATCCTCTACAGAATAATTGCTCATTTTACTATAGCCGATATGATAGCTCAGTGGGTTGAGCGCTCGCTTCTGCGATGTGTGTGTGACCTGCAGGCTCGAATCCCAGCAAGGTCATTTCAGCATCTCATCCCTCTGAGGTCAATAAATAAATACCAACACAGGTTGGGTGATATTGTGTGCATATTTGTTCTATAAAAATGAGCTTAAGAGTAAGTGCTACACAATAACATTATCATTTGGCCTTGAATGTCTGCTTACATTCACAGTAATTTGACAATATGGATCTATACACATAGATATTAATGATACATATGGCGATCCATTCTTGTATGAAATGCATATTACATTAGTGAAATTATAACCATATTTTTCATAGTGTACTTAGGAACAATGCTATTTGATGCCATTTCCTGTTTTGTCAAGGGTTGAAAGGTCGTGTTTCATCGCTTCCTGGGATGTCACTTTCGGGTCGGGTCAAATGACATCACTTCCGGTGATGTTCTCAGAGGTCAAGGGTCTTGAGGCGAGGGGTGGGCCACTTTTTCTTGGGTGTCCGGGCCTATTTCTTGTCACAGTCCGACCCTGTGTGATGGTGTGCTTTTGAATGTTCTGGGTTGGGGTGTCAAATGAGAAATTATATCGTGCCTCCTATTGCAATGAATATATGTAGATTGGCCTACGCCAAGCTGCTAGTAAGTCACTTGCGAAGAAAATCTGTGTTGCAAGGTCCTGACCTTAAAAATCAATGTAAACCGCCATTTAGGTCAATCTGCCATTTTAGGGCCGCTTTGTAAAGTCACCTGTGAGTTAAAATGGTGGACGATGTCATTCCGAAATACAACATGGCCGTCTTGACCTCTGCGTGTAATTAATATGTAACTTGCATGCAGGCCACTTGTTGAGGTCGTGAACTGAGACCTTGTCCTTCGCTGACCTGTGTGTAAAGGATTACTTGTGTCAATGAAACTAATCCGCAAGCATATGTTAAGAACAATGTATCCAAATACTGAACTTAGAACACTTGTTTAACTACATTGGGCCTCATTACACGGTAGGCTGTAAGGGTTTACCGGTACCGGTACTTTACCGGTACCGGTAAACCCTTACCGCCTTACTACGAGGTCCCTTTGCGGGTTGGGGAATTTAACGCCTGCTTTTTGCAGGCGTTAAAAACCAACCCGCCAGTGTTGCCAACCTAGCGACTTTCTCGCTATATTTAGCGAGAAAGTACGCCCCCCTAGCGACTTTTTCATAAAAAAGCGGCTAGCGAGAAATCTAGCTACTTTTTTCAATTGGTTTGGAGACTTGCTCATTTATGCAAGTTTCCAAACCAATTGAAAAAAGTGCTGTCATTCGCCCGTTTTCTAACGGGAGTAATGTAAAAACACACTAATAACTTGAAAGGGAGGTGTTAAAAGGGGAGGGGGCCACAGTAAAACACACTGATAACTTAAAAGGGAGGTGTTAAAAGGGGAGGGGGCCGCAGTAAAAGCCATAAATCGCAGGGGGAAAGAGGAGGTAATTATGCAAATTAGGCAGTGACGTCATCTAGCTACTTCTGGCGACTTCTAGGGGAGCCAATAGCTACTTTCTTCACTGAGGAGTTGGCAACACTGCAACCCGCAAAGGGACCAGGGAGCTAATTACGGTACCGCAATTTGCGGTGCTGTAATTAGCACCTTCCCCATTCCCATTATGCCCTATGGGGCAAAAATGGGGAAGGGCAATGGGGGAAAGGGGAATTACCGCCCCACCAACCTTGGAATAGGCGGTAATTCCCCTTTCCACCAAGGCGGTGCCGGTATTTTACCGGCATGGACCAAGGTGCTAATAGCACCTTGGTCCACCGCCATCCGTATAATGAGGCCCATTGTATTAATGTTTGAGAAAACCTGCATGGGAAATCCCAGAATACACAGTTGCTGTGAAGGCGTGTTGACGTATGTATTAAAGGTAAACTAGTTACATGTGGATATGCGCACTCGGCATGATCCCTAGATCAGTAATGTATTAGAGGAATATTAACACGAAGATGGGTTGGACATCGTGTTCGCAAATAGTATAAAAGAGCAACGAATTCTAATGTACAGCGTCTTTCACTGAACACACCGAACCACGCTGGAGTTCGCTGTGTTGCACTGAGGGCCGATAGCTATCTGATTTTTGCTTTGTTCTTTGTAACTGATTCAGTATAAATTAAAGATCTTTGTATGTCCCTTTGTAACCCGTGTTCGGTGTATTTCCTTTTGGGGTACTCAGCCTCGATATTTTGATTTTGTTTTCACAGTTGGCGCCCAAATAGGGACCCTCAAGATTGATGCCGGATTATCGAAGGTTGATCCTCGCTATCGGACCGGGATCGGACGGTGTCAAAAAAGGGGCCCCCACTGAACGAGACGCGACACCTCAGCAGCGCTGCATGACCCGATCCCTGGACGATTAGCTTGTGGTCCGAGAACGGCATCTTGACGAGGGTCCACTTATCGAGGCGGGCAGATTTGCCAAAATCACCACACACGAGGTAAGATTAGTTAGGTAAGATTCTTTGAAATCCGATCGGACCTCCTTAGGAAATCAATCAGGTGAGTCGTGACCCGACTCTTAAATAATCCTGATAATTTGATTTTGGCGTATTTTATCTGCAGACACAATTATTGACCAGGTAACACCAATAATTTGATATGCCTGGGAAATTGTCTACCTGCTTCAGGGCGTTGTTCCGCAGTGATAGACAATCTTTGGAATTTAGCCGTCCAGCACCACAGGAGGGGTCGCTGGCGTGTACTATGTACTGTAAGCATGGCATTGGAAGTATAGTATTTAATGATAGTTGGCACAGACAAACCAGACATGCCTCCGAACTTCAGTGGCCAATAAATGGTAGTTTCAAAATCCCTCGTATTGAGTATTTAGAGTCGATTCTATTAAAGAAAAAGGCTAGACCTGCAGCATTTGATTTTTTGCAGAATTGGAAAAAAGAAGTGTTACAACAACTTAAAAGTAGAGAAAAACATGTGCACCGTCATAAGACGAACGCTGAAAAAGCATTATTGTATGACCAAGAAAAACATTGTGAGTCGTCTAGGAATATGGATAGGGCTTTCTCACTTGCAATTCAGAAAATCTATCCTTCTAAAGACCTTCGTGTTTCCGACAAATTCATAGACAAATTGTTAAACGAACGAAGGCCTGGTGCCTCTGCGCCACCTCCGTATGTTCCTCTTCCTGTTGCTTTAACTCTTCCTCCTGCTATTCCTGCTCTACCTGCTGTTGTTCCCGTTGTTCCTGCTCCTTCTAATGTTCCTTTTCCTCCAGCTCCTCCACCTCTTCTTATCGCACCTATAACAGTACTTCCATTGAATCTGCCTGCTCCCCTTCTTCCAAGTGGTCCTGTGCCACTTGTAGTCGATCAAGGAGCGGGGTCGAAGGTTGTCACTCGTAATACTGTACCACCAGAGAAGAAACTGGAGATGATTGCATGGGCTAAGCATTGTATGGAGAGAGATGATCAAGCTAATGTCCTTTCCACACTTCATAATATGGATAATTTTCCTGAGAAAAATGTTTTTATTGAAGGTTTAGGGATTCATTTATGTGTGATGTGGGGCAAATTAAATAAAACAGATCTCCCGCAAGGGTTAAGGGATCTGAATACTTTAGCGTTTTCTAGAGATACTGTGGAGAAAGTAAATGAGCATGTCGAGAGGTTATTTGAGTATAGAAAGGAGTTGGAAAGATTACAGAATGAGGATGACGAGGGGGAAAGTATGTATGTACAGAAATGGTTCCTTCCTTGTCAGAAAT
This sequence comes from Ambystoma mexicanum, assembly GCF_040938575.1. Lineage (NCBI taxonomy): Eukaryota > Metazoa > Chordata > Amphibia > Caudata > Ambystomatidae > Ambystoma > Ambystoma mexicanum. The sequence goes on along the minus strand of NC_090932.1, from coordinate 852,743,348 downwards.
CCATATCTGAGGAAGCACGAATTTGTACAAAGGACGCGCTTAGATGGATTTCAGATATGTCGATAACTCCAGTTGAGCTATATGACACATATAGTCAGTATACACCAGAAATGCAGAGGAAAGTGATACAGGTAATGATAGAGTACCTACAGGAGGATTGTGTAAAAAGAAAAATTAGTTGTCCCACAGAGTTATTGAGTATTTATAAGAGAGCTTTTTCACTTGACACTTCTTCGACTGCTTTAGCGCTCGACTTAGCTCTGTTGCTTAGTAAGCGTTCCGAGTCACCTACTTCTCAGTTGCCTATGAGAGAGTTTCCTCCGACATGTGTCCCGAAGGTTGAGGTTGCGGCCGATGCTGCACAGGGTATAGTTGCTGTGAATATTCCTGCACATTATATATCACAGTTTGTTCACGTCCCGTTCTCAAGACAAGAAGTGAATACTGTTAGACAATCTATTCCTGATATTAGGAAAAATCCGACAGGATTCTATAAAGAAATAGAGTCCGTCTTGCAGTCCTCAGTGTTCACCCTAGGCAATATTGATTTGTTATTTCCTGTACTCCTGCCCGTAGATTTGTGGAAACAAGTTATTACTATAGACGACGTGCCAGGGTTGGGAGATACATGGGCGAATATAACTAGATTCGATGGAGAAAGGCTAGCTGGTGAAAGACCGCCCCAGGTGATACTGACTTTGCCTGATAGAATCATTGCAAAATTGAAAACCATAATTCCTGAGAAAAGAATTATTTGGGACAAACTTACGGCCTGTGTCCAAGGGAAGTCTGAGGGTGCTACCGAGTTCTTTAATCGGTTCGAACAGGTATTCTCGGATTTCAGCGGACAAGACTTAGGAACAGAGTCTGGGAAAAGGTTATTTGTGGACAAATTTGTGCGTGGCTTGCTGCCTGACATCAAGTCACAAAGTATGTCTTCTGAGAGCGCTTGGCAGGCGAAGTCCCAATCAGAAGTACTGTACATGGCTCAGTACTACGAGAATCGTGTCAATAATGAAAAAGATAGAGTTGAAAAACGAAAAGGTGATTTAAAAACTAAAGTACTATTGCAGCAAATTGTTAGAGGCCCCAAAGGGGGTAGTTCACAGATTAGAGGTCAATATATCCTGCAAGGGAATGTGCCCTTGGGTCCTGTGAACATTAACCAGTGTGCCTATTGTCGACAAGAGGGTCATTGGCGTGCAAAATGCCCCGTCCTTCGACAGAGGTCGAATAACACATTAGGGAATATGGGTAGACGATCCAGAGGTCGCCTGGGGGTAGGGGGCCCTGGTAGAGGTCAGTTTGCACAGGATCCTCAGCAACCTTTTTCACAGGATAATCAGACTCTGAGTGTGGATACTAGGAACATATTTGATCATCCTTCTGCTGCATATTTATCTGAAGAGCTTCCTTTTGATGATATTCTGTTTCGTTAGGATTGCCCGAAGCAGGGTTTGGAACCTACACCTATTCCCGTCAATCAGAAAGGTCCCTACGTTGAAATGATGGTGGGAAATAGGAAACATCAGTTATTGATAGATACAGGAGCACAGAAGTGTTCCATTGATCATTCACGGGTTCCAAACATTCCACGGTCAGGGCAAACCAATGTTTCTGTAGGGTTTTCTGGCACGGCAGTTGTTTGTCCAGTTTCTTTGCCAGTACCTATTTCTTTGGGTCCCTTTACGGACCACTGCCCATTTCTGTTGACTTCGAATTGTGGGGAGAATTTGCTGGGGTTGAACCTGTTAAAAGAATTAAATGCAGTGATTTATTGTTCTTCTGATGGAGTGCGCGTGACGATTTCACCACAGCAATTTTCTGTCTCACAATTCTTGACTAGACCTTTGCTGCCAGAATTCATTAATGTACCAGAGAGCTTATGGGCTGTTGACAACAATGATGTTGGTGTTTTACAGGGTTTATAGTCATAATGTCGAAAAAATAATGTCGACAAACAAAAATGTCGAAAAAAACATTTCGAAAACAATAATGTCGACATCCTATACTTATAATGTAAAAAGTCATTTTTTCGAAAAAAAATGTCGACAAAAAAATGTCACTTAAAACTATCAACACCTCACCCAACACCCCCCTGCCACCCCCCCCACACCCCCCACCACCACCCTCCCACCCCTCATACTCAACACATTCTAATTATATATTTATTTATTTATTTATTTTTTCAATAAATAAATAACCAAAAAGAGTATCATTTACTATTGGGGGGGTCCCCCCCAACCCCCCCTCACCCAACACCCCCCTGCCACCCCCCCCACACCCCACCCCTCATTCTCAACACGTTCTAATTATATATTTATTTATTTATTTATTTTTTCAATAAATAAATAACCAAAAAGAGTATTATTTACTATTGGGTGGGGTCCCCCCCAACCCCCCCTCACCCAACACCCCCCTGCCACCCCCCCACACCTCCCCACACCCCCCACCCCTCATACTCAACACATCTTAGTTATATATATATTTATTTATTTATTCTAACAATAAATACAAAATTTCGAAAAAATATCGAAAACATTTCGACATTATTGTTTGTCGACATTATTTTTTTCGACATTTATTTTTCGAAATTTTGACTGTCGACATTTTGACTGTCGACATTATGACTGCCCACCGTTTTACAGATTGAGCCTGTTAAGATAGTTTTGAAACATGGAATTGAGCTGCCACGCATTCCCCAGTATAAGATTTCAGTTGAGGGCGAGCGAGCTTTGAAATGCATTGTTTCCGATTTTGTGCATCGTGGGGTGATTGAAGAAATTTCAGGAAGTCTGTGCAATAGTCTGATTTTACCCGTGTACAAGAAAGGCGATAATGCAATTCCATTCCGTTTCATAATTGATTTACGTGCCATTAATAAAGTCGTCGCTCCACAATTCCCAATTGTACCATGATTCCAGCTACAGCTACTTACTTTAATGTTGTGGATCTAAAGAATGCTTTCTTTAGTATTCCTATACACAAGGATAGTAGATACTTGTTCGCGTTCACCTTAGGGGGACGCTCGTTCACATTCACTCGTGCACCTCAAGGGTACACAGAGAGTCCTAGCATCTACAGTAGGGCTTTGAAAGAGCAGCTTGATACCCTTGAATTGCCCTCTACTTGTACATTGCTTCAGGCTTCAGTATGTTGATGATTTGCTTTTTGCTGCTGATTCTGAGAGCGCCTGTAAGGAGGGCACTGTGTTATTGCTTATTCATCTAGCTAAGCATGGTCACAAAGCTTTGCTTAAAAAGTTTCAATATTGTTGCCAGGAGGTCGACTATTTAGGCTATCTCCTGTCAAAGGAGGGAAGAAGATTGACACCTAAAAGAATAAAACACATTTCTGGCATGTCTGTCCCAAATACACAGAAGGAAGTTAGAGCCTTGATAGGTATGGCTTCTTACTGTAGGTTGTGGATCCCAAATGTTTCACTAGTGATCAAACCGATGTTGGCTTTGACAAAGAAGGGAATTTCTTCGCCATTGCCGTGGAACACGGAACACCAGCAATCGTTTGCTTTGCTCAAAGCTGCATTATGCTCTGCACGAGTTTTGGGCACACCAAACTATGAAAAGGCCTTTGTGTTGTTTGTGCATGAATGTGATGGATGTGCTTTGGCTGTATTAACGCAGCAACATGGAGGGAAGAATAGGCCGTGCGGTTACTTTTCTTCCACCCTTGATCCTGTAGCATGCACTTTGCCAAGTTGTTTGCGAGCTGTCGCTGCTGCTGCTGCGTCTGTAAAACAGAGTGAGGGAATGGTTCTAAGCCATGATATAACCCTGATGGTGCCTCACTCTGTAGATGTTCTACTCTACCGAACCCAAACGCAACACCTCACTTCCGCACGGTTGACGAGATATGAATTGATCTTGTTTGCTCCTCACATCCAAATTAAGAGGTGTTCTGTTCTTAATCCGGCTGAACTCCTACCTTTCCCGCAAGATACTACTTGCGGCGATGAAGAGTCACATGACTGTCTGTATACTACCGAACAAGAGACAAAGGGTAGAATTGATTTGAAAGAAACTCCTTTGAATAATCCGCAAGGAGAGCTGTTTTGTGATGTCTCCTGCTTCAAACTTTCGGATGGTACATCCACAGCTGCTTATGCAATCACCACATTAAGCAGAGTCGTGGAAACCAAGAGAATCACGCATAACTCTGCGCAGGCCACAGAGATTATAGCATTGACCCGAGCTTGTGAACTTTCCGAAGGGCTTGCAGTAAACATATATACTGATAGTCAGTATGCCTTTGGGTTGTTTCACAACTGTGGGAGACTTTGGTCAGAGAGAGGGTTCTTGACTTCACATGGTACAAAGATCCAACATGGCTCCCTAATAGTACAACTGCTCTCAGCGCTTGCACTCCCTGTTCAGTTAGCCGTTATGAAATGTGCAGCACGTCGAAAGATTACAGATGACATAGGAAAAGGGAATGCTTTTGCTGATCAGATAGCTAGACAAACTGCTACCGATTTCTTTACGGAGATGTATGTTTCAAGGGAGACTGTAAATGCCAATGCAATGGATGAGGGTGTTGGGTCTGTACGAGATATCCAAGCTGATGCCACGTTAGAAGAATCCAAGAGCTGGGCTGAAGGCTTGTGGAAACTTGAGGATGACGGGTGTTGGGAGGACATAGTTGAAGGGAAATGGCTACTCCCTGACGTGTATGTAATGATGATGGTCATCATGGCCCATGGTCCTACGCATGTATGTGCCCAGAAAGTAACGAAAATGTTAGAGAAAGTTTGGGTAAATGACAAAATTTCAAAAATTACTCAGCGCTATGTCCCGGATTGTATGATTTGCCTACAATACAATGTGGGAAAGGGGACAGCAACTCCAAGGGGAAGTTTTGGGCCACCCTCTGTCCCCTTTGAAGTCATCCACTTTGATTTTATTGAAATGGAACGGTGCAATAATATGAAGAATGTGCTAGTGGTCATCTGTGCTTTTAGTAAATGGGTTGAGGCTTTCCCTGTCAAAGATGCTTCAGCTATGACTACTGCAAAAACCATGTTAAAGGAGTACTTCCCATAGTTCGGGCTACCAAGAGTCATCTGGTCGGACAATGGTCCATATTTTGTCGCTGCTGTAATTCTGCAGATATGTGCGGCATTACAGATCGACAAACAGTTCCATTCGGCCAGAAACGCTCAGAGCGCCGGACTAGTAGAAAGACACAATGGTATCATCAAGAACAAGCTCGCTAAGAAGTGTGCCGGCACTAAATTAAAATGGCCGGACGCCTTACCGATCGTGTTATTATCCATGCGTACAACCCCTCAAACTAAGACTGGGCTCTCTCCATTTTAGGTGGTAATGGGGAGACCTGCCAATATCTGGAACCTTCCTAAATGTAGCTCTTTGAGAAATGTTGAAAATGTATTACTTTCAGATTATTGCAGCCATTTGACTAAAAACCTGTATTTGATTTATCACCAGGTGCGAGAGGCTTTACCTGTGCGATACGAGGGCCCGGGCCACAGGATACGGCCTGGAAGCTGGGTGCGCATCAAGGCATTTGAGCGCTCTTCCTGCCTTGCACCTGTCACGACTCGCTCCCTTCGCTCCCGTTCCCACCATTTGGGGGCATGATTTGGGGTTTATTCCCTACTGGACTTTTCCTCCGAACTTTATGCTACAGTGCTGTGATGATTTGGGAGCGCTAAATCCCTATTTTCCCAGCTACTTCCCTTCCGGATCCATTCCAGGTTTTTGGCAGCCAGCATGCTTCTTTAACCAAATGACTATGCTTCCCAGAATGCCTGGCCCACTGCTCCACCTCCACCCTTGCAACACAAGGTTGGGTGGAGGATAGGCAACAGCTGTGGCGGCAGGTGCAGCAATCAGCACACCCGAGGCGTGTGCTCGTTAAGCAGCTTTAAAAGCCTCAGTCTTACTTCAGTCCAGCGCTGGTCATCGATTGCAGTGTTCCTGTTTTTGACTAGTCCCTGGTTCCTGGTTCCTTGCCTTTGTACCTACTTCCTTGTTCCTGTTTTCTTGTTTCCTCCGCCCTGAATTTCGGATTCATGCACTAATTGATTTCTGCTCCCTTGATTTCCCTTTTTGGCTTCCTCTGTTTGCAGGCTGCAATTCTCAGTGCTTTCCCCTTTTAGATGCAGCCCAGTTTGTCTGTGTTCTATATTTCTTTGACTCTGTCCTTTGCTGCTGTTACCCATTTGCCTTAGCCTTCCTCTTAGTTTAGTTTCCTGTCTTTTCCTTGGAGGGGTAGGGAGAAGTTTGCATAGGTTATTTCGTTTTTCCCTGCTCCTGATCCTTACTTTCTAGAGGATCCATTCCATGTTTTTTACTGCACTTCTGCATTTATTTTCCCTTTGATTATTAGGTGTGGTGTGCGGTAGTAGCTAGCTCCTGTGTGAATGCTTATGTTTTCCTCACTATTTTGTAAACACTATTCCCACTTAGGTATTTAGTTTTCCTTCCATTGCTGTTCTAGCCTTTCGGGGTCCCAGTTTCTTCAACAGGATTCGTGGGCTAGCTGACATTCAAGAGGTTTATCTCGTCCTCGTGAGTACAGTTCTTAAGTTCCTTTATGTAATACCATCAAGAGTGTTAGTACACAGATCCTGTCATTGCTTGCCCTCCACGTGGGTTTAGCGCTGTCAGTACCTGTAACAGCAATTGGGGGTAAGGCGCTTGCCGACTTTCCTCGCGGTCAGGTGCTTACCCCACATCCCTTTTCATATATTGGTTTTGATGTCACACTCTATTTGTACTCCTGGGTTCTAGCATACCTGAGTCGTAGTTCCTGGGTGCTCATTTCCCTTGCCATATTCGCTGCCTTTGTACTCGCCTGACTAATCCTGACAGCACCTCACTGGCGGGGCCCATTCCAGGTCCTGTTGGTCACCCAAACAGCGGTGCGGGTTTCTGGGAGAAAGAATTGGATCCACGCGTCGCACGTGAAGAAACTTCCTCACCCAGTGCCACACGATGCAGAAGAAACAGAACCCCTCGCTAACGCTGCAACCAACGATCCCAAAGCAGTAAAAAGCGCCGAGAGTGTGTCGGAGAATCTTTCTGAGCCTGTGAGGCTTGGGGAAGCAGCCATTTTGTCTCCACACTCTCCAAAAGTTTTGCATCCGGAAATTGCTGTTTCAAATTCGGCATCTTCACTTGTCTTTGATACGTTGCTTCCAACGGGAAGTGACGACACATTGTTTTCTGATCAATCAGTACTGGGAAAAGCAAGGTACAATCTGCGTCCAAGAAAATAGACTTACGGCATGGTTTTGCTGTGCATCTGATAGACTTACGGCATGGTTTGGCTGAGCTTTCGAAGAAGGAAAGGATCATCGATGGCTTGTTTTTGCCCTAATTTGAGAAAGGGGATTCTGTTGGCTAGGGATGTGGAAGGACTAAGAAGTCGCGCGGCCGGGAGGTCGCCAGCTAATAACATTGGAGCGTCGTTTGAAGACTACAATGCATGCCACCGCTACCGCTCGTATGGGACTTGTAAATGATTGTGTGACCAACTGGGACAATGGACAATGCACCTGGGCCCCGAAAACGTATTGCTGTGTTTTTATAATAATATTTGGTTTTATAATAGTCACTGTTTTAGGTTTATGGTACCTCGAGGAAACTCATCCTTTAGAGTCCTTGTAACCGACTGAAAACGTACCTACTGTTCCTACTCCCTTTGTACATTTGCATACTCTGTCCCCTAGGGACTCTCAGCATAGACAAAGGTACCACAATAATACTTTGCTACTTATCATGAATGCTACGCATGCCACTTTTAATAAGTCTAACTGTTGGGTCTGATCAAATTTAGCGCGACATGGGGATAACGGGCTAGTTTGGTATATTCATCCTTTACCTTTGACAACTGCTTGTTATGCTTCTCTTAGAGCACTGTTCTTTGGCCGTTGGAATGATGGCATTTTAGGGAACTTTGATGGCACTAATTTGAATAGTTTTGAGAAACGTGTTCTGACTCCCCTAGGATGCTTGCTTTTCGCAAATAGGAGTAAGCCTAATGTTGCTTCTATTAGGCCTTCTGATAGATTGTCTCATCCTTTCCAATCTTTGATTTCCTTCAAGATGGCAATAAGGATGCCATGCCTCCTTCTTACACTGCTAACCATAGCCCCGATTCAGTTTCTTTTTGCATACAGAGGAATGGTACTCAGTCAATGGGAGATTTTAAAAGTTGTGCCAACGTTGCAAATTTGACTGAGGAAGACAGACCTTTGTATGTAGGTGAACCTGTCTACTTTGTTTGCGGTAATGTAGCATTTCCATGGTTGCCCAGGGATTAGCAGGGAACCTGTTATTTAGGCATCCTGTTACCTGGGGTGTTTATAGCTAGTACAATAGAAGTTTCAAAGGCTGGTCCACGGCGGGACGAGAACGGTGACACTCCAGCACAAATCTTGGGAGATATAGCAAAATCAGTTGTGCCATTTTGGGGGCAGATAGCGAATTCCGAAGATATCAGAAAACTAGCGAGAGTACTGGAGAGAACCATCAACCGGATCACAGACATACTCTATAATATGACATTAGAACAGAAAGCGATAAGACTAGTAGCGCTTCAGAACCGGATGGCTTTAGATGTCATTCTGGCTGAACGTGGTGGCGTATGTAAATTAGTGGGGTTCGCTTGCTGTGTTTTCGTGCCACATTCCTCCCCAAATATCTTCAAGGCAATACAGAATCTGCACGTCCTTAGTTCAGAAGTGCATGTTCCCGATGGAAACTGGGTTCTTTGCGCTTGGTTCTGGGACTTCTTGCGATCTTGGGTTGGAAGGTACTTTCGGTCTTACTGATCATTTTAGGAATTCTGTTCCTTTTTTGTTGTATTCAGTGTCTACCTAGTATATGTTCGATGCTAGGGGGATGTTGCGCACAAGCGATAGGTACGATATGACATAAAGGGCCTCATTACACGGAAGGTGGTAAACCATGGTGCTATTAGCACCATGGTTGCCGCCGGTACCATACCCGTGCCACCATGGAGAAAAGAGGAATTACCACCACATTCCAAGGTTGGCGGGGCAGTAATTCCCCCTTTCTCCATGGCCCTTCCCCATTCCCATTTTTGCCCCATAGGGCATAATGGGAATGGGGAAGGAGCTAATTACGGTACCGCAAATTGCGGTACCATAATAAGCACCAAGATCCCTTTGCGGGACCCAACTTTAACGGCTGGTCTACATCAGGCGTTAAGGTCGGGTCCCGCAAAGGGACCTCGTAGTAAGGCGGTAAGGGTTAACGGTCACCGGAACCCTTACTGTCTTCTGTGTTCGAGGCCCAAAGTGTATGCCCCAGATAAAACTTCCAAGGACTATGTGTTAAAAGAAATTTTAGCGAATGACCTGATGGCAGTAGATATTTCTGACAGCGAGTCAGGGTGCATGGACGATGATGCATGGAGTTATTTGCAAGGAGATCAGAAGTAGTTAGCACTTGGCAAAGGCCAAAAGGAGGGTTTGTCAAATGAGAAATTATATTGTGCCTCCTATTGCAATGAATATATGCATATTGGCCTACGCCAAGCTGCTAGTAAGTCACTTGTGAAGAAAATCCGTGTTGCAAGGTCCTGACCTTAAAAATCAATGTAAACCGCCATTTTAGGTCAATCCGCCATTTTAGGTCCGCTTTGTAAAGTCACCCTGTGAGTTAAAATGGTGGACAATGTCATTCTGAAATACAACATGGCCGTCTTGACCTCTGCATGTAATTAATATGTAACCTGCCTGCAGGCCACTTGTTGAGCTCGTGAACTGAGACCTTGGGCCTCATTACGACCCCGGCGCTAAACCATGGTGCTATTAGCACCATGGTCCATGCCGGGGTCCGCCATGGTGAATGGCGGAATTACCGCCCCATTCCAAGGTTGGCGGGGCGGTAATTCCCCATTCACCATGGGCCCTTCCCCATTCCCATTTTTGCCCCATAGGGCTCAATGGGGAAGGCGTTAAGTACGGTGCCGCAAATTGCGGCACCCTACTTAGCACCAAAGGTCCCTTTGCGGCACCCTACTTTAACGCCTGCTAAAAGCAGGCATTAAGGTCGGGTCCCGCAAAGGGAACTCGTAATCAGGCGTTAAGGGTTTAACGGCGCCGACACCTTTTACGGCGCTGCTAAACCCTTAACGCCAGGGTCGTAATGAGGCCCCTTGTCCTTTGCTGACCTCTGTGTAAAGGATTACTCGCGTCAATGAAACTAATCCGCGAGCATGTTAAGAACAATGTATCCAAATACTGAACTTAGAACACTTGTTTAACTACATTGTATTAATGTTTGAGAACACCTGCATGGGAAATCCCAGAATACACAGTTGCCGTGAAGGCTTGTTGACGTATGTATTAAAAGTAAACTAGTTACATGTGGATATGCGAACTCGGCATGAACCCTAGATCAGTAATCTATTAGAGGAATATTAACCCGAAGAAGGGTTGGACATCGTGTTTGCAAATAGTATAAAAGAGCAACAAATTCTAATGTACAGCGTCTCTCACTGAACACACCGAACCACACTGGAGTTCGCTGTGTTGCATTGAGGGCCGATAGCTATCTGATTTTTGCTTTGTTCTTTGTAACTCATTCAGTATAAATTAAAGATCTTTGTATGTTCCTTTGTAACCCGTGTTTGGTGTATTTCCTTTTGGGGTACTCAGCCTCAATATTTTGTTTTTGTTTTCACAGTGTGTACCGGTGTTGAAAATGCAATGGGTGAAGGTAAGAAAAGGTATATGATTGATTGACTGGTCAGTGAATGAGCATACACGTTTTAGTGTGTGTTTGAATGTTCTGGGTGGGATTTGGAGTGACTTTGTGGTGAATCCAGTTTGAGTGAGTGCGAGAGAAGATGTATGGGTGAGTGACCAGTGGGTGAAAGGTGATGCATGTGTGTGTAAGGCCCTAGGTGACTGGGGATCTCTGGAGCTTTATTTTTACCACATCCATTATTGACTTTGCATGTTTTACTGGTATTTTTGGGCAAAGACAAGTTCATGTGTGCCATTCCCTGGCTAGACTGGCATTTTGGTGCTGTTCAGCTTCCCTTACATTGTTGCCAAACTCTGGAATTACCCCCCCTCCCCCCCACACTGAGAGCTGAGAAATCCTATTCGGTCTTTCGCAGAGTGCTCAAAACCCAGCTATTCAACTAACCCTTCACCTCCCCCAACCACTCTTGTCCACCTTGCCTACTCATCAGACTACTCCACTGCACTGTATAATTTAACGGGTATGACCTTTACACTACGGTAAGTAAACTGTATCTACCTCTGGAAATGTACCTATGCTTGCCCTGATGTATTGCATATTTACTACAATACTGCAAATACTGTACATCTTACTCTGTCCAATTGACCTGTTCCTGCAACAGTGCCTCAATGCCTCTGGGTTGTGTGTGCGCGATACAAATGAAATAAATAAATCATTCTTATTCAGCTTCCCCCAAACATTTTTAGAATCATGGTGAGTCAAATTCTTCATAATTTCTTGATTCATCTCAATATAACCTTTTATCTTATGAAATTGTTACCAATTTCTGAAGGGCTGCTTTATCCTCCTTAGCTCTACACCTTCCCTCTCTCCTTATTTACTAACCGCTTTGTAAATCCTCCTAACTTCCTGCCGCATAATCAAAAGGCTGTTTGTGGTCATCCAGAACAGGCCGTTGTCTCCAAATTCAACCATCCTCAGTGTTCCTTTAAAGCCATCCAAGTTGCATGACATTTTGTCCAGACAACAGCGCAGGGCACGGTCATATCACGAAACTGCCTCCCACCAACCTGCCATGGCCTTATTAAATTTCCTCTGATTCCCTCAATTTTGTCTTAAACAATTCCTGGATACATTTATCTCCAAATTTCCGCGTTAAGATTAGGAATGCATGGCCACCCCTATCATTTTTGTTTACTCTGAATGAATCAATCTTGTCCCACAGGGCACTTGATACAAATATACTGTCAATAGTTGAACTAGCTGTTAAACTATACCATGTGGGAATTCTATGAGTATCTCCAACCACAATCCCATTAAATCCTAATCGGCTATAGATTTGTACCAAGCAGTGTCCCTGGAATCCCTTCTAACATTAGAATTCGTCTCTGGGGGAGCAGAGGATGTAGTGGAAACTATATCGTCCTCATAGGACTTTATTGGAGAGCCACAATTAGAATCGCCTGCACATAGCCTTTTTGGAGATGACTCGAGATCTAACCAGTATGTAAAAATATTTTCGAGCTCTGTTTGAATGATTTTCCTGCAATAAAGAGTTACAAAAGGTAAAGCCATAGACCTATCAGAACTCAATGAGATAAAATTAGTTCAGCCACCAGCATGGTCTCATTTGAGGTTTTTATCAATTTGAGTTCCAAACTGGATTCGTTTGTTACTGCAATTTAGAGACCTCCCTATGGACGAACTCTAGCAGGTTCATGGCATTTTGATTTAGATAGTGAACCCATCAATTTTAGGGCATTCCAATAGCAACATTTCCTAAAGAAATATAACATCAAATTTGTTAAAATATTGTTAAAGTGAAATCATAATGGGACATTATGGCTGCAGCTCAAAATTGAAAAAAATAAAGACATTTGCCAGTTATGGTGAGCTGTACAACCATAACTAGCGCCCCCAACCATGCACTGCTCAGATTCACACCTAGGACATCAAAGATGGCACCACAAATTGCATCATTGATGACATCACTGATTACATCACATTGCCTGGGGGCTGGGGAGTACTTTTTATTTAGTGGCAGTAAACAGTTTGAGCTGAAGGTTTAACCTGGCAGTTCTGCTTTAAAAACATGACAATCCTAATTTAAAGATGCTATATGTGTAGGCCTTCAACCTGCAGAATGTTCTTGAGTTAGTTTCCTTTGGGATTGGCCTGACCTCATGGTGCATGTACATGGAACCATAAGCAGGCCACATACTGATTATACAATTTGTATCCCTTATATGTATGTCAATGACGAATCTGGAGACTTCGTTCCTTAGGGGGCGCCACCCCCTTTGAGGCTAGGGAGGTGAACCCGCTCAGCAAAACCCTCCCTAGGTTTTTGGGAAAGTGGGACCTCACTGGTAGTGACTCTCCTTTAGGGGACAAGGATTCCCATTCCATGAGGAACTCATTATAAACAAGCTTATCTGCCGACATGGGAGTAAGAAATACTGACATTACATTTATGTGTTTGGCTCAAGGTAACACTGACAATACCTCTATGTGTTTGGCTCAAGGTAATGCTGAACTTTCTACATGCCTAACAACTTTTGAATATCGGAACAAGAATAAAGGGCCAACAATGTATGGAGGAGAAACCCAACGCCAAGGCAAGCCTCAGATATCCACAAGATGAGGACGTTTTGGAAGGTCTGAGAGTCAGAGGTCCTGGGGGCGTGACCATATACAGGACGTGGTGGGCTCAGAGACCGCAAACAGACACATAGTGCAGGGATGAAGGGAGGACTGGGGCATCTGCTCTCAGACCGAGAGCCTGTGAGAGGGAGTGCCAGGATGAGCGGAACGCGAAGACTACTAATATCCAAAGTGGAAGAGCAGCAAGCTGTAGAGAACGCTGCCATCACTTATGAGACAGACCCTGACTGGAGCAAACACCTCAACACAGCAGGTACGTGGGTTGCCCAGGTCAGAGGTAGGAGAAGAGAATAAAGATGGGGCAGGGAAGAGAGAAGGACTACTCTAGCCCCATGAAAAGGTTACAGAGACCTGAGAGAAGAGAGAGCATGAGACAAGAAAAAGGGTTACAGGAGCTTGAGAACCCCGAGCAGCATAAACCTCAAGAACACTCCTAGAGACCCATGAAAACTAAGAGAGCCAGAAAGAGAGAGGGGTCACAGAAACCCTAAAGAACTAAGTGAGATAAACTGTCAAGGGCATCCAAAGGAGCAACACAGGCATCATGAGCAGAGTAAAAAGCAAATATCAAGGGAGCAGGGGGGCACCCAACAGTTGATCAAAGTGGGGCCCATTTGGTAGAAAGGGATGAGGGAAATATCCCTCCACCTAAAGAAGTCTGGTCACATTTTCCAGGAATTTGAGATTTTTTGTCCTGCCTTGGGGCATCTTTGAGGAACCTTTAATAGATTTACAAGAACTATTGTCTTTGAGCAGAACTTATTTACTTCTAACCATTAAATCCAGACATTAAATCCAGACCCTGGAGGTATTCCTGGGTCATCCAGATATACCTTTGAGAAGAACCAAGAGTGCCAGGCATCCAACTGATTTTCTTTGACATTTTGCTTGGTGGTAGGGCCAGTTTAGTGGATAGATTTGGACAGAGGACTATTTTTATTTTGGACTGTAGATGAGCACCTTAGTTTAGTTTGGTTAGGATGGGATCTCTTTTAGTAGTAGGGTCAGTGAGGCATTTTTCTATTAATTTAAATAAAACTACATTCAAAAATGTCCTCTGTTCCGAGTCCTTCTGACTTGCCACATTCCTCTGAATGTCAGAGTTAAGAGAAACTTATAACTAAAGAAGTTTCATGATGTTCCAGCATTGTATGTAAGTTGTCAATTATTCTACTTTTAACATATATGAAAGAACTATAACACACCTTTTAAGAAGCATGTTTTTTGCAGCACATACTGACATGTCTCACTTTGAGCAGCACATGGATGAATTGCCTAGGGTATGAGACTCAACCTTGACCCCGGCCCCACCAAGCCACCCACAGTAGCCCCTTGACCAAGCCTGCAGCCTTGTGCAGTTCCCAATATGCTATAATCGGACCATAGGCCACTGTCCACAGCTTGTGGCCATGGCCAAAAACCCTAGAGCATGGGCTTAGAAGATGTTGTCGGCCCAGGAAATCAAACAAAAGTAGGGATTGGGCCTGGCCTGCAGCATGGCTCAGTGGCCACTATAGCCCAATCGTGGGGCCGTAACCTCTGTCCATGATTTGCGGCCGTAGACTTCCAGACAATGTTAGTACCAATGGGGAAGATCTGACATTGATTGGAGGAGGTTGCAGGTCGGTAATACCTGCAGCAGGCCTTTCTTTACCTCTTTAGAATGCACACACTTTCTTCCCATGGATTGGTCTCCACTCCATGGGACTTATTTAAGCTTTACTCTTTCTCTGTTGTGCCATGATTGTCCAAGTTTGACTTCTTTTCTGCTGTAAATAATTACCACAAGAGCCTATTTTCTAATGTCTCCTTCATCTTGATTTGTGACAAGGCAGTACAACCTACAGAAGAAGTGCTGTCCATCGAAATGGACTTTAAGTTGCTTATGGGCAAATTACTAAGTGTGCTGATTTGTTTAATTTATTTTATTGTTCATTTATAACGCGCTTAATACCAGTGAGTGGTTTCTAAGAGCAGGAGCGGGAGTCAAACCTATGTTGTGCTGTGTTGTTTTGCTTCCAAGACAAACACAATGCCCCTGAGCTATCCTTCTTGGTGAACCTTCTTTTCTATAAGGGTCTTCTTTCTTGCACACATTTTTGCCAATTCAGCCAGGCATCCATTTACCCAAACAGCAGCCAGTTTTGACATTACCACCTGGTAATGGCCTGAGGAGAGTGGCTTAATTGCTAGTTAAAAACAAGAAAAGACAAAGCGGAAACATTCGAATGGTAGGACAAACGACTCTGCCACCGCACTGTCTGGAACTGCCAACATTCCAATGTTCTAGGGATAGTATGTGGGATAAAACACTGCCTACTGTACTTTATAAGGGTACGAGCAGTACCACCCGACGTTGCAGAGTTCTGTTGCTGATGTGCACGTGGGGGTCCGCTATAGCCTTTTGTATGTATTATTGTGTCATAACTTCCTATTTTTGAAAAACACAAACTCAGCAATCTCCCAAAATCGCCCATACTAACAGCACAGGGCTGGACCCCACTCCACCCCTGTGCAGGGCGAATGGGTGGAGCTGGTCAAATTGCACTATCACCAGTACACCTCAGTCTGGTATGACGACTTTGGGCCAAAGTTTCAACCCACAGACTGTTATGGGGCCAGAGCCAACCCTGAGCATACAAACACACTTTCACAAATATATTTATATAGATTGCATGTCACCCAGGTATTCTGTGACTAAATATGGGGAGCTGGCTGAAGATCAGAGAAATAAAGGGTGACTTGCAATATCCTTTTTAGTATGGGCTATTAAGTTGTACATCAATGCCACCTATCACCCACGACTAATATACTGGAGTACAGGTAGGGAAAGGGCATGTGAGGAGGGACACACAACTTGTGGGTGTTGTTTGGTTATTTACCCACCCATTGACTACCCATGGGCATGGCAATCCCTATTCCAACTGACTACCTGCCCGTACCCTGCCTAAACACATCCTCCTGGGTTATTTTTGACTTTGCTCTCTCAAGCAGTAGCATCAAGCAATAGCCTCCCAGTGTTCTCTCTAGGCATTCTTTTGAGAGTAAATGGCTGAATTGTAGCTGCTAATGGCTACTGGTGTAATGAAAATGCCTTATCCAAGTGCTCCTTCAGACACTATCTCTTCCATGCACTAAATTGCTTTTAAAATAAACAATGACAAGGCCAACAATTTTAGCTTGCAGTTTTAGATAGGGATTTGCCAGGCACTGCCATCATACACCCAGGTAATCAGTACATGTTTTAGCTGTTGAGATCTTATGGCCAAGTAGTACACATATAGCCGTGCCTAGCCAATGCTTAGCCCAAACTGTTGGATTTTCCAATGCTTATTACATATGCTAGTGGGTATTTTATTCCTTATAATACTTGGCTACATATTGTCATTCCCTTTAACACCTAGACACTTGCTTAATCTAATGTAAGAGATCTTTTAGTTGCTGATACATATTAGAAGTGCAGAATCTGATTTGATACAGAAAAAAAACAAATGTGCACCTCGTGTATTGCATAAAAATAGTGCAAGCGGTATAATAAAATGCATCTTAAAAACGTCCTGTGCTTTTAAAATAAGTAAGAACATGCATATAGATTCTGGTTCTTGTTTGTTTAACTCCAGCACTGCATACAATAAACATATTATCATAACCAGTTCCTTATTATTAAAGGCTGTTAAGTGTCACAGAAAGTTATTTTTCAGGAAAGGAATTGAAAATCACCCGAGTGCTTTAACTAAGTGCTTTAAATTAAGTGCTGCCGTTGCAGCTGGAATTCTGTTATGACAGGTCACTAATGATTTCACAACTAGCCTGTAATAAAAACAAGCACTGACAATGTCAGCTGTTTGCGCTTTTGTGTAGGCAGGGAAAAGGCACTTGCCAAGCAGTGCTATAGTGGAATTAACTGGCCATTGATGGTAGCAGGTGCAATATGATGTGAGTACGTGGGCATCTAATAAAAGTGCCTGGCAACTGCCTAATACTCATACACATGCCAAAACCGTTGGCTTTGCCAGTGCTTGTTTTTTAGCAGGATTTCAGTGAAGCACACTCATAGCACTTATAAAAAGTGTCTCTCAGAGGACTGTTTTGAAAAAAAACACTAGCATGCATTTCGAGTGCAATGTTTGACGGTAGGGCTTGATTAAAACAAGCTGAAATAGTTCCTAGGAGGAGGTGTTTTGGGCGGGGCAGGAACAGGGTAGGGGTAGTCATGTGGATTAGCATGGCCATGGGCCGTCTCTGGTTGGGTAAATAACCAAAACAACACTTACAAGCTGTGTGTCCAGCCTCATATGTCTGGAATTTGTCGGTGTAAGCTTATAGGAAAAGCTGATCACTGCGCTGATCTAATTCCAAAATCGAATGTTCTTTGTGCTGCCAGTTTCAGTTTTTCTGTGGGGCAAGCTCACAGGTTCCCATGTGTGGTGGTAAGATTAATGGAAATTAAACCACGTTTGTGTTGTCACTGGATCCGTGAGGAATTCACTGATGTCCTGCTGGCACAGGGAAATGATGAGTCATCACACTTGATTGTGCGTGTAGTCTTGATTTAATGGACAAGAAGTTGCTAGTGGTTCTCAGAGCACCTGTGGTGCTTTTTCACCTGAGGAAAGCCAACACATGTTTCGAACGTAGATCTTTAACAAGGCTGTGCTGTTAGTGGTAAGGTGAAAGTGATTGTTGGTGACATGGTGAGTTGCCGTGAATGGTAACGAGGCAAAATGACGGAATACATTTGTAAATGACAAGATGACACACATGGTTCATATATACAGTGTGGTCAGGAGCGGTGAGTGGTGCTGTGACAATTTAACACATGTACATGTTAGGGTACAACACAGGTAATAATACATACATGGACTATGTGTATAAACAACTTAGTAGCTTAGAGGAGCAATAGAGTTTGAGCTGGTATACAGCTGTGTGTTGCGGGAGTGGGTGGGGGAGTCAGAGGTGCCACAGAATGTGCGTGTGGCCAGACGCATTGAATGGTGCTGTGGGCATTGTTTGCCGAAAGCTGACACAGGAAAAGGAGGAGGCGCATTGAGTGGAGCTCCGGGCACGGTGTGCCGGAAGGAGGCGCAAAGCAGGGTGGCAGGAAGGGTGTGTCGTGTATTCCCTGCAAGCCATGGCCCACTGGTCAACCATGCAATGGTGTCTGCTGAACCCCTATGGGGATGAGTGGACATGTTATGCCATGGAGACCCTAGTGGTGGGGGTCCCAGTGATCTGGCATAGGGCAGCTACCTGTTGGGATGCCTGGTTGGGGAGGGCATGTTTGATGTGGTGTGCCCAAGTAGAAGGGGTCTTATGGATGTGGGATGACTGTAGCCAGTAAAAAGGCGGTGTGCTGTGTGCTAGTGTGGTCTGGACCCTGTTAGGTCTGCTGGGTTTGATGATGGGCCAAAAAGGAGGTCTGCAGCACTCGTGGTGGGGCCACCGCAGCGAGTGAAGGTGGGGCAGGTTGCTGGGTGTATGAGCCAAATGAAGCATTTAGAGACAGTTGCACGTCCACTCGAGTAGTTGAGTGTTACTATATGGCGGTGGCCTTAGAGCAAGGGGTGGTGTCCGTCCACAGCAGGGTCAAACGTCAATGGGTATGCGCCAAGGCAATAAAGAGTAAGAGTCGGTTGGGTGGCGGAGGCCCGAGGTAGCGAATGGGCCGCCTGGATGGCAGAGCCATCATGCGGGTGCTGATAAGCATACTGCATGGTTGCGCAATGGTATATGGCATGAGTGACAGCTGGTATGAACTTGTGTGGATAAGCTCTCAAAGGTTATGAGAGGTTGAGGTGGGGGTCCGATTGGGGACGCGTGCAGGCGTGGGCTGGGCTGTGTCATGGCAAAGGTGAAGGGAAGCATAGGGGACAGGTTAGAAATGAACGTGAGTGAGGTAATCATGCCTGAAGGGACAGCACACTCTGGGGTGCCGGAGGAACGTGGGGGAGGGGTGGGGTGGAGTGTGTTGTAGCAGCAGCATCATGAGGCCATGGTAGGTCTGTTGAATGCATGGAGCGACTCAAGCGAGCAAGGGCAGGGCTCAGGCGACTTACCTGTGAAGCCAAGATGGGTGATCTTTTGATCCCGTCCACCATCTTGTTCCCTGTATTATATAAAAGCCATCTAACGGTTGGCTAGTGTGTCACGCATAAGCAAGGTTCTGCTGGGCTGTTCTGTAAGTAATGAGGAATGGACCCAATGCTATGAATGGGAGCTCATTTCCCAATGTAAACAATAATAATGGAATGAGAAGCAAGTGTGGGTGTTGAGACGCAAGAATCTAATGAAGATGTGTTTGCCAGTGGGTGCAAATGCAAGGATGGCGCGTCCGCAAGCGTGGCTCTGTTTGGCTTCTGTTAGCAATGAGGAATGGAGCCAGCACTTGGATGGGGAGCTCATTCCCCAATGTAAGAAATATTAATGGGATGAGCAGCATGTGTGGGTGTTAGAACCCAAGAATATAATGAAGATGTGTTTGCCATGTGTGTGCAAAGAGAAAGGATTGCGCAAGGGAAAGGATACGAAGTGCCGCTAATGAGGCAGTATGGCTAGTTACTGCGGGAATGTGGTGGGGGAGATGAGAAGGTATTGCCAGTGGGTCGTAGTGTGCGAAGGATGGTAATGCCGATTGACCGAGGGGTGTGGAGCAAGAGTAGGTGTCTATTGGGAAAATATGCAAGGGGACTCATTGCCGTCAAAGGAAGGGAGGGTCCAAGGATCTAGTTAATCCAACTAAAATTAAAGTGATAGTTGCAATAGTTTCTGAGGAACACGTTAAGCTCATGTTTTCCAAAAGCAATTTAAGTAACTGTTGAAAAGTTTCAAAGGAACACATTGAGCTTGTGATCAGAGTTTAGGACTAAACTCACACTTCTGTATTTGCAAATTAGCTTGTCCTCTCGTCGTAATTTGAGTTCTCTGTCACCACACCTTGGGTCGCATGGAATTAGTTCAAGTCCCATGAATTTGATGTCCTCTTTCTTTCTCCTGCTAGTATAAGGTCAATGGATATCTCACATCATGTGAGTTCAGTAGACCAAGAGGTTCTCTCAATCCTGATTCTCAGTTCCCTGATAGTGCTGCCAATATACTTGAGGTTACAGGTGCAAACAATGACATAAATGACAAATTTAGATTTGCAATTAATGAATTGAAGTTTGAAGTCTTGGCATAACTCGCATGGGGACACACGGTGCAAGTCCCACACTTGTGGAAGCCTTGTGTCTTGGTTGTTGAGAGCCAGGTCTGGTTCTTGGCTGTTGGGTTGCCATGTATGACGGGCTCTGCTTGTTGTGTAAGGTAGGTGCTTTAGTGTATGATAGTTGCGGCCTGGTCGGTATCCATTTTAGGATATCCGTATCAATGCTTAGGAGGGGCGGAGTTCCGGAGTATTTTCTGGACCTGGTGACTGTCCTGGTTAAAACGGGTCCCTCTTCATAAGTCACTTCTCCCCATTGTACCCTAATGCAATAGTGTTGGCTGGCATGTGGCGCGCCAACTAATAACCAAAATTAAAAATAATTTGGAGGCTTTTACGGCTATTGCAGGGTGCCATGTATTATTATTTTTTTTTTTGTATTTTATATATATTATAATCATCAGTATCTTCACCATAATATTTACCATTTATATAATCTACTCCAGAATGTGAGTTGTCTTTTGGCATTTGATAATAGGTGTTTATATTTGCCCAAATCCGTGCTCCTCAATTTATTAACCACAGAAGGACGAAGGGCTGAGAGGGCCCGGCTGGAGCTGTAACCTTTGTCTGCAGATTGCACAAAGATGTCTGAAGCAAGTCCCTAACTCGCTGTGATAGGCTAACAGCATTGTATTATTGTTTCCAGGGGTGGACTGGCCTATAGGGATCTCTGGACATTTCCTGGTAGGTCTCTGCACCCTGGGCCTCTTTTGTGTGAAATTTCCAAATGTTCCAAATGCTCCCGAGAAAAAGGGTTGGGCTTGCCTTGCTAAATGTGTAATATGGGGCCATTTGCCATTTTTTTTCCAGGGCCTTTTTTGATTCCCAGTCCACCCCTGATTATTGTTATAACGACTATTCTGATTTGATTTGGTGTACTTATTTTCCAAGAAACTATCTGTTTCACAAATAAAAGGAAAAGTGTTGAAACAATGGCCTAATTCTGACTGAAGACCGCACTGCTGTATATAGGAGAAGATGACACTCCTACCTTCAGCAACAATTGATGACCGAGTAGGGAGGATACGTGGGTCTTCCCACGGGACTATTGGGGGGTTGAGCCTAGAGAGTAGAGAAAAATAATTTTAAAAAAAATTAAACACAAAGACCAGTAACTCGTACTTTAGGGTCCAACGGCTTGTTCACAAAGCGCCATACTTATGCCTTTTCATGTATTAGGACATTGAATTCTATTTACTTTTAAACTGGCACATCTACTTTGAGGTCCATGATGTCTATCTCTTTTTGTGTGGGTAAGATCCAGCAAACAAATAGGCAGGAACAGAGAATGCACGGCATTTCTAAGGTTATCTTTATCACTGGGGATTGTATGGCAGTCTTTTAATAAACTGAAGTAGTGCACAACCTTTCACTTGGCTGGACAAGTGCATTCTGGGTGTTTTTTGTACACCGGCCGGCCCTCGTGGAAGCTCCTTTGAATAGGATGACATGGCGCCATTGAATCGCGGCTTCTGAACGGCCTGTAATCCTATTCTGGGCCTACTTGAACCAAGTGGGGTAATGAAAATAAAGAGAGATGGCAAACCTATAAATACGGACCTTTAGTGCAGAGGCTTTCAGTTAAGGCCCTTGTTACCGAATGATTGGTACTGGATTCCTGGTATAAATCTTGCCGTTTGTTCTGTTCACTCAGGGCCAAGAAAAGCAAAAAGAAAAAGAAAATCAATTGGAAGTAGCAGGTAACAAATGACCGTTCTTAGGCAGACCTCGCAGAGGGCCATATGGAGTTGTGGAAACCTATTACTGCAAAATCCAGTGGTGACTTGATTGTTTTTGAGACTGTCACCTGTTTGGTGTTGCAGTGCACATTTCTCTTTGACTCCAAACGAACGAAAACACAAAACCTTTTTGCCAGAGAAGGCTTCACTTTAGCTCATTTTTGACTGGAATCTAGAACATTCTATTATTTACAAGGCCGTGCCTTTCGTGCCTTGCAGTCTTGCAACTGAAGTGAAAAGCGTGGTTGGCTTTGAACATTGAGTCAACAACTAGAGGTCTCCGAGTCCCGCCCCTAGTATTCTAAATCACTCCTATGTTTTCACCCGTTGCATATAAAACGAAATTGAATACAATTAATCTTAGTGGGAGAAGTAGTGACAACTTTTAGATTTGTAAGGGGGCTAGGCGGAAGTGGAGCCTCCAAAAGCCACATTTTACTTAGCTGGTGTAATGGAAGTGTCTTCACAGAAAGTGATATCACAGGAAGTGCCACCAGAGACACATGCCTGTGGGTGAGACCTAGACGAGGTCACAAGATTTAATGATTCTCAGCTTTCACCCTTCAGAATGACCTATCCATGTCCTGTCATGGGTCGGGTAACGCGGCACTGGTCTCAATAGTCTGTGTAGTCATGGGTCGGGTAACGCGGCACTGCTCACAGTGCCTACCATAATCATGTACCAAGATGGTGGCCGCAGATGACATGTACGCCACGCATACCACCAGAAAGGTGGCGCCTGTGACTTCCGGATTCACAGGGCTGCATAACTTTGGCCGGACAAGCAGGATCGGCACATCACAATTTATCTGGTAGGTTTCCTGGCCAGTTGCCTTAGCGCCGCAAGTTCTGTTTGCTTTGATTTTCTTCCTTCCACTGAATCTTCTGCGTCCCAGCCTGCTTCCTTTTTGCTAGCAGCGAGTTTCCCTGCTTTTCTATAGCCCGCTCTTTTGTGCAAGTTTCCTTTTGCTTTCTCCTTGGCCTTCTCTTGCTACTGCATCCTGGCTTCTTTTATCCTGCTGAGCTCTCCTGGACCCTCCCTGCGTCTAAGCTATTTCTCCTGCTGTACTGCCCTGGATGTCTGCTTGTTGGAGCGTCAAGCACAAGATCTAAATGCTTCTTCAGAAGAGCTTTGCCCCTGCAGACTTTTCCCTTTCGGGTCTCAGCCCTCCAGGGAGCCATTCACATGTCAGTCTATTTCAGGCAGGGAAGTGGCGGCTCCATGGGACAGGCCCTCCCTCCTCTCGTCCTGCTCCCGGACCTCTACCCGGGGAAGGCCAGTTGCTGAGATCAATCTGAAAATAATATTGACAGTATCTAAATATCCTGACCGACCTTCATTGTAGAGTCAAGTTGCAGGCCACAAATCTGTATCCTAATTGAGCCAGAAAAAGCATTTCATCCTTCTGTCTCTGATAACATCGGTAATATAGGGTTAGCTCATGCCTCCTTCACTATGGGTCAGGGGATCATGGCCTTGTGAGCGATATTAGCCAGCATTAGCCAAAAGCAACTTCTCCCAACCTCCCTACGAGGCACAATGGAGACAAACAGGGAGGAGCCTCATTTCCTAGGTGAGGAACACAACTAAATCAATGGCCGGCAGAGGCCAAAGCCGCAGATCTTTGGCCTAGTCAGGCATCAATGTGCCCCCTCATTACCCCAGGCACAAATGGGTAGCGGATTGAGACACTCTTGCTGCAACGCAAGGTCTGAGATGTGGGCGACAAAAGTCATCGTTTAGCTAGACCGCTAACCCAAGTAAGGCTCTTCCACATCAAGCACTCCTGCTTATAACAAGCTAAGGATCAATTCAGGATGATCTGTGCCCTACATAAAAAATCAATATCATCATTAACTATGTACACATATAGATGCGTGTTACATCACCACTAGGCAATCCCGATTTCGTCAGCCGAGCAAAGTAAGACACATTTAGGTGGAGTGATGGATCCAGGATCACATAGATTGGCCACGTGAGGATACCCAGCTTTCAGCTAATATTCCATAGTTGCACATTCCCTCCCATGGGCTATTCATCCCCATGAGGGCCAACAAACAACTACATGCATTAAACTTCAAGGCGCACAAAAACAGAATCTAGACACACATATTGCTGCACAAATCACTGTGGAGGTGACCTGAGTTTTAATTTGGTGATGGGAGGAGGAAAGGTTAATAGTGAATGATATTGTATGACTGTTTTCACAGGTCTGTGGTTTTGGCCGGTTTTGGCCATCGGGGATGAGGTTTGTGCTCAATCATCAGGTCAGAGGTTTGACTCCTGGCAGAGATGACTCAGTTCTTTTTCTTTCTGAGGACCGTACCCAACGCCTGGCATTAAACATGTTAAGAAACACAATTACTACATAAACGATGTTAACTTTAGAAAGGTAGGCATCTAAAAACATGATATGACAGTGCCCCCTTATTAGCTCAAAGGGAATGTAACCCACAAACAGTGGCCCAAACGACCAGAACAGGACAGCTGCTACACCAGAACCTCCAAACCATGACCAACAATTTCATGTGTAGTAAATCCAGTACAACCTCGACCGAGGGATCCTGCCCATTGCAATACCGAGGAGTGTGCGGCTATCGTTAATCAATAAATGTGTATTTGGCCAAAGCCAGCAAACAAATGCTTAAATCTCAAATAATAGCAAAATAGAAAGCTGTTCAGTTGTGTAGATAAAATGACAGGGAATACAAATAAAATAACAGCGCATGCAAGAAATCACACCAGTTCAATACAACAAACACTAAACAATAGAACTATGCCCATGAAGGTGCCCAATCTAGCCTGCAGTCTCATAGCTGTCACGAGAAATCTGGAAACACCATATACAATATCCTAATCTTCTATCTGGAGAAGGAAGGAAAATGCTCTACACCATCCACTTATGCATTAACAAGATAGGTTGGAGCCAGTGCTGTGTTGCTGCAGCATACCAAGGACAAAATAGCATGAGATGCTCAGCTGTGTCTGATGAGGTGCCATCAAAATACCATGTCCTTAGGACTCCACCCCACCTTGATGTATGTTTGTTCTGGGGAAGCATGTCAGATCTCATGTTTGCAGTGAGACTTCATTCTCAAGAACACTGTAATGTATACAAATAATGCCAATTGTAAAAGTGAAGTAGAGGGCCAAAGAGAGTTTAGTTGAACTATTCATGCAAGCAGAGATCTTGTCAAACAATAATACTTTTGGGGCTACTTTAATATTGCCCTTTGTTGGCAAAGAAGGATTCCTCCAAAACATCCCTAGCTCCATCATGTACAAAATAATGTTTTGATATATCTTGGCCAAAGGATTATGTATGTCTTGGCTGATGGCAGATGCCATTCAAGGTATGTCTGGGTGCACATTAAGCAATACCATTCACCCAGATCCAAAACCAATATGCATGGGTCAGGGTAGCCAGCATGAAGGGTAGCAAGCCCTAGTAGACCTCCATGTTGCGTTATGCCCCCTTTTACGCAGACCAGGTTGGGTACCCAGTCAATCTTTCGAAAACATTACAGAGTGGTACAATTCAGAGTGGACCATCATACCAAAGAATACTTAAAACATTAAATAAATATATAAAGGGTAGTGGGGTAAGGGGTTTACATGTGTCGGGATGGGGTTAGGGTGCCGTTACAAGGATAGAAAATCAGCGTGTTTGGGGGGACCCCCAGTAAATTAAAGTATTTTTGGCATCAATGAAATGTACCACTCTGTAAAGTCTGCCAGTAAAATCACATATAACCCCAGGTTGTTACAAGGGAAGACAAAAACATTAAATAGCTCTTTCAAAAACATCTTCTGCCAAATGTGTGCAAAAGAAATACTGCACATACTCTATAACTCAGCACTGTAGGCACATCAGTTAACCCTTTGCTCTTACATACCTCAATAATGGGTACAAAAGCTCTAACCACATATTGCCTGCTAACACAGGCCTCTATAGTTGAAGACATTCACAACCACCAGCATATCCTGCTAAATGCGGGAAGACGTCTAAAAGCGTGGTTACGACCTATGATATGGCTTTTGAATTTCCCATGGTTCACCAGCCAGTCAAGGTCAAGTCATGTAAATGATTTTCTGTAGTTACAAAAAGACAAACGTAGCCACAAAAAGAGGTGCTAGTATTTTGTTTGGAAAGACCTGCAGAACATTTGAATTAAGTCTTAAAAGGGTTGCCACCATCCAATTAAGTGTACATTTCACAACAAGGCATCCACATGCAACCTTTCCTCAACCCTCCAGTAACTGGAAAAGTGTCAGTGAGCAACCCAGATGATCTAACATGTACATGCTTAGTGTTGGCACTGAAAAAATCCAAAATAGCTCCTTCCCCATTCCCATTGAGCCCTATGGGGGCTCAACTGGGAATGGGGAATGGTTCCCAGAATGGGGACTTACTGGTCCCGCAAAGGTCGGAATAGACCGGTAAGTCCCTATTCCGGTAACCCGGACTCCGACGGCGGTAGGGGGTAGCCATGGCGCTAATAGCGCCATGGCTACCGCCTACCGTGTAATGAGGCCCTGTGTCTCATTCTGAAATCAACAAACTTGAAAATGATTACATTGGGTATCAACAACACCTGTTATTACAGCACTTAGAACTGGCTGTATTCTATTATGCACAACTATACACAGCCACTCACATTAAAAGATGCCCTTCTTAATACCAGGTCCCTACCCAAACATGTGGTCGATGTCTATGATTATATTGTTACAAACCAAGTAGATATTATGTGTTTCTCAGAGACATGGCTGTTGGACTCCCATGGGCCTGTGATAGAGCAGGCAACCCCCCCAGATTATGGGCCTCATTATAAGGCTGGCGCTCCCGGAATGAAGGGGGCCGATACAGCACCGGCCCCCTTCATTCAGGGAGTGCCGGTTACAAGCTTCCCAACGCGGGACCTGGGTCGCACGCCTGGTAAAACCAGGCGTGCTTTCCGGGTCCCGCGAGGGAAAGAGGGAGGCAATAACGGGCCAGATGTAATCTGCCCATTATTACCTCCCTCCCCATTCCCATTGAGCCCTCTGAGGGCTCAAATGGGAATGGGGATGGGTTCCTGCAAGGAGGAATTACCGCGTCCTCCTATGTCGGAGTAACCCGGTAAATCCCCATTGCAGGAACCCGGTAATGGAGCCCGGAATGGAGGCAGCCATGGAGCTAACAGCTCCATGGCTGCCTCCATTCTCGTAATGAGGCCCTATGTCTTTTTTTGGAAAGAATCAGACAGAGGGTCTTGGGATGGGGGTCACCATTATTTGTAAGAAGAAAATAGGATTGTATGAAATCAAGATAGATTGTGACGGGTGTGACAGGTTGAAATCTTACATACTAAGATCACCCCTAACCATAATAACAGTATAAATCGAATCTTGAATGATATGCCCCCTACTGAGATGCCCCTCTTTAAAATACACATTGCTCAGCTGCTATCTCCTTCACCAAAACTAAACTGCTCTACAATATGTCTGGACAATTTAAATTGCTGGAAAGGAGATCCTGGTGACAAAGCAGCTCTGGATCTAGAACTTTCTCATATAAAGGGTCATAGGTTGGCTTGGTTATCTAGTCGAAACATAAATATAGTTGATTTGACTACGGTACCATGCATATGGTCGGACAATTTTTTTATCACGGCCAACGCAGAGATCATATCAGCGTAAACATGAGATCCCTATTAAGCGTCATGGTAGGAACTTTCCAAAAATTTAAATATTGGATTTAGCCAATTGCCTGGAGAAACTCGTGTTCCAAACGACTGATCAGGACTCCCCGGACCATTTAGTGAAGAGTTACAATGTCCACCTGGAATCATTTTTGAATAAATCGGCGCCACTTAAATTTAGGGCAGTCAGAGACCGACCAAATCACCAGAAGTGGTTTACACATTATCTAACTCTAATTAAACAGAAAAAAAGACAAGCTGAACGTAACTGGACTAAAGAGAAAATGCAGGCAAACAAAGAAGCTTGGAAACTCATTGAGAAGGAATATAAATATAAAATTACGGAGGCAAAAAAATCCTTCAAATAACAAAAGCCGGAAATGAAACGAAAAAACTATTTAAATTGGTCAAAACCTGGGAAAAACCCAACGTTTTGAATCGATCTTTTAATCACGACAGAGAGGCTTGTACCTCTGTTCAGAAAGCCTTTGCGTAAAAAATCTCCACGGCTCGTACTAGAATCTGTAAAGATTTGGAAAAACAACCTCAGCCGGAATCTGCCACTACTACAGAACATGAACTAGGTCAAGATTCAGAGGTGTTTTTTCAATTTTTCCTCTGTATCAAATAGTGATGTAGTATATTTGTTGTAAGGTATGCACCAACTAGTTGCCCTGGGGACACCCTCCCGTCCAAAATCATTTTGGAAAACAGAGACGTGTTTGCACCTTTTTTCTGAAGATTTATTAATGCTTCCTTTGCGCAGGGTACTGTCCCGGCGGCCATCAAGGATGTAGTTGTGACCACACTAGTAAAGAAACCGGGTTTGGATCCTAAGGACTACACAAACATTAGACCAATAACGAATACCCTTTTTCTATTGGAAATTATTGATAAAATGGACACTTATCAGATGCAACATCATGTGGGGACCATGGGCCTCCTTCATAAGAAGCACTCTGGTTTCCTTAGAGCTTACAGAACTATGAGTGCTCTCCTTGATCTTCGTACACACATGTTAGCTGCCCTTGAAAGGAGTGGGGTGGGCCTGCTGATACTGTTGGATTTAATGGCTGCTTTTGGATCATAAACGGTGTTAAAGACATTGATCCACACATTCGCTTCTCAGAGGAAGCCATAGTGTGGATGGAGTCTTTTCTTTGTGACCGTAACTCCAGAGTATGTTGGGGGGATGCTTCATCCGATCTTGTGCCAATCTCTTGCAGAGTCCCGCAGGGGGCTTGTTTGTCTCCATCTTTGTTTAATCTCTGTATCAAGCCCCTATTTGTTGAAATAGAAAAACTGGGGGATTTCTTTGTAAATTACACCGATGACTTACAGTTGTCCATGGAGCTGAGTGGTTACCACGAAATTGATCAGGAGAACTTGGATAATATCTACAAGCTCATCAAAGATTGGATGACCTCAAATTGGCTATGCTTAAATGAGGCCAATACAGAATTTATGGTTTATGGATCAAAACAGGCCAGAGAAATACTGAGCACGTTTTACAAGAGTTTCAGCATAGATGGAGTTTGCGTTTTTGTAGTTGATAAAGTTACAACCTTAGGCACCTTCATGGAGGCTTCACTTAATGTGGATGACCATGTTAATTGTGTAGTTAAAAATTCAAATTACTACTTGAGAGTTCTGAGACTGATCTGTCCCCATGGTAACTCAGAACAACTGTGAGAAACTAGTTTGAGCCATTGCCAGATTAGACTTTTGCAACTCCTTGCTAGGTGGGGCAAGCAAGGATTGTTTGGGTAAGCTCCAAAAGATCCAAAATGATGCACTTCGAGTAGTTTCAAATATTGCTCGAAGGGAACCGGTATCCGGGGCACGCAGAGATCGCCACTGGCTCCCTGTTGTTGCCAGATTCCAGTTTATGATACTCTCGTTGGGCCAAAAATGCCTGTTCAGAATTTTGCTGTCTTACTTGAAGGAGACACTGGAAGTTTACAAACCAGCGTGCAACCTTCTGTCTTGTGACGCGCACTGTCTTACCATCCCATGTTTCAAGAGAAGCAGGGGAAAGGGTTGATCCTTCCCCGTTTTGATGGACCAAGCTTAGAATGAGCTGCCTGATTGTTTGCGAAAGGAAAAAAGTCATCTTGATTTTCGGAAGAATTTGAAAACTAGATTATTTGCCTAGACCTCCATCGACGTGGAGAGGGCAGGAGCCCCCCACCACCGTCCAGGACCGCAGGACGTCCAGGATCTCAGCGGAGACCTCCCGACTCGACGGAGGCGGCGTGTTCCCCTCACAGGATCCGCAGAAGATTTCTGCCATCTGCCCCCCCTGGGCACCCCCCTGCATCTGGCCATCTGCTCCCCCTGGGGACTTCAGCACAGAAGCCCCTACCGCCTCCTGCGCCCCTAGAAACACGCGCGCCGACATTTTTTAAAAAAACAAAATGTCGGGCGCGATGCGGCCCGAAAGCGAGGCTTGGCATTACACGTTGCCTAGCAACGGTGTGTAGGCTGCTTTTAAGCCCACACATCCGCCGGCAGGCGGAAGCCGACGGCCACCCAAGGCCAACATAAGGCCGTCTGCCCTGTTTGCCCCTGTTCGCTCCGGGGAGCTACTGTTACTGATAGACCCCTGATTCCCCACGCAAAGTTCACAGGCAAACTCCGCATTGAGGAAAAACTTTTTTAATGCACTGAACGCGGATGATCGTATATATACTGGACATTAATCCACATGAGTACTGTTACTGTTAAACTGCTATGCTATAACTAGCTACAGTAGTGCTCCCCTGTTACCCCAGTCACGTGCTATGCCCCATGCCCTGGATCAGACACCCATTGTCCTATATTGTGCTTTTTGATCGTTATATGGTTCATGCTATGCCTGGTGTTGTGCCTCACGGTAACCCACAAGTGAATTGTGCCCTATGGTCGCCCACAGACCACATTTCAGTTGTGTTGTGCCCCATGGTCGCCTACAGACCAGTTTAGAATTGTATTGTGCCCTATGGTCGCCCACAGACCACATTTCAGTTGTGTTGTGCCCCATGGTCGCCTACAGACCAGTTTAGAATTGTATTGTGCCCTATGGTCGCCCACAGACCACATTTCAGTAGTGTTGTGCCCCTTGGTCGCCTACAGACCAGTTTAGAATTGTATTGTGCCCTATGGTCGCCCACAGACCACATTTCAGTAGTGTTGTGCCCCATGGTCGCCTACAGACCAGTTTAGAATTGTATTGTGCCCTATGGTCGCCCACAGACCACATTTCAGTAGTGTTGTGCCCCTTGGTCAAAATGCTCTTTTGTGATATTGACTGCCCCAAACTGCCCTGATTTACTTTGTGATCTGACCAACAGCGTTTTTGCCCACCTACCTGTACATCCCTTGTTTACCAATGCAGCCCCCTAGCCCACACCCCAAAGCGCCTACATACCTGCCTTCCACTTTTTCCATCTTTCTCACATCCCTCTCCTTTCTGGCCACCTGCAACATGCTGCATGCGCACCCAGACCAACATGCCCACCTTTGCCCTACCCCACTATCTGATCTCATACACAACATACCGTCATATGCACTCCATCCCACACTCAACTTCCTTACCGATCCGGTCGGACACCACCCACTCCACCTCAGGCTCTGTAGACTAAGAACTCGCACCAAACACCTCCTTACTCTCCGCAGTACTCCACACTCCACACTCCTTAGGAACTACAGACTCAGCTCTCGCACCCATACTTCAGCCACCCAGACTTCCTTCCATGACCACGCTCACTACCTTAGCTCTCATCACGCTGCATGTGCCACGCCCAAGCCTCACACACCCAAATTCACACCGCCAACCCCCAGCACCACCAACACACACACTCTACATCCAAACTTAAGATGCGCTCTCATCAACGCGCGCTCTGTCCATGCCCATGCCATTGAAATCAATGACCTTATCACCACCCACAATCTCGACATACTTGCCATCTCCGAAACCTGGCTCCATGAAGCCTCCAGTCCTTCCATTCACCTCGCTCTCCCTGAAAACTATACCATCCTTAGACAGGACCGTAAAAACTTAAAAATTGGTGGCGGCGTCGCCCTCATCTTTAAGGACACCCTCTCCATAAGAATGTGTATTCAACAATGGGACAATAACGCCGATCTCCTCACTGCCAAACTAGCCCTTTCACCTAATTGCACCATAAACCTCTTTATCACCTACAGACCACCAGGATCTCCCCTTGACTACCAAAAGCAACTCCTCCAAAACATAGTCAACAACCTCAAAAGCACCACCAAAAGCATCCTTCTAGGGGACATTAATCTTGGCTTAGCTGACCCGAAGGACAAAGCAGCCACAAATTTAGCCAAAGAATTATCTAACATGGGGTTCGAACACAAAATTACTGCACCCACTCACAGCAAAGGCAGATCCATTGACTGGCTAGCTGATCACAACTGCTCATCTGCAATTACCTCCATCTCAGCCCTTCCATGGACGGACCATCACCTCATCCAATTCACCATTCCTACCACGCCCACTCATAAAACCTTAACTCATGCCCCACCCGCTAAAGTAAGAAGCTCCAAAAAACTCACTTCTGCCAACCTCGCCCCTCTCCTTGATACCCCGCAACTCAAGCATCCATTCCCCCTTGACCCTACATCTCTAGCCAACATCTACTCCAGCACACTCACTCAAGCCATCGAATTCATTGCCCCGCTAGAAGAAAAAAAAGGGAAAAAATCAATACACTGCAATTCCTGGTTCACTGAAGAACTATCCGTCCTACGCACTAAGAAACGCAAAGCCCTATCCAGGTGGCAAGCAGCGCCTAACCAATCCTCGCTTAATGACTTTAAAGAGATCTCTCTGACCTACAAAAAAGCCATATTCCTTGCTAAATCCGAATCCTACAACCAGAGAATCACTAATGCCAGTTCCAAATCAAGAGAAATTTTCTCCATATTCAAAGAACTCACCACACCAGCCTCCAGCCCAGACAAAATCATCAAGGATGAAGCATGGTGTACAGGCATCCAGGCTGCTCTCCTCAACAAAGTTAAATTACTCCAAGACAAAATAGCCTCCCAACGCAAAGCTCTCAACACCCCCACCTGCCCACCCATACCTCTCACCTACAACTCTCCTTCACAAACACCCCTTTTTGCCTTCAGAGAAGTCTCAGAGACGGAAATCAAGGACCTCCTTAAAAAAATCAAACCCTCCACATGCAAAGGGGATATCTGCCCACCCTCCGTAATCAAAGAGTGCGCAGAATACCTCACCCCCATCATCACGGCTTTTATCAATGCCTCTTTCGCATCTGGAAGTGTACCACAATGCCTAAAAGAAGCCTGGGTCCGCCCGCTCCTAAAAAAACCCTCTCTCGATCCTTCCTCCCCTAACAACTATCGCCCCATCACCACCGTCCCCTTTCTCCTTAAAATCCTAGACAAAGCCGCACACAATCAAATCCAACACTACCTGGAAACCAACACCATCCTAGGCAAAAGACAGTCAGGTTTCTGCAAAGGCCATGGGACTGAATCTGCTCTTCTAGATTTAAAAAATCAAATTACTAAAATAATGGACACAGGCAAACCTGCCCTCCTCCTCCTACTCGACCTTTCTGCAGCATTCGATCTGGTCGACCACAGCATTCTCACATCGCACCTCTCCAATGCTGCACACTTCTCTCACAAGGCTACCACGTGGATCACATCCTTCCTTGAAGGCAGGGCCATGAAAGTGTACTCTGACCAGGATAGCGCCCCCCCCCACCACTATCAATTGTGGAGTCCCACAAGGGTCCTGCACCGCACCGACCCTCTACAACCTATTCACCAAACCCCTCTTTGACTTACTGGACTCCCTCAACATAGCGTACACCAACTACGCTGATGACACGCAGGTCCTCCTCCCCCTCTCTGGAGACTACGACCTTGACTCAGAAGCCCTCCTCAAAATCTACTCGACTATCCAAACATGGATGGCTATCAATGGTCTCTGCCTAAACGGAGACAAAACCGAAATCATCATCCTAGCCCCTAACGAAACTCTAACCAAACTCAGCCCCGATTATTCGCACATGATCATCGACAGTATTAGCATACCTGTCTCCTCTGCCGTCAAGACCTTAGGAGTCTACATTGACGCAACACTCTCAATGACAAGACAAACCAGCGCCATTGCCTCAGCTTCTGCTCTGACTACCAAACTCATCTACGCCATAAAACCCTACCTCACCACGCCCAACTGCCTCTCCATAGCCAGAGCTACTATAGGAGCCAGATTGGACTACTGTAACGCCCTCCTGGCAGGCACTTCGTCAAAAAACCTAAACAGGCTCCAAATAGTGCAAAACAATGCCCTCCGTGCTGCACTACACATTCCCAAAACTGACCATATCTCGCAGGCCAGAAGACGCGTCCACTGGCTCCCAGTCAAGGAAAGGATCAACTTTAAAATCCTCACCCTCACACACAAATGCATCAACCACACAGCACCCCCCTACCTATCTGAAACTATAACCAAGAACTCCTCCATCCGCCCCAGAAGAAGTCATCACGCCAACCAACTCCAAGTACCCACTGTAAAAAGAGCCAAAGCCGGCGGCATTGGCTTCCCTCATATAGCACCTAAGCTCTGGAATGCCCTCCCCAACTCGCTCAGAGCAGAACCATCTCTGTATCTCTTTCGCAAATCCCTCAAAACCACGCTATTCAACTAACTCCACCTTCCCTTCACCCACTTCAGCTCGCACACATCTGATACGAAAAGTGTTCGACACGAAATGCTTCCTGTAATGAAAATTGCTTTGTAACCATCTTCCTTCCATTGTAACCAGACTATGTATGTATTCATGTAACAGCGCCACGATGCCCACGGGCTGACGTGCGCTTTAAATAAATCCGAATAAATAAATAAATAAATAAATAGGTATGGTTTCTGTCTTCTTTTCTCCCCTTGTATAGTTTGTATTATCTTTTGTCTGTGTAGCGCCCTGATGTCTATGGGCTTTGGGACTCAACAAATATACAGATAATATACTGAAAGTTGCATCATATTTAGTAAAACAGAAGGACTGTAACATATGTTAACTGAGGTTCTCCAAACACACACAAGTCTCAACAACCTCCTGTGATTGAGGTTCAGTCTCTTAAAATAAGAGGCTCGAGGTGTGCATTTCAAAAAGAAAGAGAACTTGGCACATTATACCATTACCTGTGCATGGGAGGCAGAACCTTGCATGTGATTATTGTATGACTGTCATGCAAGGCAATAACTGGCTTAACATATGAGGATATAATTGCCATACAATGGCATTACCTATCCATATAAGGCTGTACTGGTATATGGAATCAGTGATCCAGCCCTCACCTACATGGGTTTGTCATTGGCATTGTCTGATTAGTTTTTTTGTATATCAATTGGGCGACACCCTATCCAAGAAAGATACACGCAAATAACGTTTATAGTTTTGAGCTTAACTTTTCAATCTCGCACAACACCGGGTTGAATAATTTAGCATGTCACAATCAAACCCTCACACTTGGAGACAAGAAACGAGCTGGTTTGCAATACCAATTTATGTTAGTAAATAAAATATTATAAAAATGTGACAGGTGATTCTGCACATGAATTATAATGGGATTCACCAGCACACCAGTCTAAATCAAATGAAGTATTTTTTTTTTCTCTGCATTGGCATATAACAGCGTGCCATTGAAAGTTTTACTGAAATTAAATCAAACAAACTACAGCATAGAATTATGTTTTTAAACCCACATTTATTCTCAAATCTAAAGTTGACTCAGTTTGCAGAATAAAGTTGGAGACAAAACCATTTATAGCAATTACATTTGAAAGGAAAATTATTTTCATACTGAATTACATGTAAAATGTTGGACACTGTGGGCCTCATTACGAGGTAGGAGGTAAGGGAAAAACGATGCCGGTAAAGGATTACCGGCATTGCTTACTGCTCCCGGCCATTACGACCCGCCAACCCGCTATTAGCGGCACCGTAAATAACGGTGCCTCTAATAGCGGCATGGGTGCGGGCACGCGACCCTTCATGCCGGCAATACCGGCATGGCGTAAACAGGAGGACATCACAAGTCAGGCTGACATGCAAATTATGGCCTACTGAAGCCCGAAAAGTACCTTTCCGGCATGGAGTAAATACCGGCATCGCGGACCACCCGTAAACGGCCATGTGCAGTGTTCCCAACTGCCACAGGTGCACACAATTAGCACAGGTGGAGGCAATATAGACTGGTCCAGCACAAAAGGAGCACACCCCACCCCTTCCCACACGCCGTCACACACCAAAATGATTCCAATACTACTAGCAATGCTGGGGCTGGAGTACATGATTGCAGTGGAACTCGAGCAACAACAACAACAACAACAACAACAACAACAACAACAACAGGCAGCACAGAGGAGACCCAGGAGGAGAAGGAGGGTAAGGCAGGCCCAGCATGCCCCACCAGTGCAGCCAGTGGTACCACGCAGGCAGCCCCCAATCCCTCGCATCAGAGCCAGTCCATTCAACCTAAACCCTGAGCAGATCCACACCCTGTATCGTCTGGACCGGGACACCATCACCACCGTAGTGGACATGATATATGATGACATTATCAGCCTCATTGAAATACGCACCGCCATCCCACCTCTACTGAAGGTAGTGTCTGTGCTCCCATTCCTGGCCACAGGCACCAACCAGCACACAGTGGGGCACATGCATGGCATATCACAGCCATTATTCTCACGTTCGCTGAACCAAGTGCTGGATGCCCTCCTGAAGCACACAGGCAACCACATTTTCCTACCACGGACTGCCCAGGAGATCTCCAACACCAAATTTGGTTTCCATTCACTGGCCAGCATCCCTGGTTGCATTGGCGCCATCGACTGCACCCATGTGGAATTGGTGCTCCCACATGCCATGCAGGTAGTGTACCGCAACCATAAGTTATACCACTCCATCAACATGCAAATGGTATGTGAATCAAACAAGATCATCACACATTGTTGTGCCCGATTTCCCGGATCAACCCATGATTCAATGGTCTTGCGGAACTCCACTATACCACGCTACATGGAACGACATGCAGGGCAGAGATCCTGGCTTCTCGGTGAGTTGCATGTCAGGCTCATGGCATCGCGATGTGGGTAGGTGATTGAGGGGAGAGATGCATACTTCACCTGGCTGAGATGGGGGGGGGAGAAATGCATACTTCACCTGGCTGAGAGTATCTGAGAGGATGGACCATGCTCATACCCCAAAGCAGGCCAGACTTCACCTGACACCTGACCCCAAAATGCACGACGTTAGCTGCCCTACCATGAATATGATGCAGTGTTAAAACCATTCCATAGCCATCAACATTTACACTGCACACAATCAGACCGTAGCCCCCACAACACAATAATGCAGCGACAAGCAGTTAGTATGGCCAATGCACAGTGCCAAATACCATCATCAAGAAGGACAGTTCTACATTACTGCATACAAAGGAGTCACATGTGGGCAAAATACATGAACGCACCCCAACACCAACACAGAGGCCCACCTAAGCAGCATGTCCACATCTGTTGTGCAGAGTGAGATCATCATGAGTCTGCCATCAACGGTGACAGGATGAAAGCATACAATTGACCACACGGCACCCAGATCATGTCAACAACCGCCGTGGACTACCACAGTGCATGGGCACTCACAAGGAATAGGACACCCCTGCACCCACTAGACGATGCCACACACATCTGTCGATCTGATGAATACACACATTGCAGTAATGTCATGAGGCTGTATTCATGCATGGATATGTGGGTGCCAACAGGAAATAAATGCATGCTATGGTGTCATTGATACAAGTACCATATGATGTGATCACTTACACATGACCATTCTTGCACACATGCAGGTGATGCAGGCTATCCCTTGAAGAGGTGGCTCCTTACCCCAATCCGGAACCCACAGAACAGGCACGAAGAGGACTACAATCGTGCGCATACACGTACCCGTGTGGTGATTGAGCAGACCTTTGGCCTTTTGAAGGCACGGTTTCGCTGCCCCAGCAGGTCTGGTGGGGCACTCCTGTATGTGCATGAGAAGGTGGCCAAGATGGTCATGGCATGTGTCATGCTACACAATATGTGCATCAGACGGAATGTGCCTCTGCCCCCTGACGCTGAACTGCAACCACCTGACGATGAGGATGAGGAGGGTGGAGATGGGGCTGCACTTCAGGGAGGCAGCGATGCACAGGAGGGACGTGCCATGCATCAGACTTTGATAAACCAATGTTTCTAGCACACATGGATGGGGAGTGTGACATGGAGGTGGGACTCATGGCACTGGGTGCATCAGGGACATGGACACTGTAGACTGTTCACCAATAAAGCACACATACACAATAAACAATGTCCGCTCATTCTAATTCTGATTTCACAACAGGTGTATTGAAAAATGTAACATGTTAGGTGCAGAAGCCCACCACCCCACACACCCTCTTCCCCTCCCCCTCAACAACCCAACACACCTTCTCTCCCCTCCCCCTCCCCCTCAACTACCCCACACACCCTCTCCCCCATCCCTCTCCCCCCTCAACAACCCAACACACCCTCTCCCCCCCTCAACAACCCAACACACGCTCTCTCCCCGTCACCCTCCCCCTCAACTACCCCACACACCCTCTCCCCCTTCCCCTCCCCCCTCAACTTCCCCACACATGGTGTGCACTTGCATGCACCATTGTTCTTCAGGAGTTTGGATTGCCAGGCTGCACTTACACCCCTTTACCACTGGCAGCATCGGGTGGAACCCTGTCTGACTTGCGCAGATTCCGGACAGACCGACGCAGGGGCCTGCTCTGTCTGGAGCTGTTATTTGAGGAGGTCTCTGGTTGTTGAACCACCTGTGTGGGACGCAGGGCCTCCAATGCTGACACCATTTGGTTGAGGACCTGCCTCACAGCCGCCATTTCACTACATATGTCTTTGCCTGTAGACTCTATGGCAGATTTGAGGGATGCTGTGCATGCCCTCATTTCCTCCCTTGCCTGGCCACATTCCATTATGTGCTGGTTCAGCAGCCCTGTCAGCTCCTCCTGGCGCTGTTGTATTGCCCTGATGCCCTCAGGCCTGTCCCAGACACTGGCAGATGTTGTTGGTGCATGCGGAATGTTTGGCCTTCATGCATGCTCCCCATGGGGCTGAAGCTCCCTGGTCAGGACTCCACTATGGACAGCTCATGGCTGCTGGCATCCTGATTGGTGGGTGGGGAGTGTTGGGGTGACTGCTGGGGGCCTGTACCAGTAGGTGTTCCGGGTGTTGGTGTGTATAGTTTGTCATCAGACACAGCTGCCGTGGCAGCTGTCTTACCAACGGTACTGCTTTCTGTTGAAACTGTGCCTTCAGCCACTGTCTCCAGTGTGGATGTGGCTGGTGGGGGTGCTGTGGTGGTGTCAGTGATGGAGAGTTGTGCTTTCGGAACCCGCATTGTGTTGGGCTTGCCCAGTAGTGCAGGTTGCCCTCTTCCCCTGGATGTTGAGGGACGGTTTGCTGGCGCCATGCCCCTAGACCTCTTGGCTGGTGTCGCAGTGTCCTCCCTGGGGTCCTGGTCTTCACTCTCAGAATTTGTGCCTGTGGGGGACCAAGAGATGCAGTCCATTAGTGATAGGTCTACATGCATCAGGCATGCATTGTGGTAGGTGCATTTCTATGGAATGGCAGGTGATTGGCATTGGGGTAGTGACATACGGGTTGCTTGTCTTTTGGGTGGGTTATGCATGGATGCGTCTGGAATGAGACATATATGGGGTGCATCATGCATGGGGACAAGATGGTGCTGTGCACTGCCTGTAGGCAGTCTTGAAGAAACATGTCTGGTACTCCCTGCTTCCCATCATTGCACTGTGACTTCAGGGGGGCATCATCGTGTAGTTCTTTACAGTGTTTCATTTGGGACATCTACCTGCGTCAGCCGATGACGTGGCTCTACGCTCCATATCCCCCACTCCTTCCATTGCCTCCATCCCAATGGTGCTTGCACAGATCTGCTCCCAGGGTTGCATCTTTATTGGGGAGGCCGCACCACCACCTGTTGCCATCCCCAGGTTACGGTTGGCAGTGATGATGTTCCGCACGCGTAAGTGCAGGTCGTCCCAGCGCTTCCGGACATCTTTAGGTGTGCGGGGGGTGGTGCCAACGGCACTCACTTTCTGCGCCACCTCCGCCCATATCTCCTTCTTCCGCTGCACTGCAGGTCGAGACATGTTGGTGGAGAAGACGACATCCAAATTTTCTTGCAGCATCTCGGCCAGCATGTTTAACTCCTCCTGTGAGAAGCGCTCCTTGCGCAAGCGCTCTGCAGTTTTTTTGAGTGCCTTGGGCATTGTGATATGCTGCAGGTAGAGGTAGAGGTGTGGTGGTGATATGGGTCCTGGTTACAGAGGATGGCAATGGATTGTGTTTTTAAAGATGGCCGCCGTGCTCTTTCACGTTCCTGTGCGATGACACTACTTCCGGTTCCGCTTATTAGCGGTGACCGCTAATTGCGGTCACCGCTAATGCCGATGGCTTGGATGGCAGTCGAGCTATCTGCGCTTCGGCAATGCCGGTAAGGGCGATTTTTCGCCCTTTTACGGCAGGGCGGTAAGGTCGTTACTGGCATGGCGCAAAGATCGTGCCCGCGTACTGGTAATCGCCCTCTAATAGCGGCCTTGTAGCAACACGGACATTGTATTTGCTCGATGCCGGTAAGGGCCGTAACTTACCCCCAAACTCGTAATGAGGACCTATGTATGACAAACTATTGTTTCCTAACTGGGTCTGATACACTATTTTGCTACAAGCTTCAGAGATTTTGGATGTGCTGAAAATAATTGAATCGGCTTGGGTTTCTCAAGATTTCTGTTGCTTTTGGAATGCTAGCTCACTATTTTCAGGTAATCAGGTTTACACTCACACAACCCAGTTCAGTATGTTAATTAAGGTATAGATTTAAATGTCTTTATTTACAATGGCAAACACAAATGAAAAGATTTGTTATTCCACATCTCAATTTGAAATGCACAAAGCTTCCTGAGATCTTGAATTGCAGGAGAAAATACCTATTTAAATGATGGGTTTTATTTTCAATTATAAATCACCAAGCACATACACTTTGAACTACGATGCCTTTTTTAGTGCAATAACATGTAAACAGGCTTCGAAAAATATCTTCATGTGGTATCTTGGATTTAATTAATTCTCGGTAGAAAAATCTAAATAACCCAGTTATAAATAGTAATGAACTACGATGCCTTTTTTAGTGCAATAACATGTAAACAGGCTTCCAAAAATATCTTCATCTGGTATCTTGGATTTAATTAATTCTCGGTAGAAACATCTAAATAACCCAGTTATAAATAGTAACTTTTTATTTATCTTTCAATGGCCTGCAACAGTCAGGAATGCTGTATTGTTTCAGGCCGCCCATCAGGTAATGTCTCCCATCTGTCTTTGCACCTGTTCCTAAAATCCTCTCACACAATCTGGTCTTGCTTTGGGAAAGGTCTCTCCATTAAATTCAATCCAGTTCAGGCCTTTTTAAAGAGTAGATATCTATTTTGTCCCTATCAGAAGGCCTCACTTGCTTCTCTGTTTCACCAAAAATCCCTTTTCATCATATGTGTTTCAGCCTAAATATCCAGCAAACTCTACCAATAAGGGGAAGTGTGAGTCCAACTGATTTCATTTGGTCCGTGTATTTGATTGGTCTCTAGACTCATGGGGACATGACACATCTCATACCCACTCCCTTCCTTTTGGCTGTTTGACATATGAAGGCTGGCTACAGGACTGTCTGTATACAATTCTGGCATAAGCACACCTGAAAGCACCTGACATCACTGACTCGCAGACTTTAGGCAGAATAACTGCACCATTTTATAAACTGCATCTCACAGCGTATATAATAACATTTTATGACTCTTACACAGTGTACCAATTTGTCTCATCTCTCTAGAATGTACACTTGCAAAGTAGTTCCATTAATCAGCATATCTATGGGTGAGGCATTAAGGCCACAACATTGCACATATGCTCATTTTTAGACATTTGGAGGTTGAGATATGGCATTTTATATGGCTGTATGTTTTAAATGGATTTAAATTCACTTTAAGCCATTTTGTCAACAAAATAGGCTGAGATTCAGTTTCAATTCCTCTTAAGCCAGTCCCTATTTTCGGCCTCTCATGTGACCTGGGATGAATGGATATCTGTTCCATTAGGGGTTACCTTGAAAAGCCATTTTCAATTATAAAATGTGTTTTAAGCTTTGCAACTCTACTAGCAGATCTAAAGGGATAGACACAGGGCCTCATTATGAGTCTGGAGGTAACAATGGCACTATTAGCCCCATGGCTGCCTCCAAATCCTTACCGACTCCGTCCTGGTGAAAGGAGCTATTACCGTACCATTCCAAGGTTGGCGGGGGCGGTAATTCCCCATTCACCAGGGCCCTTCCCCATTCCCATTTGAGCCCCCATAAGGGTCAATGGGAATGGGGAAGGCGCTAACAACGGTACCGCAAATTGCGGTACCGTTATTAGCTCCAAAGTCCCTTTGCGGGTCCTGTCCTTAAAGCCTGGTAAAACCAGGCGTTA
Organism: Ambystoma mexicanum; assembly: GCF_040938575.1. Classification (NCBI taxonomy): domain Eukaryota; kingdom Metazoa; phylum Chordata; class Amphibia; order Caudata; family Ambystomatidae; genus Ambystoma; species Ambystoma mexicanum. Next base: position 852,700,707 of record NC_090932.1, on the reverse strand, counting down.
TGGGAGGACCCGCAAAGGGAACTCGTAGTAGGGCGGTAAGGGATTACCGGCACCGGTGCCCTTACCGGTGTCGGTAATCCCTTACCACCCACCTCGTAATGAGGCCCATAGGCTTGAAGACAAAGTGACAACAAGAAGTACTAGCGAATTCCAATTCAGAGATAGTAGTCTATGCTATTTGGTGCCCTTGCCCACTGATGTATATTGGGAAAACCATAAGAAAAATCAAAATGAGGGTAAGTGGACATAAGCGTTGCATCCGGAATAAAGTGATGGAGGCTCCAAGGGTGGGACATTATGTAGGACATGGACATACTTGTGAACAGAAAAAATGGATAGTCCTATACAAACTACGGAGAAGTAAGGATAGCAGTGCAGATAAAATATGTCTGTTCACAAAAGAACAAGAGCTTATTTTTATGACAAAATGTGACCAAAAGGTATTGAATGAAAATATTGAGTGGCGTAAAATTAGACAGTAAGGTCATTTGTGTCTCTGTACCTAAGCGCCCAACTGCACTAGGAGTAGTCAAAATGGACCACGTAACAAGGAATAGAAAAAAAAAACCATAGAAATATTATTTAGAGCTGGAGTGTGTTATAAAACGAATATGGGAATATACCCTATACATTTAAGGGTAACTGGAATGAAGAGAAGCAAACATGAAAGTTGTCTTTCTTTCTAACAAATATTGGTTGAATTACTGTTTTTTGGTGGCTCCCACAGGATAGACCGAGTGGGTGGGTTATTGCAGCTTTGAATAAACGTGTGCTGTATGCCAGACTGAGTGTGCCATATGAATTAGCAGGGAGTTTTAACATTCAAAGATGGCAGGCACTGTGGTACGCTATTTATTAATTTAACTAGAAAGTGACGAGGGCACGTAGGAGGTTACTAGGAGACTACAATAACAAAAATGCAGCGGTGGCATCCACAACCCTTTTGGATGCGGCTGGGAGTTGATGCAGGGCTGGAACTAGAAGGTAATAGTTATACAGAGTTTGAGTGCCACGTACGCAAGTGAAGGCGGTGGCTTGTATCGTGGTGAATAAGCTATCTCGTACAAACGTAGATCACCATATGTTTTACACAGGAAGAAAGCCTGAATGCTGTGAGGACGTGCAAGAACTAAAGCCATGCCATGAAACACGGGAAGTAAACAATGGGGGACAATTATACCTCTAACCTGTGCACAATGAGAGTCACATGGGCTAAAAGGGACGTTTGGTATTTTTGTCGTTCTGTAGATGACTACCCAAGCATAATGGACGTGTCCGCACTAACAACATGAAAATACACCAGAGAAAGAGTATTGATTGCTTACAATAGCCTATGAAGTATATGGGTATGTGAATGAATAACTGCTATGTACACATTTTGAGTAGGTTGGGACTACAATAAAATATGGTAGTAACAGGATGTTATACTTTTTCCTCATTGCAGTAAGGGAGACGCAGAGGGCAAAGCAAGGCATCACCCAAAGTTGTGAGGGTGATTCAGAGAGCCACAAAAGGAAGATGAGTACTTCTCCAATTAAGACTGTCTTACCATTCGAATTAAAATGGAGGGCAAATGAATAACCTTTGAGTAGATTGGATAAGAGAGTTAGCTGTTCAAAAGTGTTGCTAGAAAGGGAACCGTATAAAATTGTAAGGCTCCTAGCAGCATAGGAAATACCACACAGGTGTGGCAAAAAACATACAGTGTATGTGAGGGTGAAGCAGGAGCAGTAGCCCCTGAAGAAGTTCTATGGATGTTTGCCAAATAAGAGAGAACAAAACATGTTGGGCATTGTTGGTTAAACAGACCCAAAACACATTGCTTGTGTTTTTATGATGTACTTGTGTAAGCGTTATTTGGACAACATTTTTGACATATGTAAGATGATATAACAGTAATGTATAATTGTTTATTGAAGCACATTGCACTTCAGCATTGCATTGGTTTTATGATATGTGCTATATTATAATTTGATTTTACGGTTGGTTAAATTCATTTTTTTATACTGCTTTTTTGACGCACTTAGGATACTTACATGTTTTAGCAATTGTTGAATTCATTTATGTATTAATAAAAAATGTATATGAACTAAAAAGAATGACTACTCCATCCTAAGTTTAGTAGTCCAACCAGGTTTCAAGTGTTGATGAGGAAAGGAAAGAGCACATGGAAACTGACACACACACACACACTTGAAAATACTACAGTGGAGCAGCCTTAGAACATGCACCAAATGATACACCTCATGATAAGGCACTGCATGCTAAACCTCTGGGCTCACCATCCGATGCCCATCAAATGCCTACCACCCAACACTGACCAACTGACCAGGTCAAAATCAAATTACCCCATAGTTTGGGATTACCCCAATCCCTAAAGACTGACCTTGGAGTGCCTACCCACGGGTGATGATAGGAAACTGGAAACTGAGCACCCGAAATCTGTATCCGCTGAAACACTCAAGAGAATACTAGGTAACGCTGGGGCCTTGTCCCATGTACTACTTAGCCCACCAGAAGGGCACAGCATCATTATACGTTTCCCACTCCAAACATGGATACTAACACATGATATGTTTCCTTCCTCTCCCCTTTCTTCTTCTTTTCTTCTCTTCTTCTACCAGCGGGTTGCCGCCAGACCTGAAAAAAATGACTGCCGCTTGACTTCCTGGTAACACCAGGGAATTACAACCCCGGCGACCGGGAAGTAATTCTGTTAATACCCATTACCATAGGGTCCCATAGGTGCCGGTGTTAATCCCCATTAACGGTGCCAGTACTTCCGTGATGGGCTGCCTACCGTTGCCAGATCAAACCTGCCGGGCACAGCAACTCCGGCAGGCAGACCCGTAGTGTGCCGGTCTGGTAACAACGGACTAGCACACTTGTAATGAGGCCCACTGTGTCCCTTCTGGCTTTTGGCTTTCTCTGGGTCAGGAGCAAACGGAGAAGTGAGTGGGCACCAGAGAGTAAAAAAATCTTTCAAATTTAAATTCAATGTAAAGGTAAAGACTGAATATTCAAAATGCAGTTCAGAAGGAGCTTGCTGTGACAAGTCTGGAGACACCCTGACTCAGAATTGCAACAAAAGCTAGAGACCAAGTAAAAATACCAGGTCACACAGTCGCTCTCAATGGAGCCCAACCTGGGCAGATAATTATTCAAAGTTCAAAACAGTTGGATCTGGTATCAAAGGTAATGTGCTTGTTCAAAATGAAAAGAGTCTGTTGGTTGTTTGTATCAAAGTGATAATTTATCCAAACAAATTCAAAACAAAGCTGTCACTAATGTATTCTTAGTGAGGAAGCAGTTGCCACAACTCATACGTAGTACAGACTTAGTATGCTAATGCATTTCGGAAATCATTTCCTTCTTCAGGGCAAGTCTAGTGAATTCCAGGTAAGTCACATAATGCATCAATGTCAACATAAAAAATGAATCAAACAAACGAAACAAAACACACATTATTGTGAAAATAAAATAAAAACATACCAATCAGTTGTGATTCCAAGGGTGATGAGTCAAGAAAAAATAAATTAAGGACATGATGAGTGGATTGTCATTTAAATAACTAAAAACAGAAAAATGTGTAAAACTAGGTTTACCTTAACGGTGTGGCAAAGAAGAGAAAGTTCGTTGTTCATACCCAAAATAAGATAAGCCAACAAAATGTTGTGGATACAGCGGCTGTAGTGTGAAACATGCTTGTTTTTGCAAAAGGTGAATCGTATCTAACGATGGGAAAAGATACAGTTAAGTATCGTGGTATAACAAGCACGGATGCCAGAAAAAGGATAACCGAAGTGTGTTCTGATCAGATCTCATACTTTACAGCACACGGAGCGTTAGAGTCCTCCTGCATGCAGCTGCAGGGCAGTGTCTCAGACTGCCGTGTTAGGCCGTTGCCGGGACAACAGCTCTTTTATACTACACGTGACCACCTTGCACCCTAGAGAGGCCGGTGGTCACAAACCCAGGTGTATTGCAGGTGATAGCCTGCACGATATCAAAAATAAGTATTTATGGGGCATACCTGCACAATGTCCACAATTACAGTAACTAAATATCCAAAGAAAAGAATATTCATAGATTTGAAAGAAATACTGAAAATGCTAACGAGAACCCGATGGGAACCGGAGCTGAACAGGAACAAAGGTATATACGGAGTAGTATCTCTCCATTGCATAATAATTAAATGAAAACAAAAACATGAAAAAAGATGAAACTAATGCAAACCACTCAATTTAAACACTACACATCGGAGGTTAATGCACTTGATGATGTACATATGGAGTTAAACAGACATTGGAATGATAACACATATAATGGGACTACTTAGGATCAATAAATAACGCAGGTTCAACCTGGTCGCGGAAGGTGTCGCCCTCAGGCGGCACCTTGGGTCCCAGACAGGAGTCTGGGATTTGCGGCAATGTTGCTGTTAGGTGTCATAAAAACAGAAGTTGTACGAAATTTAGGAAACATGTGGTCAAATTACAATAAAAGCAAAGCAGTAAAAACAGCAAGCACCACACATGAAGTGCGCCAGGACATCAAGATGGGCACATATGCTCTCGAATTTCAGTGAGTTTCAGACATAACAGTGGTAGTTGATTTCCTCATTCAGACCATTCGGGATCAGAATCCTGAAAGTATCAGAGATAAGCCCTCTGCAAGCTCTAGCTTGTTCTCCTTATTTGTTTCCGGGTCTGGTCTTCACAAGTGTCAGAGATAGTTCCCTCAGCAAGCTTGTAGCTTCCTCTCTGACCCATTTTACACCTAATGAAAACTTCCAAAAAATGACATAACATAATTGTTTATCTTCCCTTTTGCCTATTATGGTGTTACTCTTAAAGTTATTTTGGATGTCCCCTTTTGTATTGACACCCTTAAATATTATAAACGAAGGATACTTGTAAGATGACTGCACAGTGTCCATGCAGGCAAACTCCAATGTGGGCTGAAGAAGCGATGAACACTGCAGATTTCACAGACCCAACAGAGGGAAGAAGAATAACTTGGCACAGCAGGATCTACAGATTTATAAGGCAGCCTTTTGCGGATGAAGAACTTGTCCCTCTCACGAACCTTTTAACGAATGATTAAACTCTTCTTAAAGCAGTTCAGATATCTTCATTATAAACATAGAACTGTTCTTTATTGGACATGGAATATCACTGTTAACGACCATCAAATGCCAATATTTCTCATTTTGCAAAATGAACAATGTGTACAGATAGAAAATTATAAAAATATGAGAATAACATTCACCTTAGTCCTGAAGGCTGGTGGAGAAAGCCTCACTGAACCACTCCAGAAATCTAGGAACCACCTTCGTACAAGCAGAGAAAGAGAACCTGTAAACGGATATCCCTCATGAAGGCTGGAGGAACTTACCTAAACGTGTCCAGTGAAACTTTGCCAGAAACAGAGACAAAAAATATGTGAACTGAATTTTTTTGGTTGGGTTGCAAACCAACCTCCCTGCACGTCCTATGTGTCATGAACTGCCGATTACGTCCGTTCTGGACATCGTGGTCCCTGACCCATAGAGGACTGAATTCCGTGATCCTTCCAACATGGCCGTTGAATACGAAACGCAGCTTACCAGCCTTTACGCGCTACGTTCAACTTCCTACAAAACAAGCACGCCCCCGCGGCTCTGCGCGTCTAACCGCTACCGCTTAGTGTAGTCAAACTTGTGTTGCCGGAGTTCGCTCGGGGCCTCCTTCCGAGTCCCATTTTCCCATTACCTTGATTACACTCCCTTTTCCATTCCCTTTCCTTGAACTACCATCTTCCGTGCTTTCTTCCTGGACTTCTCCTGTGCTCGGGTCACGGCGTTCCGTGCCTCTGAGTTAGGATACTGTTTCCTTCCTGGTTCCCGGTCCTGGATATTTGAACGCTACTTGGCGTAGGACTTGCAATCCTCACGCTGGAATCCGAAGACCTGCACATGGGCCTGTACAAATCCCGTACCGTGCGAAAGAATACATCCAAGAAGGTCCCAAGCAAAGGGAAACAGGTGAGAAGGGGAGAGACTTGTGACAGATTAAGACGCCTTAAACCCGATACAAATACAAAGATGGAAGCCGCGGTTCAAGACCTCATGCGAGGTATGCAGGAACTAACCACTGAAGTCCAGAACCTTAAAGCAGAGAACGCTGCGTTAAATCAGCTAGTCTCGTGACTCTGCAGCCAAAGAAAGTGTTTTGTTGGGAGGAGTAGTGGACAAGTACGATGGCTCTTCAAAAACCCTCTGTGCCTTCCTTGATTCATGTTTGGTACATTTTACCTTCAAGCCATACTACTTTTCCACCCCAAGAGCAAAAGTGGGATTCATGATATCACATCTAACGAGCAATGCCCTGACCTGGGCAACCCCCCTAGTCAATACGGGCGGCGCACTCCTGGATGATTATGATGGGTTCGTCGAAGCCCTAAAGGCCATGTTTGATCGCCCAGAACTTGTTTACAGTGCTCAAGAAAGACTGCTTGAATTTCAAGAAGGGTCCCAGGATATGCTTTCCTATGTGACCCACTTTGATTGGTCCAAGAAGCCAGCTTCACCCTCTTTGAGAAGAGGCCTAAATGAAGAGATAAAGGACGAGTTAGCCAGGGTAGCCCGCCCAAGCTCCTTCCAAGCTCTCATGGACCTCTCCATACAAATCGATTTCCGGATCCAGGAAAGAAAGGAAGAGAAAAAGAAGTCTAAGCCAACATCCCAAAAAGCTGCTACGGACCACCCATACAAACCAGAGCCCGCTGCATCTCCAACCCCGGATCGAGAACCCATGCAACTAGGAGCCTTCCGAGGACCCATTACCCCACAAGAAAGGATGCGTCGGATTCATACCGGACTGTGCATGTACTGTGCCTCTGATAAACACCTTGTGAGAGAGTGCCCTATTACTCCACCTCGGTGTTCAGGAAACGCCAGATCCCGATCTTAAGTGGGGAACAGTTTCGGGAGAAAGATGTCTGCTCCTCACCAATTCCTTCCTTGAACTCTCCAGGACAGAACAATCTTGTGATTCTGCAGGCATTCCTGTCACCTTCTAAGAAAGAATTCTACCCCATCCTGGCTTTAGTGGACTGCGGAGCCATGGGCATATTCATAGATCATGATTGGGTCATTAGTCATAGCATTTCCTATGAAACACGAGAGACAATGCAACCTGTTGAAGCCATTGATGGGAGACCCTTGTCTTCAGGACCCATAACCCACCAAACCAAAGAGATTCTTCTTTCAGTAAACCACCACCAAGAGAGGATTAGATTTGACATCATAAGATCTGCCCACTATCCCATGGTTCTAGGCATGCCCTGGCTGCAGAAACACAACCCCTACATCAATTGGGCAGCAGGCTCCTTGTTACTTGGTTCAGAACATTGTATGTCCCATTGTTTGTTACCTACCACCTTACCAGCTTCCTTAGAAGACTCCCAAGAAACCCAGCAATTCCCAATAACTGTCTCTAACATTATCCGGATCGCCCAGGCTTACCAGGCATACTCAGATGTGTTCTCAACAGTTATTGTTCAGTCTCTACCACCCCACAGACCTGAGGATTATGCCATTGACACTGAGCCTTCAGCAGTGATTCCCTTCGGAAGAATGTTCATTCTATCCGAACCTGGAAAAAGGGCCCTCTGGGAGTATCTGGACACCAACTTGGCAAATGGAACTATTCGACCATCCAAGTCCCCAGCGGGAGCTTCCCGCTTCTTCGTTCCTAAGAAGGATTCCAAGGAGCTTAGACCATGTTTGGATTACCGTGGCCTTAACCAATGCACCCTCAAGGACTGTTACCCATTGCCTCTTATTTCGGAGATCCTGAAAGCTGTGAGAGGTGCAGTCATCTTCACAAAACTAGGTCTCAGGGGTGCCTACCATCTTATTCGTATAAAAGAAGGTGATAAATGGAAAACAGCCTTCAGAACACCCTTTGGCCATTTTGAATATTTGGTCATGCCCGTTGGACTTGCTAATGCCCCTGCAATTTTCCAACGTTTCATGGATCGGGTCTTTTCTGACATGTTGTTCCTCTTCGTCATTTTATATCTAGACCACATAATGATTTACTCCAAGGAACCTCGGGAACATGAAGAACATGTTAAAGTAGTTTTACGTTTACGAGAACATAAGCTCCTGGCCAAACCTGAAAAATGCCTTTTCCATGTATCAACTGTTCACTATCTTGGATTTGTTCTTAGCCCAAAGGGGATTGGAATGGATTCTTCCAAGGTTGATTCCATCCTATCTTGGCCTGTTCCAACCACTGTGAAACAAATTCAATCCTTCCTGGGGCTCACTAACTTTTACAGGAAATTCATACCCGCATTTTCTAAGATTGTACATCCCATTGTCACACTATTAATGAAAGACACACCCTTTCAGTGGTCCTCAGATCAAGACTCGGCGTTTCAACGGTTGAAGTCGGAGTTCACACAAGCTCCCATCCTGGCATAACCCGACACAGACCGTCCTTTCCTTGTTGAGACTGATGCATCCAACTACGCCATCGGAGCAGTTCTGAAACAGGAACTTGAAGACAAGATAGAACACCCCATTGCCTATCTCTCCCGCACCTTGACTCCCAGTGAAACTCATTATTCCGTCCTGGAGAAGGAGTTGCTAGCGATTCGACAAGCCTTCACTGACTGGCATCATCTCCTTCTGGGAGCCAAACACCCGGTACAAGTCCGTACGGACCATCGGAATCTTCAAGTCCTACAATCCCTGGAGTGCAGAAACAGCCGTCAAGCCCGCTGGGCCTTCTTTTTTGCCCAATACCAATTTCAAATCCATCACTTTCATGGAACCATAACATCATAGCCGATGCCTTATCCAGACGTCCTGATTATGAACCCCTTGACGACCGTACCTTTCCCAAGATGTTTCCCAACACAATATTCGTAGCTCAAGCCGTTACTCTCCTGGAGGATATTCGAGTCCAAACTCAGTCCTCCGAACTCTGGAAGGAGTTTTAAAGAGACAATCGGTGGAACCTCAAGATAAAAGATGGATACCTATTCAAGGATACCCGGCTGATGCAAAGATATCATCTTATCCACCCAGGCAAACCCGAAGGTGCCGGGCTTCAGAGGAGGCATGCTGTCATGAACCGCTGATTACGTCCGTTCTGGATATCGTGGTCCCTGACCCATAGAGGACTGAATTCCGTGATCCTTCCAACATGACCGTTGAATACGAAACGCAGTTTACCAGCCTTTATGCGCTACGTTTAACTTCCTACAAAACAGTCACGCCCCCGCGGCTATGCGCGTCTCAACGCTACCGCTTAGTGTAGTCAGACGTGTGTTGCCGGAGATCGCTCGGGGCCTCCTTCCGAGTCCCATTTTCCCATTTCCTTGATTACACTCCCTTTTCCATTCCCTTTCCTTGAACTACCCTCTTCTGTGCTTCCTTCCTGGACTTCTGTGCTTGGGTCACGTGTTCCGTGCCTCCGAGTTAGGATACTGTTTCCTACATGGTTCCCGGTCCTGTATATTTGAACGCTACTTGGCGTAGGATTTGCAATCCTCACGCTGGAATCCGAAGACCTGCACACGGGCCTGTACAAATCCCGGACAGTGTGAAAGAACACATCCAAGAAGGTCACAAGCAAAGAGAAACAGGTGAGAAGGGGAGAGACTTGTGACACTATGCCACCCTATTCCCCCTGTTGCTCCCCTTGGCTCCTCTCCGCTCTGGCCATAGCACATCAAGAATTATTTTCGATGTGGTTTCTATTTTTAGTGCAAGGAAGTCGGAAATAGAAAGTGCCTTTAGGAGTCTCCATAGGGGCCTGCCAGGCACCACTAAGATACTGAGACAAAGAACAGTGCTTGGTGCAGAAGGCAGGGGCCTACCCCCTCTTGCAGGGCCCTAATTTCTACCACAGGATGATCTTACACCTCCCCAGACGAATCACTGGGAAAGTTCTAATATTTGTGGGAACAAGAAACACATCTCCAACCATATCCACTCATCACTAGCCCCCAGTTATCCCCTCTCATGGGTCTGACACAGCAATGAAGGACCGGGTCCCCTAAGGAAACAGTAATGTCCATGGATCGATGCTGGGAAATGTTTTCAATAATGTAGCTCAGCCAGTTCAGTGCCCACGGCTGAAATCTGTGTACAGCCTTTGGGTACACATTTGAATCCCAATGAGGCCAACTCAGATTTACATCCTTTTGAGGTTGATAACTTGAGTATCATTAGGTTTTATGTTTGTTAATCGTTGCATATTTACAACACTATAAAAGAACACAAGGATTGGTAGCCATCACTATGTGTAACACAGCTTGTTAATGTTATATCAACGGGACTAGGAAATCAGCCAAGCAAACACGTATGGTTAATACAGAGGGGTGTCAGTATCATTAAAAGTAAAATGCACGGCTGAGGTGTATGTCAATGTCTTTTAAAATGGAGGTGGCAAGTAATGTGGCTATTTATGGTTTGCAAGGCTGAAGAACAGACTTGTGGACTGCTACGGGAGTTTTGCAAAGGGGGGAATGCATTGGGATGGAGACCTAATTTCACCAAGACCACCCAAAAGACATAAAGTGCATTTGGGTATTGGCAAGAGATTCTCACCCATGTGGATGTTTAAGACAGATACAACTGCATCATCTGAGCCAGGAATGCGCCGCACCTGACTCCCACTTGTCACAGGCTGAGATGGTCTTATGCGTGGCCCGCTTGCATTCCACAATCTCAGTCCAGCCCTGACAATGAGGCCAAACATGAATCGGTAGTTTTCCACAATTACTCTAGGATTGCTTAACTAACTCCAGTCCTGCAATAGTTGGGTAAACCATGTTGGCGTCATTTCGAGCACACTTATAGCTGTAATAAGTAGCGGTAAAGGATGTATTGCTATTTTTACCATAACACCACATTCCAATTTTCTTGGTCATTTGGAGGAAAAATTGAGGAATTAGCTCCAGCAAATTTACCACCAGTGGTCGTACCATTTATTTATGTACTTATTGCTATAGATACAGCAGACGGCTTTGTATATACAACATTACAAAACAGTTAGGCATTAAACAAACCTTCAATGGAATCCAATAGGACACTATAATGTGAAGTAACACCACCTCCCGCCATTCGTAATATCCCAAAAAGAGTGACAGCAGTAATACACGAATGAACAGCAAACCCGTCATGAGGCTCCCCAGCCCTCTTGTCCGTACAAAAGTACCAACCAAGGATTGCGGCTTGCAAGCTGTGCTGGTGGAGGGATTTGATACCCTGGTGGACTGGTTGTGGCAGGAACAGCAGGGACATGGAACCGCTGCTTCTACACAATGATGTGTCAGGGCTATAAATCACCTGACGTCCAGTAACTGATATCTCCATCAATAATGTAGGCACTATTCTATGGGACATCCGAAGGTGTCGCGGTGCCAAGGATATAACATGTTTATCGAAGCCTTTCTGGAAAGGCGAAAACATCAAATTGAATAATTGCCAAATCACTGGAATACATTGGATGTTTTTTTCGTCTTCAAAGTTTGCGCAGGAAGAGATGAAAAGAGAATTTCATGAATTTCCTTTCTACTTCAAAGCCTACCCTTGCTCCCACTTTATACAGTCGCACAGTTTTTTCAAAGATGTACATTGCTGCAAAGCAAATCAGCATACATTTACACAACCTAATGATGTAATATGTTACCACTAGAACAATATCTTCAATCAAAGTACAAAAAAAGAACACATATTTAGCAGAGATGTAAAACTTTCACATCCGAATCTTGGCTGACCGCTTTACATACAGACACATGTTTCACACGTCTCTTCATCAGCAGTACAACTTTTCGTTGGACGTTTTTATTTAGCATGTTTTAATGCAGTAAAAAACACAATAGAAAATGAGGTAACAGAAGTTGAAATGGGAAAGAAAACAAAGAGCATATATATATATATATATATATATATATATATATATATATATATATATATATATATATATATATATATATATATATATGCAAACATTCTGCTGGAGGGCCAATAAGAGTATAGGAGCACTCTTCCGCGTCAACAAAAAAGCGTAAACACCAGGAATCAGAGTCCACAACATGCACATGTTAAAAGTCATGAGCAATTAAAATTCCTAAAGCACAGAATGCCGACAATTCGGCAGCATAACGTTTCGTGAATGACTTGTGGCTTGTTCATATATATAGTCACACCAACTTAAAGAAATCAGCGAAATAATATTGACAATGAAAAGTGCATAGAAGAACACAAGAGAAATTCAATGTATTTGGGCCAGGGAGAAAGAATGAAGCCCAACAACGAAATGAAGATACAAATCATAGGTCACAGAAGGGCTTAACAAATTAAGCTGGGAGCACTTACAATGCATGTAATAGGCATGCCTGGTGTTTATATAGTGCACACCTAGCTAGCAAGCACAGGAGCGCTGTGGTAAGGCAAATATGAGTTGTAGAAGAGCGTTGGCACATAGTGGCACTTTTCTGTGATAAAGGGGTGGGGGTAGCTGGTACAGGTTTAGGTGCTTTAAGATAATGAAACATTATTATTCACATTCTTAACAATTTGCATTTCTTCAAGCTGCAATTGTCTACATGGGGAATTGTGCAGAGCATACCATGAGTACACTGATCCAAGGCATGACACACTCGTAACACAGTCATCTAGTCCAACTACTATAGATATGATCTCATATGATAGGTTATTTATTATGCGCTTAATACCCAGAGGTTTCTAAACAGGGAACTCGGGATCGAATCTGTGTTGATCTTTGTGGTCTTGCTTCCAAGGCGAGCACGTTGCCACTGAGCTATCCTCCCGAGACCCCTTCTCTCAGGGCTCATCAGAATCAATCCGGGACTGTGTGTGCTTTCTGAGGTGTCGATTCAGAGTGAGCTGGTCGACTGAGTTCAATATACTATGCAGCTCAGCAGCGGCAAGAGTTTGAGGTTTGAAGAAGACACCCCACACCTCCACCTTAGACCCCCACCTTTCTATATACCAAACCCAAACTTACCACTTGTAGTTTGACAAAAAAAGTGGTAAACAAATTGGCCCAGGGAGGCCACCAGGGGGCGCACAGGCAATGGCTGCCTGATTCCCGTGCTCCGCCAACGGCCAGGTCTTAACCGGGACTGAGCCTCCCCCAAGACCCCCCCGAGGCGAAAGTGAGGGCCGAAGAGCAGGGAGAACCCCTGGTGCCCCCGCGGAGCGAAACAGCGGGGTCGGAGGACCCCGGGAGAGCGGATATCCGGGGCGGCAGATCCAGCAGCGGGAGCACCGCATAGGGCCCGGGCGGCGCGAAGCCGGAAGACAGAGCCGCAGCCCATCGCACAGGAGATCAGGATGGGAGGGTCGTCCTCCTACGCCGCAGCGGACACCCGTCCCCCGCGGCGCTAACACAGAGCGGGAACCGGAGGGACCCACCCTGGGAGGGGTCTGCCGGCACCTCCCAAGCGAAGTCGGCGGGGACCGCGTGGGAGATGCGCCCGACTCGGAGACGGGAGCGCCGGCCCGAATAGGCCACTGAGAGGTGAGAGCTCCGGAGCGGACTCAGAGGCCCCCGGTGGGGGACAGCGGGCTGTCCGCGGGGCGGGCGGCGGCTCCTCCGCCCCCCACACCCCCCACCCCCATAGTGGGCCACAGACAGCGGGGGCGGTGCCCCCACGACTATCACGCGCGGGTCGCGTCCATGGCCTGCCACCACGCGGCGACCGGCGCGGCTGCCGGGCACCCCACCCGCGGCAAGGAAGACACAAAGGGCAAGGAAGGCCCAGAGGACGCTGTGTGTGAGGCCCCCGCCGGGGATTGGCGGGGCGTGTGCCCGCCCAGAGGGGACCCCCCAGGCACAGCAGAGACCAGTGAAAGGAGAGAGAAGCGGCCTATCCCCCCGGATCCCCAACCCCACCACCGGAGAGGGCTTCGGGCTCAAGCACCACGCTAACAGGGCCCGCGGCCCACCACCACGCAGTGACCAACGTGGCAATCAAGCACCCCTCCCCCCCCAAGGAGGACATAAAGGGCGCGGAAGGCCCTGAGGATACCGGGTGTGAGGCCCCCGCCCGAGGCCGGCGGGGCGTGTGCCTGCCCTTCCACCAGTGGGGCACAGGTGGACCCGCGAAGTGACCCACGAAGTAAACCAGGAGCTCCCCTCAGTCCAAGTACACCCAACGGAGAGCCCAGGGGGGGACCGAATGGACTGGCAGAGGAACTTGCAGAAATATTGCTACCGAGCTCCAGGCCCCTACGGAAAAGACCCGGTCTGAGTCAGAGAGATGGCCCACTCAGAGGCCGCTGCCCCCGCAACGGAGGCAATGGAAAGGGGCTTTGCGTCTATCTTGCAAGAAATCAGAGACATGCGCTCCGACATTGCCCAGAAGTTTGAGAAGATGGACCAACGGGTTGACAAAGTTGAGGACAGACTCCTACAGGTCGAATCCAACCAATCCTCCTCAACAACCCTAGAGATAGAGACTAATATGAGGTTATCAGCCCTGGAGAAGAAGGAGGAAGAGAGGTCGAGACAAATGGACGATTTTGAGAATAGGGAACGGAGAAACAACCTCAGGTTTTTTGGGGTCCCGGAGGCAGAGGGGGAAACGGAGAGAGAGCTTACCCGAATGGTGCGGAACATAATCGCCCTCCTCTTCGAAGAGGAGATGACCGCTGAACTCACATTTGACCGGGTACACAGGGCGGGAGGACGAGCAGGGGGCCCTCGATCGATTCTGTTCCGGTTCCACTACTATCTGGAGAAGACACGGGTACTGGAAGCAGCCAGGAGAGCCCAAGAGATAATGTACAACAATTCACAGGTCTCCATCTTTCAAGACCTCTCCGCATACACACTATCCAAATGCAGGATGTGCCGCCCCCTCACACAGCTGCTGAAAGAGAAGGGAGTACGATACAGATGGGGCTTCCCCTTCTCCCTAACCTTCGAATACCAGGGCCAACGGACGACGTTGATCACGGAGGAAGACATCAAAGGAGCCATCCAGGACTACGTGGTGGACCCACCCACCCGAAGGGAGCCATCAGGGCCGGCGACAGGCGGAGCAAGTGGCCGGGGCCCGGCGAGCGAAAGAAGGAAGAAATCTGGGGCACGGAAATTTAGGAAAATGAACACACCCTCACCAGCGAAAGAGGCAGAGCGGAATGACTCGGAGGGATGATTACCAAGGGGTCCCAGCCAGTACTGGTGCGAGAGAATGGTCTTCTGGGATGACCGGAGTAGCTAACTACCTACAGAGCGGTAATCCGGGGATCACCGAAAGACAAGAACGGTGCCAGAATCAGGCCGAACAGCAAGTACAATGGGGGCAATTACGGGAACGAAATCGGGGGGGCTCATAAGAAGGGGGTTTTGCAATGATCGCCTGGCCGAGAGGGGCAGGCTGGTGGTCCGGCCAAAATGCCAGCAATGGCAGAACTATCTGGCTGGACGCCGGGGCAGGGGGTGGGGGTTCGCGATCAAGTTGGGGTTCGTTTGTTTGGGAAAGGGTTAGGGGGGCAGTTGGGGGTACATTTCAATAGCGTCCAACCGGTGAATTAAGGGGGGCGAAAAGGGAGAATCGATGCAAAGTTGTTGACCAGTAGGGCAGGAAACATTGATTATGGCTGACAGCCGCCTGGCCCTGGGAGTGGGTACCCTGAATGCGCGGGGGCTGAACACCCCCACGAAAAGATCTCTGATTTGCAGAGAGTTCAAGCGGGCGAAACTAGACGTACTGTTTGTGCAAGAAACACACTGGGCAAGGGGGAAGGAACCCAGGCTGCGGGGGGGAGGAATCGAGGAGGTCTTCCATGCATCCCACAGGACTAAGAAAAGGGGGGTGGCCATATTGATAGGAAGGAACGTAGGGTTCGAGAAGGAGGCGATCTTGAAAGATCCCGAAGGCCGTTACCTGCTGATACGGGGCTCCCTACAGGGGTCCCCCCTTACCCTGGCGGTGGTGTACGGCCCGAATGAGAACCAGGCCCAATTCTGGGAGGAAACCAGGGACCAGCTCAGGCTATTCACGCAGGGCTCACTGGTGGTGGGGGGTGACTTCAACATGGTCCTGGATCCCTCCATAGATAGGAAGCGGATGGGCCCACTCAACCCCAGGCCCACAGAAGAGGCCATGGCTCAGAGCTTTCGGAGGGTGAATGAGGACCTGGGCCTGATAGATACAATCCCGACCCCCAGAACAGGGATCCCCTCCTTTACTTATTACTCAGCCATACATAATTTGTTTTCCAGGATAGACTACATCCTAACGGACGAAATTCTTCGCCCGTATGTAGCAGGCTACAGGATAGACCCAGTCCCCTGGTCGGACTACGACATGGCCCGAGTCACCATCGCAATGGGCTGGAATAGGGAAAGCAGAGGGCGCTGGAAATGCAATGACGCCCTGTTAAAGGATGAGGTCATTGCTCAGGAGGTCTTGGACTCCATAACAGAGTTCTTTGAGCTTAATGATAACGGGGAGGTGACCACGTATATGCTCTGGGACGCCTTCAAGGCAACCCTACGAGGAGTCCTGATAAAAATAGGCGCTCTAAAGAAGAGGGAGAGAGAGGCCCAGGAGAAAGCCCTGCGAGAAAAAATAGCCCGTCTCCAACCGGGTGGATCCCTGACCCAACCCCTAGACCGTGACCGGGTGGCCGCACTGGAGGACTATAGGCTCCAGCTAAAAGACCTCCTCCTACACAAAACGGAGAGGAGTCTTCAAATGGTTAAGCAAAAATATTATGAGAAAGGGGACAAGGCGGACAGGATCCTAGCCTGGAAGTTAAGGGAGGTACAGAAAAGCAGGAGGGTGAAGGAGGTGAGGGTCGCCCGGGGACTCCTTGGCTGCGACTCTCCCCATATAGGAGAGGCTTTCTGACAATACTACAGAACCTTCTACTCTTCCGAATACGATGGGGACGACACCCAGATAGAAAACTTTCTGAACTCCATACAGATTCCATCCCTCTCCGGGGAAATGACAGAGGGGTTGGAGGGCCCGATAACCGAGGATGAGGTGGACAAGGTGATTAGCGGGATGAAGGTGGGCACTACCCCGGGGGAGGACGGCTTCTCCGTCCTCTTTTACAAGAGATTTCGCTCCTCCCTGGCCCCTTACCTAGCAAGGGTCTTCAACGAGGTGCTAGAGGGGGACATCTTCCCAGAATCCATGATGGGAGCCGTTATAGCGGTCTTGCCCAAAGAGGGAAGGGATCCAGCGGATTGTTCTTCCTATCGCCCCATATCACTATTAAACATTGACGTCAAGATCTTGGCCAAGGTGGTGGGGAGGAGGCTGGAAGGTATAATGCCGAAGTTAGTCCACAGGGACCAGGTGGGCTTTATCAGAGGAAGGCAGGGGTCAGATAACATCCGCAAAACAATAGACCTACTCCACTTCGCTCAGTCTTCGGAATTGGACGCATGCGTCCTTTCCTTGGACTCAGAGAAGGCCTTCGACAGGGTGGAATGGCGCTACATGGAACTCCTCCTCCGCAGGATGGGCTTTGGAACTCACATCATGCTTTGGATAGCCGCCCTCTATAGAGCCCCAACGGCAAGGGTACAGGTGAATGGGATATTGTCCGAATCATTCCCCCTCTCCCGCGGGACGAGGCAGGGATGTCCACTCTCTCCCCTGATATACGTCCTCACGATGGAGGCGTTGGCAATAGCGATCAGAGCCCACCCGGATATCAGGGGTATTAAAAGGGTGAAGTAGAATTCAAGCTCTCCCTGTTTGCGGACGATGTCCTGATCTACCTGGTGGACCCGGGCTCCTCGCTCCCCCCGTTCCTGGCCCTGGTTTCTGCTTTTGGACGCTTTTCTGGCCTAAAAATAAACACTGGGAAATCTGTCATGCTACCAATGAGAACAATAGACCCAGTGCTAGACCCTCTGGACAGGTTTCACGGGATTAAGGTGGGTAAGGTTGCCATAAGGTATCTGGGGGTACTTCTCACCAGGGATCTAACGAACTTGGGAGCAGCCAATTATGACCCCATGATTGCGGTGATCACTTCAGACTTGAGGAGATGGGGGAAGATGATCCTTTCTTGGTACGGCCGAATGACTGCAATCAAAATGAACGTACTCCCACGGCTCCTGTACCTCTTTACTGCACTCCCGACTAAAGTCCCAGCACAGAGCTTCAGAGATTTACAGAACGGGGTACGAGACTTTGTATGGCAGGGGAAAACCCCGAGAACTGGAAGCGCCACACTGACCCTGCCAAGGGAGGAGGGGGGATTTGGGCTACCGGACTTCCACCTATACTTCTGCGCGGCCCAACTGCGTGTCCTCCTGGAGCACATGAAAGAGGGGCTGGGAACGTACTGGTCTTACTTAGAGGACATGGACGCCCACCCCCTAAAGGTCCGAGACCTCCTATGGGCACCACGGAGGACGATCCCGAAACACCTAAGATCCCATCCGACCCTGGGAGTCCTCTGGGACATCTGGAAAGAGGGCCCCAGCACTGCTCACCTTACCACATGGCCGTCTCCGATGTCCTCTCTCTAGGGCCACCCTATCAACCTGGGAGGGCAGGGGTTCAGGCAATCTCAGATCTGGTCAGATAAGGGACTGGAGTGGGCTGGGCAGATGTTCAGAGAAGGCAAATTCATGCCTTATGAGGACTTGAAAGATGCTCTCGGACAAGGATCACTTTCCATCTTCGAATACCTCCGCCTGAAGGGCATCCTTTGCGACCAATCATGGGGCCCAAACCTGAGGAGGCAGTTGACTCCTTTTGAGAAGCTTCTAGACTCAGGGACGTCCAGGAAGGGGGCGGTGTCCAGTGTGTATAAAATACTAAATACCTACAACCTTCAAGGAAGAAGGAGCTTCCGCCTGTTCTGGAACGACCTGGCAGGCGAGGAGATCTCTGAGGACGCCTGGGCCAAAATATTCAAGATAGCATTCCACGGGAACCTATTCACCTCGGACATGGAGCATAACTTTAAGATATTACAGGGGTGGCACAGAGACCCAGTAAACTGTCTAAAATGTTCTCAGGGGTGTCACCGAGGTGCCCGAGAGGTTGCGGACACATGGGATCTAGAAGCCATATGTGGTGATACTGCCCGAAAGTACAGACCTACTGGGAGTCGGTGAGGGGCTGGATAGAGGAAGTAACAGAGGACAGCCTGCCGCTAAATCCCTTAACGATGCTGCTGGGCCTCCCCCCGGAGGACACGGAGCTCCACCGATACCCAAGGATGTGGGAAACCATGCTGAGAGCGGGCAGGGTAGCCCTGGCCCAGAAATGGAAGAGTCCGGAAGCCCCATCCAAGGAAGACTGGCTGAAAAAAGTAAAAAACATGTTTCTGATGGACAAACTAACTGCCATGGTGAACAATGACACAAGCTCATTCCTCACGGACTGGTACGGGGTGCAGCAATCCTGGGGATGGGATGTCCATTGAACTTAAGGGAAGGTGCCTATCCATAAGGGAATGGGTTAAGCCCCGTAAAGCAGGACACTATGGATTGGGTCCCCACGACCTGGGGAACGGAGGCATTAAGTCAGCTAAAGACACGGTCACGAATCGCATCGCCCTCGAGGCTCGAGAGACGGAGCCAACACAGGGAGTCTCCCACGAACAAATCACCGGAATGGACACGGGGAGGGGGAGTGGGAGGGGTTTGGGGGGGTTAGAAAGGGAGGGGAGAGGGGTTGACCAGTTTTTCTTTTGTTGTTTGTCATATAAAAATGCAAATAAAAACTAAAGTTTAAAAAAAAAACAAATTGGCCAAAAATAATTCTGCAAAGTCGTAGTCAGGAGAGTTGAGGGATACCAATAATCGCAGCCCTTTATCCTACTATCAACCTTCTGCATTTAAGGCCTCATCTTTGACGCATTATGAAGTGGGCAAGTCTAAATTGTTTTGAAAAAATATCAAAAATACATCATTTATGCAACACACATGGCAAAACAGTCAACACCGCACTCGGGTACACCAACCATCTCAACCACCAACACCACTAAATTACATCTTCCAAACAAAATACCCGAAAACAAAACAACTCATAACATACTTCCAATACAAACATACCAATGGAAACATTGCAGCAGACAATTGTTCCAACCCCTATTGAACAGACATACCCCCTTCCAAGGCCACAATTTAAATTAACAACAAAAAAACACTACTCAGATTTGCTGTGGCTTAAGGGGGCACTTTGGAAAAGAATGGGGCAACACAAAATAACATTATAGAATATAAGCCACAAGAAGAAAATCTTCCTATGCCATGTTTCAACAAATGACCTTTGGAGAAACCCCACACATTTTAGTCTTCTTACTGTTCTTGCAATGATGCTACACTTTGCAGTCGCAAGATGAAGTAGTGATGTCTCTCAAATGTCTAAGGCCCCCAAGGCATGAAAAGTGTTGCTACAAGTCCACTGCAATCATCATCAAATAAATAGAGATGAGGTTCCTTTTTCAAAAGATGAGAGAGGATGCATACAGATACACTGCATATACAATACAAATAAAAAAACAAATATATACACAAATTCAAAATAGAAGCACAACAATAAACATGTAACTTAAAAATGTATGAAAAAAGTAATCTTTCTATACACAGAATATAATTTAAACACTATAACTGCCCACATACAATCACCCCTATACACGCCGAACAATGCTTGATCTGTCAAATTACTATATAACCTACTTTTCCAGAATAAAATCATCTCTGCACACATAGAACATGATTTCATCCGTGGTTGTACCATAGGACCATACCAGCCACAAAACAACTATTTTGATACACACGGATCATTAGTTCATCTGTGAATAAAATAAGAAAACAATGGTGCTTCATGAGTAATACAGTCTGTGTGAACTTAAAATACACTCAGACATTCACAGAAAAACCAAAGAACACATAATACACAACAGCAGTCACACAAATGAAACATTCTTGGTTTCAAAGGTCATATTCCAGCAACTAGTGACTGACAGATAGCCCTTCTTTACCAAACTGTCAAATGTCTCTGTTGGTAAAATGTTAGACCCTAGGTATTCATCTGGTTTACTGCCTGCAAGGATTAGAGATCCTATTCTACAGAACATTAAGGCCTCTCTTTTTCCTACTGTGTTTCATGAATACCCACAACATTTTGTCTGCAGATTGCCACTGAGCAATTCCTGCTTACCTGGATAAAATCAACAATTTCAGAATCTATATATAATACATATTTATATACCACTTCATGCAGGTTTCTTCCTGTCACTAAGCATTCTAGTAATACGTGATGTATATTACAAGGCAGCCAGCAATACCTGTATAAAAACCGGAAAATAGTTTTCAGTTGTAAAAACGATCTGACAAAAATGGAAGGTGTAGCATTGAACAGTCTGCATTTTGAATTACTATGTATTTAAATATTATGTAAATTAGTGTCAAATATAACAGGAATATATGTTGCCTTTCAAAAACGAAATTAGATCATTCAAAACAGTGTTTGTGTTATAGGCAGCCGTGTTGCATGAAGGACATGCAGAATTATATACATGATATTTTAATATTCTGCAAGGAGATGATAGAGTCTGTGCTATAGCTTATAAAGATTGAGTTGAATTATTTGATAGGCCTACACTTTAGTACATTCTACGTCAAGACACAGAGGCTTGCAATATGCTTCGCTCTCTTTATTTAAACTAGCAAGTTCTGAACATTATAACATTATCATGAAACATTTCCTGCAAGGACAGTCTTTACACAAAAACTTGAATGCCCATACGTGATACCGCCTTCCAATCCGGGCATGTCTCCTCACATAACAGTCTCTGCATATCCTGTTTGCTCCTCTTTGCTGCTCGAGCAGCGCACAAGATAAGTCAATCTCCTTTATTAATTTGCTGAATAGAGCGGTGCGAGTGTAGGCTTAGATATTTTGTCAGTGCGAGTGTTGCTAAGCAGCTCCCCGCTTGGGGGTGCGGACGTGAGCGTGACCGCAAAAGCCTTTGGGTGGGCTCCCCATGGAGATCGCCCCTCGCGGTCTCTGACGGCGCATAGCTGTGTGCGGTTCTTGTAGAGCAAGGCGGATGGCGGCGGAGAATAATTACGTAGTTCCAGTCACTGGCATCTTCCTCCAATAGGCCACATTCCAGAGGGAGAGATTCAGAATAATAGATATAACTGCCAATCACAAGTGCACTACATCGGCTCCACGTTGACAGCAGTTGCATGCGATAAGCAGCTGTCTGTGTAAGCATCCACACCCAGACACAGGTGTCTGTAAGTATAAGGAAAGGCAGCCAGCAGAAGGGGCAGGCCCAGGAAACCGGAGATATATCCAACTTGCGCAAGCATTGGCAGCAGCCAACAGTGCTAAGAGAATCTCCCAGGCAGCAGCATGATGGGGTACGACAGAGACTCAACCTCAGGATCAGAGTCTCTACAAGCAGGACCATCTGGCTCACACTGGTTGTCTGAAGACCAGGAGAAGATGCTGCAAACAGTGCTTTGAGCAGGATTGGAACCTATTTATGGCAAAGCAGACCTGCTGCAATATTGGCTCTCCTCGCACGGCCCCCGGGCTTTCCGCCCATTGCAAAAGTCAGTGGAAAGCATAGGATGGCAGGGGGAGACCGCGCCAAGAAGTGCAAGACACTTAGGGCAAAGAAAGCCCTGATCCTCTGGGTTCACCACCCAGGTGCCACGGCAAGCACAGCCATTCCAAGAAGAGACTGTCTGAGTCCACGAACCGCACACTGTGTGAGGACGTACCCTCTGACCCGGTGGAAGAGTTAAAGGGTGAGAAAGACAGCATCACTCTTGACTATTCCAGAAATGAGGAGTCTGACATTTTGGAGATTTGATCAGAGTCCAATAGAGAGCCAAAGAAGGTACAGTAGCACCTGAAGCGTTCCAAGTGCGAGATGGAATTATCAATAAAATATCTTAGACCCAAATAACCGGACAGACTCAAAGAATATGGCAAAATACTACTTTATTATCAGCTCAATAAAGTAGGAACACCTGATGAACAGATTGCAGGTCACTCGTGACAATAATTTGATTAAACAAAGGTTTTATACCTCAATGTGCGTCAGCTCCGACGTCATCCCACGTGGCACACTTTAAAAACCTATTGACGGGAGGGATTGGTTAAGGGAACATATATACCTATAGTTCAGATAAGTGTTAGTATCATTATTGGCTGCCCCTTATCTGGTATACATGCCTTGAACTACCTCTAAATACGTATAACAGATTAATAGAAAAATAACCACAGCGGATTGTCTTCTGCAACATTGTATATAGTATACTGCTACATAGACTCTCATGATTGGTTGACATACTCTCCCAACCTTGGACCTTTTTCTTCTTAGCTGCACGTAAGCAAAACGAAACTCATGTGCGAGGAACAACATCAGACTGCTACCCACTTGTTCAATTAGCCTACCATCTCTCATCGGTCAGGCCCTAAGCCAAGACTTCTTCTTTGTAGTTGACCTTGTGGACTGTTCTCTTCTCTAGAACCTTTAAGGGAGTGTAGGTACACC
This sequence comes from Ambystoma mexicanum, assembly GCF_040938575.1. Taxonomy (NCBI): domain Eukaryota; kingdom Metazoa; phylum Chordata; class Amphibia; order Caudata; family Ambystomatidae; genus Ambystoma; species Ambystoma mexicanum. The sequence goes on along the minus strand of NC_090932.1, from coordinate 852,677,168 downwards.
ACTATCTTTGTCTGAAGTTTAATGAACAGGCCTTGTTTTCTAGTTCTGATTCACGTGTGAGGAGACCACGATGCGTCCATTTCAACCTTTTATTTAGTGCTATTTAATCAATAATGCTGGGTGCCATTACTATTCTTGGCCTCTGGAGACTTGGTTGTTCTGTCTCACATATGCATTCTGCATCTTTGATTGACCAATACTTGGCATTTGCAGATATTTTCTTCTTTGCTAATTTAAGAGAAATATGTCATGCATATGCAGCTTATCCTCTTGACTGCCTTTGTGCCTTATTTCTAGATGTGGCACCCTTGATCCCAGTCCGATAGATATTATTTGTTCCTCACACAAAGCTGTCTTTCCAGTGCCTTTCAGCCCTGCCGCCCTGGTCTGTCTCTGAGGTAGTTTGATGATTCTTAACACGAGTCTGGCGTCCATCTTTTAATCAACGGCCCGATTGCCCCTGGGTTCGGTGCGCTTTATAAATATCAAAATAAATAAATAAATGGCTGCTTTGATCGCAGCAGGCTTCTATATGTCACAGCTACCTTGTGTGTATGCATATGTACATTCACCTAATCTCTTCTCACTTATCACATTGGTGCACATGATTTCTTCATATTCCCTTACATGTTTCTTTTGTTATTTCAGTTACTTCTTTAGTTTCAGAGTATTTTTATATCATTTCAGTGTGCCTTTTTGTCTTCTCTTCATGATGTCACTCTTCCCTCTTCTGATCTCACTTACAGCTCTTCGATGTCCAATGGTGTATGCAGACATCCTTCCACCATGTCAGTGCAAGGGCACATTCGATATGGTTGTCTGAGTGCATAACATCTCTCGTATCTTCGATGGACTATTGGTACAATACCTGGTGTCACACACAGTGCTCTCCTAATGCTATTCCAGTGTGACAGAGGTGAGGGGGCGGGCACTAGAGATGACATGTACATCTTCCTCTCTACATCCCACCTCTAGTCGGGTCCTCGACCACCTCCTCTTCCTTACTTCTTCTTCATCTTTTCTCCATACTTTGGTTTCTTCAGGATCCATACCTTTGTCACTGCCTCTAGTTGCCTTCTTTCTTTATGTGCTTATCCACATTCCAGGTCATGTGACAACACTCTTCAGTCGGTTGACAGAATACTCAAAGTCCTACATAGTTTTTATGATCCTTTGGGTAATAAAATATCATCCCTGGGTGTGCTAGGGAACTCTTCTTTATGTTCTCACAGGTGGTGTCTTCAGTCTGTGGTGTATGGTCACTGTTCACATCAATAATTATCTTCATCCCAATAGCTTTCATTGCTGTCATCTTGCATGGTCCTATAATGACCGTTACAAGACAAAATCCTAGCTATACAAACACAAGTATAAGAGATATTTGCCAACCAGGTTGGAATCCATGAAAACAGGGACAGAAACCAATCATCTTCCTCTGTCTCATTGGCTTCTTCCTCCATATTTGTATGTAGGTTTGACAGCAAAGTTATTGCCTCTGTCAGGGTTCCATTTTCTCCATCATGGGCAAGTTTGTATGTGTAACAGGAAGGCCTGATCTTGGCGCACAGGCCAGCTTGCAATGCAGTAATCAGACCAGCACATACCTGTTGTCATGAGTCTAATGGCCTCAATTCTTCTCGAATCGCATGAAATCCTTTGATTGTCATATTTATTGTTTGTTACAGTTCCCACCTGGTTGGTTATCGGTAACCAATTGGCATTCACTGCAGTCTGGATTCCTGGCATGAATAACATTACTGTTGTCTTACTGACAATGTATGCTCAGCTGGAATGCTATCACAAGCTTCTATTGATTTTTCTGAGAAATAGTTCTCTCTCTTCAGCCGAAGGAAGATGATCAAGCTCTTCCTTCTCTGTTGTGCATCCATTTTTGGAGGATTCTCGATATGGAGATCACTTTGGGGAATCCCCAATGCAGGAACATTTGTGACCACGAGAGAGCATAATCCGCCCCAATTTTTAGGCAGCTGCATGTAAGCTCTGAATCCACAGGCCCAATAGTGGTCTATCAGCACAGCAGTTCCTCCACTCATTCCTGAAATATTAAATATCTGCTTACATCCCTCGTTTTCTCCTACTTTAGTCAATCCTGTATTTCTGAAGCACAGTGTGACATTCTTCACTGATAATATATATACAGATCCTGCTTCATTCTTGACCCATGTTAGTAGTTTTGCATACACGGGCCATGATTTCATGCATTCATCGTTCATTACTTGTAATATCTGAACTGGTGCTGTCACCAATAAGTGTGCACCACAGGCCAGCATTTCATCTTCACATCCTGTGCTTGTTGCTACTCGTCCACATACTAACATCTGAGGCCCTTCCCAGCATCCTAGCAATCCTAGTGTTTCCCATGTATCTGCACATCCTAGTCTCTTTTGCTCAACAATTCTCATCTGGTCTCCAGTCCTACCACTGAGGGAGTACATGGGCATCCTACTCATCCAAACTGGGTCTCTTTCCATTTGCTGTGTTTTTATATATCCATCATCATATGGAAATGTCTTTCTTTACCTCCATTTTAGGGTTGCCGATTTTCCTTGAAATTGTCCCCTTGTTGTGCACGCTGCTAAGTGACTGAGACATTGTGCATCATGTACAGGTATTTCTCTTGAGATTAATGTTCTGGCTGTGCTCATGGCATAAGGGACGAGAGAACACACGTAGCAGCTTTCATCTGACATCTCCTCCTCACCTTCTTCATGTGCTGATACCACATCTTATTCTTTAAGTGGGCTTAATTATCTTCACTAGCATCTTACTTAAGTCGAACAATTTGTTTAGCAAAATCAGGGAAAATACTACTTTTATTAGGGATGATAAGATATGTTTCATTGTCAACCACTGTATCTGCATTTATAATCATTGTAAGTCTAAATGCTATAAGAATATGGAAGAAAAGACAAATCATTGTGCAAAATGATGTCACAATTAGTATTCCAAAATAACTTATCGATTTTCCTGTTGGTATTGATTCTCTTATATTTTGGAACATTCCAATTATTTTAATTCAATATGTAATTTTGTTACTTTTGTGAATCACAGTTTTATGTCACAAACTGCAAAATGATTGCAATAATGATCCTGAAAATAATAGTACTTTTTTAGGATTGCTGAGAAATGTAACAATGCCCATGTATCGTCTTAAAGAGCTGGATAAGACTGTAATATGTAAGTAAAAACAGCATACAAGAATCTGTTTAATGTTATTGTTATTGGCAGCATAAAAGGTGCAATGTGCTCTTTTTCTTTAGCTCCGGTACGTCAAGACATTGGGCCTCATTATAAGCCTGGCGGTCTGGGAAATAAGGGTGCCAGTAGCAAAGTACTGGCACACTTTCCGGACCGCCAGACTACAAGTATGCCTGCAGTTGCCGTTGCTCCAGGCAGGTCTGACCTGCTGGGGGCACTGGCCTCTGCAGGCATGGTTTTCATAGAAGCAACAGCACAGTTAGCAACGGTGCCGGTGCTTCCGTGTCCCCATTCCCATGGAGTCCTATGGAGCTCCACAGGAATGGGGAATTACGCTTTCCGCTGCCTGACATGCCGGGCCGTCAGGACTCGTCCCAGTGGCACCAGGATTTCAGGCAGCAGAACAGTGTAATGAGTTTGGCGTCAAACCACCGGTAGCACCGGTGGGCTACCGCCAAACTTGTAATGAGGCCCATTGTCTCTTTCACCTATCGAAACTCTGCACTATTACCTGGCCCCCTGGATACAAACTAGGTTACTTCAAGAATTACACAAAAATATTTTTTCCCTTTTAGCTGTAACCTCAAAATGGTCTACTTAGTTCACAATCTGGTTAAATCTAAGACACATGTTTATGCAGGGTTCACCTAACTTGGGACAAGCAATGCAAGTGTCAACCTTTTGTAAAATGTACCTCATTATTAATTAGTGATGAAGCAATTAAAATAGATGACAATGCACAACTGTGTTTACCAAGTACAAAGGCCTTGTTTTAAAATACCAAGAAAATAGAGCTAAACGCAAGCTACATGTTGGATGCGGCTCAATTTGGTGGACATGCGCTTTAAAGAGTGGAGCGATGTAAAAATATTCAGATGTATTACCAGCCAGCCACTTGCTGTAATTTTCGGCACCCACCACTGCCGTTTGCATGGCCATCAGGCACTTTGGCAAGTCTGTAAGCAATGGCACTGGTTAAGGTTAGTGGAGATAGGGAAAACATTCAAGATATAGCTCTACTATCTTGAGGCCTGCAGCCCTGAAGTTCCATAAGCTCTGCATGCATTTCTGTTTAGAGGTGTTTGGATTCATAACCACAGTATTAGAGTGGCTATCCAGATGAGAGAGCCTCTGGTACCCCAGGTTCAGATGTGTGATATTTTAGTTGGTTGTGGGGGTGGGTTCCATTGTTTTGTATTTCTGTTGGGGGACTTATTACATTGATGCACGCTTGTGGCTTATTTGGTCTCTGTGTATTGTGTTTGAGTCTAGAAGTTGAGAATGTTAGTGCAGAATGGTCAATGGAGGAGCAGATAAGCAATGTTTAGCGCCCATCCAATATGTGCTTTTTATTTTCAGTTATAGGCATATTTTTCTGCTCTGCGCTGTACAAATGAGCATTATGACTAAACACAGAGTGAATCAAAGATTGAAATTCTAACTATGCTCTGTTTTAGATGAATGCTGTTTTGCATTATGGGTGAAACATATCCATTCACTTTGGGAACATTTTGTTGCTAATAACTTTTGACTCATTTGATTTATCTGTATGAAATTGTCCAAAACTGTTTTAAAAATGTGCATCAATTCAACAGCAAACACCTCTCAATAAATGTGCACTAAACTGTGAAAAAATGGGGCAAAAAGAAGTACAGATGTGTCATTTGGTAGCTTGGTGTAAATGCATCCAGCAGTTTTTAGAAATGTGGTGGAGAACAGGGTACCCCTGATGCCAACAATCTTGTATATACATCTCCTAGTGCATCGCAGAAAATGAGGCTTTTCAGAAATGAAAAGCTACCATTTCTTTTGCCCTTTGCGCGGCTTTTTTTTTACAAACAATCACACAAGAACAGGCAGAGAAATGCACACGCAATTATATTTGGATGGGGAAAGGTGAAGTGGATCAATTGGTGAATTTGAGAGTTGGGAGAGGGCTGAAGAGGGCAATTGCTGTGTGGTTGCTTAAATGTTTTCAAGCAAAAAGCTGAATTCTCGCAGGAGTTTTACGAGATTATTGCTGGAGTAGGAAGTGTGTTGCAGGACTACATCTCTAAAATAAAATACTAGGAGAGGGGCAGGGGACAGCTTGCTATTAGGGTCAATATGGGGAAACCAAATAAGGAGGTGGTGTGCCTATTTGAAGTTGGGAAGAGTTTGTATGTAATTTCGTTTAAAGAAACAAAGCAGGTTGTGTTGCAGCAGGAATTATTCTCGGGGAAACAGAGCATAACACACAGAGCTCTCACAAAAACAGTTGCTAGAAAATTTCATGGAATGAAAGAGGTGTGCGTGGGCTGAACAAAACATGTGCCGTAAATAAGCAATGCATTCTTGTGCTACATTTTCATAGTAAAATCGCGCAAGAACACATTAAAAGCTCACAAAAAACACATTTTCAAAGAGCATGCTAAACACTAAGGGGGTAATTCATAGAATTCAGCGCACAAGTGGCGCATGCGGCTGGCGCACAGTGTGCGCGTGCGAATCCCTGCGCCAGCCGCGTGCGCTAAAATCCATTTCCGCGCACAGCGTATTCATGGATTCCAGCCACCAAAACCAGCCGTGGCGCACAGTGGCGCAGCGACCCTGCAGCAGCGCCAGTTACGCCCCCAAGAACGCCTCTCGCGCAGGGAAAAGCCATCAATATACCCAATCCAGCGCAAAGGGCTGCGCTAACCCTGTACCAGCACAGCAAGTGGGCTACGTGTATCACTGGGGTGCGCGGGAAGTACCTCACGCGATTGGCCCCTCACGCGATTGGCCCCGTGCGAGCAGGGTACGCGAATTTCAGGGCTGCGCGGGAAGTTCCACACGCGATTTCATCATGGTACGTGTATTTCAGGGGTGCGGGAATTTCCACACGCGATTGGGCCCGTGCGAGCAGGGTACGCGTATCTCAGGGGTGCGCGGGAAGTTCCACACGCGATTCCATCAGGGTACGTGTATTTCAGGGTGCGGGGGAAGTTTCACACGCGAAATCAGCAGGGTACGTGTATTCCAGGGGTGCGCGGGAAGTTCGACACGCGATTCCATCAGGGTACGTGTATTTCGGGGTGCGCGTGAAGTTCCACACGCGATATCAGCAGGGTACTTGTATTTCAGGGGTGCGCGGGAATTTCCACACGCGATTGGGCCCGTGCGAGCAGGGTACGCGTATCTCAGGGGTGCGCGGGAAGTTCCACACGCGATTCCATCAGGGTACGTGTATTACAGGGGTGCGCGGGGAGCACCACACGTGAATTGCACGTGTGGATCCTCCCAGGTGTTCCCTCTACACCCTCCATGGCCCCTGCAGGTGGCTCACACCACAGGGGCCTACCCTGCACATGACCTGCAGGCATCCCATCCACCATGGCCATGCCCCCCAGCCAACCCACATGTCAACTTGCACTACTGCCCACCAACGCATGTCCCCCTGCACCCCCAGCCACCAGGGGCACCCTCCACAGGCCCCCACCCATGTCTCCCACCACCCCCCAGCAGTGCAGGGGCAGCCTCCACAGGCCCCCACCCATGTCTCCCACCACCCCCACCCCCCAGCCACCAGGGGCAGCCTCCACCAGGCCCCCACCCATGTCTCCCAGCACCCCCCAGCAGTGCAGGGGCACCCTCCACCTGGCCCCCACCCATGTCTCCCACCACCCCCTCCCCCCAGCCACCAGGGGCAGCCTCCACCAGGCCCCCACCCATGTCTCCCAGCACCCCCACCCCCCAGCAGTGCAGGGGCACCCACCACCAGGCCCCCACCCATGTCTCCCACCACCCCCACCCCCAGCCACCAGGGGCAGCCTCCACCAGGCCCCCACCCATGTCTCCCAGCACCCCCACCCCCCAGCCACCAGGGGCAGCCTCCACCAGGCCCCCACCCATGTCTCCCAGCACCCCCACCCCCCAGCACTGTGGGGCACCTGCCAGCAGGCCCCCACCCATGTCCAACTCATGTCTCCCACCACCCCCACCCCCCAGCACTGTGGGGCACCCACCACCAGGCCCCCACCCATGTCCCATCCATGCCCCCCTGCACCTGGGTCCCACCAATCCCCAATCATGTCCGTAATGGCCATCCTCCCCTGCCAAAAGGCCCAACCAACTATCACATCCACCCACATATCAAAGGCAATGACATGTTACACACCCAATGTAAATAATGCAAATGAACACATGTCTGTCACACACAATGGCTGCAAGTGAATGTTAAAACACCCAACATGACATGCATGAAAGCAATGAGATGATACGACACATTGAAGGATGAAAATAAAATGTATTTAAAATCAACTTGAATGGAAATGAGATGAGAAAAACCACAAAGCAAAACAACCAAAAGAAGAAGAATGTCCATGAAAAAAATCAAAAACACACAGCACAATCCAAAATAATGGTGTCCAAAGTCACAGTCAGAAAAGTAATCCAAGTGTAAATGATAAACAAAAACCATTGCTCCATGGCGATGAAAAAAATCCAAAAAATAGAAAAATCCATTGAAGAACTATTTACAAGATAATCCCGGGTCCATGAGCCCAACCAAATGAAACCTAACTATGACAACTAACTAAAAACTGAACTACATACAAAAATGTGGCGCATTGTCCAATCGCAACCAAATAAAAAAATAAATAAAGGAAACCTAACACTAACTATATAACTATATACAAAGGCGGCGGGCAAGTCCAGCGGCTCACTCCGTGGTGTTCCGGGCCAGGGCATCATCGAACTCCTGTTCGATGTCCCGGAGGCGGTCCTGTTCCATGGCCCCGAGGGTCCGCAGGGACGACGCCGTCTCCTCCTCCAACCCCCTGCGGATTGCCTCGAGGCACTCGGCCCGCCTCAGGGCCCTCCGCATGGAGTTCTCCGCCCTGACCATGGTGAGCCGCGCCTCTTCCGCCCGCCGCCGCTCCGCACCTATCTGCTGGCCCAACCGCTGCCACACGGAAGACACTTCCCGTCCTGGGTCCTCCTGCCCTCCGGCCGATGCCTGCCCCTCCGATGTTGATGGCCCCGAGCCATGATGCCTCCCACGTTGACTCCGCTGCTGCCTCTGACGCCACTGCCTCTGCCAGCACAACGGCATCCAGGCTGATGGAATCCACCGACGCCGTCGTGCACGTGCCCTGCCTGATGATGCCGGCACATCCTCCATCTGCTGGGGTACAGTTGCTGTGGTGTCCACCCCTGCTGGACCTCTACTCCCGACTGTGGCAGGGATGGGATCCCCACCGAGCTGGCTGCATTGGTCAGGGCAGGTCCACAGGGGGCCCTGGTGGCATCTGGGCCGGAAGACGGCAAGGAGAACGACTGCCGTATAGTCTCCACAGAGGAGGAGAGGGCCGCCAGATTGGCCGACACATGCAGGAAACCCCCGAACATGGACGATCCCAATTGGGCCACGTCGGCACGGTGCTCTTCGTGATGACGTGCGTGCTCCTCCTGGGAAGCACGCACAGCATCACGAATCACAGCCGTGCACATCGCGACCCCAATCAGGACCTTCTCCATACGGCCAGGGGTCCCCTCGTCCGCAGGTGGAGGGGAGTCAGATAACATGGACATCCCCTCTACCTGCGGACGGGCCTGGGACGGGGCATCCCTGCTGGTGCATGGTGGTGCACCCACAGGGTCAGGGACAGCGACATGCACAGGCCCCTCCACGGTGACCTGTGCTGCCTCCTGCCCCTGCCCCTGGACTGCACCACTTGCACCAGCAGGGATGCCCCCACCAGGCCCCATGTGCGCCTCAGTGGCGGCCTCCTCCTCCTCTGTGGAAACTACCAACCTGGATGGCTCCTCACCGTCTTCCGCCGTAGCAGGCCCCTGTGGGGGCTCACCCACCCCTTCCGCTGCAGCCGTGGGGGCATCCCCGCCGCCTTGCTCCACAGCGCCGTCTCCGCCCTCTTCTTCACTAGCCGCTGCGTAGAGGGAGACATAGAACACAAGCATCAGGGTACTGTACAATGGTCCCCTAGACAGGAAGCAATAGCAGATGAGTGCCACTGTCAAAGTACACTTCCATCATGTCCCTCCACAACACATGTGTCAGTCCAGGCAAAACACACACAGTGACAGTCATGGTGCATACCATGGACATTTCCATACATGTCCAATGGACTCTCAAAACATACAATGTAATGGAACTCACATGCATCATGGGTCATGCCTATCACATGCACACACTTCACCTCAGTCACATCCATCTGCACCCGTACACCCCAATCACAGTGGATACAAGGATGACTAGGCTGCATCAGTGAATCTGTAAATTGTCACAGACATGTGTCATGCATCCATGGCATTCACAAGTCACAGACACGCAGGTCAGGCACACAGACATGGATACCATATATGTACCTGGCATCAGCACCCATCCCTCACCCCCACCCATGTCCAGGAACAGAGACTGCCATGCTCTCATGTGTACAATCTGCATAGGGCTCCCCATGTCGCATTTAAACACATGCAACAACCGTGCGGTTCACACATTACTGGTCGCACATGCATTACCATGATGTCCCTGCACACATACATGCGTACAAGACCTATGTCACACATACAGGCAAGTATCAGACAACCAGCACACTGCAACATGCCCTGTCTCACACAGCAATGCTTGGCCACTTACCGCTCAACTCCAGACGGGTCTCCCTCTCAAGGACCTGGGCGTGGAGCGCTGGGTGTACGCATTCCAGGACCCTCATCTGGATGGAACTCATGCGGCCCCGGCCCCCCTCCACGAGGCGCCGGGCCTTTATGAGGGTCCTGGACCTCAAGTCTTCCCAGCGCTTCTTGACCTTCTGGATGGTGCGGGTTGCCACCCCTTCCGCGTTGATGGCAACCACACAGTCGGCCCAGATCCTCTCCCGTCCTTCCTTGTTGGCGCGGGACGATCCGAAGAGGGCATCATACTGCCCCAGGACTTGCTCCACCAGGACACCAACTTCGGTGGCAGTGAAGCTGGTGCCCCTCTGCCCCTCTGGCCGGGAGTTACCACTAGTGCCAGATGTGGATGTGCCCGACATGGCAACCCCAGTGGCAGGAGTGGGTGGGCAACTGGGTCCTGGGGCTGGGCTGTTAAGCGATGTTATCCGAGTCGGGAGTCTTCTGTTCCAGCAGGGGTGGACACAGCAACTGGACCCCTGCAGATGGCTGATGTGCAGGCACCAAATGGCAGGGCACGGTGGCAGCAGGCAGGCAGGCAGGCAGGCAGCAGCAGATGGCACGTGGGAGGCTGCTCGGGGCACTGGGGGGCAGTAATTCGGCCTTCTGGGCAGGAGCGTGGTCTTCCGTGTGTTTTCGCGTGGCCAGCTTGATACGGAGTGATTTGGCACGTGAAAATCCTGCACGTCAGCGTGAAAATCGAGGAAAGGCCCTTAGCGCGTAAGCGCGTCAGCACGCCTACGTGATTTCATTGGACCAAAGGCCCTTACAGCGTAAGCGCGTCTGTGACGTTTTGCGCACGGGCGTTGCCCTGGCAGGGCTTGGAGATCCCGCGTGCCTTTACACTGTTCTGTACGTGCTTTTCGTGCGGTGCGTGTGTTTTCCATCCGTTGGGGTTCACACGCTATTACTTCACAGCGGGTGTTGGCTACGCGTTCTTCTACACGCAAGGCAGACGGTGAGTGGTACCCCACTCCCCCAGGCCCGATCGCGTGAAAAAGTTCACGCGAACCCCTGAAATACACGTAGCCCGCTCCCCCAGGCCCGATCACGTGAAAAAGTTCACGCGAACCCCCCCTGAAATACACGTAGCCCGCTCCCCCAGGCCCAATCGCGTGAAAAAGTTCACGCGAACCACTGAAATACACGTAGCCCGCTCCCCCAGGGCCGATCGCGTGAAAAAGTTCACGCAAACCCCTGAAATACACGTAGCCCGCTCCCCCAGGCCAGATCGCGTGAAAAAGTTCACGCGAACCCCTGAAATACACATAGCCCGCTCCCCCAGGGCCGATCGCCTGAAAAAGTTCACGCGAACCCCTGAAATACACGCAGCCCGCTCCCCCAGGCCCGATCGCGTGAAAAAGTTCACGCAAACCCCTGAAATACACGTACCCCGCTCAATCGCGTGTGTAACTTCCCGCGCAACCCCAAAATACACGTGCCCCGCTCGCACAGGCACAATTGCTGTATGTTGCCACTTTTGTAATGCGCAGGGACGTTACCGCCTGCCTTCGTGTGGCGGACGTGTTTCGGCTTGTGCATATCTCTGGCGGTGCGTGGCTTTGCCCTATTCGATTCCATGAATACATGTGGTTCGGGTGCGTGTGGGCGTTCCGTCTGCTTCCCTGCAGTACATCCCCAGTTACGCCCTTATTTTTGCGAGTTGTTCCCCATTCCGCGCGTTACGCCCCGTGTTCCGCCCACTTTCTAGTGTATGCGCCGAGGTTGTGCGCTTTCACTGTGCGCGTCGCGCACGTCTTTCGGGATGTTGCAGTGACGTGTGCGCCATGCACGGGTTTGGCGCACATCCTGAGGAAAACATGCGCAGGGACTTCCATGAATCGCACGCAGTTTTTTTCCGCTTGCGCCTGCTTGCGCCTGCTTGCGCAGGCTTGCGCAAAGATTTTCGGCGCACGTTTGTTCCATGAATCGGCCCCAAAATATCACACTTATTCTCATTCGGGTTCCTCATAATCACAAAGTAGTCACTAGCCAGGGTCCCACAATGGAAAAACATACCATGTTGTATATAGCTTAGAAACCTACTGATAATGAATCAATAATACCTTCAGTGAGGGGTGGGGGGGAGGGGCATTACCGGTTCAATGCTAGCATAAGATTTTCATGCTTGCATAAAACTAATGGATTCTTATGGAATCCACCTGTTTTTAACGCCTGCTAAAAGAAGGCACATTCCAGAGGAATCTATTTTAAATGCCATCCTCAAAGTGCAAAGTGACATTTGTAGGCAGCATTTACATTTTGTTTTACAACACGGAGCATAACAGAAAAGAAAAAAAAGCTTTTCAGCTGTTTTTACTCTTTAATTTTGCCCTCCTTTTTGCAAAAGTTGAAAGTGGCATGCACAGGACCGATCAGCGGGTAAATACTAACACTGGCAGTTCAATGCATGCAATTTACACTTATTATAAAGTGACCCACAACGTTTTTATGAATCTTAAAGTCCGGATTATACATCTGGGAAGGATTACACACATTTAGCACTTTTGCAAAAAAATGAAAATGGAGGAAGCTAATTTCTGTACCAGTTGTGCCACTTCCTGTTTTGCTCACTCCCACATTTCATAAACATGTTTGTACAAGTGCAAAAATGTAGCAAACCTATTTTGAGTTATGTTTGCTACACACAGGAGGTGAACTTACCCCATGGTTGTCCTACGCTGACGATACCCTGCTCATAGATTACAACCCAATAGGACATCAGCGATGCTTCGATGCCCTCTTCGACCCGCAAAGAAATCCCACTTTACTTGGAAACTAGCCCACACCACTTTTTAGAAGTGGTTAATAGATATGCATATTTGGCCTCGCCAATTAAATCCTGCCCGGCGCTGACCTTCTATGGTGGCTATATTTCATCTAAAACCCAAAAGAAGTGGCTGGTCATTAAAAGGTTTGTAGCCAGGAAAGGTGTAAATAATGTGGAGGGACTACTGACCATCCACCGTACCCGTATTATTCCTGGGATACTGTGCGGTTTGGAGGCACTATCTGATCGACACGTGGAGTGGTTGGAAAGAACGAAGGGGAACATGCTGTGGTCTATCTTGGGTTTTCCGAGCACGGTACCAGTTGAGGTGTGAATTAGGACTCCCTTCTATTAGGTCATTGTGGCCTGCACAATGCTGTAGGTTCTTCCTGCAATTATTGTTTTTGAATACTGAGACAAGCCCCCCTTTTGGGGTTGATTCCCCTGAATATCTGAGAAGGGGGTACTAACGTCCTTCTGAAGGAATTGCAAAAATCTGCTGCATTATCGCATTGAGATAATGTAGCTCTTTCTGTGGAAGGAATGCTGGCATTGCCTAATGCTTTGACTCTGTTAACAAAAAGGACCAGAGAATGGGACAGGACGGACAACATATCTAAACTACATGGGAACAAAAGATTCTGTGAACATTGTCTCCAAGGTTTCCTTTTAGTATCCCTGTGTACTTATTTGTCCAAATTGTGTGCTGGGATTCTGAGAAGATTTATTGTTGGCTTACGTTTTAACATGCTCCCTACACTTGAATATACTGGTAGTTGGACCACAATTCTATAGGAGGAAAGACTTTGTCCACTGTGTCATGGCCCAGTTGAAAAAAATCGCCATCTACTAACTTCCTGCCCAAGCTGAAAACCTGGGATATCAAGATTTGGTTGAGCATGATGAATTCATAGAGACTGACCCATTTTGGAGTGAGATTTACGGGACTGAATCTTTGGTCATAACCTCAGCGGCTTTCTATATCTGGCGGGAAGTACTGGCTTTACTTGTAGTTGCACTTTGGTTGGGGAGCGCAGGATTCTTTATGAATTTGATCATTGACTTAACTGATTTGTTTTTTAATTCTTAGATGTAACAATAGCATTGCCACTTTAACTTGCACATAATGTAACTATTTTAAGAGAAAGAGGATGAAGGATGAATTTAAATGATACCCTGGATGATGCAGGCAAACCATTCACATGACCACCGTCCATAGGAGAGAACTCTCAAAGTCAGACTCAACAGCCCACAACAAGGCTTGAACCCTTCTTAAAAGGGCCAATTTCAATGCTAGACTTCAGCTAGCTTGGTGATGTCAGGATGGAAATGTAAGCGGGCGATAGAGATTGAAAGCATTCAAGGCGTGTTGCAGGATGATCGGTGCGTAGTTTAAAAGGATGGCCTCAGGTGCATACCTTCATGTTTTCAGTTGGGTAGAGTATCACCTGGGAAGGACATTTCTATTTGTCTGTCATGTGCCTGCTCTCTATCAGATGAACAGATGAATAAAATTAGCAGCCAGGGGGCCAAAGTGTACCCCTTTTCAAATACATCTTTCATCCAATGTTTCTTTGCCTTTTCCTCTTTACCACCCAAACAGACTTCTAAGCAGGTTCCACCACACACTTGTGCCATTTGACAAAACAGGCATGCCTCTGGGATCCGTGTAAATCAGGGTTGCCCAACTCCAGGCCTTGAGGGCCATAAACATGACAGGTTTTTCAGGATATTCCTCATTAATATTCAGGAGCAAACGTGTGTATATGTTTAGAATCATTGGACGCAAATCGATCTCATGAATATTAATGAGGGGCATCCTGGCAATTCAACCTTGATCCGGCTCTCTGGGCCTGGAGTTGGGCAACCCTGGTGTAAATTATCTAGACTCCTTTGGTAAGGACTCTTCTGAACAGCGAGGCTTCCAGGCTTCGAACCTTTGGTTGTGTTTGTTAGTGGTGTGATGGCCTGCTGCCCATCAGCCAATGACTATCGGGCTGTACGAAAGAGCATTTTATGGTTCCTATTTAATTCTGTTGCCTACCCGGGATGCGCCATTCTGGGCCTAGGCATAGAACAGTGGTACTCAAACCTTTTTATGCTGAGTCCCCCATTGAGTAAAAAGATTGTTGCCGAGCCCCACCTCGAGTAACGATAGCGTTGCCGGGCCCCCCGCAGATGCTATATGTGCTTATATTTTCCATTACATGCAGTCACCATATTCCGTTTTTAAAGAGCCTCGTGCCCCCTCTGTCCACTGTGCCATCCTTCGGGCCCCCTTCGGGGGGGGCATTTCCACATTTTGATCACCACTGGCATATAGATGGGTTCTAAATACTTCTGGCAGTACTTTCCAATGGGCTTTGTCTGTCAGTGAAGACATTACATTATTTTAGAAATGTATATATTAAAAAAAACAAATCTGTACCCTCATGTAAAAACTATAATATTACCACTGCACACACAACAAATGCATATGTATAAAGTGCACTTGTACTTATAACAGAACTATTAAATATTTTCCAGTAAAGTTTGGGACACCTCAAGCAGTCCATTATCATGATTTCTCAGAATAAATTAGATCTTGACCTCCCCCACTTACATCAATTCAATTTAAAAGGACCTTTGTGCCGATGCTCCATTGCATAATTTCTGGTAAAAAGTCGTGACATTTCTTTGGTCATCTTTTCTCAAAACGAAATGCATTTTAACCTCGCCTTTTCCCGCCACTTACAGTTCAGACATTTGAGGGGAACGAACACAACTGCAAATAATCTTCTCTTTCAAAATCTGGGAAACCCCAAAAAGGAGTGTGTCAAAAGAATTGCTGAGAAAAGGGTGAACCAATCATGCCGATAAGATCGCTCTGCTGGGTAAGTGCCCCCTGCTGCAATATGAGTGGGACTTGCAAGTTGCAGATTCAAATCCTGGCTACACCAACTCAGCCTTTCATCATTCCGAAGTCAATAAATGAGAACCAACTTTGGTTGTGTGATAATTGTATGCAAATATGTTCTCTGTACAGTGCTTTGGCGAAAGCGCTATACAAATAACAAATCATTATCATTATAAGGGAAGCCACTTTCTACCATGTGCCATTAATTATACTAAAGTTAATTGTTTGACCTGCAGCATCGTGTAAGTATTCCTTTACCAGGGAGTCAGGGTGAAAGTGAGTCTGCTTCTAAGGGTTTGCCTACCCATAGCTTCTGAAACCACTCACTAGTCTTCGCAACTTTGTTTAAAGCCTTTCTCATGTTCTTGGATCTCTCTTCAACACAAAGGTCATAGTTCAAAAGGCACTGTATGCTGAAGCACATTTCAAAGAATGAATAGTTCTTTATTTATTTAATACACAATCAGTCACACAGGCTTTGTATATACAAATATACAACTCAAACATATGTGCATAGTAGTGATTACAAAGGTTTCTGTACTTTGTCACAATTATTCTGAAACAGGTGGAGTTACATTTAATCACAAAGAAAGATACAACTTCTAATAGATAGTACAAAACACTTAAGATAGTAAAACTCCTAAACATACTTCAATACAAATGATAAAACATATTGGCCCTCATTACGACCCTGGCGGAAATCGCGGTGCTAAATGCACCGCGGAGCACGGCGGAAAGCTGCCGATAGCGCCATGGAGGTTGGCGGATTTTCCGCCCCATGCCGACCTTGGCGGGGCTGTAAATCCCCAATCCCCATTTTACCCTTCCCCATTCCCATTTTTGCCCCATAGGGTATAATGGGAGTGGGGAAGGCGTTAATTGCGCCACCGCAAAATACGGTGGCGTAATTAACATCAAGGTCCCGTAGCGCCATGGATTTCTCCGCCCGGAAAAACCAGGCGGAAAACGTTCCATGGCGCTACGGGAACTCGTAGTAGGGCGGACGGGTCCGCCGCGAATAACGCTGGCGTAAACCCACTCCGCCAGGGTCGTAATGAGGGCCATTGTCAGATAAAAATGTTAAAGATTTCCACTATCTTCCAATAAAATCAAATCAAATATCAAGTTAGTATCACAACCATTTAAAAACATAGCCCAAATGAATGTTAAATCTTCCAGTTCTTTTTTTGTGTTTGACTGTACATGGAAAGTCGGTTAGGTGAGGTTGGTTGTGTTTATGTTATGTCACTATGCTTTTGTACTGCACTTAATCACCACAGTAGCAGATTCAAAGTGCTCATCCTTGTCCGTGGCTGCAGAAAATGGTATGGTGTAACCTCCTTCTTTTCTATTGTTTATCGCACACAATTCCCTTTCTTTTCAGCAACGTTTGTCTCAGGAGGATAGCTCAGGGGCTACGTGCTCACCTTGGAAGCAAGACGACACGCAGCAACACAGGTTCGATCCCCGGGTCCGCGCGCTTAGAAACCTTTGCGTATTAAGCACGTTATAAATAACCAATCATATCATGACAAAAGGCCCTAACACACATACATAAATTGGTATTTGTATTTGTATTCTTTGCGTACATGGTGCTCTGATCAGAAACTCTCAGGGCCTGATTCGCAGAGTGTTTTACTATGGGATTGTGCTATTATAAAACACTTCTGGGAATCAGGCCCATGGATAGTATCAACTAGCGGACTGGCCAGTTCTGAAAGGTGGGACATTACAAAGGGAAATGATCAATGGTTAATGAGTACAAAACCCCTTGCTCGTGGCAGTAAAATTATCAGGAACAAGGGACAAAACAATGACAGAAACATAGGCCCTCATTACAACCTTGGCGGAGGACCATGGTGCTATTAGCACCATGGTCCATGCCGCTAAGGTTACGATTCCGCCATGGTGGATGGCGGAAATACCGCCCCATTCCAAGGTGAGTGGGGCGGCAATTCCCCATTGACCATTTGCCCTTCCCCATTCCCATTTTTGCCCCCATAGGGCATAATGGGAATGGGGAAGGCGCTAATTACGGCACCGTAAATTACGGTGCCCTAATTAGCTCCAAAGTCCCTTTGCGGGTTGGATTTTTAACGCCTGCTAAAAGCAGGCGTTAAACACCAACCCGCAAAGGGACACTTGTAATCAGGCGTTAAGGGTTAACGGCGCCGACGGCGCCGTTAAACCCTTAACGCCTGAGTTGTAATGAGGGCCATAGACGATAGTAGGAACGTATTTACGCTGTTGTGCACCAGTGACATGCTACTCTCACCTGTTGCTGTGCAAAATGCCAGCGTATCATTCTGCGGCTCTGGGTCTTTTCTGTTGGGTCTCCCTATAGCCTTTTGGCTTCCCTGCCCCCTTGGCCTCTATCTCCCTGGAATCTGCTGATCTCTCCTCCTTGCCCCCTCCGATTTCCTGTGTTCAAAGATACTCACCTGGCCCGGGCCCGGTCAGTGTTCCTCCTCCTAATACAGTGTAATTTCTACATCCTGGGAGTTCTTGACAGTGTTACTGGCAGTGCGGTATTTGATGTACGAGCTTCTCCCACCAGCCTATAAATATACTATGGTAGTTACAGGACAACCCATGCATGCATCCACGAAAGGCCACAGAACCTAGAGAGGGTGCAGATACCTAGTTACCCAGAACTTTTATCTGGGCATTTGTTTTCCCCTTAGACAATAGAGCTATATTCCTGCCTAATGAGAGGGTGAAATGAGGGGTTTCCTTATATCTGTGGAGCGAAGGTTAAAGAGAAGCAGACACCAGGCGAATCGAAACCTAACTTCAGAGTTGTCAACGGACAAAAAGGTCAATTTCACTGTAGCATTTGATACATTGTGGGATCTGAACGCCCCCATGGACCTTCCTTGTTTTACCACCAACACGCATGATACTATGTGGCAGTAGGAGTACAATGCTACAAAGACCATGTTGCTTTGATAGGGGACAGATTGAACACCCTCTGGTGCACATTCTATCTCTGCTATTATCTGGAGACATGTTTCCCCACTGCCACTTATGCCCCTTTTTTGTATCCAGTTGGGGTGAAACGGTCATAGTTGTTTCGTACATCACTTTAAGCAATACCACATCTGATCCTATACAATTATGGAACTCCTTACCTACAACCTTGAGAGTGAATCAGTCTTTATTTAGCTTTAGACAAAGTAGTAAAACTTGGCTGCTCACAAAGGACTCGTAATTAACTTAAGCCTGCTCTACTTAGACATGCCTCATTAACACTTTGTTGGCATCTATGTAAATTGCCTCTTGTATATATCTTATGTATCATATTCGTTTTTTTTCTCTTGCAAACAATGTAATAATGTCCTGTAACTATTCTACCCTGTACTTGAACTAATGTAACCTGAAAACGGAAAACAATTACCTGTAACACGCCCAGATACCTCTGGGTATGGAGCGCTATATGAATTAATAAATAAATAAACAAACAATTCTCCTGGAACCAAATGAAGAGTGAAGAGCTTTCTGCTCAGCAGCTCAGGCCAGTGCAGGGGTGGACTGGGAATGGGGAAATTATGCTATTGCCCCAAGGCTGGCTGGGCTGTTGCTCACAGGGCGAGAGCTTCAATATGCAACAAAAATAACTGACAAAGACACACTCTTTCAGAATTCAGGCTCCTTCAAGGGGACCACGTGCTGCCAGGCCTGCTCAGCATCTTTGTAGCAGGCTGAGGTACTCTTCTTGATTTCAGAAATATTGGGGATGTGCCTGTCCCCCCACACATATCACTCCACAGTGAGTGAGTGAGTGAGGGTGAGAAGAGCCTAAGCTGCAGGTGCATGTTCATACCACCCTGTAGCAAAGTATGCATTTACATGACCAGTTCTGGGACCCTGAATAGTAATGTTTGCATCACTGCACTCCATACACCATTGGTCTGTTAATTTCCGCTGCAGTTTATCATGACTCCTACTTGCCAAGGGAGTCAGGATCAAATCTGATAACAGTTTGTCCTCGGCTTCATTCTGTAAGAACTCTTCCCCTATGTCTCGGTGAAGGTCATGGTCAGTGAATTCCTTCTAATAAGAGTTTACCAACAGCCTGATTAGCACCTTGGGATGTTACCATGTGGTGGTAATGGAAATAGATGTTGGATTCTTTGTGGTACTCACTTTTAGGCAC
The DNA here is from genome assembly GCF_040938575.1 of Ambystoma mexicanum. NCBI lineage: Eukaryota > Metazoa > Chordata > Amphibia > Caudata > Ambystomatidae > Ambystoma > Ambystoma mexicanum. The sequence goes on along the minus strand of NC_090932.1, from coordinate 852,657,473 downwards.
AGTTAAAAACAAGAGCAGACAAATTGGACATTAAGCTATTCATTATTTGTAGACTACAAACTAAGGGGGGTCATTCAGAGTTGGGTGGATTTGGTTTATAAAATATTGTTGGATAAAGTTACCACCTCCACTGTGGTATTTCAGAATATCCACCAAATTCAGAGTTTATCACCATTGGAGGTGGTATTTTCTGGAATACCTCCAGAGGCATTTTGCAAATACCACCTTTGCTGGTGATAACATAAAGAGGAGATTTAAAAAAAATCCTGTCATTTTAACATTCCATGTGAAGATGGACATGGTTTATGTACACTACTGTACACAACTACTGAACATTTATATTATGCACACAATGGTCCATTCTGACTCTTTTATGCATTACATGGGTACGTTATTGGGAGGGTTGGCATCAGAGATACCCACTTTTTACAATCTTAACAAGGCCCTTTGTATAAAGAGTTTGGATGGAGCCCAATAGGGTAACATGATTTTCACCACTTGAAATGAGAAGTCACAATAAAGATAAAGGAATGGGACTGGTACACCAATCATGAATATGTTTTAAGATTGAAAACTTTAAATACATTCTCCAGACTGGCCTTTATTTGTATGACCCCTCAGAGCTATTTTGTAAAGTGGCCTTCTCCTTACCATAGAAAAGTCCTACTGTTGTTAAGAATTAATGTATTACTTACCTGGACTGTTCAAGGGCCGTGGCTAGGCATTTTGAAAGACAGCAGATATTGATTGTAGATTATGCAAGGCAACTTACTTGCTTGAAACAAATAGACACATTCTGTCCTGGTGTTTAACATTGGGGAATAAATATATGTTGTGTTTGGGAAAGTTTGTACATAACCATGACCATATAAAAACGGAACATTTGTGTTGTTGATGCCTGCCAGGTACCCACATATCCTTGATTGTAGTTTTTGGCAGCCTATGGAAACTAATAGAGAAGAAGCTAATAGGATTGCAAACAAATGAACTAAAAAACAATGAAAGTAGATTTATTTTATCAATGTATTGCAATGTATTAAATGATGAGATAGAAATGTGGGAAAGATTATGATGGAGATATGCTATGCTTTATTTTTGCTTTTATACAATTTAAGAAATGTATACGTTGAATTTTGATGTGCAATGCTTTGTGCTAAAGATCTGTGCCTGACCTGCATACCACTGCACCTGATTGTGGGACTGGATCAACCCCGTTCTTTTTTTTTTTTTTTTTACCAAGTTATGTGTTCTTGCTTCATGAACATACATTTCAATTAAGACTTGTCTTATATTTTTTCAGGTTGCTTTATTATGTGACTTGGTGCATTGACCGCAGACACACTGTACAGACTAAGGGCCCGATTCATGGAATAACTTCCTGGTTCAAAGTGAGTTTACACTGCTGAAAAGTGACTTTGCACTGCCAACACAAACCCTGATTCATGGAACTGTGCAAATTGTATTTTGCAGTGCAAAGTCTGTGCAAAGTCAGTGCATTGTCAATCTTTCAGTACAAAATGACTTTGCACAGCAAAAATACACCTTGCATGGTTCTATGAATCAGGGTTCTTTTCAGCAGTTCAAAATCACTTTTCAGCAGTGCATATTCTTTGAACCAGGTACATATTCCATGAATCGGGCCCTAAGCCTATAATTATAGTGATTTTTCACCATAATTATGTACAATTGTGTGTACTTTCACATGTTTTCTGATCAGGATAAAGCCTATATAGAGACTTCCCTCTTGTAGATACAATGGTGTTTTGAAAGCCAAATGCATGTACTAGACTAGCCCTTGACTTGCAGAAAGCATTTGGTTGGTTATAATGTTGAAGATGGAATAGAAGAAGATGAAGACTCCTCTGCTCTCTGAATTGGAAACTTTGAAACTAGGAGTGCAGGGCTAAAATCCCCACCTTCTACACTGGATACATTATGTGTTCGGGAGCAAACACTCCATCACTGTGCTTTATTTTCCTTAACTACCTGTACAGTAAGTCTCACTCATATGGGTGCATAATCGGCGTTGTAACTCCATACATGATTATTATTGTAACCATCTATGTAATGTGAACTGGTGGGGAGGCAGGTCACTAAGTGAGGGTCTTCTGTGTTTGGTTTAGGAGGGTAGACATAGTTCCAGGTATGGGTTTTGTGTTGTGGGCTGGGGAGACAGGAACCCAGGTATGGGTCTTTTTTTGTGCCAACTAATGTTTGGCACAGAGAAAGAAGCCAGACTCCTGGTTCGGCTCGGCCCTACCAAAGAATTCTCAGCTTTGCCACATCTTTACAGTGGTCTAAAACTAAACATGTGATGGGATGGCAGGAAATGTAGTCTGCTGTCAAATTGAAAACTGGGACATGGGGAAATGTGGGCTCAAAATACCAGCTTTCCTATTTCACAAATGATATGGCCCTGGTGAAATACTTTTACTATGTTGGGTATGTGGGAGAGTTTCCTGGGGTCAGCATCTCTAGGGAACAACAAACAGAACTGAAATATACGTTGCATAAACGGGAAGTAATGCATATTAAATACTTGAGAATGTGTGGGAGGTTAAAAGGTTGCCATGGAGTTAACTTGTTCTGCAAGTTGGGGCTACTGTATTGCGACCACTGCAGTGCGCCATGGGCCAAAGAATTATACTTGCCCCCCAGGCCAAATGTTACCTGTCCCCTGGGCCAGTGCGCAGTAAGGTAACTGCAAAATCTCGCAAGCCCACTTTCTACAAAACGGCATGACTTTAAGAAGTCTATGGGCCTCATTACACGGATGGCGGTAAGGATTTACCGGTGCCGGTATTTTACCGGCATGAACCATGGTTCTAGTAGCGTCATGGTTCTCCGCCATCCATGTAAGGAGGCCCTATAACCTTTAGCCGCAAGTTATGTCTGGACTTTGAAAGATGTGCCATGTGTAACTTTTCCGTTATAGCTTTTGCGTCCATTCCCTGTTTTTTTTCCTGAGGCCACTGCTCAGCACGGGCCTGTCACATTTTGACAGCGTTGCTCCACATCATAACTAAGCGTGCAGTTCTTAAAAAGTAAAGAAAAGAAACTCGGACATAATGTCCTTTCCTTTGCAGTGTCATGCAATAAATAGAAAAATGCTATGTGGAGTAAAGGCATCAAACAAAAACAGAAAATCAATATAAATGCTGATATACGTGAATCGACAAAAAGCACTGCATTTTCATGAACTCGCTGATAGATTTTTATCTTTGGATTAAATGAAGAAAGACCAGAGAGTAGTTGATCGATCATGTATATCGCATTTAAATAATGCAGAGATTAGTAATCATGATTTTTAATAGAATTATTTATATTTTAGCAGAATCATTATACAGGAGCCATAGTATAGGAACCATTTTCGGCCTTCAACTTACAGTCACTGTCTTTTGCAGTGTCGAGTTTTGTATTACAGTGTTGCCCTGAAGGAACTTTTGTAATCAATTCAAATAAAACCATCTGTTTTTCTTGGGGGCATGTCCTGGGCAGAGTAAGGGTATCCTGATGAGCACAGAACATTTTCCAATTATGGAACAAGTGGGAAGGCTGAACATTTAGACAACCCAGGTGGTGGTCTATAGTTTCACCTCCATGTGTGGGGTCTTGAGTGTTGGGCAGGATGGTCTCAAGTACCCCTCTCTCTTTTAAAGGGTAACTGAATGGTTTCTTCCGATGACCCTGTTGCAACCTTATGCAGGGGGTACCAGGGGCAACATATCCTATCTGCTCTTCTGATGGGAATTGCCCACCCTTAAATATAACTCATGATTCCCCCGCACAAGGCTCAGTCGATTCTAGGTCGGATCCCACCCTTTTAGTGGTCTTTAGCACCCACTTGGAACATACGAAGGGCACATGCATACCAGTGGCAGCCGCTGAATTGTTAAGTGAAGGGTTATGGATCGTTTTCCCGAATTGCACAAACCAAGAGTTTTATGCAAATAAGCCCAAACCATTTAAGATAATTTCTCCTCACAAGAACCTGAGCTAAATGCATCCAATTTACATTTGGTTTCTGTTGGGGGACACTTGAAAAATACCAAGAGATGCCAACTCGTCAATAATAAATAAGAGTGTTTTGTTATTTTATATTATTCGGATGTGTAGAATACATCACTGTTATTTGCAATAACCTCCAGGTGCTCCGTAGATCTTATAGATATTGGGAAGAATTAAGTTAGTGGGGAGAGAGGGAAAAGGTTAGCTAGATTTGCAGTTGTGTTGCATGCAGAATAGAACTCCTCTGAGCTCTGCGTGGAGGTATGTTTGTGGGTGTTCCAGAAGTGAAAAACTTGATCCTAAGAATCCTTGCCCAGGGCTCTGGTAGATAGGTTAGTTGTAGAGGTGCAGTGCCCTACTCTTGGAAAGAACATTGAACTGGTGTATGTGGGTGCATTTGTTAGTGTGTGTATAGTGTGTGTGATCATAGAAGTTAAGAATATTAGTTTTGCATACTTAGCAGAAATCTTAGGGAGACTCCAGAGAGTGGAACAGTAGCAAAGTACACATTTTGTGTGGACCCCTGGGTGCAATCACACTATAATGCAAAATAGAGTGTGAAACCCACATAGGAAACCAGGAAGTAAGTCATACTATAGTTCGAGCGCAACACCAGGCACTGAAATATATGTGGGACATGAGGAAGTAAAGGGCCATTAATAGTACAAAGGATACATGGTGTTATCCTGCATGTACAGTGATCTTGTACTGTGAGGATTCCCTTTAGCAGGGATTCCAAGAGTCCAGCCGTGATGTCAGAGAAAAGCATTCCTCCTTTGCACTTTCTGACGTAGCACGTGGTTTCAAGCAATAGAGTTCAGCATTCTCTGTGGTTGTGGGATGGTCTTTCCGTGGATGAATTCGTCTCTACGCCCTTGAGGAGCTGTTTCGGGCATGCAAAGCGCTTTGAACTAGATTGTTTTTCTGACTGGTATGGTAGCCTGTGAGGTGCTGCGTTCCCTCCTGTGAAGTTGTAATGATAGTCTTGGTGCTGTGTTGTAGATGTGTTGAAGTTTCTTAGTAACGTTTTTATGTCTTTTTTCACGTCTTTTACATGTGAACAGGAATCTTTAACACCAAGGAATAAGAACATATTAGGTTTATGTCTCTGAAACAATGTACAGATATATTTGATTTAATATCGAAAAAGTTATGCAATGCGTTGCTTGAAGATTTCCCACAGAAACCGATGAGTGCAAAACATGTGTTGACAGAGGCAAAACATGTTTAATTGACTGTTAAAAGGCAAAGGTGAGCCATGTTTATTTGATTGGTTGGGGGCAAATCAATGAATAATATTTATTTGATTATTTATTTAGAATTTTGTTCAGTGCTGGTCCCCACCCCGAGGGTCTCGGAGCACCTTACAAGGTCCAAATCGTCAGAAGGCCAGAGATGAAATAGAACTTGCAACATTTTTCAGGACAGGATAAGAAGGAAGGATAGCGGCAATGGCAGGGGAGGTGGTGAGGCTGGATTTGGAGTGGGGAAAGGGGTATGTTTTGAGGTTTTTTTTGGAAAGTGGTGATGGAGTGCGTGTTGCGGAAGTGGAATGGTATTGTGATCCTGGCTCTGGGTACCCACTGGGTGAATGCTTGTTTTTGTGTGCATGCAAGTTTTCAGAGTAGAATGCATAGGAGATGTTGGCTAGCTTGTCTGTAATTTCTGTGGGTAATGTGTTTCAGTTTGTGGTTCATGTAAGATAGGGTTTTGAGGTGGATAGCTTTGTATATAATTATAATTGTTTTTTAAATAATTGATCTTTTATAACTGCTTAACACCAGCGAGTGGACGGCATCGGGATTCAAATCTGTGTTGTACTGCGTTGTCTTGCTTCCAAGACAAACATGTTGGCCCTGAGCTATCCTTCCTCCACATATAATGAAAAGCCCTTTTGAAAGTAATTATTGGGGGTATGTGGAGTCAGTCGAGCTGAGAAAGAGTTGGGGGTGATGGGTCAGTGTTTTGGTAGGTGCAGGATGAGTCTTACTCCTGCATTCTGTATTGCCTGCAGACGGCAAGCAAGGATTCTGTTGGGGATTTCTATCAGGAGAGCATTCTTGTAGTCTAACTTGGACATAACTAGTGCTCGGACTGCACTGCAGAAGTTGTGAGGGGGAAGGACATGTAGTTGTAGGTTGCCTTAAGGTGAGGGATGTTGGTAAAGTCTAGGGATTTGACAGGTGTGGAGATATGTGTGGGTTGTTTGTGGTGAGTTCTTTGATCCAGGGTGCAAGGTCAGGTTTGTGTCTGGGGTGGCAGATGAGAAGGTATTCTGTTTTGGAAGGGTTGAGTCTGAAGAAGTGGGTGACAATACAGGTGGTGATGGTGAAGAGACAGCTTTTGAGGGTAGGGATGTGTGAAGGGGATTAGATTGGGAAATACATGTGTGTGTCATCTGCAATTTGACGGAAAGTTGTTGAGTTTGCTGAGAGTTTGAGGAGTACAAGGAGGAATGTGTGTACTGTGTGTCATTGTGTATGTGAAGTGTTGTGATGTCGGTGCTCTGCGTGTCATTGAAGCCAGATTGGAAGGGGTTGAGGAGATTGTTTGAGGTGATGGTGTTGTTGTAGTTTTCTGGTGATGAAGGGTTCCATGTTTCTGGTAAACTATGGCAGGATAGTGATGGGTTTGTAGTTTCATGGGCTGTGGGGTTTATTCACTAGGGGTGAGATTTGTCCTGTTTTGAGTGCAGAGGGACTTGCACCATGTGTGAGACAGATGTTGATGATGTTGCTGATGTTGAACCAATATGCAGCAATGGTGTTGATGCAGTTGGATGTGGCTTGGGGTGGGTAGGCGTCATCCAGGATGTGTGCTGGTTTTGTCTGTGCTGTGAGGGTGATGAGGGTGTAATGGTCAATGGGGGGAATGTGGGCCAGTCGCCCATGAGTTGGCAGGGTTGGGAGTAGGGGGTCGGAGTGGGACTGTAGATGGAAGGGCTTCTTTGATTTGCATTTTAGAATGGAAGTAGTCCATGAGGGAGTTGCATACGTGGGAGAATTGTAGTGTGGAAGGTGTGGGTGATGGTATGCGGAGTAACTCGAGGATGCTGGATCTCTGTGTGATTGGTGGTGGATTTTAGTTCTTGGAGGTAGTGTGCTCCTTCGCATTGCACATGGCCATCTTGCATTTGTCCTTCAAAACATGGTTCAGCTTATCAATGACTGCACTTTTTAAGATTGCACTATATCATCCATCAACCACGACTATTCAGTCTGTTGTAAAAAAAAAAAGTCCTGGACCTATACAAATCATGAACTAAGTGCCCCTGAAAATGTAATAAATTACATCAATCATGAACATTAAATAGTTAAAAAATGGCAGCCTTCAGCGAGTGGTCTCTGTTCTAAAACCAACTGAGACTGCTCGCTGAAGACTGCAATTAGAATTGAAGTTAACACTTCCAGATGTATGGAATATTAAAGCTCCTTAAAAAGTTTGATTGGCCATGAGAAAGCACCATAATGTTTATGTTTATGTCTATTAGGTTTATGTAGCGCTGTAATCCAAAGCGCTTATAATGTACGAACACGTCTTGCAGAGACTAGTATGAAAGCAATCTGATAACAGATGAAGCGCCCTGATGAAGATTCCCAAGAATAATAGAAGGGCATGAAACACGCATGCAGGAACTTTGTAGATGTAGCATTGTCAATCATTGAGTTAATTGTAATCAATTTAGACACGTCCATATTTTGTAATTGTTTAATGCTAATTATTGATGTTATTTATTAATGTGCTGGGTACTTGGTTCATGATTATGTAGGCAGAGCACTTCACTGTTTCCAAACATCTCTTCTGTCACCCCGAATTTGTACAAATTGGTATATGTTCCGATAAGTATATAAGTAATCCTTTCAATGATGGTGAGCAATGAATCATCAAACACATTTATAAATAATTTTACATCAGACTGCATAGTCGGGGTTGATGGATCGTCTTGTATGTGTTGCTGCAGTGTTTGAGTGATGTGCTGTTGGTGGGAAATGGGTTCTTTCAAGGCACCTGGCTTCCAGTTTGATGGAGAGGAGTAACTGGTTTGTAATTTGTGTTTTGTGAGTGGCTATTTTGGTGAGTGCCTTGGGGATGGCATTGTTATAATTGTTGTGGGGGGATTTGTCTGATGCGAGAAGGGCATCTGATAGGATGTGCTAGGGCTGTGGCTGTTATGTGTCTCAATTGCCTGGTTGGGGTTGTGGGGCGGTGTTGTTTTGCAGAGTGAATGGGAAGGGAATAACAAAGCAGTCAGACCACACCACCCACATTCGATTATGCACAGATATTTTATTTTGAAAGACATCAGAATGTCCAGAGTGTTGCGATAATGTGAGTTGAGTAGGTGATCTTTTGAGTGAGGTCATAAGGAGTCATTTGGGTGAGAATACTGTTTAGTAATCGCTTGCAGTCTTGATGGGAACTACCTGGGTTAAAATAGCCACGGTGTGTTGGTGCAGGGGGAGCTGTGATTGTCGGTAGTGAAGGCAGAGCAATAAGTGTAGAATTTGGTATTTTGAGTTGGATGGTGGTATGTGAGGTGTATGAAGTTGGGGTTTGGGGGAGCAGATGCGAGAGAGAGAGCTTCAAACCATTGGTACAGTGGGTGGGGTTATTAAGTATAAGTGAGTTTTTGTTAATTATGGCAATGATGCCACATGTTTTGTGTGAGCGATCCCTGTGGTGGATGAGATAGTGTGGGGAAACATGTCAGGATTGATATGTGCGTGGTGGGGTTCGAGCTATGTCTCTGGAGTATGGCTGTGGAGTGTGCGCTAATAAGGTCATTGATTTTGTGTACCACCGCACACAAATGTATCAACCTGTCTGCACCCTCATACCTGTCTGATACGCTTGCCAGATCTCACTCCACCAGACCAACTAGGCAATGCCACACCAACCAACTTAGGGTCCCACGCATCAAATGAGCTAGAGCAGGTGGAATAAGTTTCCCCTACATTGCCCCTAAGCTATGGAACGCACTACCTAGAACGCTCAGAGCAGAAACCCCTCTCACTGCCTTCCGAAAAAAATTGAAAATCACCTTGTTTAACTAATTCCTCTTCCTTTGTGTCGTTTACTCTTTTCTCCTCCTCTCATGTAGATACTACTCTTCTCTTGCAACTAAGTAATGACTTCACTGTATGTACAACAAGTCATTTTCATATCTGTAACAAGCGCCACGATGCCCTCTGGGCTGCCTGTGCGTTCAACAAATGCAAATAAATAAATAGATGCAGAGTGGTAGTTGAGTAGAATGCAGGTGTGCATAATTAGTTGTTTCAGTGGTGTGCTTTGCTGATGATTGATTTGAATGTTGTTTGTTGGTGGGTGCTTTGTTTGAATCATGTTTGTGGCACCAAGTGGCGAACAGGGGGCAAAGAATGATATTGCGAAAGGCATACACTCCGACCCTTAGCTCTATCCCCCCTTTGCAAGGATGCTGAGGTGATTTGATGCCAGTAACTGAATTACCTCCTAAAAACAAACAGGGCTGGGCCCAATGATCATTCATGTGTGGAGCAGGTACTATAGGGCCTTCTTAGATATATAACAAAATAAAGTGTAAACCCCTTAACCACTTCAGTTGCTAGAGCCAAGAACAATTTTTAAACAAAAGAGATTAATATTGTATTCCACTATATCTGTGAAAAAGCATTATTGTATTTGATTGTATTGTAGTTGTCAATTACATAGCGGCTTTTACCATTATTATAGTCTCCATGCGATAGTGGTGGGAATGCCATCGGGGAGCGAAGTGCAGAGTGCTGGAGATCACGAAGTAGGATTATAGTGCATGTGTGCATTTAGCCATGATAAGGCTGGCCAGGCTCCGGAAGAAAGCAATCCCAGAGATCAGATCTGTGGCTGGGTGTTGAGAAGGGTCAGGAGATGGAGTGAGTGCTAGAGACTCCTATGTGTCCAGCTGTCCTGCATTTTTCATTGGTCTTTGCTGCATACTGATGTCAGAGGTGTTGAGGTGTTGTCTGGTGTAAGTAGGCAGAACAATTATGTGACCAGCGAGACAAATGTATTGTAGTCATTGCTGTACTCTGATGTGTGCGGGTAGCCATGCCTGCGGCCAATGTCCACCGGAGTGGTGCATGTCCATGTACTTAGAACCTCGGATGGAGATTTGTTGTATGTGCACCCGATGAGGTAGTATCATCATCAGTAGTTTCTTGTGGCTGCGACACATGGTTGGCAACAGGCTATGCTTCACAAATTCCCACTAGTAGCACACAGGTTATACTTTCAAGTCGTTCGCGGTGGAGATCATGCTGAAATCTTCACAGATAGTGTGAGCACATTAAACCTTCACAATTTTTACCGTAAGCACGAGAGGCCAACCCTATAGTTCATTCAAGCGCCTCACGTCCTTCCAGTGCAATTCAGGGCAATTCCTGATTGCATTCTGGAGCAATACAGGAGAAAGCCCCACCTACCCTTCTGACGCGAGACATGTCCATGGCACACAATTCCTCCCGGTACAATGCCTTGCCAGACATCACAAACTATCCAAGTTTGGCGATACTGTAGTTCTATCTTAACTTTGATTGCGATTTGTTTGCTTTCTTTATACATGACAGGTGCAGTGACTAATCAATCTAATTAAGTTAAAAACAGTACACAGTTTGTTCAAGATTTCATCCATGTGCTTAGCATAAAATAAACATGACATGTACAAGAAAACATAATTACAAAACATGAACAGAGTAACATTGCACAAATCACATCAACCCTGTGTGAGCACCATCACCAAATACCTACATGGACATATACAGTACAGACAACTTTGAGGCAAAAATAAATGCTTCCAGTTGTAATCTACACAGTAGTCCTGGGGGTGAGTCCTAACTATACAGGTCCAGCCTGGACCAATTACATGCAACAGAGTGACTCTATGTGTTAGGTGTTATATTAGTTCACCACAATTCATTATGTGCACATCATTATGACTCTTGTAATGTTCATAGTACGAAATGCCAACTTATGTTTCAGCTGTAATGTAGTTCGAAGACACAGCCTTCTTCAGGGCAGATCAGATTGTTTTGGTGTAGTGTAGTGTGGAGAGTCAATCTGTAACCAAAGTACAGATGGAGTAATGAATATAGAATAGAATAGGTCATTGTGTGCTGCAAAACCTATGACAAGTATTTAACCAGAATTACCATATTAGGCAATCTCATCAATTAAAAAATGGATCTCATCAATTCAGAAAGAATGTTAGCATTGTGCCTGCGCTGCTGGCAGGGAATTCCTCACCAACAAAGGACGGTGTGCTCCCAAGCATCTGAGAAAATGCACATTGTGTGTTTCACCTAAGGTGCATAAAATGACTGCATCATTGTGGCTTTGAATTTGAGGAATTTGTCTTACCATGAAAACCGGAAAGGCTTGAGTAGGCAGATCTGCTGTGTTATGCTTGCAGATACAAGTAAGGACCTATATGGATACATAAACAAAGGGATGTGTGTATCAAAGCTTTGCATACCAACAGTACATTCAGTATGCACATAACCCGGGTGGTAACCATATTAGTGCCACTGCCCATCTACTTACCTCTGTGTAATGGTAAGAGCACCCACAAAGGGTTCCTGGATATTGCTCCACCTAGGGTAACCTCTGACTGTTCTCCAGGCTGTCATCCGGCATATTTTTAAAAAGTCTCTCATCTATCACTTCATTACCGCGCTACCGCTTACCCAGATCCAAACGCGCTGGCCATGTTGGAATGGTGAAGTATCAGCAATATAGCACTCGTATCCATATTAGGGGCTAGATACATCTGTAGTTCAATGTAGCAACATGGGCCAATGGACCCCTTCTTTCCAACATGCTATGTCAGTGGATAGCCTGTGAATCCACTTTTGCTCCAGTTTAAAAAGTCTGTTAGACATTGAGAACATATGTCTATCCGTTTGTAAACAATTAATCACCCACCATGCCAGGTCAAGTTCAGTGTGTGGTGGCTGTATTATCTTGTTCCTGATTTTAGAGCGATGCCCGGATATTCTAGTGACAATCAGTCTGGTGGTCATGCTGATGTATATCATGTTAAAGGGGCAAAGTATGACATATATATATATAATTTTTGGAGTTACGATTTGTGAAGGATCTAAGTTGCCAACCGAATTAATGCTTTTTGCTCATATTGCTGAACTGTTACTCTGAGGCCGATTCATGGAATAATTAGCGCGGCGCAAGTGGCCAAAAACGTGCGAATCGCAGTGGAATAGCGAAAATCGCAGTGCAAGTGCGAAAATTGCACGAAAAGCAGCGCACATCGATTCATGGAAGGCCGTGCGCGAGAAAACCATCGGATGTGCGATAAAAAAGTGCGCGGCGCACGTTGGCGCACAGGCCATCTAACTGCGTGCGCCAGGTAACAGCGAAAATCGCACAGGCCACAGCGAAAATCGCACATAGCGCGGCGCACGCAACAAAAGTAGGCGGAACACGGGGTGTAACACTCGGAATGGGGAACAACTTGCCAAAATGTGGGCGTCACGGGGGAAGTACAGGGCACAAGTGCGTGGAACGCCCACACGCTCGCCTACAACACGTATTCATGGAATAGAATAGGGCAAAAAAGCGCACGCTCAAACCAGCGCACAGGCACAAACACGACCGCCACAAGAAAGCAGGCGGTAGCGTCTCTGCGCCTGTAAGAAATGTGCGCCAAAAGGTGCGCCAACAAATAGCACCTATATACTGCCATGATGAATGTCCTATACTGTGGCCCTCCAGGACAAATGACGTGCAAAGGGGTACCCAAAAACACGGACACCCGCTGACAAAAAATACGTGTGCGTGTATACCGGGGTGCGCGGGAAGTCTCACACGCGATTTGGCCGTGTACGTGGATTTCAGGGGTGCGCGGGAATTTCCACACGCGATTTGGCCGGGTACGTGGATTTCAGGGGTGCGCGGGAAGTTCCACACGCGATTTGGCCGGGTACGTGGATTTCAGGGGTGCGCGGGAAGTTCCACATGCGATTTGGCCGGGTACGTGGATTTCAGGGGTGCACGGGAAGTTCCACACGCGATTTGTCAGGGTACGTGAATTCCATGGGTTTGCGGGAAGTTCCACACGCGATTTGTCAGGGTACGCGGATTACAGGGGTGCGCGGGAAGTTCCACACGCGATTTGGCCGTGTACGTGGATTACAGGGGTGCGCGGGAAGTTCCACACGCGATTTGGCCGTGTACGTGGATTTCAGGGGTGCGCGGGAAGTTCCACACGTGATTTGGCCGTGTACGTGGATTACAAGGGTGCACGGGAAGTTCCACACGCGATTTGGCTGGGCACGTGTATGACAGGGGTACGCGGGAAAATCTACACGCAATTTGGCTGTGTGCTCCCAGGTATTCCCTGTACACCCTCCACGGCCCCTGCAGGCAGCACACACCACAGGGGACTACCCTGCACACCTGCTCATGTCACCCAGCACCCCCACCCCCCAGCCACCAGGGGCAGCCTCCACCAGGCCCCCACTCATGTCACCCACCACCCCCACCCCCCAGCAACCATGGGCAGCCCCCACCAGGCTCCCACCCATGTCTCCCACCACCCCCACCCCCCAGCCACCATGGGCAGCCCCCACCAGGCCCCCACTCATGTCTCCCACCACCCCCACCCCCCAGCAATGTGGGGCAGCCTCCACCAGGCCACCACTCATGTCTCCCACCACCCCCACCCACCAGGGGCAGCCTCCACCAGGACCCCACCCATGTCCCCTATCACCACCCCCCAGCAGTGCAGGGGCAGCCTCCACCAGGCCCCCACTCATATCTCCCACCACCCCCACCCCCCAGCAGGGCAGGGGCACCCTCCACCAGGCCCCCACTCATGTCTCCCACCACCCCCACCCCCCAGCAGAGCAGGGGCACCCTCCACCAGGCCCCCACTCATGTCTCCCACCACCCCCACCCCCCAGGCACCAGGGGCAGCCTCCACCAGGCCCCCACTCATGTCTCCCACCACCCCCACCCCCCAGGGGCAGCCTCCACCGGGCCCCCACTCATGTCTCCCACCACCCCCACCCCCCAGCCACCAGGGGCACCCACCACCAGGCCCCCACCCATGTCTCCCACCACCCCCACCCCCCAGCAGTGCAGAGGCACCCTTCACCAGGCCCCCACTCATGTCTCCCACCACCCCCACCCCCCAGCAGTGCAGGGGCAGCCTCCACCAGGCCCCCACCCATGTCCCCTATCACCCCCACCCCCCAGCAGTGCAGGGGCACCCTCCACCAGGCCCCCACTCATGTCTCCCACCACCCCCACCCCCCAGCCACCATGGGCAGCCCCCACCAGGCTCCCACCCATGTCTCCCACCACCCCCACCCCCCAGCCCCCATGGGCAGCCCCCACCACGCCCCCACTCATGTCTCCCACCACCCCCACCCCCCAGCAGTGCAGGGGCACCCTCCAACAGGCCCCCCTCATGTCTCCCACCACCCCCACCCCCCAGCAGTGCAGGGGCAGCCTCCACCAGGCCCCCACCCATGTCCCCTATCACCCCCACCCCTCAGCAGTGCAAGGGCACCCTCCACCAGGCCCCCACTCATGTCTCCCACCACCCCCACCCCCCAGCAGTGCAGGGGCAGCCTCCACCAGGCCCCCACTCATGTCTCCCACCACCCCCACCCCCCAGCCAGCAGGGGCACCCTCCACCAGGCCCCCACTCATGTCTCCCACCACCCCCACCCCCCAGCCACCAGGGGCAGCCTCCACCAGGCCCCCACCCATGCCCCCTATCACCACCACCCCCCAGCAGTGCAGAGGCACCCTCCACCAGGCCCCCACTCATGTCTCCCACCACCCCCACCCCCCAACAGTGCAGGGGCACCCTCCACCAGGCCCCCACTCATGTCTCCCACCACCCCCACCTCCCAGCAGTGAAGGGCCACCCTCCACCAGGCCCCCACTCATGTCTCCCACCACCCCCACCCCCCAGCCACCAGGGGCAGCCTCCACCAGGCCCCCACCCATGTCCCCTATCACCACCACCCCCCAGCAGTGCAGGGGCACCCTCCACCAGGCCCCCACTCATGTCTCCCACCACCCCCACCCCCCAGCAGTGCAGGGGCACCCTCCGCCAGGCCCCCACTCATGTCTCCCACCACCCCCAGCCCCCAGCAGTGCAGGGCCACCCTCCACCAGGCCCTCACTCATGTCTCCCACCACCCCCACCCCCCGGCCACCAGGGGCAGCCTCCACCAGGCCCCCACTCATGTCTCCCACCACCCCCACCCACCAGCAGTGCAGGGGCACCCTCCACCAGGCCCCCACTCATGTCTCCCACCACCCCACCCCCCAGCCACCAGGGGCAGCCTCCACCAGGCCCCCACTCATGTCTCCCACCACCCCCACCCCCCAGCCACCATGGGCACCCTCCACCAGGCCCCCACTCATGTCTCCCACCACCCCCACCCCCCAGCCACCAGGGGCAGCCTCCGCCAGGCCCCCACTCATGTCTCCCACCACCCCCACCCCCCAGCCACCAGGGGCAGCCTCCACCAGGCCCCCACTCATGTCTCCCACCACCCCCACCCCCCAGCCACCAGGGGCACCCACCACCAGGCCCCCACCCATGTCTCCCACCACCCCCACCCCCAGCAGTGCAGGGGCACCCTCCACCAGGCCCCCACTCATGTCTCCCACCACCCCCACCCCCCAGCAGTGCAGGGGCAGCCTCCACCAGGGCCCCACCCATGTCCCCTATCACCCCCACCCCCCAGCAGTGCAGGGGCACCCTCCACCAGGCCCCCACTCATGTCTCCCACCACCCCCACCCCCCAGCAGTGCAGGGGCACCCTCCACCAGGCCCCCACTCATGTCTCCCACTCATGTCTCCCACCCCCCCCAACCCCCCAGCATCCAGGGGCAGCCTCCACCAGGCCCCCACTCATGTCCCCTATCACCCCCACCCCCCAGCAGTGCAGGGGCAGCCTCCACCAGGCCCCCACTCATGTCTCCCACCACCCCCACCCCCCAGCCACCAGGGGCACCCTCCACCAGGCCCCCACTCATGTCTCCCACCACCCCCACACCCCAGCAGTGCAGGGGCAGCCTCCACCAGGCCCCCACCCATGTCCCCTATCACCACCACCCCCCAGCAGTGCAGGGCCACACTCCACCAGGCCCCCACTCATGTCTCCCACCACCCCGACCCCCCAGCCAGCAGGGGCACCCTCCACCAGGCCCCCACTCATGTCTCCCACCACCCCTACCCCCAGCAGTGCAGGGGCAGCCTCCACCAGGCCCCCACCCATGTCCCCTATCACCCCCACCCCCCAGCAGTGCAGGGGCAGCCTCCACCAGGCCCCCACCCATGTCCCCTATCACCACCACCCCCCAGCAGTGCAGGGGCACCCTCCACCAGGCCCCCACTCATGTCTCCCACCACCCCCACCCCCCAGCAGTGCAGGGGCACCCTCCACCAGGCCCCCACTCATGTCTCCCACCACCCCCACCCCCCAGCCAGCAGGGGCAGCCTCCACCAGGCCCCCACTCATGTCTCCCACCACCCCCACCCCCCAGCCACCAGGGGCAGCCTCCACCAGGCCCCCACTCATGTCTCCCACCACCCCCACCCCCCAGCCACCAGGGGCAGCCTCCACCAGGCCCCCACTCATGTCTCCCACCACCCCCACCCCCCAGCCACCAGGGGCAGCCTCCACCAGGCCCCCACTCATGTCTCCCACCACCCCCATCCCCCAGCAACCATGGGCAGCCCCCACCAGGCTCCCACCCATGTCTCCCACCACCCTCACCCCCCAGCCACCATGGGCAGCCCCCACCAGGCCCCCACTCATGTCTCCCACCCCCCCCCACCCCCCAGCAGTGTGGGGCAGCCTCCACCAGGCCACCACTCATGTCTCCCACCACCCCACCCCCCACCCACCAGGGGCAGCCTCCACCAGGCCCCCACCCATGTCCCCTATCACCCCCCCCAGCAGTGCAGGGGCAGCCTCCACCAGGCCCCCACTCATGTCTCCCACCACCCCCACCCCCCAGCAGTGCAGGGGCACCCTCCACCAGGCCCCCACTCATGTCTCCCACCACCCCCACCCCCCAGCAGTGCAGGGGCACCCTCCACCAGGCCCCCACTCATGTCTCCCACCACCCCCACCCCCCAGCCACCAGGGGCCCCCTCCACCAGGCCCCCACTCATGTCTCCCACCACCCCCACCCCCCAGCAGTGCAGGGGCAGCCTCCACCAGGCCCCCACCCATGTCCCCTATCACCCCCACCCCCCAGCAGTGCAGGGGCACCCTCCACCAGGCCCCCACTCATGTCTCCCACCACCCCCTCCCCCCAGCCACCAGGGGCAGCCTCCACCAGGCCCCCACTCATGTCTCCCACCACCCCACCCCCCAGCCACCAGGGGCAGCCTCCACCAGGCCCCCACTCATGTCTCCCACCACCCCCACCCCCCAGCCACCAGGGGCACCCACCACCAGGCCCCCACCCATGTCTCCCACCACCCCCACCCCCCAGCACTGCAGGGGCACCCTCCACCAGGCCCCCACTCATGTCTCCCACTCATGTCTCCCACCCCCCCAACCCCCCAGCATCCAGGGGCAGCCTCCACCAGGCCCCCACTCATGTCCCCTATCACCCCCACCCCCCAGCAGTGCAGGGGCAGCCTCCACCAGGCCCCCACCCATGTCTCCCACCACCCCCACCCCCCAGCCACCAGGGGCACCCTCCACCAGGCCCCCACTCATGTCTCCCACCACCCCCACACCCCAGCAGTGCAGGGGCAGCCTCCACCAGGCCCCCACCCATGTCCCCTATCACCACCACCCCCCAGCAGTGCAGGGCCACACTCCACCAGGCCCCCACTCATGTCTCCCACCACCCCGACCCCCCAGCCAGCAGGGGCACCCTCCACCAGGCCCCCACTCATGTCTCCCACCACCCCTACCCCCCAGCAGTGCAGAGGCAGCCTCCACCAGGCCCCCACCCATGTCCCCTATCACCCCCACCCCCCAGCAGTGCAGGGGCAGCCTCCACCAGGCCCCCACCCATGTCCCCTATCACCACCACCCCCCAGCAGTGCAGGGGCACCCTCCACCAGGCCCCCACTCATGTCTCCCACCACCCCCACCCCCCAGCCAGCAGGGGCACCCTCCACCAGGCCCCCACTCATGTCTCCCACCACCCCCACCCCCCAGCCAGCAGGGGCAGCCTCCACCAGGCCCCCACTCATGTCTCCCACCACCCCCACCCCCCAGCCACCAGGGGCAGCCTCCACCAGGCCCCCACTCATGTCTCCCACCACCCCCACCCCCCAGCCACCAGGGGCAGCCTCCACCAGGCCCCCACTCATGTCTCCCACCACCCCCACCCCCCACCCACCAGGGGCAGCCTCCACCAGGCCCCCACTCATGTCTCCCACCACCCCCATCCCCCAGCAACCATGGGCAGCCCCCACCAGGCTCCCACCCATGTCTCCCACCACCCTCACCCCCCAGCCACCATGGGCAGCCCCCACCAGGCCCCCACTCATGTCTCCCACCACCCCACCCCCCACCCACCAGGGGCAGCCTCCACCAGGCCCCCACCCATGTCCCCTATCACCCCCCCCAGCAGTGCAGGGGCAGCCTCCACCAGGCCCCCACTCATGTCTCCCACCACCCCCACCCCCCAGCAGTGCAGGGGCACCCTCCACCAGGCCCCCACTCATGTCTCCCACCACCCCACCCCCCACCCACCAGGGGCAGCCTCCACCAGGCCCCCACCCATGTCCCCTATCACCCCCCCCAGCAGTGCAGGGGCAGCCTCCACCAGGCCCCCACTCATGTCTCCCACCACCCCCACCCCCCAGCAGTGCAGGGGCACCCTCCACCAGGCCCCCACTCATGTCTCCCACCACCCCCACCCCCCAGCAGTGCAGGGGCACCCTCCACCAGGCCCCCACTCATGTCTCCCACCACCCCCACCCCCCAGCCACCAGGGGCCCCCTCCACCAGGCCCCCACTCATGTCTCCCACCACCCCCACCCCCCAGCAGTGCAGGGGCAGCCTCCACCAGGCCCCCACCCATGTCCCCTATCACCCCCACCACCCAGCAGTGCAGGGGCACCCTCCACCAGGCCCCCACTCATGTCTCCCACAACCCCCGCCCCCCAGCCACCAGGGGCAGCCTCCACCAGGCCCCCACTCATGTCTCCCACCACCCCACCCCCCAGCCACCAGGGGCAGCCTCCACCAGGCCCCCACTCATGTCTCCCACCACCCCCACCCCCCAGCCACCAGGGGCACCCACCACCAGGCCCCCACTCATGTCTCCCACCATCCCCACCCCCCAGCAGTGCATGGGGCAGCCTCCACCAGGCCCCCATCCATGTCCCCTATCACCCCCACCCCCCAGCAGTGCAGGGGCCCCCTCCACCAGGCCCCCACTCATGTCTCCCACCACCCCCACCCCCCAGCAGTGCAGGGGCAGCCTCCACCAGGCCCCCACCCATGTCCCCTATCACCCCCACCCCCCAGCAGTGCAGGGGCACCCTCCACCAGGCCCCCACTCATGTCTCCCACCACCCCCTCCCCCCAGCCACCAGGGGCAGCCTCCACCAGGCCCCCACTCATGTCTCCCACCACCCCACCCCCCAGCCACCAGGAGCAGCCTCCACCAGGCCCCCACTCATGTCTCCCACCACCCCCACCCCCCAGCCACCAGGGGCACCCACCACCAGGCCCCCACTCATGTCTCCCAACATCCCCACCCCCCAGCAGTGCATGGGGCAGCCTCCACCAGGCCCCCATCCATGTCCCCTATCACCCCCACCCCCCAGCAGTGCAGGGGCACCCTCCAGCAGGCCCCCACTCATGTCTCCCACCACCCTCACCCCCCAGCCACCAGGGGCAGCCTCCACCAGGCCCCCACTCATGTCTCCCACCACCCCCACACCCCAGCCACCAGGGGCAGCCTCCACCAGGCCCCCACTCATGTCTCCCACCACCCCCACCCCCCAGCCACCAGGGGCAGCCTCCACCAGGCCCCCACTCATGTCTCCCACCACCCCCACACCCCAGCCACCAGGGGCAGCCTCCACCAGGCCCCCACTCATGTCTCCCACCACCCCCACCCCCCAGCCACCAGGGGCAGCCTCCACCAGGCCCCCACTCATGTCTCCCACCACCCCCACCCCCCAGCAACCATGGGCAGCCCCCACCAGGCTCCCACCCATGTCTCCCACCACCCCCATCCCCCAGCCACCATGGGCAGCCCCCACCGGGCCCCACTCATGTCTCCCACCACCCCCACCCCCCAGCAGTGTGGGGCAGCCTCCACCAGGCCACCACTCATGTCTCCCACCACCCCCACCCACCAGGGGCAGCCTCCACCAGGCCCCCACCCATGTCCCCTATCACCCCCCCCAGCAGTGCAGGGGCAGCCTCCACCAGGCCCCCACTCATGTCTCCCACCACCCCCACCCCCCAGCAGTGCAGGGGCACCCTCCACCAGGCCCCCACTCATGTCTCCCACCACCCCCTCCCCCCAGCCACCAGGGGCAGCCTCCACTCATGTCTCCCACCACCCCCACCCCCCAGCCACCAGGGGCAGCCTCCACCAGGCCCCCACCCATGTCCCCTATCACCACCACCCCCCAGCAGTGCAGGGGCACCCTCCACCAGGCCCCCACTCATGTCTCCCACCACCCCCACCCCCCAGCCACCGGGGGCAGCCTCCACCAGGCCCCCACTCATGTCTCCCACCACCCCCACCCCCCAGCCACCAGGGGCAGCCCCCACCAGGCTCCCACCCATGTCTCCCACCACCCCCACCCCCCAGCAGTGCAGGGGCACCCTCCACCAGGCCCCCACTCATGTCTACCACCCCCCCCACCCCCCAGCATCCAGGGGCAGCCTCCACCAGGCCCCCACCCATGTCCCCTATCACCCCCACCCCCCAGCAGTGCAGGGGCAGCCTCCACCAGGCCCCCACTCATGTCTTCCACCACCCCCACCCCCCAGCCACCAGGGGCACCCTCCACCAGGCCCCCACTCATGTCTCCCACCACCCCCACACCCCAGCAGTGCAGGGGCAGCCTCCACCAGGCCCCCAACCATGTCCCCTATCACCACCACCCCCCAGCAGTGCAGGGGCACACTCCACCAGGCCCCCACTCATGTCTCCCACCACCCCGACCCCCCAGCCAGCAGGGGCACCCTCCACCAGGCCCCCACTCATGTCTCCCACCACCCCCACCCCCCAGCAGTGAAGGGACAGCCTCCACCAGGCCCCCACCCATGTCCCCTATCACCCCACCCCCCAGCAGTGCAGGGGCAGCCTCCACCAGGCCCCCACCCATGTCCCCTATCACCACCACCCCCCAGCAGTGCAGGGGCACCCTCCACCAGGCCCCCACTCATGTCTCCCACCACCCCCATCCCCCAGCAGTGCAGGGGCACCCTCCACCAGGCCCCCACTCATGTCTCCCACCATCCCCACCCCCCAGCCACCAGGGGCAGCCTCCACCAGGCCCCCACTCATGTCTCCCACCACCCCCACCCCCTAGCCACCATGGGCACCCTCCACCAGGCCCCCACTCATGTCTCCCACCACCCCCACCCCCAGCCACCATGGGCAGCCCCCACCAGGCCCCCACTCATGTCTCCCACCACCCCCACCCCCCAGCAGTGTGGGGCAGCCTCCACCAGGCCACCACTCATGTCTCCCACCACCCCCACCCCCCACCCACCAGGGGCAGCCTCCACCAGGCCCCCACCCATGTCCCCTATCACCCCCCCCCAGCAGTGCAGGGGCAGCCTCCACCAGGCCCCCACTCATGTCTCCCACCACCCCCACCTCCCAGCAGTGCAGGGGCACCCTCCACCAGGCCCCCACTCATGTCTCCCACCACCCCCACCCCCCAGCAGTGCAGGGGCACCCTCCACCAGGCCCCCACTCATGTCTCCCACCACCCCCACCCCCCAGCCACCAGGGGCAGCCTCCACCAGGCCCCCACTCATGTCTCCCACCACCCCCACCCCCCAGCCACCAGGGGCAGCCCCCACCAGGCTCCCACCCATGTCTCCCACCACCCCCACCCCCCAGCAGTGCAGGGGCACCCTCCACCAGGCCCCCACTCATGTCTCCCACCCCCCACCCCCCAGCATCCAGGGGCAGCCTCCACCAGGCCCCCACCCATGTCCCCTATCACCCCCACCCCCCAGCAGTGCAGGGGCAGCCTCCACCAGGCCCCCACTCATGTCTCCCACCACCCCAACCCCCCAGCCACCAGGGGCACCCTCCACCAGGCCCCCACTCATGTCTCCCACCACCCCCACCCCCCAGCAGTGCAGGGGCAGCCTCCACCAGGCCCCCACCCATGTCCCCTATCACCCCCACCCCCCAGCAGTGCAGGGGCAGCCTCCACCAGGCCCCCACCCATGTCCCCTATCACCACGACCCCCCAGCAGTGCAGGGGCACCCTCCACCAGGCCCCCACTCATGTCTCCCACCACCCCCACACCCCAGCAGTGCAGGGGCACCCTCCACCAGGCCCCCACTCATGTGTCCCACCACCCCCACCCCCCAGCCAGCAGGGGCAGCCTCCACCAGGCCCCCACTCATGTCTCCCACCACCCCCACCCCCCAGCCACCAGGGGCAGCCTCCACCAGGCCCCCACTCATGTCTCCCACCACCCCCACCCCCCAGCCACCATGGGCACCCTCCACCAGGCCCCCACTCATGTCTCCCACCACCCCCACCCCCAGCCACCAGGGGCAGCCTCCACCAGGCCCCCACTCATGTCTCCCACCACCCCCACCCCACAGCCAACAGGGGCAGCCTCCACCAGGCCCCCACTCATGTCTCCCACCACCCCCACCCCCCAGCCACCAGGGGAACCCACCACCAGGCCCCCACCCATGTCTCCCACCACCCCCACCCCCCAGCAGTGCAGGGGCACCCTCCACCAGGCCCCCACTCATGTCTCCCACCACACCAACCCCCCAGCAGTGCAGGGGCAGCCTCCACCAGGCCCCCACCCATGTCCCCTATCACCCCCACCCCCCAGCAGTGCAGGGGCACCCTCCACCAGGCCCCCACTCATGTCTCCCACCACCCCCACCCCCCAGCCACCAGGGGCAGCCTCCACCAGGCCCCCACTCATGTCTCCCACCACCCCCACCCCCCAGCCACCAGGGGCAGCCTCCACCAGGCCCCCACTCATGTCTCCCACCACCCCCACCCCCCAGCCACCAGGGGCACCCACCACCAGGCCCCCACCCATGTCTCCCACCACCCCCACCCCCCAGCAGTGCAGGGGCACCCTCCACCAGGCCCCCACTCATGTCTCCCACCACCCCCACCCCCCAGCCAGCAGGGGCACCCTCCACCAGGCCCCCACCCATGTCCCCTATCACCACCACCCCCCAGCAGTGCAGGGGCACCCTCCACCAGGCCCCCACTCATGTCTCCCACCACCCCCACCCCCAAGCCACCAGGGGCAGCCTCCACCAGGCCCCCACTCATGTCTCCCACCACCCCCACCCCGCAGCAGTGCAGGGGCACCCTCCACCAGGCCCCCACTCATGTCTCCCACCGCCCCCACCCCCCAGCCACCAGGGGCAGCCTCCACCAGGCCCCCACTCATGTCTCCCACCACCCCCCAGCCACCATGGGCACCCTCCACCAGGCCCCCACTCATGTCTCCCACCACCCCCACCCCCCAGCCACCAGGGGCAGCCTCCACCAGGCCCCCACTCATGTCTCCCACCACCCCCACCCCCCAGCAGTGCAGGGGCACCCTCCACCAGGCCCCCACTCATGTCTCCCACCACCCCCACCCCAAGCCACCAGGGGCAGCCTCCACCAGGCCCCCACTCATGTCTCCCACCACCCCCACCCCCCAGCAGTGCAGGGGCACCCTCCACCAGGCCCCCACTCATGTCTCCCACCACCCCCACCCCCCAGCCACCATGGGCAGCCCCCACCAGGCTCCCACCCATGTCTCCCACCACCCCCACCCCCCAGCCACCATGGGCAGCCCCCACCAGGCCCTCACTCATGTCTCCCACCACCCCCACCCCCCAGCAGTGCAGGGGCACCCTACACCAGGCCCCCACTCATGTCTCCCACCACCCCCACCCCCCAGCAGTGCAGGGGCAGCCTCCACCAGGCCCCCACTCATGTCTCCCACCACCCCCACCCCCCAGCAGTGCAGGGGCACCCTCCACCAGGCCCCCACTCATGTCTCCCACCACCCCCACCCCCCAGCCACCAGGGGCAGCCTCCACCAGGCTCCCACTCATGTCTCCCACCACCCCCACCCCCCAGCCACCAGGGGCAGCCTCCACCAGGCCCCCACTCATGTCTCCCACCACCCCCACCCCCCAGCCACCAGGGGCACCCACCACCAGGCCCGCACCAATGTCTCCCACCACCCCCACCCCCCAGCAGTGCAGGGGCTCCCTCCACCAGGCCCCCACTCATGTCTCCCACCACCCCCACCCCCCAGCCACCAGGGACAGCCTCCACCGGGCCCCCACTCATGTCTCCTACCACCCCCTCCCCCCAGCCACCAGGGGCAGCCTCCACCAGGCCCCCACCCATGTCCCCTATCACCCCCACCCCCCAGCAGTGCAGGGGCACCCTCCACCAGGCTCCCACTCATGTCTCCCACCACCCCCACCCCCCAGCAGTGCAGGGGCACCCTCCACCAGGCCCCCACTCATGTCTCCCACCACCCCCACCCCCAGCAGTGCAGGGGCACCCTCCACCAGGCCCCCACTCATGTCTCCCACCACCCCCACCCCCCAGCCACCATGGGCAGCCCCCACCAGGCTCCCACCCATGTCTCCCACCACCCCCACCCCCCAGCCACCATGGGCAGCCCCCACCAGGCCCCCACTCATGTCTCCCACCACCCCCACCCCCCAGCAGTGCAGGGGCACCCTCCACCAGGCCCCCACTCATGTCTCCCACCACCCCCACCCCCCAGCAGTGCAGGGACAGCCTCCACCAGGCCCCCACTCATGTCTCCCACCACCCCCACCCCCCAGCAGTGCAGGGGCACCCTCCACCAGGCCCCCACTCATGTCTCCCACCACCCCCACCCCCCAGCAGTGCAGGGGCAGCCTCCACCAGGCCCCCACCCATGTCCCCTATCACCCCCACCCCCCAGCAGTGCAGGGGCACCCTCCACCAGGCCCCCACTCATGTCTCCCACCACCCCCACCCCCCAGCCACCAGGGGCAGCCTCCACCAGGCCCCCACTCATGTCTCCCACCACCCCCACCCCCCAGCCACCAGGGGCACCCACCACCAGGCCCGCACCAATGTCTCCCACCACCCCCACCCCCCAGCAGTGCAGGGGCTCCCTCCACCAGGCCCCCACTCATGTCTCCCACCACCCCCACCCCCCAGCCAGCAGGGGCACCCTCCACCAGGCCCCCACCCATGTCCCCTATCACCACCACCCCCCAGCAGTGCAGGGGCACCCTCCACCAGGCCCCCACTCATGTCTCCCACCACCCCCACCCCCCAGCCACCAGGGACAGCCTCCACCAGGCCCCCACTCATGTCTCCCACCACCCCCACGCCCCAGCCACCAGGGGCAGCCTCCACCAGGCCCCCACTCATGTCTCCCACCACCCCCACCCCCCAGCCACCAGGGGCAGCCTCCACCAGGCCCCCACTCATGTCTCCCACCACCCCCACCCCCCAGCAACCATGGGCAGCCCCCACCAGGCTCCCAGCCATGTCTCCCACCACCCCCACCCTCCAGCCACCATGGGCAGCCCCCACCAGGCCCCCACCCATGTCTCCCACCACCCCCACCCCCCAGCAGTGTGGGGCAGCCTCCACCAGGCCACCACTCATGTCTCCCACCACCCCCACCCCCCACCCACCAGGGGCAGCCTCCACCAGGCCCCCACCCATGTCCCCTATCACCCCCCCAGCAGTGCAGGGGCAGCCTCCACCAGGCCCCCACTCATGTCTCCCACCACCCCCACCCCCAGCAGTGCAGGGGCACCCTCCACCAGGCCCCCACTCATGTCTCCCACCACCCCCACCCCCCAGCAGTGCAGGGGCACCCTCCACCAGGCCCCCACTCATGTCTCCCACCACCCCCACCCCCCAGCCACCAGGGGCACCCTCCACCAGGCCCCCACTCATGTCTCCCACCACCCCCACCCCCCAGCCACCAGGGGCAGCCTCCACCAGGCCCCCACTCATGTCTCCCACCACCCCCACCCCCCAGCCACCATGGGCACCCTCCACCAGGCTCCCACTCATGTCTACCACCACCCCCAGCCACCAGGGGCAGCCTCCACCAGGCCCCCACTCATGTCTCCCACCACCCCCACCCCCCAGCCACCAGGGGCAGCCTCCACCAGGCCCCCACTCATGTCTCCCACCACCCCCACCCCCCAGCCACCAGGGGCACCCACCACCAGGCCCCCACCCATGTCTCCCACCACCCCCACCCCCCAGCAGTGCAGGGGCACCCTCCACCAGGCCCCCACTCATGTCTCCCACCACCCCCACCCCCAGCAGTGCAGGGGCAGCCTCCACCAGGCCCCCACCCATGTCCCCTATCACCCCCACCCCCCAGCAGTGCAGGGGCACCCTCCACCAGGCCCCCACTCATGTCTCCCACCACCCCCACCCCCCAGCCACCAGGGGCAGCCTCCACCAGGCCCCCACTCATGTCTCCCACCACCCCCACCCCCCAGCCACCAGGGGCAGCCTCCACCAGGCCCCCACTCATGTCTCCCGCCACCCCCAGCCCCCAGCCACCAGGGGCACCCACCACCAGGCCCCCACCCATGTCTCCCACCACCCCCACCCCCCAGCAGTGCAGGGGCACCCTCCACCAGGCCCCCACTCATGTCTCCCACCACCCCCACCCCCCAGCAGTGCAGGGGCAGCCTCCACCAGGCCCCCATCCATGTCCCCTATCACCCCCACCCCCCAGCAGTGCAGGGGCACCCTCCACCAGGCCCCCACTCATGTCTTCCACCACCCCCACCCCCCAGCCACCAGGGGCAGCCTCCAGCAGGCCCCCACTCATGTCTCCCACCACCCCCACCCCCCAGCCACCAGGGGCAGCCTCCACCAGGCCCCCACTCATGTCTCCCACCACCCCAACCCCCCAGCCACCAGGGGCAGTCTCCACCAGGCCCCCACTCATGTCTCCCACCACCCCCACCCCCCAGCAACCATGGGCAGCCCCCACCAGGCTCCCACCCATGTCTCCCACCACCCCCACCCCCCAGCCACCATGGGCAGCCCCCACCAGGCCCCCACTCATGTCTCCCACCACCCCCACCCCCCTGCAGTGTGGGGCAGCCTCCACCAGGCCACCACTCATGTCTCCCACCACCCCCACCCCCCACCCACCAGGGGCAGCCTCCACCAAGCCCCCACCCATGTCCCTTATCACCCCCCCCCAGCATTGCAGGGGCAGCCTCCACCAGGCCCCCACTCATGTCTCCCACCACCCCCACCCCCCAGCAGTGCAGGGGCACCCTCCACCAGGCCCCCACTCATGTCTCCCACCACCCCCACCCCCCAGCAGTGCAGGGGCACCCTCCACCAGGCCCCCACTCATGTCTCCCACCACCCCCACCCCCCAGTCACCAGGGGCAGCCTCCACCAGGCCCCCACTCATGTCTCCCACCACCCCCACCCCCCAGCCACCAGGGGCAGCCCCCACCAGGCTCCCGCCCATGTCTCCCACCACCCCCACCCCCCAGCAGTGCAGGGGCACCCTCCACCAGGCCCCCACTCATGTCTCCCACCCCCCCACCCCCCAGCATCCAGGGGCAGCCTCCACCAGGCCCCCACCCAACTCCCCTATCACCCCACCCCCCAGCAGTGCAGGGGCACTCTCCACCAGGCCCCCACTCATGTGTCCCACCACCCCCACCCCCCAGCCAGCAGGGGCACCCTCCACCAGGCCCCCACTCATGTCTCCCACCACCCCCACCCCCCAGCAGTGCAGGGGCACCCTCCACCAGGCCCCCACTCATGTCTCCCACCACCCCCACCCCCCAGCAGTGCAGGGGCACCCTCCACCAGGCCCCCACTCATGTCTCCCACCACCCCCACCCCCCAGCCACCATGGGCAGCCCCCACCAGGCTCCCACCCATGTCTCCCACCACCCCCACCCCCCAGCACCGGGCAGCCCCCACCAGGCCCCCACTCATGTCTCCCACCACCCCCACCCCCCAGCAGTGCAGGGGCAGCCTCCACCAGGCCCCCACTCATGTCTCCCACCACCCCCACCCCCCAGCCACCAGGGGCAGCCTCCAGGAGGCCCCCACTCATGTCTCCCACCACCCCCACCCCCCAGCAGTGCACGGGCACCCTCCACCAGGCCCCCACTCATGTCTCCCACCACCCCCACCCCCCAGCAGTGCAGGGGCACCCTCCACCAGGCCCCCACTCATGTCTCCCACCACCCCCACCCCCCAGCCACCATGGGCAGCCCCCACCAGGCTCCCACCCATGTCTCCCACCACCCCCACCCCCCAGCCACCATGGGCAGCCCCCACCAGGCCCCCACTCATGTCTCCCACCACCCCCTCCCCCCAGCACTTCAGGGGCACCCTCCACCAGGCCCCCACTCATGTCTCCCACCACCCCCACCCCCCAGCAGTGCAGGGGCAGCCTCCACCAGGCCCCCACCCATGTCCCCTATCCCCCCACCCCCCAGCAGTGCAGGGGCAGCCTCCACCAGGCCCCCACTCATGTCTCCCACCACCCCCACCCCCCAGCAACCAGGGGCAGCCTCCACCAGGCCCCCACTCATGTCTCCCACCACCCCCATCCCCCAGCCACCAGGGGCAGCCTCCACCAGGCCCCCACTCATGTCTACCACCACCCCCACCCCCCAGCCAGCAGGGGCACCCTCCACCAGGCCCCCACTCATGTCTCCCACCACCCCCACCCCCCAGCAGTGCAGGGGCAGCCTCCACCAGGCCCCCACCCATGTCCCCTATCACCCCCACCCCCCAGCAGTGCAGGGGCACCCTCCACCAGGCCCCCACTCATGTCTCCCACCACCCCCACCCCCAAGCCACCAGGGGCAGCCTCCACCAGGCCCCCACCCATGTCTCCCACACCCCCACCCCCCAGCCACCATGGGCAGCCTCCACCAGGTCCTCACAATCCCCAATCATGTGCGTCATGGTCAGCCTCCACAGCCAAAAAGCCCAACCAAGTAACCCATTCACCCACATGGAAAAGGAAATTACATGTTACACCCCCAATGTTTATAAAGCTAATGAACCCATGTCCGTCACACACAATGGTTGCAATTGAATGGGAAAACACCCAACATGACATGCATGAAAGCAATGAGATGATACCACACAGTGAAGTATGAAAACAAAATTGTATTAAAAAAATAAGAATGCAAATGAAATGAAACAAACTACAATGGGAATGAAAAAAAGATAAGCTGCATGTCTGTTCAAAAAATAAAAACACCAAATCCAAATCCAAAAAAATGTAGTCCAAAGTCAAATGAAAAATGAAATCAATCCAATTAAGAACTATGTACAAAACATCCAAGGGTCCATGAGCCCAACTGAACAAAGGAAACCTACAAAAAACCCTAACTAAAATGCAACTATATACAAAAAGTGGAGCAGTGTCCGTCGACTCCAAATCATAACAACAAACAAAGGAAACCTAAAACTAAAGAACTATATACAAAGGCGGCGGGCAAGTCCAGCGGCTCACTCCGTGGTGTTCCAGGCCAGGGCATCATCGAACTCCTGTTCGATGTCCCGGAGGCGGTCCTGTTCCATGGCCCCGAGGGTCCGCAGGGACGACGCCGTGTCCTCCTCCAACCCCCTGCGGATTGCCTCGAGGCACTCGGCCCGCCTCAGGGCCCTCCGCATGGAGTTCTCATCCCTGACCATTGTGAGCCGCGCCTCTTCCGCCCGCCGCCGCTCCGCACCTATGGCGTGGCCCAACCGCTGCCACACGGAAGACACTCTCTGTCCTGGGTCCTCCTGCCCTCCGGCCGATGCCTGCCCCTCCGATGTCGAAGGCCCCGAGCCTTCATGGCTCCCACCATGTTGCTGCTGCTGCTCTGCCTCTGCCCGTGCACTGCCTCCTGCTGCCTGCACATCCTCCGCCGGCTGGGGTGCAGTTGTTGATGTGGCCACCCCTGCTGGACGTCCGACTCCCGACTGTGGCAGGGATGCCTCCTCCACCAGCCTGGCCGCACCGTCAGAGGCAGCTCCACAGGGCACCCAGGTGACTGATGGGTGGGAAGATGGCACAGAGGACGACTGGCGCGTAGGGGGTCCAGTTGAGGAGGGGGTCGGAGCAAGCCCCATCAGACGGAGGAATCCGGCCTGGGTGACCTGTCCCAGCAGGCTGAC
Organism: Ambystoma mexicanum; assembly: GCF_040938575.1. Classification (NCBI taxonomy): domain Eukaryota; kingdom Metazoa; phylum Chordata; class Amphibia; order Caudata; family Ambystomatidae; genus Ambystoma; species Ambystoma mexicanum. The sequence continues at coordinate 852,627,094 of NC_090932.1, read as the reverse complement.
GTGGTCAACGAGCCATTCGAGATGACGTGCAGTCTCTCCATGAAAAGACTGCAAGTCACATCGCATGGCCCGTTGACGCAACGCCACACCAGCCAGGACAGGCTCAACCCGGACCTGGATGGCCACGTCCGCAGGCAGAGGAAGGCCAGTTGACGTCAGCTCATCCCCTGCCTGAAAACGGGTCTGGATGTAGGCATCCCTGCTGGTGCAAGATGATGCAGGGACAGGATCGGGGACAGGATTGCACACAGGCACCTCCGCGGCGGCCTGTGCTGCCTCCTGTCCCTGGTCCTGCACTGCACCACTAGCACCAGTGGGATCCCCACCTCCAGACCCCGTCTCTGGTGCTTGCACGGCCTCCTCCTCCACCAAACCCCCCACCAACCTGGATGACTCCGTGCCATCTTCCCCTGTTGGGCCCTGTGGGGTCCCAGCTGCCCCTTCTGCTGCCGAGGAGTCCAACTCCAACCTCCGCCTCTTGGACCTCCCCTTGGCAGCTGCGGCCTGGGACGCGGCACCGGACTCCTCACTCCCCGACGAGATAACAACACGGGAAGGGAGCCGGGCCTTGCGTCTCCGGCTGGCGGTGGGATCCCCGCCGCTGTGCTCCACAGCACCTTCTCCGCCCTCTTCATCAGTTGACGCTGCAGACAGGGAGAAACAAAACACAGGCATCAGGGCACTGTACAATGGACACATACACACATGACAGTTGCACATGAGTGGCATTGGCAAACCTCAGACATGTCATCACAATCCCCAACACACATGTCATTACAACTCGCACACATGAGCCATACCACAGCCATATCGCAACTGCCACCACCATCCCTACACATACAACTGCATGAGCAGCCAAAGGGGAGCCAGACATCACATGCAACACAGGAAGTGCACCACACATGTACACACACCACCACACTTGCATGCATGTGTACACCTCTGCCAAGTGTCGCAGTGTTCAGACGGGCATCCATGTCACATCTGCCAATCAGGCTTCCACATACCGCTGTCACATGCATCCATGTTGCATCACTGTTGCACCCTTGTCAAATACACACACATGCACATGTACACAGTGCTCATACATGCAGCCGAAAACAACATACATGCGTGACATCACGGACATGTCTACTTACATACACATTCAACCAAACATGTGTGGACAAACAACTGCATTTGGCATGCAAGCCTACACACACAAGCACCATCCATGTCTCACACATTACAGCCCTCGCATGTGTCAGCCCCACGGCCATGTACACCCCCACCCATACTCGACCCCATACAAACAGATGTGCAACCTGCACACTACCGAATAATCACCACACGCACTGCTCACAATCAGGATGCATGTACACTCACCGCGCGACTCCAGACGGGTCTGCTTCTCTAGGACCTGGACGTGGAGCGCTGGGGATATGCGTTCCAGGACCCTCATCTGTTCGTCCGACAAGTGGCCCCGGCGCCCCTTGGCATCCGCTGCCTTCAAGAGGCGCCGGGCCTTGTTCAGGGTCCTGGACCTGAAGTCCTCCCAGCGCTTCCTGACATGTTGTAAGTCCCGGACTGCCACCCCCTCCGCGTTGATGGCAGTCACGATGTCAGTCCAGATCCGAGTCCGTCCTTCCTTGTCGGCGCGGGAACTTCCAAAGAGGGCATCATACTGCCCCAGGACTTGCTCCACCAGGAAACCAACTTTCGGTGGCACTGAAGCTGGTGCCCCTCTGCCTCTCTGGCCGGGGGTTGTCAGTGGTCACAGATGGTGTTTGCCCCGACATGACAACCCCAGAGGCAGGAGTGGGTGGGCAACTGGGTCCTGGGGCTGGGCTGTGGAGCGATGGAATCCCAGTCGGGAGTCTTCAGTTCCAGCAGGGGTGGTCACAGCAACAGCACCCCTGGCTGATGTGCAGGCAGCAAATGGCAGTGCACGTGGGCAGCAGGCAGTCAGGCAGCAGCAGATGGCAGGTGGGAGCGTGCTCGGTGCTCTGGGGGGCAGTAGTTCGGCCTTCTGGGCAGGAGCGTGGTCTTCCGTGTGCTTACGCGTGGCCAGCTTGATACGGAGTGATTTGGCACGTGAAAATCCTGCACGTCAGCGTGAAAATCGAGGAAAGGCCCTTAGCGCGTAAGCGCGTCAGCACGCATACGCGATTCTATTGGACCAAAGGCCCTCAGCGCGTAAGCGCGTCAGCACGCATACGCGATTCTATTGGATCAAAGGCCCTCAGCGCGTAAGCGCGTCAGCACGCATACGCGATTCTATTGGACCAAAGGCCCACAGCGCGTAAGCGCGTCTGTGACGTGACCCGCACGGGTGTTTCCCACACAGCACGTGATGACAGAGCACACGTGGAAAGACTGCACGTCAGAGTGTCATCGCGTGTAATTGGACAGCACGTCAGAGTGTCATCGCGTGTAATTGGACAAAAGTGCGCGTACACGCGATTGGCCAATTTACGTGTATATCAGGGGTGCGCGGGCACTTACACACGCAAGTACGTCAGCGCACCTGTATCCCGGGGTGCGCAGGAATTTCCACACGCTATTGGACTGGGTACTGGATTTCAGGGGTGCGCGGGTCACACGCTCGCCTACAACACGCGCAACGCATAAATTTGCGCGCTAACAAAATAACAAGCTCAGACCCAGGATGAACATACCGTTCCTAGCAGCAGTGGCCATGGGCTACCAAAGGAGGAGGAGGGGGATAGTCAGGGCCAGAATATTCACACCCAGAACCAGCCTTTTCGGGATGCCTGATGACCAGGTGTATGGGAGGTACAGGTTTCCACCACACATAATACTGGACCTGGTGAGTGAGTGGGAGGATGACCTCACATCACCCACCCTGTGCTCCCAAGCACTCAGCCCCCTGGAGAAGGTCCTCAATGTACTGCACTTGTTAGCCACTGGATCATTTCAGCGGACAAGTGCCATAGTGGGTGGGGTATCACAGGCCACCCAGTCACGCTGCCTACACCAGGTCTTGAACATCATCACTGCACGCCCATCAGTCCGCAGGCACATATACCTGCCCAGAACACCTGCGGAAAGGCATGCTGCCGCCCTGGATTTTTACAGTGTGGCACGATTCCCCAAAGTGCTAGGTGCCATCGACTGCACCCATGTGGCTCTACGTCCCCCCAGGGCATCAGAGCACATCTATCGGAACCGCAAGCACTGGCATTCCATCAACGTGCAGGTAGTATGTAATGCCAAGGGAATCTTCACCTCAGTATATGCCAACTATCCCGGGTGCACCCACGACAGCTTCATTTACCGAATGTCCACCCTAAGCCGGGACCTAGAAGCTGGGCGGCATGGCGATACATGGCTGCTTGGTGAGTATGAATGCCACTGCACATGCATGCATGTCAGATACTGAGCAAGGTCACAACCCCACCAATGATACCAATCACCACCTCCACAGGGGACAGTGCCTACCCTCTGAGCCCCCACATGATGACGCCAATTCGGAACCCCACCACGCCACCCCAGGTAAGATATAACACAGCCCACATTACAACCCGGGGCATAGTGGAGCGCACATTCGGAGTGCTAAAGTCACGCTTTCGCTCCCTTGACCGTTCTGGCGGGCAGCTGTTGTACGCTCCCCCAGTAGTGTGCAGGATCATAGTGGCAGCATGTGTCCTGCACAACGTTGCAACACGCCGGGGCCTGGCCGTGGACATGGTGGTGCCCCCACATCCCCAACCACATGCACAGCCGCTGCGCATGGGAGGGGAAAGGGCACGGGGGGAGGCAGCCCGTACACAGCTAGTGGCTAATTACTTCACATAGTAATCACACCCCTGTGGAGTGCACACTGCCCTGGCACATTCCATCTGACAATCAATGATGACTCAACCTGACACTGATCCTGAATGTCTGGAGAATCAACCGTCAAAACCATATCAGCCTGAGATTGTTCACCTGGAAGTGTTACAATGTGTGCATCCCTACCCACACAGACACCACCAATGCAGTTTTGTGAAGAAACACATCCAAGCAGCTAAAATGAATACCCACTTGCAAAATGCAACAAGAGGACAGTGCCATGTCAGCCAACCCATCCCCAGCACCGCCACACGACACACCGTGCCATGTCATGCCATTTGCAGGTAAACAAAGTAATCCCCACAACATGACACTAGTGTCACAATGTACAGTGTCCCTAATTGAAACTTGCAACACCTGAAATGCTCACAGTAATGCAGGACCAACAACAAACTTGAGCAGGTACTACCATTAACATGATATCACAAATGTAAGAAATTAGTAGTCTCACCACCTGGAAATGCCTGCACTCCCACCACTACCAACTGTGCAGTGTTGGCGCCATGTAGAGTAGTAGGTGCACTGCTGCCAACATGGACCCCATCTCCAAACCAGAGGGCCTTGTGTAGACATGAGGAAGGGACCTGCAAATTGGGAGGTAGACACAGATGATGAGTTACACATCAATGCAACATGCAGTGTACAACACAACAGCAATATGCACTAGGAATGTATACACAGTATTGACTAGACTACCCACACATGTAGTGGGAGTCCAATGTCACCATGTACGTCAATGTCACTTGGGCACACCCTTTGCAAGCCCATGGAAACGGGAAGCAGGAGGGGTGTGTGTGACTCAAACCCAAGCATCTGAACCAAATACATGACAAGCCTGCATGTGCCCAGCCACAATGCAGCATATGCCCACAGGAACCACGGAAGGCAACAAATTCTCCCAAAAAAATTGGGAAAAATAAATTTAAAAATAAAAATAAAAATAAAAATATCCAGCATTGTCACTTTCCTACTCATTGTTATGCATGGAAATAGATAACTAGCACTGTCCTGCCCACCAAAATTCATAAACACCAATGGCCGGCCTCGGATGAAGAGACTGTTCAGTTCAAATTGTTGTTGCTTGTTGTGTGATAACTACAGAATAAGATTTCAAATAAGATTTAAAATAAAAAAAGTTGCAAAAGCACCACATCATAATCAGAGTCTGAGAAAATAAGTGCAGAGGCTCAAAAATAAGGCTGAGCCCTGGCAAACACCCCCGATAATTAAGCACTGTTAATACAGCACGTGTTAAAAGTCTAATTATTCCAGACTGTCCTTGTAATGACTATGCAGACATCACAACGTATGTCATTGGAAACTACAGTCAGAGTAAAACATGTTCTTTTGGTCTATTTAAAGACATGTGACAAATATGTCCAGGTGTACGTGTATTGCATTCTAAACGAGATGTAATATACCATTCGAAACAGTATGGGAATTAAGTGGTCAATGGGCCTGGCCACAGGCCAGGACTAGTGGCTAGTGCCAGGCCAAAGACTATGCCCCACACAGTGTGGTAAGTGCCCTACGGATCTGCAATGGGGCTAAAGTAGCTGTTGGGCCTGGCTGAAGCCTATACCCAGGGGGGTTTGGCAGGGTCTGGGGCATGGCCATAGGCCAAGTGAGAATGAGGAAACCTAAGTTTCACTACTTTCCAGTGAGGTCATGGATGATCGAATAAGTGATGTCACCTGTGATGTCGTCAAAGTGCGCATGAGCTGAACAACAGGCGGGGGGATCAGAGTTAAGGTGGCATAGCTTCCAGCACTTGCCAAATTTGAAGGGTTTTGTTGCATTACAGCATCGCAAAGCTTGGGGATGGGCTCTTCTCGAATGTCCGTGTGTATGACGGGCAGCAGAGGCAGAGCACCTCTGAGCATGCCAACCTCTGCAACTCCATCATATCCAGGACCAGCCATTGAGTGAATACACAAATTCATTCAACACGTTGCAAGTTGCTGGGTTTGGTGCTCTTTTTGGGGGGACAAACAGTAGTAATTTCCTCCAGATTTCACATTTTCCTGAGCTGCTACTGGGCCATGGCTGCTGGGGACCACCGTTGGAGTCATTGCTCGATTCCTCTTTGCCGTGCTCGGTCTTTGGTGGTGGTCTGGCTCGTGGAGCGCTCTTGTGGACCTGATGTTGTGTTGACTTGTCATCCATGCAGTCTTGGACGACGGACTGCTTGGTAGTCGGAGACAGCCTTTGATGACCCATGGATGTATGGGCGGAGAAGAGAGGAGCCCAACGTTGTGTGGACTGAGGTCTGCACTGCATTCTGTATTTTTGAGACTTTTATTTAGACTTTTAGACTCTGCCTCCCACCCATGTGGTGTTCTGTATGTTGTGGGATGGTGGGATTGCTTTATTTTATCCTGCAATGTGCAGGTTTGCTGGACTATAATTGCATCGTCTTCCTCTTGTGGTCTTCTTTGCTCTCACTCTGTCTTTTCTGTCCTCTGTTGTATATTGCCATCATTTCTTAAACTGTTCCAATTCATTCATTATTGTAAAGCACTTAAGAGCAGGCACTATAGAAATAAATAAACAATAGCAATACACTAACAATAACCTAATCATCATTTTAGCAATTTTTTTTAAACTGTTTTTCATGGGTTTTGTTGCAGCGGAGTGTTTCGACTATATTATTCCTAAATATAAGGCAATTTATGAAATTGACCAGAATGGTACCTTAGAGGACGATACCCACCCCCTGCGTATGGAAGAGAATGGCCGGCTAGGCCCTCAAGGATTTATGAACAGGTTCTGCATTCTGTGTTGCAGGTCACTGAACCTTTGGATACAATCTGCCCCCCTCACATTAGCCATCTAGAAGCTCAGAGCTGGGGGACCATTTATCTGAGCCCTGAAAAGATTACATGAGACATGTACATATAGGTATAGAAATCTAAATAACCCCTCTGCTATCAACCCATCTAGCTGAGTTCTTCCCCAAATAAAAAATACAACTAAAAAGATTGCTGACTCTGCAATGCCCCCCTTGTTGTAATTCTAGTCTCTTTATTTAAGATGGAAACTTATACTTTTTACAACTCATAAGCTTATTATTGGTATTTTGTTTTAAAAGTTGAGTTCTCAAATCCCTAGAGTGCTAATGCTGTGATCAGGAAGCCAGTGCAAGTGTACATGAGCTTAAGCCCAGACCAGTACATTATGATACCATGCGCTAGGCGCCATCTTGGTGATGGTTGTGAGTTCAGTTACTTTATTTGTAGGCCCATCGTGCATGGTGAAAAAGACCAGAGGCTGCTTGCTCGTATCGTAGCAAAGGGTGAATTGTTTATCAACCAATAATACAAATGTTGGTTACCAGTACTGCAAACTATCTTCATGCTTAAATTAACCCTTTTTCTGCCCTTCGGTCATACCAATACACTTCAAAATATTTTCTCATTTTGCCCTTTCCATATATACTTATTTATTATAGGGTCGATAATAGTGACCCTGTAGTTATTCTAAAGTTGGTCTTCCCATTGGAAGAGCACCTTTTGGGTTCTTATAACTTTACTGTCATTCGACGAAACTTTCCAAAATAAAGACCTGAATCTGAATTTTTTTCAAGGTTTTGTGCAGTTTAGTCAAGTAGCTGAGGGTGGGGCTAGGCAACGTTATAGAGGGGTCAAACTTTTTTAAAATCTGGATTATCCACAATGGGAACAATTTTCTGTTGCACCTGCAACCAAACTGCTGAACAAATGTTCAATAAACTTGTGAGAGGAGCAGTGGCCTTCTACCACAAGTTCGCCTTTGTGTATTTTGTGTTAATCTGTCCTGCAGATTTTTAAATAACGGACAAAATTAGGTATACAATGTTTCATATCACGGTTTGATCCGCTGCGTCACTTCCTGAATCGGTGCCGGTAAATGCTTCTGGACCAATGGGAGCACTGCATAATGTTCAAGTAGCTGATTAAAGGTGCTGATCTTCAATACAGAAATGTGATGAATGTCAAAAATGTTCAAATGGACGTCATGCTGGATTCACGACCTGTACCCAACCCTAAACTTGTGATACGAAAATATTCATAAAACATAACATTACACATTATATGATAGGTTATTTATTCTAAGCGCAGACCCAGGGATTGAATTTATGGTGCTCCGTGTCCTCTTGCTTCCAAGGCGAGCATGTTGCCACTGAGCTATCCTCCCGAGAATGTTATGGCTATGAAACAACCTCTGGGGAGGTGAGGGGTAGTGAGGATGGGGTGGAATATGTGTGGCAAAGGGCAATAAGGGCGTTGTTTGTTTTCTGATTTTCACAGACACCCAAATGTTCATGTAGTTGCAGCGATATTCAGGGATAGACAAATGCTCGGGCCTTTGCAAAACACATTATACACATATTGCATATGAAACACCATATATTCAGAAACACAACATTACACTTGTCTTTGATATAAAACAACCTCTGGGGAGGTGAGGGGTGGTTAGAATGGGACGGACTATGTGTAGTGAATGGCAACATAGGGTGCTCTTTGTTGTCCCATGTTCGCAGGCATTCAAATGGTTGTGAACTTGCAGTGGTGTTCATGAGCACCCAAGTGCTCAGACCCTCATGAAACACAACATTACACTCCATTTACGCATCATGAAACAACATATGCAGAGTTGAGCAGTGTTAAGAATAGGGTCTAATGGGTATAGGATAGGGCAAACAAAAGGTGTTTGTGTTTTGAATTTCGCAGGCACCCAAATGGTTGGGGACTTGTAAAACACAACATTAAACTTTCTTTGACCTATGTTATCATCAGAGTGGGCCTAGCCCTGTTGTTGGAATGTGTGTTGTGTATCAGCATTTAAAAAATAGGCGAAGGGCGTGCTACAGGCCAGATAAGGGTCCACACTTCTTTAGAAATGATCCTGCACTGATTGTCATGTTTTGTACATTTTGAATTAGTAGGCTTAGTGTTGCCTTGAACTGATTAAGAGAACGTGCATGATGTTCTTTGGTGGAGAGCTCACTTCATTTTTAAAAGATGCTATACTAAAGTCAAAAAAACGCTGGAACAATTTTATTCCCAAATTCTTTTGATCTTTTTTCATTTTTCTTTGAGTAATTATGGAAAAGATTAATGTGGTTTGTTGAAAAAGAGCATTCAAATATCCAGATCTATCTCTCTTGTCAAATTGCACAGATATTCCACCATACATGCACAATTCTCATGTTGATTAAGCCAATGCAGAGGCATGCATGTGCTGTGTCAGGTGAAGAACAATTACCACTCTTGCTTTATGATAGATGCTCAGCCATTTAATAACACTTTGCATGCTTGCTTTATCACAGATGACCAGTAAAAAATGTAATGCCACAATAAGAAATGGCTAGGCTGGCTGCACCAAAATGCCAGTCTAGCCACATATCAACACACATCAAGTTGGCTTTGCCTGACAATTCCAGTAAAGCTTAAGGAAATGTCAACAATTCTATTCTCTCTCTCTCTATCTCTCTCTCTCTCTTTCTCTCTCTCTCTCTCACACACGCACACACACCTTCTCTTACATTACCTTGCACTGCATTTGCCACATGGGCATGCACCTACCCGGAACATCACATTCACCCACAAGTCACTCACTCACCAATACAGCTTCTCTCACATTCACTCAAACGGAATTCTCCACATGTGCACCCACCCACCCTCCCACATATCCATAACATTCTCACATATATAATCACATTCATACCCATCCATCCACTGGTCACTCACCCATACACCTTCTCTCACATTCACTCACACTACATGCTCAATACAGGCACCGACCCAGAATATTCACATAATCGCATTCATAGCCAGTAGTCAGGGTGATGGCTGGGCTGGGCCCCCACTCTGGACCTAGGTGGTGGGGGCCACCACACCACAGAGGCTGCAGGTGCCCCGCTATGCCAGTGGGCACGTGCCCACAATAGTCAAAAGTCCTCTTTCACTGCAGGGTGTGAAAAAGGCATGACAGAGTGCCTGGATGGCATTGTGTGATCCATTCGCGAACAACTGTATGTGTCTGTGGACATTGGGTGAGGGACATACAGGATTCTTTCTTCTGTTTCTCCAACTCACTAATACTGGTTTTATTCATGCAGCTACTGAGGTGTTCACCATTCCAATTCACAAAGCATCAATCTAACCATCACACTTCAGCTCAACAATTCAGATGTATCATGTCAAAACATTAAAAATGTTGTATCAAAAAACAATTCTGATGTATCTTTCAACTCTGACGGTGGATTTGTGCTTTTAATCCAAGCCTGATCTATCTAGCTGTCTTTCCAAACTTTTACATCTTTTACATCAAAATGCGGCCCATTATCGGATCTTATCACCTCAAACACACCCCAACTCGGGAACACCTTGTACACTAAAAACTTCTAGGCGCAAGTGGCATCAGGGTATGTACAACGACCCGCCTCGATCCACCTAGAGAAGGGACACACCACCCCTAATAGATACATGTATCCATTACATGTCTGCAGCATATCGACTTAGTTGATATGTAAATGCTGAAACCGACCATTCGGTCGAAGTATTACCCCTCTAATCATTCTCAGTGTATGCCCAGCAGTAAAGATTTCACATGAACAAGGGGGGTTTCCTACCCTCTAGAATTTAAAGCTTTGCAATTATTTAATGCAGAAACATTCAAACCCTTACAGAAATCCAATGGGGCAATAACAACTTTGACTCATGGATCAGCGGCCTAGAAATACACTCTACCAACTGTAGTACTACAACACTGCAAGAGCTCTTTATTATTTAGCTGTTGTGTTTTTAGAAAGTTAAGCATATCCTAAATCAGTCCGTGGTGGGAGTTATGCTAGAACACCGTATCTAGTGGACATTACAATGAACATAAAAACTGTTAAACACTTACAGCAGGAGTGATCAACACAGAAAAACATGACCACAGCATGTCGTTACCTACAACACTGTGAATAGACAGCAAGCGTACATTACGTGATTTATACTGCATAAGTGAATTAACATTGACATCATGCGATGTAAAGAACATGTGTCATAGTGTGTTTGTCGCACAGTCTAAGTTTTTAATCCAATTGGGAGACCTCAGTGGAGTAACTCCTATGCCTGGCAGAAGGATGAACTCTGGATAGGTCGACGTCTAGAACTAACTAAGGTTAGGGATGAAGTGGCAGACTCAAGCGAGGCCCAACCAGTGGGCACGGTAGATGAGGACATTTCGGCTCAATGGAAGGGGAGCCTTCTTCTTGGGCCAAAGATCAAGTCTCTCTATGTGAGGGACATACAAAAATAAAGTGTGTTAAAAAGGGCGCGTATGTGAGAAAACAAGGATAACAAACAATTGTATACAAATATAAATGTGAAATGTCTCGTTCCTATAACCATAACACTAACTTTGCTGGGTACTCCAAAAGAGGCTGGCTGTTCTAAAGAGGGTGCAGAGCAGCAGAAAGGTGTGGTAGTGTGGTCCCAGTAAAGATTTGACACACAATGCAGTCTGTTCAAGCATAACTTTTAATAAAGCTGCTGGCATCACTGGCTTTCCAGTGCTGTCCTGTCACCATAATGTATCTGTGGGGATAAAGAACAGCCTTTTCATTTCCATAATTCTTGCTCTTCCTGTGGTGCACTTCCTTGAATCTCTATTAATTGAGTTATCAACAACTTATTAAACCCCTCTTGCACCAGCATTGTTGCAACTACATTTTCTTTAATACTCTCAGTGTTAAAACTCGAAATTTCTGGGCAATATGCAACCCTTTTGGCTTCTTCATCTGTGGCTTCATTACTGCAAGAGACAAAATCTGTTCACTTAGTATGCGCTGCATATTTAATGACTGCTATGGTTACAGGGAGTTGTAGTGCCTTGATGAGTCTATCCAATAAGGATGCATTGTGTACTGGAGTGCCGTCAGTGCAGAGGTTGCCCCTCCTTTTCCATTTTGCTAACCCTGCATGTATGGTTGACGTCACATAGGCAGAGTCACTGTACACTGTCACTTCCTGCCCTTCAAACACCATTAATTCTGCTGCTTGAGCTGAAAAATGAGACGGTAGCCTTGCACTCTCCACTACTTCAAATTCTCCATTTAACCTGCGGCTTATCACTGCAGCGCCTGAATGCCTTTCCCCACTAGTTTGATCAATTTTTGAAGAACCAGCAATAAACAGAATCTCTGCTTCAGCTACGGCATTCACTTTCACATGGGGTAAATCATCATAAAATTCCACGTAATCAGCACGGTCAGGTACATGATCACCTTCTTATAATGGCTCAGTGTGTACGTGGCAGGGTTAACTATTTTACATCTTACAATTTTAATCGCTGGGTTAGAAATCATTACCTCATAAGCTGAAACTCTCTGGGATGTCAATGTGCCCTTGGGTTTCTCTAAAATGGCAAATAGAGCATGCTCCACGTAAAGAGTCATAGAGTAGCCCATAACATTACTTGTGGACTTCTCAATTGCAAACGCGGTGGCTGCCAAAGATTGTTCACAAGGGAAGTGTCCTCTCATGACTGGGTCTAGAACGCCACTGTAATATGCCAAAGGTTTGTACCCCATTGTGGTTCTCTGTGTAAGCACTGCTGCCATGACTGTCCTATTTGTATGTGAAAACAAATAAAATTCCTCAGCATAATTGGGAATTTCTAAACAGGGGCTTTACAAATTGCTTTTTTCAACTCTTCAAATCCTTCCTACATTTTTTTAGTCCATTCTAGTTTGGTTTTACCAACTTGTGCTTTCTTTAATGCTTGCAGGAATGGCTCGTATATGGTCTATAATCAAACACCCAGGCTCTAACATAGTTGCGTAAACCTAAAAACTGTTGCATCTGTCTCACTGTGTTTGGTTTTGAGGTTTTCATATTTGCCTCGGCTCTCTCAGGTGTCACTTTCTTTCCTTCCTGTGAAATCAACTGACATATATGTAACACTTCTTCTTGGCAGCATTGTAGCTTCTCTTTGTCTGCTTTATATCCCTTGTCTGCAAAAAAAGTCATCAACTGGACAGAATCCTGTTTGCACATATCTTCTGTGGTGCTGCAAATCAAGATGTCATCTACGTATTGTATCACTGCACTTTTGACATCAACATTACCTAGATCCATCTGTAGGACTCTGTTAAAGATAGATGGAGACTCACAGTACCCTTGAGGCAGCCTAGTATGTTTCAGTCTTTTTTGTTAAAACGTAAATGAGGTCAAGTCTTGTGAGTCCTTGTGCAATGGGATTGAGAAAATTGCATTTTTCAAATCGATCACCATAAAATATTGGGCTTCCACCGGGATACTGCATAATATTGTTGCTAGATTAGTAACTAAAGGAAAATCTGCATCTACAATCTGGTTAAGAGGTCTCATAGCCTGGATAAATCTCCATGATCCCTCCTTTAGATGTCTTAATCAGATACAGCACAGTATTACACAATGACTCTAATGGCACCAGAATCCCCTAGTTCATCAGCACTGAAAAAGTCTGAAATATACCTTCATCAGCTTCCTGATACATGGGGTACTGTCTTGCTTGAGGTAAAACCACTTCTGGCTTAATCTTTATTTTAACCTCTCCTATCCCCTTCAATAAACCTACATCATAAGGGCCTGTGGTCCATAAGGCACTTGGCTCCTTTTCAAGATCCTCCTGAAAAAATGCTGGTCTTTGCCGCATTATCGCCATTCACTGTGGGACTTCCATTTTCTCTATCCTTATCCAGTATGTAATGCTCATGAAGAACACCACTTCATCATCACTTCGGTCTTCCCTGAACATATCATCATCAGTTATGTCAGTCAATCTGTACCCTTCCTCAAGAGCTATCACTGTTCTCCATCGTCTACCCTCATCGTCTATTCCTTCAAGCATTGCCATTTCCTTTGGTACTATGGCTGCTTCCAACTCTATAGAAATAGTCTGTCCACCTTGCTCATCCATAGGTATTTGTGGTCTAAACAGAAACTCATCAGGTAGTCTCACAATCTTTCCCACCAGGCCAGGTAGCCATGTCAGTGAAATGCTCACTCCATATAGAAAAATCCCTGGATCTACCGGAACGTCTCACAGAGCCACTTGCCCTGTTAACGCCAGTATAAACTCTCTCACGTTTAAATAGTGTATTCCTGGAGTACAGTACACAATCCTTGATCATTAAATACAATTGTCATGTTAGGTTTCGTCATTAAATCTCTTCGCAAAATATTAACCAGAGTCTGTCATGAATATAACAAGGGAAAAGACATGTCACATTCTCCTACGGAGACTGGTAATTCATCAGTAAAAGGAACTTGACTCGTAGCTCCAAAGAACCATTCAGCATTCATGGCAATTCCTGACTGTGAATATTTTCCCTCTCGTATACACGAACGAGTTGCTGCAGTGTCTACAACAAAAGAAAAGGATTTGCCTACTATCGTCACATCGACCCTTGGTTCCTCTTGGGGGTCTGGTGTCACAGATAGTAAACAAGTGCACAACCTTATATAGCCTCCTAGACTGAGTGCTTCTGGCCGTATGTGGGGAAGGGCCATTCTCCCAGGCGACAATGAACCTTCCCTGGGTCTAACAGGCCATATGGACATAGTGATGATAGCAATGTAGGTTTTGGAGCTGTGGTGGTGAAGTAAACAAAGTTTGCTGTATTATCTGTAAAGTAAATACAGAAGACGTTTTAGTAAACTAAATGTAGTCATATTTTGTACTATTTAAATAACGAGGTTCTCATTATTAGGTAAGCATTTCAATAGTAAAGTTCATTGAACTGAAACACTTTTGAAATGAATGTGCATGAGGTGTAATGTACATTTGATTAGTTTCTCTGTACAAAGAAATAAAGCATTGTTCCATGCTTTAGATTTAACTTTTGTATGTTAAATTAGATGCTGCCTGTCATGTTGCAGGTGTGAAGAAAAAGATCCACCCAGTGAGGGATGGTCCTGTTGAAAAGAACGTTGCTGGGAAATCCAATTGCTGATTCTTGAATGTAGTGAAAACATTTCTGTTGTTCTCCTCAATGCTTCTGAAGTCAGAATGATTGAAATGCAGTCAATATCTGTAATTATTGACAACATTCTGGGCATTCTTATTGGTTGAGAGGAGGTCAATAATTACCTCCATGTGTTAATATAACCACATACGTCGAAGGAGGGGTCAAATATTTTATGGTAATGACCCAGCCCCAAGTTTGGCTAGGGCCATAAGTTGGAGAAGGGCCACTATCTCAAGTGATAATGACCCCTCCTGAGGTCTATACAGCTGTTTGAACGTATAACAATATAGGTTTTGGAGTTGTGGGTAAGTGAAGCAACACATGCTACCTTAATTAAGCAATATGCCCCGAGCGGCGGGGGCACTACCGAGTCAGGTAATGCCCCGGGCCCCATAGTTATAGGCCCGAAAGAAGCGAGGGCCTTAACGAAGGCCCTGGGGCATAACCTGACTCGGCAATGCTCCCGCCGCGAGGCCCGCAAGATCTGTGTGACGGGGTACTAAAGGCAGTTGTTTTTTCTGTCCCGAAACGCAGCAGCGTTTCAGGAAAAAAAAAGACCAAGAAAATGGCTGCCGGGAAAGAGAAAACGGAGTCCGTTTTCCCTTTCCATGGCGGCCATCGGGAGCGTAAGCGCTGGGGACAGAAGTGTTCCCAGCGTGTCCAATCCTGAAAGACGACATAGAAGAAGTTAAGTGGGGTTGGGAGGGTGGGGGAGAGGGAGGGAGGGAAAAAAATAGACGTACCTGAATCCCCAGCGGGGGACGAAGGCAGCCTCCAGCCGTGGGGAGGCTCGGAGCGGGGATTGCCCCTCTCCAAGCCTCTACACGGCTGGAGGCTTCCACACCACCCGCCATGGACAAAGGAGGCAGAAGGTAAGTGGGGTGGGGAGGGCAGGGGGGTGGGAAGAAAGGGAGAAAACAAAACATACCTGAGTCACTGGCGGGGGGTGAAGGCAGCTTCTCAGCTGTGTGGATGCTCGGAGCGGGGGTAGCTCCCCAGCGAGGGCCAATTAGAATGCTTGTTTCATTCTGATTGAGCCCTCGCCAGGTGCTAATAGTGAGTAAAGTAAATTGACAATATGTGTTAGTGAATTAAATGCGGTTTTATTCGTTAGTATTTCAATAACAATGATGTCTTTATTGCATTTGCATTTTAATTGTAGGTTTGGCTGAACTAGAACGGTTTTAACATGAGCAGTAAAAGTAAAGAGTTTATTTATATAGAATTGAACATTAATTGTTGATTGATTTTTTGGAAACCTACAGACTCATGCCATGCGGAGCGTTACACTTCAACTGCCCCCCCTTTTTTTTCTCCGATCTCTCTGGCACAATAAGTACCAACTATTATTACTGCTTCAGTTAAGCCGTTTTTGACATTGTAAGTCAAGGAAAAACACTAAAGTCCAAGACTGCCATTCAATAAAAACAGCCCTAATATGACATCTAGTTATGGAGAATCTTCACTATGATCTCCCTTCCTGGAAAACGGGGTGCAAAGTGGTAACATGTAAGAGATGTGCACTAGACACTTTGGGGAGCTGTCAACTGTGACTTCAAGTAGTTTTAATGGAGAAATGACTAGACTACATATGAATGGCTGTTTGCATCTTGTTTTCAGTTGATATTTATCTGTTTTTATATACTGCGGAAGTCTGAGGAGTTCCCCCAGAGTTCGTATTTCTTCACGGCATGGAAGTATTAAAGTCAGTGACCTGGCTAGGTCTTGATCTTCACATCCAAAAGTTTCCGAAACACAATAAGAAGAGCCACTGGAGCAGCTCTCGCATAGGGCTTTGACAGATTCACTCCCTTGTTACTAACACATCAAGACATTATAGATTCATCAGTTAAAATAAAACTCTCCTTTGTCAAGCACATATGCCGACTCTCATTAGTGAGCACAGCATGGTGTCACTAATCCCGTCTGGTACATTTGCTCACATACTATTCAGAGTATTTTCTGGCTGGATATGAAAGGATCGAGGGCCTACTGTCCTACTGTTCGCAATACATTGCATGTCTTGATAACACACTGCAAAGTCAGTGCTTTGATTATTCATTTCACAACCACTTTAAGATTGGATGTACTTTGTGTATGGGGCAATCTCAACAAATATTTCCTCTTCAATGAGCATACATTGTCTGATCTGTACATTGATACATGAAACCTTGTAAAGACATCACATGGGAAGTGTGCATAAACCCTACTCATTTAAAAAGTAAGTTAAACAGAACAACAACACTCATTCAAGATATTCCAAACTCCACATTGGAGATTCACATAGAGGTTACCAATAGTAACTTCGAATTACTCCTGGAAAGGAAAGATCATGTTGGGAGTACGTTATTTGTAAATCAGTCCTTTGTAACCAGTGGCAATCGCTTATTGTTTAAAGCGCAGACCTAGCTCTAGAGCAGCGGAACACTGTACAGAGTGTGGGTAGCCAGCGAATGGGCTGGTATGTTTTAATAGTAGTGCAGTAGTTTAAATTATGGTCTGTGCCTCCATTGGGATTGGTCCTTGATCAGGTGTCGTTGAAAAAGCCATGTTTTTAGAGATTTGCAAAATTGGACAATTTTAGGGGCATGCTAAGCCAGTATCGGAATTGAGTTACAGTGGGTGGGCACATGACAAGAGAAGGATTGTTTACACGTCCTATCTTTGCAGGGGAGTTGTGATACAGGCCATTTTGTTGGGAAGAGTGTGTGCCACCGGATACGTGGTGTGCCTAGCAACCAGGTGCACTGGTGTGCTTCTTGTGACTGCTTTGCAGATGATACATGCAGATTTTAACAGTATCTTGGGCTACAGAAGAAGCCAATTTATCTCACACAGTATAGGGGTGATTCATTCAACTGTCCACTGAATTTTAATAAGCTATGCTGTAGCATGGTGTAGAAGTCTTAGGGGAGGCAAGTGGCTAGCAGCCACATCAGTAGGGCATTTCCCAAATCGATGTGCAATTCCACAAGGGCCAGCACTTTGGTCTGAAAAACCTGCAGCAGAGTGAATGGTTTGATTTTGTGACGAGTGTGAATTTGGAACTAGGATGTTTTGGCCTTCTTGTTTATGTGTTTCTGGAAATAAAGGCTACTGTCAATGGTGAAGCCTAAGGATTTAGCTGAATCTGAGGGCTGTGGATCAAACCATTGTAGGTGCATTTCATTGATCCATTTTCACACAAGTTGTTGTTTAGCAGGGGGACCGATGAGAAATAATTCCATCTTGGATGGCTTAAGTTTGAGGTAGGAAACCACCATCCAGGACTGGATGAAGATCAGGTACCTCTGGAAATGAGTGATGTACTGTGGGCTTTGTACTCTCAAGTACAACAGAGAATTTTCCACACATTGGTGGATGGCTACTTCAGGATCTTTGAGGAGTGTGCCCAGAGGCTACATGTACAGGTTCAAAATGATCAGTGACAGGATGGACCCTTGGATAGCCTTGTGTCTGCCAGAGAGGTAGGAGGTAAACCAATTCAGGACAGTGTCAGAGAATCCCATTGTGTGGGTGAAGAGTGAGTGGAGCATGTTGTGGATAACAGTGTCACATGCAGCCAAGAGGCCAAGGAGGACGTGGGGACATGCATCACCCTTAGCCATGACTTGCAGGTCATTGATTCGATATTAACTTTGGAATGGCCAGGTTGTCTGTGTCGTGGGTCAGATAAGAGGTCGTAGGAGACAGGTTTTGAGGGTGTCCAGTAATGATCCTTCTGTAAGGGAGGGATCAATGATGCTGAGGTATGTGTTGTGTGCCAGGATCATCAGTTGTGGCCGGGATGATATTTTCAGAGTAGGAAGTAGGTTTAATGGAGGTGACAGTGGTCATTCTTTTTAGGAGGTCTGGGGGAGAGAGAGAATAGAATTTGGTCCATAGTGGCAGTGTGGAACCTGGGATGTGGTGGGGCTAATGCTGTGTTAGGATAATTCTATGGTTTGTCAGATTGTGTCTATTTTTTCAATAAAGTTGTTGATTCTGTTGCATTTTTCCTGAGTTGTTGGCACCTTGGAACTCAGATGAGGGTTTGGTACAATGCTTTAATACTTCAAAGAGAGATTTGCTCCTATGATGACATGATGGTGGTGGAATAGTGAGCAGCTTTGGCCGCTATATTGAGAATCCTACAGTTGGCACAGAGAGATGTGAGGCTGGTGAGAACTTGGGTAGCTTGCCAGGGCTCCCCAGCATTCTTGTCCATTCAAGCCCTAGTGAGCATGGATGTAGGCTCTGCAGGGAGGAGATACATGGGGATGTAATAGCAGTAATTACTACTTTATAGGTGAAATGCAGGATAGCTGGTCTGGCTCTTAGCCCTATCAGGTCCGAACAGGCACAAACAGGTGAGGTCCTTGTCTTCGTCCCTACTTTGCTGAGGATGCCAGCGTTTATGACGCCTAAGGGGGACTGGTGAAATATGTGGTGGGTGGAGCATCTGATTGGGAGGGCTTGGTCACGTGACAAGCAGCTTCCTCACTGCTGTGTGCCTCGGGCTGGCCAGGAGTTCTTAAGTAGCTGCCTGCAAGGCAGGAACACTGGTGGTCATATTTTTACAATATGTTCTATTTCTTTGTGTACTCTCCATCTTTCCCGGACCCTTCAATTTGGGCATTTGAAATACCTAAGGCTAATTTAATTTGCACATTTTGGTTAGCTCTTAACTCTGCATTCCACTGAGCAGAGACCTTGCCTCTGATGCTGTTGCATTGGCGCAGAATTATAAAAAAAATAGAAAGAAGCTAGGGATTGGCTGATGCAACTTTATTTCACTCTCAGGGGTTAGTAGCACTTTAGATTCGCAAAAGGCTGGGAAGCGTCTGGGCTTGACAGTCTTCCAATAAATGTTTTTATGCAGGAACCCTCTGCTTTGGGCGCGGCCTATACTGACATTATTCCTAGACATAAATGTTAGTGGGATTTTCCTTGAATCCCTGAGACAACCCCTGAGATCCTACCTGAGGGCAATAGGTATGAGCCTGTTAATGAACACCCGTTCTCTCTAATTAATTCATTTGCCAAATAGTTTGACACAATCCTCCTGAACCACCGTGAGTTCTGGTAAGAAGAGAAGAAAGTGTGATCTCACCAGCAAGCATGTTTTCGGAGGAGAATGGGCACCATTAATCAAGCCTTTTGTCTGTACCGCCTAAAGTGAAAGGTTTTCATGACAACAAACTGGCTTTGAATGTAGCTTTTGTCGCTCTGAAAACTGTTTTTGATGCTGTTCCCAGACCTCCGCTTAGGTTTGCTTCATGTAACATGCGGATCTCGCCAGCAGTTTTGTTAGTAATTCAAGGTTTATATACCAGTAGTTCTGCTTTTGTCAGGTAGAATCCTGGTGACTTCAAGATCATCTCCCATGCAAAAAGGAGTGTGACAGGTCTGCGTGATTAGCCCACTCCTTTTCTCTCTTTTCATGAATGATATGGCAAAGGAAATTCTCTCTATAAATGCAGATTTGCCCTACTTGAATGGAGAAAGCGTTGGAATGCTTGTTTGTCAGGTTAGGAGGATATTCACAAACTTTGATTGAACCGAAAGAATGGACTTTCATCCTGTAGACATATGAAGCTTAAGTTATACCAGCAAGGTGCTACTACTTAGAAGGGAAGGGTTGATGACTATCTCAGGTGCATTTTGTTCAGGATGGTTTGTGGCAACTGCTGGTGGAGAAATATGACTTCATCCTAGCAAGACAAGGTGGAGAAACTATTATACCACGATGGATGTGCAATTTCACACAACTTGGGGGTTTGCTGGGCCAGGCTGCGCCAGGGGACCTCTATGAGGCTGAACTGTGGGGCTATAGTAACATTTCTTGGATGGCTCTCATAGAGATTCCTCTGTTTGCACTCACGTGCACTCCCTTCTAGTAACTGTTACACACGTATGCATTATGAACATGGCTGTGAGGGCATTGTTGTTTAATGTTTTTAAAGCCTTTTTTATTCTATAAAGATGTGGAGCATTCCTGCATTGTTGATGTGATTCCAACTCCAGGCACTTCTTCTTTGCCCTGGACCAAAGGTATCAGGAGTGTTGCTGCACATCTTAGATCAGATTCTATCTGGGATTATGCTGCCTTGGCTCATGAGCTAACCATACCATTGGTTAAATGTGCCTCTGAGGAGTAATCGGCTGTGAATCCCCTGCACAAACGTGAGAAGGGAGGCTTGCTCATGATCATCTTGATAACAAATGCATCCTAGCCTTTTAATATTATCTTGATGAGATACTCCTATAACATGAATGCTTTATTCTTTACATTGCCTCTTTGCATGCTCCTCCCAGCCACTTTTACCTCTCTCTGGAGGAATGGAAGTAATGATTATTGCCATTTATCTAAATTCTATTCCTCTGTCCATTGTATCTGACAGTGAGAAATTACTGGCTAAGACCTGCCCTAAGATCTGTAAGAGTTGGGACAAGAATGAGTGGCGTGACTGGAGGAGCAAGGAAAAGAAGGGAAAGGGGAGGAGAATGAAAATCAAACAGAATGTGGATAGGAGGAATTTGGGGGAAGAGAAGTGATATGGAACGATGAAGGGAAGCAAGGAGTGATAGAAAAAGCCAAGGAGGGCAAGAAACACTTATCGGCACCTGAGAAGGAGGCTGGGAGGGAAGTGTGGAAACCAAAGGAGGAGGAGGTGATAGCAGGATAGCACAACAACTGTACTGCAGAGACAACAGGATGTGAGGAAGGAGACTGCGAGAGATAATGTAAAAGGAGGGGAAGAGGAAGCCTGGAAACCAGGAAGGTAGACTCAGCGGGCCCAATTGCTGTGGGGTATCTAGGAAACACTAAAGGTGAGATCAGAGAGGCAGGAGAACGATTGGTGCCGGGACACTGGACAAACAAGTAAGGGACGCCAACCTGATGGGATGGCCACCAGTTCATTGCTTTCTGAGATTGTGTAAGAGGCTGCCAGAGGCATTGTGGTACCTGTGGAGCATTCTATTCAATCCCAAGGAGGTCCAGCGGAGCCTCGACCAGAGCGTGGTGGCCTGAGCACTAGCTACTTGAGTCCTGAAGGTAGAAATTGCCCTCCTGAGAGATGACCATTCCGACAAGGTGAAGACAGAATGACCACTCAGCCAAGCCTAGAAAGAAGAGAGGGTGACACTTCAAACCCCACAAACTGTGAGTGACTTCCATTTGACCACCAGGGGACAGAGCCAAGGTAAGAGAGGCGCTGATGATGGGATGTGGTTCTTAAGCAAGCTGGAATGGCTCACCTTTGGCTACCGAGGCTGTTCCCCAGTTTTATATCCACTGCAGCTGAAGCCCTTGACACATTTTCTTTTGTAAAATAAACCGTGTGAGTCCATTTCCCGAGTCGCATGATGCCTGCTGATCTAGCTGTGAGTACGCAACACCCAGTGCATAATGCACTATTTATTACACCTTCATTTTGAACACGAAAGGGCAGTTTTCATCAAATTTGCCATATCTGGTTTGTGTAGCCAAGCCGTGTACGATACAAACATTTCACATTTTCCTGTATAATGTACCTTCTGAGAAAATAATGCCTAGGTGCTACCTGATAGATATTGGCAGGAGATGGCTGCAGGGTTGATGGCCTCCTGATGTTTTTGCACTTGTATCTTGCCCTGTCTATGGCCAGCATTTTCCAGCGCGGATTTCCCTCTTCCTCTTCCCCTGCTTTATGGCTTCTTTTAAGGATTGTCAACATCATATCTTGTTGTTGACTTTAAAGACTGTGAGGAAGTCCCCCTTCCTCTCTAAGAATGGGTGACCAAGGAGACCAGAGTCTTCCCGAACTAGTGGATGATGGACCAGAGGAAGGTCTGAGGGTCCCCACATCTCCCTCCCTAAATTCCCATCTTTGTGAAGGGGACGTTCCATGTGGCACATACATAACACTGGCCAATCGCCAGAGCCGCCCAATCGTCCTCACAGCTTGATGTAGCATTATGTACACTTTCAGAGGAAGACTGGGCAAAAGAAAGGGCCCTGTATACCCAAATGTCATGAAAGGATTGCTGATACACTTGTTACCTTCACTGCTAGTTGGGGGAGAGATGCGGCTCCGCCGCAGATGCCCGACACCGGCATGCATAGACAAACACGCACAGAAAATTCTAGATGGCAGACCAGGTTTTTGAAGCCACAATCTGCTGACCTCATTGCATACATAAATCTCCATCAGCCACCAGTGGCTCAGATAATGAAATTACAGTGAACTAATCATGCTTCCCCACCTATCATCACAGACTTGTTCAAACATTGAAACACAATAACCAATAGGGGGAGGGACCCATCGTTTATATTTATTTAAATGGTAGCATGGGTGTTTGGGAACAGGATTGTAGCAGGAATTTGGGGCTGATTGGCCATTGCAGAAATTAGATTGTGGCGGGAGCTTTGAGTGCAGGAGGCTGGAAGCAAGAATGGGAGAATATCAGACATGAATAAGAGTTTAGTACAAGGAATAGAAGGCGAATGAACATCAGGAGGAGATGGGTGTTGTGTACCAATAAAAGGAGGTTAAGAAACATTAGGAGGAGGTTGGAAATTAATATCAGAAGGAGCTGTAAATTGACAAGTTTAGTGAACATCATTAAGAAAACGTGCAGGGGCTAGCTAGCCAAAACAGGATGGTTTCAGTCTAGGATAAAGGGTATTACTCTGATCTCAAGAGGGTTGGGCCTGTGAAGATAGGGAAGATGAGTATTCAGTGTGAGATCGACGAGGAGCAGAAACCAAGAAGGAATAGAGAGACGATTGAGAAGGGAGAGGTCAGGACCCAACACAGGGCAGTGATGCTGCCCATTTGACACCATCTATGGAAAATGAGGAAGGAAAACTCAGTTGCCCTTATTTAAAAGTTCACACAAAGCTGTCATTAAACGCAGGTCTCTGCTTGATTCAGTTTAAAGTGTTGAACAAATTACATTATACCCCAGCCAGAATGGCTAAATTCACGGGAACTGGAACCGGGGAATGTCCAAAATGCAGGAATCCAAAATCGGACTCATTCCACATGTACTGGGCTTGCTCGGTGATAGCCAAGTTTTGGAGGGAAGTCACAGAGATACTTCTGGACATAACGCAGATTCCGGCTGACCTCACACCCCAGAAATACTTATTTGGGGATATAGGGAAAATTGCAGAAGTTACCAGGAGACTGTTTACCGTTGCATGCGCAGTAGCGAAGAACTGTCTACTTCATAATTGGAAAAGCCTGCATGCACCTCGTATAAACCATTTCCTTAAAGAACTTACATACGTGAATGAGTGTGAAGAGCATGGTGTTGTCATTGCCGTTAGCAAACAGGCTGAAGGACATTTGGGCCCTATTCAGGATATACCTTTGTGATTTGCTATCAGAAGAAGATAGCTACCCGAAATTATAGTTTTTTAAGTTGTGCAGGGAAAGTATACTTTTGTGTAATGTACATACCCATCTCTGTTGATTACCATATACTGTTATTGTATATGTGATGTATCATTGACGTGTCACACAATCGATTAAATAAAGTTTTTAAAAAAAGGTCACACGAAGCTTCAGTCATATCTACAACTATTCGGGGAAACACAGCTATACTTACAGGTTTTATACTGAGAGCGGCAGGGATTGTTACAGAGATTCTGAGTGCCGCGGTTGGGCCCAAACCCTTGTTAACTTTAAATGGAGCCTTATTTGTCGGAACCTCAAGAAAAGACTGTCTTGATATTTTTTTTATTTTACATTTGCCTTGAGAGGGAAGTTTTTATGTTAAATAAAACTCATTTTGTGGTACTCATTCGGCTATGAGACAACACATGTTTACACTTCAAATTATAAAGGACTCTAGCTCTCAACTGCTGCACGTATGCCTTGTAGACATGTTCTAGATAAAACAATTGTTTGCTAATTAGACTGGTTGCCTTTTAATCACATTCTCCTCTTCCTCACAATTTATATTAGTTTGTGTCTGAGGATCAGAGCCATGCAAACCATGCCAAACTTAAGGGACACTGATAGACAACCTGAAGAACATGTTTAATCAGAGGGGGAGACATACTCTCAAGTCAGCTCAGGGAACCAGTCCCACAGGGACTGCACTTTCTCCTAGAACTACTTTCAATGTCTTCCCATCTTCCTCCACTCAGTGCAGTTTCTGTTATGGGTATCTTGTTTTGCTATGTGGGTGCTTAAGAGTGTAAAAGGGCATTTGTAATTAGGTGCCCATGTTATCTGTCCTCTCTTGGTCCCAAATTACCCCTCGAGGCTCATGTCAGATGTATACCCCTGATGTCTCTATGATGGTCTCTGGCCAGACCCAACAGAGATCTGCTCTCAATAGGCCAGGGGTGAACTGGCCTATAGCGAACTCTGGACATTACCCGTTAGCCCTCTGCACCCTGGGCCTCTTCTGTTTGGTATTTACACATTTTCCCATGGGAAAAAGGTTGGACTTGCTGTAAATGTGTAATATGGGGCCACTCTGGATATTTTTCCCAGAGCCTCTTTTGGCTGCCAGTCCACCCCTGCAATAGGCGGATATGGAAGAAGCATATTGTGCGTCCCCCTTTACACCTTGCAAAGAGATGGCCGGGGAACTCTTGAATACAGAGACTCTTTCAATCAGTAATCTTGCATGATCCCTTACTGGACAATCTCAGGGACAGTCAGTGGCGTTTCTCTCCAAAAGCAGCAAAATACATCCTCCCAATTCCTATCTCCTCACTCTTAATGCCCCTCAAAACAAGGTAACTCCTCTTTTCTGGGCCAACCCAGCCAGTTTCTGAAACACACTCCTCGCTACCCTGCCACATTCCCACCTTGAAGTGACTCCCACACTCCCCAGGCTGTATTGATGGGATTAATGTCAAACATCCTGTACACAGACGAAAACACTGATGTCACAAATTGAATGGGTCTGCAAGCATTTATGACCACCATCCTAAGTGTATCACAGACTCCAACAGTGGAATACAAGTAGTAAACCTATGCATAATACACTCAATGCACTTGTTTAAAATAACGTTGGTTAAAGTGTAGTTATGGTTACATGTATCTAAAAAAAAAGTATGTCGGTGAAAGGGACATTATGACTGCAGTGCAATACAAAAGAAACACCACCCATTCGTCAGTTATGGTTCCTGAAGGAGCCACAGCCCTGCCACCACCGTGCACTGCACCTGAAGTCTCATGTTGTGCTTATTGATATGGAATCGTCTAGTAAACCTGTTTACAATCCATTTGGCGTTATTTGATGTTTTCATTCAAATGACATGAAACGGATTCTATGTCAAAAAGCCATGCTTAACATGCAGTCGGCAATTAGTGCCACACCCCTAACGCAGTATCCCAACTCTGTCTTCACCTATTTAGTTCCCCCAACACTGCTTGCCCACATTAATGCCTCCACCTAAAACACTTCCTTCATTATTTTGTTTGTTGCAGGGTTCCCTGCAAACCCCCCAAGTTAGATCTCCTTTCTTTGTCGGGATGCCTCCACATCAAGCCCTTTTTTGTGCACCTCACCCTCCTCCCCGCCACCTACCCTAACAATACTTTCTTTCTTGATGAGGGAGTGCAACACCCCTTACTGTGCCTCCACTTTCCTGCACGATGCCTTCTTACTGTGTGTAAGCTGCTTTGCCACCATCATGCACCACTTCCCATTTACTCCTCCTGTGCTTGATCTGGCACCTCTGCACCCTTGTACGAGGCTTGTCAAAATCTTTGGCCCAAGTGCACGCTGCGTTCCCGTACAGTGATATCCGTGAGGCGCAGAGTTTTCTGTCTGTCCGCAAACATTGGTGACTTAAAAACGTAAAAGGTAGGCCTGAAATTATTTAGAAGTGATCATAAAATGGCTGAGATATTACTATTTTTCTGTGGTCGTTTTGTTCCTTGTGCCCTGTATTTGTGAGGCCACCTGTGGCATCATTAGCAGCGCATGTGAGGGCCAGAGTTGTTTGTGGCATTTAACAGAATTTTTAAAGGTTTTTCAGATACGTTTAAGAATAACATGGAAAACTTTATTGTACTGATTTTAAAATGTTTTATGATATATGCTAATATATTTAAAGTGCCCACTGTGGACATTTTTCAAGTTCACATAAAAGCCACTAATTGCATCCACATGGCATGGTCTGCAGGTATACCAAGTGGATACTAGGCTGTGGGCATTGGCTTTGGCCATCATATCACCTCCTCCAATAAGCCTACTGGGCATGGTAATATGTCATGGGGCCTCATTACACGGAAGGCGGTAACCATGGCGCTATTAGCGCCATGGTTGCCGCCGGTATTTTACCGAGACCGCCATGGTGAATGGCAGAATTACCGCCCTATCCCAAGATATGTGGGGGCGGTAATTCCCCATTCACCATGGCACTTCCCCATTTCCATTTTTGCCCCCATAGGGCTCAATGGGAATGGGGAAGGTGGTAATTACGGTACCGCAAATTGCGGTACCGTAATTACCTCCAAGGTCCCTTTGCGGGTCACGTCCTTAAAGGCTGGTAAAACCAGCCAATAAGGTAGGGACCCACAAAAGGACCTCATAGTAAGGCGGTAAGGGTTTACCGGCACTGGTACCCTTACTGGTACCGGTAAACCCTTACCGCCATCCGTGTAATGAGGCCCATGGTCTTCAGCTACTATACCAGGGTACGGACTATCATGCCCTAGTCATTTGTTAGATGCCAGTTATGGTCACTGGGTATGGCGTGCGACCATCGTCAATGTACACTTTGCCCAGGGCATGGCCTTCAGCCTTCTATCGGGAAACTTCAAAACACCATCTGTTGCCACTGGACAAGGCCTTTATCTAGTCAAGGCCTTTATCTAGTCTTAGTTGTGATTTTGCCCAGGCCATACCATGTGACCCTCCAAAACACCCACTGTGAACAAGTCCAACGGGCACTTTGTCATGTGCACAATCTGAGTCTGTATCCTCATTACCCCTGAGCCCACAGAGTTGCCACTGGGTATGGTTAAAGCCAGTGGCCCATTGCCTCACTCCCAAGCCATACACTCTGGCCAATGGGCACAGCCTATAGCTATCATCAGCAGCCAGTTTGCCCTGGACATGGCAATAGAGCATGCCACAGGTGGCTCAAGACAACCAATATGACCAATGGTGTACATTTTGCCCTGGGCATGGACCCTAAGCTACCTACTGTACCAAATGGTCCTGTAGCATGGACTTTGTTTTTTGCCTTAGCATCACCAAGTCACCAATGTGGCCATTGTGGCTACTTTGTCTAAGGCCTGTTGCACGACATACCTCAATGAACCAATTGAACTGATATGCCTATGGGGCCTGCACACTTCGCCTGCGGCATGGCCTTTGCCAATGGCCCGGGGACCCAAGCACCCAATATGAACAGCTGACTAGACTGCCCTTATAACCCCTCTACATCTTCCTTCCTTCAATATGTTGATATCCTAAACCATTCTCTCCTATCTAACCCTGCAACTCTCAGTGGGTTTCAAACCCATAATGTCTTTCTTTCCTCAAACCTCTCACTTATAGGGGTTGATGTTACTGTTTCCACTCTCTCGATCATACCATTTCCTGATCTCTGCTAAGCTCCCCTAAATATGTTCCAGAACTGCCTTCTCTCCCAGACACAGCAACATCTCCATCCTCATTCAAACGTTCAACAAGTCACCACACTAGTTTTAGAAAGATGAACTCCTCTTTGCTAAACTTGGAGCCAATGCCTAGGGACATTCGTAATAAACTGAAATTGACATGACCAAAATTCTAGATAGCCTGGTGCCAGTAACTGCTCAAACAGGTGGTATGTTGTCAAACATGCCTTTCTCAGTATGGCTGGCAGAAACCTGGAAAGAAAATGGTGCAAAACCAAAAATCAAATTGACAAGATGACATGTCTACGTCACCTAACAGTTCTTCACTAAACTATCAAGTAATAGGAAAAAAAAGTATTGTATCAAAATTGTTTTATTCTGGTTGGCAACAAATCAGCAGAGGTCTTCAACATCTCAAAAGCAATAGAAACGCCTACTGAATGCTGCTTACCACTCACCCTTGCCTCACAATGCCTGGCTTTTAAAACAAACCTCATTGCATCTCTGTATGGATCTAAACACCCTACTAAAACTGAAAAGCCATGCAAAGGTCCTTTAGAACTTTTAGTCTGATCTCAGCAGAAGACTTCATCAATTGTGTGTCCAACATGAAGGCCTCTTCTTCACTGGCTCCTGATTGCGTCACAGATTAAATTCATATCCCGCTGCATGATCCACAAGGCGGTCTGGGGCCTGGGACCATTCTATCTGCAACTTTCTCTTACTAAATACCCTCCCTCTAGACCTCTGCAGTACTCAGGCACCAACTCTATATGTTTAAAGCGTTTTGCTAAACAGAGGGCTGGAGGCTGATCACTTTCTACAGCTGGCTTCCTCTTATGGGACAGCCACCCACTCCCTCTTTGTCTTGAGACTCCTCTAGACTTTCCTCTTCACCGGCTCCTTCCCTTCATCTCCTCTGCTAATTCTCACAGTCGTTGTGATTTGTGGCCAGGGCCCTTATGTATCCCTCAGGGGCCTGGCCTCCCATACCCAATCGCCCCAGCCTCTGCCTACCTCTTAGCACTTGCCTCGGCACCCACTGGCATCATTTGTATAGGCTTTCACTTTCTACCCGATAGCACTTACCATACTATGCACTGTTCACCCACAAGCACATACATTCCTGCACTTATCCCACCCACCCCCATTTCCCTCCGCTTCTTGCTGCACTTGCACGTTCTGAATACTCACAAGGCATAGTAGGTCCGTCTTTATCTTCCACTGTATTCATTGTTTTTTTAATCCCATGTTCCCTCCATGTTGCCCTGTGGGTGCTTTGAAACAGAATTGCCTTACTGTATAAGTGCCTAACAAATGAACAATAAATAAATAAAATACATAACATTGATCTACTCATGCCGCACTATGAAGATCAAGGAAAACATTCTCACCCTGCCCTCAACACTCAGACTATTGGGCAACTTTTCCCTTGCGTATGGAGCGGTGTCCACTTATATAAGGACTTCCATCACCTCCCTGTTGCTGTAAGAACCTTCTGCTGTTTCCAATACACTATCCAATGTCTACCCTGTGACTAACATTCCTTTTATGTATGGGGAATTTTCTGGAGAAAATTGCAGCCCAACACCTCCTGTAATACACTATAATCTAACCATTAATCACACAGAAATGAGTCAGGCTTCCTCCGGATCTGCAATGGAAGAGGTGTGCCTTTCTATCATGCATGACAACTTCCCTCCTATTCTTTTTTTACATTTTTGTATGTATTGGGATTAGTTCAATGAACCTTTCACAAAACATCAAAACGACACATAGATCAAAGACAACAAACATACACTTCCATGTTTATACATATTAATAGATAACATTGCAGTAGTAACAGCACAATTCATCATCTTTAAAATCCCTAAACAGGCTCTTTAATAAAACAGTCAATTTCGTATTTCAAATATGTAAAAGATAAGAAGAAAAAAGAAAAGAAAAACACTCATTATCTTGGAAATAATTCACCCAAAAAATGTAAAGCTGCTAAACGCCACCTATTGGACCTAGCCAAAATAATATTACAGTAGCAGAAGAAAATGCACAAGAAGTCTGGACAAGGTGAGAAAAATAAAGTGACCATCTGCTGTGCAAAGCATGGCATTCAACCAACACTGTGATTGATTGTCTGAATTGTATGCCTGTCCTTACATTATGGACATATCCATAATTCTCTTCTTACTTTTGCTCTTACCCCGAGAATCTCATAAATTTGGTAGAGATTAAAGCAAAGCCAAAGGAATTTAATATGCCAGGATGGACTTGGAAATGTATACAGGTAATGCGGGAGAATCCCAGCAGGTCTACTGTCCAGCAACATGCTAGAGTATAACCCATATTTGCGCACCTCTTGGACTGTCTATATCCAATCTAGTTTCAAAAGCTTCTTTTTTGCTCTTGATGGAGTTTCTACCCCCATTTCCTGAGAGAGGTCATACGGCATCGTACAAGACTCCCATCTGGAGACCCAATCATTAAAGGATTTATTGGACTTACTATCCCTAAGCTGCTTAGGTTTCCACCATATTGAGTAGTCCTCGGCAGTTATACGTTTTCCATATTACCCAAATGTTAACAGTGTGTAGTCCCAATTCATATCTTATTGCATGGACACCCTTTGGGAAATTCAACCGTTTGTTTTCCAGAAGCTACTTTCTAGACAAGACCAATCATTGTTTGCATTCAATGACAGTGTCTTAGTCCCGTAAAGAATAACAGGAACCACGTTTTTCCTGTAAAATTAAATCCCAGGTAGGAAGGAGAAATTATCAAATTTCCTGTTAACTTTAATTGCTTGAGCAGTAAGAGGTGTGATCTTTGCCTTCTTATAATCAAAGACCTGTTTACTCTTTGAGCCACCAAACAAATAGAAGCTCAAATGGATTGAATGAGAAAAGGTTTGCTTTAACCCATTTCTCTTACAGTATTGCTCCAACGCCGTGAGTTGGCGCTGTAGTGCATTAGGCGTATAGCCCATTAGTACCATATGATCAGCATATAAGAGGTAGTTTATCATCTACGAGCCCAGTCTGGGGGGAATAAAAACGAATAGAGCCAAAAGCTAAACTACTGTCTGAAATAAACAAGCTGAAAAGATGCAGGACTAAAACACAGCCTTGTTTGACACCTCAACAACTACTTTGCATTGGGGCCGAAAGCTGATTACTGTATTGGTGTGTAGAACTTTAATCATGTTTAATACATCTACGGGACAGCCCCATAGCATAAGCTTATGCCATAAGAGATTTATATCAATGCTGGAGAAGTCTATGAAGGCAACATACATTGGTTTTGCCTTACGCACAAAGTCCTCCTTGAGAAGGCTAAGAATAATGCTATTCACGTTTATCCCAGTGCCTTTAACAAAACCAGTTTGCAAAAATCTACTCTATCAGATACCTTGGCTGTAGCAGAGAGCAGAACATTTTTGATGGGACATCCAACAACGCAATTGGCCTATAGTTAGCCGGGAACAAACAAGACCCCTTCTTAAATATAGGGACTACTACTGAACATAGCCAAGAGCCGGGAATAGCCCTTGTCTCAAGCACCTCCTCACAAATTAGTGATAGGGTCTTTTCCCAAAAAGCAACACTGCCCTTTAAAACAGCGTTTGAGGGGTAGATCCAGGCACAGTGCCCTTGAATTTCTTACGAGTTGTCAATAGGTTTAGGACATCCAAGTCCAACACAAGGCTCCAAACCATAGCCCCAGGAACCTGCAAAAGGGAAGTATCTATTTTGAAACTAGAATACATTTCCAGAAAATGGTCAAAAAGCAGTAGTTTGATGGAAGTTTATGTAGTCCCATCTCATAAATCGGTAAAAGTGTTGAATGTTTCCAACCTTACAGTATGCACCCAGAGTCAACAATCTCCTGAAAAATGATGAAGAGAATACGAGCCCCAATGTTTGGGTTCTTCTTAAACAATGCGTTAGGCAATCCATCTGGCCCCGGTGCCCTTGAGGATTTCAGCCCCAGAATCAGATTCAATATCCTCCTCCTAAAAGACAAAAAAAAAATCCTTTTCTGGTACATCCTGATAATTAGATATAGACGCAGATGCATTCTCTCTATAATGCATAATAAGAATGTAGTTCTTCCATGTGTCATTTGGAATAGGATTAAGTTCACGTGTGGCTAAATTAACATTATTATGTTTATTATAGATGTACCAGGACTTACACATATCCTTGCCTCTAAAAGCTCTGTACATAATTTGCCATCGCACAGAAGCGACAGAGCCTTTATGCAATTCTAGACAATTTTTGAATCTCATCTTTAATCTGTTTTATAGCATTGACCTGCTCACGTAGTTCCATGAGATCTTTTTTTGTTTGTTTAATGGCAAAACACAATTATCTTTTTCTTATTAGCTAGAATATAATCATAATCATCATTCCATTGTGTAACTTTAGAGTAAGACTTCTTTTGGTATTTTTCAAATTCTTTATAGAGATAATGCATCCTTCTGTAAAGTTCTCCTTTTTAAGTACCTTCAATTGATCATCACATCCAATGGTTTCTTGTATAAGTTCATTGAACCTTAAAAGATATTTCCCTGTCCACATAATTCTATTTCCAGAAGTGTTAAAACAACGGTCCCCTATGAGTCGTTCAAGGTTGGTATGGTGAGATTTAACTAAGGAGAATTCCAATACTACACGGTCAGTCAAATCATTTGGATTCAACTGAAAATTCTTTACCTTTGCATAGCTGTCTTAATTTGTTTGAGGGTTACTCTCCACTGGATGGAAAACTGGGCCAAGCACATAAGGATTACCGTCACAGATCACTTGTTCCTCATTTTGCAATTGTGGATCTGCCATTTCAATTACCTCTTCTACCCTCTCCACCTGCGCATCAGGTGGAATAGTGCCCAGTGAGTAGACTGAGTAGTCAAGTAATGACTTATTGACATCCGACTGGTTCCTTACACATAAGGTGTCACACAGCGAGTCAACAGAAAGACTTTGGTGGCTCAGTCTTCGGGTCTTCTTACCTATTCACTCTCGCTTATGGTTTGGTGCAACTTTAGATGACATAATATCTGCAATTGTTAAGTTCTGCAAGAATTTATGAGAGCCACATGGAGCATTCTTTCTTTCTAACTTCTTATTTTTTGCTTTTTCATTTTTTTGGTGGGCTTTTTTGGCTTTTTTACTATTCTCTGGAAAACTCACACATTAACAGGTGCCTTGTCCTCATCTAGGGCAAGAGCAGCCGAGGAAGGGGCCATCTGGATAATACATGACTCCCTGTTTGTCGGGGGGAAATTCTGCCGGGGTCGGCCAGGCCATCCGCAGACCTCCGGGCAGGGAGGCCCCAACTCCTCCCGTATATCCCAGATGAGATAGAGTATGAGACACACGCAAGAAGCAAGGTGACTCTGCTGTTTATTAAACAAAAACGGCAGGGATGGGTCAAGGATCGTACGCGTCCGTCCTGACACACACACAATCGTGGGGCTCGCAGGCCCTTTTTACCTTAGTATGACGCGCTACTTGCGTCATCTTTAGAAAGTTAGCAAAAAACCTATTGCCACTCTTAATTGGTTGCTCGAGTGGTAGGGTTAGTATAGCATACGTATAGAGAACAATATTAGTGGACAAGGGTTAGTCAGGTGATATATCTGGGTTGTCCCTACAATTAGATACATGAGAATTGTTACATGAAGACTACTGATGATTGGTCAATGTTAATGGCGTCAGTGATAAGAGCCCCATGTTCTGATTGGTGCGCCCGTGAGCTTCCCAGCTTGGGACCATCGCTGTTCCCAGCTCTCGGTGTACCTGTCATTTGCAACAATGTTTCACTATGAGTACGTGCAGACAATGTGAGGACTTATTCATGAGCTGGAAGGCCGACTACTCCCACTGTCGCAGATGTCCATTGAGCCTTTTAAGTGTGTCTGCCTGTGTCTTGTACCAAGGGATCCAGGCGCCTTCTTTCTTCTGGGCTTGGCATCCTGTCAGGTTCGGCTTGGTCACGTGAGGTGGGACCGTGTTTGAGGCAGAATTCTGCACAATTAATATTGTTTTCCCACTGCGTGCCTGGTTTAATTTGCAGGTGCGACTTTAACGTTGGTGCGCGGCGTGCGAGGTTGCAACATCGTGCCCTTGATGGTCTGCTCTTGGAATGTGGGTTTGCAACATTGCGACCTTGGCTGTCTGCTCTCGCCGGGCTCATTCTGCAGGATCAGCAACCTGACTCTTGTTCTTTTAACGTCCATGGGAGCTCTTTCTTGCGGCCTACTTAGGCCTGGTGTATAGGTGGAACCGTCTGGTGCACTGGCGCTTTAGGTTATAGTATCATATTGTCTTATGGCCAGTATCGTGTCTTCGTTATATTTCTCATTATGGCACCTGGGTTTAGGAGAAGCGTAAGCAAGCTCTTTAGATGAGTTCATGATGCGTCTTGCGTATCTGCATTTTGAGAGTCTATGTGGAAAATAATAAAGATGCACGTCCGTGAGTATGTCTGTCGCCTACGTCATAGCACTGAGTATATTCTTCGTGTAGATTGGTGCGGGAGTGTCCAGTGTGTATATTTGCACAGGTGTGCTGACCGTTGGCTAGGTCATCATGGCATCTCTAACGACGTGTTGGTTTTAGTCTAGTTGATCCATGCCGCAGGTGTCAGCATGGGCAGGGCGTGCTGCCAGGCAGGCAGATGGACACATCCGTATGTTCCTGTACCAGGGTATTTGGTCGTCTGGTAGATGGGCAAACTCTTCTCGTGGCGGATGCTTGGGCCGTGATCCTTTAGGCCAGGCGCGAGAGGGGAGGGACGGGAGCCTGTTTTTCCATTCTCCCACTTCAGTCCCCCCTCTGGTCGACTTGTCGACCACAAACATATCTTTTTCGTTATCTCCTCTTACTCTCCATATTTTAGTTATTCCTCCTAGATGTCCATAGTGGTTAACATGATCTTCGAATGACCAATACATATATTCACAGGTTCCTCCAGGAGTACAGTATACCCATTTCCCTATGTAACTCCTGGGGTTTCTTGGGTTCTCGATCTTCACTGAGGGTGGGTCCAGATGGTTGGTGATGATCTGGTTGCGCAGCTTCTCCCTCTCTTGTATTATTATGCCTGCGTGTTGGCCGTCATCTGCTGGCATCAAGGGGTGCATACCGACCATTTCAAGCAACTCGTCGGTGGTGCGTGCCTTCCGGGCCTTCCAAAATCTTATTATGATCAGTGTAGCTCCAGCCAAAATAGTACAACCAACTATAATTTTTAGTCCATCCGACAGCCAAGATGGCATCCATGACCATAATAGCGAAAACCAGCTCTCATCCTTTTTCACACCTTTACTTTCATCCATCATTTTGGAGTGCATCTGGGCCAATTGTGAAACTGCTTCTGTCAGTGTACCGTTGTCAGCATTGTTGGCAGGAATGAACGTGCAGCATGATTGTCCTATCTTTGTGCATACTCCTCCTTCCATGGCTGTGAGGAGGTCCAATACATATCTGTTCTGGAGTGCTACCATCCTTACAGCTCGCAGCTCCTCTTTTATTGCGTTGAATCCATTTACTGTAGAATTGATGGTCATCATTAGTTCCCATCTAGTTATCTGGAGCCATTTTGCGTTTGCGTAAGCCTGCAGTCCCAGATGGATTATTGAGGAGAAGAACATTGCTGCTCTGCTGAATAGTCTGTGTTCTGGCGGAATTAAAGTGAGGGCCGTTTCAGACCTTCCCCATAGGTAATTTCCAGTCAGAGGTTCTCCTTGTCTTTTCCTTCTATTTAGGACGGTATTATTGCCGTTGGTCCTGTTCCCTTGCTCCTCTTGAGGTGGTTCAGATCTCTTCTTTCTCTTGTCCCCTTCATCCATTTTGGGAAAGTTAGCCACATTCACATGCTTCTTGGGTACCACTAGTGATGGTACATTAACGTGCACCATCGTGCATACACCATTCCACAGAGGGGGCAGTGTGTGGTATGCCTTTTCTCCACAGGCCCAGTAATGGTCCATTATTACTGCTGTTCCTGCTCCCCCCTCAGGTAACTCCATCACGCTGGCACAATTGGTGTTGTATCCGACGTCCACTTCTCCTTTATGTTGGTAGCATACCTTAGGCGCAGTCAGCGGCAGTATTGTTATTGGGTCTTCATCCGTCTCTATCCATGTGAGCATTGGTACGTACTTGATCCAAGTCGTCCAACATCTGTGGTTGTGTGCCTCGATAGTTGAGATAGTTTCCTTTGTTACCATGTTGCTTCCAATCACTCCTATCTCCCAATTGTTGTCTAAGTACACCTTCCCCGTTATCGTCACCAGTGGCCTCTCCCAGCATCCTAGTTTACCAGGAACTTCAGTGGCATACCAATCACATGGTAAATACTGCAGTGTTACTTTCTTTGTTTCCCCTTTTGCAGGACCACTTGTTATGTATCTGAATGCGTCAGCATGTAAACTGCTCTTGTGGTAACTCAAATAAGTCTTGAGGAATTTGTTTTCGTATGGGTATGAATCTCGAGTTTTCCACACCATATGCACCACTGTCCCTTGAAATCTTCCTTTCGTTTGGAACAGTGCCAAGTATATTATGCATCGTGCTGTCTTTTCATCTATTTCTGTGGCAACAAATGTTCGGGAAGCGCTCATGGCGTATGGTATTAATGAGCAAACGTAGCAGCTGTCTTCTGTTGTCTGCTTACCAATGCGGGTCATGTGTTGGTACCATATGTTGTTTGAGATGTGTGCTGAATCTTGTATATAATTATCAATACCTTTATTATCTGAGTATGTGCTGCGTTGAACTCTATTTTGCTTGTGTATAATTTTACTAGTATCACCTGACGTAACACCTGTTGCAGCTGGGGATGGGGGTGTATTAGGTTTGGGTACAGCAATTATATTGATAGCACAGCTGTACTGCCATACAGAGGCAGCCAAGAACCCGGTGATCATCAAAATCCCTATTATTTTTATTACATATGCTAATTTCACCGGCATTTTGCTCTTACCTTGCTGCGGTCCGGCAGCGTATTTTTGCGACGTTAAAGTTGCCCGCCTGAAAATTCTCAATATGCTGGTTATTAAATGTTAGTTAGCTCTCCCTATCAAATAGTCATTCAGTGCCCAGGCAAAGAGCTGTTCCCACGGTAATCTAAGCGATCTATCTCTTAGGGCAGGCAAGTATGGGTGGAGGTGGGGCATTGAGTATTCTATGGCCAAGAGGAATGCTGTGTAGTAGACACGTACCCTTTTCCTTTTCAGGTACGTTGGCCTTTTTATTTCATATACAAATTGGTGTGACAATTCTTCTGGGTAGTTATCGTCTGAGGGTACCATCTACTCCTGGGCAGTGAATTTGTTAGTTATCTATTTTCTTAGCAGTACAATAATACGCAGTTCCTGCATGTGCGAGAGAACAGAAAAGAGAGCATTCACGTGTTTACATGTGTAGGTGTGCGAGACAATGTCCTTCAATGCAGGTATTACTGCAATGGGGGTAGGGTCAGTGGGTGGTGGGCAGGGGGTTTGGGCTCAACTGGCGGGAGTATCTTTACTCTTTGAGCGTGTGACCATGGGGTGGGCAGTATGGGGATCACCCTTTTCTTCTTTAGTTATTGTCTCTGGGGAATCTGGGGAGTGACAGGGTATGGGAACACTTGGGTCGTTGGCTGTGATAGAACTTTCTTCCTCCGTCGGCGATGTTGTTGTTGTTCTTCCAACGGACCTGTCGGTGGCGCTGGGGCGGGTCTGGAGTTTGTCGATCTTTACATCGTGTAGGTGGTTCCAGGCACGCTTATCCTGTAGCTTTACTGCTCTCGTTGATACCTCCTCTACTAGATGGGGGCCAGTAAATCGCGGACTGTTCCACTTCCTATTGAAATTGCGAAGTAGTACGTGTCACCTTTAGCAACTTTACACAGTCTTTCTTTTTCCAATTCTTTATCTGCGTCTTCTTGTTGATTGCTGTTAGACCCGCCCCGTGTGCGCTCGAGCTGTTGAGACACAAACACTACACTAGTAATCAAAGAAGACACATATTGGTACATTTCATCACCAAGAACACTTGGTGTGCTTTCGTGGTCGGTAAATGCTCTTGATGTTGGCGTTAGGGGAAGGCGCATTTGACGTCCGGTAACCACCTCGTGTGGGGTGAGGTGGTGGTCGGACCTGGTCTATTCCTTAGCTCAAATAGGGCTAATGGAAGGCAATATAACCAACTCTTCTTTGTTGTTTGCTGTATCTTTGCGATCGCCTCCTTTAATAGGCCATTCAGGCGTTCACATACACCGTTGGCCTGTGGGTGGTATGCACATGCAAATTTATGCTTTATGTTCAGCAAGGATGTGATGTGCTGGAACATTTCGTTTGCGAAATGTGGGCCATTGTCTGACCTTAACACCTCGCACACTCCCCATCTTGGGAAGACCTCCCTCACTAGGAATTTAGCTGCTCTAAATTCATCTGGGTGTGAACAGGGCCCTGCTTCAATCCACCTAGAGAATGGGCATACTACTACGATCATATACCTATTTCCTTGACATATGTTGATCATATCAACGTAGTCAATATGGAGATGCCGGAAAGGTCCCTCTGGCCGGGGTATAGTACCTCTTACCACCTTTAGAGTATGGCCCGCCGTAAACTGTTGACATGTGAGACAATTACTGATAAAGTTTGACACATGAGAATTTAGCTCGGGGCAGAACCAGTCTTCCCTAATTCGTGCTGCAATTACTTCCTTGCCTGTGTGGGCTGGATGATGTAGTTGGCTCAGGGCAGTGTCCAAAAGTGCCAATGGCATTACAACTTTTCCAGTGCCACCCTGGCGTCATAGTGCGTCAGTTGGTGACATTGTGCATCCTCTCTTTACCCATATTTCTTTTTCGGCCATTGGTGCAGCCGCTTGTAGCTCCATAATCTGCGTGGCCGGGAGATGGGTGTACCCTTCTCTTATCAACATCTCCTTAGCCATTCCCCTCCCTCTCCCTCTCTGTGACTCTGGGGGGTTCCATATCTCACCAAAGTATGCAGCATACTTCGCATGTGCGTCTGCTGCTGCATTCCCCTTCGAGACGTGGTCTTCACCATTGGTGTGTGCGGTGCATTTTACTAAAGCTAATTCTTGGGGGTCATTTATTACTTCAATTAGTTCAGCCAATAAGAGAGCATGTTGCACTGGAGTGCCATCAGCTCTCCTAAACCCCCTTCTTCTCCATTTCGACAGCCCTGAGTGGACAGTGGATGTAACATATGCGCTGTCGGAGTATATGGTCACTCGTTTGTCAAAGCTTTCCTTCAACGCCAAGATCAGTGCAACTAGCTCCGCTGCTTGAGCGGAGAAATGCTGTGGTAATTGTACACATTTTATTGCCACACAAACCGGTACCTCCATCATTTTCACCACTGCTGCCCCAGTTCTCCTTATACCATCCCCTTGATCGATAGTTGATGACCCATCAATAAATAAGAGCTCACCACCCTCCAGTGCGTTTTCTTCAACCTTTCTAGTACATGAGTACATTTCAGTTATTTCCGTACAGTCATGGGCATAATCTCCCTCCTCAATTACTTCTGCTAGGAATCTTGCAGGGTTGACCGTGCTACATCTAACAATTGATAGTTCAGCTCTTGATAAAATGATCTCATAACCTGATGCTCTTTGCGTAGTTAGGGTGGACTTAGGTTTATTCAATATCGCAAATAGTGCATGTTCCACAAACAGTGTAGTTGGGCACCCCATGGTGATTGCTGATGCCTTTTCCACTGCAAAAGCAGCTGCAGCGAGACCTTGTTCGCAAGGGAAGTGGCCTAACATCACAGGATCTAAGTGGCCGCTGTAAAATGCTACTGGTTTGTAGCCCATGCTTGTTTTTTGAGCCAACACTGCTTTCATTACTGCTGAATCGCAATGTGAGAATATAAAGAATTGTCGCTCATAGTCTGGGGATGCCAGTACTGGAGCAGTTGATATTGCATCTTTCAATTCATCAAAAGCCTCTTTCATTTCCATCGTCCACCCCAGCTTTTTCTCCCCTTTATTAGCTTCCCTTAACGCCTCAAGCAGGGGTCCTATGTACGAGCTGTAATCAAACACCCATGCTCTACAGTAGTTGCACAGCCCCAGGAACTGCTGCAGTTCCCTCACAGTTTGTGGCATTGGAGTGTTTGAAATGGCCTGTGCTCTTTGTGGTGCAATCTTTCTTCCATGTTGGGATATAAGTTGACCAATGTAAAGTACCTGTTCTTGACAGTACTGTATCTTTTCCATGTCTACCTTGTAACCTTTTTCAGCCAATATTGTCAACATCTTTAAGGAGTCCTCTCTGCATGTTTTTTCGTTCGTGCTGCAAATTATTATGTCATCCACATACTACAACACTGTGCTTTCCACTTCAATGTTACCCAAATCCATCTGTATCACTCTATTGAAAATTGAGGGTGATTCGCAATACCCTTGTGGCAATCTAGTGTGTTTCCACTTGGTGTTTCTGTAAGTGAAGCTCGTCAGATCTTGTGAGTCCGGGTGTAATGGTATTGAGAAAAAAGCATTTTTAAGGTCGATCACTGTAAATCGTGATGCCTCTGCTGGAATGCCACACAATATCGTGGCCGGGTTTGCTGCTACGGGATATTCCGCTTCTACTATGTTGTTCAAGGGCCTGAGGTCCTGTATGAAGCGCCAAGATCCCCCTTTAGCCTTGCGCACTGGGTACACAGCCGTGTTACAAGGTGATTCCGAGGGGACCAATATGCCATTATTTATAAGGGCCGTTATGGTTTCATATATACCCTCATCTGCCTCTTTTGATAGTGGGTACTGTTTTACTCTGGGGAGTATTGCACCTTTTTTCAATTTTATCCTTACTCCCCCTATACTTTTTATGCACCCCACGTCATAGGGGCCAGTAGTCCACAATGATTTGGGTACCTTTGACATATCCTCCTTAAAGAAGGGGACTGGGGTGCATGCGGGTGCCTCAAGTGCCATTGCAATTTTCTGTGCTACTTGTTTGTAGGCCACTCTTAGCCATATTTCCACACTCATCATAAACACCATTTCACCTTCTTCCTTTTCATCTGAGAACAGCTCCTCATCTGACACCTGGGTGAGCCTACATCCTTCTGCTAATGCTATCACGGCCCTCCATGCTCTTCCTTCTTGGTCTTGGGCATGAACAGCAATGTAATCAGCTGTTGCAATAATGCTCTCAATGTCCATTAGGATCACCTTTCCTTCTAGTTCATTAACAGGTGTTTCTGGTCTGAACAGATAGGCTGCTGGCCTCCTCCATGTTTTCCCTTCTATCCCTGGCATCCATGCAATTGCCATATCTGTTCCATACTGGAACAGTTCACCATCTACTGGCTCCGCCCTAATCGCTGTCTGTCCGCAGTATGCTTGCATAATCTGTCGTGCTGCGAGCATGTTAATCCCTGGAGTAGAGCAAATTATGCCGTCCTCAGTAAAGGAGATCGTCATATTCAACCTGTTCATTATGTCTCTCCCAAGTATATTTACTGGTGAGGCACTATAATATAGGAGTGGAACTGACAGATCATAATCTCCAATAGATAAGGGAATGTTATCAGTAAAGGGAACCAATCCTCTAGCCCCAGAGAATCCTTGGGTGTTCATGGCTTCGCCTGACATCTTAAATTTACCTTCCCTTATGCAAGACTGGGTTGCCCCGGTGTCAACAAGGAATGATAATTTTTTGTCACCTATCGTTACCTCTATGCGTGGCTCCTCCGCACTATTAGGTGTTACTGACAGGATGGGACACACCAAGGCCGTCTGTGGGCTGTCCTATTGAGGGTACAATGATTGGCCATTTCCTGTGTAAGGGTTGTG
The DNA here is from genome assembly GCF_040938575.1 of Ambystoma mexicanum. Lineage (NCBI taxonomy): Eukaryota > Metazoa > Chordata > Amphibia > Caudata > Ambystomatidae > Ambystoma > Ambystoma mexicanum. The sequence goes on along the minus strand of NC_090932.1, from coordinate 852,584,879 downwards.
TCCCAAGACTGTCACCCTACCCAGTTGTGTTTGTTGTGCTTGGGGTTGCTGTGTCATCGCTACCTGTTGTTGTGGCAGTGAATATGTCTGTGGCTGTTGTTGTGTTAATTGTTGTTGTTGTTCAGTTCCCTGTTGCAACGTCTGCTGTTGCGGTAGGCCCTGCTGTTCTTGTGAGGGCCTTGGTGGTCCCTGTTCACTCCATGATGGTGTACCTGGTCTAACTCTACACGTTCGTGACATGTGCCCTAATAGTCCACAACTCCAACACACCGGCGGTTCCCTACTTTGCCATGGAAAGCTCCCTGTGTTGTCCTGGTATACTGGTTGCCCTGTGGGGTAGGGATTTCTAAGTCCTCCCACCTGTTGTTGGGTGTTATATCCGTATACTCTCCCTCTCATAAATCCTCCTCTCCCCCTGTTATAATTATAATACCCAGCTCCTGCCATCGTATGTCCTCCTCCCATGTTGGTCATGTATGGTTGTATTGGCGGCGCCTGTTGTGTTACAATCTGTGAGGGTGGTATTTGGGCGGAATCTTGTGCAGCCACTACTTGGGTGGGGCTTTGGGTCATTGTTGTGGGCGTAGTTATTAGTGCCCCTTCCATTGTGTATTTAGTAAGTTTTTTCTGTACTAGTTTAGCCTCTTCTGTTTTCCCGTCCTCTTCCTTTTGTTTCATTTTTCCTTGCCATGTCCTGCAATGATGCACTATAGTAAGTTGTATTTCTGGCCATGGTTTTGCTTCCATTCCCACCACTTTCTTTAGTTGTTTCTGAACTCCGTCTGGGAGCCCTTGTACTAGTATATGATAGAATATTGCTGGTGTTTTATCCCATTGCTCTCTCGTTTCCATGCGCCACTTCTCTTGGATCGCCTGGATATAATCAACAGGATCTTCATTCTCACGCATCTTGCGAGAGGTAATTGCTCCTATGTCTGATGTGTCTGGGTACTGTACCCTCAGTGCCTGCCATAGTGCATGTCTGCAGTTTGCGAATGGTGCCCCATCGTGCGAGGTGTTTGTTATTGTTACCCCGTGGAATCCCGCTCTCTTCCAAATGTCATCCGCTCTATCCCCTAATATTGATATTAACAGGCCCTTTACATCTCCTACTGCCAGTTTCTGTCCTGCGGTGTGTTTTTCCATTTCATATATCCACTTACCCGCACCTCCGCTTAATGATGGGAGCCTGCATTTTATATTTTCTTTATCGGTATTCTTCCAAGGGACATACTGCGGTCTAACCCCTCCTCTCTCTAAAAGTGGCATCAAATTGGTCTCGTTTCACCCTTTGTGTTCCATAATACAGAGTCCTCACACCCTTCCTCCTCTTCCCTTTCTTCTACATCTTCAATTTCGTCCGTATTTCCCCTGCTCGTAACTCTTTCTTCTCCATCTTTTCCTGTGTTTAATGTGGGCATATGTATTCGTCTTTCCTGCCTGCGACTAGGGAGGTTTCTAAGCCGATATGCATAGGGTGTCAGTTCATCTGTGAAGGGCGCGAGTTTTATTTTGCGTAACGAGCGTGAGGTGGTTGAACATGTAGGGTGCGATGGGGGAGGGCGTGATGGGGATGGGGATGGGGCGGCCTCATGTGTCTGTCTTTCCACTATTCCTCGCTCTCCCTCCTCACTTCTCTCCAGTTCACCCTTTCTCCTACTGATCCATGGTGAGTCTGTGTTGGTCCGGGTGATGTATAGTTTATCTAAACTTTCCCTTTCACTGTTTGTTTCTTCCTTCCTTCTCCACTCCTTCTTCCTCACTGCAAAAGTCAGTCATAAACGGCAACCCCCACTCGGTCTTTTTCCCCTTGAACTTTACTGTTTGTAAGTCTATTAGGTCCAGTTCTCCTGTTTCTCCTTTATCAACCACTCCCCTTTGTGCTGATGTTGTTGCTACTTCTGTGTTTCTATATACATCCCCCCATTCTCCACTCACCCTACTCCTATCTTCTCTTTCTCCTTCATTTCTCTCCTCCATCTCCCTACTATTTTCCTCCCTTTTCCTTTTTAATTCCTCCATCACTTCACTTCTCATCTGTTCCAATATTCTTTCATCCTCTTTCTTCCTTTCCCATTTCACCCTTTCTCTTTCTACTATACTCTCTAACACCCTCCCTTCTTCGTATGTCTTAGTTGTTTCTGATAGTAGCCTCCTCTTCCACATTGCCATTTCTTTTTCTTTTTCTTCTTCTTCCCTTTTCTTTTCTCGCAGCACCGCTCTTGATACCCTTTCTGCTGCTGCTTTTACCCTTTCAGCTTCTCTCCTTTGTTCCTCAGTTCGTTCTCTTATTTTTTCCAATTCATTCTTACCTTCTTTCCTTTTCCTCGCTCTCTCTCTCTCCTCCCTCTCGAGCTGCTTCATCAATTCATTCTGCTCATCCCTTAATTTTGCTAGTCGTTCCTCCAAAATCTCTTCCTTTTGTCTTAACAGCTCTTCCCCCCTCATTTCACTCTCCCTGGCATTATCCTCGTCTGTTTTCTTTACTACCTCCTTCTCTTCTCCTGTTAATGAACCTCGTAATTTTAATAATATCTGTGCAGCTACCCACTCATCATTTCCTATTTCCACAGTCTGGTCTTCTCCAGTCCTCCCCTCCCCTGCTGGCATCTTCCTATGAGCCACATATGGTGGAGGGCTGTATGCCGGGTTCGAGTATCCCTCAGCCGCCCTTAACTGTCCTCTTTCTATTTCTCCTAATTCTCTTAAAGGGTACAACCCCCCTCCCTCTGTTTTCACCCCCCTTGCTATGGGTATCTCGTTGCTCGGTTCCTTTTTTATCTCATCTGTTTTATTATACTTTTCTCCTCCCTCTCCTCTGTTCCCCGTATTCTTTCGGTCCTCACTCCCCTTTTTCCCATCCTCTCCTCCCTCCTTAATCTCTTTTTCTTCCGGTATTTCCCCCATAGTGAACATTCCATTTGGTCCTGGTCGGGACCCCTGGAACATCCTCCATAAGTTAAACACCTCCACATGGTTTGCCAACTTCTTCCCTTTATATGTATTGTGCAGATGGTTTAATAATGAATGTTTGACATATGGATCGAAGCTACCATTAGGCGGCCACAGTGTTAGCATTTTGTTATCCGTCCCCTGGGTCCATTCTATGCTATATTTAATCAGTTTCTCCCTATGGGGTGGCAGTGTTGTGCAGATGTTTTGTAGTGGGGTAGTGAGGGTGTTCCCCCACCCTCCCGATCCTGTCCCGTATGACATAGTAGCGCCCCACTTGTTACCCTTCCCCTATCTGGTAGCAGTTTATCTCACCAGCAGTTTACAATATACAGCCTTATATCGTTTACCTGGCCCCGTAAGTTTGGGTACTTACGATAATCCGCTAAGAAAAATTATAAAAAATATAGTATGTTACATTTGTATATTTCCTTCTGTCTTTCTCTCTTTATACAACACCCTTACGGCCCCCTGCGGCCGAGGCGCACGTAGCCCCCTGCGGCTGCGTACCCCTTATGACGTTCTTATACAGTCGTCCTATTTTCACGTGCTCCTCCCCCTTCTACACTTGCCGTGGCCGGCGTTCTCCGTGCGCAGCCACGTTACCCGGTTCGCCTTTCCCCGATCAACTCATTGCCGTTTATCTCCGTTTCCACTTCCTTACCACAGTTCTCTTCCCCACCAATCTCAGAAGGGAAGATGCCTTGTGCTCGGGATATCCTATGAAAGCCCTACTGGTGACGTCACCGATCTCTTCGAGCTACTGATAAGTTCTTCATCTATTCTTTAAGTTCAAAATGCACTTTCAATCTACCCCCGTTAACCCTACAACTGTCTTCCTGTCACTCCTGGAACAAGGTAATCAAATCAATAATATAATCGGACTGCGCACACTGCGTCGCCTCGCGTGTGATACCCCCTCGACAGGAGGGCTTAACCAGCCAATTATCTTCCGTATTAGGTAACTAGCTAGCTACCGCCTACAGGGAAACGTCATCTACCTATCGAGTTTCTTGCTCGAACAATAGGGATCCTCATCTACTCATTGATCAATAAATGCCAAGTCGTAGGAAACCACACACACCCACCCTTCCACGTAGTCACTGCCTAGGCCAATCAGTTTCTACGAGCGGCCGCACGTGATGTTTTCGTGCTCCGCCCCCCTCTCTCGCGTAACGTAGTCAACTGCTCTTGCACTTGTTCGACTACCATTCATTCTATTTCCAACACTAAGTTGTCGAACTTTCGCCGCGCACCTGTGCAACACCTCCCGCCTCCCTTATTTAATTCCTCCCCCCTCCCTCACAATTTCACATTGCTTGTTGTGCGTGGCATGCTCACCAAGTTCTCTTGATGCGGGGCCGCTCGACTGCGTGCACCCCTCCAAGCGGCTCGTCACCTCCCCTCGTCTGGACCACGTCTGGACACTCGCCAACCGCGGACGGGATACTTCTCAACCGGCTCCCGATGGCCAATATCCGGATTGCGCTGTCCGGTCTTCTCGCAGCTCCGCGATGGTCCTGTAGTCCTCAGAAAGGGGGCGACGGCAGAGGGGGCCGCGCCGCCAGGCCTCCTCGCAACCGGAGTGCCTGGAAAAAGTAAAAAAAATAAAAAAAAGCGGATCTTAAACAGATCTCAGCAGTGCCTCCAACTTGTCGGGGGGAAATTCTGCCGGGGTCGGCCGGGCCATCCGCAGACCTCCGGGCAGGGAGGCCCCAACTCCTCCCGTATATCCCAGATGAGATAGAGTATGAGACACACGCAAGAAGCAAGGTGACTCTGCTGTTTATTAAACAAAAACGGCAGGGATGGGTCAAGGATCGTACGCGTCCGTCCTGACACACACACAATTGTGGGGCTCGCAGGCCCTTTTTACCTTAGTATGACGCGCTACTTGCGTCATCTTTAGAAAGTTAGCAAAAAACCTATTGCCACTCTTAATTGGTTGCTCGAGTGGTAGGGTTAGTATAGCATACGTATAGAGAACAATATTAGTGGACAAGGGTTAGTCAGGTGATATATCTGGGTTGTCCCTACAATTAGATACATGAGAATTGTTACATGAAGACTACTGATGATTGGTCAATGTTAATGGCGTCAGTGATAAGAGCCCCATGTTCTGATTGGTGCGCCCGTGAGCTTCCCAGCTTGGGACCATCGCTGTTCCCAGCTCTCGGTGTACCTGTCATTTGCAACAATGTTTCACTATGAGTACGTGCAGACAATGTGAGGACTTATTCATGAGCTGGAAGGCCGACTACTCCCACTGTCGCAGATGTCCATTGAGCCTTTTAAGTGTGTCTGCCTGTGTCTTGTACCAAGGGATCCAGGCGCCTTCTTTCTTCTGGGCTTGGCATCCTGTCAGGTTCGGCTTGGTCACGTGAGGTGGGACCGTGTTTGAGGCAGAATTCTGCACAATTAATATTGTTTTCCCACTGCGTGCCTGGTTTAATTTGCAGGTGCGACTTAACGTTGGTGCGCGGCGTGCGAGGTTGCAACATCGTGCCCTTGATGGTCTGCTCTTGGAATGTGGGTTTGCAACATTGCGACCTTGGCTGTCTGCTCTCACCGGGCTCATTCTGCAGGATCAGCAACCTGACTCTTGTTCTTTTAACGTCCATGGGAGCTCTTGCTTGCGGCCTACTTAGGCCTGGTGTATAGGTGGAACCGTCTGGTGCACTGGCGCTTTAGGTTATAGTATCATATTGTCTTATGACCAGTATCGTGTCTTCGTTATATTTCTCATTATGGCACCTGGGTTTAGGAGAAGCGTAAGCAAGCTCTTTAGATGAGTTCATGATGCGTCTTGCGTATCTGCATTTTGAGAGTCTATGTGGAAAATAATAAAGATGCACGTCCGTGAGTATGTCTGTCGCCTACGTCATAGCACTGAGTATATTCTTCGTGTAGATTGGTGCGGGAGTGTCCAGTGTGTATATTTGCACAGGTGTGCTGACCGTTGGCTAGGTCGTCATGGCATCTCTAACGACGTGTTGGTTTTAGTCTAGTTGATCCGTGCTGCAGGTGTCAGCATGGGCAGGGCGTGCTGCCAGGCAGGCAGATGGACACATCCGTATGTTCCTGTACCAGGGTATTTGGTCGTCTGGTAGATGGGCAAACTCTTCTCGTGGCGGATGCTTGGGCCGTGATCCTTTAGGCCAGGCGCGAGAGGGGAGGGACGGGAGCCTGTTTTTCCATTCTCCCACTTCATGTTAAGCCCTGTACTTCGTTCCAAAGCCCAGGGGATGATACCAAGAGTGGAGGGCTAGTGACCCCAAGACATATTCTATCATTCGTCTTTTCATCCAGCACAAGTACAGATTTCCTTTCCCCATGAAGCACCATCTCTTCTTCAGGAATCACCGGCTCCAGAGATTTAGAATATAGGGGACCCTTTTATCCCAAAATGAAGCCCTCAATGTAAGCCAACTTCACATTGGAGCTAGTTAGCATTGCTCGCTGTTTCTTAAGTAGGCAGCTTAAGTTGTCATACAATTCGAATAGGGAAGACAAAACTAGATTTAAAGCAGATATTGAGGAAAGCCCTAAAATCCTCAAAGAGCCAGGCCCACATCAGGACCTCCTATAGGTTGCATAATCAGGGGAACCGAGGCATTTACAAGGACTGAAGCAGAAAGAATAGAGAAAGACTCCAATTTGCCCATAATTCTTCGTTCTGGCGAGGTCAACGATGCCTACTAAACATGATCTCCGACACTATCCGCCTTCAGAGGTAGCAGCAGATGCACCAAACAAGGCACATGGGGCGAGTAGCAAGAATGAGGATGAGGGCTACATGGTACAAGGGAAGCAGGATACAAGCCTTGGTTTGCTTCATCAAAAGCACCATTCATTACATCCTCACTACATCCTCATACGTTGGAAAAAGAGGTGCTGTCCTTCTCTTCCTGCCTTAAAGCACAGGGAGGTTCTGGAGCACTAAGGGCTTCGATGGGGCTGATGTCATTTAAGATAGTTGGATCTGCAGATGAAGATACACGTACAGGGACCAGAAAATGACCTGATGGAGCTCCTCGTGCCGTATCTTGGCCCTGGACCAAGTCTTACTTCTCGAAGCAGTTTGCAAGTTCAGCGTCAGCAATATGCTTTAACAACCCCTTGCTTGCAGATAACAAAGCATGGCGTGAATCCGCCACAACCTCTTTGCCAATTTCATTGTCGGCCTCATTTGCTGTGTTTGGTTTACTCTAAAAACGTCAATAATTTTTGAGTGAACAGCAGCAGCAGTATATCTAGATTTTGCACAATGTAGTGAAATAGAGTTTGGGGTGGAGGAAAACACATGACCAAGGGTTCTTCTGTTTAAAAGCTGGAGCATAAACACAGATGGAATAGGTTCTAAAGCTATATCACAACTTGATGTCCGCTTATGCAGCACAACTGGCAGATCCACAACTTCAGATTGCACAGCCGGTGCGAGGATAGTAACTTCCTCTTGACGCTAGGGCAGCAAGGTGTTGTTCATATTCTGACCATTTCTACGTAGATCATAAGTGGACATCATAAAGCAGTGTGGTAGAAGTAAATATCAGGTATCCTACTGTTCTCCAGGCTGCAACACTGCTACAAAACACTGAGTTCTCTGGTGAGGCTGCCAACGTCAGATCCTGTGCACATCCAAGTCTCAGTCATATCCCCATGGTTGTTTTACTGCTAGGTCAAACGTTTGGTTGGCATTCTTAAATCCGACACCACCTCATCCTGCTTTATGAGTGTGACACTCTAATCGCCTGCAAGTTGGTAAACGCTCCAGGCAATGACCAGATCATCACTTCCTGTCTTGTGATCACAGAGGGCTGGATAATTGACAACCACCTCTTCTTAAACACTGCCAAGAGAGACTTCTTTATTTGTGGGTCCTTCAGCCCTGCTCCCCTCCCCTTCAACTGCCTATCTTCATGCCCTCCCCCACACTCCTGTTCATAAAGACAAAAGCAGAAGTGTTTTCTTCTACCACAAGTTGCACTTCAACAGACAGATCAGAGAGGTATCCAAATCCTGTTGCTACCCATTTCACATGCTGAAGCACATTCTGACTTGCTTTACTGTACAACACAAAGTAGAATTCGCCAGAACTTTAGTGATGTATAGGTTGTACTACTGCAAGAGCCTACATTCATGTCTCCCTATCTACCATGTTCACATCTTGCAACATATCCAGAATAAGGCTGCCCAACGAGTGCTTGGCCTTCCATGACACACCGTGGTTTGTGGTCCTGGATAGGATCTGATCCCCCTTGCCCCCTCCCCAGTATCCTTCTTTCTCTCAGCAGAGGAATAAAACATTATAAGTTAGATGAATAACACTCATGACTGATGCCTTATTGAGTGAACAAGAACGACTTCAGGCCTTTCCGAATCTTTCATATGGCAAAATATAGGCGGGAAGAGCATTCTACATTGGTGGCGCAAGATCAGATGAAAACCCCCGGGCGTATTTTTTTAATCTAAATTGAAGGATGCTCAGCAGAAGATGATCAGTGCATAGCAGACAGTGAGCAGGTTTGTAGATTTTCAATGTGTCTGGCGCACTGCCTTATGCCCTAGACACCACATTTTCAAAATAATTCTGCCCATCACTAACAGCCAATGCAACTGGCGCAGAGCTAGGGTGGTGTGTAGTCATTTAGATGGTTTGAGAGGGCTCAGGGTGTCACATTTTGAGTTGTCTGCAGTTGGTTGACAGCATGTTGAGGCAAACCTGCATGGCCTTCACTGTAATAATCAGATTTCGATGAAACAAACACTTTCATCGGGAAACAAATCCAATGTAGAAAAGGAAAGAGAGGTGGCAGTTTTAAGGAATTCAGTTGCCAAAAGCAGGACTGTTTGCCTCCTTTACCTGGCGCAACAAATTACATCATGAAAAAAGGATGCCAACCTTCCTGACTTTGGAGGCTGTAGAGGGTAGACGCCCAACCCTGAGAGCTACCGGTTAGAGTTATATCCTACTATGGATGCACCAGAGATGAGAATTTACGTCTTTGCAACATTAAACTTAAGGCAGTTTAACCCATTAATCTACTAACATCAGTAACTTAGTGTGCCGAGAAGTATCCTATGCACTGTGGCTGACAACATAGCCTTTAAAATTAAATAAATACATAAATAACAAAACTAACTTTAACCCTCTGTGACCAAAAGCTCCAGTGATCTGATCAACGGATTTGGTACGGCCTTGAAGATTCTATCAGTTTCGGGCAGGATTCAAAGCATCTGGGGTTCCCCGATGCTAATGAGAGAGGGGGCCCAGATGAGTGGAAAGTGCCCAAAAAAACCCTAAAAAATAGTTACTTTGTGATGGACATTAGCAACTTTTCCAGGGGACACTTCACTTGGGGCATGGCTTTTGGCAATGCCTCAGGCACCCTCATGACACTCACTGAGGGCACTGGGCATTGCCGTTGGACATGCCCAATGGCAACATTTTTCTGAGCATGACTTTTGGACAAACCAAGGGAACCCAAAGCCCCTGCTATGACCACAAGGCAGACATTCCCAGTGGCCTTCTTGCCCAATGCAACCAGAGTGACCTTGGTGGGTCAAATCACTAGCCCATTGGGCTCGGTTTATTCTCAAAATGGATTACTGGGCAGTTTGCCCAGTTTCTGGCCTTATTGCTATCACCGGTGGACAATGCAAGACTATGAGCTACCTGTAGCCTCTCTTACCTGGTCACACAAAAGAAGACAAGCATTTCTACTGAGAAAAGAAAACACTATGTTCACATTTTCTGAAGGGAATGAGAACTGTCCTTGTGAAATTCAGCTTCAAGTAGGGACTAAACTACCAGGCCTGTATAAGGGAGAAGCAGACATTCAGCCAGCGGATAAGGTTTAAACAGTTTACATTCAGGCTGCATAAAATAAACATTGTAATGTATCTTGATGTTGTGGCTGGTTAGGGGTTTATCCAATGGGTCACACAGAAGCTGAATATCATGCTTCAGAGGATGGATCACTGTTAAGAGGGGATGCAGGGATCTGTTAGCATGACTCTGAATGAGCAGGTGTTTGTTCCATTATTGATAAACCGGCATTGAATGGCTTTATCAAAACACATGTAGGAGGCCAGGATGATGACAAGTGCTCTGTGGTTAACCATGACTAAGATGGTGGAGTGGTCAAGTAGGACCAGTGGGCGCAGGTCTTCCTTATCCAGTATGCATAGAATGGCATTGATGATCTGGATGGGGGCACACAGAAGCCTGATGGGGGATTATTGTGAGGGGTTATGTTGAGAGATTCCTTTGTGTAGTTGTTGGGTGGTGTCTTTTTTATGACATTTCCGATGAAAGAAGAGAATACAATAGGACAGTATGCAACCAAATCTCCCTGCCAAGTACGCCAAGACTCACTAAGTGTGTGCTTCTCTAGTAGTGGGGTATCTGGAGAGTGCTTAATGTGATGGGGAAGATTCCTTAAGCATGGGAAGAGTTTATTACTTGTAGGGGAGCCGTGTTAGTGCTTCATCTGTGATAACTCTATTGATGAAAAATAAGGTTGTCTTCATAGTGGGCAGCTTCAATTGCTATGGGTGTGTTGGCCAGGGTTTCCTGGGGGTTTGGTGGTAAACCTGTTCCATTTAGAGCTGTTTGCAGGGGTGGATAGGTGGGATATCCGAGGTTGGACTCGTTGCTGTGATGCCTAAGATTATTATTTTTTTTCCATGAAGAATTTGTTGATGGCTTTACTCTTGTCTTTAAATTGATGAGTTGTTGTTCTGGTGGTAGATTAATGCAGGGGTTTAAAGAGGTCTATGGTCTTGTTCTATGGCTTTGTTTTAACCAATGTGTAGTAGCTGGCCTTAAATGTGGAGATGAGGTTCCTGTTTACTCAGGCTTATCACAATGGTGAGGTCTTCCTGTTGCTTTGATTTTGTCCAGCTCTTTACCTGCCTGCAGAGGTGCTCATTGGTTGTCATTTCTTGTGAGTAGCAGATGGTCTGCTAAGGTACTGTGCCCATTAGTCTGAAGCTGAGTACACTGAGCTGGTGTTTGCATTTTCCGAGAGGTTGAGGTGAATACCAGTGAGAGGAGATTGTCTTTTATAGCATTTGTGGATGTTCTTGAAGGAATTATATGATAACAAGTAAGTATTGGTTGGCCGTGGTAGTCTGGGTATGTGTGATGAAACTGGATCAGCATGACAGCACGGTCTGTCTAGTTTAGTTTCACGTTTATGTTATCCAGGAGGTCTAAGAATGTGTATCGTTTTTTGTTTGTGGGTTGGGCCACCAGCAGGTTGAAGTCTCTGTGAAAGGTGTTCATTGAGTTGTGTGTGGTTACCTCCTTATAAGGTCAATGATTTCCTTCAGTAAAGCCTTGCTGGTGTGAGGTGGCCAGTAGACTAGATAGAAGGGGGCTTCCTGTGAGTTCACGTGGGGGAAGCCGTTGGCGAGGAGCTCCATGGAGATGAGCTTTCATGTTTTTTTGAGGGAGCATGTCTTTGAGATCTTAGCATTGATTGCGTCAGCTCCATAGATATACCCCTGGGGGGTTGATGTTTACTTTGCTGCAGGTGTGGGGATTAGAACCTTCAGGATGTGATTGGAGGCGGAGGTGAACCAGTTCTCTCAAAGTGTGTTACCTTATGTAACCCTCTCCTTCCTTTTTAATACAAAATCCTCACTTTGTGTTTAATCCAAATAAATGTGTTGCTGCAAATTATCGTTCACATTGTTTTCCATCACCCAACTATGGCCTGCCTCCGACAGAGGTAACTTTTAGTTTTAAAAAGCCTATTTCATTTAGTGATTCGAAGGAATATGTAACACTGAGGTAAAAAGTTAAAGTCTGAAAAAGTGCCCTGTGGTGTGGGAAACTGGCTGTGCCTGCTATCCTAACCTTTCATCTTTCTATCAATGACCTCTTTGTAACGGTACTGAGTGAAAAAATTGTTTTAAAAAAAACGATTTAAAAAAAAGATCGATTTAGAAAGACTACTCTGTGACCACACAAAGCAGTCTTTCTAAATCGAACTGTCAGCCCCTGCAACACACACTAGTGTGCGCAGGGGCTGACAGGCATGGCGAGACCGAGAAGATGAGCCGGGGAGTGTCAGGTGAGTGTTTGTGTGTGTGTGTAGTGTGTGTGTGTGTGTGTAAGAAAATGGAAATGAAATTGTACGTGTCTTTGTGTGGTTATGTGGTGGGGATGGGGGAGCGGGACAGCAAGGAGCAAGAGGGCTCTCGGAGGGTGAAACCCCCAAATAAAAATAAAAACCTGGTCATGTCCTTTTTCGGCTTTTTGAGGGCCACACAACATCGACCGAAATAAATCAGTAATTTTTATGTGCGACCTTCAAAAAGCGGAATAATTACATATAAGCCTTTGAACAGCAGCACCACCATCTCCTGCAAGTTCTCTCACGAATGCCTGGAAGCTGCTGAGATTTGGGCATTTTATACCCTAGGGTAATCATGGTAGACCTTTGAGAAATTGGATCCGTTTGGCAAATTTCACTTGGTTGAACATTCAAGGGGTTTAAAGTTTTCCCAAAAATGAATTCACGCAGAACAACTCGAAAACATCCATGCAATTGTTTGAATGTTTTTTAGGTTACTATTCCCCCCATCCCAGACTAGAGCTCCTTTTGTTTGTGTGTCTACCATGATATAGACCAAGTTTCCCTTCCAAGTCCCTAAAATCTGCTATGGTATATGCAATGCCATTGCTAATTATAGTAATGCTGGATTGTTGTAGAGTAGGGAGAGAGTCTCATGCATAATGCCTGCTGTGTGCTGAAAGAATATATAAAGCTATGTAGAATTTCGCTTGTGAATCGTTACTAACATAATAAACAGTACTGAAACAGAGAGATTCAACAAAGGAAAGTCACTGGTCCTTAACAGGCTATGTCATGGTTGTTTGAGGTCAAAGTCAGTCAATATGACCCAGTGTAATGACATGGCACTCCTATCCAATTTCCGGGCTTAACGAGCCGGTATGGCTTGGACATTTGATAATGAGCCTCTAAATTGGCAATGCGGAGGAGCCCTGTTACTGCACTAGATGTCCACAGCAGGCAGGGCTCTCAATGTGGATGTGCCACTAGCAGACCAGATGCTTGCAGCACTGCCCTCCTCGCCTGGGCTGCACCTGACAGATGCGGCCCAAGCACTCTTAATTCTCCCAACCCTGCCCGCTCCTCAACTCAAACCCCAGGTTGCAAGGCATGGCTCCACTCCCAGACGCCACACACATTCTTTGCAAAGCCGCACCTGACAGACGCATCCTGGCCGTGGCTCTGCCCCACCGCCCGAACGCCACTCCATTTCTTTGCCAGGCTGCACCCGACAGATGTGGTCCAGTCTAGAATGCCCAACCCACTTGCGCTCCCCTCCACATGTTTCTTTGTGCATACCGCGAAACCAGGGAACTAGCCAAATCCCAGCAACCACCCCGGCCAGATTGCCTGTTTTTTGTGCAACCCCTTCCCCTCCATCTCCAAGGACAAGTCATAATAGCTTTATAGACCCCCACTTCCTTTACCCATACCCGTTATAGGCCTGTAAACCTTGTTAAAGCTGCCTTTAGGCCTTTAACTCATTCTACAGGGCCCATAACTCCCAGTACGGCCCACGGGCAGGGTCGGTGAAGGTTAATTAGCACATGGATTGCATTATACCCCTCTTCTTAGTGAGTTAGAATGCTTGCAATCGAATCTATAATCTTTGGCAAAAACCTAATTTCAGACATCTTACTTGAGCAGCGGCCTGACAAGATGCACGGAAACAAGTGTCTTCATCTGCACAAATGCAGCGAGGAGTATGTGCAGTTGAATTCCCCAAACTAACCAACAACAATGAAACGCCACAGCCCGGATCACATAAAGTGCAACAAGGATGCACAATTTGATGGGTAATTTTGCCATTTGGCCTAAATGACATTTGCACCGACTTACAAATGAAAAGAAAATGCATTGGGCTAAGTGTAGAAACCAAAAACCACAGGTGGGACCCCTACTTCGCGGGCACTTAGGGGTAGAACAATTAAATACGAAACTAAAATAGTGCCCAATGGAATCAAGGAATAACTAGGGAAAGAGACGGGAGCTGCGGCTAATCAAACATTATTTTATTTTCATTGTTATTTAATATGTAAAAAGCACTACAAAAGGTAGTGAATTAAAACATTACTACTGTTTCTCTTTAATTCATTCATAGTCCATACATACCATTTATTTCCATCATTCTAAAACAATTCATCTACGAAAGCTGGAATCTGCACACAAAAGTCTTCTATTCCTATTCTTTTGATTTCACATTTTCAAATGTTCTTACTAATAGTGATATAGCGCCTAATCCTAATCGTCCACATTGAAAACTTTATAAGTGCATGAGCAACATTTTGCTCATTTTTGATCTGTGCAAATATTTGTTTTACATTGCCTGTCATGTGTGCAAAATTGACCATCAGCAGTGCAATGTATTTCTTATGAGGCGTTGATTGATTCTAGTTTCATGCTTATTTAACATTGCGAGCAACTTGTCTGTGCTTTCTTCCTTCCATAATGACACCACGTTTCGATAAGTTGCTCAACTCCATGTGTTAATAGTCTGTAGATCTAAGGGGGAAGGACATCATCGCTTAGAATATTTGCCCTTACCCAATTTATAGCCCTTGGCTCCACCTCGGGCAATAATTTGAAAAGGGGCGCACTAATGAACCCTCCCTTTAAGGCTTCTTTAGCGAACACTAGGGTGCACAGCTAGTGGATTTTAACTAAGTTTCCAACAACAAACACGAATTAATATAAACAAATAAACATAAACTTAAACATTAATACAACATGCATACATTTTCATTAACAGTATAGCATGGTTAAAAGAATTTCATGGTATAATGATAAATTGAGAGGGTTACCAATTTGATCTCAATTTATCTAGATGTTCCGAAACGAAATATGTATTTTACTGAGTGCATTTAAACCCTATATATTTTGTTAAAGATTACTGGAGTGGTAATCGACATTTCCGTGAAATGGCTATTAGGCATTCAATATTCTCTTCACTCTGCCGGCCGCCTGAAAGGCATCCAAATCTGTCTGTATATGGATAAACCCATGACATGAGCAAGAAAATACAACTCTGGTATGAATTTACAGCAACAAAGGAACCAGAAAACTCTATTAGAACACACGCTCCTAACTTTCTTGAGTGGGTCACACGTGGAGTTAATGTATTGTTTAATCGTGCATTGCTGACAGACAGGTCTGATGTGTATTCAATATCAACTCTGCAGCATTACAAGCTCTTGCTGCATCGTATATGCCAATTGCACTTCAATCCTTTATGATTCGGGCAGCAGGCTAACAAATGTAGAGTTCACAAAGCAATCCAGTTCCATTTGTGTAAAGTTCCTTTACATTTATTATGAATAGTTTTACAAGGACATAATCCATTGAATACACCTGTGCAGTAATGCTCTATTATGCCAATTCAGGCGTAGCTAACATTGTGCCTTTTTTGAGAAATAACCTTGTTTTAATGCGTGAATTTGATTTGCCCTTTTACGAGCAGACACCTTTATTTTTGGGACAGGGACATCATCCGAACAAAACTATGAACAAACTGTCTCTGAAGGACGAGTGTTAGGTTTGTGTTTTACTTCCTGTTTGATTGGTCTGTATGCCTGAGTCCCTGGCAGAATGTTGGTGTGGAATGTTATGGATGAACTGTGCCTGTGTGTTCCACAAAGTCAGTTGGGGCCTGAACTTAGAAGATGAGGGGGCCGGTGGATGTCTCTCCCTGCTTATTTACTTAAACTATTTGCTTCATGTAAACTTACCTCCTGTCTCAACCTAGTAAAGTCTACTATACCCACGTGCGGCTCAGTTCACTTATTTCACCAAGAACTGAAATTAACATTGGCGACGAGGATTTTCAGCGGACTTTGGGAACGTGTACAAAAAAAAAAAAAGGAAGGAAATGTAACGCAATTGGAAGTAAGAAAAAAGGGAGCAACGTAAGCGGCATCAAGTTGAAGAAAGAAGGAGAGCACCGTAGGAGACATCCACCGGCCACCCCCCCTGGCCACAAAGGTGAGCGTGCCCCTTGCCCTGTGCTCACAGTGAGTGCTTTGGTCTGCACAGGTTAAAGATAGTTGTGGGCAGTGTGGCGCACCTTTATCAGAGTTGTCGCAGACCCACTAAACAAACACCCTTCGCCATAGCAGGTCATACTGAGTGCCTAAATGAAACGTTTGGGAGCTGTGCCGCACCTGAGAGAGAGCGCAACAAAGGGGTTTGGTGGTTGACATGTGCAGCTTTGTAGCGACAGCAAAAAAGGAGCCGGGGAACATGTGACTGACTGATTAATGAGCATTTAATATTGCATTTAAAAGTTAAGCGCCGGAGCGTATGCAGCAAGAATTAACATTAAGACCCTTACCAGCTAATCAGAGGCTCCGTTTGTGTGGGGATTGGAGTTGTGGTTCAGGTGGCCACATGCAGGCGAGCGCCGTTTTTGGGAAGTTGCTGTGGCCTTGAACTCTGAAGTGGGTGTCCTCCAGCAGGGTTCATTTGTGCTTTGAGCTCCGTCTTCCTCAGCTGTCCAGGACGACTGATGACGTCGGATGGAATGCTCAGTTAGTGATTGTTCTCCGTGGCATTACCATCATGAGTTGCAACGTTCTGTTGTTGTGTGGGAGCTCAAGAAAAAAAAAAAAGAGAACCTTGCTGCGTGCCGGAACGTGACAATGCAGCGTGTACTTCCTCTTCCTTGTGGTTAGTAGTGGAGCACTGCCATAGAATCTGTTCATATGCTGGCCTCCACAATCATCATTTATTATTCATTGAGGATGTGATGCGAAGCTCTTTCTTGCCGTGTTTACAGTATTAGAACTATGGATCGGACCGAACGGTCATGGCGTTTTGACTGGGTGTTTTTGTGAAGGCGCCCAAAGTTTTATGGTATCAACAAAGGGTGTAATGCTGCTTGTGAGAAGAGGAGCGCAGCTATCTTGGTTGGAGAAAGGTACTGGCCAAAATATGTTCAGAGTGAAAGCACTTCATGTCTTTTAAAGAATAATAGGATATGTGCTTGTTAGCTGCCTTATCAGCCTAGTTTTATGGGACAACACATGTTATGTGACAACAATTTCAAAGACGCTCTGCTGATTTGGGGGTTTTCTCCGTTTGAAAAAAGGAAAGAGAATACATTCTGGTTAGCTCCCACACCAGATGAGTTTTTACATTTTATCAAGTTCAGAGACGCTCTGCTGATTAGGGGATTTTCTCTGTTTGGAAAAAAGGATGTGTATTGCTGTGATGACAATCATAAAGTGTTTTTGTCATATTAAGGATTAAGATGTCATGTGAGGCCTGTTAGTTCACTTAGTTGCAGAGTGGTTGTTAAGGCTTGCAGTGTTGAATGGCTTTGAAAGTGAGTGTTGTTGAGGTTGATTTGCCGTGGCCTCTGTGTGAGTATCTTATGTGTGACATAATGAGTTGTGCTATGTATTTTTATTTTGGTTAACCATATTTTACATTCACAGGTTAATCAAACATAAAGGACTTTGTAGGGTAAAGAATATGGACTCGGTAGTAGTGTTTAACTCCCACTTACCATTCTTCTACGCTCAATTTACCTATGCTTGTATGGTGAGGGATATGTGGTGAGTGATGTGTTCTTGTTGTGGTGACAATGAGTATTTTTGGTTATTTGTTGGGATTTTGGCCCCCGCACTAGGTGTATTCTGATAAGATATGTGTTTGTTGGGATGTGTGTCCTTCGCACCATGTGCATTTTGATGAGATGTGTGTGATGGGATGTGTGGTTCCGGTAAAAGGTACAGGTTTTGGTTGAACTTGTGTCCTTATCACTAGGTGCATTTTGATGAGATGTGTGTGATGGGATGTGTGGTCCCGGTAAAAGGTACAAGTTTTGGTAGAACTTGTGACCTTTGCACTAGGTGCATTTTGATGAGTTGGGTGTTTTGGTGGGACGTGTGGTCCCAGTACAAGGTACAAGTTTTGGTTGAACTTGTGTCCTTCGCATTAGGTGCATTTCAGTGATTTGGTGTACTCGCACTAGGTGCATTTCGGTGATTTAGGTCCTTACACGTGTTGCTGAGTTGTGTTGCGATTAGTGGTTCTGACATCTGTGCTAGAATTTATTGGGATGCGTGTCCCACTCACGCTTGTTTGGGAGCGTGAAATATGACGATGTTGCTACTTGTGGGGATTTGTATCCTGTGTTGGTGGATACAGGTGGAGGTGTTTAACCTCTTATGGTGTCCTTGCACACCTTAAGGACTGATGGATGATGATGGTACTGTGCTTGAGTTTTTGGTTTGGTTTGGTCTTGTGAGTGAGGGCTGGTTCCCTGTGTTTGATGTCCGTTGTGGGCCTCCTACGGAGTTGGATGCATGTATGTGTTGGAGTTTAGCTTATCAGCAAGCTAGTTTAAGGTCTGGTGGAGTTGAGCAGTTTTGCTTCGAGCATAATGTTAGGTATGGAAGTATTGGTGGTGGAGAGTACGCTCTGGGTTGGATGTCCTTCATGGATCGTTTCTCTAGAGTTACTTAGTATTGTCCCTTTGTTTCTTCCTTTGTTGTATTTCTGGTTTTGTAAAGGGGGAAGATATGTTGGGTTTGTGTTTTACTTCCTGTTTGATTGGTCTGTATGCCTGAGTCCCTGACAGAATGTTGGTGTGGAATGTTATGGATGAACTGTGCCTGTGTGTTCCACAAAGTCAGTTGGGGCCTGAACTTAGAAGATGAGGGGGCCGGTGAATGTCTCTCCCTGCTTATTTACTTAAACTATTTGCTTCATGTAAACTTACCTCCTGTGTCAACCTAGTAAAGTCTACTATACCCACGGGCAGCTCAGTTCACTTATTTCACCAAGAACTGAACTTAACAATGAGGTTACAGGGCATTTGCTGACAGCCCTTGACTTGAAGCAGGGCATCTCAGATTCTGGGGTCCAATTCACAATTAACGCCAGCGGGTGGGTGCTTTCGTGCTTCTACTTCACCTGCATCAAAAAGACACCTGATTCTGAAAGAGAATCTGAGTGTGTGAATCACAGACAGGCATATATTGTGTATGCACTTATATGTACTTATTAAAAATTGAAGTAATTTGCCAAGAGGTAATATACATACTAATGGCAGGAGAAGGACCTTTGCTGGGTGCTTTGTAAACATCATATATCTATGGTATTTGTGTAACCCACCTAATATTTGAAATGAATGTTAATGTTGTATTTGTATTTGTATGGAGTGAGTCTTTATACTTCAGGTTTTATGGCTGAATTTGTAGTGGTATGCGTTAGTGTCTCTAAATTAACATTGTTATTTAAATATAGGAGGCATAGAATAATTTTATATTGTGTACATCTATGCAATTTACATCTCCTATATGTCTCATTAACATGTGAAAACTGACATCTTTCCGTCATGACTTTGATGCGAGTTTTCAAGAGTATGTAAATGTACACGTATCAAATGTAAAACTCTTACACATACAAGTTTTATAAAACATTCTGTGCAAGTCTTATATGTCTCCTATACGTATGAAAGCTCAAATTAAAGTGAGGTTTATCTTTGATCTGACTCTTTGTATATTTAGGAGGCATATATGAGTTTTACATTTCATAAATGTGCACACTTTACATCTCCTATATTCCTATTGTGCATATGTAAACTGACATCAAAGTCTGTTCTGACTTTGATGTGAGTTTACATACATATATCTGTTTTGTTTGTGCATGAAATTTTCATCTCCTAAACTTATGTGTAGATAGCATACAAAAATGCACATTGATTGTATGCATGTTTGATACGTAGAGAAATCCTAAAACTTGAATGTCCCAAAAATGTATCTCATTGTACATTTCTGGTCAGTGCATCAATTCATGTTCAGATCTAGGTGCATAGCAAACATCAAGAAAATGGAAGTGGAGAATGTTGAGATATTTGGGCTGAAAACAAAATATTTTCCATAGGGGAAAACCCCACGTTTGAAGCTGGAGAAAACACTTAAAAGAAATATGAAGTCAATAATTAAAACATTGTGAAATTATCCATGTAGGGAAGGTTCCATCACAGTTTTACTTTGTGCATTTTTCAGAATTTATACTGGAAGGATTTAAAAGTGATTCAGACATTTTATATTATGAAACTTCATAGACACTTTGATTTAAACTTAAATATGCCATGCCTTCATTTAGATATGCAATCAGTGCTGACAGTAGTTGGGGATCATTGTTTGGGGAAGAGAGACAGTGGTTCTTCAGCATGTTCTAGAAGTAAGTGACTGTTGAAATATGCTTAATTCCTGGGGTTAGGAAGTTCCAGATATTGGAAGAATTTAGGGTAAAGGAGCAAGAGCTTGAGCAGCACATGGTGAACTGGGGATTGTAAGGTTGAGGAGTGTTTGAGAGAATTGAGTGTGAGGGGGTGAATAGCAAAAGTTAGATCCGTCCAAGGAGCACGTTTAGCATTGGTAATGCATTTAAACACAAGAAGACAGAATTTAAATAGGCAACAATTTCATATAGATATGGTCATGCACAGCCGGTAGTGAGGATCATGGGTGATTGAAAATGGTATGCATAGCCAAGTTCAATACCTTGTTGAGTGGAGCATACCAGTAGAAGTGGTATCCATGCAGAGATTGGAGATGCAATCTAGATTACTAAGGACCAAGGTTGTGGTAGAGTGCAAGATCAGTTTGGAAATGGATTTACAGATGTTTAGGAATTTAGGTCTGCATCTGTAGCAGTGGACATGAAGCCGTACTACATTTTGAGGTGGTTGGCAAAATTATCCTCCAGATTGATAGCCTTGATAGCCTTGCGTGTTAGGATAGGGAGGCCAAGGGAATACAAATGAGAGATTGCATTTCAGGCTGGGAGAAAGATATTTTACATTTTAGAGGTGCTATGTAGCATCATCCGGTGGTCAATATGTATAGAAATTTAGTGATGCATCAGAAAATGAATGAATGATAATAGAGGATGTGAAAAGTCAAACGAGGAAATGAGTTTCCCAAAAGAGAGGGGTAGAGTATGAAACAGAGAGGAGCAAGAATAGACCTTTGATGGATTCCTCCCTGGAAGGAGGTGGCAGAGGAAGGTCCAGTGTTGAAGGAACTGGAAAAGAAATGGTCAGCCAAGTAGGAGGCCACCCACGTAATGACAGCACCCTGAAAGTCCTGATTTAAGAGCATTTGAAGGAGAGAGGGGTAATTGATTGTGTCAAATGAAGCAGGCAGAGGACATAGAATGAGGACAGCTGACAATTGGAAGTGATGAGCCATAGAGGGATAGAGTTAGAGATCTGGGTGAATATCATCTCTATACAGTGTTATCTGTAATACTCAGGTTGGTGGGGATCGCTGAGTTCATTGGCCTTCAGGTAGTGAAGGTTGCAGTTAAAGAATACATGTTTGTGAACTTTTGAATAGTGAGAAAGGAGTGAGAAAGGTTGATAGTTTGGCTGTGCTGTTGGAGTCAGTGATGTGATTCTTAAAAATGGGTATGACAGTGTCCAATTTGAAGCTGGGAAGATGCCAGAGAAAAGTGAAAGATTGCTGTGAGTGAAAGGTCAGGATTTCCAACTCATTGACTGTGGTGCAAACAGGTTAGCAGGGGGCCTGGAGGAGTAGGAGAAGTAGTAGCTGTTAATGTTGTCCACTGAGAATGAAAGAATGAGTGGAGGTGATGAGAGACACCATTTAGTGGAGGGTCATGCATAGCTTGTAATAATCAGCAGCAGTGAGAGAGCGGAGATAATGGTAAGACTTTGCTATGTCCAGGTCAGTAGTAAGAGCTTAAAACAACTGATTTTAGTGAGCAGGATGTGTATATGAATTGATGTAGCACCAGGGACACAGACTTGAGGTTCAAAGCGTATCTCTTTTCTCGGTTGTTGGGTGGCACTCAAGCTCCATTGTTGAAGGCATGGATGGGAGGAATTGAAGGAGTGTTGGGGCAATTGTGCTCAACATAAGATGCTAGTGCCAAATTGAACCAAACAATCTCCAGAATTGCTAATCCAATAGAGTCAGCAAGAGTTGGAGAGGACATTTAATGGAAAGTACTCAATTGAAATAGGTTAGTCATTCTTTAGTGATTTTAAAAGGATTTGGCATCAGGTAGTGACATTTAGAATTAAGTGGTCAGAGGGTGATGGGTCAGCAAAGGGGGTACAATAATTGAGTGAGGAAGAGAGAAAGATGAGATTCAGTGTGTTTTCACAATTATAGTCTAGTAGATTATAAAATATGAGCAGAGAGTAATCATTGAAAGTGTTGTTTAGCTGGAGTTTCTGGGCTTGCTTATGCAGCAGAGCTAGTATGAAGCCATGCATACAACTAGGATTGTTGTCTGAAGAGGTTCATTTTTTTAATTCTTTTTTATTATTAATGATTTGTTTGTTTGTTTGTTTGTTTATTTATTTGATAATGCGCACCAAGCCCGTGGGCAGCTGGGCACAGCGATACAAGAATACTTGAAACTTAGTTACAATGCCTGTTCAAAATATAGTACATACATGTGATTACAAAGTGAATACAGTGCAGTCAATTGTACAGTTGTACAGTCAATTGGTATAATGTGGGTACAGAAGTGAGGTAGGGTAGCCTTTACTGTTCATGGAATATTAGGACTGGAAAGTAGTAGTAGGTAAGTGAGAACCTATGGTTACCACAATGAGTAAGAGGATGGGTAAGTCACAAGTTCTTCGATAGTAGTTATGAGCAAGTGAGGAGACTATGGATCAATCGAATGGAGCCATTTGAGAGCATTGACTCTGAATCTAACGTATGGTAAGGGACGTCTGAGGTCGATAGGTAGTGTGTTCCATGCTTGAGCGGCTTTAACTGAGAAGCTGGTTCCTCCAGCCGTGGTGAGTTTGAATCTAGGGATGTCAAGCAGGAAGGTATTGGCAGAACTAAGTGATCGGGAGGTAAGTTTCCTAGTAATATTTTCCGATAGGTAGGGAGGTGCTAGAGTGTTGAGGCATTTGGAAGTGAGGGATATGGTTTTGAGGAGGATTCTGTCCTTTATTTTGAGCCAGAGGGCTTCCTTCCTGAATTTAGAGATGTGCTCTCTGTGAGGGATGTTCAGAGCTGCTCTTAGAGCGTTATTTTGTAACTTTTGGAGTTTGTCAGTGACATACTTGTTGGCTCCTGAGTACAGGGCGTTGCAGTAGTCTAATCTAGACATGATGAGAGCATTGGCCAGGGTAATGCAGCTAGCATTGGACAGGAATGGTCTGGCGGCTATACAGGTATAGGCGGTGGTAGAGGAGAGAGAGTTAACTTGTTTTTTTAGGTTGAGCGAGGAGTCCAGGAAAATCCTAGAGTTTTTACCACCGGCATAACCTTGATGATGTTATTATCGATGTTAAAGGATGTGTAGTTAGGGGTTCGTTTTTTTAAGTTGGAGTCAGATCCGAGGAGTAAGATCTCGGTTTTGTCGTCGTTCAAGCAGAGGCTGTGGGGTGCCATCCATGCCTGAATGAGGATGTATATTTTGTTCACCAGAGCCACGTCCTCTTCATAGTTGCCCGAAAGGGGTATGAGGATCTGGGTGTCATCTGCATAATTAGTGTAGGTGACGCCCAGTCTGTCCAACTTGTCAAATAGTGGCTTGGTGAAGATGTTATACATAGTGGGTGAAACACAGGATCCCTGTGGGATGCCACATGTTATTTGGATGGGTTCGGCACAAGAGGAGGTAGAGAAAACTCTCATAGTCCGGTTGGCTAAGAAGGATTGAACCCAAGCGATGGCTTCTTCTGTGAAGTTGGCAGCGAATCTTAGGTGGCTACATAGGACTGCGTGGTCCACCAAGTCAAAGGCTGCTGACAAGTCTAGTAGTAGTAGCAGGGCGGTTTTGCCATTGTCCTTTAACTCCTCAATTTTAGTCACAAGGTCTAACAGGGCTGTTTCGGTACCATGGAGAGGTCGGAATCCTGATTGTCATGAGCCTAGCAGATGATTTGCTTCTAAGTAGTCTTGGATTTGTAGATAAGCTACCTTATCTATGATTTTGAGTAAGAAGGGTACAGTGGTGATGGGTCTGTAGTTGGTAGGTATTGAAAGGTCGAGGGTTTGTTTTTTCATTAAGGGGAGGACCCAAGATTCTTTCAGGTTGGTAGGTACCGTGTTGGTTTTGAAAGAGGAGTTGATTAGCTTTGAGATGAAAGGGGCTAAGTCTCTGGCCGCGTCCTTGATTATTTGAGCTGGGCAACTATCACCCTTACAGTTGGAGAGTTTCAAGGAAAGAATAACCTTTTCTATATCAATGATTGAGATGGTCTTAAAGCTAAATGGTGGAATAGTATTGTGCTCGGTGGGCGGTGGTGCTAGTTGGTCAGCGATGGGCAGGGAATCTTTTTTTTTTGTTATTTTGAGTTGGAGGGAAGAGATTTTATTAGATAGGGCGTTCTGTATATTTGTGCACCATGTCTTATCCTTTGGGACAGTGTCAACTGGTTGTACTGGGGATTCCATTTCACGGAGGATGGAGAAGAGTTCCTTTGTATTAGATTGGGCCTTTGTGATTCTGTCATCAAATACGTTTTTTTTGGTGTTAATGATTTCTTTCTTGTAGTGTTTGAGTAGTTGGGCTAGTTTGGCTTTATTGTTGTCGGTAGGCGTGTTGCGCCAGATAGCTTGTAGTTTTCTTTTCTGTTTTATTAGTTCATTGAGCTGGGGGGTGAACCAGGCATTCAAGTGCACTTCCTGTTTACTTTTGCGCAGTTTAGTGGGGGCAATAGTGTCTAGTGCTTTGGTCATGGCATGGTTGAAAGTGTCTACTAGGATGTCTGGGTCAGTATTATTTTCCAGGTTGTTGATGGTCGGGAGGAGGAGTGGGATGAGTTTTTCAGCAGAGATATCTTTTTTGCTTCTGGTAGGTAGGGAGGGTTTCATGCTGATAGTTTTAGGGGTGAGGAGATCAAGTGAGGCTGTGAAGTTAATTAAGTAGTGGTCAGTCCAATGTTGGGGGACAATGTCGGTAATGGTGATGTTGCAGTTAATTTCAGATATCTAGTCGAGGGTTCTGCCCTTGATGTGGGTAGGTGAAAGGACTTTTTGGGTAAGCCCGTGGTCGTTAAGTAAGGCTGTTATAGGGTAGGCATGCTTGTTGTCTGGGTCATTGAAGCCGATGTTAAAGTCACCCATCATTAAGGTTTGGGAGTGATTTTGTGTAATGTTCGCTATAAGGCTGGTGAGGTCCTCTTTGAAGGTTCCTAGTGGTCCTGGGGGCCTGTAAATTAGGTGGATGGTCAGCGTGTGGTTTTTTGAGAGATGTAGTTTAGCTGTGAGTACTTCACAGGATGAGCAGGGGGGCGAGTCGGTCAGTCTAATAGATAGGGTATTTTTGGAGATGATGGCTAGGCCACCACCTTTAGTTATTGGTCTATCTACTCTGAGTATCTGGTAATTATCAGGT
This sequence comes from Ambystoma mexicanum, assembly GCF_040938575.1. Taxonomy (NCBI): domain Eukaryota; kingdom Metazoa; phylum Chordata; class Amphibia; order Caudata; family Ambystomatidae; genus Ambystoma; species Ambystoma mexicanum. The sequence continues at coordinate 852,559,494 of NC_090932.1, read as the reverse complement.
ACAGCTAACATCAGATTCGGACCTGCCGCCTCGTGTCGCCAAGTCTCTGTGTTGGCGAGTAGGTCCAAACTGCCATTACTTAGAATGTCGGAGATTTCAGGGGCATGGGCTACCATGGATCTAGCGTTGATAAGAGACCCAGTTAGAGTCAAGGAACTTTTAGGGGTCGGATTTTGAGGTGGTTTGATTAGGTATTTACCTTGATTTGGGTGCTTCTTTGTATAGGATAAGGTAGGCATTGGGTTTGGGATTACTTTTTTGGTTCTTTGTGCACATTTATTGTGGGGTGACTGGGAATCCGGTAGCATTATTATTTCTTTTAGGATCTTAGATGCAAGGTAGTCTTGCTCGAAGTCTTGTGTTTCTGTCCAAGGGAGGGCTTGTATTTAAAGTGGCGAAGGCCATGGTAGTAAGGAGCGCAACCGTAAATGTGAGGGTCAGGGTGTTTGATTTTTTTTTTCATAGTGTTGGGTACACCTAGGTTCAGGATCCTCGGTAGTGACATTAGTGGCCTGGGCAGATAGATGCAGTGGAGCTAAGGGTTCACCTAGGTTCAGAGATCACACTAGTGAGTTAAAAGTGCATGTGCAGGCGCGGACACAATTTGAACAGTAAAAGGTTTACCTAAATTCGAGAATCATAGATAAGGCTAAGAAGGCATGCGAAAACAGGTACAGTTGACCAGTCGGGTTCACCTAGATTCAGGGTTCCCAAATAGGGCTAAAGTGGGATATACAGTCAGATGCAGTTAACCAGATGGGTTCACCTAAGTACAAAATTCACAAAGTGCGGCTACAGTGGCATGTGCAAACAGGTACAGTTGACCAGAAGGGTTCATCTACTTCAAAAATCACAGGTAAGGCTAAATGGCATACGCAAGCAGGTAAAGTTGACCAGAAGGGTTCACCTAAATGCAAAGTTCACAGGTAAGGCTAAATGGCATACGCAAGCAGGTACAGTTGACCAGAGGGGTTCACCTAATTCAAAATTCAATATGGACTGTAGAGGGTTCATCTAAATGCATATATCACAAATAGGGTTGCAACGCACTGGCAGGTGCAGTTGATCAGCGGGGTTCACCTAACTTCGAAACGTAGCTGAGGGATAAGGATGCAATACTTGGTCAGTATGTGCATGCAGCGCGTAGGTTCATCTAAGTTCAGGACTGAGTCAGGGCAGCTTTGGCTGGGCAGTGTAAATAGTCAATGCGGTGAGCCTAGACAGGCATAGTGTTTCAGGGCAGGTACAGTTTCTGTCCTTGGAGGCTCTCAGACAGAGGGTGGTACAGGCGGAGTGTGAAAGTGTACCAAGTATGTTGGGCGTTTGGTGGAGTGTAGCTAAAGGTATTTCCGGGTTTTGCACCAATGAGTGTTACAGTGCGGCTGCACTCCGAACTTTAGATTAAGCAGCTTTTGTTTCAGGAACGAGGAGTAAATAGGTGGCACTGCCGTAAGGGAGCGTGTTCCTAGCGCTTGCCATAGGGACAGCGAGGTCGCAGCTCACTGGGTGGGCGAGGAGGGTATCGGGGAGCAGGGGTTCCGTTCTAGTCTCTAGCCATTCTCTGGACAGGCTCGGGACAGGACCTGCTCCTTGTGTGTGGTCCTCCGTGGGCTGGTCCGGCATTAGCCTTCCGGCGTCCAATTAGTTAGAAAACTTGTGTAAGGGCCAATGGGTGATGAGGCAAGGATCAAGAGGCAGGGTCAGGTCGGGCAGCTGCTTGGCAAAGCCCGGCGGCCATCTTGGAATGGGGGCAGCCTCGTGTGAGGCAATGGTGGCACGAGTTCTGTGCTCAGGTCAAGCACTTGGGGCAGTTTCTTGCCGCAAAGATGCTTTTGCTTGCATCTATGTCACATATACATAAATGTGAGGCGGCGTTTCAGGTTTTTCAAAGTAGCGCTGGATCGAGCGCATGTGTGGCGTGGATGCCTCAAAGCCTACCTTGAGCTGGCGCTGGTATCCCCAAATCTATTCCAGAGCGGGGCCACTGCTCCAGCAGTGGAGGAGCTCCTGCTCCTTGGGAGGGGGTCAGCTTACAACTTAGTACAAACCTTTATCATACAAAATACATTATTTTCCCCCCTTCCTAACTAAGGAATTTGTGTCCTCCTCTCTAAATAATCAGGTACATAAAATATCTGTTTCAAACACCTCCTTTAAATGTTTTATCAGACAAATTGTGGGCATGATATTTTCTCCTTTAAGCAAGAAAAAAGTTCCTTCCACCTCCTTTGATTGCTGTTACTCGATCAATTTGCCCATATATATTGTTCTTTTATCTGTCAGACCATGACAGAACAGTGTCTCATGATTTAGTCTCTCGTTCATCTCCCTAGTCAAGCCGAATCTGCATCCCACCGTGACTGATTTCTTATAAATGTGCAAGAGCTGATTCTTGGGAAACAAGTCTAGTCTAAAACGCATGAACTGATTTCTATACCATGCATTAGGAGCCTTGATTAAATACTGAGGAAGCTTGCCCCAGATCTTAGTGTTCTGCTTTATGGCACGCAGTAGTCCATGCAAGTTATTTCCTCTCGGGTTTTAATCCAGTCATCTTGCAGTGCAGTTGAAATAAGATTCAGGAGCTTCAAGATTTTCCTTCCTCCAAAAAGAACCCTCCAATGACGGCCAAATGTCCCCTTGAGTCAAGGGGAAACCTTCTGCCCCATATATTGGAGAGGGCACCACTTTTAGTTTGTAGCAGGACAAGAACGGCAAGATGGAAAACTTGCCATACCTCCATTGAATCAACCTCCCGTGGCCAGTCAACATTTTCATCCTGGATTCCAGGGTCATCTGTCGTGGTTGGTTGTTCCTAGTGTTGTTGATCAGGGTGCCTAGGTATGCAACCTGAGGTATCTTCACCAATCGTTCTCGGCCAACACACCAGGCAAAGAAGGTTTTGCCCTGCTGTTTTGCGGACCCAGGACCACGATGTTCGTTTTTGTAGAATTCACTGAGAGTCCATTGATATTCATATATTCCTTAAGGCTGTCTAGACTCCTCTTCAGTCCTATGGGCGTTCTGTCCATAAGCAAGAGATCATCAGCATAGAGCATTGTTTTCTTCTCCAGTCTTTGGAGGGAACACTCTTACCTTATCTAGCGATTCCCCTACATCAGAAAGGAGCAGGTTAAACAATGTTGAGGCCAGTTCACACCCCTGCTTCAAGTATCTATATGTGTAAATGGGCCTGGTCAACAGACCCCAAGGATTAAGACGTACTTGAACACTGGTTGATTCATAAAGGGACTTGAATAACAGGACGATCTATACTTTCGAAAGCCTTTCTCAGATTGACAAAGGTCAAATACATTTTCGTGCTGTTGTTAAAGGCCCTCGCTTTCAGAATGTTCAATAAGAAGAGGTTCAGGTCTGTACCCACACCCTTGACAAAACCTGTTTGCCTTGGATACTCTCTCCTCATTGACCTAATCCAGGTCTGCAGTTGCTACAAAAGAAAAGTGGCTAACAATTTGCCCAATGCCAATATAAAGAAAGAAGAGTAGAAGTAACTGAGATTGGAAGTTATAGGGGCTGACCTGAGTACTTAAGCAGCAATGTGTTTGAAATACAAGGGATGAATGTCAGAGGAGGTCAGTGGACAGTTGGGGTGGATTTGTTTATAATGAGACCAACATCGCTCTATATCATAGATAGGCAAGGGAATCGAGAAAAGTATCAGATTCAGTGTGCATGGCTACCTGAGTGGTAGTGTAATTTAGTAGATCAACCATAAGAGTAAAATGAGGTGGTCATAGGAAAAGTAGTTAGTAAAATATCATGTTTTGATACAGCGGGATTGGCTTGGTGAATTTAGTGGTAGCCAGGAAAAGGGTGCAGGGGAGATAGGGCCACGCTAGGTAGATGAATTTGAATTGCATATAGGCTTAGTGATTAGAGTGCATCCTGGCTTGTGGGAGGATGATCATGATAGTAATGTCTATTATACAAAATACAAAATAATACCCATGTTGATGCGTTTGAGCGCTTCATCCAAAGTGAATTATCCTCTCTAGTCTGGGTTGATCCCTATATCAAAAGTGCTAAAATGTATCCAACATATGCCTACTAGGAATGGCTCTAGATTCTCTGGAAGCCTTCACCATCACCCTTTATAGACTAACAAGCAAAGACCTGGTGGGACTCGCATAAAGCACAGACATCAACGGATGTTCCTTATATGAGGATTTATTGAAAATGCATGTGAGTTTAGTTTTCATCAGTGCAAAAAATGTCTTTCGCAGGTGTCTCAGTCTTTGGCCAAAGTTCTCTCAGCTCTCCCTTGCAAGGTATGTTCCCACTCAGCTCGTGCTAAAATCATTCCAGGCAACACCTGACTTCAGTGGACGAGATGTGGTATATCCGTCTTTCACATGTGGAAAACCTGCTAACACCTAAGACCCTTTTCCATGAGGAAGACCATCTGATGCCCAAGGCCATCATAGCATACTGTCAGATACGTGTTCCCACTAGTAGGAGAATTGAACCCTCTTCTTCATATTTCTTTGCCCAACCATACAACCATAACACCAACTTACACTGCTCAACCATAACACCTTTTTCTTCTAAAGTTCCTTTAGGTAAAACCAGTAAAAATAACTATTCAAATGCCATGTGTTTAACAACATCTATGAATGTCAACTCCCAGAATTCCACAAGTACTGAGATGAGGAGGATGCGAGAGTTTGAATCATGTACCAAGAACCAGAACCACATTGTGCAGTCTTGTTTTTCCAAAGCACCTGTGCACTGGATATTTAAACCTATTCAGAGAGGCAATGCAGGAGTAGATGTTGGCTACTATTCAAGAGCTCACAAACACCTGGGTCATGCACTGGTGTGGCAGAGCAAAAGAGGCTGCCATGGGAGAGATGCTGAGCCAGAAACTAAAGTGCTGTGCAGATGCTGGGAGCTGCGAGGAAGGTCCTGGGTGCTCGGCGAGTCGAGAAGCTGGCGTTCTCCATTCTGGATCCTGAAGGGAAGCAGACGTGCAATCGCAGAGCCTGAGGGAGGCCGGAAGAATGTCTACAGCCTCCAAATTGGAAAGTGCCCAAGAAGCGCAAACCCGATTGGAGATGCTGGAGAAAGCCAGTGAGTCTGCCCATAGTTAGTGGGGACCCTGGGGCATTCCGGCGACCACGCAATCAACACTTTTAACATTAAAGCCTTATAAATAAGACAAAATGCTTGTTTAAACACCAATAAGCTAAAAGGCAAACCCCAATGAACTGTGAATATCTGAAATGTAAATGTGGGCCAAAATTTAAAGAAACCTTACCAAGAGTATATATTTCAACCCGAGAGCCATACCTACAATATTGATGATACAGAGAAAGCATATGAGAAGTCCTGGTAAACCAAAGACACCAGGCGAGTGATGTATGTGAGAAATCCCGACAAGCAATTTTATTTATTTATTTATTTATTTATTGGTCACTTATACAATTAGCAAAACTGTTTCAAAGCACCTACATGGCAAACAGGGAGGGGGCAGGGGATGGTAGACAATGAATTACAGCAACGATACATAATCGAATTAATAGTAGAAACAAATAATGAGAGTAAAGGCAAGAGGAGATGACCCTACTACTCCTTGTGAGTGTTTAGAACGTGTAAGCCCAGAGGGGGGATGGGTGAGGGATAGGTGCTTAGATGCTCATGGAGAAGCAAGTGCTTAGAGGAGAAGAACGTAAGTGTAACCACCCGTGGGTGAGCCCAAGTAAGTGCAGCAGAAAGACAGCAGCTGGGATGAGAGATGTTTTGGGGGGTCAAGGCCCGAGGACACATAAGGGCCTGCACAGCAGTCATGTTACTCTAAGATTAGCCGGGAAGAGAGGAGGAGAAGGAAGAGGTAAAGAGGTAAACAGAAAGGTCTTGAGGCTTTTCTGGAACTTAAGGATGTCTTGCTTAAGATGCAGAGAGAGAGGGAGGCTGTTCCACAGGTGGGAGCCAGCCGAGGAAAGTGATCGCCCACCAGCTCTCTGTTTAGCAAAGCACTTAACACGCAGGGAGGTGGTGCCAGAGGAACTGAGGAGTCTAGAAGAGGAGTATCTGGTCAGGAAGCATTGAAGATAGAGTGGTCCCAGCCCCATTTAGCCTTGTGGATGATACAGAGGGATTTGAATTTAATCCGTGCTGAGACCGGGGGACCCTATTCTGGGTTAGCTGGAGGGGTCGCAGGGTGGAGGAAGGAAGATTAAGAAGGAGTCTATTGCAGTAGTCTAGCCTGTAGAGACCCAGAGCATGGGTAACATTGTGTCTCTAGGGCAAGGTGAGGAAGTGTAGAGTCCCTTTGAGAAGGAAGAGCTGAAACTGCGAGTTCTTGCCAATGTCCTGAATATGAGGGAAGAAGGAAAGGGAGGTGTCGAAGATGGCTCAGAGATTCCTAGCTTCAGTGGGGCCCATGGAGGAAGGCCAGACTGCAGAGAAGAAGTATGGTGCAGGGGACCCAATCGGGACAAAATCTGTTTTGCTGGCATTGAGGCAAGACAGCAAGCAATTGATATATATAGGAGTCTTGGCAGGGGAGTATATCAGGCAAGTGAAAATCATAAGTGAAGACCTGGCCGGTGAGTACACCAGGCAATTGGCATTTCAAAAAGAGTCATGGCAGGAGAGTACACCATGCAGTTGGCATAAAGGAACCTGGTATGAGAGTAAACCAGGAAATTTTATAGTTTCAAGAAATGTTAAAGGAAAGATTAGCTTTATTCATTAAACCCTGGAAGGTTGGATGTCAAAGAAAGACATTGCTATCGAGGCCGGGAAGAAAGTAGTGTGAAAGAAAGACTGTTAAAGACTTGGTTGCCTAAACAGGAATATTGTGAGTCCAAACAAGACAGCAAAATGAACAAGGTGTTGGCTGGAATGTTTAGAATTAATCTTCTGGGCAACCCTCCAGACCATCATTCTTTGCCTACAGAGCCATTATAAAAGGAGACAGGCCATATGCAAAACAGGCTTGGTCCCACCCCAAAAGGGGCAGTCCAGCCTAAACTACTTGGTGACATCCTGTCTGCATGAGACCACAAACATCCCCAAACAAGCTTCAGCCTTGCTAGGCCTCATCAGTGAGGAGTAGCTTGGGTCTCTAGGCCCAGCAGGCATGGGATCCACGTCTACGCATACCGTCCCACTCGGAGTGGCTACAGCAAAACAAAAGAGATGATAGTTTGCAGCTTTAGAATTAATCTTAGCCTCTGCTGGGCCTAGAGACCCAAGCTACTCCTCACTGATGAGGCCCAACAAGGTCTATACAAGACTTTTCTTCTTATAATTAAGAATCCATGAGAAGTGATCCACCCTTTGGAACGAAGGGCTTCCGCCTTGGATACAATTGTTGTTGGAATTATACTTATTTCAGTTTTGAACACCTTTTGGCCAGTTGAAGATGTTTCCCTTACACATTGTCATTTATTTGTATTGTGAGGGTCAGGATAGGAGGTTTTGGACACAAGGACTGTTTTTCATTTATTGACATCCTGACATGGACAGATCCTTAGTTTTGGATTTTAGGCAGGGAAACTCTTCTTTAGCATAGGGTCGGTAAGGCATTTTTCCAACCCTTTTTCTTTTAATACATATCTTTGGTAAGAAACATGACAACCTTGTTTTTGGCTCTCATTTCTGACTCCTCACACACCCTTCTGAGGCTCTTCCTTGCCTCTGTCTGTACCTGCTCTGCTCTCCTCCTTGATCCTACCTCCTCCCTCTTCTTGGTACTTCTCCACCTCTGGTCCTCTGCCTCCTCTCATTTGATCATCATACCCCTGACGTTCCTTGCAATCTCCAACCTTTTCCTTCTGATCTTTGGCAAACCCCTCCAAGGCCTACCCACATTCCTACTGCAGTACTCCAACCTCATTATCCTTCTGATTTTTCCCAACCTCCTCCAATAATGTTTCCCTCTCCCTCCCTCTCCTGCTCCTCAACTCTCCACCTTCCTTCTTCTCACACTGCTCTTCCAGACTCCTCCTCCAGTCTCTGCACATCTTCCACCGATTGCTTGCCAGCTCTCTCCAACTGCTTTCCTTGTCAAACAACTCACACTCCGACTGTTTTAAAGTACCCCGGCCGTTCCCCATGGTTGGTTCTTTGGCTGATGGCTGATGGCTTGCTCGTGTTCAGTAATGTACCTTCACATTTGGCAGCTTCAGGTGTTGGGCAAGTTTGCTTATGTCTGCCCAGGGCTCTGAAAGTTCACCCTGAGGTGTTGTGGCATTAAGGTTAGTTTCCAGGGCCTATGTTAGGAAGTTCGGCAGTTCCGTTTTTCATGGACCCTGCAACATGTCTATGAATTCTGTGGGGATTATAAAGTGTCATCTTTCCTGGCTGGCATTCCACAGACTCCAAAGTAGCTCAGCGTTACCTGTGAGGCATATGGTTACCAAAGGTGACTCGGGTGCTTCTGCAGAAGACCCCCTTTTACACTGGTTTCATCTGGATTTAAAGAGACATAGGTTCATTTCTCAAGGGGACGGGACATTCATTGTATGTCCTTAAATCATTACTTTAATGCAGTGCATGTTACTTGACAGCATGCACTGTATACCTGTGACCTGTGTAGGGTGATTGGAATACCACTGGATTCGTGGAAGTATGGCCTCCTTGTAACTGTTGACTGCAAGGCGTGTGAGACACAATGTAATGTTCCTGGAACTCTCCCAAGTAACTTTTCTGGGGCCGCTATCCTAGAACATACAAAGGGTCTGTGCCCCCCAAGATCTGTGCATTGCTAGCACCTTAAGTCAAGCAAGATACCTAATCACAAGACCAAGCTTCATATCCCTCCATTTCAAAACAAAAGGAAATAATTAAAGGGTGTAATGTGGTATGGCTTTGTATTTAATTTGACAAAACAAAAGTGGTGATTGCTGGAAGGCTTGGAATTAATCTTAACCTCTGGCATCAGTCTGGGTAACCGTCCAGACCATCTTTCTTCCACCTGCTATGCCATGACAGAAAGGGGAAAGACAATGTGCAAATCAGGCTTGGTCCTACCCCAAAAAGGTCCCCAGTTGAAGGGTAGGGAGAGAGCAGTAACAATGAGGATAAGAATGTGTTGGATCATGGTTGTGGGACAATAGATATGGCAAGATGCAGACATTCAGATGCCTTTCTCCACAAGCGTGGAATAGAACAAATCAAGGAGAAGAAGAGTGGGGGCCTTACCATTTATTTCACAAGTGCATCCCAATTACAAACTTGGTGTGCTATGAAAATTAGAAAAAACTGCAACTTTTTGGAACAGGAGCAGGTGGATGAGATCTGCCTAAAAGTGTCTTTTCTGATTCCCTTGTGCATTGTATTCCTCATTATCAACCACCGTTGCCCCCTTGCATTAATTTCTGTCCCTCAAATAAGGAATTGTTTTCAGACATCTTATGATGACAGGCTCTGTAATGGTCTGGCATAAGGAAACGTAGTCCCAGCACCTATCGGAGTGCTGGGAGCCTTTGATGCTATAGAAACAGGTGCATGCTTACTACACTATTGTTTTGAAAGGGGTCAGCACGGGTGAATTATTTGTGGTGATTATGCAGCCATTGTGAAAATAGAGGCCTGTGCATGTCTTTGAAGCATGCAAGTGAAAAGATGCATCATCTGGGATTCTTTTACTTTCTTTATTCTTTATGAATCAGGCCCCTGTGTGTCCCCTTCCTACCAGCACTCCTCTAACTTATTTGAGATTTACCTTGCTTCTTCCACCGACTTTCTGCACTGCTGCTCAACACACGTCCTGATGCCATCTTGGGTTGTTTGATTACTGCCAAGTGTAAGAGCCTCATTAGAGTGCCAAGTGAGCAGAGAATTCACATAGACAAAGGGGATTTGGGAGACTGCCTACTGAGAAGTGCTCAGTGAGAAGTGTGAAAAAGGAAATGCCAGTCAGAGTTTTCATAGCTTGGATTAGAGAGGTCCAAGAATAGTGGGCAATGATCGACAATGAATCCTGACGATGTTAAATTGACCAGGGATTTTGTATAAGATATACAGAGTTGAGAGGACATTGATTGACTTTGACTTAAGAGAATACTTCATTCCAAAAAAGGTTTTCAGCCCCTTTATTTATTTATTTATTTATTTATTTATTTATTTATTTAGAAGCTTATATAGCGTGCCAAGCCCAAAGATAGCAGGGCGCTTTCTTACAGAATGTAGACGTTAACGTTGTTACACGAGCAGGTAAAAGACAGACATTGCACAAGATAATGACATTACAGACAGAAAACGTGAGCATAATAGCATACAGAGAATGCAGATTAACTGAAGAGCAAGGGGGGGTGCTGACGAGATGGTCTAATAGCACTACTTTGTTACTTAGACTTTGAGTAAAGAGGTGCGTTTTGAGTTGTTTCTGGAAGATCCAAAATGATTCCTGATCTCTGGGTGGGAGTGCCAGTGAGTCCAGAGTTTGCTGGCACTAGTGGGGAAGCTGCTACTACCTGCATTTTGGGGCTTGAACCTGGGAGTGGCGAGGTGGTGCTTATAGGCTGCTCTAGTTGAGTTGGTCTACATCGTTGTGTCAGGGTGATACTGTCAGACAGGTAGGTGGGCGCCATCTGGTGAAGGCATTTGTGGGTTAGGGTGAGCGATTTCAACATGATACGTTCATGTACTGAGAGACAGTGTTGTTGGTGTCTGATGACTGATATGTGTGCTGATCTGGGGACGTTGAGTGTGGCTCTGAGGGCATTGTTTTGGAGGCCTTGTAACTTCCGGATATTCTGGATCTTAGTTCCAGCATACAAAAAGTTGCAGTAGTCAATGAGCGCAAGGACTAAGGCTCTGCCTAGAGTAAGACAACCGTCCGGTGATAGGAATTTTCTGCAAGTACTGATGAGTTTGCATGTGAATGAGGTGGCTGAGGTGGTGGCATTTACTTGTTTATTACGATTGAGTGAGGAGTCCAAGTAGAAGCCAAGCATTGTTACCTCTTTAGTGACTTTAATGGTGTGTCCATCTATTGAAAGATTAAGGAATATCGAGCTTAATACCACATAATAGAAATACACCAATCATGAGTCCAAAGGTACAGTGTACTATTTATTAACAGGCAGCTGTCTGGCTTTCAACAACACGAAATGTGTGCAAGCAGACACCGTGAGATGAGAGAGTGCTGGACATTTCAAAAACACAAGTATTTATACAAGTTTTCCACAATCCCAGACACATTGTCTAGCCCCTCTTCATGTAATACATTTACCTAGGGTTCATAGCCTTTCCACATAACTAAATCATGTTTAAACATCTTTACATAGTTAGTTGTTTTCCCTTAAATATTTCACATGTTTTACAAACATAAAACACAAAGGTAACATTCCTTATTTTGCTCGCTTATATTTGTCAATCATTTGGATCGGAACAGATCGTATCTAAATTACTGATTAGTACGGTTTTTGTTTAACTCCAAGGTTTCTCAGTGTAGGACAAACAATCCACTTTAGCAGCTTCAACATTCTTATCTATGTTGACATCATGGAAACAGCACAAAGTTCATTTTGCTCTGCTGGAGCCGAAAACACAATTCTAAACATGGGACAGAAAGCAAGAGGCGATCAAAATGGCGGATAACTCAAAATGGCGGCGTAGTCAGCCTGTTTCAGGTTAATTCAATGCGATATTACAGTGCGATTCGATTGTGCTTAGGCCGACATTTACGGTATTATGTCAAATATATTTTTCACACTTTGATGAAGGACTTGAAGAGGTTATTTGGTTTGGTGATTCTGTGTTGAGAGCCAATGATGAGCAGCTCGATCTTATCGTCATTTAAACAAAGCCTGTGCTGCTCCTTAGTCCATAAACATGTATTGCTGTTCTGTTAAATCCACTGCTGCTATTTTGCACACACAAGATCCACTGGAGTTAGCACTTGGTAAAGAGTAGTTTAATGTTTAGAGAAATCTAGTTTTCTAATACTTCTGCAACTTCCATTCAAAATTTAGTTTCAGTAGCATATTTCATGTTTTTTTTTCAAAACTAGTTATTTGCTTGAAAGGGGGCCCCTTTGTATCCCAATTATTTATCTCCTCTAGCCATATGTTGATTATTGGTGATTTAATGTTGTGGCTAGGGGAGATGCCTCTAAAATATGATTTAAGGAATTATACCATCAATGTTATTATGTCCCTCCCTCAGGACTAGAGGGGACATAATCACAGACATAAGTAAGGTAATACATTTACCTTTATTCGTACTGACTCTTTCCTGTCATCATCCCTGCAACAGTGCAGCAGGCATGAAAAAGAGGATAGGACATTGCATCTCCCCTTACATGAATGAATACATACATGTATTATCCCATCTCTTCAAGCTATCTGGATGGTTTCTTGACCACTCTTTAAGATGGGTTTCTTCGGATGACGGGTTCTTGCCCGTCATCACAACTGCTGCCCACTGTATCAACTTCTCCATCCATGTACTCACATGTACTCATAAGTACTGTCCCCCGAATCCTGATCTGTCATCAGCATGTCAGCCGTTACTTTCCTGAAAACAAAGACTTTCAAGTAGCAGCATGAGCCTGGTGTTCCGTCGAGATCATGGATCCTTCAACCTCCATCGCTGTCAACGGACTGGGACTGAAGACAGACATAGGCTTTTGTGACTGTGTTTGGCATACAATCATGCAATCACCAACCCATAGATATGACTCCTTAGCTCCTCGCCCGTGATCTGCATATATTTTCTTCTTTGATTTGTTAGCTTCATCAGTTTGTTTAGCTCTCATGGCCCCCTCCCAATCTAGCTCATCCTCTGACACCTGAGGTAGCCGGGTGCAGACCTCACGATTGAACATAAGCTCTGACGGACAGTCTCCTGTGGTGCTGTGCTGAGTGTTCCAATATTCTCTCAATAAAATGAAGATGGCTGCATGAATGACTCTACCTTGATGTTGCATATTTGCAGGGTTCTCTTGATGTTGGCCATGAACCTCTCCATGATTCCATTTGGCTGTGGCCACAGACGGGTACTCTTCCTATGATAGAACCCCAAGTACTAAGCGAATAGCATAAACTCATGCACACTAAAAGGAGGTCAATTGTCAGATTTTACAACAGCTGGGATTCCATAGCCTGCAAACATATTATCAAGGACGGGAATTACTGACTGAGTCCCCTGTGGACAACACCAGCTGCACTTCTGGGTACCGTGACATTTCATCAATGGCCACAAGCACATATTTGGTGTTTGAAAGTGGCCCATACAAGGTGACTGCCACCTCTTCCCATACTCTCAAGAGTAAGGACATCATCTTCAGGGGTTCCGGGAATGTCCTGGGTGCTACTGACTTACAAATGACACATTTATAAAGAGCCCTATCTATTTTGGTGTCCATTTTATAAAACTACACCTTTTGCTGCCATAACCTCTTTGTCAATATTATACCCCTACGCCCTGCACTCTCCAGCTCCATGATCTTGTCTTGTAGTGATGATGGAAATAACTATCCTATTTTCCTTCAGAAGAAGACCTTGTGGTGATTAAGAGCGCTCATCTTTCATGAGAGCAAATGTTTATATCATTTTCCACTCTTCTTCAGGTAGTGCATCCTCAGATCTGGTTGAAAGTCACAACCTGTCGGACAACACCCTTTGTTTTATTTTTGACAGTAGCTCATCTCTGGTCAACTCAGTCTGAATGTTGGATATGTCCAGAGCCTTCGGAAGGACATTGTGGATGATGTAATTAATATATTGATCGGCCTTCGACAACTGAGCACTCTCCAGTGCAGGAAGGCGATGCCTGGACAGAAAGTCAGATGGATTATTATCTTTACCTGGCTGGTGCACAATGTCAAATTGATATTCCAGGAGATATAATCCCCACTGTGTAATTATCAGTGGGATCTTGACGTTTGGTTTGCCATAGATCATTGTGACGATCTTGAATCACTTTCCGTACAGAAAAAGATGGTAGTGATTGCATGCTCATAACACAGCCAAGCTTTCTTTCTCTGCCTGTGAGTAAGAACATTATGTGGCTGACAAGCACTGGATGTCCTGCGACACTATGCAATGTGGTGAAGAGGATACAGGTTTGAACTAAGACAAGATATCCCCCAGCCCCACTGGATGGGCGTCCACCATGAGTTTGGTTTCCAGGTCCAGATCATAATAGCTATGCACGCAGCAGATGATATACGATCTTTCATTGCTTGGAAAGCCTCATCACATTCTGTTGACCACTGAACTTCCTGTCCGGTCACAATGAGTAGATGTGGCAGTGTGGTGATGGACACAAAATCTTGAATATACTTGGTACAGTAACTGGCCATCCCTAGTAATGACCGTACCACAGACATGGAGGTTGGAATTGGTAATGAGAACAACCCCAGTACTTTTTCTGCATTGGGTTGAAGGCCATTGTTGGAGAATATATGTCCAAAAAATGTCAGTGTGTGTTTGCTGAACTTGCACTTGTCTGCATTCAACGTTAAATGAGCATCTTCCAACATCATACAGATTAGTCGCAGGGTATCGTCATGAGATTCTTGATTTCCCCCGAACACCAGACAACCATCACTGTCGTTTAGACAGTGCGGATGTGATGTATTACCTTGTGGATTCATTTTGGAATATCTCAGCTGCTGATGGATCCCTGAAGCTGAGTCTCTTATATTTGAATAAGACCAGATGTGTCGTGAAGGTTGTGATATACTCGGAATCTGGATTTAACTCTAGCTGGTGATATCCTTTGTTCAAGTCCAGTTTCGAGAATACTGTGGCTCCATGCAATAGATGCATCATATCTGTCATTCTGGGTGATAGTGACTTTCTCCCTCTATGGCCTGGTTTGGAGGGTGCATGTCTACACACAGGCCAATACGTCCACTGGTCTCTTTCTTGGGTAGCAGCACTATTGGGGACACCCACGGTGTTGGTCCTTTTGCATGTTCAATTATACCCTGTTCCAGTAGTGATTGTATTTCGTCTTCCACCTGAAACTGTATATTCAGTGGAATTCCTCTGTAGTGCTGTGAGACCGGTTTGGCGGTCTCATTTATGTGTAAATTGTCCTGCCTGTCCTTTAGATTACCAAGACCTTGAAACAGTGAGGAATATAGCTTCATCATTGTGTTCTTTGTGCTAGATATGTATGCTGACATCATTTGATACAGGATGTGGACCAGCCCCATCTAAATAAATGATGTAAAACTAAGGATGCATCCTCCTAGTACGTCTCCTTTGATCACATAGATTGTCAATCTTGCTGTTTTGTCTTTGTAGTAACATGTGGTGTGAAACATCCCTTTGCACAGGAGTGCTATCTTTGAGCCATATGGATGTATGTCAATGCCGCCCGTTCACAGCTTAGAGGTGTATTTCAGTCCTGCATATGTTTCCTCGTTCATGACATTTACTGTGGCCCCTGTGTCGATTCAAATCTCTTGAGCACTGCTGTTCAACTAAAGTACTAATCCTGGGCTGTGTTCTAGTGCTGTCAAGTTTCCTATTGTGTATATGTGTCCCCTCTTCCGAGCTCCACTGGTTGACGAATCCCAGTAACCATGACATCTTGGTGATGACTCAAGGTATCACACCTTATGATGCTTTGACCGTCTCTGTACTCTTCAGGAAGAGAATTTTGTCATGACTCTCGACGTCATCCTGCTTCTGGGGCCTCTGTAGAGACACTTCACTTTTCTCTGGTGACCTTCTTTGTGTTTGTGCAGATGATCGTCGCCTCTCCTGTCGAGGTGGTGCCAAATTCCTCCATGATCCTCTTGTGTCACTTGTGCTCTGTCCATATTTAAGATTTCCGCACACCGACTGGAAGTTGTTTGCTCCACCAGATGCATCACACACGTGCCCTATAGCCAGCATGTCCCTTTATGTGGAAACTCATATCCGCATCTGAATCACTTTCGCTGGGGTGCATTTGTTTGCTATTCGGCCGCATTAACTTGACACACAGGCACTGGATTTGTTTCTGATAGCTTGATCTTATCCATGGCATCCATGGCATCCACTTGCATCTCGCTGGCCATTGCCATGTGGGCAAGCATCAGAATTTCCTCCAATGTCCTTGTTTTCTGCAACAGCTTTTTCCAGCATACAAGAGCTTCTTCGGTGGAGTAGTTGTCAAAGTCACAGTATTTTATTCTCTTTCATAGTTGCATAAGAATAGTATCCAGCGTCCCACCCTTTGCTTGAGTGGAGGTAGGAAATGCATGTCTTCCATAATCAATGTTCCCGTGTGAAACTAAATATGCATTTAGACAATTAGCCCCAGAAAAGTGTTTGTAGTTTCCTTCAGCATCTCATAAATGACATCTCTTACCATGGGCCCCACGGAGTGCTTTTGAATACCTCTTATACGTCAGTTTTCGTGCACACCCATTGCATATAGATAAACATAAAAATCTTTGTGCCACCTGGCCCATCTGTGCCTTAGGTTACTAGAATCTGTTATGTCAAATGGTGGCAATGCTTGCAGTTGTATGGCCTCATCTGCAGTGCCAGCTCTGCTGGATTGTGGGGGAGAAAATATCGAGGGCGAAAAAATAATTGAAAATCTTACCAATAAATCAGGGAAACTGTTGCCAATAATTAGACAAATTGACCATTGTCTTGCAATACGGACAGGCCTTTTTTACAGAGTACCACCATTGCATGCAACGTACTAGGTGGCATCTCTTGGAGAAAACCCATTTATTTTGACCTTGGTACTGTGACCCCTCTCATGTCCATTTTAACACTATCCAGTGCAATTCATTTTAAACCAGCAGCATCATTATTTTGAAGCTCTACAAAATGGCCAACTACAGAAGCCTGCAGGTTCTTCACTCTAAGCAGTGTATGGTGTTATTAATAGATTCAATGATTGTTTCGGTCTAATTAATGAATAACTAAAGAATTGCTATACTATGTACTGTTTCCCCTGGTTCTCGCTGTAGAATATGCATGCCTTTACATGTAGGCATTTGTGTTTCTGCTATCATATATGTGTACATGTTGATTTGCCTCCTGCTCATTGCAAGAGCCTCTCTTTGATTTTGTAGGAATGTCCTTGCATACCTTTTTTTGATTGGCTTTTTGGGATCACCCACATAAAGATTTTAAATTCTCAAAATGTCTTTCTGGACTGATTTTATTTCGACCTACTGTCTAGGCAGTGAGGGAGAGTCTACAGCTCTGTACATCTTGTGTGTGTCTCCGATACAGAGGAGATGCCGCTTGAAAAAGAGTTCGATACTCCTCCAGGCCGACTCAAGTCTTCACCCTTCCGAGGTCATACGCTGAGTACTGCAAATGTGTGTAATAATCATGGCAGCTATTAACACCTGTTACCAACTGCTCTGAAATGTCATCATGCCGGATGTACTGCTATATAAAACGTCAAAAATCATCTTTAATGTAGGTTTCTAAGCACTGCCCAGGGATCGAACCTGTGTTGCTCCATGTCGTCTTGCTTCCAAGGCAAGCACGTTGCCCCTGTGCTACCCTCCCTTTTCATGGTTTATCGTTCTTGCCAGTAAAGCAAAACACTAAGCCATCCCTATTGGCTTAGCTAAACTAAGGCCATGTGAAGAAATTGGCCGCTCCACGTTAACAACACTTTGGGCCTCATCACGACCTCGGCGGTAGCGCCGGCGGTATTAGCGCGGGGGCTATTAGCGCGACCGCCATAGCCCCCGGCGCTAATGGCGTGGGATCACGAGTTGGGCGGACTTGGAAGTCCCCATTCCCCATTGAGCCCATTCGGGAATGCCCCATTCCCCATTGGGCTCAATGGGGAAATTTCGCGCTCATACCGCCGGCGGATTTCCCGCCGGCGGTATGAGCGCGAATTCTCCACGGATTTCACACCAGCTCAGAGCTGGGTTGAAATCCACCGAGGCCCTGATTCGGCGGACCCTTAAATCCGGCGGTAATAGCGCTACCGCCGGATTTAAGGATTACCGCCGAGGTCGTGATGAGGCCCTTTGGCTGGTAATGCACAGACCTTGGTTTACTGTTTGGCTGCCTTTGTAAATACTTGAGTGGAGTACAATGGTCCCTACATTTCTAAAACAGTGTTTGATCACTTATTTACTAAAATATTGTAATTCCAGCTATCATTGTTAGTACTATTATAGTGGTTGCCCTTTTTGCTTAATGGTTGCGCTTTTTGCATTGAGAAGGCTAACAATAGCTTACATTTTGTACAATTGTGCCCAAAATATGCTATTTTACATGCTTATCATTTGATCCCAATCTTGAAGCACACCAACTTTGGGAAATGCCTTCCAGCCTATAACTATCGGGTCTCAAGTAATTAGTTGTCAGGAAACTCCACTCTGAGCACCTATTTAAGAAAGGCACTCCGGCTCAGATCTGAGACATTGACATGTATGTTATGAGGAGCCCATGATTTTGTCCCTGTGTTTTAACCTGATAGATGTTGTATTTTCCCTCTTTTCCTTGTTCGTTGTTAATGTACTATGTATTCGTAAACGTATTATGTGCTTTCATTAATTGTGGAGGTGCAATTCGAATAAAGTGTATTACTATTATTACAACTGCACTTGCATATAGTACTTTTTGTCACATTCCTCCTGCTTTCAGTGGCCTGAGCTATCAAAGTCAGCTATGTTTTGTTCAGCACAAATTGCTATTACAAAGTACACCCGAAAAGAAAAGAAAAGAAAACCCACTTTTGTTCCTGTAAATACAGCAAATTAGAATAATAAAACACATCTGAGTTAGTAATTCATTGGATAATGAAGGAACTTGTGAACACAAAAAGCAGTTGTGAATAAGATACACAAATCTGACCCAGGGTACCTGGAGCTACTTCATGGAATGCCCCTGGACAATAATGGTTTTGTCATGGAGCCAATTTACCAGGATCTTTGAATCCAGTAGAGTTGAGGGAATAAGGCCCGTTATGGGACCAGCATGGCTGCCAGTGATTTTAGGAGTAATCGTAGCTCAGTTACATACATATCCTTAGGGCAGTTCATTTTGGTCAGTTGTGAATTGGCCTGTAACTAATGTCATGGGGCCTCATTACGACTTTGGAGGTAGCCATGGCGCTATTGGCACCATGGCTGCCTCCAAAATCGGGTCCGGGTCCAGGTTCCCTGAATGGGGAATTACCGGGCCATTCCGAGTTCAGAGGGCCCGGTAATTCCTCCTTCAGGGAACCCGGGCCCGGACCTTCCCCATTCCCATTTAAGCCCCCATAGGGCTCAATGGGAATGGGTGCGGGAGCTAACAACGGGCTGATTACGACCCTGGTAAAACCAGACATCCAGAGCGGGTCCCACGAGGGGACCTCGTAATTGTGCAGAGTGGGTTTAACGGTGTCAGCACCATTACCGGCGCCGTTTAAACCCATTCCGCACATCTTGTAATGAGGCCCATGGTGTTGGGCCAGCCCTCCAATTAAGCACACAAAAACAAAGCAGACCTTCTTTTAAAGCAGGATTCTTAGTTGCATTCTGGGGGCCTATATACATATTCATAGCGGTCCCACTGATTCAGTGGAGATGTAATAGTGATGGTTTCCATTACAAAACTGTATTGTTCCTGGTAAGAATAATATTCTCATCTCTGCTGCATTTCCATTTGTCAGTGCTTTCCTGGGTTTGAGGTGGTCTGGCTGCAATCTTAGTTCAGCAGTCAAGTCATGCCATACATTTGGACCTACATGACCCCATGTCTTGGTGCTGTATCATTTGCCATTATTTATTTATGGTCATATCGTTCCATTGTCTACAGAGCCTTCCATGTGTGGGCACAGCATTGGCTTCTTTAGTGTTTTGGGTCTGTTGATCATAGGCGCGGAGTAAGCATACAATGGAGGGCTTTCAGTGCTGGTGTGATGAGGCCTTGTATTTTTAGTCTCAACACCGAACCTGTTGATATATTTCGACTCGTTTTATTAATTTCTTAAAAAGCTTTGAGTATACATTTTTTTTAATAGTTCATGCTTGACAATGCCAAGGATCTGATGTGGTCTACTTTGTGCCTGACGTCACAGGGGTGGGGGGGACAGAGAAGCGGTGTAGCTGAAGATGGCACTTGTAGTTACTGCGTTCACCTGAGGGTTTAGGTGGTTGAGGAGCAAAGAGTGAACCACAAAGTTCATAGCTTGGCACATCATTTTCCAAGGGTGAGAGGTTAGAGTTGCCTAGGAATATTGGACTTCCAATTGGTAAGTGACTTAGGCTAGTTTTACTCAATAGTAAGATTTTAGTTGCTGTGGCATTGCCTGCTCACTGGCCTCCATCCCTGGATTTTGATCCAGCATGATGCAATGATCTTGTCTGTATTGGTGACATTCCATAAGATGATCCTGATATGCTTACCTTCAGCCTATGCTTGGACAACCATTCATAATGAGAGACCATATAATCATGCCACTGAAAAGCAGTGGTAATAGTGGTAAGCCCGGAAGGCCCACACCATGTATGTATTGAGATTGTAAGAAGTTGTAACCAATCTTGGCTTGGAATGAGTGAATTTGAAGAGGTTGTGAGAGCCAAGTGAGTTCAATCCATGATACTGCAATGTTGTTGTCAAGGAAGCATGTGAGAATGCTGTAGTCTACCCTGCTGACTTACTCTGGAAGGCAGATGAGGGTTCATTGTCAACGTTTGTTCAATTAGATTTACCAGCTGCCTCTGATGCAGTGCACTGTGGGGGTTGAAGTCCTTGGTAATGATCTCAGGTCGACCATGATATGGTTTCAGTCCTTCCATTCTGAGTGAGACTAGGCTGCAAGGTAGCTGTACTCAATGTATCCATGTAAGAAATGTACATCTACATACCACAGGCCTCTTCCCTTCATTTATTTTTAAACATCTATGTGAGGCCACTAACGTCACAACTCAAAGAACACCACCTGAGATCACTCTTATTCTCATAGAACACGGATGGCCCTGTGAGTCTCCGGTTGATGTGACCTGATTACCACAATGTCAAGGTATTAAGCAGCTCTGGAAATATGAGGGAATACAAACATTCGGAAATTGAAGGGACTTTGGGCTGTAAACATCTGGACAAATGTCAGAGTGAACGCTTAACAAGGTTAGCTCCCTGGCCTTTGACCTCCAGTGGTTCCAGTAAATATTAGAAGGTTAACGTTCAAATGGTCTCATCCGAATTTGACTTTTTAATAAACACTTCAAGTTTCTTATGTATCCCGCAACCTTGCAGGGCAGAGCAGTCGTGCATTTAGCCTACTAGTATAGAATAGTAGATGGAATGAAACTCTGCTTTTAGCAATGACATCTACTCCTATTCAAGGACTTGCAAAGTGGGTTGGACGTGGCCATTTCAGGAATGGAATTTATATTCTTAGAATGTGAGGGCCGTGTCACCACCTGGCTTGGCTATCCGGGGTCTTTGGAGCCAGCATACGTTCCAAGATGGCCTTCTTAGTGCCCCGGGATGGGTCTTCCCTTAGCAGTGGCGATCCGTGTACTGGGAAGGGAAAGGTTATATTGATATTGATATTTTATTTCTATCGCGCTCATACACAAGTGTTTCAGAGCGCGACAAGGCAAGGGAGGGGAACAAGGGAGAATAAAACAATGATCTCACTAGGCCCAGTGACATTGAGAACGTGCAAGTGCAGGGTACAGGGGGAAGGGGGAACAAAAGGAGAGTGCGGAGGAAGAAGGAAAAAACTAAAATAATAATAAAATAATAAATAAAAAGGCAACAAACAATGGGAGTGCAGCCAGCAAGTGGCAAGTGCTGGGTCTATGGCAGCAGGCAGGGTAGGTCTGATAAGGGCAGGAAGAAAAAGGGGGGATGTATGGGTACAGTTACAGACCCCAGTGCAAGGAGTGGCCCATAGTCAGTGCAGGAGGGTGGCGTGGTGAGTAGGTACCTGGGCCCGGAGGACACAGGGTAGGCAGGTGCACAGTGCCAAGAGTGCTGTCGGAATCGGAGATGGTTCTCCTCAAGTTTTAGAGTGGCAGGGAGGCTGTTGCAGATGGAGGCCCCAACCGAAGACAGAGATCTACCCCCAGTTTGTTTCTTTGAGAAACGACTGACCCTGAGGGAGTTAGAGGTAAAGGAGCGGAGTGCTCGAGATGGAGGTATTTGCGGAGGGATAGCTGAAGGTATGTTGGACCCAGGCCCCAGAAAGCCTTGTGGACAATGCAGAGGGTTTTGAATTTAATCCTTGCATCCACTGGGAGCCAATGGAGAGATTTCAGAGCTGGAGAGATACGATCCCAGGGCTTGAGGCCAAGGACAAGTCTCGCAGTCCTGTTCTGGATAAGTTGTAAAGGGCAGAGAGTAGAGGCATGTAGATTAAGAAACAGGCTATTGCAATAGTCCAACTTAGAGAGAATCAGAGCTTGGGAGACAGTGAGCTTCTGGGGGAATGAGAGGAAAGGAAGAATACCTCTGAGGAGGTGCAGTAGGATGTTTGACTTTTTTGATACATCAGCGATGTGGGCGGAGAAGGAGAGTGTGGAATCAAAGGTGACACCAAGGTTCTTGGCCTCGCATGTGGGGATAGGAGGAGGGCCAATGGAGGCCGGCCAGAGAGTGAGGGGGAAAGGAAGTTGATGGTGTGCCAATGAGGAGGATATCTGTCTTGCTGGCATTAAGACAAAGATCGTTGGTGGCACACCAATCTTGAATGGCAGTTAGGCAATCAGTGATGAGAGAGGTGGAGGAGGTGGCCGAGGGCAGCCTGAAAATTAGTTGAGTGTCATCTGCGTAGCACTGGAGGTTTGAGCAGAAAATGGCAATACAGCGGGCGATAGTTGCCAGGTATTGGTTGAAAAGCCAGGGCGAGAGGTTAGACCCCTGGGGAACACCACAGGTGGAGAGGAAGACAGATGATAGGAAGGACCCAAGTTGGACTTGGGAGGGTTGATCAGAGAGGAAAGAGGTCAGCCAGGCCAGAGCCTGATCAGTGATGCCCAACTTATCCCGGAGATGGTTGAGCAGGATGGTATGGTTGACCGTGTCGAAGGCAGAGGAGAGATCAAGTAGGATGAGAACAGAGGGAATGCTAGAGTCAAGGTTGGAAAGCAGATCTTCACGGATGTTCAGGAGAGCAGTTTCCGTGCTTCTGCCTGATCTGAAGCCAGACTAATGGTCATGGAGACAGCCAACAGAATCAGAATGAAGGTTTAGCTGAGAGATGGCCAGCTTTTCAAGGAGTTTGCCTAAGCAGGGGGTAATGGAAATTGGGCGATAGTTGGCCGGACAAGAGGGATCCGATGTGGGTTTCTTGAGGAGAGGATGCACAAGGGAGTGCTTAAGAGGGGACGAGGGGAGGGGAAGGATCCTGAGGCAAAGGAGTGGTTGCAGAAGTCGGCAAGGGCTGGAGCGATGCTATCAATGTGGTCCCTGAGAGTTTTAGAGGAACAGGGATTAACCTGTTTTGACGAGGCTTTCATAGATCGGACTTGTCTAGCGACCTCATCAGGGGAGAAGAGAGGAGGGTGGGGGGGTGGCTGGAGGAGGGTCAGTGAGTACCAACAGAGAGGGGAGAGGATAGGGAGTGCAGGAGAGTGTGGAGAGGATGTCCAGGGTATTGCAAAGAGCCTGAGAGGCAAGGGGAGGGATAGAGACTGCAGCAGGGTTGGCCAGCTACTTACAAATTTTAAAGAGTTCGGCCGAGCTGTTAGATGACGCAGAGACACAGGCTTGAATGTGGACTCTCTTCTTGGTACGGACAGAGAGACGGTATTGCCTTAGGAGAAGGCGAAAGGCCAGTTTGTCAGAGGATGAGCAGGAATCCCTCCATTTTCTCTCAGCTGCCCTACACCTACATTTAAGTGTAGCTAGGTCGGAGTCATACCAGGAATTGCACTTGGCTTTGGACTTCAGGTGGATCCTCATGACAGGGGCAAGAACATCAAGAGTATCAGAAATCGAATGAATAGAGAGATGACAGGGCTGTGTCAGGGTGTGAGTCAGCCAGAGGAATAGGGGGTGGGGAGAAGGTGGAAGCAAAAGCCTCGACTGACACACGCTTCATGGCCGGATGCCCAGGAAGGTAGGTAGCAGTGTTGGGGTAGGCTTGGCTTGGGGGGAAGAGAGAGAGAGATGAGAGGAGAGGAGGTAGTGGTCACTCCAGGAGAGGGGAGTGGAGAGAGGGATAGATAGGGGGAGGCTAGAGGAGATCAAGGCATCAAGTGTGTGCCATGCAGAGTGTATTGGGCCAGAGGGAGAGGGAATCACAGAGGTCACGAAAGAGCAATGTTGAGGGACAGGGAGAATCAAGGTGAATGTTGAGGTCACCAAGGAGGAGGAGTTGAGTGGTTGAGGCCAGGAGAGAGGAGGAGAGGTCAGCCCACTCAGAGAGAAAAGAGGTGATTTGACCAGGGGGCTGGTAGAGAGTGGCAACAGTAAGAGAGTGGCTAGGAGAGATTGAGAGCCTGCAGACGAGGCATTTGAAAGAGGAGTAGATCTGAGTGGGAATTATAGTGGCAAGAATCCACTCAGGAAAGATCAAGGCTACACCCCCTCCAAGGCGAGTGGATCTGGGTGCGGAGAGGATCTTGTAGCCATCAGGGAGGAGAGTGTCAAAGTTTGTGACCGAGCTGGATTACCAAAGCACACCTGTAGACAAGCAGAACAGAGCTGAAGTGGTGGAAACTACAGAAAGTGCTATTAAGGCAATGAATGTCCAGATAATGGCTGCTGTAATTTGCATATAGGATGCTTTTAAGCAACGATAAATATTGGTAATTCAGAAACATACCTACCTTTTTCCCAAGTTCATCAGAGAGAAACTGTCTACTACAAAAATGCAGGCCCATTGTTCAAACATCTGGAAACCGATATGACGTCTAAGAAATGTTCCCCAAAACTGCTTTCGATGAACCAGAGTGAGTAAATGTTTGACTGGGATGCGAATGTAATGATATGATAGGTTATTTATAACGCGCTTATTACCCAAAGTATTCTAAGCGTGGACCCGGTATCGAACCTGTGTTTTTCCGTGTCGTCTTGCTTCTAAGGTGAGCATGTTGCCTCTGAGCTATCATCCCGGCAATGGTAGTAATGCAAAGTATCCTACAATTCTTGGGGTGCACCATATTCACAGAAAGGTGAATGGCAAGCACATGAGTTATAATAATGCTATCAGATTTTTAGATAGCGCTTCATGTTACGTTATGTTATGTTATTTTGCATTTATATAGCGCCTTATATACCATTGGTATGGTCTGAAGGCGCTGGTAGGTTGAACGCCCTTGGGAACCGAAGTTCGGGTCAGTAGAGAAAGTAGAGAGAGTCCAAAGGTGCGTGTGCGCACCAGGTATGCGTGCAGCTGGTGCGGAATTCGTGTGGTAGCTGCTTCTTAGCGGTAGGTGTGGTGGTTGAGAGATCAGGAGTATGTGTTCGCTCTGGCAGGATTTATCCGACCGAGTGTGGCTGCATTAGGCCTGAGGAGAACGCCTGGCTGGGGGTGTGAAACCAGCAGTGTTTACTTAGAGTGATGGGAGGTGAGCGGGGGATGTTGATATGAGAACAGTTATACCGAATAGTGTCATAGTATCTCTGTGTTCTAGTTGAGTGGTGGTGTAAAGAAGAGAGTAAGCGTGGGGTGTGGTATGATATATGTTCTTTCAAATGTTCCCTGTATTCCAAAGCATATTATGTACGTCACGCAATTCTATGCGATCAGGTCCGTTCTATTCATTTTCATTCATTTCAGGCGTTCAAGATTGCTCTACACACTCCTGTCTGCTCGACACACTCACACACTCTAGTCCACCTTGCATGCTCTAGTCTATCCCTCATTCTCCAGTGTGCCCCATTCCATACGCATGCGCTACTGTCTTCCCCGCGCATGCACTCCTGTCTACCCCGCGCATGTACTCCTGTCTGCCTACGCACTCATCCGCTCTGTATACTCATCTGCTCTGTATACTCATCCGTTCCGTGCGCTCATCCGCTCTGTACGCTCATCCGCTCTGTACGCTCATCCGATCTACACACTCATCGATCTACACACTCATCCGGTCCACATACTCATCCGCTCAACATACTACTTGTCCGCTCTATGTACTACTCATCCGCTCTACGTACTACACATCCGCTCTACGTACTCATCCGTTCAACACACTCATCCGCTCTGCGCTGGAGAATGAAGGACAGAGTACATGAATATGTCGAGCAGGGATGAATGTGTAGGACAATCTTGAACGCCTGAAATGAACAGAAATGCATAGAACGGACCCACCCGCACGGAACTGCGTGACATACATAATATGTTTTGAAATACAGGGAACAATCGAAAGAGCATACATCATATCACACCCCACGCTTACTCTCTCCCTTACACCACCACTCAACTAGAACACAGTGATACTATGACACCATTCGGTATAACTGTTCTCATATCTACATCTCCCGCTTACTCCACAGCACTCTAAGTAAACATTGCTGGTTTCACACCCCCCAGCCAGGCGTTCTCCTCAGGCCTAACACAGCCACACTCGTCCTGGATAAAGCCGGCCAGACCGAACACATACTCCTGATCTCTCAACCACCACACCTACCGCTAAGAAGCAGCTACCACTTGAATTCCGCACCAGCTGCACACATACCTGGTGCGGACACGCACTTTTTGACTCTCTCTTCTCTCTCTACTGACCGAACTTCGGTTCCCAAGGGCGTTCAACCTACCAGCGCCTTCAGACCATACCAATGGTATATAAGGCGCTATATAAATGCAAAATAACATAACATAACATACCCGTCCGCTCCATACACTCATCCTTCCATGCGTTCATCCGCTCCACACACTCATCCGCTCCACATACTCATCCGCTCCACATACACTCATCCGCTCCACATACACTCATCCGCTCCACATACACTCATCCGTTCCACACACTCGTCCAATTCACACATTCGTCCAATCTACACACTCGTCCAATCTACACGCACTTATAAATTTATAGAGTAGACATAACTTTCCACAGACAGGCTATTGGGCACACTTAAAAGTGCAACTTTCCACTGACAGGTTATTGGGCACGCTTCTAAATGCAACTTTCACAGAGAGGCTATTGGGCACACTTCTAAATGTGACTTTCACAGAGAGGTTGTTGGGCAAACTTCTAAATTCAGAGAGAGGCTATTGGGCACACTTCTAAATGCAACTTTCATAGAGAGGCTATTCGGCACACTTCTAAATGAAACTTTCTCAGAGAGGCTATTGGGCACACTTCTAAATGCAACTTTCACAGAGAGGATATTGGCACACTTCTAGATGCAACTTTCAGTGAGAGGCTATTGGGCACACTTCTAAATTCACAGAGAGGCTATTGGGCACACTTCTAAATGCAACTTTCAAAGGGAGGCTATTGGGTACACTTCTAAATGCAACTTTTCTCAGAGAGGCTATTGGTCACAACTTCTAAATGCAATTGGGTACACTTCTACATTTTTCTCAGAGAGGCTATTGGTCACAACTTCTAAATGCAATTGGGTACACTTCTACATTTTTCTCAGAGAGACTATTGGGCACAGCTTCTAAATGCAACTTTCTCAGAGAGGCTATTCGTCACAACTTCTAAATGCAATTGGGTACACTTTTAAATGCAATTGGGCACACTTCTAACTGCAACTTTCTCAGAGAGGCTATTGGTCACAACTTCTAAATGCAATTGGGTACACTTTTAAATGCAATTGGGCACACTTCTAAATGCAACTTTTCTCAGAGAGGCTGTTGGTCACAACTTCTAAATGCAATTGGGTACACTTCTAAATGCAATTGGGCACACTTCTAAATGCAACTTTTCTCAGAGAGGCTGTTGGTCACAACTTCTAAATGCAATTGGGCACACTTCTAAATGCAACTTTTCTCAGAGAGGCTGTTGGTCACAACTTCTAAATGCAATTGGGTACACTTCTAAATGCAATTGGGCACACTTCTAAATGCAACTTTTCTCTGAGAGGCTATTGGTCACAACTTCTAAATGCAATTGGGCACACTTCTAAATGCAACTTTTCTCAGAGAGGCTATTGGTCACAACTTCTAAAGGCATTTGGGCACACTTCTAAATGCAACTTTTCTCATGCCGGATCCCACCTGTTTCTTAGCACTGTGATAGTAGATGGTATTGCCCAATGTAGTGGCACCCATGTTATCAGCCTCAGAAGATGAAGAGGCGACTCTTCAGTGTGGGGGTTCCAGCTTGCCAAGTGCAGGCTGGCCCCATGTCGGAAGCGGACAGTCCCCTAGCTGAGCCAGCTGCCCTGGCTATGAGGAGCGGCATATGCCAAGTTGCCCTTTGGCACGGACTATAAAGCACAGGTTGGAGCATATGGGCCTGCAGTAAGGGGTTAACCTTGCTAGTTAGAGAATGCCCTTGAATGTGAGCTCTTCATGAGCTGGTATTTCGTCTTTCAAAGCGATTACACTTTGTCCCCTTATACTGGGCCAATTGCCTGTGTGTCTCCTCGCTGCGCATTGCGGGATGCTGACATGCTGACCACCCCGCCCCCCCCATCTCCTGCAGGCCCATCGGGGAAGAAGACCTCCCCCTGTTTTCTCATTACGCCAACTAATGCGATGTGGAACCCGCGCTAATCCTTTCTCCTGCTGCCGCAGTACTTCTGCGGGAATGATAAACTCAGCCCAATTAAAACTCATTACCCCGACATGCCTCAGTCTCTATGTGTAACCTTCATTTTCTAATGCACTCTCTTATCTGTCTTCATTATAATCATCACTCCTTACAACTTCACTTGAAAAGAGACACGCGATTACCAGGACCACTTTGACACAAGCCACGTCTGTAATTACATTTTTTACATCATGAAAAAAAATCAAAAGTCAACTCAAACCCGCACGATTTGCCTTTAGACAGTGTTTAATTAAGACTAAGTTTAAGATTAAACTTGACAACATTTGATACTAAAAGAATGAGGTGGTACTTTTGCTTCACGGATAATCCAAACGTTATGGATGGTATTTTCACTCCCTAGTACACATTGAGGAAGCAATATGTCCCGCAGTAAAATGAATTAGGACACACACATAAGGGTACACGCATGCACACATAAAACATGCACAACCACAAAAAAACACAAATACACACACACACCCACACACACACACACAAAAAGCATGCACACCCACATAAATGAACGCACACGGACATACACACATGCACATGAAAAACACACACACACAAGATTATCAGTCCTGGTTTCCATTCATTTGAAAGTTCCTGCCACACTTTCTGAAGGGGAGTGGGTTTCCGTCCACCGTAACGTAAAGGGTTTCATGTAGGTTTGTGTTTGTATGACGTCTGCACGCACATAGTGAACACTAACACCTCAATGCGCAGTGGTCAACATCCTTGGGCATAGTGAGTTGCTGACTAGTGGAATGACTGAAAATAATGTCCTTAGTGGCTTTTTTGTGAAGGAAAGTAGGGTCAATTGGGTCTTTATGGCAGTGGGGAGTCTGTTCCAGAGCCTGGAGGCTTGTGACGCCACTTCTGAGAGTATTTTCATTAGGATTTTGAAATATTTTAACAATTCTATTAAAACATTTTTTTAAAACAATAATAAAGTGAAAACACTGGTAACAATAGTTCTAAGTTAACCAAATCTGTACGATGTGGTAATGTGTAAGCTTAAAGCGTGTACAAAAAAAACAAAAAAAAACAAAAAAACTCTAGCGCATGGGTTTTGAACATGGTTTTCTACATGGAATCACACATTCATTAAGTATTGGTTCATACTCTGAGGAGCTCATTTTGCTCCTTGGACGGCACTGCAACATACACATCTCCCCTCCCCCAAATATTCTTCATTTGCACGGTTGGGCGCTAAAGTGCAGTGCAAAAGGTGGCATACACGTGTGTACGCTGCCTTTTGCCCTGCAGTTGTGCACTCCGGTGTGCAAAGTGAGTAAACACTGGCAAGCTTGATTCCATAAAATGGATCACTGGATTCCTAATGGACACATTGCTAGACTCAGATGCAGGCAAGTGGTTTGCAAGCTGAGCCCTTATGTGAGGCAGAACCTCATTTCTTAGTCAGGTTGAATGCCTGCAAGCATTCTGCAGGTTCATCGAACTACATAGTAAGGTGGACGTTGCTTCAGTTTGCGGAAATCGTGTAAGCATAAAATGAATTAAGACCATGGAGTAACTTTGCTGAAAATGTTGGGGGGACATGACGGCCCTCATTACGACCCCGGCGGTAAGCGAAAAACGATGCCGGTAAATGATTACCAGCATCGTTCTCCGCTAGGTACGATCATGACCCGTGAAAGTGCTCTTAGCGGCATCATAGTTAACGGTGCCGCTAACTGCACCAAGGTCGCGCGCACGCGACCTTCCACGCCGTAAATACCGGCATCGCGCAAAGGTACGCGAATCACGAACCAAGCAGACATGCTCTTAACGCCATCACAAAGGCTGTTAAGTACCTTACCGCCATGGTGCAAATTCCGCCATTGCGAACCAACCGTAAATGGCCATGTGCAGTGTACCCAGCTGCCACAGGTGCACAGAATCAGCACAGGTGGAGGCAATACAGACTCACCAAGTACAAAAAGAGCACACCCCACCCCTTCCCACACCCAGTCACACTCCACAATGATTCCCATACGACTAGCAATGTTGGGGCTGGAGGACCTGATTGCAATGCAAGTGCTACAACTACAACAACAACAACAGGCAGCACAGAGGAGACGCAGGAGGAGAAGGAGGGCAAGGCAGGGCCAGCAAGCCCCACCAGCACAGCCCCCAATCCCACGCATCAGAGCCAGTCCATTCAACCTCACCGCTGAGCAGATCCACACCATGTACCGTTTGGACCGGGACACCATCACCACCATCGTGGACATGATACACAACGACATCGTCAGCATGATAGAAACACCCACCGCCATCCCCCCCTTACTGAAGGTAGTGTCCGTGCTCCACTTCCTGGCCACAGGCACCTACCAGCACACAGTGGGGCACTTGCATGGCATTTCACAACCATTATTCTCACGTACACTGATCCAAGTGCTCGATGCCCTCCTCAAGCACACAGACGACCACATCTCATTACCACGGTCTGCCCAGGAGATTGCAAACACCAAAGTGGGTTTCCATGCACTAGCCGGCATACCTGGTTGCATTGGTGCCATCGATTGCACCCATGTTGAATTGGTGGTCCCACGTGCCATGGAGGTACCGTACCGCAAACTATTTCACTCAATCAACGTGCAAATGGTCTGTGACTCCAACAGGATCTTCAAACATTGTTGTGCCCGATTCCCCGGATTAACCCATGATTCAATGGTCATGAGGAACTCCACAATACCATGCTACATGGAGTGACATGCAGGGCCAAGATCCTGGCTACTCGGTGATTCCCATGTCATGGCCATGAAATATGAAGTGGGTAAGTGATTGACGTACCAATGCATACTTTACCTGGCTGAAAGAGGGGGGGAATGATGCATACTTTACCTGGCTGAAAGGGGGGGCGAATGATGCATGCTTCACCTGGCTGAAAGAGGGGGGGAATGATGCATACTTAACCTGGCTGCGAGTAGCAGAGGCAATGGAGCCAGCTCATACCCTAAAGCAGCACAAACGTCAGCTGACACCTGTACACATAATGCCCGATGTTAGCAGCCCTACCATGTGAATGAAGGTGTGCCCCAACGATGACACAACCATCTGCAAGTGCATTGTACCGATTCGGACCACATTGACTTCAACGAAATGCATCTACATGCACGGCACCAAACACCATCAACTGAAAGGCCTGTCCCCCATAACTGCGCACAAAGGAGGCACATGACGGACAGAAACATCAATACACCATTACACAGACAGCGAGGCCCCAAAAATGTCCCTATCAACATCAGTAGTGCTCAGTGGGGTCATCATGAGGCTGACAGCAATGTTGCCATGATGTGAGCGTTGATATCACAGGACACCTGCCAGGTCACCAAAACAAACGCCATGAACTAACACAGTGTATGGACACTCACAAGGCACTTGACCCCCCTGCATACATTGGTTGATGGCATGCAAAACAGTCCATGAGAGGAATACACATATACCGGTCACATAGTGTGAATCCATTTGTGCATGTCAAATTGGTACAAAGTAACAGTCAAATGCATGCCATGGTGGCACATCATGTTTGGTATTTGATGTCATGACTGACACATACATTGTTGCCCACATACAGGTGATGCAGGCTATCCCCTGAAGAGGTGGCTCCTTACACCAGTCCAGAACCCACAGAACCAGCACGAGGAGGACTTCAACCGTGCACATACACGTACCCGTGTGGTGATTGAGCAGGCATTCGGCCTACTGAAGGCACGGTTTCGCTGCCTCAGCAGGTCTGGTGGGGCACTGATGTACCGCCATGAGAAGGTTGCAAAGATCGTCATGGCATGTGTCATGCTACACAATATGTGCATCAGACGAAATGTGGCCCTGCCCCCTGACGCTGAACTGCAACCACCTGACAATGAGGATGAGGAGGGTGGGGATGGGGCAGCACCTCAGGGAGGCAGCGATGCACAGGAGGGGCATGAAATGCGTCAGACTCTGATCAACCAATGTTTCTAGCACACACGAATGGGGGGTGTCACATGAAGATGGCAATTGGGGCACTTTGTGTGTCTGGGATATGGACACTGCGGACTGTTCACCAATAAAGCACACATACGCAGTGAGCAATGTCCACACATGTGATTTGTGGCCAAGAAAAAATATATTGTAAATGTGAATTCAATTAACACACCCACTTCCCTCTTCCCCCTCCACTCCCCAACACACCCACTCCCCCCTCCACCCTCCACTCCCCAACACACCCACTCCCGCCTCCCCCCTCAACTCCCCACAAAAGTGCGTGGATCCCTGTGTTGCAGTGCCTAATGTGGAATTGATCCACTGGGTGGCCTCTACTGGCAGCCCCCTCTGCCGCCCCCTGGGGCACCCCTGCCTGTACTCCACAGGTTCCTGGCTGACCTGCGGACGGGGCTGCTTGGGGCAGAACTGGCAGCGGAGGAGGTACTGGGCTGCTCGCTACGCCGCATGTCCCTCATGGTCTGTACGAGCTCACTGAGCATGTTCCGCACCGCGGCTAGTTCAGCACAGATGTCTTTGCTGGAGGATTCGATGGCTGCCTTGACAGTCTCGGCACTTCTTTGCATGTCTGCACTGGCACCTCCACAATCAGCCACATGCTGCGTGAGGAGTGAGGACAGTTGGTGTTGCCCCGTCAATATTTGGTCCAGCGACTGTTGGTAATTTGGGGCATTGGATGATGCAATTGCCGGGCTCATTGGGCTACTCCCCTCCTCCACACCTCCCACTGGGCAGGGAGTGGCTGGCCAGGAGTTCTCAGGGGATAGCCCCTGTGTGTTGTCATCGTGCAGGCTACTTAGGGACAGGTGGGGGGAATGAAAGTGGGCAGTGAGGGGACATTCTGTGTAATCCTCATCATTCCCCACATCACTGTCAGAGCAGGCTGCAATGACAGCAGTCTCCCCAATTGTACTGCTTCCTGCAGACACATTCCCCTCAGTGGGCACCAGTTGTTGCATGTCTTCTGTGGGTGGTAGCATGCTGCTTGCCTTGGGGATCATCGCTGCCCTGGGCTGTGTGGTGGCAGGCAATTTTGGCTGCTGTGATTTGTTTTTGGGTCCAGCAGAGGTGGAGGGTTGGTGTGCTGTTGCCTCTGGCCTGGTCTTCTTGGCAGGTGTGGTGCCACTCTCGTCCTTGCCAGTGTCCGATTGGGAGCCTGTGGTGGAGCAGAGGAGGGAAAGTGTTATTGATGGGTCAGCAGACATTGAGCAGGCATTGTGATGACTGCCATGAATTTGATGGATAGATGGTGCACTTTGTAGGCTGTGACATACAGGTTGTCTCCCGTTTGGGTGGGTTGAGCATGCAGGAATGTGGGTGCCTACTGTGGAGTGTGCATACTGCATGTGTTGAGGGTGTAGATCAATGATGCCTGTTGGCAGTCTTCTGCTGATGTGTTGCGCTAACCCTATAGGGCAACATTGTGATTCCCATGTAAGTGGACTTCAGGGAGTTTCGTATGGCTTAATTGGAGGCACCTACCTGTGTCAGCTGATGTCGGGGCTCCTCTCTCCATTCCACCGACCCTCTCGATGCTCTCAATGCCGATCGTCGTGGCACATATCTCCTCCCACGGCTGCATTTTAATTGGGGAGTCTGCTCCTCCGCCAGTTGGCATGCCCATGTTGCGGTTGGCCGACAGTATGCTCCTTACCCGGAGCCGGAGGTCATCCCACCTTTTACGGCACTGTTTGGTGGTGCGGGGTGTAGTTCCTACGGCACTGACCCGTTGTGCGACTAGTTCCCATATGGCCTTTTTGCGTGCTATGGCCGGTCTGGTCATTTTGGTTGAGAATACGATATCCGCCTTCTCCTGGAGCGTTTCCGCCAATATTGTTAGCTCTTCCCTGCTGAAGCGGTCCTGCCTCTGCCGATCGCAGGCTTTTTTAACAACTTTTGGCATTGTGGGGATGCGTGGATGTGGGTGTAGTTTTCTGCAAGGTCTCGGGGTCAGATGTGTAGTGGTTGTGGAGGATTGCAATGGATTGTGTTTTTAAAGATGGCTGCCATGCTCTTTCCCGTTCCGGTGCGATGGCGTAATTTCCGGATCCGGCTTTTTACGGTCACCGCTAATAGCGATCACCGCTAATAGCGGTGACCGCTATTTGTGGTGCACGCTAACATCGGTGGGTAGGGAGGCGGTGGCGCAGTTTACACGGCACACGATGGCGGTAGCTGACGTTTTTGGGAGGTTACCGGCATGGCGCTGATTACATTAACGGCATGGCGCAATGCTCGTGCCCGAGAGGTCGTAATTTACCGCTTTTAACGGTTCAAGACCAGCACGGACACGTTAGTTGCGCCATGCCGGTAATGTCCATTACTTACCGCCGGGGTCGTAATGAGGGCCGTCCGACATCTGAAGAAAAGGTGGCCACACCAAATAAATGGGGACAAAATGGTGTGCCATGAAGGTTGGGGGGGACAAACACACCTGTCCCCCCTAAAATGACGCCCATGATTAAGACCACACCAGGGTCCCCCGAACAATTTATTGTAAATATGCTTCTAGTTCACTTAGGTGCATATCACTTTGATCCACGAGGCTATACATCCCGGGGGTTACATTTGAAAATCCCGGGGTCCTTTATCTCGAGGCAGAAGCATTCACCAAGGGCTTTGTCTTCCCCCAATTCATGTTATGAACCCAGATGATAATTGCTACGGAATATTCCCCCAGTCACTCTGGTACGATGGGCCTACTATGCTTATGGTGAACAATCTCCATGTAGCTTTATTCAAAGGAAGACTTTTCTCCTCTGCCACATTCTGGAAAACCAACAAAAAAAAAGACAAGCAGTCGGACCACAACTTCTTGCCACAGGCAAGCATTTAGGCTTTTAACATATCAGGGGCCAGATTACAGAAACTTTTCACCAGTGCAAGTGCAAAGTTTGCAAGAAATTAGCACTAGGGCAAAGATTGCCCTATTTCTAAAAACTCTTGGACACATTAAAAAACCCATTGCACCATGACAAGTGCCATTTGGCATATTAAAAGCACCAGGGGAGAAATTGCCCTAGTGCAAACAAGATGCATTTTCACCACATTTTAGCAGAAGGACAAAGTGGGCCGAGTGCTAATATGGAATGGTATTAGCACTAGGGCAAACTTTGCCCCAATGCAAAAATGCATCCAAAATTTATTTTTACATTTAAACATAGTCCGGTTAAAAACACAGCCTTGCAGGAACTGCAAGGTTATTGGGAGTGCATAGACACTGACAAGTCTTTGAAGCAAGTGTGTTCTTATAAAACGCAAAATGTGTGCACAGGCCACCTCCAACACGAGGTCTAACAATTCTGTGTTGACTGAAAATGATGATTATTTATTAAAAATGGTTTTAATTTGAGACTGAAGTTAGTACTGCATTTCTTCTGTGCAGCAGTCAAATCCAGTAAGTGGTTTCACAATTGGAAGTTGACAGCAAAACCGCTCTCTCAGTTTTCCTTTTACCTTTTTTTCTCAAAAGTTCGATCTACCCCCATTATATTGAGGCCTAAATATCTTGGACGTGATTCGGAAGGTTCTATATTCATTCATCAACAGTGGGTTTTTTTTCTTCAGTTTTCCTTTGCTGAAGTTCTTTTTCTGAAAAGACTCGCCCCCCAACCTTTCTCCCCTACTAATTTTGCAATATTCCAGACCCTACCAGTACTTATGTATCCATACCCACAACACCCTATATTTTTCAATTAGTTTTTTCGAGGAAATAAAATTAGGCAAAAACCCATCGAAAAAAACACTGTTGATGAATGAAAGCTGTACCATTTACAACATTATGTGACTTGCATGTGCCAAATGCGAACACAAATAATAAAGAAAAGAATTGTACAGGCAGTTGGAAGGCTCTCCTGGGCATTGCTCCGGGCAGCCATCAAAACCACTGCCATGCCATTACAGTAGAGAAAACATATATGGAAATCAGCCTTAGTGCCACCTCAGAATTTACTTACTAGCCCAAACTGCTACATCAGCTCCCTTCTGCATGAGACCACAAGCAACCACAGCCATGTTTCTCCTCATTGGGTGTCATCACTGAGGTGTAGCTCGGATCTGTAGGCCTAGCAGGCTCAGACCCGGACTTGGACATACGCATCCCTCTTGTGGTGACATATGCAGATCTGACGGGTGAAATCGGGCAGGCTTTCAATGAATCATAACTAATGGCACTGCTCTGGGGAACCCTCTAACCCATAGCCTTTCAGCCTGCAACGCCATTAAAGAAGGTTAAAACCATATGCAAATCAGAGTTTGTGCCACCCAAAAGGGGAAGTCCACCCTCAACTGTTAGTTCACACTGCTCTGCATGAGACCAAAAGCAACCTAGACATGTTTCTGTGCCATTCGCATCTTCAGTGTGGTGGAACTTTGATTTCTAGGAACATCCTGGCACACCCGTCCCACTCGGGTGACATTTGCAAAACAGAAGGAATTGGGTTGAAAGGTTTTTCATTAATCAATACCACAGGCATTGCTCTGACAAACCCTCAAGATCAATGGTTTGCAGCCTGCCATGCCATTACTGAAGGGGAAAGACCACATGCAAAGCAGTCTTCTTTCCACCAGAAATGAAGCATTACAGTCACACTGCTATGTCACATGGCACAAGATGCAAGCAACGCAAACACAAGACATTTTATGGCCTTGTTGGCCATCGTCAGTGAGGTGAAGCATGTATCTCTAGAGACAGCAAAGTCAGGATCCACGTTTTGGCATACCCTTCACACTTTCTGTGAAATTGCAAAACTGAAGATTGCCAGTTGGAAGGAGTTGAATTAGAGCATGCGGGCATTGCTCTGAATATCATTCCAACCTATGTGGGATAAGGGGGTTTCAGTGCAGGAGATTGGGTCTGTGGGGGTGCATATGAAGGCCCCAAACAGAAGTCCCTTTCACATGAATAGCAAGATTTTAAACACTGAAACAAAAACGGCCTGGCATTTGTTTTTGTTTTCAAGTAAAATTAAAGAGCCATGTGGAAAGGGGCCTACCTGTCATTACCTATGGATAAGCAGAATTTTAATTGACAAAAGAAGGAGGAATCAAAGATCCCTGTCACATGGAAAACAGGATTTTTAAACATTGAAACAAAAAGGGCCTGCACATGTGTGTGCAAATGAAAACAGTTTTTGAAAAAGTAAAAGTGAATAAAATATCACTGCTCACAGAAAAATGTCAAGAAAACAAAATATGATGTGTGGGTTGACAAAGAGCAATGTATATTATGTTTCACCAAACAAAACTCCAGTGACATTTGAAGAGCCACTTTGTCTTCATGAAAAAAATGACAGCCCAAGGCAGATCCTTTTGCTGGCTGTGGGCAAAACTTCACAAGGACATGTGCCACTTCCAGCTTGGATGTCACATCTCCCATCTAATGGCCAACCACAATAAAAATGTCCTGCTAAAGGCGTCAAAATTCAGTGTTCTCCAGACCTGCTAGCTCTGAAAGCAAGGACTTGAAGAAAAGTCATCCTTGGCTGGAGCACAACTAATATGTGTAAAAATGGGGGCACCCACTTCAAGGAGAACATTTCCAACACAAAGGAGACAGATAAAGGTACAGGCTGACCCAATGAAAACAAATTACCGCAAGCAGGAGCAGGACCATTTGTCCTACATGAACATTCACAATTTATGTAAAAGGACTATTATCACTTAAGCCTTTTTCTCAGCCATCATAAGGCAGATGGATTTCCTCTATGTACTATTTTTTAAGTAATTTACAGGAGATTTTCAGGATATAAAATTAATCTTTCTGTGACTCTGGGAACTGTAAGAGCCAGTTAAATTAAGTTTCTGGCTGTTCTGAACATGTTCCAAATGTGGCAGTTGGTGAGTGGGTAGAAATTGAAATTATGGATATGCTTGATAACTTAAATATTCATAATGGTTGTGCTTTTCATGAAAACAGCAGAAAGGTGCCACATGGTCATGCTATATGATAAAGATTTGGTGGTCGGCTTATCTAATGATTAGCGGAAACAGAAAATATGTTTAGTCTGGCAGTTGCTAGTAAAATTATAAAGTTGTGATACATAACTCGTTTTTGCCAAAACGTTGAAGGAGAACTAAGAATGATGACAAATGGTAATTGCCATATGTTGTTCCAAATCCCTAAGCAAATCCTAACTTGGAGGCTGGGTTTGGGAGGAGAGAGAAAGGTAACTGTACAATCCTAGTGGCAGGGATTATTGCAGGGTACTTCCCGAAGATTGTAAAATTGGTGGTGCCATTGCTGCTATATAAGGGGGATTGTACTAGGACAGGGGGACAAGAAAAAGAGAAAGACAGGAAGAGACAGACAAGAGACAGACCATCAGGAAGGCTGCTGAAACTTACCATCTAACAGCTGTAAGGAGAAACTAGAGGAGATTGCTGAGAGTGCATCTGGGTGGAGCTGTCTATTTCGACAAAGGCCTCAAAGCTGACTGGGTCCTATGTGGGAGAGCAGGAGGCAATCTTTGAGAGTAAAGTGACCAGACATCTGCCCTATATTTCCAGAGTGTACTGAGATGCAGCTGGCTTTCCTGAACCTTAACCAGAGGTTTGCTATGTAAGTAATGAACCCTGGGAAACTAAAAGGTGGGGGAGTCTGCTTGCCTTGAATCCCTTCCCTTTATATTGGGCATGGGGGCAAAACTGTGCAGATCCTTAGCCTATTTAAGCAAAAATATTAATTTAATTAATTCCCCATTTGGCAGAACACTACGGCTGAATTTTATTAACATTCAAAATTAACAAAGCTCACTGTGCTCTGAAAACTACTGTGCGCTGAAAACTATAGCCTATACATTAATGGGGTATTCCTTCTTGTCCAGCTGACCCCGACTTCTTTAAGGAAGAGGGGTGTCTTTGTTCTTAAATCAGTCCAACCTTTTCATCCAGCTTCCCCAACACAGGCCTTTCAGCAAGGGGGTTCTGAATTCCAAAATTCCCCAAAGCATTCCAATTTTTCTGTCTGACTTCCCAACCTAGAGAAAATCAAGGGGGGGTCTGAAAAACAAAGCAATAAATCACCCTGTGTTTATTTTAAACCAAATGTGTGGGCAAAATTATACTTGCCATATGTATTTTTACCAATCTTCATATCCTACTGCTACCCTTTTAAGCCCGCAAGAAAATCAAAAATTCCACATTACATAAGTGCCTTTGTTACTGATCAGTGTAATTATTTTGTGAAGTGAAATTTGCAGAAAGTAAGAATTGTGATTGTGTTCTTTTTAACTCACTTCTGTGATTTATTTTTCCTGAGAGAATTTGATTGTGTTGTGCCACGGATAAAGTGGTTTTTTAAATTTTCGTGCTAATTTCTACTACTTTTAATTTAAATACATGCCAATATATTTCCTGTACACCGGCCTGGTTCTTGGCTCATTGTTAGCTCAGGAGAGAGCGATCCAAGGGGCATGATATGTGTCTGATATAGGACTAAAATAGAATCTGTTAAATAGTTTGTTGCATAAGCACTTTAGTGGGGAGGGAAGGAACTCCCTGTGTTGAGGGTGGCTTATCAATAAACAGTTACAAACTCGGGGCTCGTCCGGGATTTGGCTTACTATTCCTGACCCATGACAAGTACATTATGACAGTCTATTCATTTTTTGTTGCAATTGCATTTAGGTGGAGGGAAAGTAATCTTTATTTTGCTAAAATGCTGCTAGGATTTGACTCCTGAGTTCCAGGGAGGTGTATAGGTAAATAAATTAAGAGTGTATACAAATTTATTTGAGTGAGGAAATCAAGCAGGAACAGGGTGATGTTGCCCCTGCATCAAGAAAGTTTTACAAAAAAGGTAGCAGGCACCCCTCTCTAGAAAGAACATGGCATGATAACCTGTCCTGTGGTTTTTTCCCACTTTGCAAGTCCTCAGCCATCGCTTTTTGCTCACTGTACTTTTCACGAAGGAAGACTATCCATTTGCATATCAGTTTTTGTCCTCGAGCAGTCGAGCACCGAAATGCCAGGCAAACCTCCTTTGAACAAGAGTACTTGTCCGATGGCTGCAGACTCTCAAAGTGGGAAAAAACCACAGACGTAGACTCCTCGCTCACTGTGCTCAGAGAGGCCCAGCTCCACCTCACTGATGCGGCCCAACAAGGCTGAAACATGTGACTGTGGTTGCTGTTGGTTCTCTAGTTCAAAGGAGGTTTGCCTGGCATTTCTTTGCTGGACTGCGCTTGTGGGCAGGACAAAGACTGATATGAAAATGGATATTCCTCCTTTGTGAAAAGTACAGTGATCTAAAAGCGATGGCTGCGGACTCTCAAAGTGGGAAAAAAACACAGAACAGGTTATCATGCCATGTTCTTTCTAGAGAGGGCGCCTGCTACCTTTTTTGTACCTTTTTTGTATGAAGAAAGTTTAATTAAAGTGCAAAATGCCAATTGTGAAAATTACTACTTTACAAATTGGGGAAGACAGGGAGCATCTCCTAACTAGATTATTTCTCAAAGGAGAATGGGTTGAGGACGATGCAGGAAAATGGCAACCCAGAATTGCGCGGGAGGTTACCTCAGTGAGCAATGATATTTGGGTTGAAGCCGGGATATTGTACAAAGCACTTGAAGCATTTTATATGACCACAACTGCTTGTGATGAACAGATACAAATGGCTCAGCTAACTGTTCAGTTATATTTTCATTTGCTTTTAGTAGATAACATTGTCCTATTACATAGACTCTTGATGATCTGGGAATGGATAAAGGTCTATTAGAACTCATAATAATGTTATATACAGGTACTGTATTGAAAGTACGTTTAAGTAATAAAGGAGGCTTATCAGAACAAATGACTGCGAATAATGGACTGCGTCAGGGTTGTAGACTGGCCGCTACACTATTTAATTAAATGTATCCCAGGTAGGTAAAACTCTGGATACAAGCGGTTTAGTCTCCCCAAAGACTAATAATAATGTGATCATAAAGTGGGTTGCATACGCAGATGACTTTCTCTTGTTTGATGGAACAAAAATTTGTTTGCAGAGAATGATAAACTCTTTCGAAGAATTTATAAAGGAAAGAAAACTGATAATAAACCCAAACAAAACGGTGATTTATCAAACAGGGACTAAACCACTTAAACAAGAAACTCTGGTAATGTTTTGTGGTGGCATAAAAATAAAAAATCAACCGATACTGAAAAACCTGGGTTATACATTTACCAGTAAACATACACTTAGTTATATGAAGAAGGAACTCAAAATGAAAGCATTATGCATTGAGAACCAGATGTCAATAATAGAAAGGAGGTATGGGAAATTCACACTAAGTGCTTGTATTCTATTTTATCACACAAAAGCAATTCCAAAATTGGCTTATGGCCTTGAATTTTGTTCAAACGATTTGTTACCATATCTAAAAAATAATGAAGCATGTATATGGCGTAAGGTATTGAGACACTTACCGAAATGTCTTCCTATAGAAATGATTTGCTATGAACTAGGTTTGACATCTCTGAAAAGTATAGTATATCGCAAAAAACTAACGCTACTGCGCAAGTGTCTTCTTGGTGAAACAAATACATTGTATCAAAGTATGGGAAAGGACCTAGATGGAGCTTTTATGAAAGATCTAAAAAAGCTATGCGATTAGAAATTATTGGATCTTGGTCTTACTAATGAGACCTTAATAGTAAACCCACGGAAAGTAAATGAACTGATAAAAGCATATGACTGGCTCGAGAACAATGTGGTGATTTTAAATTCGTCTATATATACACAGTTAATCTCCTTTTGGAAATGGTATGCTGTACCAGAGAAATATATAGTGAAATATCCATCGAGGTCCTTTTGAAATTCAACAATGAGATTCCGGTTAAATGTTTTGAACACTTATGAGATACAAAGCATTCGTGCCAAAAACGTGATGGCTTATAAAATTTGCAGACATTGCAATATACCTGATACAAAAGAATCACTATTACATCTGCTATTGATTTGTCCAAGTCTGATGAAGCAAAGGATTGAATATTTCTCAAAATTTGTTAATGATATATCTAATGTAAATCGAGAAAATATTTGATACGAGATGCTTCATGGTAATTCAACGATATTGAAAATAAGAGTTAACGAATTCTTGAGGATAATATGTGATGTAACATGAACTATTGGAATACGTACTACGAATTGAAGGATTATAAGTTATAAGTTGTGAATTAATTTTACAAATTCTGATATAATGATGAAGTTTGATGAAGTTTTAAGTGTTTTAATGTGATGTAATATGTTTTTTTAATGACTTCTAATTTTAAGAAAGGTTGATCGTATTAACAAAATGAATTATTATCTTAAGGTAAATATTTTAGGTTTTATAGGATTGTAATGAGTATGATTAATTCGATTGTATTGGTTTAATTTGTGTAGCTTAAAGGATTTGTAAAAATAATTTTCTTGAATAACTTTGTAAAGGTTTATAAAAACCAAAACAATAAAGATAATAATAACATAGAGTAAATCAGCTGGAAATGGAGGTAGAAAGGGAACGGTCAGGTTCTCAGGAACTGACCAGAATTAGAGAAGAGAGGAATGAATAAGTAATAATAATAATAATTTAGCATTTATATAGCACTATGAACTCTCAGGTATCTGAGCACTGCTTATTATTACCCACGGTGTGTGGTGCTCATTTATCGACCTTAGAAGGATGAAAGGCTGAGTTTGGCCCTGCCGGGATTCGAACCTGTGTCAACAGGTTCTGCACAGATGTCAAAGCGAGCGCTCTACTCACTGTGCTATCAGACCAGCTGAACAAGTAGAACGAGTGAGGCAAATAGTAGCTGAACGATTTAAGGCAGCAAAATGTAGGGATGAACAAGAGAAAGCGACTAGTCTCCTGAAGGAAAAGCGCTTTGAATATGCACACAGCTTACAAGGCTCACAGAGGGAGAATGAATCACTTCAGCAGGAGGTGCAGCAAACAAAGGATTGGTTGGTAGCTCAGAGAAGGGTGCATGCGATTAATCAGGCCTTAGTGTCAGAATTAAAAAGCCATCTCTCTGACTACCAACAGCAAATAAAGAAAGAGAGACACAGGTGTGAGAGCCTGACCAAGGAAATTGAAAATTATAAACAGGACCAGAGGCACCCTGACCAATAAGGATATGGGACAAGAAGAGGCCCCATGCCAGTCATTTTTAACCTCTCAAGCACCAATGGGAACTGACCTCATGCATGCCACCTATCCAGAACAGGGCGACATGAGGCAGTTAGACTTACCCAGGCCTAGTCCAACTGATCAGGAAGGCCAGTCCCTGTCTGATATTGATGAGTATTCATCTCTACCACACAGAAGGGAAAGTGGCCTGACCAGTGTGTCCTGGGAAGTAAGGAATAATACAGTAAGTACTTCAGAGCATGAAAACTCTTATGAGTAGAGAGTCAGGAAGTTAGATTGGCTGGATAAGCGACTAAAAATAGACCACCTTGCCCGCTTTGCTGAAGGAGAAAAGCCAGACCCTATGCCTAGGAAAGGCATTCTAAAAACCTCTGTATATTTAGGGGAAGGTGGGAATTCCCCAGACTCCCTGGTAGGAGGGATGAGGAAACTGGGTTCTATCCTGGGCCTGAAAGGAACTGCAGGGAGAGTGACCCTGAGAGTTCACTTTGGTCCAGGCGAGAGAAGTTCAGATCCCATGGTTCTGAAAGATATTCTCAGTTTCATAGAGA
Organism: Ambystoma mexicanum; assembly: GCF_040938575.1. NCBI lineage: Eukaryota > Metazoa > Chordata > Amphibia > Caudata > Ambystomatidae > Ambystoma > Ambystoma mexicanum. The sequence continues at coordinate 852,515,278 of NC_090932.1, read as the reverse complement.
TAGGGAACACCTAGAAGACAGGGAAGGGAGTACTGGGAGCAGTTCTGAGTCGGAAGGTGAATGGACTCAGGTGCATAGGAAGAAAGACAGCAAAGAAGAGTAAGGGTTTTGTGAAAGACCCAACAAAACAAATCAAGGCCATAAAGATCTTCCTGACCCCATACGACACGAATGCCAAGTATTCGGTATAGGAGCAGCTAGAACTTTATGAGCATATGATGGCATCATTCAAGATCAGGAGTGATGTGAATTGTGTAGAATTTGCTAAATGGACGTTTTCACCTGAGTACTCCAGTTTCTTTGCAGGAATGGAGGACAAGGATCATCAAAAATGGTCCACTCATAAGGCGGCCAAATTGAAAAAACTTTCCACCCATAGGAACCAACAAGAGGCCCGTAAGGCTGCATATAACTTGCAGTGTGGGGAAGATCATAACTACATATTTCCATGCCCAGAACAATGATCTCTCTGACCCGGCCACCTATATAAATCCTAGGTACAAGGGTACTAAACCAGACCTGGGGTATGTATACACTCCCCCGGCCCAAGCGGGGGGAACTAATCAGGTAAGTACTGCCCCAGGAAACTTCCCTCCAAACTTTGCTCAGGAGAGAAATATCACTCCACCTCACAATCTGAACTTTTCCCCCAGATATACCTCAAACCAGAACTTCCAAAACAATCCACTCTCTCCCTGGTACCAGGACAATAGACCCCTGAACCCAGGAGAAGGGAGATTCAGGATGGAAAATTATGGGGGTAATTTCCAGTACCCGAGCTACTCCAGGATAAGGGACAGTTACCCCTTTCAGGAGCAGCAGATGTATGACTTGAGACCTCCCTACCACCAAGACAAGGTCTCGCAACTGGAGCGGCAGATCCAGCAACTGACCAATGATCTGGGGTGCATGTTGAAGGCTCAGTCCAACTCTCAACCTACCCCTCCTTCCCAGAATTCTCCAACATCCAGGTGTGATGCCCCATGGTGGAAATGACGAGAGGAAACCTCTGCCAAACTACAGGCTGTGGGGGAGGGGGCCCAGGTAGAGGGGAGATGCCAAGCCCTAGAGGAAGCTTCCTTTCTAACACAAACAGATCCCCTAAAAACCTCTCAGCATGAAAGAGTCTCTTGTACCCCCAAAATGTTAGAACCTAATGAGCAAAGGGTAAGTAGGAGAGGGCAAAAAGAACCCACTTTGTGGAGGTACTCCAGATTATCTCCTTTGAAAGAGAAGAATCCCTGGAATATTCAGGTAAGCCGAACTTCTCTTTCAAAAAAGGGGGGAGAACTCTCAAAGACAAATGGGTCCCAAAAGACCCTGAGTGGGACAGGGCAAGTATGGAGACCGACCCAGAACAAAAAAACTATTCAACCCCAAACATGTGAGCAAAATAGAAGTGAAATTGTTCGGGTGTCCTTTCTCCAAACAGGTTCTGTGAACTGTTGCCAGGTAATGGAGGACAGCCAAGGAGCCGGGGAAAAGGCAGATTCCCCAACAACTCCCATTGCGAGTTGCAAAGTATTTCTTACAGATTTCCAAACTCTGACACAGAAAACTGCCCAAGATCACACAGTGCCAGAGTTCAATATTAAGAAAATGACCACCGGGCTGTCAAATAACTCACACGTTCTTTGCACCTTGGAGGAGAAATTAGGCCAATAGTATGCACTGGTTAAGGTGCAGGGTCAGTATGAATTAACAGCTCTTGTGGATACTGGATCCCAAGCCACCCTCCTGCCAAAAGGGCTTTTGACCAACTAAACTCAGGACGGGGGGAGGGACACCAAATTCCACTCAAACCACTTCCCGGACAACTCCAAAATTTCGACGGGAATCATATTTTTGTCGAAGGGACTGCAAATCTGGACATAGGACGGCACCGGCTGAAACATCTGCTGATCGTTGTGACTCCAAAGGGCACACCTTGTTTACTGTGGAACGATCTCCTGATGAGGTTATCACCTCTGATCGATTGTGTAAACAAGGTCCTCTGGACTCAGACTAACCGCCCTAACAAATTAAAACTGATTACCAATTAAATAAGCCTGAATGGTACCTGTCACGTAATTGATCAACGCTCTGAGAATGTAAAGTTCTATTCCAAAATTAACCAAGTCCCAGACATCAGTGTCATCTCTGTAGAAGACACAGGGCCTCATTACGAGTTTGGAGGTAAGTAACTGTCCTTACCGGCATGGATCAAATACCGTGTCCGTGTAGTAAAGAGCCTGCTAATAGAGGGCTATTACGAGTATGCGTGCACAAGCTTTGCGCCATGCCGGACATTACCAGCATGCTGTTAAAGTCCAAAAAATGGCCCTTAGCGGCATCATGGAAAGCGCAGACAGCACTACCGGCATCAATTGAAACGGCATTAGCGGTTACCGCTATTAGCGGTCACCATAAATAAGCAGAACCGGAAGTAGCGTCATCGCACAGGAACGGGAAAGAGCACGGCGGCCATCTTTAAAAACACAATCCATTGCTATCCTCAGCACCCAGGACCTGGAGCATATTGCTGAGTACATACATCAACCTCCAACAACTATATCATGCCCAAGGCAGTTAAAAAAGGCACCTCCCGCCAGCGCAAGGAGCGCTTTAATAAGGATGAGCTCACCATGCTGGCTGAGACCCTGACTGACAATTCTGAGGTCGTATTCGCAAACAGCCTCAAGAGGGAGGCAAGCATCAAGAAAAAGGAAATCTAGGAACTTGTCCCGAATGAATCAGCGCGGTAGGCAACACCCCCCACACAACAAAGGATGTACGGAAGAGATGGGATGACCTACGCCTGCGAGTCAGGAACATCCTGTCCGCAAACAGGAGCCAAGCCATGGCTACTGGTGGAGGACCAAGCTCACCAATAAAGCTAAGCCAGTGGGAGGAGATCTGTACCAGCACAATTGGCATAGAGGCCATCAAAGGCGTGGGCGATATAGAGCATGGTGCCACCTCATTGGCGGAAGGAGGTGAGTGTCCTAAGAATACACTCTAATGCAAAGTCTGATGATAGTTCACCAATTTGTCTGTTTAAAAAGGCAAGGCATGGCCCAATACATACACATTCCCAGCCTAGTTGCCGTCCGCAGCACAGACACATGCACATGCCTGCAGCATGGCAATGCCATTCCTGACACACACCACACAAATATGAAAATGGCATAAGTCACACTGCACGCAGGCCACAACAGAAATGCATGTCACACAGCATACACCCGCCCCAACATGAGTGACCCCGACGGATGCCTGCATGATCCACCCATATAGCAAGCAACGTGATCATCAAAACTCCACTGCCTATTCCCCTCTAATGTGTAGATGAGCAATAATACAAATGTATGCATGATGCTTGTCAAAGTATCACTCATTCCATCCCTCTCTTCGTTCCCCACAGGCTCAGGTCCTGACAGCGAGGCCCGGGACTCACCCCCACAGGCGACTACACCCCAGAAGAGGGTCAGGGATGAAGGCAACAGGCCTTCCACTTCGTAAGCCCCACACAAGCCACAGAAGACCAAACCAGCCCAAGATGCCACGGCACTGGTGCTGCAAAGGCCCATTACCACAGTACCCACAACACCTGTGACACCTGCACAGGAGACAGTCGAACGGGCACAATCTGGCGAGAACAGCTCTGTTGAGGAGGCGGCAGCTACAGCACCCCTGACAGATGACGTGCAGGGACAGGTGTTTGTGCCTGTCGAGGACGACTCCTCTGACCTACCTGCTACACCAAGTACGGCCCCATCCCCCCAGGTCACACCTGTCGACTCCTACCATGACACCACCCCGGAGCAGTCAGGGGGGGAGTCCACACAAGGGAGCATGAGTCCCATAGAGGACCCAAATGCATTTGCCCATGTCAAACATGCACCCTCCACCTCCACTGGTGTACCGGCGGTGGTGCAGCAGGCAGGACACGCTGCACAGCGCCAGGAGGAGCTCACTGCCCTGGTGAGATAGTTCATCACAGACAGTGCCCAAGCAAGGCAGGAGGGGCGCGACAACACCACCTCCCTGAGGCAGGTCATCATGGAAAGCACCAATAGATTGTGCGAGGAGGTGTCTGCCCTGAGGCAGATCCTCACCCGCATTGCAGATTCAATGGAGGCTGAGCGTCCAGCCCCCAGAATGGAGCAGGCGGCCACACTATCTTCCTCAAGCTCCACACAAACCAGCCCCCTATGCAGGTTGGCGCGCACCCTGCGCAGCTCGGACATGCCGTCACCAGGTGCAGGGAGTGGCAGGATGTAGACGGGGCAGCCTGATGAAGGCAATAGACAATTGCTTGGACACCATGTGTGGGGAGTTGTGGGGAGAGGCAGAGGGGGGTGAGGGTGTGTGGGATAGTTGTGGGGGCAGAGGGTGAGAGTGTGTGGAGGAGTTGTGGGGGGAGGGGGAAGGAGGAGAGGGTGTGTGTGGTGGAGGGTTTGAGCACTTTAATCTTTATTGGACAGTTAAATACACCTGTAGTGTGAAAGAAATCTTGAGTGGACATTCCTTATTGCATATGCGTCATTTATTCATATACAGTGCATAGTGTACATGTACTCCCACACCCAGTGCCCTCTGTCCAACTTTCATGCCAGCCTCTGCACCCATGTGTGTTAGAAATATTGTGCAATCACTGACTGACGCACAGCACGTCCCTCCTGTGCATCAGCACCGCGATGATGTGCAGCCACATCTTCTTCATCCCCTTCATCATCACCAGGTGGTTGCAGTTCAATGTCAGGGGGCAGGGGCACGTTCCGTCGTATACACATGTTGTGCAGCATGACACATGCCATGATGATCTTTGCCACCTTCCCATATCTGTAGAGGAGTGCCCCACCCGACCGGCTAAGGCAGCAAAACCGTGCCTTCAACAGGCCAAAGGTCTGCTCGATGACCACACGGGTACGGGTATGGGAACGATTATAGTCCTCCTCGTGCCTGTTCTGTGGGTTTCGGACAGGGGTGAGAAGCCATGGCTTCAAGGGATAGCCACTATCACCTGCATGAGAGGCAATAAAAGGTATATGTCAGTCGATTTATGATGGACAGCTGTACTAGTCACACATGCCTGCAGATTATCGTTGGTCACATGCACATGTGTCTGATTGTATGCACATAATTGTCATGCCCTCAATGTGTTCTGTGCCATGGACTTATGGTGTGGGTTGCATCTCCAAGTTGATACGCAGTGTACACTGCCTTGATGTTACTCATGCATTGTGGATGCATACCGCTGTGTTTGTGTCAAATTTGTGATGTGTAGTGTTCTCTCTGATTTTCCAACTGGCAGCGTTGGCAGTAGGCTCTGCAATATTAGGCATTCAGCGCTGATTATTACAATGGTGACATGCTGCACTTCTGTGGTGGTGGTGGCCCTGTGACAAGCAGTGGATTCCCTTGGTGATTTTGTTCAGTGCACTCCCATGGATGCTTGTCCTGTGTAATGTTTTGCTGCAGTCATTTACATAGTGAATATTCACAGCATGTTCCAGGATTGTGTTACAGAGGATGAAGTATGATGATGGGTGGTGGACGTGTTGTGGGATGTGGGGTGTTTTTAAGTTTGGCATGTTGTGATAGGTGTCCAGCTTACTTCAATGCTATGGGATTTTGTTGTCATGTTTAGTTAGGTATGCTTTGGGGCACAGTGTTTTGGGATGTGCACATTGTGCTGTCACATCAACAATGACCCCATGGTGGTGTATGCATCTATCCCCCCATTTCACTGCCATGTGCCTGTCATGCAACTTACCAAGCAGCCAGGCACGTCGTCCTGCATGTAGCTCCATGTAGCCTGGTAGCGTAGAGTTCTGCAGGACAATTGAGTCATGTGTTGATCCAGGATATCGGGCACAACAATGTGTGATGATCTTGCTGGCGTCACATACCATCTGCACATTGATGGAGTGGTATTGCTTGTGGTTGTGGTACACCACCTCCATGGCATGCCGGACCACCAACTCCACGTGGGTGCAGTCGAGGGCACCTATACAATTTTGCATGTCTGCCAGTGCACGGAAGCCAACTTTTGTGTCAAAAATCTCCTGGGGAGTCCGTGGTAGGGATATGTGGGCCCTTGTGTGCTTCACCCTCCACCTGTGCTGATTGTGTGCACCTGTGGCAGTTGGGAACACTGCACATAGCAGTTTACGGGTGCTTCACGATGCCGGTATTGCCGGCATGCCGGTATCCCCTATTAGCGCCTTCATGATGCCGGTATTTGCATGTCCGCCCAACTTGTGATGTCCTCCTGTTAGCGGCATCCCGTATTGCCGACCTGAAGGCCCACGAGCCTGCGCCCTTGCCGGTATTAGCAGTGCCTCTAATACCAGGTTCTTAGGTCAGAATAGCCTGGAGCGGTATGCGATGCCGGTATTCCTTTACCAGCATCATTTTTCCATTACCTCCAACCTCTTAATGACCCCCACAAACTGGTGATGGGAACACTTCTCCATTCTTGAAAATCAACCTTCCCCCCAGTTTTAAGTGTCAATCCACACAGGAGGGGAATACCCTAAAATGTTACACCAGTTCAAAATCAGAAGAAACCTTGAGACTTGTGAAACCAGGCAAGGAAGAGCCCACTCAAAGTCTGATGGCCATTCAGAAAAAGGGCGAGCAGTGGTTTTTCCCCATTCAGTTAAATGCAAGGGGTGGGGGCCAGTGCTCGCCTGAATAATTGAAATAGCTTAATCAGTGAAGAATTATTCAGGAAACTCCCAAAAGATCAGATCATTCCCACATTTAAATTGATTGATGAACGAGAGATGCATAGAGCAAAGACCCAGAATTGAGCCCTGAGGAGCTCCATAACGAAGAGGGAAAATGTTAGATGATTCATCGACCCAAGAGACGGAAGAGGAGTGGCTATAAAGATGAGAAGAAAACCAATAAAGGACAGAGAAAGAAATACCCAGAGATGAAAGCAACGAGCATAAGGGTAGTATGGCAAACCAGGCCCATATGGCCTGCCTGAATCAGGCGCTTTTGAATCAGGCCCACTGCGTCAAAAGTCTCAGATAACTGAAAGAAAACACAAAGAGACGACTGCTTTGTATGGCAAGAAAAGGGTGAATCACAAGCATGCATGCGTTTCAGGTGGCAGAGCGTGTTCTGAATTCATCATTGTCAATATGACTACACTCCTTTTGAGCGATTGGAGTCCAGTGCTTGGTTTTATTTTGCATTCTGGCCCTTGTAGTCCTGGATTGCTCCATTCCAAACCCATTACTACAAGTACTAGCACTCAATGAAGATAAACAGAGTCGGACTAGCAGCACCTGACTGAAATGGGTCATGTTGGAAAGTATGGTCATTGTTTTGCAGAGCAATAGTTGGAAGGCCACCTTCCACCGTTCACTTCTCTAGTCTCACTAGTTTCCATAAAACAATGTATAGGCATACATGCCAACAGGCCCTATTCCAGTCCCGAGAAGGTTGTCCAGTTCTGGTTTTATTTTAACTTTGTATTCTGACACTTGTACTCCTGGGTTTTATAATGGGGGAATCCGGGATAACAAATCCCGTGATTCAAAGTTAAAACCAGGACCTGACTAGCATCTCCCAAATGGAATGGGACATGTTGGCATGTATGTATTGTTTCTGCATTTTTTTTCCTGAGGCAATCAATTATCAATATTGTGTTTGTTGCCCGCAAAGCAAATATTTCTTTAATAAGAGCCTTCCTGAATAATAAATAAATCAGTGCTATTTCTTCAGATTGAACAGGCAGATGTCATTTGCAGGCTCGCCCGCGGGAGCGCTCAGCACAGCACTCCTATCTGCGCCCCTCCCTTAATCAGGCGAGGGATGCTTCCTTTCCGAGTCCCCAAGGCCTCGGTGGAAAGTTAGTCGTGCCAGACCCGCAGGCTGTTCGCTGAGGCATCCAATTGGCACGCTCTGGGAGGTTAAAGTTCTGTTGGTTTTGGCGGGGCCTTGCAAGGCTCACACCTCAGCGCGGCCACGTGCAGGCTTTCCTGTCTGAGTCAAAGTTGGGCCGAACGCGCGCGCATGGGTGTCATCCCTCTCTGATACTGGCAATTAACCTTTACTACCGGCCTTCTTTTGAAGGCTGCTCCTGTTCGTGTTACTCATCGCCGCCAGCCGTGTCATGGAAGAAAACCCAGACCGGCCAGCGTCCTAATCTATTTTCCAGCCACGCTCTTGTAAAGTAAATCGTGTGTGCTATTGTTAATTTGGCCAACCCTTACACTCCCTTTTCTACCATCGGCCCATTTATCTCTCATGATGGTAGGAAAGAGGTTTTGCAGCTTGTACATTTTTTAGTACACTTCAGTATGATTCAGTGAAAACTTAAACCAGTGCAATAACGCCACAATCGACCTTGTTACCTAGCCAACCACACCTTTTCCACTGTTGAGTCAGGCGGAGATAAGCAGGATTCTGCCATTACTTTGTGTGCAGTACCCTTTCTACTGGAACTCTCGCCACCACCCCTCTTCACGTCCCTCGGGTGAGAAAGTGCTATCATTGATTGCATTGTAAAGGGCATGTCAGAGGGAGCAACCTGGCACTGCTCTTAAGGTGTATTCTCAAGAGGAACATTGTCACATCTGCATGGGGATCAAATCCACCCAAAAAACACAAACTTAAGTTTAAGGTGTTTTATTAGGAAACTTTTACAGTGTGGGCGCAAAACAGCAAACAGAGCAGGCATACATCACAAGTGAAATGTCACAAGTGTTTTAATGGCTATGACTAACTTACGGCTCAAGGAAATGACTTCTCTCAAGCCTTTGGGGGTTATCAGGGTTCCCTTCCCAGGATTGTTTTGCTTTTAAGAAGAGAAGAACTTAAAGCAAGATTTCTGGGTTCAGACTTTGCTTTCTTTCTTTCAAACTATGAGTTATTCCTGGTGAGCACTAGTGTCTCGGGCGTCTCCCCTTTCTTTCTCCTTCTCTTCTGTGCCGGCGTGTTATTGGTTTGCTATTGATTGTCATTCTCTATTATCCCCACGTCTGCTCCTCAAAATGGTTTATCTAAGTGCAACTCTTCTTCTTCTTCTTGGGGTGGCTTCTCGAAGCACGGAGCTGGCGATTTCCATCTTCATCGATGATGTTCGCCCGCATTTCTCACTCGTCGAAATGGACTTTGCTTCTAAATCTCTGTTCTCTTGCCAGTCTTGCTCACATAATGAAGGAGAATCCTGCATTGCTTCATCTCTAGCCCTTTTTTCTTTTTTTAGTAAGAAAGTCAGACGTTCCCCTCACATCCACCCCTACATCGCTCTTTCTGGCTTTCTTTAGCTCCTGTCAGAGTCCGGTAGAAAAGGAGTAAGGTGCCTGGGTAGCTAGCGGGGCACCTCGCAGAGTCCTCATGTGGGCTAGGGAAGCTTGGCGGGGTAAGAGGATGGCCAACAGCTCTATCTAGAGCTTCTTTCTCCAGTAACCCAGCTCCCAGTATAAGAAGCTGACTCCTGTTACCCTCTTTTCTTCCAGGACCCTGCTTCGTTATCCAACCCCTTCAACAGTCAACCAGGTCAGCTTCACCTGCTCATACTTCTGACATAGCCCTCAATTAAATGTTTTGATAGACTCTCAGCCACTCTCTACTAAGTCTCTCTACTTTCACAACCATCTCTTATCTGGATACTCTTATTTCTACTCGCAACTGTTTGTCACCTCCTGCATCACTTTGAGCAATGTTCCTGCTGAAGTATTCAATTTTAAAGACTCTCTCTCTCGCCCGCTTCATCTATTTGGGTAGTATTTTCAATACTTTGTGGATCTCAATTCTTCCTATTACCTTCTTCAACCCTTTCGGCACTAATGTCACTACACACCAAGTCTCTCTACTGTCTCCTATCGGTTTTCTCTTCTACCCTTCTTCGCCCTTTAGGTCCTGCTGCCACTACTCACTGAGTCTCTCTACTTTGTCCTAACTTCTGCACTCGTTTGAGCCCCTTTTTCACTCCTATGTGCACCACCTTTCTTCTTACTATCTTTTCGGTTCCATGTCATTTCATAACAGGATGTTTTTTCGCTGAAGTTTTTACCGCAGATATTTTAACAAAAAAACGCTTTGAATTTGCATTTTTTTATTTTTTGGGGGGTTTCCACCCTAACCCAAAGCCCCTTTATTTTTTTTGCTATTCTCGATCACTCACACCCCATATATATCTATATTTTTCTAACCTCTCTTAGAAATTCTCTGAGTTTTTTTCATTAAAAAATCAGCGGTAAAAACCCCCATGAAAAAACATCCCGTGATGAAAGGACGTTGTATCATCTTTTCATGGCTAACTCTAATCTCCACCTTCTTCACCCTTCTGTGTATCCCTCGCCTTTGCACCCTACTTTCGCATTCAAGGATTTCTAGGTCTCCCTCATTTTCTTCACCCCTTTGTTCATTCCCACTACTTTCCAGTTCACTGGTTTCTGGATCTGTCCCACTATATTCACCCTCCCCCCTTGGGCAACGTCTCCATCCCTCTGCACAGCACGCTCTTCCTAAACAATTTAACTGTCATTGGCCACCACTCTCCTGCTCCTTGACTCTTGGTATAGCTCCTTGACTCATTGGTCTGGTTTCTTGGGACTCTCCTGCAACTCTAAGGTTCCTGTATTGACCAGACTCCAGCACCTCTCCTCCAGTCCCCTAGATCTTGCTCACTCTCTTGCTCTCTCCTCCAACATTCTCTAAACAAATGACTGTCTCCACTCCCCGCCTCCTTCTCCAAGCCAATACACTGCTCAACCGAGCTTGTGGGCTTTCATAGGGCTTTCACCCTACCTTCCAGTTTCTCTTTGGGTTAGATGGAATGGGGACTGGATCTTGAGCTCTGCCCCTGGGGATGTCTTACAGTCACGGTGTGGGACTCGGGATTGACTTATCCCTTCCCTTGCACAGTCCTCGCTCCACCTGCCACAACCTGGACCTGGCGTCCAACATTTCTTTGTGGTGTTGGCGCTCAGGTGTGTCTCTTTAAGCAGCTAATGTAGAATTGGGCTGGTGGCTGAGGATGACTTCCAGTTCTGATGTGGGACTTAGGGCTGACCAGACCCTCCTCTTGGGCAGGTCTCTCTCTGGTTGCCATGGTCAGAGCCTGCTCCTGGAGTCGACTCCGTTGAGTGTCTGTTTTTAACTTTATGGGAATGGAGGACTTGTGCGATGGTTGACTGACAACCTGTTGAGTGTTTTGTCCTAATTCAGGTCCCTTTCCATCCCACTGTAGGTCTACATGGGATGCCTGCACCTTCATGAGGGGAGCAGAGCATGCAGGCACTGCCAGTATGCTGTTCCTCGATTCCCATAAAGGGACGGAAGAGTCTGTGGTGGCGATGTGACTGTCCCCTGCCATGAGACAGTGATTCAGTGGTGGGGACTGGGTGATCCTCTACATTCTACCCGCTGGGCCATCCTCCATTAGGTTAGGAATGCATTCAACCTCGCCCTGTTTGTGGGCCAGCAGGTTAACCTGTAATGTCTGTTTCTTGCTGCCGGTAGCATGAGCCGGATGTTTTCTTCTCTTTGGCCTGTAGTGGTTCAATGTCATCCACTGCTTGGGGTTCACATCTGGACCCTGGGCCACCCCATTAGAGGGTGTGAGCCAGGTGTTATCCTCATATACCAATTGTGCATTCAGTGAATGACAGGTTTTATTAGTTAAAGTGTCATCAAAATTGATCTCCTTTTCAGCCACTGACTTGAAATCAAGAATCCACAGCTTTGTATGAAAGGGGTATCATTATGGATTCTGTCTCTAGCCAGATCTTACACATCCTTCGGTGTGTGGATTCTGAAATTGCAACACAAAGAGTTCGAGATTGCCCAGAATGGTTAGCACCGCATGCCTGTTACATCGATCTCCCATGAAGCGAACTGCAAGACGCACTGTGTAACCAGCACAACATGACCATGATCTTTCATAAGGCTCTGTATGACCATGAAGCTCTCTGTGTGCTGGGCCCATTGACTTCCCTTTATGAAGACGTTTACTGAAAATAGTCCTCCGAGGTAGACGCAGCTAGCATACATTGTGGGCAACATTTCCTCAAAATACACCCATGCTTGCCCTGAGGATGATACTCTTATGTCTAGTGCTCAGGCAGGTTTTAGGGTTCCATATGATTCTACCACAAAAATGTTAGTGCAGTATTTATTTGACACATTTTGCAGCATTTATTCCCACAAAATGCAAGGGTGGGGCCTCACAGCCCCCAACCATCACCCTTTACCCAACCCCATACTTTCTCACCCAAACCTCCCCCTTTCATTTTGTGGGAAAAAATCAGTAAAAAAGTGCAGTAAATAAATCTGCAGTGAGATTTCTGTTTCAAGTGGGAACAATTGACCAGAAATCCTGCTTAAATTCAGGGGGGCGGGCGAGGAAGGGGGGATGTTGGGTGAAGCAAAAGGGGGCCCGTCTTCTTGACTGCACAGAGAAATCCCTCCAGAAGCTTTTGGGTGATTTTGGGCCTCATTACACGGAAGGCGGTGAGCCATGGCGCTAATAGCGCCATGGCTCATGCCGGTAAAACACCGGCACCGCCTTGGCGGAAAGGGGATTTACCGCCCCATTCCAAGGTTGGAGGGGCGGTAAATCCCCCTTCCGCCATTGCCCATCCCCATTCCCATTTCTGCCCCATAGGGCTCTATGGGAATGGGGAAGGCGCTAATTACGGCACCGCAATTTTGCGGTGCCGTAATTAGCTCCGAGGTCCCTTAGCGGGTTGGTTTTTAACGCCTGCAAAAAGCAGGCGTTAAAGCACCAACCCGCTAAGGGACCTCGTAGTAAGGCGGTAATGGTTAACTGTCACCGTTACCATTAACGGTGGCCGTTAACCATTACCGCCTTCCGTGTAATGAGGCCCTTTGTCTCCTATCACAAAGAGACAAATCTTCTTATCAACACTAAAAAGCAATATTCTTTGCACTTATTGGCCACACGAAACTACAATCAAACTAGTCATTGAGGATTCCACCCTAGAACTGGTGTCTACATGTCACTTTCTAGGGAAAAGCATAACCTCTAACTTGTATTGGAATCCTCAAAGGAAAGTAAGTATGCCATTGAATTAAATTATGACACTGTTGTGGATAAAGCAAAAATGTAGATATGTTTCTGTGTAGCCTGCATTGGTGGCCCTTTTCATGGTCCAAAATATGGGGAATCTTTAGTATCTTTCCATGTTAGGTCTTCCTGACATGCCCTTTCTTAAATGTATCTTGGAATTATGAAGGCACGCTCCGCATAGTATCATAAGAGAGGATTTGGATAGGAGAACTATTGCTGATGAAGCCAGAGAAGATGATCTCAGTTAGCTTGGGCTAGTAATTGAGCTCTACTTATTCATAACCTGTATATGTTACTTTCAGCAGATGAATGCATCCTGGGGAAATTCCTCTAGGTCTCCCTGGATAATGTCTGTCAAGGCTCTGATACTTGGAAATCCCACCACATGCAGAGGCCCAGTTCAAGGCATTCCTATGAGCACGTTTTGCAGTAAGCTGAGCTGTTTTCCAAAGATATCTGCCCTCTCCATGTTGCCATGTGTTTACCTTGCAAGACCACTGCAGCTCATCGCAGTTGTTGGAAATAGGTGCCATACATAGTCATTTTTCCCACAGGCCCCCGTAATCAAATAAACGGAACCCAATCTTCACATCACCCCCAGAAATATCCCTAGGTTTGCTGGCAGGACCCTATGACTGCACAGGAAGCTGTCTCAGGGGTGTATCCTGAGAAGGGAACCTACATACTGAAAGCCACTGTTACTTGGAAGTGTTTTCAGGGTCACCCGCTTAACCCCAAAATCGAACTGGCCATTCAGGACTGAGGGGCCCTTATGTGCTACACTTTTTAGTGCACTTGTGTTAACATTGTTGTCCTGCAACATCAAAGACTCCCTTCTAGCTCCTCCCCCTCAACGCTGTGAGGTGGCAATATTGGCGCATAAAGGGATATAACCTGCAACTGTTCCAGGCAATGTACATTTTCAAAGGATATTCTCCCTACCGTATAACTACAAATATGTACACTACCTCATGTACCTGGGACAGGTTACTATGTGTTTGTAACAATTGAGATGGTTTATACATCTGCCTATCCTTACTCACCCCCATTATTTTTATGGGCCGGGAGGATAGCTCAGGGTCAACACATTTGTCTGGGAAGCAAGACAGCGCAGAGCAACACAGGTTTGAATCCTAGTCTTGCACTTAGAAACTGGTTTCCGGTATTAAGTGATAAAGAAAAAAGACTAATTTAATTAATTATTCTTACTTTATTTTATTAACTCAAAAGTATCTCTCTGAAACAGTTACACACTTGGACGCCAGGTCACAACATTCCCTTCTGCTTGGGTACCAGGCTTTCAATGTATACATACAGAAGACAGACATCATTCCTAGGCCTTTGTTTTCCTTTATCTTTCTGTTCACTGTCACCTTTCATGCAGGATTTTCCTGACTTTCTTGTAACTGCCTTCAAGTAAGTGGCAGTAATTGTGTCACTGCCACTTTCCTGCTGAATTACTGCACCGCTAACTAGTGGGTCTGGTGGTGAGGTGGAAGAACTACCTCCAGCAAAAAGCTGTAGGTAAAATGTTCATGTTGCTGACAAAGCTAGGATTTCTCAAGCAGTTTTGCTGCTTGCGGCAGATCCACCGGAAATCCCCACAGATTCCAATGGACTCCAAGCATGGGGATTTCCACCAATTTACCAGCACTTGTAATCCCGCGGTAATGCCACAGGACCAAATGGCAGTAATGGTAACCAAGTGGAAATTCCACAGATTTTCCACCAGATTACCACCAAACCAGTCATGAGGCCCACTGTCTTCTTCCTAGGCATCAAAGTCACATTTTGTAAATAAGAAGTCTAATATCTGTAATGTAAGAATTTGTGCCGCAAAGACTCCAAAACAATGGTGCAAATTGTGAAAATATATTTGGTACTGTTTTTAAATTGATCATTTATTATTGCTTTTTCATTATTGGATTTTAGTATGCCAGCTATGTATGCTGGTTAATGGACTATTTCCTGAACAAACCTCCAAATTGGCAACTAATCCTTAATCTTGGAAAACCAACATTTCCCCATCATGCCCTAAAATCCACTTCTATTGAACTTCCTGCCTGTTGTTGCCCATAGGACACCAGCAATATATTTAGTTTAAGAAACATATGGCCAATTCACCAAGAATATCCCTTTGAGTTTACACATTACTACATTACTACAGCTGTAAATCACTCTTATTTAGTGGCCTAATTTACAAAACAAAATGGTACTCACAAACAAACCAGGCATCCCTACTTTTGGAAAACCTGTGTAAATTGTACCTGAGTCACAAAGTCAACCCATGTGCACCCATAATTGGTTATTTGACTTGGAGTAGTTACTGTCGAGTAACGTATTCCATGTCAGGAAAAAATAAATAAACTACAAAAGTTTAGAAACACGTTTCCTCTCACTTCAAATATGTCCACTACATGTCCCTGCTTCCTCTACTCCAGGCTTCCCATATATTTACATACACAGTAATTTGCTGTCACAGCTCCCATCCAAATCCCAATTTAGAAAAGTTTACATGAAATTTCAATGTGTTCACAAATGTTTTTAAGATACTTTAAAGTTTTGTGAGGTCACGCAAAGTTACACATGTGTAGGCATGCAACAGATGTTCTTTCAGATAACTCCTGGACACTGACACAAACACACACACATGCACATACACACACACACACACGCACGCATGCACGCACACAACCACACACACACACACTCACACATCCATCCAACACAGACAACCCTCACCTCGCGCCCGAGCATGGAAACTCAACCGGCGATGTCAACAGTGATAACAAATTTGGGAATCTTGTGGACAACTGTCTCACCTTAAACAACAAATTAAAGCAACAGCTACAAAATGTGTCTACCTTCTTTGATTAACAAGAGGGATCCTCCCTCCCCTCAACTTCACACACAGAGCGCTTGAAATCATCTCTTTGTTATTATGAAGTATAAACTACACAAATAGTCTTTACCAGGGAATGCCAAACACATCACCCAGAAAAAATAGACCGCTCCTAAGACTCCTAAGACTTAATAGAAGAGGCGGTATTACAATGGCCCTAAGAAGTCTACACAGGCTACCGGTAAAGAAACTTATCTAACTTCAAAGCACTCTGCATTGCTCATGAATCACTACACGGACAAGGAGCCAAATTCATCCAAAGATAAATCTCCTGATACTAACCTAGAGAGACTTAAGATCTGGCATTGACCTACAAATAGAAACAAGACACTACGGAAAAAATAATCAGTGGAACTGCCTTTTTCGATCTAAAAAAATATTGTAGAGGAGCAGACGTACATATCCGCAGGAGATCCTACCCCCCTACCTCCCTTGTATTGGAGCCATGAGACTTTGCCCTGCCTAACCTCAGCTACTGCACCAATAATACAACAAGCATATGGAAGATGATATACATTAAGAATATGGAATGTACCCTCGAGTTGATGACAGCTTACAGGATGAGCTCCCTGTAGTAATATGAGAAAGAGCTAAGAAAATGAACTAATGACGCCATAATAAAGAGTGCACAATGTCTCAAGATACTGAAGAAGACAATGGGCCTCATTACACGGACGGCGGTAAGGGTTAACGGTCACCGTTAATGGCAACGGTGACCGTTAACCCTTACCGCCGTACTACGAGGTCCCTTTGCGGGTTGGAGGAATTAACGCCTGCTTCTTGCAGGCGTTAAGTACCAACCCGCTAAGGGACCTCGGAGCTAATTACGGCACCGCAAAATTGCGGTGCCGTAATTAGCTCCTTCCCCATTCCCATAGAGCCCTATGGGGCAGAAATGGGAATGGGGAAGGGCAATGGCGGAAGGGGGATTTACCGCCCCTCCAACCTTGGAATGGGGCGGTAAATCCCCTTTCCGCCAAGGCGGTGCCGGTAATTTACCGGCATGGTCCAGGGTGCTAATAGCACCCTGGATTACCGCCTTCCGTGTAATGAGGCCCAATGTATGGATGCAATCCCCCTGCTCTGAGCCAACTCACAGCTGGAGGCCGCCAGCTTCCCCCGCAGAGGAATGAGGTAAGTGTGGTCTCTTTCCCCTCCCTCCTCCCACCTCCCCCATCCACAGAATTCCCTTTCCACCCCCACCCACCCTCTTTTCAGTCCATTTCAGGAGCGGATGCTCTGGGAACACTTCTGTCCCCAGCGCGCCCTCTCCTGATCTGCGACAGGCCGTCATGGAAAGGGAGAAGAGACTACATGTAGTCCCTTCTATCCTTTCCATGGCAGCCATATTTTGTATACTTTTTTTAATGGGTGCCACAGAAAGAGAGAAGGGACTACATGTAGTCCCCTCTCCCGTTTCCATGGCGGCCATGTTTTGTTTACTTTTTTCAATAGCCTCCATGGAAAGGGAAACCCGACTTTGTTTTCGCTTCCCCGGTGGCCATTCGTTTTACATTTTCTTTTACTGTTCCGAAACGCCGGAGCGTTTCGGAACAGAAAGAAAATGCTTTTAGTACCCCAGTTTTACGGGATGGGGTACTAATAGCAATACGCCCAGAGCAGGGGGGCATTCCCACTTCACGTAATACCTGGGGCATTCATTTAGGCCCACTCTTTGCTCAGGACTGTAACTATGGGCCCAGGGGCATTACCTGAAGTGGTAATGCCCTCGCTGCTCGGGGCTTATTGCTTAAATCAAACTGAGTGACAAACTACTTGTGTAATAACTTGTCTAATAAAAAAAAGCAAAACAATCCTGCTTCTCTTTATCGTAGACTTTGTAGAATTTGGACTAAACCAGAATTGGCCAGTTGCAAAAAATCTCTCATAGTTGGGAATTGTCTATTTCCAGAGATATTCAAGAAAGGGTAGTCCAGGCAAAATTAAAGGCTTGATTTTGTTGACTTAATGTATTAACCATATTGAATAAAAACTCTCAGGCACATTGTGGAGAGACGTGTATTTTGTGTAGAACACAGGCACTATTCATTATTAAGCGTTAACTTAAAATGTGTATGTCTAGCAAAAGGTTCTCAACACCACAAGATGTGATGGGAGTATTGTCACTTTACACCTAAGATGATCATGCCATCCTACTTTGTCCCATTTCAGAAAGTGTCATGAATGGAATTGCATTAGCCGTGTTGGCTTATTTGCCTTCTAACGTCACTCAAGTGCTCTCTCTACCTCCTTTCAATTTTATTTCTTACCCTCTGCGCAGTAGAGTTCCTCAGTGTTCTGCTGAGTCATACCTACTTCTTTGCATGTAATCCACTCCTTTTGCCTAAACTCATCTAGTCAATAGGGTTCAGATTAATGTCCATTGTAGACACTACATAGGACTGCTTTGGCTAGTCTATACCAGGTTATAGCACCTGCGAGGTTCTGGATTACGTGGAGTGCTTAGAAATAGAGCTATTGGTTTAAACCTAACACCAGCAAAACTAAGGTGCTTGTGGAAGGTGGCAGGCAGGAGCACTGGAAATGTTTACTTAGCCTCTAGCATCAACACTCTCTCCACTCCTGTTGCCTGCGTCTACAACCTCAGATTTCTCATTGACCGTCTGCTCTCTATTTCAACCCAGATTAATTCTGTAGTACATTTATACTTCTATCATCTTGAACTCCTCAGGAACGTTCTTCATTTTCTCCCGCCAAACCCACACATCCCTGTGGTCACTTCTATGGATTATTCTCTATTGTATTATGGTATGTCACTCAAATATGGGCTACCATGTGATTGTAATAGTATGCCAGAGGACGGGGGGGTTCACATCAATGATATTACAAGTTAGCATAGTATCTAAGGCCCATCAAAAACCTCCACCGGTGATAACAGAAGATTCAACCAGGGGGCAAGGTTTACTGTCTTTTATTCTGCAATAGACAGGGATCATACAGGAAACCACAAATCTCTGGCAATCTCAGCTTCTGAGTCTGTGTCATCCAGTTGTGTACCTTGGTGACATCACAAACATCACAAACATCAACACCATCCCCAAAAACCTTTGGACACCCCAATTGGTTAGCTCGGGTCTGCCTGCTACCAATAGAACCCATACATATATGGGTCCTCATTGGTCTAACATGTCAGGTGGCTTCATCTGAGACTTCCCCAAAAATGATCTGTTACATTGTTGCAGGGTCGCATGAGGACCATTGGCTTGTGCAACATTCTACACCACCCAAGAATCTGAGCGTCTGGATTGGCTGAGGCGGATCCTCCCAGGCCTGGGACCCTGCTCTGTTTCCAGAGCTCAGTGTACCGTTTCAAGGTAATAGGAAGACCTATGTGTTCCCATTGTTGCCACTGGTCTGATCGCCTAGCCTGAGAGAGTGCCTTTAGGTTGCATTTTTGGTAGACAATACACGTATCAATCTTGTCTGCTCCGCTGGGAACTGCTTCTCTTCTCACCATGAGTAAATAGCCATTGTTCGGCTCTGCTAGGTCATGTGTGTGCAGATGGCAAAATTAAGCCTTCCTGTCTGTAAGTACGAGAATTTTAGTCTGTATTTCACAGGTGGCTCAATGCCCCAGGAATCGGGAATTTTCAACCCGCCCTTGTCCTTGGCTGTGAACTCCGTCTCTGTGCTTCGTGCTGCAGGGCCAGTGTCTCGTCCGATGGTTTCCCTATGTGTTCTAATATCTTTTTAGAGGTTAGTCACAATAGAGCCCTATAGGTTCCTTATATGTTCCCATAGCTCCTTATAATATGCTGCAATAAAGCGGTTGCGAGCTTGGTCCACGTATGTTTGGTTTTCCTGCATTTCTGTATTTAGCTAAAGAAAAGAAATAGCTTTGGCAGTATGTAAATGTATCTGTCCTCTATCTACAGAAAGTGTAAGCATGTTCTTCGTGTATGCTTGTGTGTGTCTGTGTATCTTCATGCAGGAATGCAAATTTGCTTCGTGACTAATGCTGCTATGTTATGTTGTCACTAGTGACGTCATCACGGCTGGACTTTGTTCTCAGTCAATTGCTTAAGCAATAATGCCACATGCCAAGGGCCTTACCACCTGTTAATGGCCCATGGAGGGGGCCGTTTTGCTGTTAGTACATTCCACCCAATGAGCGTGGAATGTTCTGTTTAAAATTAGGAAGGACAAAAGAGAAGCATTGGAATGTTGCGATAACGGACTCATACCAGCCATTATTACTCTCTGCTTCATTATCTGCAGTGGACTTCACATCATTCTAATGTTGTAAATCAGCACGGCGGTGGGAAGAAACTGCACCCTTTACTGTTTTTATACCTACACGGTTTTTGCTAGGTGTTGTGTTCTTGCTATAGCACTATTTGAAATTCTCATTCAAATGCAATTCTCTAATAAAGAGTGTATTTTTCACTGTACTCCTGTAGTGTATTTTCTTGAGAAATGTGTTGGGACTGTCTGTATTTAGCGATCAGCCTTCTCTCCTTCCGCGAGTGAAGCCAAGACTGCTCTGCCATTACTACCCCATAGAGTGATTTTTTTTTTTTTTTTGCAGTTGGGCCTGGTTTACCTTAGGATAGATGTTCTTACACCCTTCACCAGAGGTCTGTGGATAAACGGCCGTGAATTCTGGCTACTGTGCTTGTTAAGCACCTCTGCTAGCCACAGCAACTAGTACCAAATTGACCTTGGGCGAGCGTGCGCTCTTCTTGGCTACAACACCTAACATCCTATAACATCCAACAAAATATTGCCTGCCATCGGCCGACATTATAAGCAGCAAACCACACTGATTCACTATTGCATCCCTGACTCAAGGACTTCAATATGCCTCACTCCCCGCTATTAAGCACTTCATGGTAACCTAAATGAGCTTAACACAACACCAAAACAAATGATAAGACAAACAAATACCTTTTCCTTTCATACCATACCGTAACATTGCAAACTAATGCATCTCAGCTTGGGGATTGAATATATTTGGACAGATGCTGTTTTTAGATTTGACTACTATGTGTTCTGTAGGCACCACCCATGAGCCGAAACTATTGCACTGAAGGACAGCTCAGAGGGAGATGACTTGAGGGGAGACACACAGTTTGTGGGTGTTGTTTTGTTACTAACCCACCCATTGACGGTCAATAGCTATGCTAATCCCTATAGCTATTCTGACCCATGCCCATCTCTGCCAAAACAGACCCTCCTGGGATCTCTTTGAGGTGGCTTTCTCAGGCAGTAGCATCAAACGCTGGCCTGCCAGTGTTATTTCTAAGCAGTATGCTGAGAGTTAATGGCTTAATTGCTGCTGTAACTGCGCAAGTGGAATATTAGAATAATTTAACATAGTTTGCCACAAGTTACTTCATTTATATCTGTTCCTGTCACTAACGTTCTGTGAAAAACAAGCATATGCAAAGCCAACGGTTCTGCCATGTTTGTTAGATAGGCATTTGCCAGGCACTGCTATTCTATCCCCAAATAATCACACCATTGTCCAGATGTTGCCATGTTACGGCCAGATAGTACAATTATTGCAGTTCCTAGCCAATACCTATCCTCTACGGAACAAAAGCCCCAACTGTTGGCTTTGCCAATGCTTGTTTTACATCACACCCTACAACTAGCACATCCATACATAGTGATTAGAGATGAGGCTGTGCATTGTTATTTTTATTTAATTAATAAGCAGACGTATGGTTTTGTAAAAATCGAAAACAACACAACACAAACGGCTTTAAAAAAAACAAACAAAAAAAACAATGCGTGGAGGAACCCATTTTTATCACCACTAGAAATTCATTTTAAATGCATGTGTTTGAATTGCATATTGAGAGAATCGGGTGGCAGTTTAGTGGCTAGGAGGTGGAGAAGGACAGTAAACGAGCGCACGCGTGTCTGTACTCTATTTATTTATTTATTTACTTATATAGCGCCGGGAACCCTCAGGCATCTATGCTGTGTCGAGGTTCTGACTCAGCTTGGGAGGGGACCAGCCATGAATGATTGATCTATTTAAGAAATCTAATGGGAATGTCAATGGCCTTCAACAGTGAAAGGGACAAGCACAGAACGTCACACCTACTTCTGTAGAAATGGAAAAGGCAAGAGAGCATGTCATGTCATGATCAACAGAGTGCCTTGTTTAATCTTCCTACTCGCCATACATCATATTACACAAATGAGATTGTGTTTTGCTTAATCTCAACAAAGACACAACGTCAAATGTGGGCGCCATTGATTTAGATTCTGGAGATGGAGCGGGTAATCCAACTCAAAGTCATGCAGACGTCAAGGCCTGAGCAAACCCCTTAAATCAATACCGCAGTACACATATAGGGTGCAGGGGCCCCTCCTCATTAAAGTAGCCAGATGAGTGCATGTCCTGTGGCCCGGGCTTTCCTTTATCTGCCTCTTGCACTGTGCGACTTCGAGCCTTGGGTCGCTTCAATTAAATAAAACGAACTGAAGTCAAACTACTAAAAGCAAAGCCCAGAATTGGATTAGGGCTCGGGTCTGCAGCCTGTGGCTGTCCAGATGTTTTAGACTATCACTCCCATCATCTCTCATCACTGACTGCGCTGGGTGGGACCAGTAGGTGTTGCAATCCAAAACATCTGAGGAGATAATTAAGGTCGCAGAGCATTGGAATAGGGTGACCCAAGTGACATGGGGGTATCTGGCAACCTTACACCTGATTCTTGGGGTTCACTTAGTGACTTTGCAATACCCTGAACACTTCATTTTATTGCAACAAACAACTTTAACTTCAAAAGGACCTATTGGACTACGTCACCTGTTGACATTGATTTGAAAAAAGAAATTGAATGCTGGTGTGAAATATTAAAAACAATCAACTTTGCTGCATGAACTAGAAAATCCTTTCCCTCAAAATTCAGGTAAAGTGAAGGATGTGTCAGAACTCACACTTAAAAGTGAACGCCGACTTAGAGCTGCTTGTCATCAAACGCATCTCTTACAAACAGTTCTACCAGATTCAACCAATCTTAAGCATACCACGTGTTGCCATCACCAGAAGAGCCATGTTTCTCCTCCTATTCAGGATAGGCTCCACCAAAGTGGTTGCAGAATGTTCCAAACAACAGTTGTGAGAGTTGAGGATTAACCACACAATCTCTCACACACAACAGTCCAGCCCAGTGAACTGTCAGTGGCTTCGAGAATCAAGCCGGAGGGACTGGCGCGCATTCCTAACACGACCTGCTCCAGCATGGCCACTCTTTATGTGGGCCTCCAGATGCGTTGAACTGCAACTCCCATCACAGTCAGGAAGCACAGTCAGTGGTGAAGGATCATGGGAGATGTATTGAAAAACATCCAGAAGGGCACATCATGTGTAACCACGGACGTAAAATGGGCTCCATGCACCCTCTGGCCCCCCTTTTCAGATGTGCACCATTGAAGGAAAAATCAGGACCAGTACTTGGCCCAAAAGGCATTGTGCCCCTGTATTGTCTGGTCAAAAGAAAATCTGCAAAACATGTGTAAACCATTAAAAACGTGCCAGTGACTTTACCAGTTCCACTTCTCCCTGCCTCCGGTTCCATCCATCGTGCTCCTTAAATAAAATCAAAAAGTGCTTGCACTCAGTAGGATGCATTTTTCTTCCCTACCAGCTATAACTAATGGTAATTGGGGTTCTGAGATTGCCACTTTTAAAGAATCTAAGGGCCACTCATTGTTTCTTTGTGGACACATAAGAAAAGGCTACAGCCGAACATGCCAGCTGTGCGAGGTGGTTGCAACAGACCTATACTTAATGCACATTCTTATTTACCTAAACTAACATTTCTTGTCATCACCATGGCAATGTGGCATTCCGACAATTTTTTACACACGTTTTTTAACTTCTATATACGTTTTAAAAGCAACACATATAGTTGCTTTTTGCTCTATGTCTCATGGGCAGAAGACGAAATTGACATGTTTGACTGCTAGATTGATTAGGATCTTAGAACAAAAATGCTACATATTCAGCTGTTCCGCCCTATAAGCTATGCAACATGTTTCCTAATATAACAGTGGCATACTTAACAACATAAATGAGTAGAAACGTTGGATAGGGGGCTGGTTGGCCACATGTCCTGCAACTTGAGAGTTCTATTGGGGCTCTATTCCCGAGGTATGCATTTGCCTCCCCCTCGACCAAAGGTTGACATTTTGTTCGAGTGCGACCTTGAGCTGTTCACAGGGCTGTCTTACATCTGGAATATGTTTAGTCACTGGTTTAGATTGGGAGCTACTATCTAAAGTCAACCCTTTTTGAAGCATCACAGCAGACATGGTGTATGTAGATAGCATTGATGTACAAGTTTGGTTGACTATGCACTCTGGGACTGTTTCTGTATCCCTACAGCCCCCTACCTGCACTTGACACCTGATGTCTGCACTTACCCTTGCACTTGCCACCAGCTGGCCGCACTTTTATTTATTGTCTTTATTTATTTACTGTTATCCAATGCACTGCACTGCGGGCTCCACCTTCCCTCCGCAATTTTCCCCTTGCCCCTCTCCCCTGTACTTGCGCGATCTCAATGTCACCTGGCCTAGTAGGATCGTTGTCTCTGTCTTCCCTCTGTTCCCCCTCCCTTGCCACGTCGCGCCTTGAAACACTTGTGTATAGGAGCGTTATAAATACCATATCATATGATAATCTTGATGTTTTTAAAACAGTACCACTGACAATCTCATGGAAACACAGAGAAGTTGCCCTATAAGCAGAGGGATTTATCCCTGAGTAAATGTGTGCGTGAAGAAAGTACTCACGATCACGCACACAGCCTGTAAACTGCTTGCAGACACAATTACAGCTGCACAAACAATAATTGCAAACCACTGTTTATGGGCTTCAGAGTTTATATGCTGGGAACACCTGCCTGGCTGGGGTGATTTATGAAATGATTTGTATTCTTTTAATGCAAAGGACCTTTTCAGAACCTGCATTTATGGTGACGCGTTCCAAGAAATGTGCAATGATGATAAATTGCAATACACTGCCTGCGAAGTTTGAGTACATGTTATATCTATATTAATTCACAAAATTCATCACAATTAGTATGAGGAATGTTGCAGTTAGCCATTGAGTCTGAAGGTTTGTATTGATGGTAGGCGAGTACGCCTGCAGTGGTAATTTCACTGTTGTCGGCATGCAGGCATTAACTTGTTTAGAAGGCGGTGAAGATTTCTTTTTTTACAATGATA
This sequence comes from Ambystoma mexicanum, assembly GCF_040938575.1. Lineage (NCBI taxonomy): Eukaryota > Metazoa > Chordata > Amphibia > Caudata > Ambystomatidae > Ambystoma > Ambystoma mexicanum. The sequence goes on along the minus strand of NC_090932.1, from coordinate 852,490,124 downwards.
CATTTTTGCTCATTGTTATTCAACAACCAGTATTATTTCCAGTCAGTACGTTTTGTAATTATTAAGTAGCCGTGATCCTATGTGAACATGGGTTTACCCTGCTTCCCTGTGGAACGCAAGAAGCCACTTACGTCACAGGAAGGGAGGGTCCAAAGAGGACGTAATATGCAGCTGCTTCCTGGTGGAGACTAACCTCAGCTCCTTGAGGTGTCTGGTCTCCACAATGTTAGAGGCAACCAAAGATTACACTGGCATCAGATTGAAGACTTCCTGGGAGGGCACAATAGGGGCTTTGGGCTTAACCATAACCCCTCGAAGTGAAGCACAGCCCTGAGAATATTCTCAATGTCACCCGGTTATCCCACCAGGGCGTTCACTTGAGGTGTCCGGTCTCCACAATGTTAGAGGCAACCAAAGATTACGCTGCCATTAGACTGAAGATTTCCTGGGAGGGCACCTTAGGGGCTTTGGGCTTAACCATAACCCCTCGAAGTGAAGCACAGCCCTGAGAAAATTCTCAATGTCACTGGGTAATCCCACCAGAGGCTTAACTTGAGGTGTCCGGTCTCCACAATGTTGGAGGCAACCAAAGATCACGCTTGCATCAGACTGAAGATACCCTAGGAGTGCAGTTTAGGGGCTTTGGGCTTAGCCATAACCCCTCGAAGAGAAGCACACCCCTTAGAATAGTCTCAATGTCACTGGGTAATCCCACCAGGGATGTAACTGTGGCAGTGGGCAGAGCCTACAATGATTTCTTGGGGGAATTTAGGACGAACATAGACGCCCTTAGCACTTAACTGGTACTCGTTCTTCAGATGCACTTCTATGAACACTTCTTTTGTTTTGGCTATTTTAGTATGATAAGTGAGTCAGAAAACCTGGAAGCATCCAGGAGGGCTATGTTAAAATCTTAAACCTGGGGCAATGCCAATTATTAGGCTTTGACTCATAGGTACCGAAAGGGGACACCTAGTGGATCCAAAAGCGAACAGTATGAGTGTGAGGGGAGCGGGAAGAGATGTGTGATGTATACACTGGCACCAGACAAATGAGTCTAGTTACACAGGAACATCAAGTAATGCAATATGCAAATCTTAAAGGGTGAAAACTCTGAGGTGGCAGAGCATGATTTCCAAAGGAATATATACATTGCCAACTGTGATGTCATCTGTGAGATCATAAGCAGGCATGGGAGAGGAGAGTAACCGTTACTTTGCTAACCGTAACTGGTGAATAGTAGTGTTTTTTATGTAACCTTTTTATTTGTACATTTTTTAGAACAGAACATTTACCATAATACCCCCTTTTCAGTGAATTAAATATTTTATTTAACAGAAGGTTAACCATAACTGTGCTTTACAAAGTGTATTCAGTGTATTTCGTATTGCTTTAATGATACAGTCTAGCACTACATGTCAACGCCTATTGGTGACTTGGCCAAGAGTATGGCCTTAAACCATGTACCACACACAGTTAAACTCTGTCATGCTGAGGAAACAGTACCCAGTGTATGGAGTACAGCCCTCTACTGGTTAGAGTACACGTGTAGTGCCCACTGGGCATTTTATTGAATTTATAGAGCATCTTTTCCTAAAGGCGCTGGACAGTAATAAAATATCAAAAACAGTGCAATTCATCATGTTACAATATGAATATAGGAACAAGTAACATTAAGAAGATAGAGACGCCAGAGAGATAAGAGAAGATAAAGATAAAAGATAGGTTTTAAGGTTTGTTTGAAAGATACGACGAGATGAAGCGGAACAAAGTGAACGTGGAAAAGAGTTCCAAAGTTTGGGGGAAGAGAGAAAAGAATATGTTTTGTAGAATGAAAAGAAAGATCTGGGCGGGCATGACAAATGTTAAAAAGTGCATGGTGACAAGAGAGGGCAATAGAAGAATATGAAGAAAAAAGGAGAGAGACGGATCAAAGATAATGCTCAATTTTCATGCAGGTTGGCGAACAGGGAAGAGAAGATGGGGGAAAGGAGGGAGAGGCGGGAAGGGGTGTGATAAATAGTATAGGCAGGAAAAACCAGGAACTCTGTTTTTGAGGGATTGAGATGTAGAAAATGAGAGGACATCCAGTTCTGAATTTTATAAAGACAGTTTAAAACAGTCGAGTGAAGAGCAGAGTCAAATGATGAAAAAGAGACAAAGATCTGGGTGCCATCAGCGTACAGATGAAAAGAGAGATGGAAGGAAGAGATAAGGGTAGAGAAGGGAGCAGTGTAAAGAGATAAAAGAAGAGGCCTGAGTACTGAGTCTTGAGGGACACCATATAGAAGGGGGAGTGAGGCAGAAGAGTGACCAGCCCAGGTTAAAACATACGTCCGTAGTGAAAGGTAGAAATGGAACCATTCAAGAGCAGATCCTGAGATACCCAAGGTGGAAAGGGAGGAAATGAGAAGAGAGTGGTCCACGGTGTCAAACGCTGAAGACAGGTCGTGAAGAATACGAATATATATACAAGTTTGGAGTGAAGGTCTGTGAGGAGTGAATTTGAAGAGCGGTCTCTGTAGAGTGAGAAGGACGTCACCCAGACTGAAGAGGAGGGAGTAGAGAAAGGAGATTCAGATAACGGGTTACCCGGGTATAGGTGGCCCGTTCAAGAATTTTAAAAAGGGAAGGTAGGAGAGAAATAGGGTGGAAATTGGCAGGAATAGATGAGTCAAGAGAAGGTTTTTTCAAGATAGGAAGAATAAGCGCATGCTTAATGGTAGCAGGAGAGCAAGAATGTACAAAAGAGGAGTTAAAAAGAGAGGTATGGTAAGGCAAAAGAAAAGGGTATACTTGAGGGATAAGAGAAGAGGGGAGAGGATCAGATTGAGAAGCAGTAGGGGGAGTATGAGCTAAGATGACAGATGTGTTAAAGTCAGCAAGGGGATCGAATGATGAAAAAGAATTTAGTGATAGAGTAGGAGAGATAGGAGGGGAAGGAGTAGCAGAAGGGGTGAAAGCTAAGTGGAGATTTGCTACTTTAGAAGTAAAATAGTTTGCAAAATCCAAAGAAGAGAGAGGCGAGAAAGCAGATGGACCAGGTGCTTTGGGAGAAAGACTATTTTGAAGAAGCTGATAGAGGCGACGAGTGTGGTGAAATAGAGAAAGTGTGAGTTTTGAAAAATAGGATTTTTTAGCAATAAATAAGCAGAGTCAAAAGAAGAATGCAACATAGAGAGCATAGTAAGATGAAAGGAGAAACGAGAATTCACCCAGAAGGCCATGCCCAGTGGTCACTGTGTCAGGGGCATACCCTTTGGGCATGCCCTTGGCACAGTTAACATATCACTAACCTTCGGCCATGCACAATGACATGGCAAAAGTGTGTTCTGGGCATGACCATCCACATTGGACATTGCGGGTATCTTCCCAGTGCCTGAGGCAGGGAATACACCAAGAGTGCCTGCTTCGCATTCTGTCAGGAGGCCAATTGGAATCTACAAAAAGGGCTAAACACAAAATGGTATATATAACAGAGTTTAATAATGCACTTCTGTAATGCCCTACATTTCTTGGTAGATTGAAGTCATTCTTAAGTGGGTTTCTCTAAACAGTTCAACAGTCTCTGTGTTTCTTGAGATAAAGCCCAATGATTCGCTTACTGTCTCACAGTACTACTTCCTTGCCTGATGGTGTTGATTGGTCTATGCGAAGAGTTGAAAGTAGTGCCAGAGTCTCTCATCGATTTGCAGTCCTAGGTTTAAGTAGTTTCTGCTCCCTTCTCCAATGACTGCCACAGTGTCTTATTCCAGCTTGCTTCTCAGACTTGGATATGAGGGGTTACTGCACCCTTTTGCCCCCAAAGACGGATGTTCTGTGGGCTTCTGTTGCATCCTTAATGTCAGGGTCCTGACTTTTGCTCCCTCCAACACCTCACTTCTCCAACTCTACTTCTCTTCATTACCACACCACATCCTCTTACAACTACCCATTGTGGGCCTCAACCATTCACACTGGCCTATACCCCCCTTGGGCTAGTCTTGCCCTTTTGAACCTTCCTAGTCTGACTGTCTAGGTCCACCAACTCACTCTACTGGTATTCTCTTATCAAGTCCTGGTGTTCACCTTTTTCTGCCCCTCTTGACTCTTTCCTCCAACCACCCTCTAATTCTCTCTTACTTCAACCTCCTAATGTTCATCTCCTTCCATCAACACTTGACTCTCTCCTCCAACCACCCTCTGATTCTCTACACCTTCCACCTCCGCTTGATAGCTTGAGCAAACCTCCTCCTGACTTATCTTCACCTCTCTTCTCCAACCATCTCACCTCTCCCAGCTCCACACTTCCCACTACTGCTTCCCCTATCTACAGTTTTCTTCCAACACCCTTCCTCACCGTCTAACCTCCTCCAAACTCTTACCGCCTTCTCCTTCTCCAATCTGCCACACAGCCGGACCTGGGCACCTGTTTTTTGTATAGTTTTGAAGCCCATCCCACAGGCGATTCTTGTGAGGTTCTGCACTGTGCGACTCAATTGACAAGTGACTGTGATTGTTCTGTTGAGATTGTTTAACTCATCCTTATTAGGCTAGATCAAGCATTTGTTAGAAATTGTACTTTTGAACTGTACTTTTCTGGGACAAAGCCTGAATGCCTTCGACACTGGAGCAGGTGTTCACTGCTCGTGGCTGGATTTGGTGAAGGCAATCATTGGAAAGACTATCTTCTGCTGCCATTCCCAACCATCACATGAGTGGACAGAGTTGCAGGGAAGGCTCTTTGGTGTTACTTTGTTCAGCAGGCTCATGGAGTGAGGCTTACTGATAAGTACACGCAACTTTCCGTTTCTGCACAGGTGTGCACTATCTGGAAGTAAAGGTGGCATTACCTTATTCAGGGAACCGGTGCAGCAGGGCTCTCTGAGAAGTATACCTTGGTTACTGGATCTTTTCAGGCTCATGGTTCAATTTGTATAGGAGGATTCCTAGTGTTCCTGAGGTCAGCACATATTTGTGCAGTGAGTTCAGTGATCATTTTCAATCTGCTTTATGTGCTAGAGCAGGATCTCAGCAAGAATATGCACAGCAAATGCATCATGTGCTACGTGTATCTTCTGCCCAAAAGGACTTTGCTCTTATAAGTGGACACCCTTAGCCTCTGTATTAGCTTCCTTAACATGTGACTGTTCACTTTTTGGGGACAGACATTGTATTATGATTTCTGTCAGGTTCTTCCTAGAAATAGCTTAATCACTTAAAGGGACAATGGCCTTATGTCCCATGGCCCATCCCCTTCCATGAGACAGGAACTAAGAGGGGCTGACCAGAGGCTCCTTTCTATACCACCCCTCCGCCCATTATCTGCTAGCTAGTGGAGGGTCCAAGCCCCTTTAGTCAACCCACTAGAATCCCTAAAAGCCATGGATGGGAATTTATCACAATGTCTAAGGCTATATCCATAGGACACTATGTTGTAGTATGGCCATGAACCATGCCCAGGTTCTACCCACATATCAACAAACCCCACTGATTTTTTAAAGATTAATTTTCACTCTAAGCGAGTGTAGAAATGTTCATATACCACACCCTTTCATGAGCATACCTGCTTTAGAGTATTTGCACTCAAAAGGCAAATTCTGCTATTTGTATTCTTGAAAAGGGCCTGTTGCATCCCTCTTGGCTCTGGCCTTCCCTTTCATAGTGTCAGAACATGCCCCAGGGAGCTACTAGTTAATGATGTCCAACATTCTTCCTGTGCAAGTTCTTAATTCAGGATGGTGGGCTGGCACACATATTTCATCCTGACTTCGGCTACTGAAAGTTATGAATTCTTATACATTGAGGCTGCAGGCTTTTCCATGGACCTTAGATATTTCGAAATCGTATGCCCCTCTTTCACACACTTTATGTTTTTAAATAGAAAACATTAAATAGTTGTTTGTCAAACGGGGAGAAGAATGTGAGTTGGCCCAGATCCCAGTTTCCCACAAAGGTTTGATCCAAATGCATCCAACAAACTGATTTCTTACTGTAGGTGAGACAAAACATTGTCTATGGAGGTTTGAATAGGAAATACAACATTTTGATCCACCCCTTTATCTTTGGCCCCCAGGTATGAAATGTCATAAAACTTTCCATTTGAAATCAGAGTTGGGTGTATATATGTTTTGGAAAGTGCTGTACAGTTTCAGCTAATGGATACAAGGTTATTTGCATTTGAATGTGCTCTTCCCATGCATATACTGACTTAAGCAATAAACCCCGAGCAGGAGGGGGCATTACTGGTCTGGTAATACCCCAGGGCATCAGTAACAGGCCAGAATGAAGCAACTTCAGCCACTCATAGTTTTGAATTCTTATCAATTGAGGCAGCAGGCTTTTCTATGGACCTTACATTTGGAGAAGACTGGATGCCTGGAGCGGTCTACAATCCAAGAAAAATGACAACAGATATCAAACATCACCTATCAATGCACCATGGTCTTTGTATCAGAAAAGCATGAATATAGGAAAAATGATTCAACAAAGTTAAAAAAGAGTAAAATATCCCCACAGTCATATCAAACCATGAAGCATTGAACTTTATAAAATATATGTTTCTAACATTAGCGGTGCCCATCCCTACCCTAGTTTTGTTAATCCTCACAGTCACATCACAGCCTGAAGCACTGAACTGCATGATGTATTATCCATTCGGTAGTAGTACTGCTTTGCTACTAAAAGATTTAATTCGTATTGCATGCAGCGTACAGTTGGTGGCGTTTGAGTTTTTCTCACATGGACTGACCTTAACAATTTCCTGGTGTCTGGTATGAAGTGTTCCCACACAACCTTTCAAGGAATACAGTAGTACTGTGGGGTCCTAATACATCACAAAGGCATGGGTACAGGGCACCTCACGATGGTTTGTATCCATTGATTTTCTACTTGGTGTATGTGCCCCAGGACTGCAATTCTTCACACAACAGAGGTGTACTTGCTGGCACAGGAATGTTCAGGATCCCATGAAGTGTCAATGACATCAATTCTTTGTCCCAGGCCGATATTCCATAGAATGTCTTTTTGAGAACCGTCAGCAGAGTGCAGGTGGACTCTGAAATTACCTGTCTCTAAGCCTGTCTTGATATTCAGTTCTGTCAGTTGCTCTGGCACGTGATGATAGTTCAGTGTGGAATTCCTGTAGACGGTGTGTCCAAGAAGTCTGTGACTTTCAGAGGTTCACCCATTGCTTGTTGTTTATCTTGTAAAGTTTCCACTTTTTTTGTGTGATCTTCACCATGTCCGCTACCACATCTCTCAGCTTGTAGATTCCCTGCTGCAATGCAATGAAGTTGTCATCAGCGAAAGAAGGCTCATCTCTACAGGCTGTCCAGACATTTTCTGGTGTTCCAGGACATCTTTCTTCCAAATAGGTTCTGCATTTTTTGCCTTTGCTAGGTGACATAACCTATCTAGACCTGCTGACCAATTGCTTGTTCTTCTCCCTGTGTCATTAATGACCTCATCTAGAGGTGTTTGCATTGCCGTTAGTCGGCATGCTGTATCTACAGATATGGCATAGATATGGGAGATTTTTTGTGAAGCCCAGGCCATGTAAGGCCCTCTTCCTGTATCTTGGTGCCTTTTACAACATTCATTGGTGCCAGGATTTCAGTCTACTGGCATGCCTGAGGCATATGTAATATGTTTAAATTTGTTTTCCTGCATTGCTTTGTTGAGCTGTGCCGTTGTTCATGGAAAGGCAGCTTCTTTGGCCTCCTAATTTGGATATGCGGATAGACCGTACGAACTACACCTTACTGCAAAATGAGTGCAATTGAGGAAGTACATTACATGTGGATTTCAACATGCTAAATCTAAAGTGTCTGTTCCATGTGCTTGCCCATGTTCAGCCCCCATGACGTGTTAATAGGGACTGTCTCTTGCCATGTTATCTCTGTCATGGTGGCAGAGAAGGTGTTATCATATACCACAGAATGTGGAGACCACACATACTAGCCATTGGCAAGATGTTGGGGAAATGTGCATCAATTCATTGCTATACACTCTCCTTCCTTCAGGAATATTGGTGCACAAGGAAAATGTGCCCTAAACTCTGGTGGTGAATTCAAAAGTGGAACAGGACAGTGCCCCTAGTAGGTTGTGTGTAGCCACTGCACTGGCCTTTGCTTGTAAAAAAGGAAAGGTGTCAAAATACTTCACAAAATATACATGGTCGGCCATGTCATTTTTCCTTTCTAGATCATCTTCAGCATCCAACAGTGCTCCTTGAACAATTGCTTCTATCTTGATTCTCAACAAGTTCCTATAGGTGTCTGTGGTATGCATCTTAGGGGTCACTAGCTTAGATCCATCTGTTACTGATAGTGTATGTACCTGGAGCTGCATACTAGGCACACTGTAGGTTTTATACTGGTGTGTCCAGGATTGCCCTAACTTTAGTAGGTATATGCTTATTTGTGTTGCAACTCCACTCCCATCAGCAGCCTGCACTTCCCTCTGCTGTAGTCTATGTCCTACGGCTAAAGGTGTAATATTTAACTGTCTGCTGATCATTGGGATCTCCATTGGGATTAGAAAATGTCCCGAAGTCAAGAAGACAAAAACTGTGAGACTTATCAATAGCAAGATGTAGAACAGGATCACTGCTCCAACAAAATGTTTACAGGCTTTGGTGCACTTTCTACGGTCAAATATCCTTCGATTGGTTCTAGAGACCATTTCACTTCATACATTTGTAGCAGTGATACTTTGTCTTGTGCTGTCTGTGTCGCAGCCCATTGAACCTATCTGTAGTGTAGTGCCTTTGCATTTACAATACTTTGCATGTAGATGCTTCTAACTGCACTAGTAGTGTTTTTTTGCATAATTTAGTTTGCTGCTAAGGTGTGTTCCTTCTGCACTATCATTTGTACTGTGACCATAATCTTTTCTTCTGGAGCAAATTTCAGCTCTGGAATTGTATAGACATGTGAATGGTATGCTATGGATTTTTTCTCCCCATTGTTACATAATACATATGTAAAAGCTTTTAGACCAGGAAATTTCACTTCTAAGTCCTTACCTGTGTTTCTGTCCTGAAGAGGACTAGTTTAAGTTATCTGTTGGTAGACGTGGTGCAGAATGCGTGTGTGCTCTTCTTTCCAGTCTGTTGGTTGGACGTTGTGCTTTAATAAGTCACATAGAGATTTCACTAATGCTGCATAATTTGCCACGTATGAGCACCCAAAATTAAAAAGGCAAAGTATGGCCTCTAACTGCTTGAGTGTGCGTGGGCTTTGCAAGTGTGCATATGTTACGCTCACCTGGCTCCCACAGAGTCGTCGATCTGGACTGGACTGCTGCGCTCTCCACCAATGTGACGCATAGGGCCGAGATGACGGACTGGACTGGCCCATCTAGCTTCATTTGCTTTGCCCGTAGGAATATTCTTCTGCAAGTGGAGAAAGGGAATTAACCACCCGTGGAGTTGAGCGTAAATCCCCCCACCCCGCTGTTCTCCCCACTGATCACCTTATAGTCTCACCTGATGATTTGAAAGGATGAGCTCGCCATCCTGCATTGAGCGCAGGGGCGCGTAGATAACCAGTTGCTTCACTGGCTCGAAGGAATTGGTGAGTTCCAGGACAATATTGACTCCGATATTCCTGGCAAGATGCCGTAAGTATGTAGTTCGTAAGAGTTCAAATGCCTGACTTTCACTCTTGTCCAATTCCTTGCAGGTTGCAGCTTGACCCTACTGAAGAGTTCCTCGTGGCAACCGGTAATGTTCTGGTAAGGATTTGTATTATCCAACACAGTTCGATAAAATAATGTCCATATGTAACCTGTTGCTTTCTCCCTTATTCAGGCGCTGAGAGAAAGTATGAAGTCTCGAGGAATGATGCCTCTGGCGGTAAAATCAGGTAAGTCTTTTGTGGTGAGGAGGGTTCCCCTTGTTAGTCCCTTGTTTCACCTTGCTGTCCTTTTGTTTCCCCTTAGGGGCCGGGGTTCGGCTAGGATGCAGTGGAAGCTGTGCCGACCCATGAAGAAGAATAGTACCCCCTGTTGTAAAATCAGGTAAGTCTATGGGGGGTATTCCTCTGTGTATTCCCTTGGCTCACCTTTGCTGTTCTTGTCTTCTCTTTAGGTGCCGGAGTGTGGCATTAACATGCTGGAGGATGCGGTGAAATGTGAAGATGCTGCGAAGGCCGGTGAGTTCAGCGCGGCACTGCAGCAGGCGAGGCGACGCGTATAAAATAACTTCTTTCTTCCAGCTCGAAGGCGCGATGGATCGGGAATTCAGGTAAGGATCAAAGGCATTGCTCTTGTTCTAACCTTTTCTCCTTCTTTCTCCCTTTTGCTAGGAGCTCCAAACTGGAGGCAGGCGTGGCAGAAGACTGGATGCAGACTTGCAGGCACGGTGAGCGTTACGCTGCTGGATGCAGAATAACGCAAAGCGTGTGCTGCTCTTTGGGTGTGGTTTAAATGGCCTCCAAAGTAGTCCCAGGTAAGTATTCCTCCCCAGCCCCACCCGAGTAAAAAAATAGTCCCTAGGTAAAATAGTCCCTTCCAAGCCTCGTTTGGCTTGGAGCTCTTGCAGCATGGTCTGCATCAGGTAAGTTTGCAGCATGGTCTGCATCAGGTAAGTTTTAATCTATGAGCCTGGCGCCTATGGCGCCAGGACTGACTCTCCATGTGAGCCTGGCACCATAGGCGCCAGGACTGCACCCAAATAGCCCCTAGCGGGTGTTGTTGGGCTTGCTTGGGGTAACTTGATGCCTGCTTCGGGGGTTGCTGGACTTGGTCTGGGTCCCCGGGGATAGGCATCATGACAGCACATTTCTCTGGGAATTGTGGGGCAAGTCCCCTTCCCTCATCAGATAATGAAAACACTAGAACTATTAATTCTCTATGGGCTATTTTCGATTTCTAGAAGTTAATAATGTAGTGCTTAGCTGCTAGTGTCCTAATGATTAAATCCACCTTCTTCAGGTTTGCATTCAAGTCATCAACTGTGCTGTATATGTCATCCATATATGTCCAGCATGTCTGCATGCCTTCTAAGAGGGATTGTATTCTACTAGAGAATATCACAGGACTGTTTTTGCACCCCTGTGGGAGTCTGGTGAAGCAAAGCGGTTTCCCCTTAAATGTTATAGCTGTCTATGTATAACTCTCTGAATCCAACGGTTGTGCAAAATCCATTCCCCATATCAAATACCGTATTATATTTATATCTCTATATGTTACTGTTGGGAAGGGAGCAAACCCACCCCACCCACCTAGGTGCTTTAAGCTGAGGCTAGCCCCATTGAAAGAATTATAATAGACCAGGTTGGAGGAGGGCATCCTAAAGATCCCCACACAATGATAATATTATAGGCAATTTAGACATTTAGACATAGTGTGCGCATATAAGCAAATGCCATTTTCTATGTATTAATTAGCCATATTCTAAGCATAGGGCCAGCATGGCCATGCAGGATTATTTTGTGTGTTAGAAACAGGCTGTGAGCCTGAAGGGGAAGCCTGAACAGGCCCAAGCACTGATGAGAGAGGCCCACACCACCAACTTCCACAGCAACCCTTCTTTGTTCTAAAGTTGTTGACAATATGTTTGTTCTAGAAAGAATGTGCCCTGCAAGCTCACGAGCCAGTACTGGATGCCATGGTGTACGTGTTATCACAAACAGGTCATAGCAGGCCTCCGACCCCCACTCAGCCAACTATGAGTTCTAGCCCCTACAACTGCCCTAGTTCTGAGATCCCTGAATTCCAAGATAACATTTGATCCCAGACCACTGACCATAAACCTATCAACCATTAAAGATCTGAGAGTATGGTTGTCCCACCTTTATTTCATAATGACATAGTTTGTAGTACGAAGTACAGGGAGGATACATTATAGTTAAAAAGTGAGGGTGGAAGCCTTGGAAGCCGAGAGATGCAATTGGGATGAGTGAAGTATATGTGGCTTAGTGTGACCTCGAGACTACCTCTGTGTCAGTCTTTGAGCCTGCCAGGTGGATTGTATAATGATAGAGTAGCACTGTTCACAAAAGTAGCTAATTGCTTCTTCGGCCTTGGTTCCCTGGAGACGAGCCTAGCAGAACCCACGTGATGGAAGACGGGCAGACTGGGCTGGGACCAGTGACCTGGCATCCCCTATGGTGCAGGCCAACCATGTATATGGTAGCACCAGCCAGTCACGCGGGTTTCCACTGTATACAATGAAATCATCTATGATGCTGTGTCACTTATAAGATTCTGCTTGTACACTTTTTGGCACAACGTTCCACAGTAGCAAAGTTCTTTGTTGATGCACCTATTGTTGTTGAAATAAATACTTGTTTCACTTGCAAGAGCATCTTGGACCTTTTTCCCTAGCGAGTTGTATTTTTTCTGGTGTGAGCATTTAGGGGCGTGCCTTCATTACTCAGAAGGCCTGAATTATGCATGTTCTGTACAGCCTCTGTGCATGTATTGGCATTTAGCCGGTATGAACCATCTGATTTTGATACTGGAAGAAAGGCTGTATTGCAGGGGCTTTGCCTGTTGTATCAGAACCCCTTGGTCTAATAACTGATCCACAGTTATTTTCAAATGTGGTATAGCCTGTGCTTTGATTCGGTATTGTCTCTGAGGCTCTGGTGTTGCAAACACTGCTATATTATGTATAGAGAAGTCTATGCCATGTCCTACATGATTCTTGTATAACTGTGCTGCACCTAAAGCAGCCCATGAGGCTGCATAGGAGTTCACTGCATGTCCCTCACCTCTATCTGATAAAGCTGGCTTAATTAATTCCTTCCTCTAGGGTTTTGCCTAACATATAGCCTGGGCCAATCATGTTCTGATACTAGACCATACTGTGTTATATGCTAATCAGACCAAAATAGAGCCTTCATTTCTTTTGGATGTTCCCCTTCAAGTTGAATTGTATCTTTATACAAATTATTGTCCCCAACCACTTCTCCTGTGGGTATAATAACCTCTACTTTTTGGGTAGTTGAAATGGGGTGTAAACACTTTTTGTGTCTTTCTTTAAATACGGAGATGTGTGTGCCAAAGTCCAACTGTACTTGGATATTTAGTCACTTGTATGATCCTATGCACTTTTGCCATTTTCAAACATGTCTCATGGCTTGACACCAGGTGACAGTTTACAGGTATAGGCACATCAACATGTGGGATAACCATTGTAATATCTCTTAGCTAGATAGCTGTTAAGAGTGCTTGCTTAAAAATACACCCTGGTCTTCACTAGAGTGCATATTATTCTTTGTAACATCAGGCCTGTAGCAATCTCCTAAGCTTCTCTTCAGTAGGGAGAATATTTTTAGGGTGTAGGAGAGGATGAGCAATGTCCTGATGTGGTCGCCAAAAGTGACATGATTCTTACCACCCCTATCTCCAGAGCCCTCTATCCACCCCCAGAGGGGTGTCCAAGACCTCCCATCAGGGGCTGTGGTAGGAATAGAGATTGGGAAGAATATATACCTGTCACAGTGCATCACCAAAGAGAGTGAACAACAACTCCTGCAGCGAAGGACTAATGTAATTCATCAGCACAGGAGAGGTTTACCAATGTTACATTATTTTGTATTATTGGTCCACTGCTCATACCTTTCAGTAACTTTCTGTGCATATTAAAGACATGTACCATGTATAACATATCAATACACAGTACATTTAAATAGATTACCCACATATAAAGATCATATTCAAATTTCTACTGACACATTTCTCAGTAATCAACACTCAACAAATGCTTCTTACACTCTCATCTATAATGCAAATCTTTTAATGATGAGAAATAAGTAATAAAGAAACATTTCAATCATAATGGTCACTACACACAGCACACTTAAAAAACATCATTAATGAATACGCAGCAATCATTGTCTATGTCTACTCAAGACCAAGACTGACCCAGCATCTCCAAGATAAAGTCACCTTAAAAACAACTACCTGTCTTACCAGATCTCACTATGCAACCTCACAAATCTTGCTAGGCTATCATCATAGAAGCACCTAAAAGCTCCTCCATTTTCAATATCTCACTACCTTTCTCAATGTGGTATCAATGAAGGGTAAACAAACTCTCATGCTCACTACCTGTAGTATGTAGGGAAATGAGAGGGTTGGGGAAGACTGGATGCCTATAGAGAGGTCTAAAATCCAAGAGAAATATTAAAACATGTCAAACACCACCTATCAAAGTGCCATGGTCTTTGTCTCAAAAAAGAATGAAAATAGGAAACATGCTTCAAAAATAGTCAAATGTCATTTGGATTAAACCATGGTGCCTGCTTTTAGCCAATTAAGAATGTAATCTATTCATAGGTGGTGAGTTGATTTGCCTTGAGTGAAAATGTAAAAGTATTCCCTATACAGCCCAACCAAAATCAATAGTTCTGTTCGAAAGCCAGTGGCCAGAGTTCTTTGGTGACTCAAAATCCTAAAGACAGCCAGAAAATCCAAATTAGTGGCCTTAAAACCCACCAAGAATAAAAGGGGGGACTGCTACCCCTCCCCTCTGCATAAAGGATAGTGGATACAGTGCTTCTCCCTCTCGCTTAGTTCTTCCTGTCATCTGTCTACCTCCTCTTGGACCTTCCATCAGTTTAGCGCACAGCTAATCTGCTCTGCCTTAGAAAGTCCTCCCTTTTATAATATCTGGGCATTAGCTGTTAACTCCCCCTATTAGCATACTTATCTAACAGAAACAGGAATTATTTAGATCATCGGAAGCAAACATTTCTTGAGATCATCGGTCCAAGCAAGGCCACTAGGCAGAATATCAGTGGTCAACATCTTTTCAGGAAAGTACAAAGCTTGTTTCTGTTAAACACAAGGTTGGGATACCTTTCACCTAATTATACCAGCCTCTCTCAAACTACAAACATTACAAGTAGTTTTCGGTAGTTCTTTCAATATCAGATTTTGTTTACTGTTACGGAGACACTGTGGAAAATTTCCCAGAATAGTTGTGAATATATTCAGTGGCTTGGTTTACGTGATGTACCCGCAAGAACCATAACAAAGATCATAGTCTGTGTGAAGGCAGAAATCCCAACCAAAATGTTATTCACTACACTAAGAAAGATATAAATCCTACTCTTGCCTTATTTCAAATGCATTAAATTAGTGACTCATGTCAATGATGACATGGTGGGATTACGCTCAGACATCATATACCCCAAGAATGGTTCAAACTAAAATTATGTAACAGCTGAAGACTAGGTGGAGTTGTATGTGTTTGTGTGCATGGGATGTAAACACATTAAACCTATCTGGTAAGCATGGGAGTGCATTACAGCTAAGGGTGGAGGGGTATCAGAGGTGCTGGGATGGATGGATAGGAGGCTAAGAGGAAGGAAAGCTCCATATAGGTACAGCTAGGGTTCATAGTGAAACAATCAGCCAGTGGTGAGATGTCCTTTAAAGAGCAGAATCTTCCGATCCTTCCTAAAGTTAAAGTCGAAGGCACCCATCCTATCAGTATTGGTAAGTCGTTCCAGGGGCATGGTGTTTTGCAGTTCTTGGTTTCTAGTGGTGTGCTGGCCTTGGGACATGGTAGGTTTCTTGGACAGGTAGAATGGTGTTTTGTAGGTGACTGCTTTGTAGGTGATATAAGCTCCTTGAACATGATGTGTGCTTGAAGGGGCAGCCAGTGCAGCTCCTTCATGATGAAGTGTTGATCTGGACTGATATTCTTTGTCCTGTGATGGGACACCCTGCAGCATGCTGGTTGGAGTTTTGAAGGGCTGAGATGGGATCTGGGCCTCCTGTAATTGCTACTGGAAGAGAGGTCTAAAATCAGGAGGAGGTGTTCAGATTGTGGGTTCAGTAGGAGGTGATTAGACTTAAGGGAGAGGAGGAGGTGGTAACATCAGGCAGTGGTTGTGGCACAGAGGATAGAGAAGCAGAAACATCAAGTGGCAAAGGTGGGACAGAGGAGGTGGGAAATTAACCGGGAGGGGAGAAGACTTTAGATTCAAGAAAATAGCTCCAAGAGGAGCTGGTAACAGCAAGTGGTGACAGTGGTACTGGCAAGGTGATGACAGTGACAGAAGAGAAGGATAGGGCAATGTCAAGAGGTGAAGGAGGTGCAGAAGAGAAGGAGACAGGAACATCTGGTGGTGAATGAAGTACTGCAGAGAATGTGTAGAGCCATGCCCAAGGTAAAGAGTGTGCCAGGTCAGCCATAGGCAGGATCAGATGTTGGGAGGAGGAAAAACAGTGGGCAACTGATCAGTGAGATCAGAGAGGTAAGGAAAATGAAGTACAACAGAGCCTGCATAATGCATACCCCCAGAGACACCTATTTAGTTTCCCTTGCAAGCTACCTCCCACTGACCCATCTGGTGGAAAGAGCCACAGCTGAATGAGCACTGTGGTAATGGACCCTGGAAATCCAGCAACTAGGCCATCAAATGAAAAAATATCAGGAAATACTAAAGCTCCCAACTCCCAGGAAGCAGTGACAAAATGCCACTGGAAATGTAAAGCATTATGACAGACAATCCATAGGCCAGGATGGCCTCAGATTCTGGGAAAAGTAGAGATGAAATTGTCTTTTATGGGAAGGCTATGGTGTGGGATAATGAAATTGGAAAGTGGATGTGCAGGAGACACATGGGTAGGAGAACAAGAGAGGACACCGGGGTGGAGGTGCAAACGAGAAGGGTACAGGGAGATATGAGGAGGAGAGATGAAGGAGAGTGAGTAGAGAGCAGGATCAGAAGAGGACAGAGAGAAAAAGAGAAGGTAGTGAAGAGGAGCAAGAGAGAAAGGGGTAATGTGGGAGGGGAAGGGAAGGAGATGAGTGTGATGACCTTTAGGAACTGTTCCACAAGGATGTTGTACAGTGGTGGAGGAGGGACAAGGGAAAGGGCTTCACTAGGAACTAAAGATTTCAAGTCTTAGCCAGGTTAAGAGGCATGTTTTCTTATTCCATCCAAGAGGGAACGTTGATAGTACCCTGGGCTCCAACTGCCTCAATATTGCCTGATCCCCACCTGAAGACCTAAGGTTATCAGGTAGGGGCTGTGTGAATGATACTGCATGTATCTTGTGGCAGTGGGTAGGTGGCCATGAGGGTTGGGTACCACCACCAACTACTTGAGGTTGTTCTTTGTGGGAGGTATGGGAGGATCTCCTGCCATACCCCACAATGCTCTAGTCCTTTGGCAGGGGATCAATGCATGTCAGTTTAAGAGAAATCCTGTATATTGGTAAAACCACAATACCATCAGTACCCTGCTAATGCTACTACCCTCATAATCTGACACATACTGTAGACACCAGCACCCCATCCCAGAGAGCCCTGTCTATATGCAGCTCATGACATCTGATATGATATACATGATATGATATTTTAATTGTATCGCGCTCATACACAAGTGATTTATGGTGAAATAGCATTGGATTTGGAAGTGCTGGAGAGTAAGTGTTTATTAAGTCTGACACAGGAAGGAAAGTGCATGGCTATATAACTCAAACTGGGAAAATACGTTTGCCTTTGAGATATTAGTGTTTCACTCAAATCAGAAAACTTGAGTCAGTAGAAAGCAGCCGAGGAGAGAAGACCGAGGAGACCAGCACCCGCCCACAGACTTTCACGGAAGCACCAGCACCGTTATTACCGCTGCCGCTGTCTCCGTGGTCCCTATTCCCATAGAGTCCTATCCTATAGCCTAATAGACAATAGTCCCACATCTGACGTTTCCTCTTCTACCTCTTCCTTTATCCCTGCAATGCCCTACTTAAAATATGCAACCTTCTCCTTAACCTCTTCAACCTTCCCTTTGAACTCTGCAACCCACTTCTTACACTCTTCACCCGCTTAGTTACCCTCTTCAACCTCCTTCTTAGTCTCTTCAACCTCCTTCAACAAATCTTCTAGTTCCCCCTTCCCAAATAACTTCTCACTTCCTAGCTCCCATCCTTTCTTCACTCTGCTCTGTTCTTCTAGTCTCCTCCTCCAAACCCTGTATCCCTTTCTCCTGCTCCTCTTCAACTCCCTTCATACTCATGCCTCTTCATCCTGTTGCTCCGACCACCGTCTTCCGTTCTCCAAGATCCCTCTCTGAGTGACTGGGAGTGTGCATTTGTATAGGTTCATAGCCCTGCTTTCCATTGGGAAAAGGGATGTCAATGCGTAGACTTGATATGCGGTATTTGGCAGTTTTATTTCTCTGGGGAGGCATGGGTTTCCTGTGTCTGCTAGAGCACAGCCTGAGAACTACATCTGCAATCTTGTGGTCCCAACTTTTTTTTCAGGTTGCTGGTATAGACATTGCTTGGTGGGTTCTCAGCCTAACTCATGTTCCCCCTCTTCGTGGATTTAGGAGTTTTTCCTGTGCCCACATGAGTGTAGCCAAGTATGCAGACATGGCTGCCTCCTTGGGACCATTGCTCCTCGGTTCTCTTAAAGGGGCTGTATATTGTTCTGTAGGTGCTAAGAGGACCTGTTTGCTGGTCGCAGGTATATTCTGCCAGCCTCTTAGAGAGGACCTGGTTCTATTTCGACCTGGGGGAGGTCCGCGCCTCCAGGTACCATAGGCACCTCATCCTGATCCCTGGAGTCTTGCTCCAGCCTTGGCCGATTTATTTAATCACTCCTTCACTACTGGATCTTTCACCTCTTTTCTCAAGCACTCCCTTGTGGACCCCTGCTAAAAAGGCACTCTGCTGACCCTTCCATTCCAGCAAACTATCGCCCGATCACTATCAGTCCTTTCCTGGGTAAACTCCTGGAGAGGTTGGCTATATTCTAGCTAAACCTCCACACCGAATCTGTTGGTTGTCACCATGACCATCAATCTGGCTTCAGAGCAGCCAGAGCCATGGAAACGACTCTCCTGAACACACATGAAGATCTGCTATCTAATCTTGACTCTTGGTTCTTCAATGTCTATCTGGCCCCTTGGGCCCTCCTGATTGCTACCTTTTCCTTTAACTTTCACTGTTACGCGGATAACATGCAGCTCTCTTTTAGGCTACCCTGACTGTCTATCTGATATTCAGGCATGGTGCGCCTCTAACGATCTCTGCCTTCATGCTAGTAAGACTGAGATCCTTCTCATTGGGACCACTGTTCCTGCGTTTCCTCTCTCACTCTGGCCGCCCTCCTTGGGCCCTCGTACCTCACCCTCTTGTGAGGCAAATAACCTTGGGTTCCTCTTCAACTCAACTCTCTCCTCCTCTCCACACATCACAGACCTTACCAAGAAGGCCCATTTCCAGCTGTTCCTCCTCAGAGGTATTCTCCCTTTTCTCACCTTCCCCCAGAAGCTCACTGTCTTGAGAGCCATGGTTCTATTTAGGCTGGACTACTGCCACAGCCCCTTTCTCAATCTGCCTATCTCTACTCTGCATCCTCTCCAACTCCTCCAGAACAGGACTGCAAGTATTATCCTTGGCCTCAAGCCCAGGAAGCGCATCTCGCCATCCCTGAAATCCCTCCACTTGCGCCCAGTGACTGGAAGGATCAAGTTTAAGATCATCTGCATTATCCACAAGGCATTATCTGCATGGCCCTCACTACCTTCAAGTACCTTCCTTCTAGAGCCCTTTGCTCGTCTACTTCTAACTCTCTTAGGACAAGTCGCTTCTCAAAGCAGAGAATGGAAGGTGGATCTATCTCATGCTGTAGGTGCCTCCCTCTGGAATGGCCTCCCTGCCTCTCTCCACCTTGAGCTGGTTCTCCTTACGTTCCAGAAGCTCCTCAAGACCTCCCTTTTCTCCTCTTCTTTCTCGCTCCCTCTCCCCTGCTAACCCTCCCTTGCTCATGTTCTCTCTGCTGACTGGCTGCTCGGGGGCCTCTGTGCCTTACAGGATATTAGCCTCCTGAAGTGGGAGAATGGGACAAAAGACTCCCACCAATCCCCTCTCGCCCCTGGCCTAGAGGATCGCGGGCCAGACACCCGCCACGAGAGGAATTTTCCTATCTACCAGACGACCAAATACCCTGGTACAGGAACATACGGATGTGCCCACCAGCCTGCCCACCAGCCTGCCCACCAGCCTGCCCTGCCCAAGCCGACATCTGCGGCATGGATGAACTCGACTGAACCATTCAACAGTAAATAAACACATCATTAGAGATGCCATGACGACCTAGCCAACCGTCAGAACACCCGTGCAAACATGCACACTGGACACTCCCACACCAATCCACACGAAGAATATATTCAGTGCTATGACGTAGGTGACGGACACACCCACTGATGCGCATCTTTATTATTTTTCACATAAGTTTTTCAAAATGCAGAAACGCAAGACGCACAAAGAACTGTAAGGATATTTGGCATGTTACAGCACAGAGTACAGCACTACTGCACAGGTAGCAATTTTTTTTTATGCAGCACCACCACAAGGGTGCGGTGCATTGCTATATGTGTTACCAGATTAACAAGGAAAGACAGGCTATTCAGTCAAAAACGATTTTAACATATAAGATGCAAATCTATTTTTACAGTTAAAAGCACACGTGCACATTCAAAAATGCACACTATTTTTCACCTGAAATGCCTATGGTGCAAGAGACACATTTGAAAATTAATAACTAACATTACTCATAAATAACCTGACTTATAAAACTGAATTTAACATAACCCACTAATAAAAATGTGTCTCCACTGCAGAAATAGGCCTACTCTGAAAGTGAACTTTTAAACGCACATTCATTTTTTTTTTCGTTTTCTCTGCTGCTCTGTCCACATAACTACAGGAAGCAAAAGGACTCGAAAGAACAGGAAATCAGTTGGTTACAAAGTATTACTATAAAAATGAGCCATTGTGTAGAGAGGGAGGAGATGGCATGATTGATTCTGATTGGAGCAGCGTCGTAGCAAGTATCATGCTAGAGGCAGTGATTAGGGTTTTGCTGGGGGGAGTTTGAAGAGAGAGGGAGAACGGTGGAGATTTGGAGAGCTGGGAGAAGGACCTGTTTTTTCCTGGTTGGAGCATTTCTGCTGAAAAAGCTGAGAGTTCCAGGCAATGACCCCGGTTTGAGAACGAAAGGCGCTCGTTTTCACTGGGGTTAATCTTCAAGGGAGCCACATTCAGAAAGTGAACAGCTGAAGAAAACTCGGGCTGAACAGATAAGGTAATTACAGAAGTGTGGGAGCTGAGTGTGTACGAGAATATTCAGTCAGTGTAGGAAAGGAGATTCCTGTGCCTTAATCACATGTTAATGTTGCAAAGTGAGTTCTTTTCTCCGCCACTCTCTTTTCAGTGTATCACAGACAATGCTGTTACTGTGCTATTTTATTTATTTCTGTAAAGAGTGAGGTCGTGTTTAAATGCAACTTTTATAATACAGATAAATATTTGAAAGCAGACGGGTGGTGTGTTTTATATTTACCAATACAGTGCTGATGATGTGGGGAGATTTTTATACAGTGCAATTGTCATTTTAAGACAGATGTGTGCATGATCATATTCAGTATGGACAGTTGTGAGTGACTGTTTGTAGCATAGCTCGTTGGAGGTACATGAGCCAACGGGAAGAGGGACTCTCTGGAGATAGTTCCCTACCGTATATAAGGTAGTGGAAATTACCACAAAATTACCACATATAGCTCTCTGTCGTAAATAAGTCAGTGAGATCGCCCATGGTGGCACACTAACACTAACACTGAAAATGTGGTATTCCTGAAATGTAGGTCTGAGGTCTCTCTAGTGATTACACGAAAAATCTAAGCAAAGATAAGGGATTCTGGACATTGGGGCCACAAATAAAACAAGGGAATTATGCTCACCAAAATACCACCAACCACGCATACCAACCACGCATACCAAATATGCATGTCTGGGTGCTGAAATAATGCATGTCCACTGTATTATTGTTGTACATGGCCCAATCTGAATACAAGGAGTGATTGTTGCTAAGTTATTTTTTTCGGCGGTAATAAAATATCATCAGGCCCCAAATCTCCACAAAATACCCTACATATTTATGGTGCGTTGCAGGCCGGGAAAGTGATCATAGAGTACCTACTGGGCGTGGCAAGCGTGTCTCACACTGCCATTTGCACATTAAAGGGAACCCATTTTATAATAGCAGTGTGCCACTAAAAACGAATTTCAGAATGTCACAAAGGGAAACCACATTCTCAGATCTAGTGCAATATTTAGAGGCAAAGATGTTTGCACATGGGAATTGGTCGTCGAATAGCACCTTAGAATGGAGTAACCGCATTCAGGGTGAGGTGCAGAAATAAAAACTAGACAATATTTTTGCAGAAGGCAGCATAATTCAGGTCTGCCTTACAAGATTATTGAATGCAGCCGATAAAAGTGCAGAGAAAGACTGTTTAATACGGCTATGCGGCAAAATATGGTTTATTTTAAACAAGTCCCTGCGAATGCAAGAGAATGATACTCAGCTAATTAACAGGTTAAAGACTGAATTAGATGGGGCAAGTAAAAATCAGGAAATGTTGAGAGCAGAATTGGATGTATGCCAAAAAGACATGCAATTAAAATGCAGAGACTTTGATACTCAGTTATCCAAAAGCAAGAAACAATTTGAAGATAGTGAGCAAGAATTGGCACACTTAAAAGCATTAGTGGATCACATTAGACAGGATAAAGATGAGGTTGTTTCAGAGATGCAGATTTTACAAAAAGAACATTGTGAAAAAGAAGGTGATCTCCAGAGCGCAGAACAAGAAATGATTAAAATGATTCAAGAAAGAGACAAGAGAAATAAAGAGTTCAATGAATGCCAAATGCAAATGTGCGACATGCAGGAGGTGATTAATAAGATGAATGGTGAAAACAACTATTTGCAAGATGAAGCCAACAGACTCCTTAAAAAGTGTAAGGACTTAGAACAGCAAATGTGCATTCCCAGGTCCCAGGAGAGGCGGCAGGGTACCACATTCAATGGAGTGGAGGTGAATTCTAGCTCTGCCCAAAGAGCTAGTGCTCCAGTGACTGGGCCGGTGACTGAACTTGGTTGCAGCGCCCTTGGGGGATTTGATACTCCAATTGGGGGCAGCCACCATTCTCATACCCCTGAAAACAGGATTGAATCACAAAATAGTGCAATTCCATGCATTGCAACAAGTAGCCCCATAAAAATAATGAAATCCATTAAAGCCCTGATCAAACCATTTAAAAAGGGAGGTGAATGCTGCATTGAGGATCACTTAGAAGCGGTGCATGACATTTTTAAAGCACTCCAGATACCTAAGGAACAGTACAGACAATATTTTCATTTAACTTTAGATGCCCCGACGGCCAGCATCATAAGGGGATTAAATGAACAGCAGAATATGACATGGTTGGAGTTTGAAAAAGAAATTAGGCGTCATTTTTCCCCTTTTCAGTCATTGCAGGAGGCAAAGAAAGTGGCTTACACAATTACTGCTGGACCTAATACATCCCCTCGCCAATTTTTACAAGACTTAAAAAGAGCATTTTCTCGCTTTGATGTATCTTTTGACTCAAATTCCAATGAGTTTAAAACTGCATACTTCTATGGGCTACAGAAAGACATCATATCCCAATTGGTCCGTGAATTTGACCGTGACAAGTCCCTTGAATGGATTGTACATCAAAGCACAAAACTATATGAGGTACTCTATTGTCAGGGTAGAGAAAGTGATAAAATGAAAGATACTAGACCTAAATCTAAAGAACCCTCATCCACAGTAATGGAAATCAGGTCAGCCAAAATGTCCCTTGAGTCTGCTCAAAGCCAAGGTAAAAATAATGTGACACCTGAACAAAGGGGTAATGAACAAAGATCGCCATTTCCTGTACCAATGTTCCAATCACATGATCCTAGTAATAGAGAGAGCTACATCAGCCCTAGGTATTTAGGGGACAGACCCCGGGTAGGATACTGGCCTGATATGGCAGGTATGAACAATAACCAGAGACAAAATCAAGATCAAAGAAATGATGGTCCCTACCAGTCATTGGGGACACAGAGCAGATTTTATCCCAACACCATGATATATGGTAATCAGGATAGGCCCCGATATGTGGATCGATTTACTGATAATGGAAATCAACCTAGGGGCCAGTACCCACAATCTGAGAGACAGGACATGAGGCAAAACGTGAACTACAATCCACGCCAGTACAATGATTCCCCACCAGGGGACTATAATCAAAGGATGGGTGCAACCCGCTCCCCTCCACAAATGAATCAAGAGTTCAGAAACCATCCCAACCGACATCAATCACCTCAGAGATATCAGAATAGATCCAATCAGGGGGAAAACAACCAAAATCGACCTAGGCCACAGAAAGAGGATCCTAGAGAGATGGAAAGGTTCCAGTGCCTTGAGGCCCAAGTGAAAATGTTAGCTGAGCAAATAGGAAAGCTCTGTACAGCGCAAAAACAACCTTCCAAAGAGGGGGCTGATGGCCATAGCAATGACCGGGGGGCTTCCGAAAAGTGACTAAGTACTCGTGATAACTGCAGTGCCAAAATGACAGATTGCTCTGATATAAATTTGCATAACGACTCTGAGATGCCTAATGGATTAAAAATGAAAGTGCCAGTAAATGAACTTGTGACAGAAAGTGCAAATACTTCTAAAAAAGAGGTACGGTTTAACCTGGAGCTAAATAAAACAGTAAAGATTTGCACAAATGAAAAAGAAACATTAAGAATTTCAAAAGAACAAAGGGACAGATTTAAGAAAAATGACTCATGCATGGGGAATACCAGTGAACAGGGAGTAAGTGGGGATGCTATAGCTCCTTCCCTTGGCAAGCAAAACAATGACCAAACACAGACAGAAAAAGGAAATACTCACAAGGAGGGTACAAGTCAATCACCTGAAGAATTCTTTGAGCCACATATTTTTGAAGAGGCTGAAAGAGCTGGTATCACACTAAATGACCACAAATGCACAGAATTAAAAAATGACAAATTGCTGAATGATGTTGTTACACGTGTTCAGTTGGAGGATTGTAATGTGGTCTCTGATGTTACCCAGATGGATGGGCGAACAGTGGCCACACTCCAAAAAACCTCTGATCATGGAGAAATGAATAAAATCTCTTGCGCAGAAATAGGTAAAAAGGAGGGAAAAATGTCTTTCCATTTACCAATGTGTTTAGCCAAAAGTGAAAAAGACCTGAGAAAGGTGAGCCCTGAAATCAGTAAGAATTTACATTTCTTATGTGTATTAGAGGAAGTTGAGGACAGATATTATGCACCCATCACTGTAGAAGAAAAATGCCACACCTTTGCTATGATTGACACTGGCACACAGGCCACAATTATGTCCAAGGAGCTGGTAAAGAGTATCAATGAAGGGAGACCCCCACAGAGTCAGATCACAGTGAAGGAAAATCAAGGCCCAGTGCATAACTTTAATGGGGAGGAGGTGCCTATCATAGGTGTAACTGAGGTTGACATAAAAATAGGAAAGCACAGAATGAAACAAGAGGTATTGATCACATCTATTTGTGAAATTCCATTTCTGATGGGGACAGATTGTCTGAAAAGATTGTCTCCTCTAATAGATGGGGTGAATGGAGTGCTGTGGTCCTTAACCAAAAAACCATTGAGGCCTAAGAAACTAAAATCACAAAACAGCAATATAAATGAATGTCACACCGTTGCCAAAACAAATGATGTTGTGGAGGTATATCTCCAGAATAGCTGCATACCTAGTGTCACTGTTATATTAATGTGTCAAGACAAAATGCAGAGCGACAATGAAAAACTACCTGTACAAATATACTTGGACCCAAGGAAAAATTGGCAGACTGCCATAGATGAGCACACATTACGTTTTTATTTAAAAGAGAAAACATACAAACAGAATATTGCTCCTAAAACAGATTCAGAAAAACACATTACCACTCTGGCAGAAATACACATGGGAGATGAGCAACCATGGGCTCATGTTGGTATAAATGACTATTTTAAAACAATAAAAGCCACTTTAGCTCTTGAACATGAAAGGAGTTTCATTAATGAGAAATTGTTGCAAAAATAATGGAAAGGGAAGAAATCCCGAGATTTAGGATTAAAAACCAATATGTTTCTGGCTTGGACAGTCCAGACTTTGAAAACCGAATTGGAGGCAGATGCATGCTTAAAATTAGCATTGGGCAGAAAACAATTTACCATAATGTATGGATAGTGAGTGGAGCACAAAATGAATTTTACATGGGAAATGACATCATGCACAGAATGTGTATGGTGTTAGATTTCCTTAATCAAAATATGGTCACGCCTAGGTGGTCCTGCACCTGAATTTGAAGACAAAAGAAGGGCTTATCATTGTGCACAACTGGTTCCTTATGCAATCGAATTACAAATGAGGAAAGATACTATTATTCCTGCATTTACAAAACAGTTTGCAATAACACTGAAATGCAAAAATGGACAGCAGATGAAAGGCTCTGATGCATTTGTATCCCTGAATGAATCCATAAAACAGCAAGGCCTGGATTATGAATACATTCCATTGGTAGATATTGGTGAAGGATCTGTAAAACTTATGGTAAATAATAAAGGTTGTCAGGATATTCATTTAGAGGAAAACTCCCCATTAGGAATGGCCATACCAAAAATCACATTATACGGCAGATTTAAATAACATGGTGATTGGAAATATTCCTGAAAAGTATGTAGATGCCAAGGGTGAGTTACCAGAACACCTGGACTCTCAGCCCAAAGGAATATTTAAAATTCATTCTGTGTATCCTTATGATTCAAATGAGACAGTGTGCTGCCATCAAGAGGATTGCATAATATTTAATTTAAATGAAAATGAAACAGAAAATCAGCCCATTGAAGTGGAAGCTGATATGCCAAAATATTTAAAAGTGGCAGCTTTACAAAAAGACAAAGCCACACAGTTAGAGGAAAGCGCCGAGATTCCCTTACCAGAAGATTTTCCAGAATTTTCCAAAATGGTAGAAGAACAGATCTCCTTAGCGAATGCGTGTGAAAGCAATGAAGAGAGGGACAATCTGAGGGAGATATTTATGGAGTTTAAGGATGTATTTGCAAAAGATGCTTATGATTGTGGTTTAACTGATTTACATGTGGCCACACTACCAGAAGGTTGTAGCAGAAATCCAGTGTTTGTACGCCAGTATAGACTACCGCTGACATGTTTAGAATCATTGGCAGAGATTATTAAAAATTTGGAATTGCGGGGAATCATCAGGCCCATTCATAGCACATCCAATACACCTATTTTAGGTGTGTTAAAGCCAAATGGTCAATGGTGGCTGTGTGCAGACTTGAGAGAGTTAAATAAAAGAGTACCAGTATCTAGACGGCCACTGCCATTCATTGATCAGGGCCTAGCTCAGGTACATGGTTCAAATGTATTTACCACATTAGATCTCACCTCTGGATATTGGTGCGTGCCATTGGCAGAGGAGATACAACATTTATTTTCCTTTACATTTGACAGGACTCAATATGCCTGGCTTAGAGCTCCGTTCGGGTACATCAATAGTGGGAGTGAATTTGGCATATTTTTGAGAAAGGCCATGCCGGATGCAGCGGAAAGAGGAACAATAGTTTATGTGGACGATGTCCTGATAAAAAATGAAAGCCTGAAAAGCCATTTTGATGAAATAAGACATGTACTTGGCCAATTGCAAAAAGCAGGCGCCAAAGTATCTTTGCAAAAAGCACAATGGTGCAAGAAAAAAGTGAACTTTCTAGGGCATGAAGTGACTGAACATGGGCTAAATCCACAAAAGAAGAAAATAGAGGCCATACAAAGATTAAAAGATCCTAAAAATGTGAAAGGAGTAAAACGTTTATTAGGGATGACAGGCTATAACAGAAAGTTAATTGAAAATTATGCAGAAATCACTCAACCATTGACTAAACTGCTTAAACTGAATACTCCCTGGAAATGGGAAAAAGAGCAGTCTGATGCAGTGGCTAGATTAAAGGAATGTCTTGTAAAGGCACCATGTTTAGCATACCCCATAAAGGACAGGGATTTCTTTATAGAAATAGGTTTTTCTGAACATTGTATGTCAGCAGTGTTATCACAAAAACACGATTTGAATCACAAAACCATTGCATATGCAAGTAAGGCATTTTCCCAAGTTGAAATGAAATTTAATGAATGTGAAAAGGCCCTATTAACCACTGTGTGGGCGCTACAACATTTCCGCCCCATTGTTCAGGGAGAAAAGGTAATTATTGAAACAAATCATCAACCTTTGCAATTTTTAGAGAGTAAAAGAATTAGATCAGGTAATCTAGCGCAATCCAGAATCACTTCATGGACGCTGGCATTACAAGGTTTTCCCGTAGAAGTGTGATATGGACAAAATAAAAAGAACCCAATTGCTCAAGGGTTAGCTGACTTACATGACTGTGCAGCTGAACAAATACCAAATGAAATGGAAGTAGAAACTAGTTTGCAGGAATTTGAACAATCACCACACAAAGCTTTTGATGAAAAAACATGCAAGGATTTGCCAACTGTATATGTGGATGGTTGTGCTTTTCACATTGAAAATGACAGTAATAAACAGTTAGTGGCAGGAATAGGAAATGTCTGGTTGAAATGTGAAGGTGTCCCCAGTATAGGGATGAGGATTGGAGATAGGAGCAGTCAGGTGGCGGAATTGGCAGCCATTTATAAAGCAATTGCTACTGCAGTTGATAAAAAGTTCAGTGAAATTGTCCTGGTGACTGATTCTGACTATGCACGGAATAGCTTTGTGGAGTATTTGCCTGGTTGGAAAGCAAGAGGCATGGTTACATATAACAAAAAGCCACTTAAGCATGGAAAAATTATACAAGCCATAGACAAATTGGTGTCAGAGAATAAGTTAACAATATACTGGAGAAAAATTTGTGGGCATTTAGAAACACCAGGAGAGGATAAGGAGGGAAATGATAAGGCAGACCACCTGGCTAAGATTGGGGCTGTGATGGGAGAATTGCTACCTATTGATTATTTAATGGGTGAAATACAAATTGATGCAGTCACACGTTCTAAAGCACCAAAGGAGGTAGATCAACCGGTGGTGCAGTGGAGTCATGACACGCCAGACCAAGATTTGATTGAGGCACAAAAGAATGATCAAATTTTGGGAATCTATTATAATCATTTGATAGATCCCGAACAAAATCCTTTAACAGAAAATGATGTATGGGAAAAGAAGAGTTGAGGGTGCTATTAAAGAACAAAACACGAATTAGATTACAAGATGGACTCATGATTAGAGAGTCCATAACAGGACAAATACTGTGGGCAGTACCCCTTTCATTCAGAGGACTAATGCTACACCATGCACATGATGCCATAACTGCAGGCCATAGAGGTTCACAAAAAACATTAGAAATACTAAAAGATTATGCTTACTGGCCACATATGTCCCAAGATGTGGAATTATATACTAGAGGATGTCTAGTATGCGCCCAATTTAAACCTGCTTCACCAATGCATAGAGCACCATTGATGCAAAGAGGCCTAACTCTCCCATGGTCAGATTTGCAAATAGACTATGTAGGTCCTTTAAAAAGGTCGAGCAGGGGACACTGTTATATTTTGAGTGTGGTATGTTTGATGTCGAAGTGGATTGAATGCATTCCTGCACCAGATTGTAGTGCGCAAACAGCAGCCACATTGCTGGTGAACCATGTGTTCTCAAGGTTTGGGTTGCCACAAAGAATTGAGTCAGACAGAGGAAGTCATTTCACAAGTACTCTAATGAGTAAGGTATGGCAAATACTAGGTGTGAAAAGGAAACTACATATCGCATATCGGGCGGCGTCTTCAGGTACAGTTGAAAGAAGCAATAGGTCTGTTGTGGATATTTTAAAGAAATTTGTGGCAGAAGCAGGTTCCAGCTGGGATTTACGTTTACCGTTGGTTTTGGTGGCAATCAGGTCAACTCCTGCCAAAGCAACAGGTGTTAGCCCCCATGAGGTCTTGACAGGTAGGAAAATGGTGTTACCACAACACCTACTATACAGAACACAGGAGCAGACACTTGTGAGTGCATCCACAGTTCATGAATATATTGATGAACTGAGGAGGCATTTGCATTATGCATTTGCTTTTGTGCAGAGAAATCTGGAAAGAGCTGCTGACAGTGCAAAATCTTATTATGACAAAAAGACATCAGTAAAGGAATACAGTGTAGGGGATCAGGTGTACAAGTTTCATTTTGGAAAAAGTAAACAGAAAAATTCTAAATTTCTAGCAGCCTGGCAGGGGCCATTTGGAATTATAGATAAGGTCTCTTCTGTAGTTTATAAAATTTTGAAAAATGAAGGTGAAACAGCAATAGAGCAGTTTGTCCATGTAAATCAAATCAAACCATGCCATCCCAGACATGAGATCAGGCAGCTTGAGCATGTAGAAACAGATAAAGTCCCATGAACACAAAAAGAGAAAATAAATAGGTACAATCAGGAGGCAGTGACAAAGAAGTTAGAAAGTTGATTGTTATGATGGCACATAAACACTAATATATGTAAAAATATATAATATAAAATAAATAAATAAATAAATAAATATATAATGGAAGCTCATGGTTGGTGTGCAGAGAGAAAATGTATTAAATATTGAATGCTGTTTTATATGTGCTTGTTTTCTTTTAACTTGTGTTTAATTTCAGAAAAACAAAAAAAAAACCGAAATATTTTTACCAAGCATGTTTTATTTTTGGCAAAATGGTGAAGTTAGTATGGTGCTATGTACTTAATTTGTTTATTTTCTATTTGATTTAGAAAATTAACATTATTTGGTCGGAGGTTCCGGGATCAGAGCCCACGGGAGACGATGGAGTCCTGGAGCCCACGTGGACGGATTCCGGGAAAGCCCCAAAGAGGGGTGAAGACCAAGGCTGCAAAGCGATCAGCATTGAAGATGATACCGATGATATGGTTAATGATGATATTTGGAGGGATCTTCAAGAATTCAGAAGCACAGGTTGTCATTGAACCTGGACCAGCATCTGGTATCGCGGTGGAAGAGGCACCAGGATTCATCATGAGTGATAGAAGGATGATTTTCCAAAATATATACATACCATTGAATCCTGAGATTTTGATTGAAAAACACTTGAACAATACTGGAATTAAGATTGAACAGACTAAAGAGTGGCTGGAAATAAGAAAAGAGGACACTAAGCAGTCAATAAGAGATATATTAATGCAATTGGAAAAAACATTCGTGAATTCAGCAGACATTAAGAAGAAGACAGGAAAGAGAGGTGCGGTGATGCTCGCGATATCAATGGTAATGTCTATAGTTGGAGCCATAATAGGTACCACAATATCAACAGCCAATTCTATTTCGGTAGGAACACTGAGTACTAAAGCGCAACAACTGAGTATTGACCTAGAAATAATACAAAAAACATTAGATGGAATTAGAGGGGGACTGGATGAACAAGTAAGATTCATAAATGAAACTGCAATCATTCTAAATGAACAAGCGGATGTAATGCAACGGGCGACTAAAATAATACTTAAGCATGACAGAACTTTAAATGAAATATTGAACATAATGAGTCCTGTTGATAGACTATTAACGAATTATATGAGAGAAGTTCAAACTGCAGTTTCACAATTGATTCAAGGACATATCCCCTTGTATTTTGTTTC
The DNA here is from genome assembly GCF_040938575.1 of Ambystoma mexicanum. Classification (NCBI taxonomy): domain Eukaryota; kingdom Metazoa; phylum Chordata; class Amphibia; order Caudata; family Ambystomatidae; genus Ambystoma; species Ambystoma mexicanum. The sequence continues at coordinate 852,458,605 of NC_090932.1, read as the reverse complement.
GCAGGATATTATTCGTCAAATGATAGAAAGATTGACTAGGAGGGAAATTGATATAATACAGGTAAAAATTGCATTCGAAATGGGTAATGCAATGCCGTTATATGTGGACTTGGAAAGACTAGAGGTCGGATTTTTGCTATGCATCCCATATGTAGCCCCTGAACTTATTTATCAAACGAAGTGGGTACAAAACGTGGGATTTTGGCAAGAGGACGAATTTATTAAGATTAAGACTCCAGAAGTGGTGGCATTTCAGTCATGGGAACCTGAAGTTTATTTAATACCAAGCCTGGAAACATGTGTAAAATTTAAAGAACAAAATTATATGTGTCCAGGTAAACCGTTTGTTCCTGATGCCACAGATGCTATTTGTGGTTTGAAATCTGACCCAAGTATATCAGAGGGATGTGAAGTGATTATTAGCAATATGGGGAGTGAAGAAATGGCACAGGCTAAGATGGTCAGAGGTAAATGGTTGATCAGCACCTGTTTAAAGAACATGACGGTAGTGCATTTAAACCATGGAACATACGTGGTTAAACAGGTGAAATATAATGTTTTTTATTTACAGGTTCCAAAGGATACAATTGTGTCAATTGGGGGGTTAACATTGTTTCATGTAACAAATGATGTTTGGGAAAGCCAAGTGGAAAATATCGATTTTTTTCAAAGGGATACTTTTCCAATAGACCCGGATGTGGAATATTTATTGAATCACAAAGAAAGACATGTTATGAAAATGAATTTGATAAAAAACAATATTACAATTAGTAATCTGGGGATAATAGAAGTGGAAAGATTTAATTGGGGAACCTGGGGGGAACGCTCAATAGTGGGTTTGGCTATCCTGGTGCTGATCATGGGTGGATGGTTGATTGTGCTATCAGTAAAAATGAAAATGTTACTGATTTTACTAGCTACGACAGGAAGAGAAAGATATCCCAATACACATGCATTTTAAAAGAAAAAAGAAAGAACAAGTTGTTTTTAGGAATTGGCTTGGATTGTAGCCAAGTTCTAAAAACAAAAGGAGGGTATGTAAGGATATTTGGCGTGTTACAGCACAGAGTACAGCACTACTGCACAGGTAGCAATTTTTTTTTATGCAGCACCAAGACAGGCTATTCAGTCAAAAACGATTTTAACATATAAGATGCAAATCTATTTTTACAGTTAAAAGCACACGTGCACATTCAAAAATGCACACTATTTTTCACCTGAAATGCCTATGGTGCAAGAGACACATTTGAAAATTAATAACTAACATTACTCATAAATAACCTGACTAATAAAACTGAATTTAACATAACCCACTAATAAAAATGTGTCTCCACTGCAGAAATAGGCCTACTCTGAAAGTGAACTTTTAAACGCACATTCATTTTTTTTTTCGTTTTCTCTGCTGCTCTGTCCACATAACTACAGGAAGCAAAAGGGCTCGAAAGAACAGGAAATCAGTTGGTTACAAAGTATTACTATAAAAATGAGCCATTGTGTAGAGAGGGAGGAGATGGCATGATTGATTCTGATTGGAGCAGCGTCGTAGCAAGTATCATGCTAGAGGCAGTGATTAGGGTTTTGCTGGGGGGAGTTTGAAGAGAGAGGGAGAACGGTGGAGATTTGGAGAGCTGGGAGAAGGACCTGTTTTTTCCTGGTTGGAGCATTTCTGCTGAAAAAGCTGAGAGTTCCAGGCAATGACCCCGGTTTGAGAACGAAAGGCGCTCGTTTTCACTGGGGTTAATCTTCAAGGGAGCCACATTCAGAAAGTGAACAGCTGAAGAAAACTCGGGCTGAACAGATAAGGTAATTACAGAAGTGTGGGAGCTGAGTGTGTACGAGAATATTCAGTCAGTGTAGGAAAGGAGATTCCTGTGCCTTAATCACATGTTAATGTTGCAAAGTGAGTTCTTTTCTCCGCCACTCTCTTTTCAGTGTATCACAGACAATGCTGTTACTGTGCTATTTTATTTATTTCTGTAAAGAGTGAGGTCGTGTTTAAATGCAACTTTTATAATACAGATAAATATTTGAAAGCAGACGGGTGGTGTGTTTTATATTTACCAATACAGTGCTGATGATGTGGGGAGATTTTTAAACAGTGCAATTGTCATTTTAAGACAGATGTGTGCATGATCATATTCAGTATGGACAGTTGTGAGTGACTGTTTGTAGCATAGCTCGTTGGAGGTACATGAGCCAACGGGAAGAGGGACTCTCTGGACATAGTTCCCTACCGTATATAAGGTAGTGGAAATTACCACAAAATTACCACATATAGCTCTCTGTTGTAAATAAGTCAGTGAGATCGCCCATGGTGGCACACTAACACTAACACTGAAAATGTGCTATTCCTGAAATGTAGGTCTGAGGTCTCTCTAGTGATTACACGAAAAATCTAAGCAAAGATAAGGGATTCTGGACATTGGGGCCACAAATAAAACAAGGGAATTATGCTCACCAAAATACCACCAACCACGCATACCAACCACGCATACCAAATATGCATGTCTGGGTGCTGAAATAATGCCTGTCCACTGTATTATTGTTGTACATGGCCCAATCTGAATACAAGGAGTGATTGTTGCTAAGTTATTTTTTTTGGCGGTAATAAAATACTGTCAGGCCCCAAATCTCCACAAAATACCCTACAGAACTCATCTAAAATGCTTGCTGACGCTTCTCCTAACCCATGCATTGCGATGAGAAATGCAACGAAGACATGATACTGGAGATGAAGCAATATGATACCGTAATTTAAAGTGCCGTGCTCAAACATCCCCACCTATGCACCAGGCCCAAGTAGGCCGCAAGCAGGAGCCTCCACGAACATTGAACGAGCAAGAGTACAATTGCTGACCCTGCAGAATGAGCCCAGCGAGAACTGACAGCCAAGGGGGCAATGTTGCAACTCGCATGCCACAAGCCGAAGCCAAGGTCACACCGGCAAACTAAGCCAGACACGCAGAGGCAAATACAATTTTAAATGTGCAGAATTCTGCCTCAACCACGGTCTCTCCTCACGTGACCGAGCCAAATCTGACAGGGTGCCAGACCCAGGAAGGAGAAGTCGCCTGGGTCCCACGTTTTGAGACACAGGCTGCAACAATGAAATGACCCAATGGACACCTACGGCGGTGGGAATAGTCTGCTCTCAAGCATATGAGCAAATCCACGTATTGTCTGCACAAACACATAGTTACATATTGTTGCAAATGACAGGTACACCGCTAGCTGGGAACAACGATGGTCCCAGGCTGGGGGGCTCGCGAGTGGACCAATCAGAACATGGGGCACTCATCACTGACACCATTAACATTAGGCAATCATCAGGGGTCTTTGTGTAACAATTTTCATGTATCTAATAGAAGGGACAACCCAAGTACATCACCTGACTGACCCTTAACCACTAACAATCTCCTCAATACTTGTGCTATACTAACTCTACCACTCGAGGAACCAATCCAGAGTGGCAATAGGTTTTTTGCTAACTTTCCCAGGTGACGCAAGTAGTGCGTCATACTGAGGCAAAAAGGGCCTGCGAGCCCCACCAATTTCGAGAGTCAGGACGGACGCGTACGATCCTAGACCCATCCCTGCCGTTGTTTAATAAACAGCAGAACCACCTTGCTTCTTGTGTGTGCCTCATACTCATTTTTGGAATACGTGGGAGGAGTTGGGGCCTCCCTGCCCGGGGGTCCGCGCACGGCCCAGCTGACCCCGGGAGAGTTTTCCCCCGACAAGTTGGAGGCACTGCTGAGATGAGATTTGTTTAAGATCTGCTTTTATTTTATTTTTCCGAGTGCTCTCGTTGCGAGGAGGCCCGGCGGCGCGGCCCCCTCTGCCGCTGCCCCCTTTTTGAGGACTACAGGACCATCGCGGAACTGCGAGAAGACCGGACAGTGCAATCCGGATATTGGCCTTCGGGAGCCGGTTGAGAAGTATCCCGCCCGCGGTTGGCGAGTGTCCAGACGTGGTCCAGACGAGGGGAGGTGGCGAGCCGCTTGGAGGGGTGCACGCAGTCGAGCGGCCCCGCATCAAGAGAACTTGGTGAGTATGCCACGCCCAACAAGCAATGTGAAATTGTGAGGGAGGGGGGAGGAATAGAATACGGGAGGTGGGAGGTGTTACACAGGTGCGCGGCGAAGGTTTGATAAATTAGTGTTGACGGTGAAGTTTAATGGTTCCTTGAACAAGTGCGAGAGCAGTCCGCTACGTTATGGAAGAGGAGGGGGCGGAGCACGAAAACATCACGTGAGGCCGCTCGTAGACACTGATTGGCCTAGGTCGTGACCACCTGTAAGGGTGTGTGTGTGTGCGGTTTCCTACGATTTGGTGATTATTGATCAATGAGTATATGAGGATCCCTATTGATCGAGCAGAAAACTCGATAGATAGATGACGTTTCCCTGTAGGCGGTAGCTAGCTGGTTGCCTAATACGGAAGATAATTGGCTAGTTAAGCCCTCCTGTCGAGGGGCGTATCACACGTGAGGCGACGCAGTGTGCGCAGTCTGATTATATTGTTGATTACCTTGTTCCAGGCGTGACAAGAGGACAGCTGCGGGGTTAACGGGGGTAGATTTCAAACGTATTTCGAACTTTTAAAAACATGTAAAGAACTTACCAGTAGTTTTGGAAGAGGTCGGTGACGTCACCAGTAGGGCTTTCATAGGATATCTCGAACACAAGGCATTTTTTGAAGAGTGGTGGGGAAGAGAATAATGGTAAGGGAGTGGAGACGGAGATAAACGGTAACGAGTAGATCGGGGCAAGGTGAAAAGGGGGACGTGGCCGCGCACGGAGAACGCCGGCCACGACAAGTGAAGTAAGAGGAGGAGGGGTAAAATAAAGTGGGACGGCTGTATAAGAACGTCACACAGGGCACGCAGCCGCAGGGGGCTACGTGCGCCTCGGCCGTAGGGGGCCGTAACGGTGTTCGGTGAAGGAAGAAAAGAGAGAAAAGAATATACAAATGCAAATGCTATATTTTATTATTTTGTTTTAGCGGACAATCGCGAGTCCCCAAAATTACGGGGCCAGGTAAAGATCTGAAATTGTATAGCGTACACTATTAGCAAGATAACCGCTACCATATAAAGGGAGGATAACAAGTGCTACTATGTGATACGGGACAGGATCGGGAGGGTGGGGGAACACCCTCACTACTCCGCTACAGCATATATGTAAAACACTGTCACCCCCTAGGGAGAAACTGATCAAATACAGCATAGAATGGACACAGGGGACGGACAACAAAATGACGACACCATGGCCGCCTAATGGCAGTTTCGATCCATATACCCAACACTCACTATTAACCCATCTCATAACACATACAAGGGGAAGAAGTTGACACACCACGTGGAGGTGTTTAACTTATGGAGGATGTTCCAGGGGTCCCGACCAGGACCAAACGGAATGTTCACTGTGGGGGAAACAAAGGAAGAGAAGAAGATTAAGGAGGAAGAAGAGAATGTGGAAAAAGAGAGTGAAGGCACACAGAACACGGGGACGGACAAGAGGGAGGAGAAAAGGGTCACAACATAAACGAAAAGGAAATAAAAAAGGAACCGAGCGACGACATGCCCCTAGCGAAGGTAGTGAAAAAAGAGGAAGGGGGGTTATATCCTTTAACGGAACTACGAGAAATAGTGAGAGAGCAATTAAGGGCGGCTGAGGGGTACTTGAACCCGGCATACAGCCCGCCAACATATACAGCTACAGGTGGCCTCACAGGAGGGGAGCAGAGTAGTACGACGGGAACAACTTATACGAAGATGCCCACAGGGGAGGGGAGGACTAGCGAAGAACAAATCGCAGCAATAGGACATGATGAGTGGGTAGCTGCGCAGGTATTATTAAAATTACGAGGTTCATTAACAGGAGAAGAGAAGGAGGTAGTAAGGAAAATGGACGAGGATAATGACAGGAAGAGCGAAATGAAAGGGGAAGGGGGAAAAAGAAAGGATGAAGAGCTGTCACGACAAAAGGAAGAGGTTTTGGAGGAATGATTAGCAGAATTAAGGGATGAGCAAAATGCACTGATCAAGCAACTCGAGAGAGAGGAAAGAGAGAGAGCACGGGAAAGGAAAGAAAGTAAGAATGAGTTGGAAAAAATGAGGGAACGAACCGAGGAGCGAAAGAGAAAGGCTGAAAGGGTAAAGGCAGTAGCAGAAAGGGTATCCAGAGCAGCACTACGTGACAAGAAAAGAGAGGAAGAAGAGAAAGAAAAAGAAATGGAAATATGGAAGAGGAGAATACTATCAGAAATGACAAAGAAATACAAAGAAGGGAGGATGATAGAGAGCATATTAGAGCAGGAAAGAGAGAGATGGGAAAGGAAGAGAGAAGAGGAAAGGATATTGGAAAAGATGAGTAGTGAAGTAATGGAGGAATTAATAAAGAAAAGAGAGGAAATTGGTAGAGAAATAGCGGAGAAAAGAGAAGGGGAAAGAGAAGATAGGAGAGGGGAGAGTGAAGTAAGGAGATATGTACGCAGAGACACAGAAGTAGCAACAACATCAGCACAAAGGGGAGCAATTGGTAAAGAAGAAACGGGAGGAACAGATCTAATAGACTTAAAAACAGTAACGATTAGGGGGAAAAAGACAAATTGGGGGTTGTCGCTCCTGGATGACTTTTGTAGTGAGGAAGAAGAAGGAATGGAGAAGGAAGGAAGGAATAGGGAAAGGGAAAGCTTAGATAAATTGTACATCACCCGGACAAACAGGGAATCACCATGGGCCTGCAGAAGAAAGGAAGAACTGGGGGGAAGTGAGGAGGAAGAGCAAGGAATGGCGGGAAGGCAGACACGTGCAGCTACGCCCTCATCATCCCGTCCAACATGCTCCACCACCCCACACTCATCCCGTGCAACATGCCCACCTACACCCGCACCCGCCCCTCATGAACTCACACCCTATGCAGGCAGGCTTAGAGACCTCCCTGGACGCAGGCAGGAAGAACGAATACACACGCCCACATTAAATAAAGGAAATGATAAAAGAAGGGGAAGAGATAGAGGAGAAACAGTTACGAGCAGGGGAAGTATGGACACAACAGACGATGTAGACGACACGGAAGAAGAGGAGGGGTACACGGACTCGACTTTGGGGAACCCAGGGGGTCAAACAGGACACAACCTAATGCCACTTCTGGAGAGGGAAGGGGTTAGACCACAATACGTCCCTTGGAAGCATGCAGACAAGGAAAATATAAAGTGCAGGCTCCCATCATTAAGTGGAGGTGCGGGAAAATGGATATTTGAAATGGAAAAACACACCGCAGGACAGAAGCTGGCAGTCGGAGATGTAAAGGGCCTCTTAATATCAATATTGGGGGATGCAGCAGATGACATCTGGAAGAGAGCAGGCTTCCCCGGAGTCACAATAACAAACACATCACACGATGGGGCACCATTCGCAAACTGCAGACATGCATTATGGCAAGCGCTGAGGGTACAGTACCCAGACACATCAGACATAGGAGCAATTACATCACACAAGATGCGTGAGAACAAAGATCCTGTTGATTATATCCAGGAAATTCAAGAGAAGTGGCGTATGGAAACTAGAGAACAATGGGACAAGACACCAGCAATATTCTATCATATACTAATACAAGGGCTCCCAGAAGCAGTGCAGAAACAACTGAAGAAAGTAGTGGGGATGGAAGCAAAAGCATGGCCAGAAATACAACTAACGATAGTACATCATTGTAGGACATGGCAAGAAAAGATGAAACAAAAGTAAGAGGATAGAAAAGCGGAAGAGGCTAAATTGGTGCAGAAAAAACTTACTAAATACACGATGGAAGGTGCACTAATAACTACACCTACAACAATGACCCAAAACCCCACACAAGTAGTGGCTGCACAAGATCCCTCCCAAATACAATCACCACAGATTGTAGCACAGCAGCTGCCCCCACCATATACGACTAACATGAGAGGAGGATACTCAACACCATGAGCTGGATATTATAATTATAACAGGGGAAGGGGAGGAATGATGAGGGGGAGGGGATATGGCTATAACACACAGCAGCAAGGGGCAGTATTCAGAAATTTCTACCCCTCCGGGCAACCAGTATACCAGGACAACTCAGGGAGTTTTCCATGGCAGACCAGGGAACCACCGGTATGTTGGATTTGTGGATTGCTAGGGCACATGTCACGCACATGTAGAATGCGACCCGGCACACCAGCATGGGGAGAACAGGGACAACAAGGGCCTACAAGGGAACAGCAGGGCCTCCAACAACAGCAGGCACTGCTGCCGGGAAATGTGCAGCAACAACTAGCAACACAACAACAGCCACAGACATATTCACCACCACAACAACAGGTAGCAATAACACAACAACATCAAGTGCAGCAAGTACAGCAACCCGCTCAAATTCAAGACCATAAAATAACCTCTACCAATACACAACTACAGCAAACACAACTGGGAAGGGTGACGGTCCTGGGACACAACCCTTACACTGGAAGTGGTCAATCATTATACCCACAATAGGACAGCCCACAGACGGCCTTGGTGTGTCCCATCCTGTTGGTAACACCTAATAGTGTGGAGGAACCATGCATAGAGGTAACGATAGGTGACAAAAAATTATCATTCCTTGTTGACACCGGGGCGACCCGGTCTTGCATAAGGGAAGGTAAATTTAAGATGTCAGGTGAGGCCATGAACACCCAAGGATTCTCTGGGGCTAGGGGGTTGGTTCCCTTTACTGATAACATTCCCTTATCGATAGGGGATTATGACATGTCCGTCCCGCTTTTATATTCAAGGGACTCACCAGTAAACATACTTGGGAGAGACATAATGTGCAGGTTGAATATGACAATATCCTTTACGGAGGACGGCATAATTTGTTCCACTCCTGGAATAAACATGCTCACTGCACGGCAAATTATGCAAGCATACTGTGGACAGACAGTGATTAGGGCTGAGCCAGTAGATGGTGAACTGTTCCAGTACGGAACAGACATGGCATTCGCATGGATGCCAGGAATAGAAGGAAAGATCTGGAGGAGGCCAACAGCCTATTTATTTAGACCAGAAACACCAGCCAATGAACCAGAAGGAAAGGTGATTTCAGTGAGCATGGAGAGCATCATAGCAACTGCTGATTATATCGCAGTACATGCCCAAGACAGGGAAGGAAGAGCATGGAGGGCAGTGATAGCCCTAGCTGAGGGATGCAGGCTCACCCAGGTGTCAGACGAGGAGCTCTTTTCAGAAGAAAAGGAAGAAGGTGAAATGGTATTTAAGATGAGTGTAGATATATGGCTAAGAGTGACATACAAACAAGTGGCACAGAAAATTGCAATGGCACTTGAAGCACCCACATCCACCCTAGTTCCCTTCTTTGAGGAGGATATGGCAAAAGTCCCAACATCATTATGGACTACTAGTCCCTATGACGTGGGGTGCATAAAAAGTATAGGGGGAGTAAGAATAAAATTGAAAAAAGGTGCAATACTCCCTAGAGTGAAGCAATACCCACTATCAAAGGAGGCAGATGAGGGCATATATGAAACAATAATGGCCCTTATAAATAATGGCATATTGGTACCATCAGAATCACCATGTAACACAGCTGTATATCCAGTGCGCAAAGCTAAAGGAGGGTCTTGGTGTTTCATCCAGGACCTCAGGCCCTTGAACAACATAGTGGAAGCAGAATACCCCATAGCAGCAAACCCGGCCACAATATTGTGTGGCATTCCAGCAGAGGCATCACGATTTACAGTGATTGACCTCAAAAATGCCTTTTTCTCAATACCCCTGCATCCAGATTCACAAGATCTAACAAGCTTCACGTACAGAAACACAAAATGGAAACACACTAGATTGCCACAAGGGTACAGCGAGTCACCCTCAATTTTCAACAGAGTAATACAGATGGACTTGGGAAACATTGAATTGGAAAGCACAGTGTTGCAGTATGTTGACGATATAATAATTTGCAGCACAAGCGAAAAAAATGCAGAGAGGACTCATTGAAGATGTTGACAATGTTGGCTGAAAAGGGTTACAAGGTAGACAAAGAAAAGTTACAGTACTGTCAGGAACAGGTATTATACATTGGTCAGCTGATATCCCAACACGGAAGAAAGATTGCACCACAAAGAGCACTGGCTATATGAAAAACGCCATTACCACAAACAATGAGGGAACTGCAGCAGTTCCTAGGATTGTGCAACTACTGTAGAGCATGGGTATTTGGTTACAGCTCATACATAGGACTCCTACTTGAAGCATTAAGAGAAGCTAACAAAGGGGAGAAAAAATTGGGGTGGACAATGGAAATGAAAGAGGCCTTTGATGAACTGAAAGACGCAATATCAACTGCTCCGGTACTGGCCACCCCAGATTATGAACGACAATTCTTTATATTTTCACATTGCGACTCAGCAGTAATGAAAGTGTTGGCCCAAAAAAAAGTATGGGATACAAACCAGTAGCATTTTACAGCGGTCACTTGGATCCTGTTATGTTAGGTTATTTCCCTTGCGAACAAGGTCTCGCCGCAGCTGCCTTCGCGGTAGAGAAATCATCATCTATTACAATGGGGTGCCCAACCACACTATTTGTGGAACATGCACTATTTGCAATATTGAACAAGCCTAAATCCACACTAACCACACAGAGGGCGTCAGGTTATGAGATCATCTTATCTAGACCAGAATTATCAATTGTCAGATGCAGCACAGTTAATCCTGCAAGGTTTATAATGGAAGTGATTGAGGAGGGCGTCTATGCACATGACTGTACGCAGACTACCGAAATGTACTCATGTACTAGAAAAGTTGAAGAGGATGCGCTGAATGGAGGAGAGCTCTTGTTCATTGATGGGTCATCAACAATAGACCAGAGTGATGGGATAAGGAGAACTGGGGCAGCAGTGGTAAAAATGACAGAGGAATTGGTGTGTGTGTGGGGGTGAAATGCGTACAATTACCACAATATTACTCTGCTCAAGCAGCAGAATTGGTTGCACTGATCTTGGCGTTGAAGGAAAGCTTTGACAAAAGAGTAACTATATATTCTGACAGCGCATATGTCACGTCTACTGTCCACTCTGGATTGTCAAAATGGAGGAGAAGAGGGTTTAGGAGAGCTGACGGCACCCCAGTGCAACATGGTCTCTTGTTAGCTGAGTTAATTGAAGTAATAAATGATCCCCAAGAACTAGCTTTGGTCAAATGTCTCGCACACACTAACGGAGAAGATCATATCTCAAATGGAAATGCAGCAGCAGACGCACATGCGAAGTATGCCGCATATTTTGGTGAGATATGGAACCCCCCAGAGTCAGAGAGAGGGAGAGGGAGGGGGATAGCTAAAGAGATGTTGATGAGAGAAGGGTACACCCATCTCCCAGCTACACAGATAATGGAGTTACAAGCGGCTGCACCAATGGTAGAAAAAGAAATATGGGTAAAAAGAGGATGTACAATGTCGCCAACTGACGCACTATGGCGTCAGGGTAACACTGGAAAGATGGTAATGCCATTGGCACTATTGAACACCGCCCTGAGCCAACTCCACCACCCAGCCCACACAGGCAAGGAAGTTATTGCAGCACGAATTAGGGAAGATTGGTTCTGTCCCAAGTTAAATTCCCATGTGACAAATTTTATCAGCAATTGTCTCACATGTCAACAGTTTATGGCCGGTCACACACTGAAAGTGATGAAAGGTACTATACCCCGGCCAGAGGGACCCTTCCTACACATCCATATTGATTACGTTGATATGATCAACGTATGTCAAGGAAATAGGTACATGATTGTAGTGGTATGCCCATTCTCCAGGTGGATTGAGGCAGGACCCTGCTCACATCCAGATGCATTTAGAGCAGCTAAATTTCTAGTGAGGGAGGTTTTCCCCAGGTGGGGAGTGTGCGAGGTACTGTGGTCGGATAACGGCCCGCATCTCGCTAATGTAATGTTCCAGCACATCACATCCTTACTGAACATCAAGCATAAATTTGCATGTGCATATCACCCGCAGGCCAACGGTATATGCGAATGCCTGAATGGCCTACTGAAGGAGGCAATTGCAAAGATACAGCAAACAACAAAGAAGAGTTGGTTGTATTGCCTTCCGCTAGCTCTATTTGAGCTGAGGAATAGACCAGGCTCCGACCACCACCTCACTCCTCACGAGGTGGTGACGGGACGTCAAATGCGCCTTCCTCTAATGCCAACATCAAGAGCATTCACAGACTATGAAAACACTGCAACTGTTCTTGGTGAACCAATATGTGTCTTCTTTGATTACTAGTGTAGTGTTTGTGTCTCAACAGCTCGAGCGCACGCGGGGCGGGTCTAAGAGTGATCAACAAGAAGACGCGGATAAAGAATTGGAAAAGGGAAAACTGTGCAAAATTGCTAAAGGTGACCACGTGCTACACCACAATTTCAATAGAAAGTGGAACAGCCCACGCTTCACTGGCCCCCACCTGGTAGAGGAGGTATCTACGAGAGCAGTAAAGTTGCAGGATAAACGTGCTTGGAATCACCTACACGACGTGAAGATCTGCAAACTCCAGACCCGCCCTAGCGTCACCGACAGGGCCATTGGAAGAACAGCGACAGCATCACCCACGGAGAAAGAGACTTCTACCACAGCTGACGACCTCAGTGTCTCCATACCCTGCCACCGCCCAGAATCCCCAGAGACAACTACTGAATTAGAAACTGGTAATTCCCATACCGCCCACCCCATGGTCACACGATCAAAGAGTAAAGAGACTTCCGCCAGTTGAGCCCCAAACCCTCTGCCCACAAACCTCCTACCCACTACAGCCACCACCCAATTGAAGGACATTGTCTTGCACATATACACATGTAAACACTTGTATGTTTTCTTTTTCTTTTTTCGCACATGCAGGTACCGCATATTATTGTATTGCTGAGAAAACAGATAACTAACAGCGTACATTGCCCAGGAGTAGATGCTACCCTCAGACGATAATTACCCTGAAGCCCTATCAAACCAATTTGTCTATCACATAAAAAGGCCAAAGTACCTAAAAAGAAGGAGGGTACGTGTCTACTACACAGCATTTATCTTGGCCATAGAACAATCAATGCCCCATCTTCACCAACACTTGCCTGCCCTAAGAGACAGATCGCTTAGATTGGCGTGGGAACAGCTCTTCGCCTGGGCACTGAACGACTACTTGATAGGGAGAGCTTGAAAACAACAACTAACACTAATAACAAGCTTATTGAGAATTTTCAGGCGGGCAACTTTAGCGTTGCAAGAATAAGCTGCCGGACTGCAGCAAGGTAAGAGCAAAATGCCGGTGAGACTAGCTTCTGTAATAAAGATGATAGGGATTTTGATGATCACTGGGTTTTTGGCTGCCTCTGTATGCAGAAAAGTTATGCTATCAATATTTTGGCTGTACCCAAACCTAATGTATCCCCACCCACGGCTGCAACAGGTGTTACGTCAGGTGGTACTAGCAAGCCCCCACATAAGGGAAATAGAGTTAAACGCAGCACATACTCAGATAATAAAGGCATTGATAATTACATAACAGATTCATCACACGTCTCGAACAACATGTGGTACCAACACATGACCCAAATAGGTAAGCAGACAGCAGAAGACAGCTGCTACGTCTGCTCATTGATCCCATACGCCATGAGCGCTTCTCAAACGTTCGTTGCCACAGAAATAGATGAAAAGACAGCACGATGTATAATATACCTGGCACTATTCCAAACGAGAGGGCAATTTCAAGGGACGGTGGTGAGGCTGGTGTGGAAAACGCGAGACACATATCCATACGAAAACAACTTCCTCAAGACTTATTTGAGTTACCACAAGAGCAGTTTGCATGCTGAAGCATTCAGATACATGACAAGTGGTCCTGAAAAGGGAGAAACGAAGAAAGTGACACTACAATACCTACCATGTGACTGGTACGCCACTGAAGTTCCTGGTACACAAGGATGTTGGGAAAGACCACTGGTAACAATAACAGGGAAGGTGTACATGGACAACAAATGGGACATAGGAGTGATTGGCAGCAACATGGTAACAAGAGAAAATATTACAACTATTGATGAACACAATAACAGATGTTGGACGATTTGGGGCAAGTACGTACCCATGCTGACGTGGATGGAGAAGGATGAAGACCCAATGAGCATACTGCCGCTGTCTGCACCTAAGATATGCTACCAACATAAAGGAGAAGTGGACGTGGGATACAACACCAACTGTGCAAGTGTGATAGAGTTACCTGAGGGGGGAGCAGGAACAGTAGTATTAATGGACCATTACTGGGCCTGTGGAAACAAGGCATACCACACACTGCCCCCTCTGTGGAATGGTATATGCACAATGGTACACATTATGTACCATCACTAGTGGTGCCCCAGAAACATGTGAACATGGCAAACTTCCCTAAAATGGATGAAGGAAACAAGAGGAAGAAGAGATCTGTACAACCTCAGAAGGGGTCAGAGAACGAAAACAACAACAACAACAATGTTCTGAATAGAAAGAAGAGACAAGGAGAACCTCTGACAGGAAATTACCTATGGGGAAGGTCGGAAACAGCACTGACTTCAATCCCACCAGAACACAGATTATTCAGCAGAGCAGCAATGTTCTTCTCGTCAATAATACATCCGGGACTACAAGCTTACGCAAACGCAAAATGGCTCCAGATAACCCGATGGGAGCTAATGATGACAATAAATTCTACAGTAAATGGATTCAACACAATAAAAGAGGAACTGCGAGCAGTAAGGATGGTAGCACTACAGAACAGATATGTATTGGATCTCCTTACAGCAATGGAAGGAGGAGTTTGCGCAAAGATAGGACAATCATACTGCACATTTATTCCTGCTAACGATGCTGACAATGGTACACTGACAGAAGCAGTATCACAACTGGCTCAAATGCACTCCAAAATAATGGAAGAAAGTAAAGGAGTGAAGAAGGATGACAGCTGGTTTTCAATGTTATGGTCATGGATGCCATCATGGCTGTCGGACGGACTGAAGATTATAGTTGGATGCATAATACTGGCTGGAGCTGCACTGATCATAATAAGGTTTTGGAAGGCCTGGAAGGCACGCACTACAGAGGAAATGATCAAAATGGTTGGTATGCACCCCATGATGCCGACGGATGATGGCCAGCACACAGACACAATAATAAAAGAAAGAGAAAAACTGTGCAAACAGATCATCACCAGCCACCTCGACCCACCATCTGTGAAGCTCGAAAACCCAAGAAACCCAAGGAGATACATCGGGAAATGGGTATACTGCACACCTGGAGGAAGCTGTGTGTATATGTATTGGTCATTTGAAGACCATGTCAACCACTATGGACACCTGGGAGGAGTAACTAAAATATGGAGAGTAAGAGGAGATAAGGAAAAAGATATGTTTGTGGTCGACAAGTCGACCAGAGGGGGGACTGAAGTTGGAGAATGGGACAAAAGACTCCCACCAATCCCCTCTCGCCCCTGGCCTAGAGGATCGCGGCCCAGACACCCGCCACGAGAGGAATTTGCCTATCTACCAGACGACCAAATACCCTGGTACAGGAACATACGGATGTGCCCACCAGCCTGCCCACCAGCCTGCCCTGCCCAAGCCGACATCTGCGGCATGGATGAACTCGACTGAACCATTCAACAGTAAATAAACACATCGTTAGAGATGCCATGACGACCTAGCCAACGGTCAGAACACCCGTGCAAACATGCACACTGGACACTCCCACACCAATCCACACGAAGAACATATTCAGTGCTATGACGTAGGTGACGGACACACCCACTGACGCGCATCTTTATTATTTTTCACATAAGTTTTTCAAAATGCAGAAACGCAAGACGCACAAAGAACTCATCTAAAATGCTTGCTGACGCTTCTCCTAACCCATGCATTGCGATGAGAAATGCAACGAAGACATGATACTGGAGATGAAGCAATATGATACCGTAACTTAAAGTGCCGTGCATCAAACATCCCCACCAATGCACCAGGCCCAAGTAGGCCGCAAGCAGGAGCCTCCACGAACATTGAACGAGCAAGAGTACAATTGCTGACCCTGCAGAATGAGCCCAGCGAGAACTGACAGCCAAGGGGGCAATGTTGCAACTCGCATGCCACAAGCCGAAGCCAAGGTCACACCTGCAAACTAAGCCAGACACGCAGAGGCAAATACAATTTTAAATGTGCAGAATTCTGCCTCAACCACGTTCTCTCCTCACGTGACCAAGCCGAACCTGACAGGGTGCCAGACCCAGGAAGGAGAAGTCGCCTGGGTCCCACGTTTTGAGACACAGGCTGCAACAATGAAATGACCCAATGGACACCTACGGCGGTGGGAATAGTCTGCTCTCAAGCATATGAGCAAATCCACGTATTGTCTTCACAAACACAGTTACATATTGTTGCAAATGACAGGTACACCGCGAGCTGGGAACAACGATGGTCCCAGGCTGGGGGGCTCGCAAGTGGACCAATCAGAACATGGGGCACTCATCACTGACGCCATTAACATTAGCCAATCATCAGGGGTCTTCGTGTAACAATTTTCATGTATCTAACAGAAGGGACAACCCAAGTACACCACCTGACTGACCCTTAACCACTAGCAATCTCCTCTATACGTGTGCTATACTAACTCTACCACTCGAGGAACCAATCCAGAGTGGCGATAGGTTTTTTGCTAACTTTCCCAGGTGACGCAAGTAGCGCGTCATACTGAGGCAAAAAGGGCCTGCGAGCCCCACCAATTTCGAGAGTCAGGACGGACGCGTACGATCCTAGACCCATCCCTGCCGTTGTTTAATAAACAGCAGAACCACCTTGCTTCTTGTGTGTGCCTCATACTCATTTTTGGAATATGCGTGAGGAGTTGGGGCCTCCCTGCCCGGGGGTCCGCGGACGGCCCAGCTGACCCTAGGAGAGTTTTCCCCCCGACACTCCCCTCCCCTGCCAGTCCCCCTGCACTTGCCGCCTGGCCCACTTGCACTACTGACAGGCTAACCTTTGCACTACGGGGCTGGGATTGCCCCCTGTAGTCCCAGCCTTACTTGTGCTTAACTCAGAGCCCAGTGCTGCGTGTACTTCTCCCTCTACCCTCCCCCCTCACTCCTTGTTGCACACTTGACAATCTTGGGGTGGAGGGGGTGTGTGTGTGTGTGTGTGTGTGTGTGTGCGTGCGTGCGTGCGTGCGTGCGCGCGCGCACACACATTGACATGTCTGTATTATATATGTGTGTTTTGTTGGTATGAATTATAAACTTGTGTTCCCTGGAGATCATTTCTATCTGCAAATTAACAAGCGATCATGAACTTGAAAGTCACACCAGTGACTATGGCTGCACTTATAAAACGTACCCTGTCAACTATAGGGTGTGGCTGCGCTGAGGCATGCCTGTATGATTGGGCATTGAGTTGTGTGTTGTTTTTTTGTGAAAGTTGCAGTATGGTATTTTATGCAGTGTGGTGGTTTCTTTTTCTTTTTGCAACTACGTTTTTCATTACTCAAAATATCGTTTATTCGATGTTTTGCGAACATTCTTCCACTATAGCTTGGTACATGCCATTTCCTTTTGTCCTTTTCTATCCAGAGGACCAGTATGATTGGAATGGTCCGGGAGGTTGGGCGGTATAAGTCATAGTAGAGGGATCAACAGCACATTGAAAACCATATCCTGGTTGGATATCAGTTTTATTAAGTATCCTCAAAACAGGGAGTAGGTGTGGAGTACGCCCAGAGGATCTGGTTAGTCCTTCCGCCTAGTATCCTGGTAGATAAACCGTTATTTGCAGTCTATGGGAGTTATAAGACCCCAAACACTTGTTTCTTGAGTTTGTGCATGCCTTGGCTGTTGCTGATGACATCTGGGATTGTATGTTCGTCTTCCTGCGCACCCCAACCCCCACCTGGTCCACTTACACCACCCAAAGGGGGTTGAGAAATTGTGCAGCTGGTTATACCGTAGCCCACCGTCAGCGTTCCTCCTATTTCTGAAGCCAGCATAGCCTTAAGCTCTTTGGGCCTCATTATGAGTGTGGCAGAATTATCTGTTTTAATTCCGTCAGACTTGAATACCATTCCCATTCACGAGAATGGTGTTTAGTCTGCCAGAATGCACGTTTTTGCTAATACACATTATGGAGCACTATAGAACTCCTCTGGGTTTGGAAGTCTGAACGCTGTTGGTACTCTTTCCAGTGATACTTCAATTCTTTCAGGAGGAGTCATGTGTTGGAGCTATTTTCTCCTACTTAATTTGAACCTCAGAATATGGCAGAGTGGTAAACATTGAAGTTAGTCTTTCACTGGCATTTTGTACTGCTACTGCAATACTCGGAATGAGGCCCTTTGATATTTGTTCGAGCCCTTCCTCAGTCCCTGCCACCACGACCTCTGGAGTATTCATTGTACCCAATCCGTGAAGGCGTTCTCGGACTTTGCATTCCACCAGGGACCCCCTTCCCTGCTTTCTTCTCCAATGTCTTTGTTTCCCGCCTGGTATGGATTTACGCCCCTGCCTGCTACCTCCCACTCGCCCCACTCCATCTGCTTTCCCTACTATCTTCTGTCTCTCTTCTGCCTCCATCTCTCTAAACGTTCTTTGGTCTACCTCTACCTCACCTACTGTCTTCTTCGCCTCCTCCCTCCTCTCTACTTTCATGTTTCGTTCTTCCTCCTCACTTCTCTATCACCCTCTCTTTCTCTATCCCTCTCTGTCCTTTGCCCATCCTGCACATGGTCTCCTCTCCTTTCTCTCTCCTTTTCCTCTCCATCTCCTTTTTGGTCTTCCTCATCCTCCTCTCGTCCACTCCTTTATCTCTCTTTTGCTACCCCTCTGCCTCTCCTCCCCTCTGTCTTTTCACCTCCTCTTCCACTCTTCTCTCTCTCCTCAGTTCCTCTCACACTTGGCCACACCTCCTAGGCACTCCCCACCCACACTATCCTGCACCTGTATCTCTGCACTGTGACTCTTAACTGCTACACAACCCTTCAATCGTGGTCCACCTATTTGGCCTCTTGCAGTGCCAGGCCTGGGCTGAGTAACAATGGCATCTGTGTCAGTTGTCTGCAAGTGTGGGTTGGTCTGCATAATGGGATGGACGTGTTAGAATTACCAGGGGCTTGGATTGCATAGCAGGCCACTCTGCAGCGCTGCTCACTGAGGATGTAAAATGTATGTCCACCACCTTGGATGTAGTGTGGCAGTCTTGCTCGCTCTCACTAGTGTTTCAGAGAGCCCCCCCGTCCCTGCTTCTATATTCTTTCCTTAGTATAATTTCGCACTCTCTCTAGATATCTACAGGTTGCCACAAATGGTTATAAGCAAGGGCTCTCTGTTTGGGAAACGGTTATACTTCTGGGTGACACAGGGCTCATGGAATCCTGCATTGGTGGTCCCATGAACAGCTTGCTTCTTGTTTTTATTTGTATTTTTAACATTGCTCATATAGGTCCAGGCAATAACAGTGTTCTTAGGGCCATCGGACCTCTCCTACACATGAGGCAAAGGGGTATGTGGTCTTCACACCACGTTTCAAGGGCCGCCTGTAAAAGAGACCACCCGGGAAACACTGCTTTTAGAAGACTGCCTTCCGGAGGTGGTGGGTTGCAGGTAGCCGGTTAGAGAGTGATGTTGGCGGAGGAGAGGGTTCGGGGTGGAGTTGGAAAGATGGCAGGTGGGATGCTGGAGGGACATGTCTGCTGTGGGCGGGATGGGTGTTACAGGGGCGTGATGGCCAAGATATGGCGGTGATGGGGGCACAGTTAGGAGGCTTATGGGGTTGTGGGTGAAACACTGCAATGGAGACCTATACATGTTACGGAGGCGGAGAGGAGCGAGCAACGAAATATGCCAACATGGTTCCGGGGTGAAACCCGATGCATCGGAATCCTGCCTGTTGGAGACCCCTCCAAAATGGCCACAAAAAATACATTCTTTTTTGTATTACCCTTAAACGTCTGCTATAAGCACAAAGAACCGGCTACAGAACCTCTGTGTGCATGTGTGTGTGTGTCGGAGATGCAGGTGATGTGGGGGGGGGTTGCTGCTGAGGTGTATATCTGTTGGGCCTGGGGTTGACTCAGTATATTGAGTGGTCTATTCTCCATTTAGTTTTGTCCATCTGACCCTAGTGTGCATGGACAGCTGATTATATATAGGTATAATTGATTTATTACAATTTTACTGAATATCTGGAGCTTAGCTGATCCAATTTACAAATTATTTGCTGTTTGCAGCAACAGTTCAATGTAAAGAATAGTGTGAAATCAGATCAGCAATTTTGAGATGTTCAACATGAAAGCTTTTTTTTCCTGGGGCTATGAAATTCACAAAAACCTTGACAGTTCGCCAAAGTTGGTGAACTTTTCTTAGATGAGAATGAAAATGACGATGGAGAACATGTTTTAATTTTTCTATGTAAAGTGTCATGTACCCCTAATTAAAGATTCTCAACTGTATCCAAAGCGTTGAACAAACAAGAAAAAATTGAGCAATACCCATATTAGGGAATTACTGGGTAAACCAAGACAAAGAGCTCACAAGGAAACAGTAAAAGGTTTAGGAAGACAAAGACTGAAGAAGGTGAGACTTAAGACTTTTCTTAAAGAGGTGAAGGGAGGGACAAGAACGAATATGGGGGGGGGGGGGTTGAACGTTTGGGGCCAAAATGTTGGGGGGAGCGGAACCACGAGGATGCACAAGGTGGACTGGGGAACGGAGAGAAGAAACAGAGAGGCAGACCAGAGATCACTAGAGGGATGATACAAAGAGACCAAAGAGCAGAGAAGCGGGGAGGCCAGACCATGAATGCTCTTAAAGACAAGACTGAGAAGCTGAAAGTCACATCTTAGATTCATAGGAAGCCACTAAAGACGCGGAAGAGAAGGAGAAATAGGAGAGGCAGAAAAGAGTACGAACTGCATAATGAAGAATTGAGTGAAGTGGTAGAATAGAATAATTAGGTAGGTGAATGTATAAGGAACAACAGTCATTAAGCCGTTAAAGAACAATAGATTACAGTGTCCTAGTAAAAGAAAAGGTCAAAGGATGGCACATTTTCTGAATATTGAAAAGATGGAATTGACAATAACAAACTATTGTGGCAAATTGCGGGTCAAAAGAAAGAGAGGAGGCAAATATAAATCTGAGATTACATGCTTGGCAAATGACAGGAAGGTGGAGAGGAGGAAAAGAAATAGATGGAGGGAGTTGTGATCGAAGCAGAAGCCAGAAAAAACAGAATTCCAGTCTTGCTGGGATTCAAGCAGAGAATCCAGGAAGCCATCCTAGATTTGACAGTGGAAAGACAAGAAGAGAGTTGCTGATGAATAGAGTCAGTAAATGATGAGCAGAAATGTGTGTCATTGGCATATAAATGTACCTGGAACTCATAATCAAGAATTAGGGTAGCCAAAGGGGAAGTACTGAGGGAAAATACGAGGGGACCAAGGACAGAACCCTGAGGGACACCAATAAGAGGGCAACCAGGACAGACCCCGAGGGACACCAAAGGGAAGGGGGTGTGAGTGAGAGGAAACCCCTTTCCAGGAGACACCAACGGAGCGATTAGATACGTTTGATAAAACATGAAACCACATTTGATATCCTTCCCTGCAGTAACCATCCTCTGCTGTCTCAGGTGTTTTACCTGAAGATGGGGTTTCTGGTAGAAAATGCACTTGTCCATTTCCAGATAGTTTCGACTAGATCCATTTGCCAACAGCAGGGTGCTGCCCATGTCTTGAAGCAGTATGAAGAAAGTTTCACTCGTGACATTTCTCTCTTCCTTAATCCCCGTTTTCAAAGTGATAACTTGATGCGATCTTGAGTCTGCTGTGAAGTGCTCGATTACATTTTAAATGGACCGAAATGTAAAACGATATTTGTGAGATCGTTAAACACACACCGATGAACTTTAGTTGACAGAATAATGAGATGTTTCTTTCTCTGGCTTCATGGGGTAACGTACGTTGATTTACGTAAAGAAGCGTTGGGAAAACAGATTTTAAAAGTGAGTTTTTTTCATAGGATGTAGTCAAGCTACTGTCAGGCAACTTTGCAACAGTAAAATTCCAGGGACAAGGGCACTCATGTGACTCATAACAAACTACAGTCGTAAGCTACACCTTTTCAAATGGTGACTTTTCCCGGCATATCATGGAATTAGTGGGCATTTCAGGCTTCAACCAACGTATGACAGTCAAGCCCTATTGACTTTGCCAATGCGTGTTTATTCATTTGTGTTTTTTGTAAAGAGCTACATGCCATCAGAGGCAGCCCCGGGCGCCAGTATCACAATCCCCACTGAAAGGAAAACAAAAGATGGATGCGTTTCCTTTCAAACCTACCTTTCTTTTAGGGTTCATGAGCATGGCTGATTCTGCTTCCAAGATGAATACATGCACAAACACCAACAGATGTGTGCAGGCGCGTGCGCGCAGACACGCACACAACACCTACACAGATGTATAGACAATTCCAATCTTACAGACACCATTGCCAATCATTCATAGGGCCATTCTCGCTACTTGTGAGGTGTCGAGTACGAGAGTAACTGCTTAACACCTTCCGGGGCTTCAGTGGTCCACTTTACTCACAGATTGATACAGTGGCCCACTGACGTCCACAAAATACAGTGCCCAGATCACCAATAAGGGCTGTAGTGCCCCTCTCATTTCTAAGGGATATATTGCCCAGCTCACTATCAAAGGCCACTGTGACCCTTTAAATTAAAAAATGATACAGTGTTGTCACTTCAAACGTATGTAGTGCCCATCTCCCTTATAAAGGATGTCATGTCCTTAATACTGGGATATAGTGTCACTTGTAAGCCATCACAGTAACTTTAGTTTTGCCAGGACGTCCTGTTCCCTAGGCCTCTACTTTTTTTGACCAATAGCACCTTGGCCAACCTGCCAAGTTGTTCAGGACTCAAAACATGTTCCACTTTTCCAGACTGCAGCTTTGGATCAGTGCCATATATCTTTGTCTTAGATAAACACCTGGCTGCTTCTCTCTCTTTCTGCCCTGGTGCTATGGCTGCTTTCCCTGCTTGAATTCATCCCTTTCATAGGCCTGGCCCTCCTAGAGTTTTCCTATTGGTCCTTACCATTGGTTTAAGTCTGCTCTTGCTCGTACAGTGTTTTCAAATACTTTTGATTGTCCAATTACCTGATTTGTCCCAGCTTCTACAGGTTCGTGGGTCTCTGAGGCTGCATGAGGGCCAATAGCCATTTTGACTTTAGCCAGAATTCCGACCTCATCTGTTCAGCTCCATTTTCCTTGCTGCAGATACTCATTGGCTCATACACTAATCCTTTCTAAACTGGGTGTGCCTGGCACTGTTGCAGTTGGTACAGAACTGTTGGGATCCCTGGTGGCATACAGGACCATGTGACTACTTCACATCGCATCTTTGGGCCTCATCAGGAGTTGGGCAGTAGCCCGTAACTGCAGTGGTAATGGTGTTACTGCCGCATTTACTGCTCTGCCCAATCTCGAGTCTGGTGTGTTTGCCCCCAGCTCAGAGCTAAACATGCCAGAAAAATGCCCATGTACGTCACAGTTACCGCCGGCGGTATTACAGCATGGTAATTGTGCCAAAAATTCCCCACTGGGGAATAACAGTTAGTGCCCAACCTATGATCCAGCGGTAATACTGCCTGATGGGCGGGAGCTAATGCAAATAAAGTTGGGCGGTGTCCTGGTCGGGATACCACCCACCTCGTGTTGAGGCCTTTTGTCTGAATGGCTGTCGTCTCCATCTGTTATCCCTTCTATAGCACTGTGCGCACTGGGACCATCATGTCAGCTTTTCCATTGCTACTCTGAACTTCCTTCAATACTTATAGCCCTTTTTTCCCTCACTGCATCCCGTGGACTCGTGTTTTCTCTGACTTCTACGTTTTATCCTGTTTCTAGTTGATCGCGTTCTGCAACACCTCAATGTTGTATCTGCTCCTTGTCATCTTTCTTCCTACGTTCATGGAGCCCCTTCAGCTTTGCTCTAAACTACTGTAATCTTCCGTTAATGTACGCTCTCTATGCTGTCTTTTCCAGTCAAATTCCAATCCGATCTGCCTCCAGCTGCCTCCAGCTGGAAATGCATTTGTAGCCATTCACTACTTACCTGGTCCTCTTTTGCCTTCAGGATTGCAAATGTGCAGAACTTCATCCTACCTTACCTGACCACATTCATCCTACCAATTGAACTCTGAACTTCATCAGAAAACCTAGATTATCCTGACATCCGAACAAGGGTTTTCTTCGCCTTGAGGGTTTCCCGAGGGCACTGCCCGTGGGGTACACAGAGTCCTGGTTATCCAGTTCTCTGAATACCTTGTGGGACTCCCTCTATAAACTACAACAAATAACCACTGCTGCATGCTACAACACAGGGTCGGATTGGCCCATCTGCCACTCGGTCCGTGGCCGGGCCGAAATCATATGTAGTTCCTGGGGGCCGGTTTCTGCCCACACCTGGGCCAGTTTGAAACAAACAAAAAGCACCCACAACGGTATAATTCATCAAAGCAAGGTTACACATGTTACCTTGCTTTGATGATTGATTTACATGCATTATGTGTGCATCATCAATTATGATGCAAGCATCATTCACATGCTACTGCAGCATGCGGCCAAATTAGCACCAGACCTGCAGATTAACTTACCTGGTCTGCTGTTAAATCTGTTACCAGTTTAATTGTATCCACTACAGAATAATTGTTCATTTTATAGTAGCCGATATGATAGCTCTGTGGGTCTAGTGTTCGCTGATGCGATGTGTGTGTGATCTGCAGGTTGCAGGTTCGAATCCCAGCAAGGCCATCTCAGCCTTTCATCCTTCTGAGGTCGATAAATGAGCACCAACACAGGTTGGGTGATATTGTGTGCATATTGGTTTTATAAAATAGAGATTAAGCGTAAGTGCTATACAATAACATATTATCATTCGGCCTTGGACGTCTGCTTGCATTCATAGTAATTTGACAATCCGGATCTATACACACAGATATTAATGATACATATGGTGATCCATTCTTGTATGAAATGTATATCACATTAGTGAAATCATAACCATATTTTTCGTAGTGTACTTCGGAATAATGCTATTTGATGCCACTTCCTGTTTTGTCAAGGGGTCAAAGGTCGTGTTTCATTGCTTCCCGGGTTGTCACTTTCAGATAGGTTCAAATTAAATCCCTTCTGGTGATGTCATCCATGAGGCGAGAGGTGGGTCACTTTTTTGAGGCGAGGGGTGGGCCACTATTTCTTGGGTGTCCGGGCCTATTTCTTGCGTTTTCCTTTCATTGCTAACATCTTTTAGTCCAGATTTCTTGGGCAGCAGAGTCCTTCTGTGTCTTGGGTCACAGTTAGCAATCTGACTTTATCAAAGGAGTGAGATGTAGGGAGAAAACTGATGTAAAGTGTGTTATGTTAAAGGCTAGCACATAGTTGTTAGTCTTTTATGTTTTCAAACAAACATAGAAACTTGATATTGAAGTCATTCAGCAGAGGATTGTCACCAGAACATGCCCACCACTGCTCCTCAGGGAAGAATTATGCAACTAATTTTCCTCAGGCAAACAACGGCCCAATCTTACGAGTATAAGTGTGGGACAAGAATCACCATAAAATGCAACTGGAAATGTATCTACTCAAAATTCAACAAAGAAAATGTCCATAAGAAAGAAGACATCTTCTACACATATCTTCAAAGTTAACAAGGAACTACAAAAATTAAGTTCATTGCAGATAACTGAAAAAGGGTTAATACATTCTATGGCACATTCTTAAAAGGATGATATTTAGATTAAGTCTAAAGTTGAAAGATTTAAAATCATCACAGGTCTTTCTCTGTGAGCATAGGTTTTGCAAGGTTGTCTGGTCAGTGTTTACAGTTCTGTTAGTCTCTTGCTTAGGCTTGTTTTCAAACAGGTACTTCCATTCTCACTGGCCGTAATGTGGGTTCATCGTCCTCATCATTTTGGTCAGTGAATTTGTTGTTCAGTTACCAAAGCCTGGCCTGTTTTTCACAGTTGCCTCTCACAGGCTTATCAGAGAACTTGGACTTCAGTTCCCATTACGCATTCTTGAAGGGTTCAGTCTCTGCCACAGAGTTATGGTGTACTTTGACTTTACTTCCACAATGCACTATTGATCTAATTGGTTTATTCTCCACTCACCCCCTCAGGAAAATAGTCAATGTAGGCTTTTATTTCCATAGAATATCAAGTAGCCACTTGTTTTTCAAACACAATCTCTTCTTAAGAGGTATTGGGACTATAGAATCCAATTTCCACAGTTCAATATTTCTTCACTTAAATTATCTTTCTAAAGGACTTCTTTTTTGGGGTTTCTGGGAATATTGGCTTTAATTTTCACAATACATTTCTTCTTCACTTACTTGCTATTGCCACCATCAACCTCTCCCTGAGTGGTATTGGGAATATGAGCTTCCGGTCCAATGTTGTAACAGTTCTCCATTCGTATCTGCTCCCTCAGAG
Organism: Ambystoma mexicanum; assembly: GCF_040938575.1. Taxonomy (NCBI): domain Eukaryota; kingdom Metazoa; phylum Chordata; class Amphibia; order Caudata; family Ambystomatidae; genus Ambystoma; species Ambystoma mexicanum. The sequence goes on along the minus strand of NC_090932.1, from coordinate 852,432,051 downwards.
GTATAGGAAATATGTGCTTGAGTTCCAGTAATGGGACTGTCCTTCACACCTCGCTTCTGCCTCTCTGCTGCTGTACACAATCGGCAACTCCTCCCTGCTCTGTTTCCATCCACTGTTACCTCCCACAAGCATAAGACACATGGATTATTTAGACCTGCCCATGCCCACCGGCAGGGCCTCTGCCTGTCAAGCCGTGCTCAGCTGCATCCCTGCATTAGCTTAGTGTGGTGATTGGATCTTCACATTTGAAATTTGTCAACACAGCTGTTCCCACTTATTTCCCACGGTTCCGTGTTGGATCGCAGAACAAGCCCTCACATGGGCAGTCTGCAATCTAGACTGACTGTCATTCCTGAAGGGTTGTTACCAATGGCCACATCTACTGCTTCTGGTAACTTGCTAATATGTTTATCTTTCACACAAATGAACAACCAGTCTCCAGATTTGAGGCCAAGCAATTGAAGTTTATCGTGCTGGGGCAGCGACCTACTGTTAATTGCTTGATTGAAACCAACAATGAATGCCATTGTTTCCCAAATTGTGGGGATCAGTGTGTGCTACCTTCCACTCAGGATCCACCTTGATCACATACAGATGTAAGTCTCTGATGCTGGTCGGTACAATGTTGACATGTTTTTCACAGGCAGTTTCCTGCATAGAGTCTTTAATGGTGGGCTCTCTAGACTGGAGTGGCAAGCCTTTAGGGTTGGGTAATTCAGTTAGGCATAACAGGTGAGGGATGGAATGGGGAACCCACGAAAGACCCCATTTGTCACTTCCTGACACTACTTCTCATAGTGTGTTGTGGTCCATGACCCCCATGATTGCAGCAGTCCCATCCCCTAACCTTAAACATAGTACTGCATCACAGAAGGTAGAGATGGGGAAAGGGAACGTAGGAGGACATCAGAGGAGGGTGAAAGCGGAGAAAAGGCAGTGGTGGTGAACATGGAGGTCCCAAACAAACAACCATCATTGGCCAAGCCATTAAGCACAAAGTCTAAAGGGGGTACTGAGGGGAAGGTGGCAGAAAAAGCAGAACTTGAATTGGGCTGCAACTAATGGACACATGCTGATTAATGGGAGAGCCGTACCGACCCGAGTAGAGATTGGTACGGCCAGCCTCTTAAAGGCCTGTATTAGGAAGAAAGAGAAATAATAGGTGTACTAGAGAGAGAGTCTCATTCCAGCATCAGCATAACCACGAAAGATCCTAAGACACATTGGTCTTGGGTCAAGCAGGATTTCCGACAGATGCCAAGCCAGGAATGCTCACCGACCCCAGTTGCTCCAACACCATTGGCATGTGGCTATAATGGTGACAGCCTGAAAATCAAACACAGCTAGGTACAGAGAAAATAGACACTCATCGCCAAGCCAAGCGAACACTGCTCAAGGTGTCACTGTTTGCTAGCAGCTGCCAAGAGTAGTCTAGAGCCCCTGCTACCTCAAGCAAGGTCACCCTGACCACAAACTTAATAAGACGTTGGGACTCATGAGTACGACCTCCCCTTGAACTGCTATTTCACCTATTTCTTTTTCAATTCCTTCCGCACTATTTTTCGAAGCCTTGGTTTTACTAGTTTACAACTACCCGGGGGTTGTGTTCAATATGCCCTCTTCTGGTATGACAGACCTTAAAATATATTTTGCTCAATGAAGCGTCGGTTCCATGTGTTAATATCCCTGCAAAAATATTGCCATACAAATATATATCGCAATACTTTTGCAGCAATATTAAGGCATGGAACCTACGGGGGACACCCCCGCAACCCCGTTCCCGGCTACCATATATACTGCAATATTTTTGGTGGGGATAATATTACCTGATACCGAAGCGTCTGGGTCACAGCATATTGTTTAGTCATTGTCATACTGAAATGACACTGAAAATCAGTCATAATTTAGACAAGCGATACCACAAAAAGGCAAACAAATAAAGCTTGTTTACTAGTGAAATGCAACATAAACTCCTCTACATTAAATGCAATTTCCGGCATGCGAGTTGCTCTCTGAGTTTATCATGGGAGTATGGTGCAGTCCAATCTCGAGCAAAGCACGCATTACACGTGAATCCAAACCACTCAGAAGCGTAAAGATATTCATATAGCATGCAAAATAGGAATCGTAACTCTTGGTAAAGCCCCGGTGGTGACGGCGAGCGGTCCATGTTACACATAACTCACGCGGCAAAACTATTCTACGTCCTCAAATGTCTGCATTCTAGCTAAGCATTAAATCTCTAGAATGAGTACGAAAGAAAACAACAGAAGAATTGCCATTCTGGGCTGAGGTCCTGTACAGTTGTGTGCAAGTCCATGTGGCTGCCATGGTATGGCAAACAGAATCAACAAATAAACACCTGGCAATACAATTGGGGATTGTTTAGCATGCGGCTTCCCATAGTGTGTGGAGAAGGACGTTCATTTTAACAGCCCAGAAACTGAATTGCATCGCATAATGGTAGCGCAAAGAACAAAAGGGGCAGTCTTTATTTGACAGCAGTGCCATGGTATGAGTGTGTACACAATTACTGGTGTCAAGTAAAGACATTGCATGGACGGCTTGTGAAATGTTCCAGTACATGATGTCCTGTGCATCAGAAGTTGTTGTGCCTGGTTGAACACCTCAAACAATTGTCTGACTGCGTTCCCTTCTCTCTGGGTTTTGTCTGTACAGAGACAGATTATATTGTCAAGCAGAAATGCTGCATTTCGTGGGACTTCGCCTGGAAGCATGAATGTATTTCACAATATGGTGGCCCGAGTTCAGGGTCTGTGAAAGTTGTGAAAACGTTTAGATGAATGCTTTTTAAATACATGCACAATTTGTCGTGGTGTGTTTGGAGCCGGAGGTGTGTGCAATTTACTGTGGGGTTTGGCTGCATTGCTGTAGGCCAAGAAAAGTGTTATTTATGGGCAGATCCAACTAATTATGCCACTGCCATTGTACCCTTCCAGCGAAATTTCTCACCACTTTAATATACTCTGTGAAAGGCGAGTGCCAGAACACAGAAAATAAAACTCTGTGAAAGGCGAGTGCCAGTACCCAGTACACAGAAAATAAATACGGGGAGCTGTGCTGGAGATGGCAAAGATTTACAGTGTGAACCCAGTCACAACAGACATCTTTAATATAGCGTTATAGACCAAAGGCAGTGGTCGAAGTGTACGAAAAGAAGTGGTGGAACTATGTTCCCTGCTGGCCTGCACCCACACCGCACAAACCCCATCGCCACGTCCCCTCCCACACATTATATCCCCCCCCCCAAACACTTGCACCTGCTGTTTAAGGGAACGTTCAGTGCAGTGCACTGAAAGGGCAAGATTCAACTTCTTCCTACACTTTTATTTTAAAACGAAACCATTCCGTAACGGTTTCTTTTAAAATAAAAGTATAGGAGCTGTAAAAGGTAATTTTTAAAAGTAGAGGAGCTCCACTACCGCTCACTTTGACCACTGACCCAAGGAGGAGTCAGTCACGCAGAGATCGAAGTGGAAGGGAGCGGTGCTCCTATACTTTTCATTTTTAAGTTTTACTGTTTCTATACTTTTATTTTAAAAATAAACCGTTCTGGCATGGCTTTGTTTTAAAATAAAAGTGCAGGAAGAAGTTGAAGCTTGCACTTCATTGCACTGCACTGACATTCCTTTAAATAACAGGTGTGTTTGTTTGGGGGTTTAGATTGTGTGTGCGAGGGGGCGCAGCGATGGGTTTGTGGGGAGCGGTAGCAGGGCAGCAGGGAACATTGTTCCACTACTTCTTTTAGTACACTTCGACCACTGTTGTCACGAGACCCACTCTTCACCCCGGTCCATAAATTGGGGCTGGGTCAATATCCCAAGAGATAATAACCCTTTCTGTGGTTTATGAGGATATTAGCAGATAGTGGTAATAGCAATAGCAATGTATGTTTAAAAACTTGAGTTTAATAGTGGGTTAAGTAAATCATCAAAATGTATTAATAAACTTAATGTGATTTTGTGTTGTAATACTTACATTACAAGCTTGTCTTTATAAGGAAAACATTTAATTGTAATGTTGGTTGAAAATGAATGGTTTCAAGATGATCATGCACTGGGTGTAATGTAAGAGTAGGTCTCCCTACATGAAAGGGAATGCATTGATCCATGTCTTAGCTTTCACTTTGGTGCAATACATTTGATGTTGTCTGTCATGTTGAAGGTGCAGTGAAGAAAGAAACTCCCAGAGTGGGAGTGCCTTTTGAAAAAATTCTTGCTGGGAAATTGCATGTCTGCTTCTTGAATGCAGATACATGCTTTGCGTTGTTTCTCTGTCTGCTTCTTCTGAAATCGGAATGTTCGTCATTCTGTCAATATCAGTAGTCATTGACTGAATTCTTAACAATCTAATTGGCTGAGAGGAGGTCAATAATATTTTCAATGCGCTAACTATATTTAGTAAAAAAGAATCTAGTATAGAAAAGTGCAAGCATGACAATAATCAATAACACAATACAAAAATACAAATCCAACATTCAAAGGTGCATGATACTACATTCAGCAAATAAAATAAGAACTCAAACGTTTAAAAAAGAAACTGAGAAACAAAGCAGCTAAGAAAATGCTGAAGAGGAAGAGTGGTGATTCCACGGGGCATTCAAACCTCACGGCATAGCTATGCACAATTGCATATTTTCCAGGTTTAATCCTCGAGATGTTCATTTTCAAACATTGGTATTTCAAACTAAAAACCTACATCCATTACGTGTCTAAGTGCAGTGCCCTCCAGGGCGCAGAATGCAAAGACAAAAGACACAAACATTCTGGGTAGAATATCGGTTTTTACAAATCCTCAATATAGAAAAACTATTTTTAAATGTGCACTATCAATCTATCATCAGCACAAGTTACAAAAAGCAGAATAGCTCACGCTCTTTACAATCTGAATGTATGATTGCACTCCTCTTTGTCATTTGTATACACCTGAAGTTCATTTGTGGAAATAATGCTTGAAAATGGACCCAGGTGAAGATTGATGGTCAAGGCTGGGAAAATGGGAGAGATGAAAATTGTTCTTAGAGGATCCTCATTGTTAGTACTGTTTCATTACAGGGTAGGCGGTAAGGGTTTACCGGTACCGGTATTTCACCGGTACCGGTAAACCCTTACCGCCTTACTACGTGGTCCCTTTGCGGGTTGGTACATTAACGCCTGCTTTTAGCAGGCGTTCAAAAACGAACCCGCAAAGGGACCGGGGTGCTAATTACGGTACCGCAATTTGCGGTACCGTAATTAGCGCCTTCCCCATTCCCATTATGACCTATGGGGCAAAAATGGAAATGGGGAAGGGCAATGGAGGAAGGAGGAATTACCGCCTTCCCAACCTTGGAATAGGGCGGTAATTCCCCTTTCCTCCAAGGCGGTACCGGTAAATCACCGGCATGAACCATGGCGCTAATAGCGCCATGGTTTACCGCCTACCGTGTAATGAGGCCCAATGTCTATTTCAAAGGCTTCTATCCCATTGCTGATCTGTATCTCATGTTGCTGAGGATGCAATGCTGCGCCCCCTGCTGTTGAGTGGAGGCTCTGAATCTACTCAGCGGCGACCCAGGAGTGTCAGAGACCAAATATCCCTCTACATACCACCACCCCTAGGTTAGTGACCACCTCTTCTTGCTCGCAATGGAACTCGACAACTCACTTGAGACAGGAGAGAGGGGCACGTGCGCACTGTCTGTTACATCATGGAGCAGGCAGTCCGGGACCGGGGAGGACACAGAGAGTGATTCCATCATTTTTACTCAATGCTCTGCAATGCAGGACAGGAACAATGGCTTGTTCCAGATAGTTGTTCCAAGTCATCCTGACCTGGTTGGGAAGTTGCCAAAATGGCTGCCATCCTAGTTCAATGGATGGCTATGTTCCTTGCAAAGCTGGCAGTTTACTATATTCTGTATTCCGTTTATATCCGTTACAACTACACAATAGTGGAAAATACCAAACCCGGTGGGGGCATTTCCTAGTACATCGAATTAAATGATTCTTATTATGTTTTGCAATTCATTGATAACACTCTACTGAAAAACAATGCCATTGAAGCGCTGAGCTTGACTGACCCTATGTAACATCATTAATGACCGAGGAGATGCCCTATTTTTTCAAAATCACTGAATGCAGTAAGATTTTGGGATGTACCAACATATGTAAGTTTGAGTACACATGTGAAAGGGGACATATTCTGAGTCTGCTCTTGCAACACAGCTGCAATGGGATTAGGAACAAGGGCAGAGAGAAAGATTGCTAAGCACTAAGGTAAGATGTAATGTAAACTAAACATGTAGAAAAGGGACTACGTTGACTTTGGCTTTCCGGATGTTTTGAATTCCAGCTCTCACCAGTATAATCAATGGTACAACATGACAACCTTCCAGCACAAACATAAATCCCCTGAATTTGTAAAAGATTTGTCCAAAGTGGACCACGTGGCTTAAAGGGAGATATGTGGTTGGGGCGACTAACCCGTCTCAGGCCTTCTTCAGAAAGGCAGGAGGTAATTGCTGGAGGCAGATTTAGGGTATTTAGGAAACAATTAATAAACCGGAGTGGAGATAGGGTAGTTGTAGGAAGAAGGGTAGTGTGAAGTAGTGAGTGTCTGGGACCCAGTTATAGAGTGAGGGTTACGGGGGAATTTGCTTGTACAGAACTGTGTGACACATTCAGTGAGGGAGTGAAGAACACAAGTGCATCACCAGAGATTGGGACACGTGGGTGACATACAGCAGTCAGTGTCCATCACTTGAAGTGAGTGGACAAAACCTGTGACATCAAGTGACACCTGTGAGGAGGGGCAGTAGGAACCAGCTTCTGATTGAAGCATGTTTGACTGATTGCACTGGCAGGGAGAAGCAGTGATTTGCGGAGGCAAGTCACACGCACACACACACGCACACACACACTTTATTGTCTGTATCTTGAAGTGAGTGGAGGGAAGCTATGCCAATTGGTGACATGTCAGAGGAGGAGGGGGGAGAGCTCGGAATCTATGAGGGTAGTTTGTGGAAGAAGCATCCTCACCTGAATTTTCTGGAACGAGCACCAGAGATGGTGGAGGCAGGTAACACACAGAAGTATGCGTATGTCTCTTATTGCGCGCGGACCAGACACATGTTATTTGAGGATGCCTGGGAGGGTGAGTGGGAGGAGCTGGGAATCCCTGAGGACAGCTTGTGAGAGAGTCACTTCCACCTGCTTTTGCTGGGAGGGAGCAGCAGAGCTTCAAGTGAGTGGCAAAAACCTGTGACATCAAGTGACACTTGTGAGGAGGATCATGAGGAAACAGGAATCCCTGAGGGTACTTTATGATTGAAGCATGCTTTACTGATTTTGCTGGCAGAGAGGAGCAGTGATTTGTGGAGGTGGGTGACACACACCAGTCATTGTCTATATCTTGAAATGAGTAGGGGGAACATGTGTCAATGGGTGGCACCTGGGCGCAGAAGGAAGGATGAGCTGGGAATCCATGAGGTAAGTTTGTGACTGAGGCATGCTCCCCTGAATGTTCTGGGATGAGCAGAAGAGATAGGGGATGCAGGTGACACACAGCAGTCAGTATGTTTCTTAATGTGAATGGAGAAGACTCATGTTATTTCGGGACACCTGGGAGGGGGAGTAGGAGGAGCTGGGAATTCCTCAGGGTAGCATGTGACAGAGCCACGTCCTCCTGCTTTTGCTGTGAGGGGGAAACAGAGCTTAAGGGAGGTGGGTGTCGCAAAACTGGACATATTTAAAAGAAAAGGTCAGCAAACACGTGGGCCAGAAGCAGCGCAGCCACGCTGCCTGCAGTCTTTACACTCCTGAAGCAGCACTTGTGGGCAGTGTGGAGGCCAAAATTGCAGGTGTTCAATTGAAAGTACCATCCAACTCACATTCCATTACCTCGTCACAAGTCACTCTGGGGTACATGTGCCAGAACAGGAACATTCACAGGTATCCCACAACTTCATTGAACATCCACCAAGACTGAGGGAGGAGGTTGCACTTCCAGTTCCATCCATTAGCTCAGGGGATTTAGGGGGAGGTGTGTAGACCTTATCTCTGGAATATCAGGGAAGAACAACACATGGAATATTCGAGCAAAGGGAGGGGATTGAAAATCCCAGGTCACTATGTGCTCCTCCATCCAATGAGAGGTCAGACAGTTATGATGATGATGATGAGAGCTGTATAATGAGCAAGTGAGAGGGTATGATTCATCAGTGACCAAACGGGAAGAGCATTGCGGCTGAAAAGCAGTGATTCTCAAGAGCAAGACGAGAATGACACCAGAGATGCAGAGGCTGCAGTAGTGAAGCTTGGCACCCCTGTTTCCCATCCCTTTCAGAAAGAGCCTTCCTGATGCAAATCAGAAAGAAGATCACATCATTACATGAAATCCAGAGCAGTGGTCTGCAACCTTTGGCTCTCCAGGCGTTTTGGACTACAGCACCCATGATCCCTCATCATTGACAATGTTATTTAGGGCTGATGGGAATTGCAGTCTAAAACATCTGGCGAGCCAAAGGTTACAGACCACTGATCCAGAGCAATACAAGCATCATCAACACCACTACCATCCTTTTGAAACCAGGCACGACCATCTAAAATTGAAAGAGGTTAGATGATCTAAAGTGCATCTCTCTTCATACCATCAGGCTAGCAGCTTGCCTCTATCAGTCATCAGAATTACGCCTGGAAATAATTAAGCTGTGTCAATGCTTGAGAGTGGGATAGTAGGCTGTACTCGCCTTCGCATCATAGCGGTGCATTGGAAGTCCATAAGAATGGGCACAAATATTGTAAGTGCCATGACAGACATCACATGCTTGATGGTAATCTGTCTATAATGTTGGCAGAGATCTCATGCCCTACTCCTCTGTGAACAATACTGGATTCTGGTACCTTATGGGACAAAGTCAATCGCCACTGGGAAGTGCCTGTCCAATGTCTTTTCTCTAGTAAAGCGGTGCCAGAATTATACATTGAGGTTATGGCTAAAGGAAGGTGGGTGCTATAGCAGTCTGTGGGGGCAAGAAATCCAACTCACTATGGGCATATGGCCCAGCGCATGCTCTTCCAGTTTCTCCTGAACGTCTATTTATGGCTTCCTTTCATGTGGTCACTTTGCAGATGATAGCAATACATGTTTTCTTATAATTATAATGAAAACCTGCTATCATACACCTAATAACATTTTTGGAATTTTAGAAGTGCAACTGCTCAGAGAATCAATGAGAGGAGAATTCTACTAACCACTCATGAATTCTCTCAAGGGCATCTGTCCAAATCTGGCCTTTCTCTGGAGTTGGTGTGTGGTAAAAACATGTACACCACCAGTATAGAGAGCAAAGGATGTTTCCATCTTAATATCAAAATAGCTTATGGTCATGCAGGGATCGAAATTAAGATTGGATAATCAGGAGCTAAAGGCAGCCCCTGTGTATCTAGTATTAACCAATGACCAGGAGCTACCCCTGGGGAACAAGGAGTGGTATGGCGTTCTTACATCGGCAGGCTTTTATTCAAGGCATTTTTTGCCGAAAACCTTTGCCCAAAGACTCATCGAAAAATATGGAGAGTGAGTATGTGAGGGCATATAAGGTGTAGGGGGGTGTAGGGTGTAGGGACTACAAAATAGGGAAGGTGGTTTGGGGGGACCACCAAATATATAAAAAGAATGGATGAGTTTTTCTCACCCAAAAATGTTCGGCAAAAAACTCAGCAAAAAAAAGACGTGTGATCTAAGAATGTAGAACCCAAGGAGTAAGTACAAAGTGTTCTGCAAATCTAACGTCCACATAAGATGCCCACCTAACAGTGTTTCCATTAGTATTGACCCCCTTATGCTTTAAATGTCATGGAGATGCCTCATTTTGTTTGTCTGTAGATCATCCCAGATGCAAAATGTCCCACATAGATATGTTTGTCCAGCATCACGTGTCATGGAGAGCCAAAAGTAGCTGCTGCTACCTGTTGGTGTCAAGCTAACAAGGCTCTTTTAGGCTGCACGCAGGAGCTAAATAGCTCCCAGCTCCCCACAATTCCCAACCGTGTCATGATTGAGCCGCTCACCTTTACAACTGAACAAATATGATTGCTCTCAAGAGATGTATCTTTCCAGATGTGTACAGCAGGGTGGTTAGATTGATGGTTGTTCTCAATTAACCCGGTAATCCAACCTAAATAAAGTTTATATTTGGTCACAAATGACCAATATCCACACAAAGGATTTCATGTAAGGCCACTTATAGAATACTACTTGGAGGCTTGTCCATAAGTTGATCCAGAGCTCTGAAGGCTTAATTTCAATGTACGTTTCTTCAATGCCAGAGGCAGACAATCATTACCTCACAGTGTAGGCCAATTTGGCCTACCACTGGCATTGGTTTTTATTAGGGATTGCCCACGGTTTTTACATAGTTCCATAAATCTGTTAATATGAGATTCTAATTGTACTAAGATTGTTCCTTAAGTGAACATCTCTTTTCCAATTGCCTAGATTCACTAAATCATCTCACCACATTTCCATATCGGTTCCCTGTGTTGTCCCCTCCCCAAACGTTTTGTTCCCACACCCCATGCATAGTCACACCTCAGGCAGTGTAACGTTCTGACATTGATGTTGTTTCTTTGATGTTGTTTCTTTTTTGCAATTCTCCCAACCTCCTTTTCATTAAATGTACTTCCAGTTTCAGGCATAAAATTGTCTGATGAGTTTTAGATGAAACGGATATAGGAAATGTAAATTGAGAAATTAAATGAACTTAGATATTCGGTTCTACACAATGATCCCAGGATAGTCATGTGTTGCTCAGAATAGAATGCCAGATTGTTAAAGTGAATTTGCTGAAAATAGACTGAAAGAAACTCTTTCACTAACAAAAAGTAAGACTATCGTCCTATCCATCTGACCACTATATTTTTCCAGTCTCTACCTTAACCTCAGGGTTAAGGTGCGCTATAGAAATAATAAAACAAACAAACTACCTCAGTACAATTGTAGGGCTGAGGATGCCACTCTGCTGTTCTGCCTACAAAATACAAGAGGTTGTGCAGATATTTGAAGACTGCTCTCCGCTCAATAAAGTTTAGGAAAATGTGATCACTAAATCAACATAACGCTCTTATCTTACCAATGAGCACAATAGTTTGTTTTGAGTGCTCAATTTCACCCATAACCATGGCTTTGTTTGAACCGATATTCATGTTATCTTCCATATCTTCAAATATTTCTAATTTAATACAATCTACAAAAACTACAAATTACAATATTGAGTAAAATTGTTTGGTCTCATTTAATCTCCTTTTGAATAACATGCAATTACTTTTGGACTGGTTGTTTGCTGCTTTATCTAACATCTGGATTACTTTAATTATTATTATATGGTTAACGTGGCATACGAGCCAGTCTTATTTTAAGTAATGCACTGCATTAGACTGGTGTACTGTTGTATGAATGCCTTTCCTAACAAGTGTCATCAGCCAAATAGCACTGTGATTTCAAGTTCAGCAGCGTTACCCATTACAGGAGCTTCCCAAAATATGCCATTAGTCTCCCAAAGCCATATGGTTTACATAGGCAAAGCGGTAGCCATGCCAGCCATGGATATTGTTTTTGACCAGCACAGTTTAGTCGCCTGACCATCCATACATATTGCTTCATTGCTTGAAGTACGGCACAGTGAGGATTTTTTCAAACAACATGTAGTTCTAATGTATTTTTTATTTTTTATTTGTTTATTTGTGATACAGTTTATTCAACTTGACACAATAGAAACAACTGACTTTTCCATATACACTTCCATACTAGACAGTGTAGCTGTCACATTAAAAGTGTAAACATTTCCTCAAATCTCCTCCAAAGCAAAGTAAAATAAATAATACAGCCGTAATTATTACCATTCATGAATGTGGACCACAATGTATTTCCCGATATTATGTCCACCAACCCAGCTGCTGCCCTGGCGTCCACCCTTAGCTTGTTAAGCGAACTGCTCTCACATAGCAGGTGGATGACTGTTTCAAGTACCTGTGACCCACATAGTCGGCAGTCCCTGCTAGCTCTAGAAGACCAATGAGAGGAACTGTCAATCCCCCCAGATTTATCTGTGCTAAATTTTAAGTGCAAATATTCCCATATCAAGTGGTTTACGACGAACTGCTTGACGTCGGTGAGTATTTCACCTCTATTGGAGCTATATCACACACATTCCTTAGCAGTGTTTCTAGTATACAAATTAACCATGGCTTGTGCCAGATCATGCCTTGCTAATATACTCTTCATTGTCTTTTTGAATAGTGGAAGAGACACATTTAATGTGTGCTCTGGTGCCCCTGTTAACCACTTCTAAGTCAGATTGTGAATTGTTCCCACAGTACTAGTTTTCATCAGAGTTGCACGTGAAGATTAGGCAGCGGCCGTCAGAGCCATCAGGGAATCTGCTGGTGTATGATTGAGTTTCCATAGGCTAGCTAGACAACACATTATTACCCTGGATGCTATGGGGGAGATGTTACATTCTAGGTGGATAATCTCGATCGCGTGCACCGAGGTACCCTAAGCAAACTTTTCAGTAGGCTTCTCTCCAATTTGGCCAGTTCTTCCAGCATTGAAGAAGCTCAAACTTCGGCACCATAAAGAGCCATTGTTGTGATCCTGGACTGATACAATTGGATCAGTGTGCCAATCGAGTACCCCCCACCCATCTGGACAAAGGTAATGTAATATTCGTATCTGCAATTGACATGCATATACATCTTTCAGTATCTTTCAAAAGGCTTTAGTTTGATTTGCCCGTGGTGCTCGTCTTTATTTTTACCTTTTACGTAATAGTACAGCTACTGATGTTGATGCTATCATAAGGGTCCAAGGTGTCTCTATCGTATGGCAATTAGCGTCTTATTTTCTGCTTAATATGTTGGTGTCTTGCTATACTAATGTACACTGAAGGCAAATTCAATGTCTGGCAATATACAAACATGTACACAAGGTCTGAAATCATTGAAGCCTCATAGCTATCTGTCAACAAACATTCTTGCCCGGTCAGATTATTCATCGAGTCATTTATGAATTGTAGCAGTAATGCTTGGTACACCAATAAAAATTAATTTGAAATATTTGTTTTCCTTTTCTAGGAAATGATCACCTGTATGACCGCTTTCCAGAAATCGCCTTAGAAGAGGCAGGCGGAGAAACATCATTGTTTAACGTTCAAGATGCATTATTTCCTGCAAGTGCCGAATTCACATTCAATGAGGAATCTTCAAACACAGCTCCCTTGTACTTTTCAGATGATTTCTGTATTCCATCTGAATTGGAATTGAGAGAGTCTAACATTCCTGTAGCAGGATTGGGGATCTGGGCAAAGAGGAAAATTGAAATCGGCACAATGTTTGGACCCTATGCAGGAGAACAGCAGTCTGGCTCCAAAGGTCACAGTCATGGGTGGGAGGTAGGACCTTTCCTTTGCAGTGATTGTGTTTACTGTATGCAATTGCTAAAACTTTATAGGTGCTTGACAGCAGAAATAACAAAGACCTGATGAATGTATACTATATTACGAAAACCTGAATCTTTTTTTGGTATATCTTAGATTGTTTGCTGCTCTCTTTCGTCTTCTTTTCATGTAGAACAATGATTAGATATGTCATATTCAAACATATTTCACTCTTTGTTTCTAAATCTCATATTCTAAAGATGGCTGTCAATTATGTATATATTCTTTTCACAGTTGTTCTAACAAAACATGTGCTTGTGTGCCTTGCACCAACTTGTTGACTGCTTTTGTGCAATGGACAAAACAAAACTACTGGTTGATGGTATTTTTGCATTTTTGGCTGATGCTGCTCTTCTATGGCTGTTGGTGCTGTGAATACATTTATGCAGCATAGCCCACCTCTCTTTATCCATGGTATGGATATTGAAATGATGTGAGTGAGTGAATGGGAGCAAGGCACATATGCATTAATATTCCACAAAATGGATACTTGCTGACAGATTTGTCTAATTATTACACAGTGTGATATGGAAATAAAATGAATTCATGTCGCTCTTTGGTTGGTTTGATCATCCTTTGCACACATGCTTCCTTCTTATGGCGTGAACAAGGTTTTCAGAGAAACAATTGTCTCTTAATTTATTTCAGTGCGTGGGCACGCTTTCACTAACTGCGGTTTGATTATTCTTTCAACGCATCTCTATATTTATTTCATCATAAATTCACATACACATTGTGAAAATGTGTTTAGACTTTACATATGCTGCATAGTTATTACACTTAGAGCCATTCACGTGACACGGTTTAGAACACTTGGGGCCTCATTACGAGGTTGGAGGTAGTCATGGCGCTATTAGCACCATGGCTGCCTCCAATACCGGTACCAAGTCCGCCCTCGTTCAATGGGGACTTACCTGTCTATTCCGATCACTGCGGGACCGGTAAGTCCCCATTGAAAAAGCCATTCCCCATTCCCATTTGAGGCCCCATAGGGCTCAATGGGAAGGCGCTAATAACGGTACCGCAAATTGCGGTACCGTTATCAGCTCTGAAGTCCCTTAACGGGCCCATCCATAACACCTGGTAAAACCAGGCGTTAAGGAAGGGACCCAAGGGACCCGCTAAGGGACCTCGGAATAGGGCGCAAAGGGATTACCGGCACCGATGTCCTTAACGGTGCTTGGTATCCCTTTGCACCCACCTCGTAATGAGGCCCATGGAGTTAACGTCAAAGATTATAAACAGAAGTCGCATTCAGGGCGAATAGTGGTAGATGGGTACTTTGTCAAGGAATGTTTGTGTGTGTGTTTTACCGAATTAAGGCTTTATTTAAGTAGTTAAAACATCTCTTGTTGGGAGTTACTGAGGTTGCTGTTAAAGGAATGTGAATCCGTGGGGGGACTGCCATGTTTATTGAAGAGTAACTTTTCTAAGTGGAAAATGAGCAACATGCATTTTTCTTGGACAACACAGAACTAAGAAAGGATCAGGACATTGTACTTTCTTGATAAAGTTGCAGAAACTCATGAGACCCACAGGATTTGTTAGGCACCTGTGAGCAGTGGGGGGTTATCCGCCACTCAAGAAAACACCAGTCATGACTACCTCCTTGATGGTACTTTGTGTACTTCTTTTTGGGCGAGCAATGGTTTAGTTATGTATTAATCTTGAGTAATATTAATTGTGATGATGAACCACGAAACTCTGCCAACATTGATATTAAGTTCATGCTGGTCGCTTTAGGGGGTTAGGCCAAAATGACCGAGGTCAAAAGGACCCAGTACCAAAAGTCCAACCCCCATTTGTTCGCATATGTATATGTGGGGGGGTAAAGTTAATGGAAAATGTATAGGCGAAGGTGGGGTACTGTGGGGGTCTCCCCCCACATATATATATATATATGCGAACAAATGGGGTTGGGGGGGACGGACTTTTGGTAGTCAGACTTTTCAACTCGGTCATTTCACGCAGATCCGCTTTAGGGACCACCGCCTGCTGTAGTAGCATGCACAGGGTGCCCGGGTTGACTGCTTCAAGGTGTCAAAGAGACATGCTCTTGTTATCTTTTTGTAAAGTTAGTTGAACCTGTGTTAGTGTTGTGGCGCTGCTCTACTGGATTTTCTTGGGAACCTGGGAGTGTTTGGTCACCTTAGTCTGAACTTCCTCTCACAGTCTTCCGTATCGGATGTTCTCCGTTGCTCGTCCAGTCATAACGTTTGTGTTCCTTATGTAGTCTGCTTTTGCTTTCTTTCTAAAACGGATAAAAGGTTGAATAATAATTAAAAAACACTGCTTCCTTCCAAACCTGGAGAGCCTTTTCTCTATAACCTATTTTCAGGTGCATTTTTGATAAACGCCCACAAACTCTACTGATGTGTATTTCATGAAATACTCATATTTGCCTCTTTTTAAGACCACCTCTCATGTCACCCAAAATGAATGGCTTTCAAGCTCTTAAAAGCAACCATTACAAATGTCATGCGATTGAAAAGAAAGCAGCTGGCAAAGTTGTCCAGTGGAAAATTGAAATGGCAAGTTGCAGTTATTTTTGTACCGTACTGAGATGCCTGAAAGCACAATGAGTGTTTGTGCATAGTGCAACTTCATGGTACACCTTATACACCCCTTGATTAGAGGCATGCCAGGTATCAGTGAAGTTCTGCAAAGTTCTCCTATCCGTCAACTCCTGGCACAAGAAGATTAACTGATGGCATGTGGCTCAAGAGGTGAGATTCAGAATCTCTACCTTCACCTGGAAAGTCACTCACCAGTTTACCCCTTTGTGGTTCTCTTCCTTCTTCTTCTTCCATTTCCGGGGCTGAAATGTGAACTCCCAAAACCCACTGAGGTGAATGGGATTTGTTGGCAGATGCACAGGTCTATGGGTTCTAGACTCTAGAGCAGTGGTTGAGTTCTGCCACTGCCTACCATTCAGGGATCAGCCCTTTGTCAAAGGTTCTATCATTCCTTAAATGCACACAAGCGTGAACAGTGACAGAATAGACGGCGCAGCTGCACCAATGTATTACTTACTTGCTGCCTCTACTGACCAGTGGTTTATCTGTCATGTTTTATGTAGTTTTTTCATGTATTTATTTCCTTGTTGTGTTTTATGTAGTGCTGGCAGGCCTTATGGTGTAGGGACTTGATACTTTTTAACTGTCTTAACCCAAATTGTTTAAAAGGTGAGACTATTTTATAGCTATGACGTATGCTGGAATCATAAATATTGTAATTAATGTGATTCTTTATTTATAAGTTAAAATATCCTCCATACATTTAAAATGTTTAACAAACCACTATTTTTGAAATGTTATGAAACCTACTTTTTAACTTCTTGAAAACGAATCTCAAAATATAGAACAATTATAAAAATTTGTATGCAGCGTTACGGCATTCACATTTAAATAACTGTGATAACATAGTTCTTTTAGACTGGATTGATATTGGTTATCCCGTATTCCCTGCAGGAATGCTCATGGATATTAATTGAGAGTTGTACCCATCTTTACAAAATGGGAATGTTGAACAAGTCCTCAAACCACCGACCTGCAGCATTGCACTATTTTCCTAGTTCTGTTCAAATTAAAATCCATTTCACATCTTAATGGTTGACCATTACCTGTATCACACTGCGGTTGCAATACAATACGTTTACATTTCTTGAAACTGACAAAAAAAAAACATAAAGGACGTGTGATTCAGGTTGTTTTCTGGTACTAGCACATGAAGATAGTTACTGACCTCCTCTCGGCCAATCTGAATTTTTAGAGCACAGTCAATAACTACTTGCATTGACGGCATTCTGAAAATTCTGTCTTCAGAAGCAGACCGGGGAAACCACACATTTCCATGAGAGGTTGTATTTCGACAAGACACTTCCTCCCTGGAAGAACCTTTTTTTGCCTCAACATTTTATTGCACATACTGAAGAGAAAGATCAAACATTGGATAATGCTTTCATTTTCTAATAGAGAAACTGTTTACTTTTACATGACACCTAATGAATCCTCATATTAAACCTGTTTCAGTTCAGTTCAACCAAGATGCAATTAAAATGCTTAATTTATTAAGGCAACCATATTATTAAAATACTACAAAGCACTTTTATTTCTCCTTGAGAATTCACCAATTTGTACCTCAACCCTCGAGTTCCCAGAAGTTTTGCAAAGTTTGTGTTTTCCTGTACAGGAGAGAGGCATAAACACTTTCTTTGAATGCAGGGAAATCGTGTTTTTAAAGGGGACTTTGGAAGGGGTGAAGAATTGTGCATCGCTGATGCAAAGCTTCTCAGCAGCTCACCCACATAATGTCCTTTCGTGTTATGATTCACTACTGTTCAAAGTTTTTCAACTGCATTCCTATAGTCTCCTTCACCTCATGTCCTCTCAGGCCCTTATTCATGGAATTATCTGTACGGAAAATTGGGACTTTGCATGCCCTTCTGCATGCAAAACCCCTTTTGTCGATTCATGGAATCGACTGTGAGGTACTTTTCCGGGACTTGCATGGACTTTGCGCAGGTCTGGCACACCTCTGTGAGCATTTGCACACCTTGTGTGAGACTCCTCACAGAGTGTTGGTTGGTTAAATAGCGAGTGGAACATGCAAAATGAGGAAGAGCAAGGCAGAATGTAGGGGTGTTAAGGAACTGTCTACGTTTAAGCAAACGCACACCCATTCCCACGCAAACCCAAGCGTATTCATGGATTAAAACACCCAACCTTGCATTGGGAAAAGGTACACGCAAACCTTCTGATCCATCTGCCCGATGATAGCTGACATAAACTTCAACGCGCATAGGATCCAATGCGTATAAGGCACGTAATGCACATCAAACGTCTACAGCCACAATTAACCCAGCAATAGCAGGAGCTATCGTGCATTGACACCGCAGGAGGAGGAGGAAGATGCCCAGGGCCTGGTCTTCACACATTGTACCATGCTGTTTGGGATGCCGGATGACCAATTGACTGCATACATATAGTGCTATAATCAAAAATATGGCACTCTATTAACGTGCCGGTAGTGTGTGATGTTTATGAAATTATCATAGAAGTGTATGCCAATTTTCCGTGTGGCAAACATGATAGCTACATCTTCCGCCAGTCACCACATAACCTGGCATCCGGAAAACATGGAAACGCATGGCTAATTGGTGTGTATGAATTGTCACGCACATGCATGCATTTGACACACTGAACAACAGACCCTGACAATAAATGCCAATAACAACCATGTACACATGTTCAGGGGACAGTGCCTACCCGCTATCAACATTCATGATGACACCAATCCAGAATCCTGCAAAACCAGCTGAGGTGAGATACAATACAGTACGTGTAGCCACTAGGGCCATAGTCGAGAGCACATTTGGAATGCTGAAGTCATGGTTCCGCTTCCTTGACCACTCTGGTGGGGTGTTGCTATGTGCACCACCAGTAGTATGTAATATCATAGTGGCAGCATGTGTACTGCACAATGTCGCCACACCAGGCCACACCCACAGGCACCACCTTTGCCCTTAGCTGGCTAAGGGGCACCTGGCGAGGCTGCATGCACCCAAATGGTGCAAACATACTCCACATAAAAATCAGCCCTGTGGAGCACACAAAATGAGCCTATATACCATGTGCATTCAATGATGAATTGCGACATATCCTCTGTGCCCATAACAACACCCTGAGAAAGTGTGTGTAGGAGAGGAAAATTGTGTGCATCAATTACACATAAAACAACATGCACAAAAAGTGCCCCAGATAATATTTTGTAGTGGGAGTATTGTGCTCCCTATTTTTCAAAGTTGGGAGTAAAATGATTTTAGCAGCTTTACAAATGTAATACAGAGAGAAATCAATAAGCAAGTAAAATATGTTGTAACTGAAAAACTGCATTAACTTGCTAACATTAATTTCTTAGCACCTAGTTATTCATGCACATCAAAAGCTACATGTGTACTTCTTCCAATCAGGCAGTCAAAATACTATTGTCTTCCTGTGGTACTACGTGGACTACTGGGCCAAACCTATCCATGTTGCTGTGAGTGTGAAAGCAGGGGTGCAAGATTCCACATGTCTTTTCATACAGTGGATAGAGAGTATTTGTACTTCATATTTAAATTTCCAGTCAGTGTTTGCCAATTTGTAAGGGAGTAGAAGTGATTCATACACCCATAATCCGTGTGGCCGTGCGCAAATCACCAACACAGTCATAACAACTGGAACCCCTCAAAAGCACACAGCACAAGCAAGAAAGTCCCCGACCACGTTACATGGACACCAACAACTATTCTGCATGTAGACACCAAACTACACACATGAGACCACAAGTAGGAAGGCGTAGTACAAAATGGAAATGATCAACAAACACATGCGAGTATTGCCCTGAACTCCTTATGCGTGTTCCACAACAATATACAGGTCGAGTGGCCAACCCATTCCCTGACTGCAAGCATGTTCATAGTCACATCAAAATAGTCATGCACATTTTGAAAAATGCAAGTACACTGCAAGAAATATACACATCTCACCTCACACCTTATCGCTTGTGAGCCTGCACCAGCTAGAGCCTGGAATCCATGGATGCCCCCCTCTGTAGGTTTGGAAAACACCCAACTCTGATGCAGTGTTCTGTACACTTATACAACAGCAGCATCCCCTTCAATCGCAGCAACCGTCTTCCCCTGCATAATGCCTCTGCAGAGAAAAACAACACAAAGTCAGCGCAGGCAAAACATCAATGCACCCAATTACACAGCAATATGTGCCCCCCTGAGTGCCATGCAACAAATGCAAACAAGAACTCACCAGCCACCCATCACCATGTGTCCCTGCACCCATGCAGCCAGATCCAACACCTCACACCAATGCAATGTTAACACCCCACACTGTGACACCCAATGCACCTACATTGCCTGCCCCCCAGTGTGCCATGCAGTGAAGGACCAGGTAGCACTTAAACCTTCTCATGGTGATCAGACATTGTGAACACTCTGATCTGGCCACAGTCAGAATGACACTGAGAGAACTCCCAAAAAGAGACCACTGAGAGGTTGGAAACACATGACCACCTTGGAAGTACTCCAAATGCCACAGCATGGCATACCCTGATGAACTTGGCAGAAGGGCAGTGCATAACACTGGCAGGGGAGCCAATGATGTAAAGTCCAAGACGATGTGATGCAAAAATATCACCAATTGCATAGAAGACAGGATCCGGCAGAAGGCAGCTGTTCACAGAGACAGCAGTCATACAGGTAGGAAGGGCACTGGGGCCACTGACATGAAAGAGAGAAGCAGACATGAGAAAGGAATGAGAAACAGAGGCCAGGGACTCTGCCATACAAAAGGGAGCAGGCAACAAAAAAGAGGAAGGGAAGGCACACTTCACAAGGATGCAATTGAATCGGGACCAATGTGCATGGATCTGAAGGGAGCGTTGAGATGCACTGAGCAGCTGTCAGCAGGCTGCAAAGTATTTGCCGGTGTACTGTGCACGGAACATGTCCACCATGGAAAAACAACACCTGGCCAATAGTGTGTGCCTGGTGTGTGCGTGGTGAACACGGCATTCCCCAAATGGCCAGCAATGCTGTGCTGTGTGTGGAATTGTCTCAGGACAGCACCCGCAGAAGGGGTAGAAGGACCAAGATTGGACTGCCTGCGTGGGCAGACTTGACTAGCAAAAACTAATTGAATGGGAAGACACATGTGAACACTGCAAGAAACAATCCCCATCACTCCTATCACCATGTGTCCCAGCACACATACAGCCGGACCTGCCAACCTCATGACAACTCACCAACAAAGTCCCTGCAGTGACAGTCTCCCTCACAAAAATCACCCCGCAACCAGTGCCACCCTGATTGTCTTGATAAAACAGCATGCATTAGACACACCAGCCAACCATCACCCTGTTTCACATGCACCCATGTAGCTGGACCGCTCACCTCAATACAAGTAAAAGAAGAACAACCCCACACAGTGCCAGACTCCCTGCCACCAGCGACAACACAAGTGCCGCCCTGACACGACACCTCTTCCAATTCAGTAGCGCAAGAACCGCATTCTGTATTATTTTGTCTGTACAGATATCATTGCTAAATGATAGTACCCATTGTAAAATTGCCTAACATTGATGCCATTTATGTGCCCAGAGAGAGAAGAGACATCACAGCAATGTAGTGAGAGAGTGCTGGCAGAGACAGAATGGGAATGGGAAAGTGGAGAAATCGAGAGGCCTTTACTTGGGTGGGAATGTACAGAGTGGGAGAGAGATACAGGTGAAGAGAGAGAAGGTGAGAAGGTGAGAAAATAAAACTTGAAAATACTGAAACTTTAGGCAGATGTTGGATTCAGAATGGGAATTTAGCGAGATAAAGACCCTTTTTGTATAAAGTGTACGTGTGATAGACAATATGGCCTGAATACTTGCAATTTCGCCCAGCTGGTGGGCAATTTTACACCGATGTTAACATGGATTTACCAGTGTAAAAATGGCATACGACTGAGTCACCAGTGCAGAAACAACATCTGTTTTGACAGCAGTGCAACGACTATATTTTGTACCTTTTCGTCTTAGCAAAAAGTGGTGCTTAATTGCCCATCCCCAGTGCAACATTACCTGTCATCAATGCAATGTATGTGATCTGCCCAGACAGAAGATAGATACATGGATATAGAGATAGACAACAGACAAAGAATTGGAATGCAGAGAAAGAGGGAGGATGGGGAGAGAGGACAGAAAAGGACTGCAAATATGGAGGAAAGAAGGAAGGAAAGGAATCTGGACTTCATGAAAAGAACCGGGCTGATCTGGTGGTATTGAGTGAGTGAGAGAGAAAGAAAGAGAGAGAGAAATTAAGAGGGCCGTCTAAAGATACAAGGAGGGAGAAAGAAGGGACATGGAGTAGGTGAAAGTGAAGAGTGAGCACCAGAAACAAGTAGGGTATTATAGACCGAGAAGCAGCGAAGGGAGCCGGGAAAGCAGCAGCCAATGTCACATGACCCAGATGGTTCTGCTGTGACACTGTAGATGTCAGAGGTCAGACGCTCCCGTGGCTGCTTTGTTTTGACAGGATGCCACCAAGGAAAGTATATGCTGCCTCGTTATCTGACAAATGACCAGCAGAACCATTTTACCAAATAAAAAGCCACTGAAAGCATCAGAGCAGGTAATGCTGTAACAGCAAAAACTCTGGCAGCTCTGAGATAATTAAAAAACGAACACCTCTCTCTGGACCTGGTACGTTTGCACTCAGGCTTAGCCAGGTCTCTCCACCAAAAGTTTGTCATTTGCACGGCAGAGGACAAATGTGCAGGGCAAAAGGTATGCCGACTTTTGCCCTTTACTTTGACACTCCGCCATGCTGAAAGTGTGCAAACACTGCCTGGCATGCTTGCATACCACGCAGCATTTACTTTGACTCGCTTACATGTTGGGAAGCATTTAATTTTACTTGTGAACGCAGCTTGCCATGCATGCATGGTAAGCAATGTTCACAGTTACAAGTAAACGCTGCCTGGCATGTGAGCATTTCAGGCAGCGTTTAATTGTAATAGTGAACGCTGCTTGCCATGTGTTCATGGTAAGTTTATTTGTAACTGTAAATGCTGCATTTACAAGGGATCCCTAGGGGGTCTCCGCCTTCTTTATGCTTATGCATAAAACTGGCAGATACTATAGGGATCTGCAAAATTTGCGCTGGCATGACAATCCATGCCATGGCAAATGCTAGAGAATTGGTATGGAAGAGAAGAAGAGAGGCAGCGGAAAAGCAAGTTGCATTCCGCCCCCTCATCTCTGACATACAAATCCAGGAACATTAGCCGTAAGGTGAATTCATGGCATAAAGGCCTTATACAAGGTGTGGTGTCGTCACCAGTTATCATAGAGAGGAACAGTCCTCTCTCTGTGAGTGTTATTGAGTGGGCTGCGCCCCACGTGACAGGAGGAGGAGGAGTCACCGCCACGGGCGGGAGTTCAGTTAGTTATACAATAAAGAGAAGACGTGTTGCACCCCAGCTCCGTGTGTCCGCATCATTTATTAATGTGGGTACGCCTGCGAGGGTAAGGAGGTCCACGTGTGGGATACCACATCTGGCGACGAGGCGGACACGCACCCGCCGTGCCCGCCGCCTCTGGTCATAGCGAAGGACGCCTGGATGACTTCGCCCTCCGGCACCCTGTAGATTGTGGACCGGAGCGGGTGAGCCCAGCGAGAAGTGGCCACGAAGCGCCCACTCCGCGGGTGGAGCAAGTGCCGCAGCTCCCCGTGTTGATGATAGGCGCCGGAGCGCTTACCCCACGGGCGGAACAGGAGCCGCAGCTCCCCGTGATACGCTCAATCCGGGCGGGAGAATTGGAAGATCCCTCTCCCGGCAACGGCAAGAGCGTGCGCATCGAGGCGCGGGTGGAGCCGTGACTCCCCGCATTTGCACCACCGGGCGGTCGAGGAGTGTGTAGCCTCCCGCCAACGGCAACGAAGAGCGAGCGCATCGAGGCGCGGGTGGAGCCGTGACTCCCCGCATCTGCACCACCGGGCGGTTGAGGAGTGTGTGGCCTCCCGCCAACGGCATCGGACACAGTGTGCCCACTCCTAACACCTGCAATAAGGGTAAGCAAGAGCCCCGACGCCAACTACGTTTTCAGAAGGCACACCCACGAAGCCTTGTAGAACCACACACAGCCATCCGCACCCATCTGGTACAAGGAGAGCAGTTCTCCCAACAACAGTGCCCCCCCCCCTAGTGGCGGTCAGACGCCACCGCACTCGAACAGATCTCCCAACACAGTGCCTCCCCCTAGTGGCGGTCAGAAGCCACTGCACGTGGTAACGACAGGCAAGTCCAGATCAAGCTCATGAGCGGATCAGAAGAGGAGTCACCCACCACCACAGCGACTCCAGCCCGTAGGGTGTCGCTCACAATCCCAGTGACACCAGCACAAGAGGAGGGATCCTCAACGTCCCAGCACAGAAAAATGACGGACAGCCTGCTAGCTCAACTACCAGCGAATTTTGACCTCACAGAGACAAGCACCCTCGGGTCAAGGTGGAGAAGATGGTTGAGAGACTTTGAAGTATGCCTTAAGGCCGCGGGACCACTGGAGGACGAACAGAAACTAAACCTTTTAAATCATGCGGTTGGTTCCAATGTACGTGACATCCTTGAGGAGATGCCGGAAGACACCATAGACACCTATGTCAAGCTAAAGACAGCGCTCACTGAATATTTCACACCTCACACAAACGTTGACTACGAACGGCATGTGTTCCACACCACCAAACAAAACAAAGGAGAATCCATAGACGCATTTGTCATGAGGCTGAGATCGAAGATGAAGCACTGTGACTTCAACAATTACTCAAATGAAGAGGCCCTCAGGTCGCAAATCATAGTAGGGTGTGAAAGCGCGGACTTTCGGAAGCGACTACTACAACAGCCGAGAAACCTAGAAGAAATCCTGTGCCTTGCGAGATCCGACGCCGCCCTAGCAGCGCAGGTGGAAGGCCTGGACGACATAAAGATCACGCACGGCAAACAAGAAAGCATTAACAAGCTGGAGGGCACGACGAGAACCACTCAAGACCCGTTCTGCTACCGGTGCGGTCATGAATACCCACACGAAGGGACATGTCCAGCCATGGGACAGACATGCTCCGCATGTGGTGGCGACAACCACTACCAGTCCGTATGCCTGATATTTCGCAGCAAAATGAAAGGGGCCGGCAGAAATGGAAAGCCCTCGATGGAACCAGGACAGCACCAACCCGCTCACTATAACAGGGCAGCACACCACTCCCACGAACAAGGACGGCGCCGTTTTCATGACGACCAACCAGAAAGAAGACAAGAAAGGAGGGAATGGAGAGAGAGCAAAACCACCCAGCCAAAAGCGAGGAGACGACCGAGAAGATATGTGAGATGCCTCATAGAACAGTCACAATCAGAAAGTGCGTCAAGCGCATCCTCGGAAGAAAGATCCCGCAGACCAGAAACACCACAAGAAGCACCGCGGAGCAAGGGATATCTATATGCCCTTGGAAACGACACGGCAAAGGAACACAGCCCGATGCTAAGAATACGGATAAACCAAACAGCTGCAGAATTCCTAATAGATACGGGAGCAACTGTGAATGTGATAAGCGAAGAGGTATACCAAAGCATACCGAATGCTCCTCGTTTACAGCCAGCCCGAGCCCTCATTTATCCTTACGGCTCAAAAACACCCCTTGCCTGCAAAGGGTTCTTCATGGCATCATGCCAATACAAAGAACATAAGAAAAACATCCCCATGCACGTGCTGGAAGCCGCCACTGAAAGCGGATGCATCTTGAGCTATCGGTCAGCCCTAGAGATGGGACTCATCCACATACTATACCGCCTCATGGTGCACAAGTACCTAGATCCGACGGCAAGCATAGATCAGATATTCCCGGCACTGTTCAAAGGTTTAGGAAAACTAAAGGGAAAGCAGATCGAACTTCACATCGACCCCGACGTCACTCCCGTAGCCCAACATTACAGGGGCATCCCCATCAACATTCAACAGCAAGTTGAAAACGAACTAACCAAGCTACTGGAAGCTGACATCATTGAGCCCGCGGAAGGCCCCACGCCATGGGTTTCTCCTATTGTGCCGGTGCCCAAAAGAGATTCTCAGGACATTAGGATATGCGTGGACATGAGAAGGCCAAATGAAGCCATCCTAAGAGAACGACATCAAGCTCCCCGGATAACGGACATGGTGCATCTCCTGAATGGGGCGACAATATTCTCGAAGTTAGACCTAAACAAAGGATATCATCAGCTGGAGCTCAGCAAGAACTCGCGATACATAACGACTTTCGTAACTCACCTGGGTTTGTTCCGCTACAAGCGTCTCAGCTTTGGAGTGTCCTCGGCGGCCGAAATCTTTCAAGAAGAGATCCACAATGTCATCAAGCATGTGCCCAACTGCTTGAATTACAGCGATGACATTCTAGTGTTTGGCCAAACTCAGGAACAACACGACGACACTCTGATGAGAGTCTGCATGGCTCTAGAGGAAGCCCGACTAACACTCAACAAAGAAAAATGCGAATTCCGTAGAAAGACACTCAGATTCTTCGGACACATATTCTCAGAGAAGGGCATGACACCTGACCCTGAGAAGGTCAGTGCGCTCAGGGAAGCTGAACCACCAGCAACATCATCGGACCTCAGGTCATTCTTGGGGCTCGCAAGCTACTGCACGAGGTACATATGCGACTTTGCGTCCATCAGTGAACCCCTCAGAGCCCTGACGAAAGCAAACACTGAGTTTGTGTGGTCCGCCAAATGCCAAGAAGCATTCCAGATCATAAAAGACCGCATCTCGGATGCCAGATACCTGGCGTATTTCGATCCCAAGAAGGCAACAGAACTTGTCGTGGACGCCAGTCCCGTTGGATTAGGTGCCATTCTCACACAACTAGATGACAGAGAAGGAGGTGGGAAACACATAGTGTCATATGCTAGTAGGAGCCTATCAAAAACCGAACAAGCCTATTCTCAAGCAGAAAAGGAAGGACTGGCAGTCGTCTGGGCGTGCGAACACTTCCACCTTTTCTTATATGGGAAGCCTTTCACTGTTGTGACCGACCACCAAGCGCTCACTTTCATTTATGGCAACCCACAAGCGAAAATGCCACCAAGGATAGCCAGGTGGGCACTCAGGCTACAGGACTACCGATTCACCATCATACACGGCCCAGGGAAAGACCAAAACCCCGCGGACTTCCTTTCCCGGCACCCCAAGGACAAGAGCGAACCCGAAACGTCCATTGCTGATCAGTACATCAGATATGTTATTCACAGTAACGCACCTCAAGGACTTGACATGGACCAGATAACGAGAGAGTCCAACCTGGATCAGGGAATACAAACCATTTTGAGGTGCCTGGAGACAGGACGATGGAAACACGCAAAACAGATTCGAGAAACAATGAGTGAAGACGTAAAGGTTGACATCACGTGTCTGCTGGCCGTTAAGGAAGAACTTGCGAAGTCAGAGGAAGGACTATTACTAAAAGGGACAAAATTGGTAATACCACGAGCCCTGCGACAGAAAGTGCTAGAACTAGCTCATGAAGGACACAGGGGAATCGTATCCACCAAAAGGATGTTGAGGCAAAAGCTATGGTTTCCCCAACTTGACGTCTCAGTGGAAGAACTGCTACAACACTGTCCCACCTGTGCCATTGTGAAGCCACACACCGTCCCAGAACCCCTAAGAATGACCGAACTACCCGAAGGAACATGGGAGGAGATAGCCGTCGACCATTTTGGGCCCATGGAAGGGGGTGAATACATCCTGGTAGCCATAGACGAATACTCGAGATATCCAGACATACAGATCATCCCGTCCACCGCTGCACATCACACCATCCCGGCCCTCGATCGGATGTTCGCAATCTATGGCATACCGAAGGTTGTAAAGTCCGATAACGGACCACCTTTCACGGGACAAGACTTTCGAAGATTCTCAGAATACATGGGATTCCGACATCGCAAAGTAACACCTTTGTGGCCTCAAGCAAATGGAACCGTGGAAAGGTTCATGAGCAACATCAAACGCACAACTCAGATCGCACGCCTCACAGGCGAGCCTGTTGAAAAATTGCTGTACCAACTCATGCGTGATTACAGGAACACCCCACACAGCACCACGGGGAAGTCACCTTCGGAGGTGATGTTTGGGCGAATAATCAAAACACGACTACCGCACGCACCCGACCATGAAGGACAGTACGAAAGGGACGCGGAGATGAGAACTAGAGATTCCCTCATGAAAGAACACATGAAGGAAGCAGCTGACCGCAAGAACAGAGCCAGAGAGAGTGACCTGGCGCCAGGGGACATGGTAGTGGTCCGACAGCAGCAACAGTGTAAGAATGTGACGCCGTTCAGTGAGGAGCCCCTCATCATCACAAGAAGAAAAGGGTCTCTCATCACGGCTGAAGGGCATCACCGGTCCATAACGCGAAACTCGTCGCACTTCCGAAGGATGCCTAGTTTTCATCCATCCAGAAGATCGAGCATGTGTGATACCTTCTCCCAATGGGACGCCCCTTATGAGGGAGACAGAGAAGACTCTGGAGATGACGTGACGTCCGAAGAGCAGATGACAGTCTCCCCAAACATGGATCACCGTCCACAGAGAGTCAGGAGAAAGCCCACTCGCCTCATTGAAGAAATGGGCTGAGAACGCAACTGACTGTTTAGTGACGGGAGGGTGTGGTGTCGTCACCAGTTATCATAGAGAGGAACAGTCCTCTCTCTGTGAGTGTTATTGAGTGGGCTGCGCCCCACGTGACAGGAGGAGGAGGAGTCACCGCCACGGGCGGGAGTTCAGTTAGTTATACAATAAAGAGAAGATGTGTTGCACCCCAGCTCCGTGTGTCCGCATCATTTATTAATGTGGGTACGCCTGCGAGGGTAAGGAGGTCCACGTGTGGGATACCACACAAGGCTTTTACGTCATTCGTTTACGTTACGTGCTCATCGAAAATGAACTCCATGGAAATGTATTTGAAGTTTAAGGGATACTCTTCAAGTGGAACTACTACAATAGACACATCGGATTACGACTCTGCAAACGAAGCATAAGTTGTGACATGGGGCCATGAATAATGTTCTTTGTAGTAATGGAACTTGAGTGTTTTGTGGCAATCATTGAGTAGAGGAGTTGGTGTTACAGTAATAACATTAAGTGTTTATAAAGTGTTTCATGACATATTCCTCCCGTTTCGAAGCACTGTGAAAAACAGTTCCTTTCATTGTCCAATTGAATGGTACTCAATTTGCTGACATCAGAAGGTTGATGGGCTGCTAGGCATTTTAACTTGTTAGGTGCTGCTTGCAACCTGTCAGGGGCCAGCACTTTGCTCATGAATTTCTCACCAAGCAGGTATTGCCATGAAACCGTGCAAAACGTATCCATTCATTGTATTATGCTAGTGCATAGAAGTGGGGCAGGGATCTGTGTAATAAACCCCGGGTTACCACTTCAATTTCTTCAGATATCCGACTGGGCTGCCTGTCTCTGATGTCAATGCAGCCAAGTGCAAAATTATAGTTCGACCTCCTTGTGACAGTTCACAGGTCTGAGTTATAATATGAGCTGCGGGAGCAAAAAAATAAATGTGATGTGTGTTGGCGCGCCAATCATGATTAGAGTGCTGCCGACCCGTTCAAATGAAAAGCCATAAATTTGAATGTTATCTCATTCTGCAGGTCCAGGGCTGAGCATTGTCTAATCAGATATTGGTTGGCTAAAGGACAGATCGAAGAGGAGGTCAGCGGACAAGGTTAAAGGTCAGCCTCGTGCGCAGTTTGTCACCTTGGCTTTACTGTTGGCCAGTGGCCTGGCTGTCGAGAGCAGTCTGGGTAATAGGAATTCCTTATTGGCGAGCGCAGGGCACTGGGAATTCTTCCAAGCACTCACATCACACGCAGACTTAGCTCGCAAGCAGATACATCCCGCATTTCCCCAAAATATGCTGCGTGTGTGTGTGTGTGTATGTGTGTGTGTGTATGTGTGTGTGTATGAATCTTGACACCCACTCTTATAGATTCCAATGTGTCAAACGTATACCAATGTACTGGAAAGACACATATGCATATATGCGCTTATATAAATCGGCACATGACCATGTGACAGTAATAGTAAGCATTTCATTTTAATGCCCTCTAATTCTAACACATGTGCATGTTTTGTTTTGTTTTAGTTATAATTGTATGTGTTGCGCCATGATAATCGAAGCCAGTTAAAACCTCTCTAATTAGCTAAAGTGTTATCAATAGGACTTTCATTCAAAAGAGTGATGTCATACATGTGAATTATAGGACTACTAATGAAGAGTATGGTACCTCTCCCTCTAATGGGGAAACCATAGAACCAAACTAAGCTGCATTTTGGAAATATGTTGGGGGTTGAGAATACCAGTTCTCTGGGGAGCAACACCCTTCTTCACCCAATTCACCAGACCTGCATATCCAGCAAGAAGCAGTCTGGTATCTCTTGGTACGGGAGCTCAGCGGCTTAGAGCATCCACTCCAGGCATTTATGTGTAGTCTTGAGGTACATTCTTCCATCCAAGTGGTTTCACCCATCCTCGAATCCTTCGAGGGTTTATAAGATTTAGCTTTCGATGTTCACCCTAAGTTATCAGGGTAATCCAGACCTGGAACACTTGCTCACTGTTCTTAGAGAGGCAATGCTCCATCTCGCTGACGAGACCCAACCAGGCCGAAACACGTGTCTGGGGTTGCTTTTGGTACTCTTGTTCAGAAGAGAATTGCCTGGCATTTCGGTGCCAGACTGCCTTTGGGCAGGACAAAGACTGATATGTCATGGACATTTCTCTTCTGTGAAAGGATGGTGAGCTAAAACCTCTGGTTGAGACTCAACACCGGTATATAGGCCGGTAGAGAGAAACTCCCAGAACCCCCCCATACTTATGAATAAGATGAGAGCCAGTGAGCAGGGTAATAAAAAGCATCTACAATCAGGGCCCCATTCATGGAATATTTGCCTGGTTCAAAGTGAATTAGTACTGCTGAAAAGTGACTTTGCACTGCCGACACAAACCCTGATTCATGGAACCATGCAAAGTATATTTGCGGTGCAAAGTCATTTTGTACTGCTAAAATTACTATGTGCTGACTGTCTTTGCACTGCAAAATTACACTTCGCATGGTTCCATGAATCAGGGATTGTGTTGTCAGTGCAAAGTCACTTTTCAGCAGTGCAAAGACACTTTGAACCGGGCAAATATTCCATGAATGGGGCCCTGGCGCCACGGTTGAATCCTGACAGTATAACCCCGTCTCATCGGGGTTCCCCCAGGTTTATTTGGATGAAGTCGATGAAAACATTGAATCAAAAGGCGTGCATGTATGTTTTTGACTGGTTCCCAGGTTCTCTCTGCTGCGGTATATCCTTTCCAATGAACCAGGTACTGTAATGTGCCTTTTCTGTAGCAGGAGTCTACTAACCGTGACACTTCGTATTCGTCTGGTTCAGCAGCCTTAGGTAAGGCTTTCTTTATTAGGCTCCGCTTGTATGGGTCTGGTAGTATTCTTTTAGTAAAGACGTGTGGAACACTGGATGTTTGTTTGTTTGTTTGTTTGGTATTGCGCGCCAAACCCGTTAGGTAGCCGGGCGCAGTAGAGGTCAAGACAACTTAAACTTGGTTACATAATGTGTACACAGAAGCATATAATATACAAGACAGTTTGAAAAAAAGAAAAAAAGAAATAGGCTGCCAGGATGGTTACAGTGGCGTACAGGAGGAAGCAAATGAAGAGACATACAGTAAAGATAGGAGAGCAAGGTACTGAGAGAGGTAAGCTAACAGTCATTCGTTCGTAGCCATTTAATTACATTGAGTCTAAATTGAGGGTATGGTTGTTCCTTTCTGAGGTCATGCGGGAGTGCATTCCATGTTTGTGCTGCAATAACTGGGAAGCTAGATCCTCCAGCTGTGGCCCGTTTAAATCTGGGCGTTTCCAGGGTATGGGCATTGGTAGTTCTCGTTGGGCGTGTGGACGATCTTCTAATTATCCTTTCAGCAAGGTAGGGTGGGGCCAAGTTGTTTAAGCATTTGGAGGTAAGGGAGGCTGTTTTTAGAAGTATCCTTGTTATTGTTATTGTTATTGTTATTGTTATTTTGCATTTGTATAGCGCCTTATATACCATTGGTATGGTCTGAAGGCGCTGGTAGGTTGAACGCCCTTGGGAACCGAGGTTCGAGTCAGTAGAGAGGGTGAGGAGAGTCAAAAGGTGCGCACAGGTATGTGTGCAGCTGGTGCGGGTTGATGTGGTAGCTGCTTCTTAGCGGTAGGTGTGGTGGTTGAGAGTCAGGAGAATGTGTACGCTCTGGCAGAATTTATCCCGCTCCAGAGTGGCTGCGTTAGGCCTGAGGAGAAACGCCAGGCTGGGGGTGTTAAACCAGCGGTGGTTAGTTAGAGTGCTGGGGAGTGAGCGGTGGATGTTGATATGGGAACAGTTATACCGAATGGTGTCATAGTATCCCTGTGTTCTATTTGAGTGGTGGTGTAAAGAGGAGAGTAGGCGTGGGGTGGGTATGATATATGTTCATTCAAATTTACGCATATCAATGCATATTATGTACGTCATGCAGTTGAAGCAGTCATGAACACATTCGCGCGTGCATAGTTCGTCTTGCGTGCTCTAGTCAATCCCTCATTTTCAGTGTGCTTCGTGCATGCTCTCATGTAATCCAAATGCATGCACTCCCGTCGTCCCCGCGAATGCACTCCAGTCTGTCTATGCGTTCATCAGGTCTGCACGCTCGTCCGGTCTGCTCTACACAGGCGTCGGCTTCATGCAGGCATC
Organism: Ambystoma mexicanum; assembly: GCF_040938575.1. Taxonomy (NCBI): domain Eukaryota; kingdom Metazoa; phylum Chordata; class Amphibia; order Caudata; family Ambystomatidae; genus Ambystoma; species Ambystoma mexicanum. Next base: position 852,399,170 of record NC_090932.1, on the reverse strand, counting down.
TGTTCTACAGAAATATTTAGCCAATGAACCTCTCTTCTAGCATCAGAGATGTGTTCTCTCCTCGGGATATTCAAGGCTGCTCTTAGGGCGTTATTTTGCATTCTTTGTATTTTGTTGATGATATTTTTCTTGGCACCTGAGTAGAGAGCGTTACAGTAGTCTAATCTCGACATTACAAGGGCATTGGCGAGGGTGATGCAACTCGGGGTGGAGAGGTATGGTCTGCAAGCTCGGATAAGCTTCCAGGTATAAGCTGTGGAGGATGCAAGTGAGTTGACTTGTTTCTTAAGCGAGAGGGTGGCATCAAGATAGAAGCCTAGTGTTTTGACCACCGGCATCATCTTGATGAGGTTGTTGTCGATGTTGAAGGCGGTATAGTTAGGGCTACGTTTTTTTATGTTAGTTTCAGAGCCTAGGATTAGTATCTCAGTTTTATCGTCATTCAGGCAGAGGCCATGAGATGTCATCCATGCCTGAATGAGGAGGTATACTCTGTTTACTAAGGCTGTGTCCTCCAAAAAGTTGCCCAAAAGGGGAATGAGGATCTGGGTATCATCTGCATAATTTGTGTAGGTGATACCCAGTCTGTCAAATTTGTCGAACAAAGGCTTAGTAAAGATGTTATACATAGTGGGTGAGACACAGGATCCTTGGGGTACTCCACAGGAGATTTGAGTTGGGTCAGCAGCCGTTAGTGGGGAAAAGACTCGCATTGTCCTGTTGGCCAGGAAGGATTGGACCCAGGCTATGGCTTCCCCTGAGAAATGCGCCACCGACCCAAGATGGCTACATAAGACTGCATGATCCACTAGGTCGAACGCTGCAGAGAGGTCCAGATGAAGTAGCATAGCTGTTTGTGCCTTGTCCTTCAACTCGTCAATTTGAGTCTTAAGTTCTAGCAAGGCAGTTTCCATACCGAGGAGTGGGCGGAAGCCAGACTGTCGTGATTCTAGTAGGTGATTAACTTCTAGGTATTCCTGAATTCGAATATAGGCTACTCTATCAATAATTTTAAGTAGAAAGGGGACAGTGGTAATTGGTCTATAGTTGGTAGGGATGGCAGGGTCCAGTGTTTGTTTTTTAAGCAGGGGAGGGACCCAGGATTCTTTGAGGTTATTAGGTACTGTATTGGTTTTAAAGGAAGCGTTTATAAGCTTGGAGATAAATGGGGCAAGGTCTCTAGCAGCATCCTTTATAATTTGTGCCGGGCAACTGTCGCCCTTGCAGTTAGATGGTTTTAGAGAAAGAATGACTTTTTCCATGTCAAGAATAGAGATTTCTTTAAAGGTAAATGGTGTAGTTCTGTTACACCCTGTTTCAAGGGATGGTTGTTGCCAGAGGGAGACAGAGAGGCTTTTTTAATTGCTATTTTTTGTTGGAGTGTTGTGATTTTGTTTAGGAGGGCTTTTTGAATTGCAGTGCACCATGGCTTGTCCTTCGGGACTGTGTCTGCCGTTGGAGTTGGGGCTTCCATTTCACTTAGGATGGAGAACAGTTCCTTAGTATTGGAGCTAGCTTTTGCAATTCTATCATTGAATATATTTTTTTTGTGTTTGTTATTTCTTTTTTGTAATATTTGGAGAGTTCTGTTAATTTATCCTTATTGACAGTAGTGGGGGAGTGTATCCTTCTTAAAGTATAAGGCAGCTTCAAGCGGAACGCAACTGGGTTAATGCGTGATTCAATGGGATATGGTCCGATGTATCTCGGAGCGAACTTGCCTGCATGTGTCCATCTAGCGAGAAAACGTGTAGAGAGCCATACCTTGGTTCCCTTAATCCAGGAAGGATTGGGATTTCTCCTACGATCAGCATACCTTTTGCTTGTTTCTTTGCTGAAATCTAGATGCTTCACTGCTTCATTATGGGTATTTTTTAGGATCTCAAGGAGTCTGTCCATTGAGGGTATCTTTGAAGATGTAATGCTCTTATCAGGAAGGTGTCTTGGGTTGTCCCTATACATGCAAAAAAAGGACTTATTCCCAAAGAATGCTTGGTGTTATTATAAGCAAATTCCGCCAAAGGTAGCAAGTATACCCAATCGTCTTGTTTCTGATTACAAAAACATCTAAGGTACTGTTTCAGATTGGCATTTATGCGTTCTGTCTGGCCATTGCTTTGTGGATGATACCCTGAAGATAGGGCGTGGTGCACACCCAGTCCTTTGCACACCAGAACGCTGAAATGAACTGGATGCCTCTGTTAGACACAATAGTTAGAGGTATGCCATGCAGTCAGACTATTTCCCTTAAGAAAGCTTCAGCGGTCGCCGAGGTGGAAGGAAGTCCTTTCATAACGATAAAGTGAGCTAGTTTACTGAAAGAGTCAACAACCACCATGATAGTTGTCTTATTCATGGAAGGAGGTAGATACACCACAAAGTCCATGGATAAATGCTGCCAAGGTTCTAAAGGTGCGGGGTCCTGTTGCAGCAGTCCTGTAGGTTTGGAGGTAGTGTATTTGCTGCTGGCACAAACAGGGCATGTGGTCACATATGCTTTTATGTCCCTGTGTCTAGACGGCCACCAAAAATACGTGGATACCAGCTCAGTGGTGGCATGGGTCCCTTTATGTCCGGCTGTGGGCCCTTCATGACACCATGAAATAGCTTGCGTCTGTAATTCCTTAGTAGGTAAAAATAAAGTTTGTGCATGGTAATAAACCCTGGCTTCCTTTCACATAGGGGATGTCTGGGAAGCTGTGGAATGGCCGAAGGTACAGAGGCCTCTTGTACTTGCTGGATGAAATCTCTTATTGTTCCCACTATCCACTTTCATGCCAGTATTTTTTCGGGATCGGTGGGTAAATCATCCTCATCTTCATGGTTATGTGAAAGTGCATCAGCAAGGATGTTTTCTTTGCCTGCAATATGCGAGATCTCGAAATCATACTGGGCAAAAAAGTACACCCATCGGGCATGTCTGGAATTCCTGGATTCCATCTGGCAAAGTACTCTGAGGTTACGATGGTCTGTTCTGATTAAGAAGGGGAAAGCAGCGCCTTGCAAGAGATGGCGCCATTCTTCACATGCTGGTTTGATCGCTAAAAGTTTTTTCTCAATGACGGCATAGTTAATTTCACTGGACGTTAGTGTCCGAGAGTAATAGGCCACAGGATGCTCCTTGCGGTCTGGACCCTCTTGTAAGAGGGCTGCTTCTAGGGCTCCTCCAGAAGCATCTGTCTTGACAATGAACCGTGTTGCCTGGTTGGGTTGAGCCAGAATGGGAGCAGTCATGAATAATTCTTTAAGGGTGTGAAAGGCATGGTCTGCTTGTCTGTTCCATTCAAACTTAATTCCTTTCTTTAGTAGGGCCGTAAGGAACAACACTACCTCTGAGAAATTTGCAATAAATCTCTGATAAAAGTTGGACAGCCCAAGTTTTAATCAATATCTTTAGTGCTCTTGGGTGTGGCCAGGACCGTATTGCTCTGATCTTTGCAGGATACATTTGTATGCCTCCTGCAGATAAGATGAATCCCAGATATGAGACAGATGATGCCTCGAAGATGCACTTCTCAGGTTTGGCCGACAATTTATGTGTCTTAATCAATTTAGTACTTCATAAACATGTTGCCGATGGGTCTCACGACTGGGAGAGAACACAAGGATGTCATCCAAGTAGACCACCACTGAGGTAAATAGGAGGTCAGCGAATATCTTATCCACAAAGCGCTGAAATATGGATGGTGCGTTCAATAAACCAAAAGGCATTACCTTGTACTCCAAATGGCCCAGCGGTGTCCTGAAGGCTGTTTTCCATTCATCTCCTGCCTTCATTCGTAGCAGATGGTAAACTCCCCTCAAGTCAAGTTTCGTGAACACTTGTGCTCCTCTTACTGCCTCTAAAACGTCCTTGATAAGAGCTATGGGATATCGATCCCTGATAGTCTGGCTATTTAGGCTGCGATAATCAATACATGGTCGTAGGACACTTGTCCCCGTCTTTGGTATGAAGAACAAAGAGGCTCCCAAAGGGGACTTAGATTCTTGTATCAAACCTTTTGCGATATGGATGTCCAAATACTCTCTAAGTGCGTCTTTCTCTGGTAAGGACAAAGGGAACATCCTACCCACTGGTATGTGGGCTCCAGGTAGCAGATCAATTGTATTTGTATTTATTTGTATTTATTAGACTTATATAGTGCTTTATAACAAAGCGCTGCACATTAACAACAACATGATACATTTAATATAACAATAACAGTAACAAAAGAAGCAAATTACAATTTTGAATCAGTCAACAAAACAGTATGTAGAGCAATTTGACAGAGGGAAGGGGGAGGGAAGTCGAGCAGAGCTAGGAGGGAGAGGGGGGAGGGTAGCAGGAGGAGGAGGCAAGGAAGGGGAAAGGGCGAGGATGGGGTGGGGGAAAATGAAGGGAGAGGCTTAAGGGGGGAAGAGGGAAAGGGTGGGAGAGGGGGTGCGAGAAGAGGGAGGGTTATCATGGCGGGGAATGGCGAAGGAGGGATTTAAGGGATGTGTGGAAAAAGAAAAAGGTAGGAATAGAGCGGATTGAGAGAGGTAAGGAGTTCCAGTTTAGGGGGCCAGGAGTTGGAAGGAGCGGAAACGGGAGGAGGCACATGGGGAGGGAGGAACAGTGAGGAGGAAGTGGTCAGTGGAATGGAGTGAGCGAGAGGGAGTGTAGAAAGAGAGAAGGGAAGAGAAATAAGGAGGAGCAAGGTAGTGGAGAGATTTGAAGACTAGGCAGAGAAAATTAAATTTAAGTTGAGAGTGAAAGGGGAGCCAGCCAATGGAGGATAAGGAAGCAGAGATGGAGTCTCGGGGGGAGAGGAGACAGAGGGTACGGATGGCGGAGTGATAGATAGATTTGAGGGGGGCAAGATTTGAAGAAGGTAGACCAAAAAGTAAGGAGGAGCAATAGAAGAGGCGTGAAAAGATAAGGGAGGAGATTAAAAGTTTAGTAGCATGGAAAGTAAGGGAGGGGCGAACTTTGCGAATATTATAGAGATGGTAGTGACAGGCATGAGAGGTGATTGAGATGTGGTGGGAAAAGGTGAGAGAAGAGTCGAAGTGAAAGCCTAAGTTGCGAGCGTGAGGGGGGAAAGTGAGATTAGAGGGAGGAAAATTAATGAAAGGAGGAGGAGAGGGAGGGGGAAGGGAGTTGGAAGGGAAGAAAACTGCACAATCATCCTTGCTGTGCGGTGGTAACAATCGGGGAGTGCTTTCTTCAAATACATCAGCATACTCTTGATATGGACTGGGAATGGGCTGGACTACCGAAACTGCAAGAGGGTTACCAACTTCCGTTGGTGTGTCAGTCTGGGATGAGATACAGTGCTGTAGGCAGTATGCGGACTGAAAGTCGAGGGTATTCTGGGTCCAATCGATCCAGGGGTTATGCTGTCACGGCCAGGGTATTCCCAGGATTATCGGAAAATGGGATGCCTTGGTTAGATCAAAACTCATTGTTTCCTGGTGTTGAAAGAATGAGACAACGAGCGGGCAGGTCTCCATAACAATGGGTCCTGAGGACAAAGGGGTCCCATCAACCCCTTCCGCTGGAATGGGATCCGATTTGGGGAGCATGGGTATGCCTCTTTCCTTAGTCCAGGTCGGATCTATAAAATTACCCGCCGCTCCGCAATCCACCATGGCAAGTGTCTCTATGGGCGGTGAGGAGCCAATATGGATCTTAATACCCAATACCATAAGTCGACAATCCAAGGATGTCTTGGTTGGTTGAGTCTGATTGCAGGGATTCCTATTCTGTTCCCCAACCTTGTCCCTGATTCAGGTCAGGGTGGTTAGTTTCCCCTCTGACGTGGAGAGACTTCAGGGCAATTGCATAGAAGGTGAGTGGATGAGCCGCAATACATACACAATCCTAATTCTCGGTGTCGATTTCTTTCTGCGTTAGTCAGAGGGCCCTGTGCAGTCCCGATCTGCATGGGTTCGTCCACTGATTCCTTCTCAGCAACAGAGGGCGTAGGCGTCACAGGATGTGGTAGGGTTCGATTCCTGCACCTTTCCTGTTATCTCTCTGACATTCTGTAGTCCAATTGCAAGGACAAGGTTACCCGTTCCTGAAAAGTGGCTGACCTCGCTACTCTGGCAAACTCATCCTTAAGGTCTTCATGAAGGCCTCTTCTGAACAATGTTTGTTGTTCCTAGATTCGAAACCAAAAAACCAAACTTTGCCTTATCAGTCTCATAAGTCTTGGGGCGAAACGTGAAATACACTACACATGCTTCCAGGAATTCCTTTAGCTTATGCGGTTCTCCACTATATTTGCCAAATGTAAATGACAGAGTGGGAAGTTCTCCTCTGCTCTCTTCGCGGGTTGCCATATGTTGTTTGAGTACATTGTTTTCTGCTTGCAAGGACTGCACTTCAGTAGTTATCACTTGCAGGGACGCAACTAGCTCCTGATATTGCTCTAGTGATGCCATGGGGTGTTTTGGGCATTGAAAGCTGTTATAACTTGATTCCCCTTCGTGTATCCCCTCCTCACCTGGATCCGATGAGGGGTCTTCTGAGGAGTCCTCACGGGTCTTCTTCTTTCATTTCCCAGAGGTTTTCTTCTTCCTCCCTTTCTGGTCGTGAAGATATGGACAGGCTTCGCCTGAGGCCACCTTGCCCAAGTGAAAACAACACTGAAGGCAAAGGGGAACTCTGGGCAGCCGACCCCCTTCCAGTCAGGGAAAAATGCCTTGTAGGCAAAAAAACCCTGTAACCACTTCGGAGCCTTGTTTGCTGCTGTTCGTCCTTGGTGTGATGAAGACCACAGGGCAGTAAGCTAGATTGCCGGCTTAGAAGATTATTCATTTGGCGGAGATCCAACAAGGAGGAAGGAAAGCTAAAGCGGCAGCAATGCAGGTTAATTGCAGAAAGTCGAGGAGGCAGAAGCGGAACAGAATATAAGGAAAGAGAGAGATCGGGGAACCAAGCAGAAGCAGGAGAAGGAACGGGAAGAGGAATACCTGAATGGTAAAGCGGGAGATCACACAAGTGAGCGTTCCAGCAGGGAGCACGGTTGCAACGCTCCGATCCCTCTGCAGAGGGTGTTTTCAAATGGCGGCGGCCATCTTGGAAATAAACTAGACCGCTGAAGTGGACGTAACAAGCAACGTTACAGCACTTTCAATGGTGGCGCCACCTAGTCCACAGGTGCCATGGTCGAATCCTGACACTGTGGTTGGCACAGAACGAAAGTACGTACGAACGAACGAACGAACGAACGAATGAACAAACGAGCGAATGAACCAACGAACAAACGAATGGAGAGCATGATTTATACAGGGCAAACTAAGGCGCAAGGGTATGTAGGTGCTAAAATGAACAGGAGTAGACCGGAATGACCACTGAGGCAGAGTCTGATGAAAACAACAAAGCCATACAGGGGCAGGTTAACCCTTTGCTATCAGAAGAGATGGACAGTGAAATTCATTGGAAAATAAAGTAATTGTTATTGTCTGTGCCTGCATGCAACATGCTACACCCATGTCTCTTGGAAGCACAAAACATGAATTCTGATCAGCCTGGGTGCTGCAGTCTCAGGAGGATAGCTCAGGGGCAATGTGCTCACCTTGGAAGCAAGACGACACTGAGAAAACACAGGGTCAATCCCTGAGTCGGCGCTTAGAAACCTCTGGGTATTAAGCATGTTATAACCTATCATATCATATCATAACAATGAGGCTGTCTTGTTGTGATGCATTGGAAATTAAAAGAGAGAGCAAACATCTCCCACTTCACTGTTGTTATCGCCTGCTCCCCTCATCCTAACAGGACTTGTTCAGTGGGAGAAAGAACAGCTTGCCTTGCCTCATCTGCCTCTCCACCTCCCCAGATGTGAAGTGGGCGGAAAAACAGATGCATTAGAAGTCAAGATGCGGCGTGGCAGCACCCCTCCTGCACCACCCACCTCCCTGCTTGCACTTCAATGATAGCAAGATGAGAAAGAACGGTGGGGCCAAGGCACTCTTCTGCTGTCTTTTTCTTCCATGCCCCAGCTTGTGGGAGATGAGTGCAGAAAAGCTTCAATCTTCTCCCGCCAGCATAGAAGAGAATTGGCTGTGGGTGAAGAGGGCAGCTTCATTGCTGGCTTCTTGCATGCTTTGAAGAGCAAACCGGCAAATGGGGGAAGAGAAGACCCCCAGAAAAGGTGGAGGTTTCCTGAGCCGTTGATGGTAAACCTTGGCAGTTGGGCAAGAACATGCACATGTGATGGTAATCATTGACAGTGGCGCAATTACCCAGGCCTTTGATCACAATTTCTGACCAAATGCGCGGTTGTCTTTTGGACATATTTCCCAGCTTTGTCCTCCCTCTGCCAAGGGTCTGCGAAGCAGCCTATCCAACCAAACATGGATGGTAAAAGAAAAGTCAAAACTGATGTTTTTGCCAATTGTTAACTTTAAGACCAACGTTTGGCTGTGTGTGCTGCTTGTGCAGGGTCTGAGGAATTCTGGAGAAAATATGATATACTTCATGGAGACTTTCCAATTCACTTAACACGAGATTATTGACCGCTGTCCCCCAACCCCCATTCACAAGTCAACTGCCTGACAATCATAGTTCTGTGCCCTTATTTGCAAAGCACAGAGCAGGCCCAGTGAGCGCAGCAACCAAGCAGGTTAGAATGGGGATGGAGATGACCTTCGGTAAGCCAGCCAACATAATAAGGGTGGTGAAATGAGCGAGCACCTGGGGTTTCTATATCTCAGGCAGACTTTTCTCTGAAACACAACGCCTTGTCTCCAGCAATCCTTAGCACAGGGGTGTTGCTAGGTCTGGAAAAGACCTGGGGCTAAGCTGATGTCGGAACTGTTAGGACTGGGGGCTAGCTAGTCTTTTGGCTGTAGCTCCTGAGATTCTATCCGGGGCTACAACCAAAAGATCAGGGGCTATAGCCCCCTTAGCCCCCCCCCTAGCAACGCCCCTGCCTTAGCAACTCACTTTTGGAAGTGAGTAACGGGTTTGGATTGTCTCCTCAACCCTTCTGTTCGTTCCCGAATCAATACAATGCTCATTAACTGAAACCTGCTTTGGAAATTCTCCAACCTCGTGGGTTGCCCTCCAAAGCTTGTAGACTCTTAACCTTGTTAGTTCTCTGCTCCTACTCCTTCATTCCTCCTGTCTCAATGTTCCTGCTCTGTCCATTGGTCACTTTGCCTCTGACCACACCCTCCTTCATCTTTGCCTCCCATCAAATGAAAATTCAAACCTGTCTCTCTTGCTCCCTACTTTCTCAGCGTTTGCCCCTCCCTTCCATCTCTTGCCCAACCCCATGTGCGCTCTATAGGGAAGATTACCTTGCACTACTGCACAGCAATATTGTCTACTTTCCTCCTGTCAATACAGGGGCACCCAAGTTGTATACTAGTGGTATTGTCCCCCCATGATCCTCTATCCTCTTCCCGCCCAGTAAATAATTATAAACTACAGTAAATTAGATTGAATTGTTTGTAATGTTAATTCTTCATGTCCCAAATCCTCCCATGCGGTAAACTTGTATATATTCATCCAAATGTAATGTATCCATTTTTGTAAAGCGCATTAAAATGGGAATTCGCTGCACTGTTGCAACTCATGTGCAGTGCTTCTGTTCAAAGCACTAGGGGATCTCATGCAAATAAATGCACATACATACAAATACACAAATCACACAGGAACCAGTCACCTATGTGCCGGTGTGGCACGCCAGGGAAGCAGCAGAGCCCGATACACTGTGCCACTCAACAACCGAAACGCATGGCGATCATAAACTGGTATAACTACCTCACAACATATAATGCACATTCATCATTCTGCTCTGGTTAATAAAATGCAATCTGAGTCGCCAGAAAATAAAACACAATGAGAGTTGCAGTCATAGGCAAAAGTAGTGTTATTACACGCCAGGTTACCTTTAAAGTATGTCAGAGGGTTGTGCAAATAAACCACAATATTGCCAATCTAATTAGAGTGTTGGTCAATTATTTCTGGGTACTTCCAGCTTCTCTGCCAGGGTTGAGGCTATTAGCCAAGAAGCCGGCCTGCTGGTTTCGAATTGACACATACGGACATTCCAGTTTTTAGGAGTGCCATCCTAGTTTAGCTGCGACTCAGCAAATCGCCATGCATGTTTCTACATTGATACTAGAACATTATCCTGCAATTCCCACAGGTCTCCAGCTTGGCACTTGATCATGCATTGTACCCAGAAAAGTGTCCAGTGCCACATTAACCCTGGACAGACATGACCCGCAGCGTCCACAGAAAACTATTGTATGCCACCTTTGCAGAAGACTGCTGAATGCCACTTTCACTTTACCCCATGAAATGCCCCCACGCTACCTTCACATTGCCCCTGCAAACTCCTGCATGCCTCTTTATGTTGCCTTTCAAAATATTGCCCAGCAACTTTAAAAATGCACTCGGGAAATTGCCTATGGCAAGAGAAAGGGGCGGAAGAGGTTGGTGTAGGTCAAAATCTATGGAACAATGGTTCCCACGTTAATCATTAATGAAATGAGAAACAGTACGAAGCCATTAAAATAAATAGAATGACGTATGGAGGTTAAATACACAAAATGTCATTTAGTTGAAGAAACAGTATATAAATGCATTGAGTAGTATTTCCCTGGCTTTTGTTGAGGCGTAGGTCAGCATGCATCGTTTGTGCTTTATATGTGCGGTGTCCAGAGAAAGAGAGGGACTGGGTAACTTAACCAAACAGATGGTCCTTCAACGAAAGGTCACATTGTTAGATTCTTACTTGAGCGCTATCAGGGGATTGTGCCAGAGTGGGGGGCCCAGAACCAACAGACTGTTTATCCTTCAACACAAGGAGGACCACCTCCAGATTGAGGCTTCTGCAACTCGTACTGCTTCTTTAAGTCTTCTGAGCAGGAGAAATTACCTTTCATGCTACATACAACTCTATCAGGACGAACAAGCCAGTGTCGTCGCAGTTGGCAGTAGATATACGCTTCACTTTTACCTCTGTAGGGGTTCAGTCAGGGTGCCTTTCCCTTGCCTGACCATTCACTGTTCGTTACAGATGAGAAAGAGAGTTTTGGTGGTGTCATTTGTTACTCTGTTGTGGATAGTTTCCTTAATTTGCTTGGAAGGGGTATATTTCAAGAGGTCTATGTTTGGAATTGACGTGCAATAGTAGAGTGGTCCACATTTATTCTTGCCATGGAGCTTCTTGTGAAAGAGACTTGTTTATGGCTGACTCTGTGGGTGCTAGGATGTCTATGCCCTCGTGTTCCGCTTTCATAGAGGAAGGTAAATCAGGCATGTCAGGGCGTCTGCCAATGCCGCCCCCTAATTTGTGCAGGGAGTGTGAAAAATGTTGGTCTGTCTGTATAAGGGAGTTGAGAGGGGCTGTGGAAAACAATTGGCCACACTTCTCTGATACTTTTCCCGTACTTGTTGGCTTCTGCCAGGAATAGGGTAAAGGCCTGAACATGGATGAGAGCTATTTAACTTTTGAGAGAATTTGGAAGCCAGAATGAAGAATCAGTTCTTTTACCCCATGGAAATAGCTGCAAAGAGCTTAATTCATCAATTTCTACCCAGTACAAAAATAGATACCCTCTTGCGACCCATCACTAAGCACATTTGCAGCATATTCCCAGTGCATACAGTTACTGCGGAGAAATATTGAGGCCTACTTATTTCAGAATGTTGATTCATTAAATATTAATTTATTTTCTAGAAATAACCATATGATTTTGCTGTGCTTCATTCACACTTAACTCAGGACAGCACTGACGCTATTAGGCTAGAATTGGGATTATAATCTCTTAAGAGGTTTGACTACTGGAAAAAGCTTGTACTTTAGAAACATGAAGACTATCGGGGTAATTCATAGATTTCAGCGCAGAGGCAGCGCAAGCGAGCAGCGCAGAGATGTAGCGTGCACCAGCGTGCGCCAGCCGTGTGCGCTAAACAGCATTCTGGCGCACCGCGTATTCATGGAATATCAAAGCCATTTTGAGCGCTGCCGCAGAGAACATCCCGCAGCCCCAGTTACGCCCCAAAAATGCCCCTTGCGCATGGATAAGGCACTGAAAGGGCCGTGCTAACCCTGCACCAGTTCACAGGGCTGGTACAGTGTATTTGGGGGGTGCGCGGGAAGTTTTACACGCGATAGGCCTTGTGTGAGTGGGGTAGGTGTATTCTGGGGGTGTGTGGGAAGTCTTACACGCGATAGGCCTTGTGCGAGCGGGGTATGTGTATTCTGAGGGTGCGCGGGAAGTTTTACACGCGATAGGCCTTGTGCGAGCAGGGTACGTGTATTCTGGGGGTTCGTGGGAAGTCTTCATTATTGTTTGATTTATTGATTTATAAAGCCTTTACACCAAGGCGCTGACATGCGATAGGCTTTGTGCGAGCGGGGTACGTGTATTTTGGGGGTGCGCGGGAAGTTTTACAGGCGATAGGCCTTGGGCGAGCAGGGTACGTGTATTTCGGGGGTGCGCGGGAAGTTGTGCACGCGATAGGCGTTGGGCGAGCAGGGTACGTGTATTTTGATGGTGCGCGGGGTGTTGCACACGCGATAGGCCTTGTGCGAGCGGGATACGTGTATTTTGGGGGTGCGCGGGAAGTTGTACACAACATAGGCCTGTGTGAGTGGGGTACGTGTATTCTGGGGGTGCGCGGGAAGTCTTACATGCGATAGGCATTGTGCGAGCGGGGTATGTGTATTCTGGGGGTGCGTGGGAAGTTTTACACGCGATAGGCATTGTGCGAGTGGGGTACGTGTATTTCGGGGGTGCACGGGCAGTTGTACACGCGATAGGCATTGGGCGAGCAGGGTACGTGTATTCTGGGGGTGCGCGGGAAGTCTTACACGCGATAGGCCTTGTGCAAGCGGGGTACGTGTATTCTGGGGGTGCGCGGGAACTTTTACACGCGATAGGCCTTGGGCGAGCGGGGTACGTGTATTTCAGGGGTGCACAGGAAGTTGTACATGCGATAGGCATTGGGCGAGCGGGGTAAATGTATTTTGGGGGTGCGCAGGGTGTTGCACACGCGATAGGCCTTGTGTGAGCGGGGTACGTGTATTTTGTGGGTGCTCGGGAAGTTGTACATGTGATAGGCCTTGGGCGAGCAGGGTATGTGTATTCTGAGGGGTGTGCAGGGAGTTTCACACGCGATTTCACTGGGTGAGCGGTTTACGTGTATTCCTGGGGTGTCCCAACGTGAATTGGCAGTGTGTGTCCTCCCAGGTGTGCCCTCTCCCCCCTTCCCAGGCCCTGCAGGCAGCCCACAACACAGGGGACTACCCTCCACCCCTGGCCATGCCCTGCAGGCAGCCCATCCACCCTGGCCATGCCCCCCAGCCAGCCCACATGTCACCATGCACAAGTGAGCACTGACACATGTCCCCCTTCACCCCCACCCACCCAGCAGTGACAGGCACCTGCCAGCAGGCCCCGACTCATGTCCGCCCACCCAATCACCCACCCAGCAGTGACAGCACCTGCCAGCAGGCCCCGACTCATGTCCCCCCACCTACTCACCCACCCAGCAGTGACAGGCACCTGCCAACAGGCCCCGACTCATGTCCCCCCACCCACTCACCCACCCAGCAGTGTCAGGCACCTGCCAGCAGGCCCCGACTCATGTCCCCCCAACACGTCATCACAATCCACAATCATGGGCCTTATAGCCACCCAAATCACACACCACGCCATCCCAATCCAAATACACAACCAGGTATTACATCCACCCCACATTGAAATCTCCATCACATGATACATCCCAAATGGCAAGTATGCACATCAACACATGTCCGTCACACACACACAATGGGTGCAAGTGATTGAGAAAACACACATCGTGACATGCATGAAACCAAAGAGAGAATACCACACATTGAAGTATGAAATAAAAATGTATTAAACACAAAAGCAAGGGAATGAAATGAAACACACAATAATGGAAATAATAAACAAAAAGCTGCATGTCCAAAATATAAAATAAAAATGTGTAAAAGCAGAATCCAAATCAATCCAAAAGCACATGGGTCCAAAGTGTCTGTCCGTCAAAACAAATCCAAAGTGAAAAAATAAGACAAAACCATTGATCCATGGAAAAAAAGAAAAAAAAAAGAAGTGAAATCCAGTGTTGAACTATATACAAAGTACAAATCCAGGGTCCCTGAGCCCAACCATTGAAAGGAAACCTACAAAAAACCCTACCTAATGAACAACTATATACAAAAAGGCGGGGCATTGTCCAAGTACCCCAAAATAAATAAAAACAGAAAGGAAACCTAACACTAATTAACTATATACAATGGTGGCGGGCAAGTCCTACGGCTCACTTGTTGATTTCCCGGGCCAGGGCATCATCAAACTCCTGTTCCACGTCCTAGAGGCGGGCCTGCTCCATGGCCCCGAGGTTTCACAGGGATGTCCACCTCCAACTCCCTGCGAATTGCCTGGAGGCACTCAGCCCGCCACAGCGCCCTGTGCATGGAGTTCTCCGCCCTGACCATAGTGAGCCGTGCCTCTTCCGCCTGCCGCCGCTCCGCATCTATTTTCTGGCACAAGGCTGCCACACTGAAGACACTCCCAATCCAGGGTCCTCCTGCCCTCCGGCCGATGCCAGCCCCTCTGATGTTGATGGCGCGAGCCATCATCGCTCCCACCTTGAACCTGCTGCTGCCGTGCCTGTGCCCTACCTCTTGCTGCCTGCATGTCCTCCTCCTGCTGGGGTGCAGTTGTTGGTGTGGCCACCCCTGCTGGACCTCCGACTGTGGCAGGGATGTGTCCTCCACCAGCCTGGCCGCTGGGTCAGAGGCAGCTCCACAGGGTACCCAGGTGATACATGGGCCGGAAGATGGCACGGAAGACGTCTGGCGCATAGGGGGTTCAGGTGAGAAGGGGTCAGTAGAGGTCCAGCACACAGAGGAATCCAGCACTGGTCACCCATCCTAGTAGGCCGACGCGGTCAAAGAGGCATCCGAGATGACGTGCAGAGTCTTCACGAAAACACTACAGGTCATCTCAAATGCCCCATTGACGTGACCCGTCATCTTCCCCCAGGGGTCACAGACAGCCTTGCTAGAGCACTAGGGTACGTATTCCATCTAGTACCCTACCCCTTTCACCCCAATTTCCCAGAACAATTGTTTACTGCAACTCCCATTCACACAAAAACATCAGTGCCATGGTTGGGAGGCGACCAAGTGGTAAGGGAGGCAAAGGTGGCCGACCTGCAAGAGGTGCGCAGGGTGGCCCAAGCGGCAAGTGTGTGGAGGACCAATCAGGGACACCTATGGTCCCCCCCCAATGGGTCGGGGAGATGCAGCTGACACCATCCCAGCTCAGGCCTTGTTACCCCCCCCCATATTGTCAACTGAACCGGCACAGGATGACTCCTAGGGTGACTTACGTGTCACCAAGTCAAAGCCACGTGTGAAAGTTGCTGTCACCAGGCCCTGTGGATCTGGGGCAGCAATGTCATCTGCTGCCCCAAGTAGGCAGGGTGAGGAGGCTGCAGGGGCAGCTGCAGCTCAATCCACCCCAGCCCCGAGTCTCCCAGCCGGGACAGTGTTCGTCCAAGTCCATCACACCGAGGTTGGTCACAACATCACCCAGTAGCCAATGCATGCAGTGAGACCTTTGGTCATCGTGCCTTTGGCTACTTCCAGTGCCCAGTCCACCTGCGCCTCAGCCCCTACCAACCAGAGCGGCGTAAGCCACTCAGGGTCCACACCACCTTCCAAGAGGAAGAAGGGTGCTCTTGCGGTACAGGCTGGGACCCCAGACACGGCTACCCACTCCGGCACATCAAGGAAGCCTAGTTTAAATGATGCAGAACTAGACGCACTTGTGGGCTACGTGTCGGCCAATGGCTGCGAAATGGTGGTGACTGCAGGGTGCAAGACTATGCCTGCTCAACGTAGGGCCCATTGGCAGACCATCACGGACCAGATTAGTTCCCTTGGATTTGTGAGGCACACAGCTGATGATTGCTCTAAGCGGTGGAATGACCTGAAACGCAGAGCAAAGAACAAGCTGGCTTACAATCATGCCTCTACTGTGGTGACTGGTGGTGGGTCTCCACCAGAGGAGGAACAACTCACTGAACATGAGTCTATCGCTGGAGCCTTCATCACAGAGGATCAGATCCAAGGCGTGGGAGATCTTGAAGCAATGTCCGGTGAGTGCCCATGCATATATGTGCAATCCATGTGTATGTTGCTTGGGTGATGTGTTCTGATTGAGTGCCAGGTGAGTCTGTGTAGTCATGACTGCTATGGGTCACCCATGTGGTCCTTCCAAACCATTCCCCGGCCTTGGGTTTGTATTTCAACGTATCCCTTCTGACCACAGTTGACAATTTGCACCTGATTACTGTACTTGACCTTCGACTGTCATCTTACCATAACATTGTTCATATTGTTTTCCTGTTCATTCTGCCTGATTGATGAAATCCTTAGCATTTTTACCACACATTTTTGTGCCGTATTGCCCCAAATGTAACATACTTCAGTCATAGATTACACCCCACAATGGCCCACATTTCTTCCACCAATCAGGCTGATTAAGTAATGTGCACCTACACATGGCCTGCATACAATCATTTTGGAGCCCTGTTTGAATGTTGATCATGACAATTGTCTTCTGTCATGTCGAAGTGAACAACCATTGATGTATCCATGTGCCTGACATCACTGCATCACTGAACACTGGCTTTGTTGCAGCGTGTGGCACATGCGTGTTTTGTCACACTATTTCGCATGTTTTATTTCATGATGTCCATCTCTCTTGGATGGGTGGCAGTACTGATTTGCTACCATCAGGGTGTCCTTGTGAAATCTGTCATGGCTATGCTACGTGCCATCTGTGTGCTGGCATGTGTCATGTATGTGTATTGGTCATGCCACTCATAGGCTAATATGTGATGCCAGTGCTATCCAGCATGCAGCACATGTGTTGGTTTTCCGTCTTGGAGTCTTCAGTGTCTGCTTGTAGTAGTAAATGTAGTCCTGCAGCCCAAGGCAGTGCCAGCCCAGCAAGGTGCACATCACCTTGCCCCAAACAGGTGTGGTGCCTGCCAATGCGGAAGCCATGCGCCACCAGGCAATACTGTGTGGGAGAACTCCATCTACATTATAGCAGCACAACAGGGGGCATCATGTGAAATGATGGCTCAGGCAATGGATAGGGTGGCTACTTCCATTCAGCCCCCTGAAAGGTAAATGGAGCTCCAGCAGCAGGCAACAGAGTCCATCTGCAACTCACACAGGGAGGACATGTTGGCGTCCGACAGGGAGCGACGGGCTGAACTGGAGACTCTGCACACAGCCATATCTGTAGAGTCACAGGCCCACAGGGAAGCCAAGAGGTTAGAACACAGCTCCCTCAGAGATACACTGGGTGAACTTGAGGTGTCCCAGAGCAAAAGGTCAGAACAGCAGCTGGAGCAGCTGACACGCACACTCTCAGCTGAGCTCCAGGCAACCCGTCAGGAGATCCGGGCATCACGTGAGGCCATGCAGGCAGAAATGCGTGCTATCCGTGAGGTGCTGCATGGGGATCTCCGTACCATCATCCTGCAGAACCAAACCTTTCAGACCCGCATGCTTGCTGCCATGGAGGAACATGCCAGGGCTTTGCGTGGTCTGCCTCCCATATCATGCCCACCTTCTAATGTACCACCAGAGGGTGATGACAGCGACGGCAGTTCTCCCACTGTAGCGTAGCCGTGCAGGCCATGAGCCCATGGAGGTTTTTATTTTTTTCAACATCCACTCATGTGGGTGTTGGGGTGCACCCTGTACCTCATCCCTCCTGGGTGCTCCCCCCACCCCCGGTCCACACATGACCTTTTTTTTTATTTTTTACAGTGTGTTGCTTTGTGTGGCTCTCGTAGGCATCCACTGTGTATTCCAGCTGGGCACATGCAGGCTTGTCCTGTCTTTGGGTTAGAAAATTGGGTTCCTGACACACACACACACACAGACCCCTCCTGCTTCCCCTTTCCATGGGCTTGCAATGGGTGTGACCAAGTGATAGTAACTTACACAGTGACATTGGGCTCCCATACGTTGTGTGAACAGTCTGTAGTCAAAACTGTGTATACATCCCTAGTGGGGATTGTTGTTCAATTCTCCACTGCATGGTGGATTTATATATGGTTCTACATCCATGACTTTTTCCTTATATACATGTACCTTCTTCATGTCTTAACAAGCCCGTCTACTTTTCAAATGGAGTTCATGTTGTATGCAGTACACTGACACATTTGCCTACCAGCAACACTCTGCAGTTGGAAGGGGTCGATGTGCTGCCTTAGTCAGGTTGTGACACTTGCACTACTTACATTTTTTACTGTCATATATTGCCACTGTTTGATCCTGTACTGATGTGTTGTCTTGCTGGTAAGTATTTGTTCATGTGTGTTGTTTTTTATTCATTAGTGAGAGCAAACTGTCTGTGGCCTGTTTCCATTTGGGACATTGCACTTTGTGACACTTGTGTCATGTGTTGTGCATTCATTTGGTTGCTTTCACATTGCATGCCATGCCATGGTGTGTTGGGTAGCTGAAATGGGGAGGGGTTGGGTTACATGGCACTATTTTGATGTGGTATTTTGCAAGGGGGTAGTCCTTCATGCTGCATGAATGTGTGGCTTTTTCTGACACAACATTGGTTGTCTTTAAGTAGTTAGGAATTCACAGAATGTAACACTTCCAGGTGAACAATGTCAGGCTGATATGGTTGTGACAGTTGACTGTCCCTTTTCTCATCATCATTTATTGTCAGCTGGTATGTTCCAGGCCTGTGCGCACTCTGCAGGGGTGGGATTTTAGGTGAAGTAATTTGCCACAAGCTGGGTACGGGCTGCCTCACCACGTGCCCTTTCACCTCCAATGCGCAGCGGCCGTGCATGTGGTTGGGGTTGTGGGGGCCCCACCATGTCCACCGGCACGCCCCGCCAGTTTGCAACGTTGTGCAGGACATATGCTGCCACTATGATCCTGCACACTACTGGGGCGCATATAGCAGCTGCCCACCTGAGCGGTCAAGGGAGCGAAAGCGTGACTTCAGAACTCCGAATGTGCGCCTCACTATGCCCCGGGTTGCTATATGTGCTGTGTTGTATCTTACCTTGGGTGGTGTGGTGGGGTTCCGAATTGGCGTCATCATGTAGGTGCTCAGAGGGTAGGCACTGTCCCCTGGGGAGGTCATAATGGTTGTCATTAGTGGGGTTTTGACATTTCTCTGTCTCTGACATGCATGCATGTGCAGAGGCATTTATACTCACCAATTAGCCATGTGTCGCCATGCCACCCAGCTTCCAGGTCCCAGTTTAGGGGTGACATTCTGAATATGAAACTATCATGGCTGGACCCTGGATAGTTGGCATATACTGAGGTGATGATTCCCTTGGCATCACATACAACCTGCATGTTGATGGAATGCCAGTGCTTGCGGTTTCGATAGATGTGCACAGTGGCCCTGGGAGGGCATAGAGCCACATGGGTGCAATCAATGGCACCTAGCACTTTGGGGATGTTTGCCACCCCGTAAATGTCCTGGACAACAGCCTGCCTTTCTGCAGGTGTTCTGGGCATGTATATGTGCCTGCGGACTGAGGGGCATGCAGTCATGATGGCCAACACCTGGTGTAGGCAGTGTGACTGCGTGGCTTGAGAGACACCCCCAACTATGGCAGTTGTCCGCTGAAATGACCCAGTAGCCAAGAAGTGCAGTACATTGAGCACCTTTTCCAAGGGTCTCAGTGCTTGGTCATCCTCCCACTCCCTGACCAGTTCTAGGATTATTAGTGGTGGAAACCAGTACCTCCCATACACCTGGTCATCAGGCATCCCAAAAAGGCTGGTCCTGGGTAAAATAATGCGGGGCCTGGCTATCCTCCTTCTCCTGCGGTATCCCACAACCACTGCTGCGAGGAACAGTATGTTCATCATAGCGTATGAGCTTGTTTGTTGTTTGCGAGCACTTTTATGCTGCGCAGGGCCGCTTACGCCTGCTTCCTGCTGGCGTACGTGTTTCCGGATTAGCGTGTCTTTTTTTGGTGCAAGGCTTTCCCCTGTTCGGTTCCATGAATACGTGTTGTTAGCGCACGTGTGGGCGTTGTGTGCATTTACCTCCTGTACTTCCCCCGTTAGTTTTGCACTTTGAAGAGGTGCCTGAAAGGTGTTTAGGGAATTGTACACTCAGCCTCATAAAAGAGTGCTATCATGTCCTAAAAGCCAATGCCATATATTTTTAGGTGCTTTACCCCCTGATTTTATCACCCATGCCATGCATCTCACATGTAGAGTTTGCGAAAGAGGGTCCATGTAACCCTATTTGAAGTTTAAGATTCCACACTTCATTCTTTCTTATCCCTTTTATCCTATTGGTGTTTTTGTTATGTACCAGGCATCAGTTCAATTCCAAAAATCAAGATGAATGAAATCAAATATCCTAATTTTACCATTGATGAAGCATTGTCAACAATGTATGGGCCTCATTACACGGTAGGCGGTAAAAAATGCGAATTACCGGCATGGCGCTATTAGCGTGTCCGCCCTCGCAGGAGACCGCTAATAGTGTTCCATTACGAGTAAGCGGACACGCGCATAGGGCCATGCCGGTAAATGACCCTACCGCCCTGGCGCAAAAGCACCTTTCCGGCTCCGACCAAAGTGCTGATAGCACCTCCGCCCTCATGCTGCATGCTATTTGCAGTCACCGCTATTAGCGGTCACTGCTATTAGCGGTCACCGTAAAACACCGGAACCGGAAATAGCGTCATCGCACAGGAACGGGAAAGAGCCGGCGGCCATCTTTAAAAACACAATCCATTGCCATCCCCTGCACTGAGGACCTGCAGCAACACCACAACTGGCAATACCACTTCCCACAATAACAAACAATGCCCAAGGCCCTAAAGAAAGCTGATGCGCGCCAGCGCAAAGAACGCTTTTCAAACGACGAATTGAAAATGCTGGCAGACACCCTGACTGCAAATGCAGACGTAGTGTTTGCTAGCGACATGCGGCGCCCTGCACTCCTGAGAAAAAAGGAGATCTGGGCTGAGGTGGCGCAGAAAGTCAGTGCGGTGGGCTCCACCCCCCGCACCGCAAAGGACGTGCGCAAGCGGTGGGATGATCTGCGCCTCCGTGTACGCAGCATATTATCCGCCAACAGGAATCTGGCCATGGGCACAGGAGGCGGAGGAGGATCCCCGATGAAGATGCAGGAGTGGGAGGAGACATGTGCCAGCACCATTGGCATCAAATCCATCGAGGGAGTGGGCCGAATGGAGTGCGGTGTGGAAACAACGTCAGACGGAGGTGAGTGTCCACGCAAAACACTGCAATGCAAAGCATGAGTTCCTCCCCCAAATGTGAAATGGGAATTAGCTAATGGATGGGGTCATCACACACACATGTACACAACCCTGCATATATGCCGTGCATATTCCCACACAACCACATGCATGCAGCACCTCACACACGTGTCACCCTGACTCATGTCCGGATGACCCACCCATCTGGCCAACAACCTGCATGTCCAAACTAGATGTCCAAATCCAAAGGACTGCAGCAACAACAACATATGCATGTTGCACGTTGACCCATCACTGATGCTATCCCTGTCTTGCTCCCCCACAGGGTCACATTCTGACAGTGAGGAGCTGGCCCCACCACCCAAAAAACAGGCCAAGGGAAAGGATGCAGGCACCAGGCCCAGTACATCGAGGGGCACTGGGAAATCTGGAGTGGCCCAGGGTTCACAAGCCACATACGCACCGACCACACCAAGGGTCGAAATGCCATCCGACACTGTGGTAGCACCCACACCACCCACCCCCACCACTCAGGAGCCAGTGCCAGAAGGCACGCCGTCCGCAGCCAATAGCTCCGTCGGGGAAGCAGCAGCCACGGCACCCATTAGTGATGTGGACGACCCATGTCTGACACCGGAAGGGCAGCGTACACCCAGCACCCAGCTGTCCCCACACCACAGCCCATGCAACACATCCAATGGCAGCATCCATGAGGTGCATGCCGGAGATTCAATGGATGGGTCATTCAGTCCCGTGGCAAGCTCACCTGATGTCGGCCACATGCAGCAAGCTGCGCCGAGGAGTAACAGGGGCAGGGCCGCAGACGACAGCATGAGCCTGATACGACAGCGCCAGGAGGAGCTCAATGCCCTGGTTGCCCGGCAAGTGAGCGAGGCTGCCTCGACCAGGGAGGAGATCCAGGGGTTATCAAGGGACATGAAATCTGCCTTGGACAGCAACACGACGCGCCTATGTGACGAGATGGCCGCTCTGAGGCAGGTCCTAACGCGCATTGCTGAGGCGATGGAGAGCATGCGTCACACACAGGGAGCAGATCAACCAGCCACCCCCTCGTCTACTAGCTCTGACCAAACAACCATCCTGCGCAGGTCCAGCCGGTCCTTGCGGCGGTCAGACTCACAACCCCCCAATGGTGGTGGTGGAGAAGGGAAGTAGGGCCAGCCTGTCACTGTTGACACTTGGAGACTAATGCAGCACTGATGTGCACACCATGTTTGGTGGAGTTGTGGGGGGAGGGGGGTGAGGGTGTTTGGTGGAGTTGTGGGGGCAGGGGGGTGAGGGTGTTTGGTGGAGTTGTGGGGGCACGGGGGGTGAGGTTGTTTGGGGTGGAGGGTACATGCACGTTTGAATGACATAATGCTCAATACACACGTAATGGCATGGATAATCACATGACTGGACATTGATTATTGTGTATGTGTGCTTTATTGTTGAAGGGTGCACTGTGTTAATATCCTCCATACACCCCGTGCCCTGAGCTCCACATCAATTGCACCCTCCTAATCCATGTGCATCAGAAACAATGGTCTATCAGGTGCTGCCGCACAGCACGTCCCTCATGGGCATCGCCACCTGCATGACCTGCAGCCCCCTCTCCTCCATCCTCATCCCTGTCATCATCCTCAGACGGTGGTTGCAGTTCAATGTCAGGGGGCATTGGCACATTCCGTCTGATACACATATTGTGCAGCATGACACATGCCATGGTGATCTTGGCCACCTTCTCATGCCCGTACAGGAGTGCCCCGCCCGACCTGCTGAGGCACCGGAAGCGTTCCTTCAATAGGCCGAATGTCTGCTCGATCACCACCCGGGTACGGGTGTGTGCATGATTGTAGTCCTCTTCGTGCCTGTTCTGTGGGTTCCGTACAGGGGTAAGGAGCCACCTCTTCAGGGGATAACCTGCATCACCTGCATGGGTGCAACAATGGGTATGTGTAAGTGTCTACATAAAGTGGAGCCTGCACATATCACACAAACAAACATAGCATTTTCAACGACATCCACTGATCCAAGCACGCATGGCAATCAGGGTAACTGCAATGTGGGAAGGTGAGGTGGTCCTTGCAAGTGGACATGCACCATGCATGCATACGTCAGGGATTGCCATGTCCCGCCTGAGTTTAAGTAATTTGTGTTTCCTGGCCCTGGCAACGTTAGTGCCACACTGCTAGTACACTGCCATTCCTTAGTTGATGTCCCCATGCTGTTCAATGGCAATTCAGTGGTGGGGTACGGGTGTGGCTCACTACAATGGCTACAGGAGATCCATTTGTATGCACTCATGTGCGCGGATAATTTCTGATGTTGTTCAGCGTACATTTCAGATGTGATTTTTATATGCATGTTGCTGATTTGTGTAATGGGGAGAATGGTGTGTTGTGCGGTGTGCATGTTGTTTGGAATGGCCTAGTGTTTGCTAGCGACATGCGGCGCCCTGCACTCCTGAGAAAAAAGGAGATCTGGGCTGAGGTGGCGCAGAAAGTCAGTGCGGTGGGCTCCACCCCCCGCACCGCAAAGGACGTGCGCAAGCGGTGGGATGATCTGCGCCTCCGTGTACGCAGCATATTATCCGCCAACAGGAATCTGGCCATGGGCACAGGAGGCGGAGGAGGATCCCCGATGAAGATGCAGGAGTGGGAGGAGACATGTGCCAGCACCATTGGCATCAAATCCATCGAGGGAGTGGGCCGAATGGAGTGCGGTGTGGAAACAACGTCAGACGGAGGTGAGTGTCCACGCAAAACACTGCAATGCAAAGCATGAGTTCCTCCCCCAAATGTGAAATGGGAATTAGCTAATGGATGGGGTCATCACACACACATGTACACAACCCTGCATATATGCCGTGCATATTCCCACACAACCACATGCATGCAGCACCTCACACACGTGTCACCCTGACTCATGTCCGGATGACCCACCCATCTGGCCAACAACCTGCATGTCCAAACTAGATGTCCAAATCCAAAGGACTGCAGCAACAACACCATATGCATGTTGCACGTTGACCCATCACTGATGCTATCCCTGTCTTGCTCCCCCACAGGGTCACATTCTGACAGTGAGGAGCTGGTCCCACCACCCAAAAAGCAGGCCAAGGGAAAGGATGCAGGCACCAGGCCCAGTATATCGAGGGGCACTGGGAAATCTGGAGTGGCCCAGGGTTCACAAGCCACACACGCACCGACCACACCAAGGGTCGAAATGCCACCCGACACTGTGGTAGCACCCACACCACCCACCCCCACCACTCAGGAGCCAGTGCCAGAAGGCATGCCGTCCGCAGCCAATAGCTCCGTCGGGGAAGCAGCAGTCACGGCACCCATTAGTGATGTGGACGACCCATGTCTGACACCGGAAGGGCAGCGTACACCCAGCACCCAGCTGTCCTCACACCACAGCCCATGCAACACATCCAATGGCAGCATCCATGAGGTGCATGCCGGAGATTCAATGGATGGGTCATTCAGTCCCGTGGCAAGCTCACCTGATGTCGGCCACATGCAGCAAGCTGCGCCGAGGAGTAACAGGGGCAGGGCCGCAGACGACAGCATGAGCCTGATACGACAGCGCCAGGAGGAGCTCAATGCCCTGGTTGCCCGGCAAGTGAGCGAGGCTGCCTCGACCAGGGAGGAGATCCAGGGGTTATCAAGGGACATGAAATCTGCCTTGGACAGCAACACGACGTGCCTATGTGACGAGATGGCCGCTCTGAGGCAGGTCCTAACGCGCATTGCTGAGGCGATGGAGAGCATGCGTCACACACAGGGAGCAGATCAACCAGCCACCCCCTCGTCTACTAGCTCTGACCAAACAACCATCCTGCGCAGGTCCAGCCGGTCCTTGCGGCGGTCAGACTCACAACCCCCCAATGGTGGTGGTGGAGAAGGGAAGTAGGGCCAGCCTGTCACTGTTGACACTTGGAGACTAATGCAGCACTGATGTGCACACCATGTTTGGTGGAGTTGTGGGGGGAGGGGGGTGAGGGTGTTTGGTGGAGTTGTGGGGGCAGGGGGGTGAGGGTGTTTGGTGGAGTTTTGGGGGCAGGGGGGTGAGGGTGTTTGGGGTGGAGGGTACATGCACGTTTGAATGACATAATGCTCAATACACACGTAATGGCATGGATAATCACATGACTGGACATTGATTATTGTGTATGTGTGCTTTATTGTTGAAGGGTGCACTGTGTTAATATCCTCCATACACCCCGTGCCCTGAGCTCCACATCAATTGCACCCTCCTAATCCATGTGCATCAGAAACAATGGTCTATCAGGTGCTGCCGCACAGCACGTCCCTCATGGGCATCGCCACCTGCATGACCTGCAGCCCCCTCTCCTCCATCCTCATCCCTGTCATCATCCTCAGACGGTGGTTGCAGTTCAATGTCAGGGGGCATTGGCACATTCCGTCTGATACACATATTGTGCAGCATGACACATGCCATGGTGATCTTGGCCACCTTCTCATGCCCGTACAGGAGTGCCCCGCCCGACCTGCTGAGGCACCGGAAGCGTTCCTTCAATAGGCCGAATGTCTGCTCGATCACCACCCGGGTACGGGTGTGTGCATGATTGTAGTCCTCTTCGTGCCTGTTCTGTGGGTTCCGTACAGGGGTAAGGAGCCACCTCTTCAGGGGATAACCTGCATCACCTGCATGGGTGCAACAATGGGTATGTGTAAGTGTCTACATAAAGTGGAGCCTGCACATATCACACAAACAAACATAGCATTTTCAACGACATCCACTGATCCAAGCACGCATGGCAATCAGGGTAACTGCAATGTGGGAAGGTGAGGTGGTCCTTGCAAGTGGACATGCACCATGCATGCATACGTCAGGGATTGCCATGTCCCGCCTGAGTTTAAGTAATTTGTGTTTCCTGGCCCTGGCAACGTTAGTGCCACACTGCTAGTACACTGCCATTCCTTAGTTGATGTCCCCATGCTGTTCAATGGCAATTCAGTGGTGGGGTACGGGTGTGGCTCACTACAATGGCTACAGGAGATCCATTTGTATGCACTCATGTGCGCGGATAATTTCTGATGTTGTTCAGCGTACATTTCAGATGTGATTTTTATATGCATGTTGCTGATTTGTGTAATGGGGAGAATGGTGTGTTGTGCGGTGTGCATGTTGTTTGGAATGGCCTGTTTGGCGTAATGGATAGATATGTTTGTCGTGGCACTCACTTCTAGCATGTGGTTTTGTGTCTGGTCCATTGTGGGCTGCCTCACTGTACAGTGATGCAAATATGTATGTCCATTCTTCTCCTGAAGCCAGTTCACGCCCAGTTGGAGTATGCATCTCCCCCCCCCCAATCACGCCCAGTTGGAGTATGCATCTCCCCCCCCAATCACGCCCAGTTGGAGTATGCATCTCCCCCCCCCAATCACGCCCAGTTGGAGTATGCATCTCCCCCCCCCAATCACGCCCAGTTGGAGTATGCATCTCCCCCCCAATCACGCCTAGTTGGAGTATGCATCTCCCCCCCCCAATCACGCCCAGTTGGAGTATGCATCTCCCCCCCAATCACGCCCAGTTGGAGTATGCATCAACCCCCCCCAATCACACCCAGTTGGAGTATGCATCTCCCCCCCCCAATCACGCCCAGTTGGAGTATGCATCTCCCCCCCCCAATCACGCCCAGTTGGAGTATGCATCTCCCCCCCCAATCACGCCCAGTTGGAGTATGCATCTCCCCACCCCCCAATCACGCCCAGTTGGAGTATGCATCTACCCCCCCCAATCACACCCAGTTGGAGTATGCATCCCCCCCCAATCACGCCCAGTTGGAGTATGCATCTACCCCCCCACTCACAATCACATCACACTGCCATGTGGTTGGCCTGCTACTCACCAAGTAGCCACGAACGTTGTCCAGCATGTCGCTCCATGTATCGTGGTATTGTCGAGTTCCGCAGGACCATTGCATCATGGGTTGAACCGGGATATCGGGCACAGCAATGTGTGATGATCTTATTGGAGTCACATACCATTTGGACGTTGATGGAGTGGTATTGCTTTCTGTTACGGTACACTACCTCATTGGCATGTGGGACCACCAGTTCTACATGGGTACAGTCGATGGCCCCGATGCAACTTGGGATGCCTGCCAGTGAATGGAAGCCAACTTTGGTGTTGGAGATCTCCTGGGCAGTCCGTGGCATGTATATGTGTTGACTTGTGTGCTTCAGGAGGGCATCGAGCACCTGGTTCAGTGTGCGTGAGAATACTGGTTGTGATATGCCATGCATCTGACCTACCGTATGCTGGTAGGTGCCTGTGGCCAAGAAGTGGAGCACAGTTACCACCTTCAGTAGAGGGGGGATGGCAGTACGGATGTCAATGAGACTCACAATGTCGTTGTATATCATGTCTACAATGGTGGTGATGGTATCCCGGTCTAGACGGTACAGGGTGTCTATCTGCTCAGGGGTTAGGTTGACTGGACTGGCTCTGATCCTGGGAATTGGTGGCTGCCTCTGTGGTATCACGAGGTGCACTGGTGGTGCTTGCTGCGCCTGTCTTGCCCTCCTCCTCCTCCTCCTTCTGCGTCTCCTCTGTGCTGCCTGTTGTTGTAGCTGCTGCACTGCAATCATGTCCTCTAGCCCATGTAATGCTGCTAGTATTGCATCCATCTTGGTGTGGGAATGGGTGTGGGAAGGGGTGTGGTGTGCTCTTTTGTGCTGCCAGTCTCCATTGCCTCCACCTGTGCTGATTTTGTCAACCTGTGGCAGGTAGGAACACTGCTGTGCTCTTTTAACGTGTGGTTCGCGATGCCGGTATTAGCGCCTTGCCGGTAAGGGGTTTTTGGGTCTACTACATGCCGGTATTGCCAAGTCCGCATGGCTCGTGATGGCGTGATATTAGCGCTATGCCGCTATTTCCGGACTGAGGGGGCGCACGCTCACGGACTTGCCGCTAATAGTGCCACCGTACTTAGCGGTGCCGCTAATAGCGGTATGTCCGGGTCGTAATTGGGGAGGGGATTTACCGATACCGGTAATCCCTTACCGGTAACGGTAAATCCCTACCGCCTACCGTGTCTTTTCATACATTTATTGATCATTAAGCATACTATGTATGTGTCCACAAGTTTTATTTTTACAGTGTAAAGTTGTTGTGATATCTTTTAGTTCCTTAATGCTGTTTTTTGTATATTTGAAAGGATGATTGTATTATCCATATGAAATAAAAAAAATTAAAATAAAAAAAAAAGAAAGAGTTGCATTTTTGGAAGCGTGTCACATGGTTTGAATGATGTGAAAGTATGTCTCCTCCTAGCTCTTTTAAACCCTTTCACTAATGCAAAATTTCAACCACTCCACTGCTCCCTAAATGGGAGGACAGTCCTGACTGGGATGCCTTTGCTGTTTATTCACTGCTAACTGCAGCTGGTTTATCCCTTGACCCAAACAAGCTACAAAAAGGAGACATCATTCTCAAAATGGCTTGTCTAGCTGTATCAAGCAGTTGTACATGCTGTTGTCTGGGCCTGGCAAATCCTACCTGTACTTCTTGCCCCCTGAAAAAGCACCTTTGATAGCCATGGCCTGACTCCTGGGCAAACAATGTCCCTTGCTAGCGTTGAGGTTACCCTTTTGCGAAATAAATGACCTGCCAGGTAACCATAACTCTCCCCTTTAAGTAAATATGTTGTAAAGCATTTGTTATGAAATGACACATTATGCAGGCTTCAGAGATGACATCCCCGCATTAGGAACAGTGGATGCCATTAAGCAAAACAGTCAATATGCCACGGAGCCCTGGCCTGTAAAATGAAATTGATTTGGTAAATGTAAGTAAGATAGATATGTTTGCTTTCATCATCAATTTTGAGTGGGCGCACAGGTGATGTCACCAACCGGGGAGCGATAAAGATGCAGCGCCATCTGGGAAGGCGGCTGATGGATGGGCGGCTGCTTTTGGTTGGTGACAATGCGGTGGCACTTTGTCACTGGGGATGCAGTACTTAATAACTTTTCAATACCATCATAATAAATTTCGCTGCCTTATTAATATAGAAATGGTGAGTTATGGTTGTGATGGCTATTGTAAATAACGGGAGATGCCGCTGTCACCGGCTGATTGTTTGGGCGTGTGTTCTTTTTAGGGCATCACAATTGATCTGGGATGGTCAACCTTTCTCTGCACCAGCAACGCATAGTATGTGCATTACACAGAAGAGTGGGGACATTCACAAAGATGTGACGTTGCAATGTAGGCGTGCCTGGCTTTTTACGTTTTCGTTAGAAATTGCTCGCTGCATGCAGAGTTGAAGCTGGACACTCCTATTCATTCTTGCATCATTGGTAAAGAGGCTTTAGCGTACAGGATAACACACTGTTATTTTTCAAGGTGTATTAAGTGCGGGAGTGGGCGGGGTCTACAATGATCCTTGTGGGAATTCAGGATGAACATACACGCCTCTAGCACGTAAGGGGTGTAAGAGCATCCTTTAATGTGTTGGCTTGATTTCATTGGTTTGCTTTGGTATTGCATAAAGCGCTAACGTGCTGTCTTCCGGTTGCTTCTTACCGCTTTGAGATGCTGTAGTATTTTGGAATGCCAGAAAAATACATGGGGCCTCATTACGAGGTGGGCGGTAAGGGATTACCGACACCGGTAAGGGCACCAGTGCCGGTAATCCCTTACTGCCCTACTACGAGTTCCCTTTGTGGGTCCTCCCTTAACGCCTGGTTTTTCCAGGTGTTAAGGAAGGGACCCGCAAAGGGACTCTGGAGCTAATAATGGTACCGCAATTTGCGGTACTGTTATTAGCGCCTTCCCCATTCCTATTGAGCCCTATGGGGGCTCAAATGGGAATGGGGAAGGGCCCTGGTGAATGGGGAATTACTGGTCCTGCCAACCTTGGAATGAACTGGTAATTGCTCCATTCACCAGGGCGGAGTCGGAACGAGTTTGGAGGCAGCCATGGCGCTAATAGCGCCATGGCTACCTCCAACCTCGTAATGAGGCCCATGGTTCGGACTGCTTCAATAAGCTAGGGAGCATCAGAGCAGCACAGTGTCTCTGCTGGGTCCGCTCAGAAGATCCCAGAGAAGACCCAAGCGTCCTCAAACACCTTTTTCTATTGGCTGGAAAGGTGGGCAGGACTAGGGACAGTCAAATGCAGATGACCTTTGATTGGCACGTTCTGAACCATGTCCATTGCCTGTGGCCTGCTCCGCTTGCAGCTTTCCTTACTTTTGAAATTCTATGTGGGGGGTTCCACTGGAGTCCCCTTTTAACCTACCGGCAGGCCCTACTGAGGTGGGCTGCAAGATTTGGCTCTCCAGATGCTTTGGACTACAACTCCTATCAACTTTTACAAGCAGAGTCAATCATGATCGATTCACAAAGTAGTGTTCCAAAACAAATGGAGCGCAGCAGGTTATAGACCTCTGACCTACTGGTAATCATTCGCCACCAGTGTGAACCTGAATGTGAGTTTTTGGGAGCCCTGCCCTTTACCAAAAACATTCGGGATTGGAGAGTCTCTGCAGGAAAGAGAAGTAGAACTAGGGAAGTATGAGCAGTCCAGAATAAACGGAAAATGTACAAGCTGGACTGGTCTCCAACCGGTTCTCCGGATGTTTTTGACTACAGCTCCCATTGGCTTTAGGCAGCATAGTCAATGCTGAGGGTCCTGGGAGTTATAGTTCAAAACATCTGGAGGGTCACAGGTTGCAGACCCTTGAATTAGAGGATGCCACGTGTTATGTGTGAAGCTGCTGCTTCTTGTGCTAGGCTGCTGGAGGGGAGGGTGTTTAGACCTGCCAGCCAATATACTCCTAGGTACCTCTGCCTTTGGCTGGACTGCCATTTACTAGTATTAAGCATTCATTTGATTAGGTGATTATTGTAGAGTGGTAAATGCAGATGCAGACTAGGACCCCCTGGGGCTCACATGCACCAGTTCTTTCGTGTCCTTACTGGTAGTTTCACAGGTTTTTTTAATGCTTTTTATTTATTATGATTTAGTCAAAAATAATTAAACTTTTCACAAAAGAAGAACAAGAAGCAACTTAACGCCATACAGAAAAAGGAGGAAATTAAAACATGAACACAAAGTTAAACTGTACAATCATACATTATAAAATGAACACACTAATAAATACATTTAAAGATGTAGATTTAAAATGAACTGTTTTGGTCATCGGTCAATGGATAATGTTCCACTCTGTGAGTCGTTAATATCTACCCAGAATAATAAATAGCTTTTCAGCCCCGGGGAGATTGGTGGCCTTTTCACCTTAGGAAAATGCTTAAATGCTTAAATGATAGCATTTACACACATAGACATGTTCAGGAGAAACTGTTTTTAAAAGCCATAGGAATTTACAACATGTTACCACTTCAGCCACAGCACTCAAGATCATTTCTACACAGTAAAATCACGTTTGTGCATATCAGGAAAGTATGTGCCCAATATAAACAGTGTGTGTACAGTAGACAAAATGGCGCGTCACTAAAGCAGTGCCTGATATACTGTGCCACAACCACCACTCTGGGGAAAAGGGCAATGATATGCCTGTAGAAATGGCACCTTGTCTTCAATCTTGGACAATGTGATGCAATACACAACATTGGTTAGGAGCTCCTTAGTAGATTACAAAAAAATGAATTAAAATAAGGAGCTGCACACACAAGCCACGGGACAACGGAAGAGCTTTACTTTTGCCTTAGACATGCTCTGCTCCCCACTAACTCCACCTGAGAGACTGATGTTACATGGGGGTCCACAATTCCCCTAACGGATCCCATCAGAGAAAATGTGGGGATCCCTTTGGTCTCCTAAATAAGAGTTGACAACTGACCCCATGGCATTAGGATTACATTTGTCTACTAGCCTTCACTTTGTGACTAACAGCAATGTGCAGACAAGGTTTTTGACTGTGTTGGAGGTGGCAGAGGGAGTGGTTGCAAGAGTAGAGCTGTGTTGCCACATACCTTGATTCCAGTTTGCCCTGGGTTGAGAAGGAGGTGGTTTCAAGACATCCATAGGTCTTTATCATTCTGACAAACTGCTGGATCAAGGGGGTGATCAGAGAGTGTCTTGGGGATTTTCAGGATGATTTGGGTGTCATCAACATAATTATAGCAGGTGAGGTTGTGTGAGAGGATGATCGCTGGTAGCGGGCTCATGTAGAGGTTGAAAAGGGGTGAAAGGCAAGCGTCCTGGGGTACTCCAGTGTTCACTGTTCGATCTGAAGAGGTAAAAGGGGGAGGATAGTGATTTGTTTCTTGTTAAGGAATAGAGCAATCCAGTTGATTGCCAAGTCTCGGATTCCAAGTGAGTGGAGCCGGTCAAGGAGGATTGAGTGGTTGATTGTATCAAAGTCAGCTCTGAGATCAAGGAGAACCAGATTGGTGCAGCCTTCACAGTCTGCCATGACCTTGAGGTCATCCCAGATCGAGATCAGAGTGGTTTCAGTTCCATGACGAGGCTGTAAACCAGACTGAGCGGTGTCTAGTAAGTTGCTGGATTCAGCGAAAAGGTGGAGTTGAGAGTAGGGAGAGGGGTCGAGGAGTTTCGCGAGGAATCTGGTGTTGGAGATGGACCTGTAATTGTATGGTTGGAGGGGGTCGAGACATGTCTTTTTCAGAAGGGATTTGACATGTGTTACTTTGAAGGGGTCTGGGAAGGAGCAAGAGGTGAAGGAGTGATTGAATATGGATCTAGCCTGTTCTCCTGCTCAGGTGGAGGACAAGATTTCTTTGAGGGAGGCGGGGCAAGGGTCAAGGATGGACCCGGAGGGTCTGCTGCTGCACAGCAGTTTATGGAATTCGTCACTTGATATCAGCTTGAAGGCATTGATTGTCAGTTTGTGGGGTGGGGGGGTGATCTCGAACAGCAGGGGTTGGGCGGGAGTTGAGGCTGGAGAGTTTGGCATTAAGGGAAGCCGTCCTATGTAGTGCTGTTCTGCAGAGGTGGTGGGAGAGGTAGTTGCACAGCGCTTGCGTGGGATGTGTGGGGGCAATTGTGCAACTCGGGTTCGCAAATTCTGAGATGATCCTGTGAAACTCTTTACTACTGTTGCAGCAGTTCAGTATTCTTTTATTATAATAGTTTTTTTGGGGCTTTTCGGATCTCACATTTGTAATTGAGGTGATGGTGGGTGAGCAGGGATTTGCTAAGGGCGTTTGTGATGTTTGCCATATGCACGTGAGGGAGTGGTTGTGGGTTTTGAGAGTCTTCAGGCGGGGTGTGAACCATTAGGGGATTGGTCATTTGTGGGTGCAAGAGGGTGAGGGGGAGCAGTGAGTTCTTGAGCCAGGAGTCAAATTATTCGATAGGTAGAGGTACGTCTGAGGTTGGGAGTGAGTGTAGCAAGACTTCAGCCAAGTCAGGTAGTACTTTGACCCTGATCCAGCATTTTTACTCATAAGTGGAGGTTGGGAGGATTGTGGGTGGCGGGGTGGGCGGGAGTGTGGATATGAACTGAAAGGGCTGATTGATCTGTCAGGATGAGCGGTTTAGGACTACACACTTGTGACTTGTGGTATACCTGCAGAGGATGAGCACCTCTAGGCTGTCAACCAAAGGTTGGGTAATGGGGTTGAAGGGTATATCGAACCAGATATTGAAGTCTCCCAGTAGGGTGAGTGAAGGATGGTTGATCAGAATGGTAGCTAGTGAGTCACATAGATTGTTGTAAAAATATTTGTCACATCCTGGTGGGCTGTGGATGAGAAGATAATTTTGTGAGAGAGTGTGCAACTGGGAGAGTCTGACCAGTAGAGATTTGCAGTTAGCTCCACATGGCTGGGTTTCGGTGAGGGAGATGGATATGTAGGGCTTGTGGAGGATGGCTATTTCGCCACCTCTGGTGGTTCTGTTGTGGGTGATGAGGGTGTAGTCGGGAGGGACGGCTTCATCTGCGACTGGTTTAAAGTTGCCCTTTAAGCATGTTTCAGTGATGAAGATGAGATCAGGGTTATCAGAGGATAGTAGGTCAAAGACGCTATGACGGTTTCTGGCCACACAGCGGGCATTGAATAAGAAGTAGGTGACTTGGTGGATGGAGGAGGTTCCAATAATGCTGGTGGCCAGACAGACCTGTTGGGACTGGGTGACTGCTGGGGAGGGGTCAGGAGCAGTGCTAAACAGGGTGGTAGGAGAGGGCGGAACAGTTTGAATAGTCAGGGACGATGTTTGGTGAGGGAGGGAGAGTGAGGTTTGGTTGGAGTGAGAAGAGGGAATGTGCAGAGCGGGTTTGCATGTGATGGAGGTAGGTAGAAGGATGGATAGAGGGGGTGGGTGATGTTGGAGTGGTGTGTGGGTACCAGCATGTTGGTGGATGGATTGCAGGTCTGAATGGAAAATGGAATTGTGGTGTAGAGGTGGTAGGAGCAGTGTTCAAAGTGTCCAAAAAGAAGTAGTGGAACTATGTTCCCTGCTGGCCTACACCCACTCCCCACAAACCCCATCACCACGCCCCCTCCCACACATAATACAAACCCCCAAACTCTTGCACCTGCTGTTTGAGGGAACGTTCAGTGCAGTGCACTGAAATTTCAAGCCGCAACGTCTTCCTACACTTTTATTTTAAAACAAAACCATTCCGGAGAGGTTTCTTTTTAAAATAAAAGTATAGGAGCTGTAAAACGTAACTTTAAAAAAGTAGAGGAGAACCGCTCCCGACCGCTCCCGCTCACTTCGACCACTGGGTAGGAGAGAGGTTGTGTGTGAAGAAGGAAAACCTAGGAGTTTCTGGCGGGGAGTTCCTGGTAGCCCAGCTATGAATGGTTGGGAAGGCACACTAATGTAGGCAAGGAGAAGCAAAAGTAGTTGAGGGTGGGGACCAGTCATTTTTCATGAATTTAGAGCATTTTGACACTGGGGGTGTGTGAGAGAGGGTAGGGGCATAAAGGTGAAAGGGGAAGAGGCAATGGTTCTGGAGAGAGCAAGCCATGCCATGTTGAGAGAAGGGAAAGAGGTTGTAGGGGAGAGTCTTAAAATAGCGGACGAGTGGATGCTGGGGGTGTGTGTGTGTGGGGGGGATGGGCATAGCCAGTGGATGGTGAAGATGGTTTGGCTGAGAGGAGATTGAGGAGCTGGGTGGTGTGAGCTGGGAGGGTGTGCTGAGGGCATGCCAGGTAGTGGTGGGAGGTGTGGAAATGGTGAGGCAAGGTATGTTGGAGTTGGAGGGTGTAAGAGTGATTGGTGTTATTTGAGGGGAGGGGGTCTGTAGGGTTCTGGCTGAGGTGTAGTGGGATGTGAGCAATGGTGATGATCTGCGGGGTGACATTCTGAGCATGGGAGCAGATGAAATGGTGGTGGCAAGGGAGTTGTGTAAGGAGCACCAGCGTGCTCCTCTGGCTTGGGAGCTGGATGTAGGGTGGTGTGGGGTTCTTGCCAATGGGGGCAGGGATGGAGGCAGTGGATCTGTGAAGGCTGAGGTGTTGGGTGTGGGGTTTAGAGGGAGGTGCAGGTGTTGTTGTGGTGGTGTGGGGGTTGTGAATGGAGCGCCAGAGTGCTCCTCTGGCTTTGGGGTTTGAGGTAGCGAGGTGAGTGGTGAGGCTGGACCAATGTTTTGTGCATATGGCCAGGTGGAGGTGTGAGGGCAGGGCATTTGCAGGCATGAGCAGGGGTTTGGTGGGTTGGTGATGGTTAGTGGTGGGTAAGTGGTGGGCTCTTCGTGTCTGAGGGGCAGGGAGGTGTGTTTAGGGTGTGACGGAAATAGGGCATCAGAGTATGGGGTGGTTCTGGGGCAGGTGGTAAAGATGAGGGCATCAGAGTGTGGTATGGTTCTTGGGCAGGGGGTGGAGAGGAGTGGCGGTGGGTGATTGGAGTTAGAGAATGATGGTGCTAGGATGGTTTTTGAGGTATGGTGTTTATATGTTTGCCAGTGTGTTCTTTCATTTGTTGTTTGGGAAGTGTGAGTGGAAGGGTACGGCGGCGATGGTTAGGGGTGGGCCAGATGGCTCTTCTGGTCTGAGGGATGGAGGCAGTGAGGTGAGAGCGTGAGGGAAGTAGGGTGTCAGATTGTGGCATGATTCTGGTGGAGGTGTAGAGAGGAGTGATGGTGGATGGTTGGTGTTTGAGAATGAAGGTGCGATGATGGCGGTGAGGGGCCAGGAATGGTGTTTATTAGTTTGCCGGTGTTTGCATTTGTTTGTTGGCTGGGAAGTGTGGCTGGAGAGGCGGTGTGTGCGGTTGCTGTTCGGAGTGACTGTGTAGTTGCTGAGTTGGAATTGAGGGCACAGAGATGTGATCTTGCTTCTTGCTCTGTTTTTGTTGGGTTGGAATTGTCAGTCGTGGTCTTGATGGGGAGCATTGTGGTTGGTGGAGGGGGTTCAGGTGTTAGTGAGTACCTGGAGAAAGGGGGCAGCATGGTCAGGGGTATTTTGCTGGAGCATGGGTGAGGGTGTGGTAGAGAGTGCAACAACACCTAGACTTGAGATACTTAAGCTGGTGGACAGTAGTGATTGGAACAATACCTGGATTTGTGATGCCTACAATTGGGGCACAAAAGCAAACTCAAAGCGCACCGAAGGTTGTGACAACCGGATAGCTGGAGAACACCCAAAATGGGAACACAGTAGCAGGTGCAGCAGCACCCAGACTTGGGACACCTGGACGGTGGAAAAAACACTGAAAGCGGGGCTACAGCAGCAGATACAACAACACCCAGACTTTTGACACCTGGACAGTGGGAAAAAAACCTAAGATGGGGCACAGAGTAGTAAATGCAATAACACCTAGATTTGTGATACCTGGGCATTGGGAAAAGACACCTAAAATGGAATGCAGCCACACCTAGATTTGTGATACTTGGACAGCAGCAAAAACATCTAAGGTGGGGCACAGTAGCAAACGCAACAACACCTAGATTTGTAACACCTTGACAGTGGGAACAAACACCTAAGATGGGGGCACAGTATTAAATGCAACAACACCCAAGATGGGGCACATTAGCAAATGCAACAACTAAGATGGGGGCACCATAGTAAATGAAACAACACCTAAAATGGGGGCACAGGAGTCAGAGCAACAACATCTAGATTTGTGATACCTGGACAGTGGCAAAAAACACCTAAGATGGGGAAACTGTACTAAATGCAAGAACACCAGAAATGAGGGCACAGTAGTAAGTGCAAAACACCTAAATTTGAGGTATCTGGATGGCGGGAGAATGCCTAAGTATGGGACACAACAGCGAATAGCACCACTGAACGGTTAGTACAGAGCAGTGATAGGGTATTCTTTACTAGTTGGCTGATTTTGGTATGCTGTGTTGTGTAGGTAATAAGATAGCAGGGTTTTTTGGAGTACAGTTATTGCTGTATTCCCACCCAGACCACATTATCTTGTTAGTCACTGCTGGTTGATGGCTGGCTGCTGGCTTCTCAGGTAAACACGGGCAAACACAGTCGTGGAAATTGCTGCTATGAACCGGGCAGAGAGACACCTGACTGTTCCAATCAATTTCAAGGGGAGGGCGGGGACAGGAAGAAAGCCAGAAAGAAACACAGGACTACACCCCAGGGACTGCACCCTCTAGATGCAGGCGTGCTCAGTAAACAGGGTGGGAGGACACAGAAAGCACAAAATAAACCCACCAGAATAGCGCAAACTAGTCAAAAAACAATTGAAAAAACACACAAACCCCTCCACAGGAGCACATGAAACAGGCCAAAAATGTGTAAAAGACACCTCAAACTATCTCAAAATATGGTTAAGAAAAGAGAAAATATCCCAAGTTGAGACTGCGCCCAGTTTTTTCAACAAGTGTTTTATTATATTGATGCCCTTTGTGATGACACGTGTTTCAGTCACTCTTGGACCTTTCTCAAATCAGGGCTAATTTTATATATCAATCAAAAGAAAAGGTCACAAAATTATACAGATATTTACAAAATAATATGAGAGCCAAATTAAAAAATAATAGAAGTGTTCATTCACATGTTTAACCAAATATTATAGTATTTCATGGGTTAATGCAAACCATAATAAATAACAACAGTTATTAAATCAAAGTAAACCAAAATGTCAGACAAAAAATGAAGTGGGGAATAGGGAGGGATGTCGGGGGTCAAGAGGTAGACAAAACCACATTTTTGTTAGTCAATGCTACATGTAGTGTCATATCGAAAATCAAGGAAAGTTGGATTCAAGTTGTCTCTTTTACCTTATTTTCATCTACTGCCCCTTATGGGTTAAAGCAAATAGCAGTCTCTCTTAGAGTCTCGAGTTAGATCCCTTCGAAAAAATACAAATCAAAGATGTCACCTCCAATTGTTTGTGCTGGCTCATCATAGTTATCACCTAATATTGCAAGATAGTAATTCTGTAACTCCCCAAGGTAAATGTGTTTCGTTTAACTCTTAAGCGTTAAAATATTGTGAATCCTTTGCGTTATCCATCAATTTCATACATACATTTTCGAGAAAATAATGCCCTTTCATTGCCTTTCCATATCTTATTCCTTCCATAGAAGTATTAATTAAGGTTTACAAATTATTCTTAACTGACTATGTATTCTGGCTTTTATAAATGCTCTGATAGTAAAACCCGTGCATGCAATAACGCCATGCACGGCAATACAATAGTAGTGCTGCTGAGCGTTTATAACTTAGTCCCGACGGGACGGCAGGCATTTCTATCAAACGCAGCGTGTGCTGCACTTGCAGGATGGTGCTTACCTGACAGCCTTATTCTCGCATCTAATCGCGTGCCGTAGATTCTCCTGAGGGGGCAGCGACCGGTGCCTAATCCCTCATTATTGTGTTTGTGTTGTCATGGAAACGGATCCAAGCCCTGGTCCGTTTTCTAATTGAATGACAGGACTCTCCTATGTTCTCGTGGCGGCCATTTTAAGCTAGTGTTTATAACGTTACTCTGGTGTATTTCGGACATGTTTCGTATTAAATTTCATTTGCCATATCTTTTAATTTGTTTTCTGAAATTACTAAAACTTACTGTGCCATGTACTGCATCATTTCGAAAATAAATTAACAATGTTAAATACTAACGAAACTTTTTAAGAAGCCCGTATTCTTTACAATTACGTAATGGTTGCATGCTTGTCAATAATGGGTTCTAGTCTCATTAAATGGGTTATTATTTAGACAAGTAACCGCTTAAGGTCAGTTGTATAATATTATATTAACTGTTATCATTCCCTATGAGTGCCAGTAGGAGCACAGGCCAATGGTAATCTCGGATCTTGGCTGCCAATTTTGGCTAGATGTTCTCTGACTCATATCCTAAGTTCTCTGATTGTGCTACCAATGTAGACCAAATTGCAAACACATGTAATTCTATACACTACATAGTTTGATCTGCAGTTGATTGGTTGTAAAATCTTCAGTGTTTTATTATTCGTGCCAGTAAATGTGTCAGTTTTGTTGTGTGCAAATTTGCACATTGTGCATGTACCACACTTTCTAAAGCCATTTGTAGATGTTTTAAGCCAATTCGTTGGTTCTTCCCTAGTCAGGTCTGGTAGATTTGATGGACTCAATTTGTTCTTTATGGTTGGTGCCTTTTTGTATATAATCCTTGGTTTGTCGTCCACATTATTCATGATGTTCTCGTCCAGTTTAAGAAGGTGCCAGTGTTTTGCTAGTATTTTGTACACATTTCTGTGGTCACTAGTGTATCTGGTGATAAAGCCTATCGTTGGTTGTTCCATCCCTTGAGTCTTTGGTGTTAGTGTATGCTCTTGAGTTAGTGTTAAGCTTTTTTCTAATGCTCTTTTCACACATTGTTCTGAATAACCTCTTTCCAGAAACCTGGATGTTAATAGAGTGCATTCCTTCTCAAAGTGTTAATTTGTTTGGCAATTTCTTCTTGCTCTTATAAATTCACCTGTGGGTATGTTCAAGATTGTTGGTCTATAGTGGCAGCTCCCTGCGTGGAGAGTTGAATTCACTTCCGTTGGTTTCCGGTATGTACGGGTTCTGATCTGATTGTGGTCAATGTATATTGTGAGATCGAGAAAATCTATGCTTGTACCATTGCAGTTGCCCGTAAATTGTATTCCCATTTGATTTTGATTGATTCTGTCTTTAAAGTCTATGAAGCCTGAGGTTGTACCTTTCCATATTATTAATACATCGTCAATGTATCTCATCCAATGCACAAGTTCTCTCTCATATGCATTGTCTTTGTAGATGATTGTATCTTCAAACAAGCCCATGAAGATGTTAGCTAGGGCTGGGGCATATTTCGTGCCCATAGCTACGCCCTTTGTTTGTCTAAAAAAGTTATTGTCGAAGTTGAAGATATTACTTTTAAAGGACAATTCCAACATTTCTTTCACCATTTGGATTTGTAGGTACATCGATGCAGAATCCTCCTTAAAGTTGTGATCAATTGTTTTCAAGGCCCATGTATGCTGGATCGATCTATAAAGTGCACATACATCCAAAGTTGCAAGTTGATAATTGCTTTCCCAATTTATGCTTCTCAACTTTAGGATGATATCAGTAGTGTCCTTTATATATGACTTCAATCTCATTGCTCTTGGTCTTAGGATGTTATCCAAATATTGAGAAATGTTCTCTGTTGCCCAGCCTATTCCGCTGAGGATAGGTCGTCCTTCTGGTATATGTTCGTATCTCTTATGTATCTTGGGCAAAAATTACATGATTGGTATCGTGGGTTCTTTAATTGTGAAAAAGCTCCTTTCATCATACGTAAGTAGACCTTTGTGGTGCCAGATCTCAAAATGTGTATAATACTGATTACAGCAGACAAAATGGCAGCGGATAGGTCAATGCAACATTGTATAGGTTGCCACATAAACCCACTGATTGGTTGGCATTCCCACACAAACTTGGACTTTTGCCTCGACTAGCAGCACATAAGTGAAACGAAACCCAGGTGAGTGAGTCGCGTCAGATTACCCCCCACTTCCTAATTAGTCCATCATCTCTAATCAGTCTGACCATGAGCCAACGTTTCCTGTCTGCAGTTGACCTTGTAGCTTGCTCTCTGTACAGGGACATTCAAGGGATTGTAAGCACATGAATAGCCCTTGTTTTCGACTTATGAACCACGTGTGAAGAGACCACAAATTTGCACTGGCTGCCTGGTGACCCTGTGTTGCCTCATATTGTATATGCAAGGGGATGGAGGGGTGGGAGGACACCGCTGCAAGTTATATATGGAAAGAAGAGTAGAGCGGGCGTTCCCACTTATGTCAAAGCATGTGCAGCAGATGACGGAGGAGGCACATGTGCCTATTGGTTGGTGAGAGAGGCCTACTCTGAGTCAACCCTTGTGGGGCAACACGCTTCTTCCGGAGCTCCTTAAAATGGATCACTTTAGATGCTGGGAGAATATGGGGATTCGGAAACTGGAGGATGTGGTACAGGGGTGTGGTCTCCTTCCCTTTGAGCCATTGCAGGAGAGGTTTTCCATTGGTGGTGGCAAACACTTTAAGTATATACAGCTGTTGCATGCTGTGAGGGCCCAGTTTCCTGTCTTGAGTGAGATCCCACAGTGCTCCCCATTGGAGGCAAACATGCACTCTGTGCAACTCGAGACAAAGGTCACATCGACGTTATATCATGTAATATCTGCATATGGGGCTCAGGAACCGTCCCACCTCAAGGATAGGTGGGAATGGGATATAGGCTCCATAGAGTCTGAGGAATGGGTGAAAGTGTTGATATTCCCTTAGGCAGATTGGTATGTCAGCCAGGCTTTGCTTTATACAGTATAAGATTTTGCATATGATCTACTTCTCCCGCACCAGGCTTTGCGGGTGGGGGGTGGCCTGAAAATGAATGTTCTGTATGGTGTGGGAGGCCTGGGTGCATGTTTTGTCACACCTTTTGTGATTGCTCTCAGGCACAACTGTTGTGGGGGAAGGGCATTCGGAAGTTGTCAAATTTACTGAATGTGGAGACCCCTAGGGACAAGGACTGTGTAACATTTTGTTTATGGGGCAAGCTGGGGCTTTCTAAGTACGAAATGACATTTCTGGCAGTCACCAATGGACTAATAAAGCAAGTTATTGTTTTGTTGTGGCTGTCCCCGCACCTTTCTCAGATGGCTCGCTTGGAGGCCGAAATGGACATTTGCATGGCCCCAGAAACATGTGTGTTTAATGCTAGAGGGTGCCCTGCAAAGTTTATGAAGATCTGGGGTAAGTGGGATAAGGGGTGGTAGGTAGTGGGGGGTTAGTGGACTTGCACTGATGCCAGAAAAGTGTGTCTGAGATTCTAGATGGACTTCTGCAGAACACCCCGCAATCAATGTTTTGTCAAGTCGTTTGTGTAACGTCAAACAATGATGGTTATGTTCTTAGTGTTCTTTTTTCCTTTTCTTGACTCTTTGCTAAAAACAATAAAAAATGTTGCATCAAAAAAATAGCTTCCTTGATCCCACGCCAATATAGGCTCCTCTTTTTGCTTTGCATGTGGCAAAAGGGCCCCTGGTTTAAGCTTGATTCTAACTGATCCTGCATCTTGTGGTCCATAAAA
Source organism: Ambystoma mexicanum (assembly GCF_040938575.1). Classification (NCBI taxonomy): domain Eukaryota; kingdom Metazoa; phylum Chordata; class Amphibia; order Caudata; family Ambystomatidae; genus Ambystoma; species Ambystoma mexicanum. The sequence goes on along the minus strand of NC_090932.1, from coordinate 852,356,422 downwards.
TCTTTGGCACTTTCTCTAAATCTTCCTGTGGTATTTCTCTATTCTCTACTTGAATGCAAAAATATGAATTCATCATCTGAGTACTCACCTTTAAAAAGCCCCTCGTCTGTCAAATCTGCCAGCCTGTATCCTTCACTGAGGGCTATCACTGTTCTCCATCCTCCAATCTCATCATCTTGTCACGGTTTATTGGACGGTCACTCTCAACTCAGGGAGTTCCTTTCCCCACTGATCAAGGTGTTACACAACAAAGCGCTCAGCAGATTAAAATTTGGTTAGGCCACAAATAAGCTAGAAACCAGGCCGGTGAATAGAAATAATAGTATATTTTTATTTAAATGTCTACAATGAGTAACAAACAAATCACAATAACACAAGCCACCAACTTCGTGGCACAACACAATAAGCACAAATGCAAATGACTTGCATCAACTAACTGACATGTATTCCTCAATAGACTTCCATTTACCACAACAAACACAGGTAGAATTTTACGTCAAAACACACTTAGGATTTCTTTGCACGTTAACAGAGAGGAAACCTTAAAAATGCACAGTTATTGTTTGGTTTATCACAATGCTCTTTTCTCCCAGCACCCCGCCACCTCCCCATCCCCAGGAATCAGTTATATACGACCCCTTAGTTTGAAGGCAAGGTACATGGAGTGGGAATATAATGGGAAATTCTTTTGGGATTTTTCTTTGAAAGGCAACATTTTGGAAACAATCTCAATGGGAAAATCGTTTAGGGGACACATATTCAAATGACATACAGGGCTTTGGGATTCTTGTTTGGAATGGGAGGGAGAGTTTTAGGGATGCTTATTTTGGGATTAAGGATGCCCCTATTCTGTAAGGAAGTCAGGGATTACAGGAAAACAGGGTCACCCAATTACTTGATTGTTTATAATGGCTGTAACCCACTGTACATATCATTTATCAGTTTTGAATTGTAACAAAAATCATCCCAGGATCTTTTCTTATGAGAATTAATTGAATTAACTTTCGTTAAATGTGCTCAGGGTCTACACATGTTAAACCCCTCACCGACAATTAACTGGAAAGGACTAAGGCAGGTAGTTCCCAGCACAATGGATAGCTTTGGGGATGTATCTACTTACATTGGATTCTCAGCTCAGGAGGCCAGCCAGATTTTGGGACCCTCTTTTGGAAGGCAGATCACAACTCAGGCCTCTATTCACACCAAGGTCTCTCCAGCCACTGGCCTCTCTCAGATAGGGCTCACAGATTTCTAAACAAAAGCCCCTAGGAAGTGTTCCATGGTCTCCTTTTCTCTCTCCTAGGTAGGCCTTGGTTTACCTTTGTTCCCTGGCAAGGTGGTGCCCCAATGGTTTTGGGAGCTCTCCTTGTCTCTCTTGCTCCTTCTGTCCCTCCTTAGATTGAAAACTGATATTATATAGCGCTTCGAATTGGAGGTCTCTCTTTCTCCCCCTACCAGTCTCTCTTTATCCTTTCTCCCCCTACCACTAATCCACCCACTGCCAATAGGGCAAGGAGTTTGGAGGTCTGTATGGATAATGGGGGAGGAGAAAAATGCATCATTTGATTTCCTCAGAATCTCACTAGATGGCAACTACCTCCACTGTTCAGATAACTGCATAAACACAATGTGCTGGTTAGTGTTGCGCTCGGTTACATGGCATGTAGCGTCTTGCCAGCAGTTAGCTTTGCAGGAAGCAGGGGCCAGTTGTCTGGTGGGGCTGTGCCCCCTGTGTTAACCCCTCACTGCTCCCTGTGACTCATCTGAATGCTGCAGCACTTATCTTTGTTAGGCGAGGGGCCAGGATTTCGATCCGGTGGGGCGTTGCCCCTCGCTAAGCATGTGTGGCTGGAGCTACTCAAAGACACATCTTCTCAAGCAGAGGTCTTGAGCACAAGCCACGAAATTTCATTTGTGCACACGCGCATAAGCGTGTAACTCCCAACATGGCTCTTGTGTGAGTCTGGGGCCAGGTGCTGCTGGGAAGTGTTTTGTCTTTTGATGTCTTTTAGGCTTCACTGCAATGTTTTTGGCAATATCGTTTGTCCTTTGCCCCAACCTTGCCTTCCTTGCTTGTTGGGTGGTGCCCCCGTCCTTCAGCCCTGACAGTACCCCCCCCCCCACACAGAAGGGCAGTGGTTTCAGTTTCTGTGGGTAATTGCTGTGAAACGTGTGCAGTAGTCTCAGGGCTTGTACATTGTGGGTGGGTTCCCAGGATCAGTCTTCAGGGCCATAACTCACCCAATCCACTAAGTAATACACTTCTCAATCATTCTGGTTTCTAGAATTCAGTATAGCTTGTACTTTGTATTCTGGATGCCAGTGCACTAATATGTTAGTGTTTTTTTTTTGTACGGGTAGTGGCCCAAGCTGGTTTTAGTAGGACAACATGGAATGTGAGATAGACCTTCATCTGCGTGGGTAGTTCCAGCGCACTGCTACTGTATTGAATATCTTGTTCACTGTGAATGGACCTAAGAAATGTGGTTGTAGTTTTCTGGGCCTGTAGGTGGATGTTGCGGGTGGATAATCACACTCGATCCCCCACTTGATACTGTGGGCCTTCTCGACAATGCTTATCGGCATCCTGCTTCTACGATGCTTTAGCCAGGATCAGATTTGCTTGGATGTCCTTCTATAATTGTTGTATATGTGCATGTTTGCCTAACAAAGCAGCTAATGTCAGGGGTGGTGATGCTGTTGTAATGGGTAGAACCCGTGGATGAAATCCAGACAGGGTGTAAAATGGCACGTGCTTAGTGTACCTGTGTTGGGCATTGTGATAAGCGGCTTCAGCCAACCGTGTGTTTTGGACCCAGGAGGTTTCTGCACTTGTAGCAAAACAGCATAAATACTGTTCCAGACCCTGATTTACCTTTTCTGTCTGACCATTCGTCTCCCGATGGTACCCTGAAGACAGTCTCACATCCATACCCACTAGACTGCAAAGCAGTGCCAAAATCGCTAGGTAAACTGTGGCTCTCTGTCGGTAATGATATGGACCGGTATACCATGGTATACCACGTTCTGCATGAAGAGGTCACAGGGGATGAAATGACCCATCTTTGCAATTGATTCCACAATAATCAATACTGAAGTATGGCCCTTTATTGGAGGTTAGTCCACAATGAGGTCCATTGTGACAGTGTGCCAAAAAACCAGTGGAGTAGGCACCGGCTGGAAGACCCCTGCTGGCTTTTGGTGGCTAGTCTTATTCCTACAACACACCTCACAGTTCGACACATATTCTTGCACGTCCTTTCGGTAACTCGGCCACCAGAAGTGGTGGGCCACCAGTTCCTGTGACTTTTCTATTCCTGGGTGCCCTGCTAGGGAAGAGTCATGACGCCACTGTAAAGCATTTGTCTGAAATGCTTTGGTGCGTAAATACAAAACATGGAAATGGTAAGGAAGCCCATCTACTAGTTTGTGCTGTGAGTCGAGTTTGCACCAGTCGTGCAAATCCTTAACCAACATGGCTTTTTGTATGGCCTCAGAGAAGTCTGCGGTAGTTACAGTTCTCACGATTTGCTTTGCGGGTATGATAGGCTGTGGGTCAGAGACCGGTTCCCTATTGGACGGTTCTGGGCACCGCCAAAGGAAATCCGCTCTCAGGTTTTTTGGTTCCTGGTCTGTAAGTGATCAAAAAGTCAAAATCGGCAAAGAATAGTATGCAACAGAGGTGCCGTGGGCTCCAAGTTTTTGTTGTCTTAATAAACTGCAAGTTACGATGGTCTGTCATCATGACCTTGGTGTGGCATGCCCCTAAAAGCTAATGCTGCCACTCCTTGAATGCAGATTTCACAGCCAGTAATTCCTGATCAGCTAGAGTGTAGTTGACTTCTGCTGGCAATAGTTTACGAGAATAGAATGGCACTGGGTGGAGCAACCCCGTCTGTGAATCCTTTTGCGAGAGCACCACTCCTAAAGTGTAACTAGATGCATCAGTTTCAACGATAAAGGGTTCTGTGAGATCCGGATGTTTTAGAACCGGAGTAGCCGTGAAGGTGGTCTTCAATTGCTCGAATCCATGCTCCGCTGCAACATCCTAACATAACTTCTGTCCCTTCCTAAGCAGCTTTGTGATCATTGTAACCAACTCAGAAACTTTTTTTTATGGATCTCCCATAAAAGTTGGAGAATCCTAAGAAAGACTGAATGCCCTTGATGGTGGTGGGTGCTGACCAGTCCAGGATGGTGTGCACTTTCCTATTTTCCATTTGTATGCCTGAAGGGGTGAAGAAGTACCCTAGGAATTCCATGGTGCTACAGTGAATTCACATATTTATAAGCTTGGCAAAAAGTTGATGCTCTCTTAACCATTGTATCACATCTCTGACATGCTTGACGTGGTCCTGCATGTTCTGGGAATAGATAAGTATAACATTGATGTAGATGCCGGTGAACACGTCAAGGGATTCCCGGAGGACCTTGTCCAAAAAGTACTGGAAGGGGGCGGGCACACTGCAGAGGCCGAATTGCATAACTTGGTATTTGTAATTCTGAACTTCGTCCGGAAAGTGGTTTTCCACTCACCCCCTGCACACACCTGCAGCAGATGGTATGCACCTTTCAAGTACAGTTTGGTGTAAACAGATGCCTGCCTTATCTGGTTGCAGAGAACTGGAATCAGGGGAAGCGGGTAAAGTATTTTATAGTTATGCGATTGATACAGTGGTAGTCTATACAAGTCCAAAGATCCCTGGTTTTCTTCGGAAAAGAAAAGAGGGGCAAATAAACCAGTGAAATGGAGTGCTTAAGAAACCTATTTTGAAGGTTTGTTTGTATATAATCCCGTAGGTGTTCCGTCTCTCCTTCGGTTAGGGCATAGACACGGCCACATGGTAACACAGCACCTGGCTCTAGATCAATACGGCTGTCAAACGGCCGATGAGGCAGAAGAGTTTTCACCACCTGTTTGTTGAAAACATCATGAAAGTCATGGTATTCTTGAAATAGAGTGCTATGGTCCATTGTGTCTGATGGCTTGTCAGCCGTGGCATCGCTGCTTTGCACAGTATGCACAATACCTATAGACTTTGAGCCTGTCTGAATACAACACCTTTAGCAATAAGCTGATGTAAGCTGAACAATTCCAGTTGACCACTGGATCTTGAGCGATCGGAATCAGAATATGAACCTGAATTGTGGGGCGGCTATGAGGCCGAAACGGATCTCCTCCCGGTGGTTGTCCCCACACTAGAGCGTATTTTTTTGCATACACATTGGGGTGCCATCCACCACTCTAATGGCTTTAGGTTTGTACTTACGACAAAAGAGTTCCCCAAATTTGATGGCATAGGAAGCATCAATAAAGTTCCCTGTGGTCCCTGAGTCCACGAACATGCTGACTGGTTGCTTCTGGTCCAGAAAACATAACAGGCCTGCAAGCGCAATGTGTGGTGCATAGCTTGAATTGCCAATGGACGGGGTCCCCTCACTACCCAGGCTCGACTGAGTGTGCCCTACTACTGCCGAGCCGAAGCGTTTCCCCAAGCCTGAGGTTTGGACGGGCATTCCCTCATGAAAGGCCCCATGGTCCCACAATACATACACAACCTGTCTTTTCGACATCATCCCTTTTCTTCCTTGGTGAGAGGGCCTTGTGTCTAGCCGATTTGCATGGGCTCGACACCCCCCCCGGCTTGTCCGCAATTCATGTCACCCTAGACTGGTCTAGCCGAGGGCTCAGGCATATGTCACCCCTTTTTCTATTGCCCGCCTCTCAGCTTGCCTATGATCTAGGTTCAGGACCAGATCGATCATGGTGGGATAATTGGGCTGTGAATCGACCAGTTCAATGAGGTCCTTTAAGTCGACCCGGAGCCCCCGGTAAAATAGCAACATCCTTTTCTCCCTAGGCCTCTCTGCCTCGGCTAGTAGACAGTTGAACTATGTGGCATATGTTACAAGCTTCTTACTGCCCTGTTTGAGGGTCAACAGTTCTCTGTCATTACACATGGCTGCCGCCTACCGCCGATTAAAGATCATGCCAAATTCCTCAAGGAACCCATCCCAATCATACAGGATTCTGTCATCCTCTGTATTATGAGATGTGTCCATACCGCAGCATCGTCACTAAGGTAAAATGTAACAAAAGAAGTTCTGGCCTGTGTTGACCTGAATGCTGTGACATTTGTGAGGAAATGGAGGCGACATTGTGTGAGAAAGGTTTGGTACTTTTGTGGGTCTCCTGCACAACATTCAGGCGGGGTAAGGGGAACCACAAGCTCGTTCGTTACCTGAACCTGAACATGGACTGGAGCAGGTGCTGGACCTCGCAATGGAGCTGCCTGTGCAGATAAAACACAGACCTATGTAGCTAAGGTGGCGTAGACCTGCTGAGTAGTCAGTAGCTCAGAATGCAGGTCTTGTAATGCTTTTGCAATCTCATCCATAGTGCAGCCGCGTCGTGCCACTCAGGCACCTGTAAACATGTGGGCCTGTGCTTCTGCCAGGATCCACAGCTCCAAGGCGCAGGATTGGCATGAACCAACCACTCCCACTGCAGTTTTGGAAACTGAAAGTCATTGCTTACACAAGGCAGGAAAGGAGGGTTAGGGAAACGATGGCTGGATCAGTAGGGGGATGTTGGGAAACCAGTGTGAGGGTAAGGAAGAGGTTGTGGACAGGAAGGGGGAGTTAGGGGTAGAGATATGACCATTGAGCATGCTTCCAGTGTGCATGCAGTAAAAACAAGCATACAATAATGCATACACTATATCACACCAGCCACCAATACTTTAGCAGATCAAAACACACATTGCGTAGTACTGCACTTAGCTTAGAGTAGTCATTGCCCGAAGTGTTCCCTGTTGTCTCCTTCAATCTTGTGGAACTAGAACATGTCGCAGTAGCAGTTCAAATGCTACAAACAAGTTCTGCGAGTAGTACTCATGTCAAACACTGCTGCATGTGGCTATAAGGGTATGTGCACACAATCTTTGCACCCTATATAAGTTTGTTTCTGTCTTAATGGTTGCACGTGGCAAACTATGTGCGTTTTACATACAGGATTTGTAAGTAAGCCGTACGTGCCTAAACATCATGCACCACGGGGGCCGCATGTGCCTCTGACCGTGCGTTAGGCATGCAGGACTAGTCGTTAATTAGACAGCATAGGAAAGGCATTTCGGATTGTGCACATGGTTATCAACCTGTTCTCCAATGCGTTATGTATGGTGTGCATGGCTAGAATGCACTGGTTAGTGTTGCGCTCATTTAAGTGGCATGCCGCGTCTTGACAGCACTTAGTTTTGCGGGGAGCAGGGACCAATTTTCTGATGGGGCTGTGCCCCCTGCATGACCTCTCTGCTCCCTGTGACTCGTCTCGATGCTGCAGCACTTATCGATGTTACACGAGGGGCCGGGATCTCGATCCGGTGGGGCCTGACCCCTCGCTGAGCATATGTGGCCAGAGTTGCTCAGAGACACGTCTTCTCAGGCAGAGTACTCGAGCACAAGCCACATGCTTTCTTTTACGTGCATGCGCATAAGTGTTCCACTCCTAAAGTGGCTCTTCTGTGATTCTGGTCCCAGGTGCTGCTGGGAAGTTTAGTTTTATAGGCGAGTGCCTTGCAAAAAAGGGCAAGGAGCCGCCTGTAAGTTCTGAATGTCCCTTTAAGGGCATTTTTTGTCTTTTGCTGTCTTTTGGGATTCACTGCTACATTTTTGGCATGGTTCATGACATATAATGTGTGTCTTTTGCCCCCAACCTTGCCCTCTTGCTTGTTTGGCTGTGCCCTTGGCCTTAACCCTGAAAAACCCTCTTGAGGCAATGGCATCAGTGTCTTACTAGTCATGCCTCAAACCCACTCCAAATGGTATTTCCTTATCTTAGCTGTGTATCTTGTCAATGTCCTACATATGTGTAGAATAGGAGTGTCCTCCATAATGACAAGTAGATCTAGACTATCTATCCTTACCCGACCTTGTATTCTTCTCTTTATTTTATCACTGCTTATTTATCTGAAAAATCTACTATATATATATTCAATGAAAACACTTTGTTAAGGGGACGTTATGGTTAAGTTGCACTAATAAAAACCTTTGAAATTCACTGAAAAAACTTTGTTAAGGGGACGTTATGGTTACAAGTAAAACGGAAAAACCCCAGAAATTCACCAGTTATGGTAAGCTAAGCAACCTTACCTCACGCCACCACCGTGCACTTCTAAGACTAACACCCAGGACATCAAAGGTGACATCACAAATGTCATTGATGACATCACTGATGACATCACATATCTGGGCCACTTGTTTTTGTTCACTGACATATATAGGCCAGGTGGTTTTGTTCACTGACAGTCAGAATATTAAAATTGAAAAAGGTGCTATATATCTAGATGTTAACGTTCTCATATGTTCTTTAAGTACTTTCCTTAGGGTTTGGTCTCAGCTCATGGTGCACATACATGGGGAAATGAGCAGGCCTCAAACACACAATTCATTTGTATACATGAAGATAAACTTAATGTCATTAACATTTTCTGATGATGCTGTTTCTTTCTTCCTTAGTTTAGTTTCCCTGTATGTGCCTCTGGTTTATATGCAATGTGGTTCTTCATATGTGTTGTTTGTACCAGCACAAGTGTTGTAAGTCTTGAATTGTTAGCTAGTTATATGTTTAACATTACTCAAAACTCTTATAAGGTAGCACTCATTATTGTACTATCCAAAATTACAAGATTATAAATAGTGTACTTCTATGGTGCATGCTACAGTCATTGCCTATGTTTATATATGTTTAGGTTTCTGTATTAACAACAAAACTCCAATACAATGATTTTAGATGAGTACATTCTTTAATAGATTAAGTAGTTCACGATAGGTCTCGCGATCACCCCTGACATCTTGTTTCCAACAATATAAACACAACTCCTTGTCGGGACTTTTCATCAAAATCTATTTCACATGTGATGTCATCACTGATGTCATCAATGACATTTGTGATGTCATCTTTGATCTCCTGGGTGTTAGTCTTAGCAGTGCACGGTGGTGGCGCGTGTTATGGTTGCTTAGCTTTCGGTTTTACTTGTAACCATAACATCCCTTTAACAAAGGTTTTTAATTGAATTTCATAGGTTTTTATTAGTCCAACTTAACAATAACGTCCCTTTAACAAAGATTTTTCTTTGAATTTCATTGGATTTTATTAGTCCAACTTAACCATAACGTCCCTTTAACAAAGTTCTTTCAGTGAATTGCATGGGTTTTTACCAGTGAATGCTATTTTCCTACAACTTACTAATATCATACTTACCCAATATAGCAATATTTGTGTCCAATTTACAAAGTGTCACCTTAAAACTCTGCCATTTCCCACCTTCTAGAATCATATTTAACACTTCTATACACTTTTTGCAACTATTTCAACTAGTTTTGCACCCTTATATGTCTCCGAACATCTAACTTCATTGCGGACCTTCCGGACAGTGACACATGACCATACACTGGCTCGTGGCATAATGACGTGTCTGAGATCCCGCCCGCACTTCACAATAAGATCCATCCTTCGCGGGCAGTTCCGAACTGCATTTTCAACTGATCTAGGAATTTTCAACTTCAAAATTTCCATTGCACAGCTCCAACACCTATTCCTATTCATTATCCATTAACAATCTAGTACACAGTACATACTTTTAGCAAAACTGCTATTTATTTTAAAAAGGCATCAGCTAATTACATCCCTCCCCCCCAAGAGCCACCAACACTACTGTAACCAAGGAGAAAGAGAAACACTGCCCCTACCTTAGAAATAACACACGCACAACATTTTCCCCTGTCCACCTACCCCTCCATATTAGTGTTTGGTGCTTCTTCCCTCATTTCCTTATTTCCCTCCCCACCTTTTGTTCTTAGCTCTCCAGCCCAAAAAAATAAAATACATCAAAAAACAATAAAAGAAATGTTCCTTTAGGAACCACCTTTCACAGTTAAAAAATAGAACTAAAAAAACCTATTGACTCCATCTACTTTATATTTCTCTGTAAAATACATAGGGCCTCATTACGACCCGGGCGGTAAGTGAACAATGATGCCAGTAAAGGATTACCGGCATCGCTTACCGCTCCGGCCGATTAGGACACGATTATTAGCGGCACCGTAATTAACGGGGCCATTAATAACGCCAGGAGCGCGGGCACGTGACCATCCATGCGGCCAATACCGGCATGGCGCAAACAGGGGAACATTACAAGTCAGGCGGACAGGCAAACAACGCCCTACTGAAGCCGGAAAAGTACCTTACTGGCATGGAGCTAATTCCGGCATCGCGGACCACCCATAAACGGCCATGTGCAGTGTTCCCAACTGCCACAGGTGCACACAATCAGCACAGGTGGAGGCAATACAGACTGGGCCAGCACAAATGTTGCACACCCCACCCCTTCCCACACCCAGTCACACTCCACAATGATTCCAATACTACTAGCAATGCTGGGGCTGGAGGACATGATTGCTGTGGAATTGCTGCAACAACAACAACAACAACAACAACAACAACTGGCAGCACAGAGGAGATGCAGGAGGAGAAGGAGGGCGAGGCAGGGCCAGCATGCCCCACCAGTGCAGCCAGTGCCACCACGCAGGCAGCCCCCAATCCCTCGCATCAGAGCCAGTCCATTCAACCTAACCCCTGAGCAGATCCACACCCTGTACCGTCTGGACCGGGACACCATCACCACCATTGTGGATATGATACATGACGACATTGTCAGCTGACTGAATCACACACCGCCATCCCACCCCTGCTGAAGGTAGTGTCTGTGCTCCACTTCCTGGCCACAGGCACCTACCAGCACACCGTGGGGCACATGCATGGCATATCACAGCCATTATTCTCACGTACGCTGAACCAAGTGCTTGATGCCCTCCTGAAGACACAGGCGACCACAATTACCTACCACGGTCTGCCCAGGAGATCTCAAACACCAAAGTTGGTTTCCATTCACAGGCCAGCATCCCTGGTTGCATTGGCGCCATCGACTGCACCCATGTGGAATTGGTGGTCCCACATGCCATGGAGGTAGCGTACCGCAACCGTAAGCTATGCCACTCAATCAACGTGCAAATGGTATGTGACTCAAACAAGATCATCACACATTGCTGTGCCCGATACCCCGGATCAACCCATGATTCAATGGTCCTGCGGAACTCCACGATACCACACTACATGGAGCGACATGCAGGGCAGAGATCCTGGCTTCTCGGTGAGTCGCATGTTAGGCCCATGGAAATGTGATGTGGGTAGGTGATTGGGGTAGAGATGCATACTTCACCTGGCTGAGATGGGTGGGGGGAGAGGTGCATACTTCACCTGGTTGAGATGGGGGGAGAGATGCATACTTCACCTGGCTGAGATGGGGGGGGGAGAGATGCATACTTCACCTGGCTGAGATGGTGGGGGAGAGATGCATACTTCACCTGGCTGCGAGTGCCTGAGAGAATGGACCATGCTCATACCCCAAAGCAGGAAAGAAGGAAAATTGGACAAATATGGCACACCCTATTAGTGCGATTGAGCGTGTGTGGGATTATTGCCCAAGTAAGAAATTTAAGGGTTATAAGAAATAGATATGAGGTGCAGAGGAGAGATAAGCAACTTTGACACCTAGGTTGCACAAAATAATAAGAAACAAAATAAGTTCCCAATTTGGGAACTCACGTCCCCTGCACACTTTCTAATATCTGGAAAACCAGACCAACAGTTAGATTGTTATTTAGACAATGTTTCTAATCGTATTAATGGGAACCTTTGTATTGAATCAATTTTAAAAAAAGGCCAACTATTAAAGAAATAAACATTCAATCAAATTAGGTCACAAGAAACAATCTTCGTTTTTATTCTTGATGTTGAAGCTGTGGATGGCCCAACGCGTTTCGAGTGATACAACACTCTTCATCAGGGGCAGATCTATATCTCTGCAGAAAGATATGTACAATATTTACATTAGAGTGATGCTTCCATTCAAATCATTGTGGAATAGTCATTTAAACAGACTTCAATTGGTATATAGTCTACTTGTATGAGCATTATTTAAGCTGGATATCCATAGTTAAAGGTAAAGAGTCAAAAGGTGAAAAACATCCTCTCGGCTGTTAAAGTAACATTATATTTCGATGGAAGTAAAGATCTAAGACAGTATCATGGAATTCCTTAATAAATGGTGCTGAGGGCCACATCAACTGTATGATCAAGCGACAGATGTCTGAACTGTAGACTACAAAAAGAACAATAACAGTAATAGCTCTAACCTTGTGCTTTTCAATAAAATTTCTTCAAGAGAAAATGGGGTAAGTCCGGGTCGGGGATCCCGGGAAATCGCGGAATCCGGTCTAGACGTTTAGAGGGCAAACTCTTATCTGCAAAAAGGTAGTAGATATAAGAAGCAGCTAGTACATGAATTTGCTATGCATGGTGTACAAAAAGGGGCTGTAAAAGGAAAATGACTTACAGCTAATTGCAGTATTCCTGGACAATGGTTTAATGTCTTAACCATAGTGTGGTTCAAACATCCTGTGGTAGAGAGAGGATAATCGAAAAATCTTGGAGGGTAGCCAGAGCTTGACCATAGAAATGGCTTGTGAGCAGGTTCTGCAGGTTGCCAATGAAACTAGGGGAAAATAACATGGGGAGGAATGAAAAGATAGCCCTGTGGGGAGAGGGTTCTACACAATGAGAACTCCTGTGAATATCAGATGGACCAAAGAGGTAGGGAGGTTCTTACCTATTAACCAACAGCGCTGCCAAATGGAGACCGGAGTCCGAAAGGTTATCCGACGCCATTTGTAACACCGTACGTGTTTATATTGTAATTGATGGCGTGACGTCATCACGCGCATGCGCGTGCCACGTCATCGTCGTCACACTCGAGTATACTAAAAAAATGTGCTAAAGGTAGTATCTAGAACAGGACATCATGATTGTGAATCTATGAAGGCTGTCCCTAGGTAAGTATTTATACAATTTGTATGTAGTTAAAAAAGAACTAGTGGCCCGGGATGTTTATAACATGACGTCATCACGCTTGCGTGTACATGACGTAATGTGGAAACGAACCAAACTAGCAAGTGCTAGGCCACTGAGAAAAACATGGACCACACAGGTAAAAGTAAGGATAGTAAGTGCCTAACAATGCAATACCAGTGCACCAAGTATTGTATGATCAATGCAGTTTTGAGGATTTAGGAATTAAACAGCTGATAGAGTTACGCACGTGGACCTGGACCGTAAACAATAGAGATACTAATTAACAAGGTTAAAAGGCCAGTCTTCCTTATGATGTGACTGCCGCCCAAAGGCGTCTTCCGTGTCTCAGGGTGTTAACAAGTTTAGAGAAAAGATGAAGTAGTTATACGTGCAGCCTAGCTGTCCTTGGCTAGGCCACCAGTTTAGCTAAAAGGTAATTATATCCGAGAGAGGTCCCGGACCGGGGGAAAAGAGGGGGGAATTCAAAATATGACAAATGCCTACTGTCGTGGTACATGTCTCATGGTGTTAGAAAAAAATATGAAAGAAAATAAAGTCGCTGAGCATAATGTCTACCTGCAGTTGGCTAAGCCTAAGGTATGGCAAAAAGGCTATAATATCTAAATGATGTCCTAAATAGGGGAAAAAATAAAGAGTAGGACTTTCACAAGAGGCTTACTGCTAAAATGTAAGAAAACAGAGGATATCCAGCAATCAGAACACCAAGATGTTCTGTGAGGATGACGAGGGCTGTGGAGTATAAGCCCGCTGTTGTTAATTCAGCGGAAGACCCTTATGTAATTCAGAGTGATGTTCAGTACCGAGAAGATTATTATACTAGGTCTAAAAATCTCTGTGTATACATTGGATCTGTTACATCATTAACATGGACAAAGGATTGAGGAATGGAAATCTAGAATAAGCTCACTCTTAAGCGTCACAGTGTCTAGCATAGTTACCCAAACGGGATATAGTCGTTCCCATTATCCTGTTGTAAATGCCAGACCTCTTTACTGCCCATTTCTGGTGCACAATTTGGTTGTTGATCAGGTGTCATAAAACATATATCAATGGCTGATAAGTAGTAAGTAAAGCAGGTATTAACAAGTCATGTCAACAATTTTTTGGGTGTGTATCTCTGACACTACAAAATGTTCATCTGCCCAAAGGCATGGTTCACAATCTAATAGTGGACATACAGTCATTTTATCAGTTATATCTCTAACCAGAACATGTCAAGTATAACTAGAAGAGGTAGTGGAGACAGTAGAAAGAGTAGTGTGTTAGTATTAGGTTTCAAATAAATGGACCCAAGTAGTAGTCTTCGTTGAGACCAAGAGGGGACATTGCATCAAGTCTATGTATCCAGTATAGTTCCTTTTGTGCAAGTAATTTTGGTAAGTCGCCTCCCCTTTGTAAGGGATGCACCACTTCTAGTATTGCAAATCTCGTCTGTGAGATATTGTGATTATTGTCCCTAAAATGCCGGAATACCGGCGATTTGAGGTTTTTAGTTCTGATCTGAAACGTTTACTCAGTCCATCTATCCTTAGCTTTTCTACTGGTCTTCCCCACGTAATATTTACTGCATGGGCATCTGATGGTATAGATTACATTTTTATAATCACAAGTTGCACGGCTTTTCAAAGGGATCTTCTTACCGTTATTAGGATGCCTGTTGTGATTGCCTTTTATAATGTTCGAGCAATGTTGGCAGTTTAGGCAGGGGAAAGTGCCATTTTTTGCCTTCGTAAATGTCCTCTGAGTGGATTTTTTGGGTCTTTCTGCTTTTATTAGCGTATCTCTGAAATTCCTTCCTCTCTTATACGCTAACATTGGAGGAACTGGAAAAAGACGATTAAGATTGGGATCTGATTTAATCAGATCCCAATTTTTAGTGATGAGCTTTTTGACCTGGAAACTCTGTGCTGAGTACCTCAATGTATAAATCAAGTTGGATTTAGTTTGTGTTGGTTGTTTATTGAGTAACATGTCACGAGGTTGAGATTCTGTCCTGGTGATAGCTTGCGTCACCACTTGTTCTGGAAATCCTCTTTCCAAAAATCTCGATCTCATAGTATCAAATTCTTTCTGTAGCCTTTCTGTGTTGGAAGTAATCCTTTTAGCTCGTAAGAGTTGGCTGTAAGGGAGATTATCCTTTAGATGTCTTGGGTGGAAACTATTAAAGTGTAGGGAGCTGTTAACATCCGTTGGTTTCCTATACAATGACGTCACTAGTTCCATATTTTTCCATTCAACTGTAACATCCAGAAAGTTCACATATGGTCTTCCGATCTCTATAATGAATTTGGTACGTGGATTCCATTGGTTGATGTAATGCCAAAATTCAGTCAATTCCTGTTCTGTACCATTCCAAATACCAAAGACGTCATCAATGTATCTTGTCCAACAGTGTATTTTGTTATTCCAATGTGGGTGATCCAAAACATGGGTTTTCTCGAAGTAGAACATAAAGATGTTTGCGCATGAGGGGGCTACAGCCGAGCCCACAGAGGTTCCTGAGACACTTCGATTCCCCATGACGAAGGCATATCTGCCTTAGAATGGTTTCTTCTACGACATGAAGAAATTCAGATCCAAAAAACCTTTGCTATTGAATTCATTAATTTGATATTATACAACAACTATTTCAGATTTAATGACCAGTACTCCTTACAGATCTCAGGAACCTCTAAGGGCTCGGCAGTAGCCCCCTCATACGCAAACATCTTTATGTTCTACTTCAAGAAAACCCATGTTTTAGATCACCCATATTGGAATAACAAAATACACTGTTGGACAAGATACATTCATGATGTCTTTGGTATTTGGAATGGTACAGAACAGGAATTGACTGAATTTTGGCATTACATCAACCAATGCAATCCACGGATCAAATTCACTATAGAGATCGGAAGACCGTATGTGAACTTTCTGGATGTAACAGTTGAATGGAAAAATATGGAACTAGTGACGTCAATGTATAGGAAACCAATGGATGTTAACAGCTCCCTACACTTTAATAGTTTCCACCCAAGACATCTAAAGGATAGTCTCCCTTACAGCCAACTCTTACGAACTAAACGGATTACTTCCAACACAGAAAGGCTACTGAAAGAATTTGATACTATGAGATCGAGATTTTTGGAAAGAGGATTTCCAGAACAAGTGGTGACGCAAGCTATCACCAGGACGGAATCACAACCTCGTGACATGTTACTCAATAAACAACCAACACAAACTAAATCCAACTTGATTTATAGATTGAGGTACTCAGCACAGAGTTTCCAGGTCAAAAAGATCATCACTAAAAATTGGGATCTGATTAAATCAGATCCCAATCTTAATCGTCTTTTTCCAGTTCCTCCAATGCTAGCGTATAACAGAGGAAGGAATTTCAGAGATACGCTAATAAAAGCAGAAAGTCCCACAAAATCCACACAGAGGACACTTACGATGGCAAAAAATTGCACTTTCCCCTGCCTAAACTGCCAACATTGCTCGAACATTATAAAAGGCAATCACATCAGGCATCCTAACAACGGTAAGAAGATCACTTTGAAAAGCTATGCAACTTGTGATTCCAAAAATGTAATCTATACCATCAGATACCCATGCGGTAAATATTGCGTGGGGAAGACCAGTAGAAAAGCTAAGGAAAGATGGACCGAGCATAAGTCTCAGATCAGAACTAAAAACCTCAAATTGCCGGTATTCCGGCATTTTAGGGACAATAATCACAGTATCTCACAGATGAGATTTGTAATACTAGAAGTGGTACATCCCTTACAAAGGGGAGGCGACTTACCAAAATTACTTGCACAAAAGAAACTATACTGGATACATAGACTTGATGCAATGTCCCCTCTTATTCTCAACAAAGACTACTACTTGGGTCCATTACCAAACCTACCTCTTCTAGTTATACTTGACATGTTCTGGTTAGAGATATAACTGATAAAATGGCTATATGTCCACTATTAGATTGTGAACCACGCCTTTGGGCAGATGAACATTTTGTAGTGTCAGTGATACACACCAAAACAATCGTTGACATGACTTGTTAATACCTGCTTTACTTACAACACAACCATTATCAGCCATCGATATATGTTCTATGACACCTGATCAACAACCAAATTGTGCACCGGAAATGGGCAGTAAAGTGGTTTGGCTTTTACAACACGATAATGGGAACGACTATATCCCGTTTGGGTAACTATGCTAGACTCTGTGATTCTTAAGAGTGACCTTACTCTAGATTGCCATTCCTCGATCCTTTGTCCATGTTAATGATGTAACAGATCCAATGTATACACACAGATTTTTAGACCTAGTATAATAATATTCTCAGTACTGAACATCACTCTGAATTACATAAGGGTCTTCCGCTGAATTAACAACAGTGGGCTTACACTCCACAGTCCTCGTCATCCTCACAGAACATCTTTGTGTTCTGATCACTGGATATCCTCTGTTTTCTTACATTTTAGCAGTAAGCCTCTTGTGAAAGTCCTACTCTTTATTCTTTCCCCTGTTTGGGACATCGTTTAGATATTATAGCCTTTTTGTCAGACCTTAGGCTTAGCCAACTGCAGTTAGACATCATGCTCAGCGACTTTATTTTCTTTCATATTTTTTTCTAACACCATGAGACACGTACCACGACAGTAAGCATTTGTCATATTTTGAATTCGCCCCTCTTTTTCCCCGGTCTGGGACCTCTCTCGGATATAATTACCTTTTAGCTAAACTGGTGGCCTAGCCAAGCACGGCTAGGCTGCACGCATAGCTACTTCATCTTTTCTCTGAACTTGTTAACACCCTGAGACACGGAAGACGCCTTTGGGCGCCAGTCACATTATAAGGAAGACTGGCCGGTTAACCTTGTTAATTAGTATCTCTATTTTTTACGGTCCAGGTCCACGTGCGTAACTCTATCAGCTGTTTAATTCCTAAATCCTCAAACCTGCATTAATCATACAATACTTGGTGCACTGGTATTGCATTGTTATGCACTTACCATCCTTACTTTTACCTGTGCGGTCCATGTTTTTCTCAGTGGCCTAGCGCTTGCTAGTTTGGTTTGTTTACACATTACGTCATGCACGCGCAAGCGTGATGATGTCATGTTATAAACATCCCGGGCAACTAGTTCTTTTTTAACTACATACAAGTTGTATAAATACTTACCTAGAGACAGCCTTCATAGTTTCACAATCATGATGTCCTGTTTTAGATACTGCCTTTGGCACATTTTTTTAGTATACTCGAGTGTGACGACGATGACGTGGCACGCGCATGGGCGTGATGACATCACACCATCAATTACAATATAAACACGTACGGATTTACAAATGGCATTGGATAACCTTTCGGACTCTGGTCTCAATTTGGCAGCGCTGTTGGTTAATAGGTCAGAACCTCCCTACCTCTTTGGTCCATCTGATATTCACAGGAGTTATCACTGTGTAGAACCCTCTCCCCACAGGGCTATCTTTTCATTCCTCCCCATGTTATTTTCCCCGAGTCTCATTGGCAACCTGCAGAACCTGCTCACAAGCCATTTCTATGGTCAAGCTCTGGCTACCCTCCAATATTTTTCGATCATCCTCTCTCTACCACAGGATGTTGGAACCACACTATGGTTAAGACGTTAAACCATTGTCCAGGAATACTGCAATTAGCTGTAAGTCATTTCCTTTTACAGCCCCTTTTTGTACACCATGCATAGAAAATTCACGTACTAGCTGCTTCTTATATCTACTCCCTTTTTGCAGGTAAGAGTTTGCCCTCTAAACGTCTAGACCGGATTCCGCAATTGCCCGGGATCCCCGACCCGGACTTACCCCATTTTCTCTTGAAGTAATTTTATTGAAAATCACAAGGTTAGAGCTATTACTGTTATTATTCTTTTTGTAGTCTACAGTTCCCACATCTGTCTCATGATCATACAGTTGATGTTGCGCTCAGCACCATTTATTAAGGAATTCCTTGATACTGTCTTAGATCTTTACTTCAATCGAAATATAATGTTACTTTAACAGCTGACAGGATGTTTTTCACCTTTTGACTCTGTACCTTTAACTATGGATATCCAGCTTAAATAATGCTCATACAAGTAGATTATATACCAATTGAAGTCTGTTGAAATGACTATTCCACAATGATTTGAATGGAAGCATCACTCTAATGTAAATATTGTACATATCTTTCTCTAGAAATATTGGTCTGCCCCTGATGAAGAGTGTTGTACCACTCGAAACGCGTTGGGCCATCTACAGTTTCAACATCAAGAATAAAAACAAAGATTGGTTCTTGTGACCTAATTGGATTGAATATTTATTTCTTTAATAGTTGGCCTTTTTTTAAATTGATTTAATACAAAGGTTCCCATTCATTCGATTAGAAACATTGTCTAAATAACAATCTAACTGTTGGTCTGGTTTTCCAGATATTAGAAAGTGTGCAGGGGACGTGAGTTCCCAAATTGGGAACTTATTTTGTTTCTTCATACCCCAAAGCAGCCCAGACTGGACCTGACCACATAATGCAAGATGAAAGCTGCCCTAACATGTAAATGATGCAGTGTCACAACCATTCCATAGCCATCTACATTTGCACTGTACCTAATCAGACCGTATCCGCCTCAACACAATGCAGCTACAAGCAATTACTATGGCCAATACACAGCACCAAATACCATGAACTGAAAGGACAGTCCCCAATTACTGCGTACAAAGGAGTCACATGAGGGCCAAATACATTAATGCACCACTACACTGACACAGAAGTCCAAAAAGTGCATTTCACCATTTGTTTTGCATAGTGACATCAACATGAGGCTGACATCAACGGTGCCAGGATGAAAGCATACCAATTATTGGGCATCAGCCAGATCATGGAAACAACCGGCGTGGACTAACACAGTGCATGAGCACTCACAAGGAACTGGACCCCCCTGCGCCCACTAGTCGATGGCACGCACACCAGTCCATAAGAGGAATACACACATAGCAGTCACATCATGTGTCTCCATTCATGCATGGGAATGTGGTTGCAATCAGGAAATCAATGCATGCTATGGTGTCATTGATCGAGGTCACATATGATGTGATGACTTACACTTATACATTGTTGCCCACATGCAGGTGATGCAGGCTATCCCTTGAAGAGGTGGCTCCTTACCCCAGTCCGGAACCCACAGAACATGCATGAGGAGGACTACAATCGTGCACATACACGTACCCGTGTGGTGATTGAGCAGACATTGGGCCTCTTGAAGGCACGGTTTCGCTGCCTCAGCAGGTCTGGTGGGGCACTCCTGTACCTCCATGAGAAGGTGACAAAGATCGTCATGGCATGTGTCATGCTACACAATATGTGCATCAGACGGAATGTGCCCCTGCCCCCTGACGCTGAACTGCAACCACCTGACGAAGAGCCCTGACGCTGAACTGCAACCACCTGACGAAGAGGATGAGGAGGGTGGGGATGGGGCAGCACCTCAGGGAGGCAGCGATGCACAGGAGGGACGTGCCATGCGTCAGACTCTGATCAACCAATGTTTCTAGCACACATGGATGGGGAGTGTGACATCGATGTGGCACTCGGGCATTGGGTGTGTCAGGAACATGGACACTGTAGACTGTTCACCAATAAAGCACACGTACGCAATAAGCAATGTCCACATATGTTAATCATGAGTCACCAAAATGTGTATTAAAGAATCATAACAAAGTGAACAAGCCCTCCACCCCACACAACCTCTCCCCCCTCCCCCCTCAGCTCCCCCACACACCCTCTCCCCCCTCCCCCTCAACTCCCACGCACACACCCTCTCCCCCTCCCCCCTCAAATCCCACAAACACACCCTCTCCCCCCTCCCCCCTCAACTCCCCCACACATCCTCTCCCCCCTCCCCCCTCAACTCCCCCACACACCCTCTCCCCCCTCCCCCTCAACTCCCCCAAACAACCTCTCCCCCAACCCCCTTGACATCCCAACACATGGTGTGCAGTAGCGCGCACCAGTAGTCCACATGGCACCAGTATCCATGGCTGTGCCTACTGCCCTTCCCCTCTTCCAGCACCAGGTGCCCCTCTGTCCGATCTGCGCAGGTTCCCGCTAGACCTACGCACAGGGCTGGTCGTAGTAGAGCTGGCATTAGATGATGGTCCAGATTGTCCTGGCAACTGTGGTGGATGCGTGTCCCGCATTGCTGCCACCATTTCCGAGAGGACATGTCGCACTGCTGCCAGTTCCGCGCAAATGTCCTTTGAGGTGGACTCGAGGGATGCAGCACAATCCCTAATGTCATCCCTTGCACGGGTACATTCGGTAATATGCTGCGTCAACAGCCCTGTGAGTTCCTCCTGGCGCCTCTGTATAGCCATGATCCCCTCTTGGCTGGTTGTCACTGGGGTGAAAGTGTGAGGTGTTTCCACCATGCTTTGGTCATCAGGCACAGTTGGCGTGGGGCTGAAACTTGCCAGCCATGAATCTCCAGGTGACAGCCCGTGCATGCTGCTGTCCAGTGAGTGCAGGGGGCCTGTGGCGGGTGTTGCGCCATGCAGCTGTACGTCTCCCTCATCGTCCGATATGGCTGCTGTGGCAGCTGTCTCACCGACTGTGCTGCTGGCAGCCGATGGTGTGCCCTCTGCCAATGCCTCCTGGGTGATGGTGGCTGGTGTGGGTGTTGTTGTGGGGGCCGTGGTGCACATTGGTGCTGTGGCCTCTGTGGTTTTCATGGCCTTCTTCTGTGGTGTGGCATCTTTCTCCCTGGTGTCCTCATCACCGCTGTCAGAATGTGTGCCTGTGGGGGACCAAAGGAGGGAGAGGGTTTGTGATGGGTCTACGGGCATCGAGCATGCATTGGGGTGGCTGCATTGATATGGAATGGTAGATGATTAACATTGGGGGGAGTGACATACGGGTTGCTTCACTCTTGGGTGGGTGATGCATGGAGGCGTCTGGGTTGCAACACATATGTGGTGAATTATGCATGTGGACAAGGTGATGCTCTGCACTGCCTGTAGGCAGTCTTGTACTTATGTGTCTGGTGGACCCTGCTCTACATCATTGCACTTTCAGTTCAGGTGGACATCATCGTGGTGGTAATAGCATTGTTTCATTTGAGACACCTACCTGCATCGGCAGATGACGGGGCTCCTCGCTCCATTTCCCCGACTCCCTCTATTGCCTCGGTGCCTATGGTGGTGGCGCATATCTCCTCCCATGGTTGCAGTTTGATTAGGGAATCCGCACCTCCGCCTGTCGCCATCCAAAGGTTACGGTTGGCAGAGAGTATGCTCCGCACGCGTAGACGCAGGTCATCCCAGTGCTTACGGCATTGTTTGGGTGTGCGGGGTGTGGTGTCAATGGCATTGACTCTCTGGGCGACCTCTGCCCAAATCTGCTTTTTGCGCTGCAGTGCTGGATGGGACATGTCGTTTGAGAACACCACATATGCATGTTCCTACAGTGTCTCCGCTAGCATGGTGAGCTCCTCTCTGGAGAAGCGCTCCTTGCGCAGGCGACCTCCTGTTTTTTTCACTGCTTTTGGCGTAGTAAAATGCAACAGGTAGTGGAGGAGGTGTGTTGGAGTTCTGGGGGCCAGGTGGCTCCTGGTTGTGGTGGATGGCAATGGATTGTGTTTTTAAAGATGGCAGCCGTACTCTTTCCCGTTCCTGTGAGATGACGCTACTTCCCCTTTCCACGTATTTACGGTCACCGCTAATAGTGGTCACCGCTAATGCCGATGGCTTGGATGCTGGAGGAGCTATTTCCACTACAGACGGTGCCGGAAAGGGGGATTATTTGGCCTTTTACGGCATGGCGGTGAGGTAATTACCGGCATGGCGCAAAGCTTGTGCCCGCGAACTCGTAATGGGCCGCTTTTAGCGGTCTATTGCCAGCACAGAAGGCAAAAAGAGAACTCTATGACCATATTACCACAAGCACATTTTTCATCCTTTTCAAATCTATCCTAATTTCGAATAACTTTACCACAAAGCTAGTCCCAGGTGGACATGGCCAATTTAACCCCATGTTTTGTCCCTCATGGTCATGGCCAGTAGCCAGATTGTCCGGATCATGACCTTATTCCATGACCCGCACAATCTTGCCACTGCCCATGGACACAGGCTACACCTCAGTCACCAAAGGTATATCACTATTTTTTGTACCTATATTATGACACTTGTCAAAAAATAAAACACAGGCACATTTGCAAAACCATGCTTTCAGGTCCTTCTCAATGCTCCTTACACAAGTTTGCTGGAAATTCAACCATGTTTTATTTTTTCAAAAGTGTCAAATGTATGCACATACAATCATCATATAACCTAGCCCCCACTTGACAAAATACATTCAGACTTTACGAAAACATTTGTATCTAGATCTATAATCTTTTTGCAAACCTTTGTGTAGATTCGTCAAATTTCACCTCATTTATAAGCCTTTACATTATTTTGGGAGCCCCCCTCTAATTTTGCCCCCTCTTGACAGAATCCCACCAAACTTTGCAAACATGTATGTGTATAGTACAAGGGAGGTGTGTAGGAGGGGAGCAGGAACGGGGTGCTTATTACATTGGGTGCTCTTAAGTTAGGTAGCTAATCTAAATGTGACGCATGACTAATCTTGACAATTTTATCTAAATGTGACGCATGGCCAATCTGTACTCATTGAGTACCCCTTACAGGCTCACCACCTCTTGAGAATAAGCCTTGACCACTCACCTTGCTACCTTGAACTAGATTGGCTACAGCTCTCAGAGTTGTACCTGTCACTAAACTAGGTGTGTCTGTCCATCAGGCCAGCATATAGAAAATCAGTCCCAACAAATACCGCACTGGAGAGACCTTTTTTGGAACCTGTAACTTTTGTGCACTATGCCCCATGCATTTTAGGGCTGTACTTCCTAAGGAAAGGGAATTGTACTTGTGACTGGTTCTGATCATTTTACCTGCATCAGAGAACTTGCCTATTTCACTGGGTTTGTTATTTAATGATGTATTTTTAATTAACCTACTGGGTAATGTATATATTTGTGTTATATGGTTTTGTGAGATATTACTACCTGCTACTTTTATTTCTTGCTGTGTTCTTTAAGGCCTAAATAAATAACTATTTTTATAACTGACTGTCTAATCTGAATTAGTGTGTGTTATTCAGTGTGGACTCACTGGGGCCCCAGACCACACTCACTCTCCTGAGATTAAGCCTTGACTGCTCTCCACACTACCTTGGTTGAGTTTTGGCAAACTCTTTAATTGTCAGATTAAATTTGTGGTTTATGCCATTGTGTGTGTTTGCAATGAAATATACTTAGGCAGCATGGTTTGTGAATTATGTGTCAGGACACAACAAATCAGCATGATTGGCAACCAGGAACCCGAAACTACCCCTGTCACAGCACTAGGATGAGTTGCAATAAATGGACAATAAGGGACATTTTTGGCAATGGACTCAGTTAAGCAGTCAATAAGAGGCGGCAGAGTACTAACATTAAGACGACTAGGAGCCGGATATACCTATAAATTGAGAACTACAATCTTCGGCCTGAATAAGGACAATTAACTCAATGATTATCATAATGTATTATTTAAACACATATCTTAGAATAATTCCGTTGCTATGTTGTCTGGGTAGTTTAACTCTGCCCAACAGTTAAGGGGTGAATCAGCCACTTACTCCCTAAAAATTGGCAAATACTCCCAGAGAAAAAAGGCCAGTAAAAATTCTCCCCAAAAACTAGGACACAGGAGCTTGTGCCCCTGCTTTCACTGACACAGCTCCATGACGTTTGGACCAGTAGTACAGTACTGCCACAGGAAGAAACTATTACTGCCATTAGGTAGAAGTTCATTTTTGTGTATAATTCTCCCCACATGAGTCCCCCAGCGCTTTATGTTGGTCTTTTGGATATTTGATCAGTTCTGAGTGTGTGGGAACCTTTTTCCACACTCAGGGCCCGATTCATGGAAAAGTGAGCATTTATTCTGCAAGGGCTGCTTGCCAAGAAGGACACTCTGTGAGCCTGCGCACAGAATAAAAAAAAGCGCTCTTTGCATATTCATGGAATTGTCTGAGCAAAGTAACTGTATACGCAAGTCGCGACTGGAATGTCCCTGACATGCCCCCATGCAAAGTTTAAACAGCCAGAACACCCACCTTTTCGTGCTCCCCCAGGCGTGAATAGATGCACCCTTCAAACAGTGCATGGGGTCCCCCACAACCAGGCCTGTATCTCGGGGACCCTGTGCGGGCTCCTCGTAACTGTTACCGGCACCCCGACAACATGCGTACGATACTTTGTAAAACTCAAAAATTCTGCATGCGAACCCCTGTAAACCATTCCTGCACCCCGCTACAATGCATGTGCACACCCCTAAGTTTGATTGGAACCCCGGCTGGCAACATGCACCCCAAAATCTGACACTTGATCTTACCTCTGCACAGTGAATCCTATGTGCAAGTGTCTGTACACCTGCCTTTGGGTGGCGGATAGTATGAGGGCTTTGCGTGGCCATTTCTCCACCGAGAGGTTGCAGGGTCACTTTCAGGAATATTTATCGTTCGTGCAATAGTGGATGTGCGATGGACTGCCTGTTGGCTGTCCCTCGTTATGCCCACATTTTCCCTTGTTATTCCTCGTTTTCCAAGTTCCACCATCTTTTATGCCCTGTGCGCAAGCCATGCCCACACTCTGCGTGGTGCCTTACGCAAAGGCACTCGGAGACTCGCAGAAATGTGCCAACCCTGCGCAATGTCCCTGCAAAGCACAACAAAAGTGCTGCACAGTCGATTCCATGAATAGACACATGGGATTTTGCACGCAGTTTGGCGTGCAAAGTCCCTATTTTCCTAGCAGATATTTCTATGAATCAGGTCTTTAGTCTTTAACTCTACCTTTTGGAACCTTTTGGTTACATCTGTTTGGAGTCATGCTTTCATCCAACTTTTTTATGCTTCTGAGATTGCCCTAGACTTAAGAGCTGGGATTCGGTTAGTACAACTTCATGCGAGATACCTGATAAACCTGTGGAAGGAATGCCAGTGGCATGTTTATTTGGGATGTGACTGGATGCACCAGAAAAACATAAGAGGAGGTTTTTGAACATGGGATGTATAATAGCTAAACGATGAATACTAAGGAAACGGAAGGTCCAAGAAGTCCCTAGGAAAGAAGAGTGGCTGAAAGATGTATTGTGTGCTAACGACTGTGAAGAACTATGCATTACTATGATGCCTATGTAGTCTAGACCAAGAGATATCTAGAATGGCCTCCGGAATTATTTGGCAAGTGCACTGTAAGCCAGCACTAGTCAGCTATCAATCATGATTACCGTACTGCAAATTGTAAGGTAATTTAAGAATACATATTATACAATGTAACTGGGTCGATCTATCATGTATGTCAAGTCTAATTAAAAAGTTAAGAATTAGAATATTAATTACCGTTATATCGGGCTCTATCTTGAGATGATTGCCTTTTTGCCTCATTAGGTGCTCTAACACATGAGGTACAGTAATCACATTATGGCGCACTTGGGAATGTGTATTAATGCAATGAAATAACACCCATGCTGTTGTGACACGTTAAAAGTACAGTGTTTGGTTTTGCGGTGTGCGCCATTTTCTTTCTCTTTGAAGGGATAACTGACCACATCAGAAGCGACAACCTTGGTTTTCCTGACTCTTGGTAGCAGTGCGGCTTGACGTGGCTCGGTGGTGGGTCCCTTCCTCTAGTCCACTTGGAACTGCGAGCATACGCGAAGACACGGGAGAGATATGGGGGAGAGAGAGAGAGAAGCCAGACACGGAAAGCCTCACTGGAAGGCGACTGATGAGCATTGGTCCCGAAGCCATTGAGTAGCCTGAGTAGCCTGGAAAAATGTGCAGTAACAGAGTGATTCGGGGAGACCCTCGTGCTGTGTTGAGTTGCTGTGAGGCACTGAGCTAAGGCAGTGGGAGGGTTATTTGACTCTCACTGTGACTCTCAGTGTGTTCATGCTGCACCCTAAGTAAACAGGGAGTTATTAATCACCCCCAATGTTTTTTTTTTTTAGTGGCGGCTGCATATAACAAAAAGGCACTGTTTTTGTTCCTTTTTCTTACCTCATCCGCTCATCTTTTGAAAATCCTACTTGCTGGAGGTAGCTGGGGGTCTGTAATGAAAAGTGCTAGGCCAGTGCAAGCAGGGACTGTGACCCAAACCCATCCTGCACAGCAGTATTCCCTACCTGCATTCATGCGCAAAAAGACTTACTAATGAGGACAGTGCGGACCCCTTGGCAGGATTGCAGAATATTAATTTAATCTGTTGTTTCAAGGGTCTCACATATGTTAACAAGAATGGCTATAAAAGAGCATTGACGAAGGCCCTATCAGAGGTCTAAGGTATGAGCGATATCTCATTCAACCTATTTCCAAATATTCGTATTTTATCAGATTGTATGTTTTCTAAGGGGGTGCAATGTTCAATTTTGTTTTGTGAATTCAAACCTTTGTATGTGTACACTAAACAGCAGAGATGCATTAGCTATGAAGGGGATTGAGGTGGATGAGGACACAAGGGCAGAAATATGCTGCTTGCATGACTCATGGTATGCCTGATATACGGAGGGTGGAACTTTAGATGAGTTACAACAACCAACTGAGAGTGTGGGGTGCCAGAAGCAAAAAAGAAAGTTTGTGGATTCTAATCGCCAAATTATTGACTTCACAAGACCAGAGTTAGAGCAGAGGCTTAGGCAGGCCACTATTGTGGACTATCAATTATGCAAGCAGGCAGGAGAGAAAGTCTATGCACTTGTGACATAGACCCCAACTCTAAAGCAGCTGTAGGGGAGCATGAGCCCACAGGGAAGAGGGGTAGTAGGGCTGGGACAATGGGACTGAATGAGGAAGAGATCTGAGGTTATAATCTGAGGGGTCAGATTCCCACATCAAAAAAGGAAGTTACTCTGTGGTGGGACCCATTGAAGGGAGCCAATGTCTCTCTATTATCGTGGAATATTGCAGGGAGCAAGTTCAAGTGTGTAAGGGAAGACATAATACAGAGGTTTTAATTTGTTTTCCTACAGGAGACATGGTCACAATGATACGCTGTTCTTGGACAGTTTTCAATCATTCCAGATCCCAGCATCAAAAAACACACAGGGTCGGTCATATGGGGGGATGGCAGTTTTGTTAACTCCTTGTATGAATGCCATCATGTCGACCTGAGTGCTCAGAATTGTTGCTCGCAGGTGGTAAAAGTTAGCCTGGATGTTATTATGAAAATAGTCCAGTTTAACATTTAGAACAGTCCACACATGTCCAACAAGGGGCAATCCCTGGCTCAACTCAAGCAACTCTTTGATGACTATATTGGCGACTTGGATCTGGGCACACTCATGGTCTTGCTGGTGGGGGACTTTAATGTCAAATGTGGTAGTGCGCCCCACCAGATCTATTCGATAACACAGAGGGACGTTTGCAGGAAGTACCGGAACCAGAACTGATGGATTCCCAAATGTGTGGGGATGGGCTTAGGCTGACATCCTGGCTGTACCAATGGGACTTGAGAACAGCTAATGGCCGCACTAAGGGTGACAGACTGGGAAAAACAACCTTTAAAGGAACCAATGGTGAAAGAACAATCGACTATTGTTGCCTCCCAGTATGTTTTTGGAACATGATTAAGGATTTTCATGTTCTAGAGGATGAGTGGAGTGATCATCATCCGTTGGTGTTGGAGCTTGTGATCAGGCTGCATGAGAATGTCATCATCTCGCAACTTGGAGCAAATGTACTGGAGGGCTTCAAATGTACGATAAGGTGGCGACCGGACAACAAAGAAAAACTGTTGCAGAGGAATTATAACAATGCTATACCATTCCTTGGCTATACGCTAGAGGGGATGGATGAACCTCAGCGAGTAACTAACATTCTGGACGATTTTGATTTTTTATGCAGGAAACTGACTGCAGGGTGCCAGAAGGAGGCCACAAAAGTTGTCTGGAAAAAATAAACTTCCTGGTTTAACAAGGAGTGCAAGAAGGCAAAATCATCTCTACATGCCCTCCTAAAAAGGAAAGTGTCAAATAGAAACCTGATCAGATTAGCAAGAGCAAATTATAAACAGGTATTAACAGAGTGCAAGCGAAAACTGGATAAGGAAGCATGGGCGGTGACGTCATTTGGGGGTCGCCAGGTGTCGCAACTGCAACCCCTGAGGTCTACCTTGCTTGCCTTAAACAAAAAAAATCTTTTTTCATTTTTTTTTTTCATGGAAGTTCCTGGGCTGTGGCCAGCACAGTGCGGCTCTTTGTTTCTGGAGTGGCTGGCTTTCTTGTTCAGGCCTCTTAAAAAAACAGAGGGTTCCACAAGTGTAACACTTTGAGCAGTGACCCTAAATAAGAAAGAATAGGAATAACAAATAGTCTTTCTGGAATTCTATACAATAATTGCTAGACTCATTAAAGGTTTATTGTAGGCACACTTCATGGAGTGAGTCACTAATTTAGTCTGATTTAGTCTGTTCTTGAACATCTCAAATTCACAATGGACACAAAAACTATATGTATTTTGCTTTTTGCAAGTTGCAGCTATAGCATGTTATTTTCTGCCGTTGTCCCTGTTACGATCATCACAAGACATATCTCAGTTTCCTCGGTCACTTGACAAAATCCTTGTGCTTAAAAGCTTGTATACAGTGTAGAAAAGTTTGACCAAAGCACATCAAGTGGCTCTTGGTTTCATTGTGCCACAATTCATGTTTTGTTGTTCTGTGTCTATCTTTCCTTTCTCCCTGGCATGCTGTTCAGGATGTTTGTTTGGATGTATGAGGTAACGAGTGCCCAGAGTACGGGATACCGTGTGAGTGCAGTGCTTTACCTGCGCTACTCTAAATTCTTTAATACACAGTTATGAACCCTCCCAATGGTATGCATTTTGCCAAACTCTGAAGCTTGAAAACTAGATCCACACATGCTTCACATGTGACCAACTTTGCACTAGACCAGCAGATGAACTGGCCTGGTGTTAAATCTCAGTTACCAGTTGTCATAAATCACCAAGGTACCTTATGAAAAAAATATGGTAACCAAAAAGTATACACTCGGTAGGGATCTTCCGGATCCTTATTCACACGACTTGATAGTAGTGAAGTCAAATTAGACCTTCCAAATGATACCACTCTCTGACTGGTGAAACAGGCAGAGAGAGGGATCACTGGAAAGGGCGTGGGAGCTTTATAGGAAGTCAGCCTAGGATAAATAAAGTATCATGAGAAACTGTCCCAAATCAACTATAGAACAGCAATAGCACTAATTAACAACACTGACCTGTAGGCTTAGAGTTGAAACAACGAAAAGGAGGGGAAGCTTAGTAAGGGAGACTTATCCCGAACGGCACGAGGCTCACGCTGGATACCGGGTTGGTGCACCACAGGATAGCGTCCACAAGGACACGCAACTAGGACCGCAGCGTGTAAAGAGTAGAGTAGACCGTGTGCGATACGCAAACAGAAGTGCACGCAGTCAGAGCAGCCGTACCTGAAGAGTTCCAGAGTCCACGTGTGTATTACCCGCGAACAAAGTACACACAGCCGGGACAGCCGCGCTAGTGTCCGCATGAGATTTAACATGCGACCAAAGTACACGCAGCCCAAGCCGCGCTTGGAAACAGCGTCCGCATGGGATTTACACGTGACCGACTTCACATGGTCAGGAAAGCAGCATGCGAAGAAATCAGGAACCTGCGTGTCAGAATACACGTGACTGAAGTGCACGCATAGACCTGTGACTTCCAGGCAGCAGCTCCATGAATTTGTGTGTGGAAGAACACACGCCGAAGAAGCCAAGAAAGTAACTGAAGAGAATGCGAGGA
Organism: Ambystoma mexicanum; assembly: GCF_040938575.1. NCBI lineage: Eukaryota > Metazoa > Chordata > Amphibia > Caudata > Ambystomatidae > Ambystoma > Ambystoma mexicanum. The sequence goes on along the minus strand of NC_090932.1, from coordinate 852,325,572 downwards.
TGCAGATCAAGGGTTTCAGCTACCAAACGCCACATTGGTTCAATCAGAAGCAGCGAGGGACGTATCACCGCTGCTTATGAACGTACTGCCATAACACACGTGACTAACCTGAATCACGTGAATTTAATAACGTGAATAATGCAGACGTTGTTTTCCCGGCAGTGCATCAAACAATCTCCATTTAGAATAGAACGGTCTAGCAGTTCTATGAGCATAACTCGTTCTGCGTGAAGATGTTGTTCCAGGTCCAGAGGTAATATGTCCAGCATGCAGGACACCAGTTTATTGGTATCCACTACAGATTGTAATTTGCTTTCTGACTTTGAGAACATTCAGACATGTAATTGCTCATTTTACTATAGCTGGTGAGTTAGCTATAGCTGGTTAGAGAGCTCAGTGGGTTGAGCGCTTGCTGCTGCGATGTGTGTGTGATCTGCAGGTTCGAATTCCAGCCAGGCCAACTCAGCCTTTCATCCTTCTGAGGTCTTTAAATGAGTACCAACACAGGTTGTGTGAAATTGTATGTATATGTGTTCTATATAAAGAGCTTAAGCGTAAGTGGAATATAATAACACATCATTATCATTTGGCCTTGAACGTCTGCTTGCATTCACAGTAATTTGGTAATATGGGCTAATACACACTGATATTACTGATACATAGGGTGATAGCATGAAATGTATATCATACTACAGTGATATAGTAACCATATTTATCGTAGTGTACTTAAGTACTATGCTATGTGATGCCACTTCCTATTTTGTCAAGGGGTGAAAGGTTATGTTCCGTTGCTTCCCATTATGTCACTTTGGGGCGGATGTCAGATGACATTGATGTCATCAAAGGTCAAGGGGCATGGGATATCACTTCTGCTACCCCTGGCATTTTGGGGAAATGACGTTCCTGAGCATGAAAAGACTTGATGCTCACTGCTAAATCCAACAATACCAAGATGTTTTGGGATTTAGTCTCCCTGTGGCCCAAACATAAAAGGTTGGGCGATGGGTTAGAAACCAATGTTGCGGATGCAGACTGGATCGAGCACTTTGCCACCCTCTATAATTCCCCGCAGGTGGCAATGGGTTTGGAAAACACTGATTCTGATGAGGCACCTTAGTCTCCAGAAATAAGGCAATGTAGAGAGGAAGGGAATTCGATGTTATTTAGCATCGAAGAAGTAGCAGATGCAATTGCCTGCGAGAAACTCAGTACTCGCCGGGATCGGATAGTATTCCGGATGACCTGTTCAGAGAAGATGTAGGATTGTGGGTATCAGTATTAACAGACTGTTTTAATGCCATGTTTACGAAGGTACAATTCCCAGAATCATGGGGGATGGTAATAATCTACCCCATTTCTAAAAAGGGCTCAAAAAACACTCTGTCCTCGTACAGACCGATTTCATTCCTCGACTCTCTGTTTAAGATCTTTGGAAGAGTGCCGTTGGGTAAAATTGACACTTGAATTAACATCAGAAATACTCTACATGATATACAAGTGGGTTTATCCCCAGGATTAGGGACAAGTGAGCAGATCCTAAACGTCTGCCTTATTCTGGCTAACTCACTTTATTTAAAGTCTGAGCCAATACACCTTGCCTATATGGAACCAAGATCAGCCTTTGAAAGGTTAACAGGAAAGAGCGGTGGGCTGTGCTTCGGGCCGCAGGGCTGTCCAGTGGGGATAGTGAACTTGCTGATTGGTCTTCATAAAAGTACCCAGGCTTGTGTGACAAGTAATAAGGGCTAAGGGGGGGGGGGGCGATGCAAGCCACTACGCACGTGCCGAAAATTAATGGGAAGCCATACCCGGTCTTGCCATATGCCAATGATACGGTTCTGGTTGCTCGCACAGCAAGAGCTTTGTAGGACCTTGTCACGGCATACACAGATTTTATGACATCATTGATCTGAAGGTAAATGAATACAAGTCGGCTGTTATGTCTTGTCATCTGAGTAGGAAAAGCCCAAAAAGGGCACCAATCTTTACGAATAGTGTCATAATCCTGAGAGTTATGTCTTTTGACTACTTAACAATATGTCTCACTCCAAATCTGAAACCTGCGGCTCATATCGAGAAGCAAGGGGCCAGGTTTAATCAATCTCTTGGGGGGTTAGGAGATTTATGTCGATGTCCAGTTCCAAGCCTTTGGACCTGATAAAGACGGTAAACAGAAGCAAAGCAAAGGCAGCAGCAAAATATGCAGCATCGCTTTGGGGCTATGATAAAACACAAAGTATCCAGGTTTCTGAGAATTTCTTTCTTAAAATCATTCTCGAATCCCCCATCCTCCCAATCGGCACCAGATATTGGTGCCCACACTGAGCTAGTGATGTCGTTTCTGGCCGATGAAATGGAGTGGAGACAATCTTGCACTGGGTTACATTATGGGTGAATCCAAAAGCTCGGATAACACATTCTTTGATAAATAATCTGATAGCCAGAGGTGGATCTAATAAAATGCCTTGGCTATCACGGTTAAGGAAGTGTTTGGCAAAACTGAATGTTGAACATCGTCTGACCAACCCCATGCTAATTATTATCGTCTCAGCGACCCAACTTCAGCAACAAATGCCATCTTTCTCCGGGCCGAGGGAGAACACATAGAAATACAGAAGGACACTAACAGAAACCTGGCAATTATCTCAACAGACTCAACACAAAATTATTTATCATGGGCAAACAATCCGGCCGACAGAAATCTTTTCACTCAAGCTCGATTCAATTGCCTTCCCATAAGGTCCCCGCTGTCCGATGGCCAGCGGGCAGGGAGGGCAAAGCATGCCCCTATGGTTGCAAGGCAGTAGAGGATAATCTGCACTTTGTGCTCTTGTGCCCAGTCTTTAAGGACATTAGAGCAAGAACACTGGTCCAAGTCTTCGGAGACAGACAGTTTGCACAATGTCGACCTGCTTTGTTATATCTTCTGTGGGCAGAGAATCCGCTTGTGGGTCAGTCACTACTGACTTTTTTGAGACAAACACTGGCCAGAAGGGCATTTGTGTTGTCTTCTATTTCTACTTGACAGGGGCCCCGATACTTGTCTAGCCCATAACAATAAAGAGGGTAGATACACAGGATTGTGTACCAATTAAGGAAACGGGTTGGAGATGTCAAACATTTTTTTAGCATATTCAAGTAGTTTTTGATGAATGTGATTTGTACTATTTCTAATGTGTGTATATATGTTTTTATTCTTTTATGGCAATATTGCCGAAATAAAGCGATAAAGTAGTGGATAACTTTATCCCAGCAAAATTGCCATATCTGCTCCAACAAGAGGTCCCTCTTCTGTAAAAGACGCTGATCCCGCAAGCGAAGAGCGATTCAATGTACACCCTCGTGAGTTGAAAACAGGCCGTGTGTGTGTGTGTGCTTTGAAAGGTGTAGCCAGTCCCAGCATCATATTGTCACTATATCCATCAGTCTGCTGTCAGGGACCAAAATGTGCAGATACTTGTGTGCAGAAGATGGATCGTCAGATCAATCATGTACCGCTATTCAGAGTAATGCGCCATTGTGCTTCCGGGGCATAATGAAATCAGTGATGTCTAGTCGCCTGGAGAGACTTTCAAAAGCTCCCAAACATAGGATGTCAGTGCCTGCCTCCCTCCAACTCTACAGACTTCAAGACTAAAATCGCCCTTCCATAGCCGTGCGCCTCTTTTCAATTACTGCACTCGGCTCCATTTGTGTTACTGCTGCAAATAGTGGCAGCGGTCTGGTAGTTGGCAATAAAAAAAAAAAACAGAATGTCTCGACGTAGTTTCTGGGATCAGAGTTCAAAGGAGCGAAAGGTGTGCCTTGATGGGTTAACAGGCAGAATAAGCGCACCGTGTGCAGCAGGAAAGAGGGTGTCTTGAGTTAAATTGCAAAACAATGGAGGCATTCTGTTTAGCTTCAGTGTGCAGTTCGTCTGTACTGAAATATACATGAAAAGATGAAAAGAGCGGATCTCGGTGGATAGTGTTTTTATAGTTTAACGTTCGCCATTGACAAAGTAGATGACATGTCGCCGGGATCTGTTAAATTCCTTGAAGTGAAGATGTGTCGCTGTGACAGATTACAGGCTGCGTCAAAGCGCTAAGGGAAGCGACTAATAGAAATGACAAACCCACAGTAGCGTCTGGCTATTTTCACCTCCGAAAGTGTTGCCGTCAAGTTTACAGTACTGTCAACAGCCCTGCTGTAGTTTCTGAACGAACGGCAGGTGGCGCCCTCCGTTGTAAATGATAATATTTACATCTTCCCAGCTAACATCACAGCGAGCCTTGGGCTCTTTTTGTTGGACTGTATTGCATATTGGTTCGATATGCACCTAGTATGAGAAAGAAAATAGTGTGTAATATCTCTTTTTTTTACCTGCACTGTGTGAAAGTAGGCATTGCACAAATACGAATTCTCCCCATATAGCATTGGCACAGTTAGGCATAACATGCTTGTTATTACAAAAACAAACGGTTTCATTGTGTGCTTGTAAGAATGCCATTGTTATTGTCTATTTCCAAAGCCAGCAGCATTTTAGCTACTGTATTTGACTAGGCTCGAGCTGGGCAATTGTAATTCATCTAAAGCGGCTTGATGCCTGAGGGTTTTCGGCGCTATAAAAGTAAATAAATAATAAATAAATAAATGCAGGCCAATTGTGTACGTTTAATCTGGCAAATTGTGATTCAACCCCACTTCCCCTAATCATTGTGTAGGGTTGCTCCTGAGGTTAACCCGCATTGTAAACAACTCAATCGCAGTGATGGATGCTGAATATTTTTAATGGCGGGGCATTGGCATTGTGCCCACATTATTGAGAGGGTCCGAGCATAGCGAGGAAGCACCAAGTAATGTCATGGGGATCAGTGGGGAAACAGTTAGTTGAAAAGGTGCATTGCCAGCATAATATTCCAGAACATGTGGTAAAAAGAAGCCATTCAATTCCTAATTGTTTCTCTATGGTAACAAGGGAAATAATCCAAAACTTGCAATGACACCAGCAGTCACTGAGCATTTACAGCCTTTTCATGATGCCTGTGTCTTGCTTTTCATCATACCGCATTTCATAGAGCCTCTCCTCCACCCCAGAAGTGATTCAAAATGGCCGCCTAGGTCTGTGGCAGGGGTTACAGCAGGGAGATAGGGTAGACCTGAGGGAGGGCTTCAGAAAGAGGTGGGTCTCTGTGCTTAATGCAAAGGAACCACTACCCCTTAGCACCTAATATGTTTCCTATTGGACTGCAGTCTTGTTGTGTGCCTATCTCCAGACTATCTAGGACACAATTTCTACTAACCTTGTGTAATTTAGTAACATGAAATGTCATCAATAACCTTCCTGCACAGATTTAACAAACACTTGAAATATAGTTATTGTTGTACTCGTATATACAAAAATATAAAAACAAACACAAAATGCTATCACTCCTTTGTTTAACATTTATGTATATGTGTTCTCTTGTAGAGACAACATATGAGTATTAAACATAGTACAGAAAAGCAATTTGCAGTACCTAATATTAGCAGTAATCTAGCTGAATATCATTCCTGCATCCTTGTACACATATAGGAATATAAATACTATTATAAATGTAAACCCCTTAAATGGAAAGGGCTAAAAACCTTTGTCAAAAGCCTGGCTTCAAAGGAAGTTACCTTAACCCAAGCTAAAAGCCATGTATACAAAAAGAATATGTTAGCCAGCTGACATCCACCTGCTGCATTTCTTCTTTCATTTCACAAGTACATGTGTGGCTCTGCCTAACCTGCAATTCAAAGCTGATGATGTTATATGTGATTTATATGTGGTTGCCCAGCTTGATGGCACACCAGGCTCAGTTTTATATAAATGCCAGAGGAGAGTTAGAAGCGAATCTGACAAATACGCCATGGACGCTAGCGGCTATCCAAAACCAAGGAAAAGAAAGATACGTGAAAAAATGTGCAGAGTTCAGCCCCCGAAATATAGAAGAAGTCCAAAAATACAAATCTGGAAAAATACAGGCAAAGAGCACATTTCTGCACCAAAAAAAGATATTTACTTGTGTTCTGGTAAATGCACTGGAATTGATGCTTGATTCTTTTTACCAAAGCCAGTCTGGAATCCTATTCAGCCCCATAGCCCAGCTCTGCTTGGCAGCTCTAATGCCCCATGAAGAATTTGCTCACCAGCTACATCAGGAATTCTGTTTAGCAACCCCTCTTCGGAGCTTAGTTTTATAGAGCAATGTCGGTTTATCTAAAACACACCTATTTCCTGGAAGCCAATGCAGAGCCAATGCAGAGCTGGGGTTCTCCATGCCTTAATCTCAGTTTGGATCTTTAGAACAGTTGAGTTTGGACTTTCCTGTTGGCTTTCAAGAATAAAGATAGGGACACCCATACAGGATGTAGGAAAGGGGCAGGACGTACGAGTGCATGTCCTATAATAACAATGAAAATTCAACACAATTGTTACTGTTATTTGAATAAAATGGTAACGGTTCACAATGTATAGTCATCTTGGTCTACAATTGCAAACTCCAAGTACTCTCTTACACAGTGTTGTCTCTAGGGTAGGGCCACAGAGGGTACCCGCTTCACCTACAAAATGTTGTGCCTCCCCTTGTGCCCATCGCTCCCTCCCCCGGCAGCAATAGTGAGGCCTGGGGTGCTGTGCTGACATCCTTTCTATGTAGAAAGCCAGCAGAGAAGAGGAATGCACAATGACATCTCTTTCCTAATAATGTGTCCCAGTTTCATAATCCCAACATGTTTCTGTCCATGGTAAAAAAAGAAGGGGCGAGGCGCGCACTCCAGTTCCTGGCCAATATATTACCTGAAAAAAGGTTGCTGGGTTAAATGCCAAAGTGTCCAGTACATTTCACAGGGTTAAATCCCAATTGCTGCCCATTTAGAAAGACTCCCCTCCAAAAAACACACATCTAACCCTTAGCAGGGGGAGGGGGAAAATCCATATTTATGGCTCTCCAATGTAGGGCATAATGACCCCGGTGCTGCAGCCTCTGGAGTCTGGATCTCCACAAGGTAATTGGTGAAAAAAGAAGGGGCGAGGCACGCAATCCAGTGCCTGACCAATATATTACCTGAAAAAAGGTTGCTGGGTTAAATCCAAAATTGTCCAGTACATTGCACAGGGTTAAATCCCAATTGCTGCCCAATTGTTCACAGGGTTGATTGCCTTCTTGCACTGCTGTTCTCCTCCTAGCGCTTTCGTGTCGGCAACACTCATCAGGGAGGCTGAGTTGCCTTTCTGTTCAGGTGAATCCAATATAATTGCTGTTGCAGTCTCTAGGAATTGTGGTAGCTGTAGTGAAACCATTTTAACAATTCAGGTGACCAGGAAAAGACTCCCCTCCAAAAACACACATCTTACCCTTAGCATAACTCCACATCGGTAGAACATTCATCAGGGAATGTCTGTCTTAATTCATAGATACATTCTTGTTCTTGTATTTCGGGTGAACTTTACATAAAATCACTCACTGCGCTGTTAAAAGATTTTAGAAAGAGAGAAAAAGAAAAAACACCTCTCACCAATTACTCAATTGATTCTATTACTCTATCATTACAAACACTGATGCTCAAACATATGTGGCATCATTATGTCAGTCTGTAGAACACACAGACAAAATTCATAAAGATACCTACTATTTAAGCATGATAAACTCCTTCACATTTGCAGAAATAATTCCACGGTTCTATTTACTTAGGACCACAATTCGAATCCAGCCTCCAAATGGAATCTGACCAGTACTGTCAAACACAAACACGTATAAGAAGACTAATAAATTCAATTCCATGTTCCTTAGGGTAAAAATCAATACCAACACCACTACCCGCACCAGTGCCCATGTCCCCAAACATGAAAAGTAGGTAAACACACAGATAGGAAAACCCACATGCCAAATGTCCTACTTTCTCTAAACCGTTGGGTGCCCTCTGTCCATCATACCATTTTCAATTTCCATCGAGCATTTCCATGTTGAAAAATCAACAACCTCCACTTCAAAGTCTAAGAACCAAGAAATAAATAGCAGGCCATTGAAACACTCATCCCTAGAACCGGTGTCCATAAGAACCCATATTCAAAATTCCCGGCAAACATGTGTAGGCTAGTTTGTCCCGCTCCTATGTGTGTGGAGCCTCAACCACTATAAAAAACAAACAAGGCTTTGAAAGCCAACCCCCATTCAACGCCGGGGCACGTTAGACATACTTCTTCCTCATTCGGTTTCACAACACACAGTATACCAGTGCCCTTCACCCACGTTACTCCCTGCATGTCATTACAATAACTCGCCTGTAGATTATTCTGCGAACTAGGGTCAAATAAACGGGTGCTTCCAAACGTTCAGCCATGCCAAACCTCAGAGCCGACCCTGACTGACTTCTTATGTATGCTCGATGCAACAACCATAATCATCAACAAAGGATTAGCCTAGCCCAAAGAATGCCAGCAGCCATCTTGGACTACCCTTCTACGCCATTCTGTTTCACAATACACACAGTACCATTCCCCTTTAGCTCGCTACATGTATACAAAATATCTCATGGGTGGACAATTTGTCAAAAAGCATACCTGTACCTAAAGAACTGGGCAAGCACGCCAACTCTTCAAGCCATACCTGGCCAACTTTTCATATAAACTCGACTTTGCGATCACTGCCCAAGACGAAGGACTCATCTTTCCCTCGTTTTTCGGTAGCCCTCTTGGGGTTGCCTTCGTGAAATATCTCCAACACCGTCTCTACTCACAGATCAATAATACATTGAGTCAACTCTCATTCGCAATGCTCTTCCTACCCTAGGCAAGAAACACAGCTTCCTAGCATATCAAGAACACTTACACTTTGGCCTATTTACACATATGATATTGCAATGTTGTCGTTGATGCAGGATCTTGCCTATTTAACATACCTAAAGTAGGACACCAATGTTATTTTAAGAGCACCCAGAAACCACAGCAATATACAACACAATTGGTGTTCCAAGTACCATAGATTACAACAATAGCCAAGGCGTTTGAGCATTATCATTTTTGGACACCAACCTGCCATAACATCCCAGCTGCATCACCAGTTAAGGACCTGATCTTAGATGAATATTGAATTAAACTACAGCCAGAAACACCCGTAGGTGGGGTCACATTATGCCATTACACCTCCTCATTTAAACCAAATAAATGGCTTTGAAATTTGAAGATCATCTTTTGTTCAAAGTTGAAGAGTTTACCATTGGTGTTTTCTTTATTCAGACCATGGATTTTCTTGAGAATAACCCAGGTGAAATCCTCATGGCTGTTTCCCTCCTCAATAAATTGCTTCGCCATAGGTGCCTGTAGAATCTTTCCCTTGATACAGCTGTGATGTTCAAACAATCTACTTTTACACCTTCTGATGGTCTTGCCTACATAGCACAATCCACATGGATATGTTATCATATATACAACGTTGTCACTGTTGCAATTGTTCATTTCATTCAAGGACCATTTTGCGTTTAAACTGATGTCAACCTCATTGGTTTTCTTTGTGTACCTACGCAACACACATTGACCACACAGAAAATGGCCCACCACCGGGCTCAACCCCCACAATGTGGTTTGTCGACTCATACCAACCATACATTTGCATTATTGGGGCATTGGAGGCTGCACCTGGCATATTATATTAGGCGGTACATTAGAAACGGTGAAAGACGCAATACTTCAAACATTCAGAAAGAGAGACAGACAGACATACAGACTGATGGTGGGGGTGACAGTCTACTGAGTAATACAGAGTTTGAAAACAATGTGCACATATATCCAGAGACGCATGGATATAGACAGATGCATAGAGAGAAATGATTGATAAAAATGTAGACAAAGGGAAATGCATAGAGATAGATATATACAAAGAAAGGGATAGAGGGCTATAGAGTGATGCATACAGGGAGATGAGAAAATGTACATGGATAGAGAATGATGAATGGATAGATTATATATATATGTATACGAAAAGAGATACATACAGTTACATTTGCAGGGAGAGATGGATGGAGAGCCATAGAGACATGCATACTTTGCGATATGTAAAGGTATATTAATATACAGAGATGGATATGTACATTGATATAGACGAAGCGATATATAGGGTACATGTATGGAAAGATATGCATAGACAGAGAAAAGCATATAGATGGGGATGCATATAGATAGATGTATACATAGACAACTAGGCAGATATGAGAGATGTATTGAGGGTGCTGAATACAGACATATAGAGACATGGAAAAAAAAAGCAAAATGGATATATACACTGAGAAGCAGAAAGATAGATGAATATAAATATGCGTATGGACATACAGAGATTAATGTCGATAGAGATTTATAGAGGGAGAAGTATGGATACATAGAGTTGCAGAGTCAGAGATGGATATAGTTATATCAAGAGATTCATATACATATGGAAAGATTACTAGAGATGTAGACAGAAAGAAGCCTGGAGCTCAATGGAACAGTGTGTATATAGACATGCAAAGACAGGGCAGCAAGAACAGATATAGAGAGATGAACACAGTGAGATATAGAGATGCATAGATAGAGATGGAGAAGAAGAGATAGATGGATATAGAGAGATGGATACATATAGATGGAGATCATTATAAATAGACAAGAGGAAGCATTTGTTGTCATAGAGGTATGGAAGAAGAGTCAGTCTATAATGCGTCAATGCCTTAATTCCTTTGCAATGCTACTGAGAAGATGCAGTGATAGACTGGCTTCAATTTTAACAATGTTGCTGATGTACCTGGTTGGCCATCACACATGGGCATAAACATACACTAATTAGGATGGAGAAGAGGCTATGCCTCAGGTGTATGGTTATTGCACCGTGTCAAACCATGTTGGCAATATTGGCCAACTATGTTACATACACTATTGGTCTCTTTCAAGCCTCATCATTTTCTAGCTAAACCGATTTACCAATGAAGTCACAGTCCATACATCTTTTTGTTGATTCTATTTTTCATTCTTTAAGATAGCTTCATCATTGTTTTTTTTTGTAATGTCCTGCTCGATGGTGGCTTCAATACACAAATAATTTAATATAATCTTCAATATGTCCCATCCATGTTAATATATTATTACTTTCTTATTTGTATAGAAAACTGTTTTAATATATTCATGTTACATTCCAGCAAAACAAATTATGTGAGATTTCAATTATTATTACTCCACTTGTATTGAAAAATCAGCAGATTCAAAGCAAAAGCTCCTCCTTTAATACATCCCCAAGGATTTCCATGTAATACAGTCAGTGCAATCAGATGAAACACATACTTTTTCTGACAGAAAAGAACTCATTACTTTTCCAAATTCAAATAATTTCTCAACATTACCACCAAATTCTGAGTAACTACTAAAGCATTGTATGCAATGTCTCATCCAGAACATTGTTATGTGACCATGAAAAGACACATATTCCCATTATCATACATTTAAATAATAAAATACCTAATCACCACCTGAACAGACAGTGCTACTTTGCACATTCACAATTACACTGCAACACATCATCATGGTCAGACAAAAATGATATATACACACACATACACACTCACAAACACACACACTATACACCTTTCATGAAAATACAAATAGGTATCATAGGGCTTCTCTTGATTTATCTGCATGAAACCTGTCCTTTTTACTACTCTACTCACAGTTACCTATGTTTCCATGAACTACATCTGCAGCATACTTTACAATCAAGTGCATGTTTGTTGCATGAATGATAAAAGCTAAGTACCCTCCGTGTATCTGCTCTGCATTGTCCAAGCGCAGACCGAGGCCCACAATTACTAGCAACACCACAACTAATGCTTCTTGCCCTGTCTGTCCTTGTCCTGCCTGTCAGATACATTGCAATGTGAGCGTGGTGTAGAGCTTCTTATTGCGTGTACTTGTTTTGTTGTTTGGGGAAGCTGGATTTTCCATGTTATGCCACTGCACTATCTTCCAGATTATTGTACAACCCCCCAGGCCAAATGTTTAAAGTTCTCCCATGTGTATGTGGCATACAATGTACATACTTATGTATATATATTTCAAGGTGGGAATGCATCTTTCTCTGTTCTTTATACATGTATTATTAAAAACAAATAACAATTTAAATTCACATCTGTCACCTTTGTGACTCTAATGATTTGAATGTGGCAGTGCTGTCCTCGACACCAATTGAAAATAAACAATTACAATTTCAAAATAAAATAACACCCAAATGTATGTTTCATTTTATCACTCAATATACTTGGTAATGATTACAACAAATAAATACATATTTTTTTTTTCCATTCACACTTATTTGTAAAATATATAAAAAAAATAGAATTGTTCAGAAGAAATGTGCCAAAATTCATACGAATACACATTCAATAAAAAATAGACACATTTATTCTTACAGAAAAATCCATAATTCAATTGATATATATATATTTTTAATATGTAGTTTAAAAACATATTTTTAAATTTGTGCAGTCTGTGTTTTTAAAACAATTGATTTAAACATGAATAAAGATACATTTTAAAGACCACACCACTTCATTTGAATCTTGTCATTTTTCAACTATTTTCCCTTCTGGGGGACAAACCACATTATCAATGTTCTGTGGCATAGACTGCCGTCTGGAAACATAATCTGTTGTCCGTTCATGTGTTCACATGGCCAGCACAATCAAAGTCAGATCTTTCACAAAGTGAAATTGCATCTGGTCTATTATAGGCTTAGCCACCCATTGCTTTTTTCTATTTGTAACGGCCATGGTGTAATGAAGCATACCAAAAGCACTTCCTGTTCTAGCTTGTTCCATACCAAAGTTCTCATAGTGAGCAAGTACAGCCAGCCTTGTTCTGGCCTCCATAATGTCTATGCTGACATGCAACCTTTTATGCCTGTACTTTAGGCACATAATATGGAAATAACCCAAATCACCAGTGTGGCATAATTCAGTCAGGTCCTTCTAACCTCTGGTAAGCATTTTGGTGCACACAATATTTTGTAGGGCTTTGTGAGGAGGTTAGCTGTGTGCCAACCACTTTTATTTTTTTACAATTGTGCTCTTTGCTCAAAGATCCATGTACACACTTGTGGTGAAAATGCTCATCCACTCATGAGTGTATATTTGAACTCTGATGGATCATTGAAGGCCACTTTTCGATCAGAATCTGGACTGAACCCTAGCAAGTTTTAGTATACCTCCATAGAGAGTTGCTGATGGACTGTGACCTTTTTAAAATTTCTTCTGACACCTTTGTTTTAATTGGGAAATTGGTTTAGCAACATGCCAGACATCACAGGAATGCTTTATGCGCTGGAACTGCTCTTGCATGAAGGTTTAGCAACATGCCAGACATCACAGGAATGCTTTATGCGCTGGAACTGCTCTTTCATGAACTTTGCTATCAATTCTATTTGCAATACCCTTGATTGCAGAGGTTCAATGCATTTAATGAAACCATATTTCTCCATGGAATCAAATGATGTACATTCTGACCCTTGCACCACAACAGAATTCACTATTTTGTGGGTGACTGTGCTCTGGAAGTCGTAAGTGCAGTGCTTCACTGAAAATCCAGGACTGTCGCACTGTCCATCACCAGAAAGCTTGAACCATTTGCCTGCAAGAGCATTGTCTATGGTTTTCTGTTCAAGATTCCAGAACTGACCAATAGCGGGGAACAAGAACTGCCTCTGATATTTGTAGTATGCACTTTTAGCAATGAACTCAAGTCCTACACATTTTTTCAGAAACCTGATAACGTACTAAATGTTGAACAACTGAACAACGGAGTACAAGAACAAAGTTCTTTTCCAGCAAGTACTTTTCCAAGAATGGGTTGCAGGGACAACAAAAATGTTTAATGGTTGTGCGCACAGCTCCCCTTAATCTTCAGATTGGTTCCTTTGACTTTTCAGATAAACTTCAACAATGGTTGCCGACAAATCCTCCCATGTATCCCATACTTGCATTTGATCGTTTGTATAAGCTGTATCAGGCAACTGTAAAAAAAAAATTATTTTGGTTTCCTTAATAGACAATCGACCTGTGATACACTACCCATGCTGAAGTAAAGGTCATGCACATTGTTATTGATGAATTTTGAAGATCCCTCTGTGATTTAATGTGTTGTATTTCTAGATTTTCAGAATGTATCGGGGAAACAGGGAACATTGGGCCTCATCACGACTTTGGTGGTAACCCTTAAATCCGGCGATCGCGCTATTACCGCCAGATTTAAGGGTCCGCCAAATCAGGACTTCGGCGGATTTCACCCCAGCTCTTAGCTGGGGGAAATCCGCTGAAAATGTGCGCTATTACCGCCGGCGGGAAATCCGCCGGTGGAAAGAGCGCACATTTTCCCCTTTGAGCCCAATGGGGAATGGGGCATTCCCAAATGGGCTCAATGGGGAATGGGGAATTACATTACCGCCGAACTTGTGATCCGGCGCTATTAGTGCCAGGGAGTTTGGCGGAAGGGCTAATACCGCCGGCGTTACCGACAAAGTCGTGATCAGGCCCATTATGTCTTTCTTTGACAGAAATTGTTTTGAAGGCATGGATTGGGTGAGAGGATCAGAAAGTAATGACGAAACATCTTCTTTATTGTCTGTCAATTCCGATGGTCATTATGAGCTGTAACAATGATGCATAGTTACTTCTCACATCTCGCTGGGAAATACAGTTTTCATTCCAGCCACTGCACATCAGCATCCCGATTCTTAACCTTGGGACGAGCATTTGCAACGTCAAACATTAGTTGCTCACAAGTGGCATCGGTTTGGCAAGCAACATCATTTCTTAGTGGTATGGTCTAAGACTTACTGCTCTTATTCTTCCTAGGCCTCAAATACATTAAGAAAACAAAAATTATTTCTTTCCCACTTACAAAACATGTGAATATCAACCTTGCATTGTAATACCAACAAACACATTTCCCAAAAAATACTTTGAATACAAATTAAAAGTATGGATCGTATTACCTTTGTTGTCCAGTTGCATTGTGTACAGTCAATATTTATATGCCTAGTCCATCCCCCATCTGTAACAGAACATTCACAAAAAGTTGTAAACAACCGTAAATATCTTCATTGCTAAGAAACATAAATACAATTACAACAAGTACACTATTTCACATTAAAACCACTTTACACAATGAAGGGAGCATTAAAAGTCAAATGGATGACAAATGATGATTGTCACTTTTACCTGTATACCTGTGTTCGATGTGTCTCTTCCATCTCAACCACTTCAGTAGTAGACTCTTTGTACATAACAACACGTGCCATTAACATGGGATACTAATTCGACTTGCAGACACATTTAGAATTGAAAAACATATTACTTGAAAGGGAATGGAGCTTGCTGTTGATTCCAGAATGTTGTCGATGGTGAATCGTGTTCCTTTATTCAATTTATATATTCATAACCATGATCACTAGGAAAGATATAAACCGTTTGAATATTGGAAGTTCATTTCTTCAGAGGGAACGGTTTGAACTTCTGTCAGTGTGATCTATGTAATAACAGACATTTTAATCAATAAATTGCATTACATTTTTTAAAAGGATCATTTTGCAATGAACATTTTGGGTATCCACAAATTATGTATATATCCATAGTCAAAGTCTAAAATTTAAGGATGTAAATTGTAACATAATTGAAAAATTGACAATAAAGCATTTATACCAATATTTCTCAAAAGCTTTAAGCCCATCATCCCAATAGCTATTGGCACACACATTTAATTAATTGTGTGATCAATTTGTGTATATATATTACATGGCCTGCGGTAGTGGCCATGTAGTTATGGTGGTTTAGTTGCTAAACCCTTAGGAAGAGCACTTTTTGGGCGGCGAAATAGTACAACACAAGCGCAGAAGGGGTCTCACAACACAAGTGGATCGGGAGCAGGGAAAATCCTAGTAAGGCTCTTTGAACCCACCCCGGCTGAAAAACAAGCAACCTAAAGCGCTGAGGGGGTCTCACAACAAAAGTGGATCGGGAGCAGGGTAAAAACCTAGTAAGGCTCTTTGACCCCACCCCCGAAGAAATAACTATGCCACAAACAGAGCGTGGGGGCTTCAAAAAGTGGATCATGTGAGTAGAAAATGCCAAATTCATCTCCAAATTTTACACCAAGAGGCTAAAACGCCTCCATCCATGGATATCTACAAAACACATGACCAAAAAATGAAATGGTTCTAAGAACTCACCCGAGGAGTATCAAGTGAAAGGTTTCACAACGGGGGGTTGTTTTGTCAAGAAAAGCGGATCAAGAGCCATAATTTCAGTGAAAATCACCCTGTGAGCAAGCGATGATCAGTGATATCACCAATCATATTTGTGATGTCATCTTTGATGTCATGGGTGTTATTCTTAGCAGTGCACAGTGGTGGCGCGAGTTATGGTTGCTTAGCTTACCATAACTGGCAAATTTCAGGGGTTGCGGTTTTACTTGTAACCATAAAGTCCCCTTAACAAAGTTTTTTCATTGAATTTCATAGGTTTTTATGAGTCCAACTTAACCATAACGTCCCTTTAACAAAGTTTTTCAGTGAATTTGATAGGTTTTTAATAGTGCAACTTAACCATAACGTCCCCTTAACAAAGTTTTTCGGCCGGCTTATAACTTTGCTCCCCCTGGACGAATCCTCACCAAACTTTGCAGAAAAAGTATATGGCCCACTCTGAATTTTTTTGGACAATTTGGTCAATGGGGGGCAAAGTTATAGGAGGGGCCCCAAAATGTATTTTTTTCCAATAGACATAATGGGAAAAAACTTTGCTCACACCTACAGCCCAAACCGCTGGATGGATTTTCACCAAATTTGTGGCAGGAGCGGCCGCTTGGTCCCGAAAGCGTGCTTTTGTCAATTTGGTGTACATCCGTCCAGTAATTCTTTTTGAAATGACCAAAACATAAGGGACAAAATTAGTGATATCTATGACCGATCTGCGGACTCACTTCCCTGTTCGGTTCACGGATTGGCCTCGGATTGGCTGTACTATCCGCAGACTGGCCTCTGGTTGGGCAGAAAAATTTGCAGACTTTTGCGTGGTCCGCGGACATCGGGACGCGGCCGCTTCGGTTTTCTGGAAATGCCCGCCATCTTGGATTCACTGACTTTTTTGGGGTCCGCAAACAGCGTGATGAAAACATTTTTAAAAAGCAGCATTTCACTAGTCAAACTCAACAAACAATCTCTGGGTTGTGGGGGGATCATGATTGGATTGGATATGGCCATAAGAAGCCAAACAATTGTTTTTTTCACCCCCTGAATGTCCGTGAACACTCCGTGAACACTCCAGATGTCCTGGGGCAGTCCTGTGGTGTTCGCGGACACATCAGATGTCCCAGGACATCTGTTAGGACATCTGTATGTATTTCTGCATTACAGGGTTGGGGAAAAGCAGTTTTTGGGTGTCTTATAACGTTTGCGCCACTCAATGAAACTGCATGTAATTGCAATTTTATTCTAGAACTAATCCTGAATGGTTTTGCAAAGTTTTGTGGGATTCTGTCAAGAGGAGGCAAAATAAGAGGGGGGGTCCCAAAATATTGTAAAGGCATATAAATGGGGTGGTGTCATTTGATGAATCTGCACAACATTTGGCAAAACGATTTTGGATCTAGATATGAATGGTTTTCTAAAGTTTGGTGGGATTTTCTCAAGAGGGGCAAAATTAGAGGAGGGTCTCAACATTTTTAGATGGCTTATAATTTTGTTGCTATTTGACGAATGTGGACAAAAGTTTTGAAAATGATTATAGACCCAACCTTCAATGTTTGTGTAAAGACGGAATGGACTTTGTCAAGTGGGGGCTAAGTTATATGACTATTGTATATACAAACATTTTGACACTTTTAAAAAAATCAAACATGGGCGGATTTCGAGCAAACTCGTGAGGAGCATTGGCAAGGACATTAAAGCATGGTTTTTCAAATGTGCCCGTGTTTTATTTTTTGACAAGTGTAATAATGTAGGTACAAAAAATAGTCATATACATTTGGTGACTGAGGGATAGCCTGTGGCCCTGGGCAGTAGCCAGATTGTCTGGGTCATGGCATAAGGTCATGACGTGGACAATCTGGCTAATGGCCATTACCGCTAGGGACAAAAAATTGGTTAAAGTGGCTATGTCTACCTGGGACCGGATGTGTGTGTAAAGTTATGAGAAGGTAGGATAGTTTTGAAAGGGAAAAGAGTGCTTGTGGTAATATGTTCATCGGGTTTTGCAGGCAGCCATGGCAAGGGAAGAGGGGCTGCGTACTGAGCCCCACCTTTTCTTTCCATGTTGGCTGTCTTGGAAAAGGATTTTCCTTCCTACAGCGGGATGCCAGGCAACTATAGAAAGAAAAATCTATGTTTTAGCACCCTGGGTTCCCGCTTTGGGAACCAGGGGTGCTAATGGCCTTTATCCCCCATTTCGGGGCCTGCAATGGACGATAATGGCCCGTAGCCCTCTTTATTTATTTATTTATTTATTTATTTATTTATTTATCTATTTATTTATTTATTTATAACGCACCAATGCCCGCAGACATCAGGCTGTGTGGTTACAGTATTTGGTGAGGAAGATGAGGTGGAGGAAGACAGCTTACTACTTGCTGAGAAAAGAATATCCTTTCTGAGAGCATTGCGGTCATTGGATTTGGTGTGGCGCTGCATGGAGGTGGTCCCGTAGGAGTACTGTCCAGGTAGTCTGCGACTGAGTACAAAATTGCACTCAGTGCATTTCATTTGGTAGCTTTAGCCTTTGGTAAACTCCCAACAGTAGCAAAGAACTGGCACACCCATGATTCGATCTTGGTGCTAGAAGTAGGCACTTCCTCTACCTCATCTTCTTGGTTCTCTTCATTGTCTCAGAAAGACTGCGCTTTTTTGTTGGCTCTTGGGGAGGAGGGATGGCAATAACTGATGCGATTTCTAATATAAATAGCAGTTTTGATAAAATTCTTCCAAGTATGTACTGGTACTAGATTGGTAATGGATAATGAGTACGAAAAGGTGTAGGTGTGCAAGGGAAATTTTGAAGTTGAAAGTTCCTAAATCAGTAGAAAATGCAGTTCCAAACTGTCCGCGAAGGACGGATCTTATCGTGAAGTGCAGACGGGTTCTCGGACAGGTCATCATGCTGCGCACCAGTGTATGGTCATGTGGCACTGTCCGGAAGGTCCGCAATGAAGTCAGATGTTCGTAGATGTCTACGGATGCAAAAAGTGTATAGAAGTGTTAGAAATTATTCAAGACGGTGGGAAATGGCAGAGTTTTAGGTGACACTTTGTAAATTGGACACCAATATTGTTATATTTGGTAAGTATGATATTGGTAAGTTGTAGGAAAATAGCATGCACTGAAAAAAACCATGACATTCACTGAAAAAACTTTGTTAAAGGGACATTTTGGTTAAGTTGCACTAATAAAAACCTATGACATTCAATGAAAAAACTTTGTTAAAAGGGCGTTATGGTTACAAGTAAAATCGAAAAACCCCTGAAATTCGCCAGTTATGGTAAGCTAAGCAACCATAACTCGCGCCACCACCGTGCACTGCTAAGACTAACACCCAGGACATCAAAGATGATATCACAAATATCATTGATGACATTACTGATGACATCACAAGTGCATTTACTTTTTATACAAGGGGTTGTGAATGTAATGTTGGCAAAAAAGTATCAGGGATTATCGGGAGATGTGTAATAAACTACATACCTCATCACGCAATGTAATGTTCTAAAGAACATTCCATTGCAGTGTTATTTCTAGTACTGGAGCCTACTCATACAGAAATGTAGGTATTGGCTGCAGCATACACCACAGAGGACCTATATATGTAATTTTCCAAAGTTATATAATAAAACGGTGAATGCTTCTGTATCAGACTTTTCCGTACTGTGAAACATGTACTAAGTAGCTAATAATGCATCACTTACTACATATTTCTACTAATGCACACAAACCATAAATAGAGTACAATGCATACAAATATGGGGCTTATATATGGAGAGTAAAGTAAGCGAACAAGAGGCAGTATCATTATCAACTGTGTATTATCTACATGATTGTATTCACGCACAAAAATAATTGCTGTGTTTCAGGCCTGCTTCTTCCCCTATAGATATACATCATAAGATGTGATTACATTCTTAGGAAAGTAGTGTAAGAATATGTGAGAATAGCAATATCTATAAATGTAATACCTTTTGAAAGTTAAGTTTCTGACTGTCAGTTAATAAACCCACCTGGCCTAGATATGACAGTGAACAAAAAAGAAGGGTCTAGGCATGTGATGTCATCAGTGATGTCATCAATGATATTTGTAATGTCATCTTTGATGTCCTGGGTGATAGTCTTAGCAGTGCACAGTGGTGGCACGAGTTATGGTGCTTAGATTACCATAACTGGCGAATTTCAGGGGTTGTAGATTTTACTTGTAACCATAACGTCCTTTTAACAAAGATTTTTTACTGAATTTCATAGGTTTTTATTAGTGCAACTTAACCATAAAGTCCCTTTAACAACGTTTTTTCAGTGAATATACATATACCTAAATTGTATATATAAACATAGATTAATCATGTGGTGCATAATCAATTGCCCCTCATATCCTCCAAGTCATCCTTGGCTCTTCTTTCAATCTCGGATACTGGAAAGCCAAAATTGCCCAACCAGGTTCATATCAATGACATATCTTTGTGGAAAATATGCATCACTGTACCAGGAGTCATCTCATGGCTGATAACCAGGTTCATATCAATGACATATCTTTGTGGAAAATATGCATCACTGTACCAGGAGTCATCTCATGGCTGATATTAGGGCACCACAAAACAATAAACGCAGGCAAGGTTTTATGCTGAGGAAGATCTAGTAAAAGAAATGTACAAAAGAAAATAATTATTAAAGTACAACAGGCATTGATTCACCAATAAAAACCTTGCAAAGACAAAGCACTTTAGAGTTTGGTAACTGCCTAGTAAGCTAGTCTGACCCGCCAGGCTAACCACCCGCTTTTATGTCCATGGTCTGTCGCACGAAGACACATATTACTGGTACTTTTCATCATCAGTTTTGCCCCAAAAAGATAACAATAAAAAGAATTGCATATTAAGGAAATACTCTATCATGTAATGTGGTAATTCAAGTTATAATAATACATAATCTATAATGAACATTTGGATGTAAATTGAGTAACAAGCACTATATATGTAGCAAGTTTAAAACTAGATAACTGTAATAACCAAGAATTCAATTACTTGTATTTGGGAAAATCTACGAGGAGATTCAGCAACAAATATAGCAAGCCATATGAGGATGATATCAATAGTAGACTACAGAAATGTTTTCCTGCTAAGGATTTTAAATACTTTAAAAACACTTTGAAAAAAGGGTGTATATTTGAATTTTTTGTATGGAAGTACTGGACATGGCATACTATCGGGACATAGCCATATATGGGTATGTGTAAAGATTGAGGTTGGTGAAAGATTGATGAAGTTGAATTTCATAAAGGTAATTGGGCACATACCAACAACCATTGTGCATGGCACAAGTCGGAACAGCCTTTGATGAGGGATTGGGCAAATAAGGATGAAGGAAGCAGAAAGGTTCCAGGGCCTTTTGAATGGTCACACACATATCATGATTACAGGCACAGGGTCTTCAAAAGGGAGTATGGAGACACCTGGTATGGGTTGGTCATTGGCCCCTAGAGGCCAGACCCCTTTGAGTTGTATTTGATATTCGGCACCTTGTGCATTCCCACCCACCCCCATTGCGAGTGCATGGCCCAAGTGAGAACTGCCTTTCATGAGGGAGGGGGATGAATGTAGATTAAGCGAGAGCAATAGGCCCTAAACCTTGTCAAAGGACACACAGATATGTTGATTTCTGGGATAGGGTCTTCAATGGGGAGTATGGAGACAATGGTTCTGGGGTGGCCATTGGTCCATAGAGGCCAGACCCTTCCACTACATCCAGCCCCATTATGAGCGCATGGGCCAAGCGAGAACTGCCTTTGATGTGTTAATTGCTGGGACGGGGTCTTCAAAGGGTAGTATGAGACACCAGGTGTTAGGTGGACAATTCTGGATAGATGCAAGTACTTGTTAGGTTGGCCATTGACTTACAACAGCTGTCCCAAAACCCAAACCAAAGAAAAAGGCATTGGAAAAATTATAACAGTGCTTTGATAAGGGAGTAGGGTTTGAATAGATTATCATTGAATGTGATTGATATTAGAAACATATTCAGGGCCGTCCCAATAAACTTTGTTGATCTTGCTGTTATAGCATACCATTTTTATTAGTAGACTTGATGGTGATGGTGGCTTGGACAAACACTTTCATTCAGTTGTAATGATATTAGTTCATTGATTTTATTTTCTGTCAAAGTGTGATGATTGTTAACATTTAATAAACGACTTGTGTATTCCTCAATCGAATCAAATGAAATTTAGAGTACTTAAAACAAAGAAGTATCATGTGAAGAAATAGCAAGAATAGGAAATGAAATTCCCCTTACAATGCAAGTACTGAGTGGTTGATGTTTTGGCTTTTTGGTTTTTGCTTTCCTGTACGTTGTTGTGGAACATATGAGAAAAACTTGAAATTCTCAAGGAAAACTAAAATCGTAAAATGAAATACACTAACTTGAAATATTTAGAAAGTATGTGATGCCAACTATGAGATACATATATTTTGTATTCAAAGTAAAATATTTGAATAAAAATTATATTTTTCAAAAAAGGTTGATGGTATATTCAAACTACAAATTATAATGATCTGGTGGTGGTACTGTCTGTAAAAATCCAACAAATCCAGTGTATTGCCCAGAGGCAATAGGAAATTGTTCACAGATGGCTCGAACGACACAGACCAATATGATATATCAAATGCGAAATCCTGTCTTCTCTGTATCCACCATGTAAATGCTTGATAGTCTACAAGCCTGTATCATCTGTGTAAAAGATAGAGAAATAGTTTTGTTGAATGAATACAATAATTGCATTTTTCTTTTGGCCTATGTTGTAAAAAATAAGGCATTGATAGGAATCCTAAAACATACTTTGTGGGTAAAGTAGTCACAGCCCGATACTTTTGTGAATAAGGGTATTATAATAAGGTATACACACTTTTGAAAAAAAAGATAGGATGATTATTTGTTCATGGCTTGTAAATGACAAAAATTATATTCTTGACTCTCAAAATAGAAGATGGAATGAGCTGGCATGAACAAAAAACAATACTTTTTTCAATATCCAAATATATGTTGGGAGAGAACCCATGATATTACAATGGGGTAGTAGGACAACATAAAAGGCTATAGTGCAAGCTTGCCACAGATAAAATGGACAGAAACAATACTTAGGGCCGCATCACGAGTCTGGCGGTAACCCTTAAATGCGGCGGTAGCGCTATTACCGCTGCATTTAAGGGTCTGCAAGATTAAGGCCTTGGCGGATTTCCCCCCAGCTCTAAGCTGGGGGGAAATCCGCTGCAAATTTGCGATTTTTTGGCCGACGGCGGTAATAGCGCACATTTTCCCCATTGAGCCCAATAGGGAATGGGGTATTCCCAAATGGGCCCAATGGGGAATGGGCACTAATCGTTCTGCCAAACCCGTGATCCGGCACTAATAGCGCCGGGGGTTTGGCGGTAGGGCTATTAGCGCTGGTGCTAACAGCGCCGGGGTTACCGACAAACTCGTGATGAGGCCCTTAGT
Source organism: Ambystoma mexicanum (assembly GCF_040938575.1). Lineage (NCBI taxonomy): Eukaryota > Metazoa > Chordata > Amphibia > Caudata > Ambystomatidae > Ambystoma > Ambystoma mexicanum. The sequence continues at coordinate 852,301,816 of NC_090932.1, read as the reverse complement.
CATTTCTAGGAGCACGGGGCGGATGGTTGCTATAGGTTAGTGCGTCTGCACCAACAGCATTCTCAACAAAGATTTTGTAAGGCAGGCTGCCCTGAAGTCATGCAGCTGGTACACATATCATGGTGTAGGTTCTTCTTTGCTATGCAGGGCAAGCAGACAGAGTTTTCTCGGCAACAACTATTCTCCACCAAAGTTGCCATTACCTCACATCGATGGAACGTACACCAAACGGAAACATCTTCCATGCGACGAGGATCAAGATCCTTCGAGCGATTGTCACGATTTTCACTCCATTCACCAACATTTAGGTGACTTCCTCTCTCAAGCATTTCCTCTTCGGTATACTCATCCTCATAATGGTATGGTTGAATTGAGGCCATAATTACTGAGGATTGAAGAAGTAGAAAATCAACTGTGGGAGAAAAATAAATATTTAGTCATTTGGATAAAATAAAGCATTGATGTTTTATTTTAAAATGGAATGTATAAGAAAATGATGAGAAGAAACAGCCAGGTTATAAAAACCCATGGTGCAAAGACAACACAAATAGGCCCAAATTTGAAAAGTTATCATTGGCCCATGGAAAAACCAACTGATGTAAACATAACATTTCAATCTGGTTTAGCAAAGACATTTGTTAGTTATGTTATATATATTGAAAGTGAAAGCCGTTATTGAGAAAAGTCATTACAGCTAGAGTAAGTAACTTATTTGTTTTTTTCCGTCATATTTGTTAGGTAGCTGAACAGAGCAAAAAGGATTCATGGAGGCTCTGAATGAAATAGACAGACAAGAAGGCAGCACGAACTGTAGTGTTGTCTGAACAGAAAGGATTTGTTGATTGTCATCAAGAAAAAGGCATCTTGGAATTTCCATTGCGACACGTCAATAGCTTGCGCACAGGGGAGGTTCGAATGAGACGTGCACTGGCGTGGTGACAAGGGGTGTAGGCTTAAACTTAGTGCCTGCTGATGTCGGCTTAAGGGCAGTTCTTATGATTTACAGCTGCGAGGGCACTTCAACTTAGGGCGATTGATCAATGGATAAGATTATGACAAGATAGTGTTTTTAGACTGGTAGGTTAGCGTGTCTAAATGCCAGAAAATCGAAGGTAAGATGCATTGGAAATAAATTTCGGACCAATTAATATTTGCTCAAAAATGCATGCCCTATCCATTGGGCTAATACAATTCCAACGAGAACTTCCCCTTGAACAGCCGGGATCAAAGGCCTGGGCTACTAATAGCATTAAATACCCCAGCTTGGTGTACGATTTGGCAGTAACACACCTGAGCCCTTGCTGAGGTCCTTGCTTTGCTAGGGGCTACAAAGGTTTGGGCTAGGGAGCTTTTATCCGCTATGCCCACCCCAGAAGGAGGTACCTAATGCAACATTAATATAATACACAATGATACTCTCCAAAGACTTTAGTTAAAATGTATTTGAGAAACTGAAGACAAATGATCTAATCACTGGTCTACATTTAATATTATGTTTCCCGTTTGACATGTACAAAGACAATATCCAATTTGTATTTAGTTTGTTCCAATGTATATGGATTCGCAAATATTGTGAGAGATAGGGCCTCATTATGAGACCGGCACAGCACGGTTGCTGCTGGTACAATTTTTTTCTGGCACCTGCGAATGGGCAATTACTGGGTCATTATGACCCTGCCGGACCCGGTAATTGCCCATTTGCGGGCGCCGGAATAAAATGCTCCCCATTCCCATTCGAGCCCCATAGGGCTCAATGGGAATGGGGAGGTCGGATGCACCGGCACCATTCGTGAATGGTGCCGGTGCATCCGACATGCTCTGCTCACGGGTGCCGGTCCGCCCGCCATGTCAGACCTGGTGGGCTGAAGGGCACCCGTGATCAGAACTTGTATTTTGCCGGTACGGTAAAAACGGTACCCGCTAGTTTACCAGTACTGTTGTTGCTGTACCGGCAAACTTACAATGAGGCCCGTATAAATAAAATGCACTTTAAGAAGCTTTGCCTAAATTCATTTTGAATAAAAAGCTTTGCTAACATGCGTTTCACTCTTCTCGCGCTTCACCAGAGCAGATATGTACAAAGACATGCACACATGTAGAAAAATATGAAGTATAAGAACTTCTTAGTGTCTGAGGAAATGATAAAATCTGGGTCTTAGGACGTGTTTAAGCTATCCTGTTGCTGAGCCAAATTACCACTAACTTCACCCTTCTCCACATTATCTAAATTAAAGTTGAAAGTTACACTGCTCTACCACCTGCATACTGGCGGACACTCCATTGAAGAGACAAAGTTGGATCTGCAAGCCCAATGATTACATCTGTGCTTAATTTTCATTTGCCAGTTCAGAAGAATAAATATTACTCTTTGTTGTCTCAGGTTGAGGCTATCCGCCTGATTTACAAAATGCTTTTGAAAAATGCTTTTGTAAATCAGACTCTACCTGTTTGACCATGTCTTTAGACCACGTGTACCTTAGCCATCCATTGACACGGTCTATTCTATGTACGCTCCTGACCTAACATGCCCAGCTGCTTCACTGATTAATATTTGGAAACCTGTGTAACATAAGTCATTCAATGTGAATTGTTTTCATGTCAAAGCTAGGGGATTGATTAACAAAGTTGTTTCAAGAGTTACTGTTACTTCTTCCTGGAGAAACTGGTTACTTAACAATGCGGAAGTTAAAACAAATTCACAAAAGGACATGTGCTCACTAACTACTAGTGGTCGATCAGTGCCTATATGGCATGAATTGGAAACTGCTGTGTAGTATACCGATATGTTAAATGTCTTACCAGACCATCAAATGTGAGTGACCCCAGTCAGCCTTTTGGGAGTTCGGGATGTGCCAAGGCGGTGTATGAATAGGCAGGAGGTGCACACATGTGAAAGGGCATTAACAAAACAGCAAAGGTATCAAATTAACATCTGTGGACACTTAAATTACACCTAATCATTTGAGGTCTAAATAATGACTGTGATGTCATGAAGTGCATGTAAACTAGTGGGATCTGAAGAGTAAGAAGGGATATGTGAAAGAAAGATATTTTGAAGTGAGAAAAACGTTTATAAAAGTAAAACGTGATTCTTTATGACTTCACGCCAATGTTTCAGTAATGAACATGGTACCTAATTTCAAATCAGAACATAAATCTTTGATTGATTTTTTTTTTTAAATGATAATTGTCTCTTTTACAGGGATATTTAAAATTATATTAGGTTATTTCTGCTCTGAAATTTAGAATAAATGCTCATTTTGCAAGAACGATTTCACTCCCTGAGTTCTCGTTATAATGGAATTTTATCTTAATGTTCATTGTTTACGACATATATTGCTATGCACTTTACTTCGACCATAGGTAGATCCTTTCATTCAGACCAAATGATCTCAGTAAGTTTTGACTCCAAGAGTACAGGTAAACTCCATGATATATATTAAACGGCCTGCGGTAGAGGCCGTGTTTTTATGGTTAAGTTGCTCAACTCATAGGAAGAGCCCTTTTTGGCCAGTTTATAACTTTACCCCCCAGACAAATCCTCATGAAACTTTGCAAAGAAGGTATATGGCCCTGTCAGACTGATTCTGCAAAGTTTGGTGGGTTATCGTCAAAGGGGAGAAAAGTTATAGAGGGTCCCAAAATGTGTGGTTTTTCCCATAGATGCCATGGAAAATAAATGTGCTCACGGCTATAGCCCAAACCGCTGGACGGATTTTCACAAAATGTGCAGCAGGAGCGGTGGCTGGGTCCTAAAAGCAAGCTTTTTTACATTTGGTGATTTGGTCAAAATCCGTCCAGTAGTATTTTATTAAAATGGCTAAAATGTAGATAACAAATAATTTGTGATATCTGGGTTCGGTGCACGGACTCACTTCCCTGTTCGGTCCGCGGACGGGCCTCCAATTGGCCCAAAGGGCCACGTGATGTCTGCGGACATTGGACACGTCTTCTGATTGGATGGTTTAACGCATAAGTTGCGTCAGATTTTTGGAAACGCCCACCAAGATGGATTCGCGGACAGTGTCCGTTGTCTTCGAACATAGCAGTAAAAACATATAAAAAAAAACAACACTGCACTTGTCAAACTAAAGAAACAATCACTGGAGAGGTGAGGGATGATGAGGATGGGATGGTAGATAGCCTTAAAAAGATCCAAAAACTGGTGTTTTTTCAACTCTGACATCACGATCAGTCCGGCAAAATTAGGGGGTTCACAACATTTTTAGATGGTTTATAACTTGCCGTTTGACGAATGTGGACAAAGGTTTTCAGAAAGACTATAGACCAAACCTTGCATGTTTTTGCACAGTCTGAATGGATTTTGTCAAGCGGGGGGGGAAAGTTATATGACTATTTTATGTACGTACATTTTGACACTTTTCAAGAAATATAACGTGGGCGGATTTGCAGCACACTCATGTAAGGAGCATTGGTGAGGACCTGAAAGCATGGTTTTGCAAATGTGTCAGTGTTTTATTTTTTGAAAAGTATCATAATATAGGTACAAAAAATAGTTTTTTTACCTTTGTTGACTGAGGTATAGCCTGTGGCCATGGACAGTGGCCAGATTATCCAGGCCAGGCCATGACCCGGACAATCTGGCTACTGGCCGTAACCACGAGGGACCAGCAATGAGGTTAAAGTGGGCGTGGCAACCAGGAACAGTCTGTGGTAACATTTTTCAAAATAGAGATAGGTTGGAATAGGAAAAGAATTCTGCTTGTGGATACAGTTTGAAGTGCTGGATGGGATTGCAGCAAATATGTACAAGAAGGGTCAACAAGACCTTGAAAGCATGGTTTTGTAAATATGTCCTGTGATTTATTTTTTGAATGTGTGAAAATGTAAGTACACAACACAGTGATATAACATTAGTGTCTGGGCAAAGGACCTGGGCCGTCAGCATTGAGAAATTTGTACTGTAATTTGCTTTTGGGGCATGCAGCATGGGCGAAGTGGTAGGTTTGTATGGGAAAAAATATTCGGCTTGCAGTTACAGCCTGAAGTGGTGGACTAGATTACAACACACTTGCACAATCAGCATTAGTAAGGACCTGAGAGCATATTTTTGGAAATATGTCTTGTGTTTTATTTTTCCAAATTTTAAGAATGTAAGTAGAAAAACTGGTGATATACATTTGGTGTCTGGGTAGTGGATCTGGCCCTCTGCAAATGCAAATGTGTACTCCGATTTGCTTATTGGGAAATGCAGCATGGCCGAAGCCCGTATACTCATGGATTTGGAGACTGGCCATGGCTGCAAGCCATGAGCACTGTGCATTGGTTACATTATTAGGGTATAGTGGGCACTGAAATAGGATGCAGGGTAGATGCAGTGAATAATAGGGGTAGTTTGGTTCGGCTGGGGTCATGGGTGAGCCTTGCGCCATAGGTAATTGAATGATGATTTGTATCCCCACCATGCGCTGCTGATAACGACAGACATAAGTATGTGTTGCAAAAAATATGTTTCTGAAAGGAGGTTTATAGTTCTTTCATATATATGAAAAGAGGAATTATTAATAATTTATATACAGTAATGTAACACCATGAACCTTTTCACTTATAAAAACCTATTAAATTGACAGAAAAAACTTTGTTAAAGGAATGTTAAGGTTAAGATGCATCCCACCCATGGGACCCCTCTGCTCCAGTAGTTAGCCATTGGCATCCCACCTTAGCATCCCTTGGCATTTCCCTCCTGGGTTCTCATGAGCACTTAACCATCCATACTGCCTCTTCTATTTATGCAATTTTCTCATTGCACAATGCAAATGTGCAGTTATCGGAGCACTGTGCACAATTTGTTTGTATTAATAAGGGAAATACAGATGCAAAAGATTGTAAAGTGGCAGTTGGTGTGTGGAAGCTTAATATGGTCATAGGGATATATGTACAGTTTTTGGAAATGATTGGTGGATGGATGTGTGGCTGTTTGAAAGCAGGCATTGGAGTGTTATAAATGCAAAATTAAAAAGGGTAGAAGGGCTGCCCTGTGCGATGCTGTGCACGTGCCATCTGGGTCTTTTAATGATCCATGGCCTGGAAAGGGGACTGTGTAGACGGCACATAGTTATAAGGGTATATCAACATTTGTGATGTCATCTTTTATGTCCTGGGTGTTAATCATAGCAGTGCACGGTGGTGGCTTGAGTTATGGATCCTCAGCTTACCATAATTTGCAAATTTCTGAGGTTTTTCGGTTTTACTTGTAATGATAATGTCCCTTTAACATGGTTTCTTCCTTGAGTATGTATATACTCAAGGAATGTTACTGGGCCTGTGGTAGTAGTTAAGGTTCAGTTGCTAAACCCATAGGAAGAGCATTTTTTGGGCGGCTTATAACTTTACTCCGGCTGATGAATCCTCACCAAACTTATATGGCCCACTCTGAATGTTTTTGCAAAGTTTGGTGAGGTTTGGTCAAGGGGGAGCAAAGTTATAGGGGAGGCCCCAACATTTATTTTTTTCCCATAGACTGAATGGAGAAAATATTTTGCTCACGCCTACAGCCCAAACCCCTGGATGGATTTTCACCAAATTTGTGGCAGGAGCGGTGGCTTGGTCCCAAAAGCACTTTTGTAAATTTGGTGTAAATCTGCCCAGTAGTTTTTTTTTAAATGACCAAAAAGTAGATCCCAAAATGTGTGTGATATCTATGTCTGATCCGCAGACACACTTCCCTGTTCGCTCCGCGGACAGGACCCCGATTGGCTTAGAAGACAACGTGGTGTCCGCGAACATCGGACATGCCCACTGATTGGATGGTGAAAAGCCATCTTGGAAAAGGATTTTCCTTCCTACAGTGATGTTATCAATCATATTTGTGATGTCATCTTTGATGTCATGGGTTTTATTTTTAGCATTGCATGGTGGTGGCGCGAGTTATGGTTGCTTAGATTACCATAACTGGAGAATTTCAGGGGTTTTTCGGTTTTACTTGTAACGATAACGTCGCTTTAACAACATTTTTTCACTGAATATATATATATATATGTGTATATATATATATATATATATATATATATATATATATATATATATATATATATGTGTATATACACACACACAAGGGATAAGCCGCAGTGTTATTTTCATAACTACTTTTTAGTAGCGCATCTTAACCATAACATCCCCATAACAGTTTTTTCATTGAATATATATATATATATATATATATATATATATATATATATATATATATATATATATATATGGGTGTATAAATATATATATATTCAGTAAAAAAACTTTGTTAAAGGGACATTATGGTTCAAAGTAAAACCGAAAACCCCCTGAAATTCAGCAGTTATGGTAAGATAAGCAACCATAACTCGCGCCACCGTGCGCTGCTAACACTAACACCCAGGACATCAAAGATGACATCACATCACATGACGTCGAATGCAAGATGGCGGGCGCCACAGAAAATCTGATGTGCTTCACGCACCACGCTGTCCAATCATCGAACACGTCGCATGTCCACGGACATCACACAAGCCGCTCAGCCAATCAGGGCACTTTTCGCGGAGCGAACCGGGAAGTCCGTCCGCGGAGCGAACAGAGATATCACTAATTTGTTTGCCTTACATTTTGGTCATTTTAAAAAAAACTGCTGGACAGATTTACACCAAATTTGCAAAAGCACACTTTCGGGACCAAGCCGGCCACTCCTGCCCCAAATTTGGTGTATGTCCGTCCAGCGGTTTGGGCTGTAGGCGTGCACAAAGTTTTTTCCCATTATGTCTATGGGAAAAAACAAAAGTTTTGGGACCCTCCCTATAACTTTGCCCCCCTGGACCAAACCTCTCCAACCTTTGCAAAATAATTCAGAGTGGCCCATACACTTTTTCTGCAAAGTTTGGTGAGGATTCGTCCAGAGGGAGCGAAGTTATAAGCCGGCCAAAAAATGCTCTTCCTATGGAAACACCAATTTAACCATTACTACATGGACGCTACCGCGTCCATGTAATGTATATATATATATATATATATATATATATATATATATATATATATATATGTATATACACACACACATGGGATAAGCCGCAGTGTTATATTCACAACTACCATTCTGTTACATTCATTGATAAGAATTTAAATTAATTTTAAAGATGGTGCGCTCACGGTTTCAAAATGTGTAGTTATACGAAGGTCTCAAAATATTTTTGGTTTGAATTGGGCAGCATTGTTAAGTCACATTATCAATATCAACATTCTGATGGCAATCGTAAACTCAAAGAGGACATTTGGCCCCAATCAGGGCCGGCCTTAAGGGCAGCAGCGCCCAGGGCGAACTGGCGCCCCCCCTCGCCCACCGCGCCCCCCTGGTTAACAAGGGGTGGGGCCAGGAGGGGCAACTTTTTTTTCTTTTTTTTTTTAGCCTCCTCGCTCCGGCGAGGATGTTAAATAGGTGCCGTTAGCACCCCATTGTCAATGAATGAGCCCGCCATCGCGGGTTCATTCAATGACAATGTGTGTGTTTCTGCTGGAACAGGGAACAGGTGGGGGCATACAACAACGCTATGATGATGCCCAGTAAAAAATCATCATCCTTTCTTCCATCAACCAAAGGTTGATAAAGGAAAGGATAATGTGGCGTTACGTGGCTAGCCTGGATTTTTGGGGCAGCCGGTCTAGTCATGTTTTACCGTGGCATGACATTTTTACTGGATAGCTATGATAAAGCAAGCATGTTATGTGTTAATACCTGGCAAGTCTGGCATTTTGGGGGATCCACTCTAGCCATTTCTTACCGTGGCATGACATGTTTTAGTGCATAGCAATGATAAAGCCTGAGCATGGGGTGTGTGTGAGAATGTGTGTGTTTGTTTGATGCTTGTGTGAGTGTGCCACACTTCCTTTGCAGTGCTGTTTTTGTTTGGCATGCCCACCAATGTCATGTTTATGCTAGCTGAACAGAGCAAAAAGGATTCATGGAGGCTCTGAATGAAATAGACAGACAAGAAGGCAGCACGAACTGCAGTGTTGTCTGAACAGAAAGGATTTGTTGATTGTCATCAAGAAAAAGGCATCTTGGAATTTCCATTGCGACACGTCAATAGCTTGCGCACAGGGGAGGTTCGAATGAGACGTGCACTGGCGTGGTGACAAGGGGTGTAGGCTTAAAGTTAGTGCCTGCTGATGTCGGCTTAAGGGCAGTTCTTATGATTTACAGCTGCGAGGGCACTTCAACTTAGGGCGATTGATCAATGGATAAGATTATGACAAGATAGTGTTGTTAGACTGGTAGGTTAGCATGTCTAAATGTCAGAAAATCGAAGGTAAGATGCATTGGAAATAAATTTCGGACCAGTTAATATTTGCTCAAAAATGCATGCCCTATCCATTGGGCTAATACAATTCCAACGAGAACTTCCCCTTTAACAGCAGGGATCAACGGCCTGGGCTACTAATAGCATTAAATACCCCAGCTTGGTGTACGATTTGGTAGTAACACACCTGAGCCCTTGCTGAGGTCCTTGCTTTGCTAGGGCCTACAAAGGTTTGGGCTAGGGAGCTTTTATCCGCTATGCCCACCCCAGAAGGAGGTACCTAATGCAACATTAATATAATACACAATGATACTCTCCAAAGACTTTAGTTAAAATGTATTTGAGAAACTGAAGACAAATGATCTAATCACTGGTCTACATTTAATATTATGTTTCCCGTTTGACATGTACAAAGACAATATCCAATTTGTATTTAGTTTGTTCCAATGTATATGGATTCGCAAATATTGTGAGAGATAGTGCCTCATTATGAGACCGGCGCAGCACGGTTGCTGCTGGTACAATTTTTTTCTGGCACCTGCGAATGGGCAATTACTGGGTCATTATGACCCTGCCGGACCCGGTAATTGCCCATTTGCGGGCGCCGGAATAAAATGCTCCCCATTCCCATTCGAGCCCCATAGGGCTCAATGGGAATGGGGAGGTCGGATGCACCGGCACCATTCGTGAATGGTGCAGGTGCATCCGACATGCTCTGCTCACGGGTGCCGGTCCGCCCGCCAGGTCAGACCTGGTGGGCTGAAGGGCACCGGTGATCAGAACTTGTATTTTGCCGGTACGGTAACAACGGTACCCGCTAGTTTACCGGTACTGTTGTTGCTGTACCGGCAAACTTACAATGAGGCCCGTATAAATAAAATGCACTTTAAGAAGCTTTGCCTAAATTCATTTTGAATAAAAAGCTTTGCTAACATGCGTTTCACTCTTCTCGCGCTTCACCAGAGCAGATATGTACATAGACATGCACACAGGTAGAAAAATATGAAGTATAAGAACTTCTTAGTGTCTGAGGAAATGATAAAATCTGGGTCTTAGGACGTGTTTAAGCTATCCTGTTGCTGATCCAAATTACCGCTAAATTCACCCTTCTCCACATTATCTAAATTAAAGTTGAAAGTTACACTGCTCTACCACCTGTATACTGGCGGACACTCCATTGAAGAGACAAAGTTGGATCTGCAAGCCCAATGATTACATCTGTGCTTAATTTTCATTTGCCAGTTCAGAAGAATAAATATTACTCTTTGTTGTCTCAGGTTGAGGCTATCCGCCTGATTTACAAAATGCTTTTGAAAAATGCTTTTGTAAATCAGACTCTACCTGTTTGACCATGTCTTTAGACCACGTGTACCTTAGCCATCCATTGACACGGTCTATTCTATGTACGCTCCTGACCTAACATGCCCAGCTGCTTCACTGATTAATATTTGGAAACCTGTGTAACATAAGTCATTGAATGTGAATTGTTTTCATGTCAAAGCTAGGGGATTGATTAACAAAGTTGTTTCAAGAGTTACTGTTACTTCTTCCTGGAGAAACTGGTTACTTAACAATGCGGAAGTTAAAACAAATTCACAAAAGGACATGTGCTCACTAACTACTAGTGGTCGATCAGTGCCTAAATGGCATGAATTGCAAACTGCTGTGTAGTATACCGATATGTTAAATGTCTTACCAGACCATCAAATATGAGTGACCCCAGTCAGCCTTTTGGGAGTTCGGGATGTGCCAAGGCGGTGTATGAATAGACAGGAGGTGCACACATGTGAAAGGGCATTAACAAAACAGCAAAGGTATCAAATTAACATCTGTGGACACTTAAATTACACCTAATCATTTGAGGTCTTAATAATGACTGTGATGTCATGAAGTGCATGTAAACTAGTGGGATCTGAAGAGTAAGAAGGGATATGTGAAAGAAAGATATTTTGAAGTGAGAAAAACGTTTATAAAAGTAAAACGTGATTCTTTATGACTTCACGCCAATGTTTCAGTAATGAACATGGTACCTAATTTCAAATCAGAACATACATCTTTGATTGATTTTTTTTTTAAATGATAATTGTCTCTTTTACAGGGATATTTTAAATTATATTAGGTTATTTCTGCTCTGAAATTTAGAATAAATGCTCATTTTGCAAGAACGATTTCACTCCCTGAGTTCTCGTTATAATGGAATTTTATCTTAATGTTCATTGTTTACGACATATATTGCTATGCACTTTACTTCGACCATAGGTAGATCATTTCATTCAGACCAAATGATCTCAGTAAGTTTTGACTCCAAGAGTACAGGTAAACTCCATGATATATATTAAACGGCCTGCGGTAGAGGCCGTGTTTTTATGGTTAAGTTACTCAACTCATAGGAAGAGCCCTTTTTGGCCAGCTTATAACTTTACCCCCCAGACAAATCCTCATGAAACTTTGCAAAGAAGTGCATGGCCCTGTCAGACTGATTCTGCAAAGTTTGGTGGGGTATCGTCAAAGGGGAGCAAAGTTATAGGGGGTCCCAAAATGTGTGGTTTTTCCCATAGACGCCATGGAAAATAAATGTGCTCACGGCTATAGCCCAAACCGCTGGACGGATTTTCACAAAATGTGCAGCAGGAGTGGTGGCTGGGTCCTAAAAGCATGCTTTTGAACATTTGGTGATTTGGTCAAAATCCGTCCAGTAGTATTTTATTAAAATGGCTAAAATGTAGATAACAAATAATTTGTGATATCTGGGTTCGGTGCACGGACTCACTTCCCTGTTCGGTCCGCGGACGGGCCTCCGATTGGCCCAAAGCGCCACGTGATGTCTGCTGACATTGGACACGTCTGCTGATTGGATGGTTTAACGCATAAGTTGCGTCAGATTTTTGGAAACGCCCACCTAGATGGATTCGCGGACAGTGCCCGTTGTCTTCGAACATAGCAGTAAAAACATATAAAAAAAAACAACACTGCACTTGTCAAACTAAAGAACAATCACTGGAGAGGTGAGGGATGATGAGGATGGGATAGTATATAGCCTTAAAAAAACCCAAAAACTGGTGTTTTTTCAACTCTGACATCGCGATCAGTCCGGCAAAATTAGGGGGTTCACAACATTTTTAGATGGTTTATAACTTGCCGTTTCACGAATGTGGACAAAGGTTTTCAGAAAGACTATAGACCAAACCTTGCATGATTTTGCACAGTCTGAATGGATTTTGTCAAGCGGGGGGGGAAAGTTATATGACTATTTTATGTACGTACATTTTGACACTTTTCAAGAAATATAACGTGGGCGGATTTGCAGCACACTCATGTAAGGAGCATTGGTAAGGACCTGAAAGCATGGTTTTGCAAATGTGTCAGTGTTTTATTTTTTGAAAAGTATCATAATATAGGTACAAAAAATAGTTTTTTACCTTTGTTGACTGAGGTATAGCCTGTGGCCATGGACAGTGGCCAGATTATCCAGGCCAGGCCATGACCCGGACAATCTGGCTACTGGCCATAACCACGAGGGACCAGCAATGAGGTTAAAGTGGGCGTGGCAACCAGGGACAGTCTGTGGTAACATTTTTCAAAATAGAGATAGGTTGGAATAGGAAAAGAATTCTGCTTGTGGATACAGTTTGAAGTGCTGGATGGGATTGCAGCAAATATGTACAAGAAGGGTCAACAAGACCTTGAAAGCATGGTTTTGTAAATATGTCCTGTGATTTATTTTTTGAATGTGTGAAAATGTAAGTACACAACACAGTGATATAACATTGGTGTCTGGGCAAAGGACCTGGGCCGTCAGCATTGAGAAATGTGTACTGTAATTTGCTTTTGGGGCATGCAGCATGGGCGAAGTGGTAGGTTTGTATGGGAAAAAATATTCGGCTTGCAGTTACAGCCTGAAGTGGTGGACTAGATTACAACACACTTGCACAATCAGCATTAGTAAGGACCTGAAAGCATATTTTTGGAAATATGTCTTGTGTTTTATTTTTCCAAATTGTAAGAATGTAAGTAGAAAAACTGGTGATATACATTTGGTGTCTGGGTAGTGGATCTGGCCCTCTGCAAATGCAAATGTGTACTCTGATTTGCTTATTGGGAAATGCAGCATGGCCGAAGCCCGTATACTCATGGATTTTGAGAATGGCCATGGCTGCAAGCCATGAGCACTTTGCATTGGTTACATTATTAGGGTATAGTGGGCACTGAAATAGGATGCAAGGTAGATGCAGTGAATAATAGGGGTGGTTTGGTTCGGCTGGGGTCATGGGTGAGCCTTGCACCATAGGTAATTGAATGATGATTTGCATCCCCACCATGCGCTGCTGATAACGACAGACATAAGTATGTGTTGCAAAAAATATGTTTCTGAAAGGAGGTTTATAGTTCTTTCATATATATGAAAAGAGGAATTATTAATAACTTATATACAGTAATGTAACACCATGAACCTTTTCACTTATAAAAACCTATTAAATTGACAGAAAAAACTTTGTTAAAGGAATGTTAAGGTTAAGATGCATCCCACCCATGGGACCCCTCTGCTCCAGTAGTTAACCATTGGCATCCCACCTTAGCATCCCTTGGCATTTCCCTCCTGGGTTCTCATGAGCACTTAACCATCCGTACTGCCTCTTCTATTTATGCAATTTTCTCACTGCACAATGCAAATGTGCAGTTATCGGAGCACTGTGCACAATTTGTTTGTATTAATAAGGGAAATACAGATGCAAAAGATTGTAAAGTGGCAGTTGGTGTGTGGAAGCTTAATATGGTCATAGGGATATATGTACAGTTTTTGGAAATGATTGGTGGATGCATGTGTGGCTGTTTGAAAGCAGGCATTGGAGTGTTATAAATGCAAAATTAAAAAGGGTAGAAGGGCTGCCCTGTGCGATGCTGTGCACGTGCCATCTAGGTCTTTTAATGATCCATGGCCTGGAAAGGGGACTGTGTAGACGGCACATAGTTATAAGGGTATATCAACATTTGTGATGTCATCTTTTATGTCCTGGGTGTTAATCATAGCAGTGCACGGTGGTGGCGTGAGTTATGGATCCTCAGTTTACCATAATTTGCAAATTTCTGAGGTTTTTCGGTTTTACTTGTAATGATAATGTCCCTTTAACATGGTTTTTTCCTTGAGTATTTATATACTCAAGGAATATTACTGGGCCTGTGGTAGTAGTTAAGGTTCAGTTGCTAAACCCATAGGAAGAGCATTTTTTGGGCGGCTTATAACTTTACTCCGGCTGAAGAATCCTCACCAAACTTATATGGCCCACTCTGAATGTTTTTGCAAAGTTTGGTGAGGTTTGGTCAAGGGGGAGTAAAGTTATAGGGGAGGTCCCAACATTTATTTTTTGCCCATAGACTGAATGGAGAAAAAATGTGCTCACGCCTACAGCCCAAACCCCTGGATGGATTTTCACCAAATTTGTGGCAGGAGCGGTGGCTTGGTCCCAAAAGCACTTTTGTAAATTTGGTGTAAATCTGCCCAGTAGTTTTTTTTAAATGACCAAAAAGTAGATCCCAAAATGTGTGTGATATCTATGTCTGCTCCGCAGACACACTTCCCTGTTCGCTCCGCGGACAGGACCCCGATTGGCTTAGAAGACAACGTGGTGACCGCGAACATCGGACATGCCCACTGATTGGATGGTGAAAAGCCATCTTGGAAAAGGATTTTCCTTCCTACAGTGATGTTATCAATCATATTTGTGATGTCATCTTTGATGTCATGGGTTTTATTTTTAGCATTGCATGGTGGTGGCGCGAGTTATGGTTGCTTAGATTACCATAACTGGAGAATTTCAGGGGTTTTTCGGTTTTACTTGTAACGATAACGTCGCTTTAACAACGTTTTTTCACTGAATATATATATATGTGTATATATATATATATATATATATATATATATATATATATATATATATATATATATATATGTGTATATACACACACACATGGGATAAGCCGCAGTGTTATATTCATAACTACTTTTTAGTAGCGCATCTTAACCATAACATCCCCATAACAGTTTTTTCATTGAATATATATATATATATATATATATATATATATATATATATATATATATATATATATATATATATATGGGTGTATAAATATATATATATTCAGTAAAAAAACTTTGTTAAAGGGACATTATGGTTCAAAGTAAAACCGAAAAACCCCTGAAATTCAGCAGTTATGGTAAGATAAGCAACCATAACTCGCGCCACCGCGCGCTGCTAACACTAACACCCAGGACATCAAAGATGATATCACATCACATCACATGACGTCGAATGCAAGATGGCGGGCGCCACAGAAAATTGATGTGCTTCACACACCACGCTGTCCAATCATCGAACACGTCGCATGTCCGCGGACATCACGCAAGCCGCTCGGCCAATCAGGGCACTGTCCGCGGAGCGAACCGGGAAGTCCGTCCGCGGAGCGAACAGAGATATCACTAATTTGTTTGCCTTACATTTTGGTCATTTTAAAAAAAACTGCTGGACAGATTTACACCAAATTTGCAAAAGCACACTTTCGGGACCAAGCCGGCCACTCCTGCCGCAAATTTGGTGTAAGTCCGTCCAGCGGTTTGGGCTGTAGGCGTGCACAAAGTTTTTTCCCATTATGTCTATGGGAAAAAACAAAAGTTTTGGGACCCTCCCTATAACTTTGCCCCCCTGGACCAAACCTCTCCAACCTTTGCAAAATAATTCAGAGTGGGCCATATACTTTTTCTGCAAAGTTTGGTGAGGATTCGTCCAGAGGGAGCGAAGTTATAAGCCGCCCAAAAAATGCTCTTCCTATGGAAACACCAACTTAACCATAACTACATGGATGCTACCGCGTCCATGTAATGTATGTATATATATATAAATATATATATATGTATATACACACACACATGGGATAAGCCGCAGTGTTATATTCACACCTACCATTCTGTTGCATTCATTGATAAGAATTTAAATTATTTTAAAGATGGTGCGCTCACGGTTTCAAAATGTGTAGTTATACGAAGGTCTCAAAACATTTTTGGTTTGAATTGGGCAGCATTGTTAAGTCACATTATCATTATCAACATTCTGATGGCAATCGTAAACTCAAAGAGGACTTTTGGCCCCAATCAGGGCCGGCCTTAAGGGCAGCAGCGCCCAGGGCGAACTGGCGCCCCCCCCTCGCCCACCGCGCCCCCCTGGTTAACAAGGGGTGGGGCCAGGAGGGGCAACTTTTTTTTCTTTTTTTTTTAGCCTCCTCGCTCCGGCGAGGATGTTAAATAGGTGCCGTTAGCACCCCATTGTCATTGAATGAGCCCGCCATCGCGGGTTCATTCAATGACAATGTGTGTGTTTCTGCTGGAACAGGGAACAGGCGGGGGCATACAACAACGTTATGATGATGCCCAGTAAAAAATCATCATCCTTTCTTCCATCAACCAAAGGTTGATAAAGGAAAGGATAATGTTGCATTATGTGGCTAGCCTGGATTTTTGGGGCAGCCGGTCTAGTCATGTTTTACCGTGACATGACATTTTTACTGGATAGCTATGATAAAGCAAGCATGTTATGTGTTAATACCTGGCAAGTCTGGCATTTTGAGGGATCCACTCTAGCCATTTCTTACCGTGGCATGACATGTTTTAGTGCATAGCAATGATAAAGCCTGAGCATGGGGTGTGGGTGAGAATGTGTGTGTTTGTTTGATGCTTGTGTGAGTGTGCCACACTTCCTTTGCAGTGCTGTTTTTGTTTGGCATGCCTACCAATGTCATGTTTATGCTACGTCCAAATTAAATTAGAGGGCAGTCCCCAAGTCCAGTGGGAGCTGGGGATATTTAATATAAAATATGTAAGAGGTTGCTCCCACCAGGAATTACTAAATACTGTCAACTTATTAATGACAAGGTCAAAACATTCAATTTATACCTCAAAAAGGTCATAGAAGAAAAACTTGAATAAAGCAAGAATGCAATGAGAATGAATTATATAAGTACAAAAAGTAAATTAAGTACCTTAAATAAATGACCATTTACCAACTGTCTCATAGTGGTTGGTTTCACATTTCAAACAGTTTCAACACACACACCATGGATAAGGACCAGAAGATTATTTAGAACAATCCAACAGAATAAATGTAGAGAAAATGAATATGTGACATTACCGCCTTCGTCAGGACCAAAGAAGTAGTGGACCCTGTGAGGAATATCAAATAAAAATAGAATATAAACACAAGAAAACAATGGGTTGCTAGAACTTCTGCAAATAGTAATCCGTACAAAAAAAAAAAAACTGAAAAGGAGACGACCAAATTTCGGGTGTACAAAAATTGCAAACAGCTGAAAATGTTTAACAAGTCCCCCATTCAGTGGCATTACAGTGAACAAGGGCAGCGAGTGCTGTGGAAGTGTCCCCCGCAACTTTCTTCACTTTAATGTCAGCAGGGGATGCAGAAGTGTCCTCCACACCCACTGGAATAAAGTAAATCAAAAGAAAAAAGAAAAGAGGACCCTGCAGGGCAGATTCCCATCCACGCAAGTGAAGCGTACTGGCGTCCAAAGGGGGACAGGAGACGCCGGCACAGAAGGAGGTGTGCTGCCCACAGGTAAGTAAGGGGGTGAGAGCAAGGGGGTTGTCCGAAATGTCCAGGGGAGAGAAAACCGAAAGTTATTTTTGGCAAATAAACGTTCGATTTGTTTCTCCTTCAGACATTTCGGGTTTGATTAATTCATGGTAATCCCTGCAAATTTGGGACAACTAACCATCACCAGACACCCAATGTATTGTTGACCTTAAAGTGGTAGTTATGTCTCCAACCAACCAATGTTTACAGCAAGCTCAAGCTAAATTAGCACCTGAAGGGATGGAACCACCACCGCAAGGGCAAAGCCATTACTATATGATATCCAGACAATATAAAAAAATGACATGCTATAGTAAAATGAATATCACACCTTCCGCCCCAAAATAGAAGGGAGGGCACTGAAAATGCCTGATGAATAAGGAAAAGGCTGATGTAGACATGCGTTTCCTTCCAATTAGCTGGATCCGAGGAAGCGCGGGAAAAGAAAAAAGGTGATAAAGAGAAAAATTACTATGTCATGGGAATGCCACTAAGAGAATCACCCTGTATTTCAATGCATTGCAGCAGCCATTATCATCCTTGTGGTTGCCATATTTGATGGCCCCTTTTTTGACCTATGGACCTATTTGTTGGTAAACTCTATTTTCATCCTGCTACTCCCCTCCATTGAGATATGGGAGGGATTCCCTTAGTGACATTCCAAGAGATAGTATTTTTCCACTTTATCACAGTTAGTAGAAGGGCTTTGCCGTCTGTGTTTTTTTGGGAATGGTTTTAGCATGGGCAGGCTAACTATGAACAAATTCCAGGCATACCATCTTGCGCTGCGAACACCTTTTCTCCCGCTATCTCTCCTTTCAGTGCTGGGCCCCAAAGATTACAGTTTAGTCCAGCGATCAATTTGGTCAAATTGTACACATAGTTTCTCCACCTTTTCCTACTCATGCCTTCTTTAGCATCTTATCTATCCCTCACCCTCATCCCAACTATCTACCAGACTTTGCTCCTCTTTACCACTACTGAATGTTCTATCACACTTCTCCTTTGCCCCTCTGACAGGCAAAGATGCTTTAACGCCATAAAATATGGCAGTTGGTGCTATACAAGTGCAAGATAACATCAAATAGAGCAAGCATATTGAGTGTTATTACTTGGCTAAACTTGCCTTTTGGAGCAGTCAGCCTAGCCATTTATTACTATGGCATGACATTTTTAACTGCATAGCTTTGATAAAGCGAGCATGATATGTATTATCAATTGGTAAGGCTGGCATTTTGGTACTGCTGTCTAGCCCTTTCTTACTGTAGCATGACTTTTTTTGTTGGACATCTATGTTAAACCAAGCCTGGCATGTGTTATTACGTAGCTTGACTGGCATTTTGGAGCAGCCATTGTAGCTCTTTCTTACTGTGGCGTGACTTTATTTCTGGCCATCTATGAGAAACCAAGCATGGTATGTGTTATTACTTGGCTAGGCTGGCATCTTGGGGCAGCCAGTCTAGCCCTTTCATACTGTGGCAGGACGTTTTGTAATGGGCATCTATGATAAAGCAAGCAGGACATTTATTTGACTAGACTGGCATTTTGTAGCAGTCAGTCGAGCCCAGTCGAGCTTATTTTGGGCATTTATGATAACGCAAGCATGTTAAGAGTTATTACGTGTCTAAACTAAACTACAATGTTCAGCCCGTTAGGACATATTTTCTTATTGTATCATGGTGGTTCTAAAGGCAAAGCCAACAGGAGTATGTTTTGTGTGGGGATACTGCCGTATTTGGGCAGAGCCAGTACAGACAAATGTTGTTATATTATTATTGCCATTATGTGCAAAGCAAAAAATGAGTTCTAGCATATAATGGTGCTGACAGCATGGACATGCATGAGCAGCACCAGTGTGAACATGTTTTTATACTGGCATATATTGTGGGCAAGGCATCGTGAGGGCAAGGCATTGTTACACTGTTTTATGGAATGATTCAAGTTGTAATTTTTTGCTCACACTGTTAATTTGTTGTTATTTCTGTGTATTTGTTGTTCCAATGTACAACGCTCTGGTGCAAAGTGCTCTATAAATAAATAAATCAAATCAAATCAAAATGCATTGGGGAATGCTCCTGTGCAGAGTTGTGTACTTGTAGATATTGCATCTCTGGATTGTAGTTACCCTGCAAAGCCAATTACAAACTGTTTGGCTGTTTACCCAGTTTTTCACGGAAAGTGTGCTGTATAATGCACCATTTTAACCCAATATCAATGAAAAATTCTAGGGGATAAAACATCCTGAACCCTCTCCCCCTATGCCCTCTTAGTTGGTTTTGGGGGTTCACTCGCTCTGCTCGGTTAGTCGGCCATATTTGTGGGCAACATTTACACCCCTTCAATTAAAAAATGACCAGCCGCCACTGCTTCAATCTCAAAGTATCAAAAAGAAGTATACTGGCGCATTCTGCTTTGTGAAACTAATTTATATGATCTGTGTTTTGTGGCACAGAAACGTAGCACTCCAGAAATCTAATTATGAATAACACATTAAGTCAACTTGTCAAATTTGTCAAATTCATTTTAAGTGCTTTGTGTTGCGGCGATGATTGTGAAGAACCCATAATGATGAATGCCATAATCGGAAAAATCCATTCACATCCTTTACATGTCATCATATTAGTTTGTAATTTTTATTTTGTTGCCCGGTTGATGTATTTTGTTCAATATGATCGTCTTTACAAACCGTGAATTCCCCTGGCACAATACCCATCCACCCCCACATACTCACAGTTTACGAAGTTCTGTCTGAATTAGGGTGACCAGATGTCCCGGTTTTCCCGGGACAGTCCGGGGAAATCGCCAGCCGTCCCGGGGTCCCGGGAGTTTTTTCATTTTGCAAACTCCGTCTGGGGTTTGCAAGGATGGGTGCCCAAGGTCCCTGTTTTTGCCGGCGCAACTCTAAATGCGCGAATCACGCCCCATTTCCTCTTCCCAACCACATTCCTCCAATAAGAGGGGAGTGCATGTGAGCACACCCCCACGTGCCCCCCTCACCCTCGCAACGGGCCAGCGACATAGAAGTAGGACTATCTTTTTGTTTTTATTTATGTTAGTCCTACTTTTATGTCTATGGCCTGTCCGGGTTTTTTTTGTGAAAAATCTGGTCACCCTAGCCGGAATGCCCTGTGGGTACTGCACCTGAGGCACAGTTTGTAGCCATTCCTTAAGCACTGCAACCGTAGGGCATTACTGCTGGCCAGGCACAGGCGATAATGTGGGGATCGATACTGTACCTTCGGCCTCGCCACAGGCCAAACTCCAGCTGCCATAATCAGAAGAAAAGGAATCATGCCATTGTCTTTGGGTATAGAGAGTAGGGCTGCTGCACCTGAGATATGGCTGCTGGCCATGTTCCCAGCACATTGCTGACAGGCATTGCTCATGGGATGTGGGTGCTGTACTCGATATGTAGGCTTTCACGGTCCATGGTCCCGCTGTGAGCAGGACCCACAGGCGATGGCCATAGTAAATGTCCCACGGGTACTAAGAAAAGTGTATTGCCCATGGGTCATACCCAGTGACCAGTTCTCACAGGTCCTTCATTAGAAGGACACAGTTCTCACAGTCCTTCATCAGAAATGCTCGCTTCACTTTGCTGCCCACTTTTCTTTAGCCCTTCAAGGGGCAGCAGGCCTTTAGTGGACTTCTTGTATCTGGGGGGGGGGCAGATTTTGCTTCCTACACAGACGTGCAGCAGTGTACACATCCCACGTCCTCGGCATACCACGTCCACATGATGCATGCTGTAGAGACACAAGCACAGAGCAGCTGCAGTATTTAAAATAAAATGTCTCCTTGCTGGAGTTAAACAGTAACTTGCTTACACGCTTTGGAGAATATGGAGGTAGGTACTGGTGAGGGCAAATGAAATTGACTACAGATGCACGATCACCACTGGCGGTTTGGCTCACTCTGCCTGTGCTGCTCACTCTGACTTCTTTCTTTCCTGTGTTGCCTGTTAGGACGGCGCCGGGGGCCTTTCAAATATTTCGGTTGGAATGGGCCAGAGGCTCTGGGGCTTCCTAAGCAGCCGCCCCTAGTTGTCAGTCTTACTACACAGGAACATGTTACCTATTTCAATTCATGATATTTAAGGTGTGCGTTGTGCGAGCACCGTAACAGCTGCCTTTGCTGGTAGCTGTGCCCTGAACTCAAGACTTGCAATGTATCCTTTGGAGAGCACACGTTACAGGCTGCCTTTGGTAATGCACAGCATTCCACAGCATTTGAATCTCCTCGTTGCCTTTTGCTCCGATTTGTCCACATTTGAACCTTCCTGATAAAGAGCAGTGAATAGCTCTTCAGTGGACGTTCAATGTTTCAGCTCCCTGGCTGCCTGCCCCCTGGATAATGTCTGGCGATTAACATGCCCACTGCATTCCTTTGTATCCACAATTTTCTTAGCGCCTCACAGGTGCCGAAAGTATTTTGAAAGGGGGTGCCCCCAAACATCACACTGAAATGGACCCCCTCAAATCTGCCTGCCCTGGGTGCGTACACATGCACGCACACCTACACACACCTGCTTACACACACACCACGGTTCATGGGTATTTGGTCATTGCATCTAATGCCATTCCATCTAATGCCATTCAATCGAATTTTTTCCATCTAAAAAATGTGCAACTAATGCATGTTTTTTGGGGGAGGGTGGAGGATTAATTTTTGTACAGGAGGATTTTAAAGGGTTAAAAACAGGGGTTTAGGGGGTCCCCCCAAAAAAAGAAAAAAAATGCATTCAATGCAAATTTGTTAGATGGAAGAAAAAATTTGATGCAAATGCATTTAGATGCAAGGAATGGGATGGGTTGCCATGACCATACACCCGGTTCATGATGTGCTGCAGAGAGAGGGAGGGGCAAGGGATGAGAGGATGCAGAATGATTAGAATGAAGATAGGGCCACAGGGATATTACACCAGCTCCTGCCCTTCAATGGGCCTCATTAGGACCCTGGCGGAGAGGGTGTTACGCCAGCGTAGTGCATGGCGTACCTCTCCGCCATACTACGAGTTCCCGTAGCGCCATGGCGGCCTTTTCCGCCTGGTTTTACCAGGCGGAGAAAACCATGGCGCTACGGGACCTCGTTGTTAATTACGCCACCGTATTTTACGGTGGCGTAATTAACTCCTTCCCCACTCCCATTATACCCTATGGGGCAAAAATGGGAATGGGGAAGGGCAGAATGGGGATTGGGGATTTACCGCTCCGCCGAGGTCGGAATGGGGCGGTAAATCCGCCAACCCCCATGGCGCTATCGGCGGCTTTCCGCCATGCTTCGCGGTGCATTTAGCACCGTGAAATCCGCCTGGGTCGTAATGAGGCCCAATGACTTGCTGAAGGCTCAAAGTTCACCTTTTTGGGGTTTTTCAGTAGCCTTCGCACTTCAACGGGAGGTCTGCAGTTTATAGTTGTCTGTCTTCTTGTGCAAGCTCTGTCATCACTCAGTTTTCTGAGGATATGAGACATCGTTTTGTAGCCACTCTGTTTTTATGTTATTGATGCTAAGTTGCTTGCACCATTTATTTCACAGCATGCAGTCGGGGTTGGGGGGGGGGGTGTTAAGTGTTTGCTGAGATCAACACACGGCTCATTTTAATGTGCTTCTGGTGGCCTTGCATGATGGAGGAGGGCCCGGCTCCAATCGTGGAATTAGCAGTTAGACTGTGGTCTGCCATGGCCTGTTGCACAATATGAGGACAGGGTTCTATGTTCTTTCATTGACTATTTTTTCGACAGGATTTTTATGAAAATGTTTTGCTGAAAAACTCCATCGAAAAATGTATTTTTTAAATATTTGGTGGGTTCCCCCAACCAAGGCCCCCCTCCCCTATTGTTTCCTTTTTTCGATTCCCAGCCCCCAAGCCTTTATATGCCCTTTCCCACGACCCAACCCTGTATTTTTCAATGTTTTTTTTGCCAAAAGTGTGTTGTTAAAAACCCAGCAAATAAATAGCCGTCGAGGAATGAACGGTATACGGAGGACAGTCCATGTTCATAGCCCTGGTTTTGTAGCTCGCTGTTTTTCAGCCATCAGTTGACCCTTTCCACTGTTTTATTTCCACTTGGCAGGTCAGTTCAGTGTTGGATGTTGGATTCCATTATTTTGCAGAATATATACCTTTTGACGTGACACCACTGTCCGAGAAAAGATATTGGGGGCATCATTTTCCTCCGAACCTTTCTGTTCAAACATCACTAGTGGTTGCAATGGGGATTTGTTGTAGGAAACCTTCCTCAATCCATCTTGACGCACCACCTATGAGGACAAGAGTCATCCAGTGGATCTGGACTCTCAAACTGTTCCCAACCTTTTCCCTCACTTTCGTTGCCCATTCCACAGTTGTCAGTATCCAAACAAACTATACATGTGTCATGAAGGTTCTCTATGTCTGCATCCATGGCCGGCCACCAGCGTTTCAGCCTTATCCGTCTCTTGGCCAATCTGATGCCTGCATGACCTTCATGTGCTGGCATTAGGAGGGTTCTCTTGAGTGTCTTTGAGGGTATCACTTGTTCACCTCTGAACAGTAGCACTCCTTCAGAAATGTCAGCTGTACTTCTCCAGTACGGTTATAAACCAAGTTCCATCTTTCCACAAGCCATCCATTCATGGTTGGGATTGAATGACTTGCAGCCTCATGTCCTTTTGTCTTTTTAGTCTTAGGTGAGGTTTGTGTTTGTCGTGTTTACATTGTGTGTGTCTACAGGGCGTGACTTATTCTGGAACATATCTCCACTGGCATTGCTTATTTTACTAAGTGCAAACGCCATCGGTGTAAGGTAATGAACCTCACATTTGAGGGAGAAATACCAATTAAGATTCTGAGGACTGATTCAAGAACAGAACAAAAGGTTACTCTGAAGTGAATACGATAGTTGTATTTCACTGCCTAGTCCACACAAAAAAAGATGATGATGTGAAACCCGAGATATGGTCCCCAATATTTTTCTGAAGAAGCCTCCTTTATTTTCCAACATCAAAGGAGATGTGAACATATTTTTAATGCATGCTTCCTTTTTTAAAAAAAAATAATAAAACATGTCATTTGAACACTTGCACATCACATTTCAAATTGCTTGTGACCCTGATGCTTGCATTCGACTGCAGTTTCCTATTTTTTTTCTGGTGCTATTGGGTTACCTTTATAAGTAACCGTGGATGTTTCCACTTATCTTGCTTCTCATAAAACCTGTCACAGTCCCATTCCTTGTTTGCACATTTACCCTTAGAATTCACACGTTCGGGCCCTTGCAAGTGAAGCAAGTGTTATCTCGTTAAAAAGGAATTAGAAAACTTTTGCAAGTAGCTTTTTATGACGGGGAAGCATCGAGAGTGCCTGAGTGGGGCACCCGTAAGTGTTTTAATATCTGTTTTGAGTGTTATAAAAGAGCCGCATGGCATTGGCTTCCTGTATTCCCGGCTCCCAAACGGCCTTTGACCTCCCTCTGGGTTCTATCATAGAGTCGGTGTAACAGAAGGAAAGTTATGGCGTTTGTAACACTTTGTGTAAGATATCCTTCAGCCAAATGTGCATAAAGCGTTATTCGAGCTCAGTAGTTAAACGTAAGCACATGTTGTTGTTGCTCGTGCCAGGTCACATGATCACGCTTCTTTCCCACGTAGGGCCGGCTCCAATCTTACGCAATTTATCAGAGGTAGAATCAAAACGAGAGCACAGTTTATCTCAGACGGTTTAAAGTGTATCCATGTAAACTGTGCAATGCCCAGCAGGGTGAGGTTGAAAAATGGAAATGCTAAAATGAGAGAGAGAAGTGTGTTCATTTGCTGGCGATTTCATTAAGACGTTATATTAAGGTCTGTCAGAGATGGGCTATGCCTCTATATTTTGCGTGTGTTTAAATAGGTTGTTTGCGTCTGTATTAGTCTTTCACTGCTGCATTTCGTTTTGCCACTACAGTTATGCTAGGAGGGCCCAAGTAGGAGTGGGACTTGAGGGGCAAGGAGTCCCCTTTGATCAGGCCCTGCCTTAGGGGAGGGCAGGCTGGGCGACCGCCCGGGGTGCCCCACCTCCCAGTGGGCCATTAGCCCCCGCCTCGCCAGCTCGGGGGAGTCTTTCAAGGGCTCCCCGAGCTGGCGTAGTGGGAGAAAGCATGGCAGGCGCCTCATTGTTATTAAATGTGCCTGTGGCGGCGGAACACATTTAATAACAATAGCGTGCTAATGCATCCTATTCATATCATATTTGGAAAAACCCAAACCCATCCTTTCCAAGCAAAATCATACAGTGGTGCAGGCGTCTAAGATTACTACTAAAGAAAGTATAAGCTCGTACATTTTTTTCAGCACCAAAAAGAAAGGAATGAGTTTTCTAAACCTAAGGATCTTACCTTCTACGGGATTGCCCAATGGCTGACTCCGTTGGATGACCTAAGGAAACCAGGTGGAGGGTCCTAGTACAACAAAATCTAGGAGGACAAATTCTAGATCCTAAAATTACCAAAAAGAGCCAGGAAAGATGCTGTGAAGGCCAAGAAAGATGTGTGCCACACTAAAAATCCCAGAGTCTGCGAGGGACTGTGAGCCACTAAAAACATGCCCCTGGATTAGTGGGAGGGTGAGAAAGGCTCAGGACCACAGTCCTAAAGGTAGGGCTTCTGACTTTTGAACCATGACACCATTCCACGAGCCCAGCCAAAACCCTAATCACGGTTTATTTTTGTATACATAGAACACAGTGACACCATATTTACTGTTTGGGTCATCTGTGACCCCCTCGGGCGTGACAGACCCACATCTAGCCACTCCATGCATGTGCATCAGGAACATTCCTGTGACAGACATATTAATTGGACACCAAAATCAACTTGCCACCAGGTGGGCGCTACACGCATACTTACAGTAATGGACCTTGTAGGGCAAATGACTGTCAACATCATTTTTACATTTCTTTTCTGTGGAGGTTCAAAATGTAATATATATATGCGTGTGCAAAGCATGAGCATCTCTATTTCGGCCAGTAGGCAGTACTATGAAAGGGCCTGTCTGCAATGCACTGTGCTGTGCCTTACTTGAGGGATGGAAGGCCAGGGTCATGAATATGGTGCTGCAGGGGAACACATCCTGGAAACAAACCCCTTTGTGAGTCAAGGATGAATTCAGTGAATCTCCTTTCATACCTTCTACCACTAATTCTACAGGTAATGTGATGTAATTAAATGTTCTTGTATAGTGCCCTTCTGATGCGATTGACACTATTGGCAGCCTCGCTGCACACCGCACTGCAAGATAAAAGGGCATGGGCTGATTAGTGTGACAGCTGATTTTTTTAGACGTAACCATCTATGACAATGAATGGGTGTTCAAAGTGAAACCGGTTCACAAATCAACTGAAAGGAATGCTTTACTCCATAAAACTAGTCATCATCCCAAACACTTAAAAGACAATTTACTGTTTGGACAATTTCTTAGGATAAGAAGGAACAGCAGTGCGAAAGAGGTATATGAGACTGAAGCCACTAGACTGATTGAAATATTATTGCAAAAGGTTATGGAAAGAAACAACTGAAAAAGACAGCTAAGAGAGCAGGGAACAATAATAGACAAGCTTTTTTAGAGAGCAATATCAATAAGGAACCAGGTGAAAAGAGAATGTGTGATATATTTTTGAAGATCATCTTGTATGTTTATTTTTTTAATTCTGGGGTGTCCGGTCAAAGGGTCAACTACAAAAGGATCGAATGCAATAGGGTCGATGCAATAGGACCGAAAACAAAAGAATCAATTTTTTTTTTTAATTATATATATTTTTTGGGGTTTTGTATAGGTAAAAAAAAGTGGGTTTTACCACAAAAACAGGGGTTGGGGGGACCCCCCCAAAAAAAAAAAATGTTTTGATCCTTTTGTTTTCGGTCCTTTTCTTTCGACCCTTTTGTCATTCGATCCTTTTTAATCGATCCTTTGACCTATAACCAATTCTGGAAGTTGTAGTTGATCAGGTTGGATTTCAATATCCATAGTCTCTTGTGAGCATATTAGTTCAGAACCTCTTTTTGGCTGATGTACTATAGCTGGTGGTCCTCCAATGCTTAGACGTGCAGGTCAGAGGTAGCCAGGTTCTGAGAGACTATCCGCTTTCTATGGGTTTGGCCGGGAAACTTGGGAGAATGTTATCCATACAGAAGATCCCAAAATCTAATGGAATACAGTGCTTTCGGGCCGTTTTTGTCACTTTTGTGGGAAAGTGCAATTGTGCTGAAGAGGAGAGCTTAGTCGTGGCTCGGTTAGTGTTGGTGTGCTAATGGCTAGGCCCATGGTGGCCATCTATAGGGGGTTTGTGTCTGTAGCATAAGGTAATAAGGAATTTGGAGGGGAGTCGGTTAGTTGGAGAAGAAGGGTGGAGACCATACAAGGCAAACACATCTGCAACCCTGCACTTCTACCCCAGCCATTTGCAAACAGGTCCCACTTCTCTACTTTCCAATGCCACCTTTCTGTCTCTCTATATCTGTCTCGACTCAAAAAGATACATTGCACCCCATGAGAAACAAAACAAGCATCTGTGAGTTGGCAGATGATGGCAATGGGTGGTGGAAAATGACCATGAGCTACTTGCTAAGGATTATGAGAGGCAAGTAATTAAGGTTCAGTGGAAGGGCAGCTTCAAATCTGAGGACCACAATCAACCATTTCACCTTCCTTAGCATATTGGTTAACAGGCTGAGAGATGCCTCAGACCGCAATCTCAGATGCTCAAGTGGCCTGCTGGGACTTTTCCCATCAGGTGCAGGGCCCGTCAAGGCATGGCAAGGTGTTTGTCAGGCATTCATCAGGCATTGATCGGGGCGGGGGCCAGGATTGGCTGGGACAGGGGCTATAATCCCTGATCATTTCGCCTAGAGGTCTACTCTCATTTCATTGGTCGAGAGAGGGGCCAGAATCCCTGCTTGTTTTGCCCATAGGTCTACCCTGCAGACTCCCACAAGCCCCAAACTCTTCTCACACAGTTCTAAATGAAATCCCCCCAAACCCAAACTCCACCATGTACAGCCACATCTCACGCACAGCACCAGGCCTGCGGTATCAGAGTGATGCTGAAACCATGCAGAGGGTTCATAATGATGAGATGGGAAGCAGAAAAGATGGACGGTGTAGTGTATATTCCTCAATGAATATTCTGCACCTTGGCCTAAAGGGGATTGAGGTGTGATGGCCGCAGTATGGTGAAGAGCGGTTTGTTGGCAGTGACAGACAGTTTTTCTGTGGGGGTATAATGGACTTTTCTATAAGACCACAATCTGGAGTTAGCATTCTCTCTGGCCCCTTCCTAGCTAAAGGCTTTAGGGGGATATCCTTACTTGTGCCCCAGCTAAATGATGGAATCAGGGCAATAGCAGCCATGCTTTATTCATCCATATTTGAAGGGCTGTCGTTCAAAGGGTAACATGTGCACAAGGTCTGAGCTGTCCCCTACACAGCAATTCCTGGAGCCAGGGAAGGTACAGCCTCTCACATTAACAGCCATTTGCACTACGACAGAGAGGAAGGAGGAAAGGCGCGGCTAGGCTGGCTCTCTGAAGCACCTGGGGTGTTGACGGAATTGTGCTCTTGCATTTACAACCTTTATACATGTCGGTAAGATGTCTGAGGAAAAATGTTAGAGAAGACAGCAAAAGTACCCCACCCTCACTCCTAAACTGTGCAGCTGCTGTATGTCCCTGCTGTGACCCCAAAGTCCATAGTACATTGCCCTTCCTCAGGCTGAACCAGCTGAGAAATGTAAGCATGGGATCTGCAACACCAGAAGAATCTTGTAAACCCCTGCAAACAGGTTACAAGAATCTGTCTAAACAAATGCGTCTACGCGGGTGGCTTTTCTTTGTCAATTGCATCAGCTACAGAATGCAGTCGATTCTTTCAATGGTGCTCAAGTGAAAGACACGTGTTGTGACTTGGGGCCATAACATTTTATTATGTAATGTGTACTGATTGTTTAGTGCTTATGCCCAACTGACGCTGCTTCTCTGGACTTAGGGATAAAGCAAGGGTGCGGAGGGACTGGGGCGGGGAGAGGGGTGTAAAGGCAGCATGATGTCATTGTATTTTGGTAGCTTGTGTAGGGTGTGCAGCAGGGGCCTCCCTCTGGAACATCCTTCCTGCCTCCCTGAAACTTGAGGAGAACCATCTCCGGTTCCGCGAGCACCTCAAAACCTTCCTCTTTGCTTCTGCTTTCTCTCCCCCTCCCCTGCTAAATCACTGAAACTGTACTGAATCAGCAACTGGGCCACTCACCAATCTCGGTCCTTGGCCCAGCCACTCTCCCCTGCACTGCCTTCCTGGCAACCCCTGCACTGCGGGACTGTCTCTGTATCCCTACAGCCCCCCCTTCCCAGCACTTGTCTGCACTTCTCTTGCACTTGCCACCAGCTGGCCCTTATTATTTATCTTGTTCGTTACTATCCCTGTACTGCACTTTCCCCTCTCCCTTTCCCCCTGGCACTTTTCCGGGCCCCCCTACCCATGCACTTGCGCGATCTGAATGACACCTGGCCTAGTAGGATCGTTGTCTGTCTCCCCTTGATCCCCCCTCCCTGCCTCGTCGCACCTTGAAACACTTGTGTATAGGCACGTTACAAATGCCATATCATATCATATCATATATCCTCAGGCTGCCACAATAGTGCCAAAAAACATCATTGTCTGACTCCCTGGTCAACAGAAATCTTGGTGCGAGCTTGCCCCTCTGTTCAAATCTTACTCGAGGCTTGTTCTCATTATAAAGGGCAGACACTGCACTCTGTAGGAGAAACAGAGCACCCATATTACCTAGTACCACTGTTCTCTAGCTACAGTGTCCAAAGTTGTGTTCAAGTCGACAAAAGAATAAACGGGGTCTGTGCTTGCAGCGTAGACCCTCAAACATTTGGATCAACAATAAGAGGCGGAACACTTGATCGATTGTGGGGGACTTTTTCCGAAGCCCACCTGTACATCTACCGGAATGTTATTATTGGCTGTCCATTCATCTAGACGGACCAGTAAGACTCTGCCATACAATTTGGCTGTTGAATCTATTAGGCATATAGAATGATAGCTGGGCGGACTCCTCACATCTCCCTTCTTGAAGATTTGTATAATGACCACACACTGCCCGCTATACAGGTGTCCCTGACCTGTGTTAATCATATTGCAGAGGCATGTCAGGAAAGAAGCCCAGATATTAGGTTTATTTTTAAATAAATCACCCGGGATATAGTGTATCAGGTAATAATGTCCCTATATATATATGGTCATCATACATAATGTTGCCGGGAAATGTTTGCGGTGACATTATATAGGTGCCCATATATATAGGCACAGGGGGCGTGGAGGTTGCAGAAATGTCCCCTGCTCCCCTTGAAAAAAAAAGGTTTGCGGTTTGCGGGGGTGTCCCCCCCCCCATGTTCCATGTAATAATGTCTCAGCAAAAACAGCCCTTTTCCAGAGAATGTTTTGCATGGCGACATTTTTGTGGTGACACTATTACATCAAACCGATATATAGTCAGGTACTGGTGTTTTTAAAAACAAATTCTGCTTGATTATACCTTAAAGGTGTGCTCGTCCAGGCCCTTTGATACTTCTTAAGTCTTTGGGAATATATCAGCCATTAGGGTAGTGCTAACAAGCGACTTTCATATAGACCATGGGTGCACAACATACGGCCCGCGGGCCAGTTGCGGCCCGCCATGCCCTTTTGACCGGCCCGCGAGGCACAAACACTTTCCATTAGGAAAGTCTTTGTTGACTTCTGGGCCGGTGAAAACACTGGCCCTCATTGGCTCAGCACACACATGCATCACGTCGCTCCTATGAGCCACGTAATGCGTGTGTGCTGCACCAATGGAGGGCCAGCACTACGGCTGGCGTGGTCCATAAGGCTTGATGCCGGAAGGCATTTCTGCCTTGGACCATGCCAGCCGTAGTGCGATTCCAGCGACTTCCAGCTTACCTGCCTGCCTTCCAGCACGTCTCCGGTAAGTGGTCTGTTTGTGTTTGTGTGTCGGGTTTGTTTTGCTTTATGTTTGTGTGTGTATGGGGGGAAGGGGGTGTGTATGAATGTTTGTGTTTGAATGTATTTTGAGTGTATGTTGAGATGCGGGGGTGGGGGGGTGTGTCGGATGTGTATGAATGTTTGTGTTTGAATGTATTTTGTGTGTATGTTGAGATGCGGGGGTGGGGGGTGTGTCGGATGTGTATGAATGTTTGTGTTTGAATGTATATTGTGTGTATGTTGAGATGCGGGGGTGGGGGGGTGTGTCGGATGTGTATGAATGTTTGTGTTTGAATGTATTTTGAGTGTATGTTGAGATGCGGGGGTGGGGGGGTGTCGGATGTGTATGAATGTTTGTGTTTGAATGTATTTTGAGTGTATGTTGAGATGCGGGGGTGGGGGGGGTGTCGGATGTGTATGAATGTTTGTGTTTGAATGTATTTTGAGTGTATGTTGAGATGCGGGGGTGGGGGGGTGTGTCGGATGTGTATGAATGTTTGTGTTTGAATGTATTTTGAGTGTATGTTGAGATGCGGGGGTGGGGGGGTGTGTCGGATGTGTATGAATGTTTGTGTTTGAATGTATTTTGAGTGTATGTTGAGATGCGGGGGTGGGGGGGTGTGTCGGATGTGTATGAATGTTTGTGTTTGAATGTATTTTGTGTGTATGTTGAGATGTGGGGGTGGGGGGGTGTGTCGGATGTGTATGAATGTTTGTATTTGAATGTATTTTGTGTGTATGTTGAGATGTGGGGGGTGTGAATGTTTGTATATGAATGTATTTTGTGTGTATGTTGAGATGTGGGGGGGTGTGAATGTTTGTATTTGAATGTATTTTGTGTATATGTTGAGATGCGGGGGTGGGGGGGTGTCGGATGTGTGTCGGATGTGTATGAATGTTTTGATTTGAATGTTTTTTGTGTGCTGAGTTCGGGGGTGGGGGGTTCGGGTCTGTATGGGTGCATGTTTGTGTGTGTGCTGATTTGGGGGGGTGGGGGGTTCGGGTTGTATGGGTGCATGTTTGTGTGTGTGCTGAGTTGGGGGGCTGGGGGGTTCGGGTCTGTATGGGTGCATGTTTGAGTGTGTGCTGAGTTGGGGGGTGGGGGGGTTCTGGTCTGTATGGGTGCATGCTTGAGTGTGTGTGTGCTGAGTTGGGGGTGGGGTTTGGAGTTGGGGTGGGTTTGGAGTTCGGGTCTGTATGGGTGCATGCTTGTGTGTGTGCTGAGTTGGGGGGTGGGGGGTTCGGGTCTGTATGGGTGCATGTTTGTGTGTGTGCTGAGTTGGGGGGTGGGGGGTTCGGGTCTGTATGGGTGCATGTTTGTGTGTGTGCTGAGTTGGGGGGTGGGGGGTTCGGGTCTGTATGGGTGCATGTTTGAGAGTGTGTGTGCTGAGTTGGGGGTGGGGGGTTCAGGTCTGTATGGGTGCATGCTTGAGTGTGTTTGGGGCATAGTGTTTGGTTGGTGGAGGGAGCCATGGGGCATAGTGTTTGGTTGGGGGTTAGGGGGCCACGGGGCATAGTATTTGTTTGGGAGTGGGAGCCATGGGGCATAGTGTTTGGTTGGGGGTGATGGGACCATGGGGCATAGTGTTTGGTTGGGGGTGAGGGGGCCATGGGGCATAGTGTTTGGTCGGGGATAGGAGCCATGGGGCATAGTGTTTGGTTGGGGGAGAGGGGGCCATGGGTCATAGTGTTTGGTTGGGGGTGAGGGGGCCATGGGGCATAGTGTTTGGTTGGGGATGGGAGCCATGGGGCATAGTGTTTGGCTGGGGGTGAGGGGGCCATGGGGCATAGTGTTTGGTTGGGGATGGGAGCCATGGGGCATAGTGTTGCACTCCAAGAGTGAACTCAATAATAAAGCTAAAACAGGCACAGTTAGAAATAAATGATAGCAATGGAAAATGTGTAGTACAAAATGTAAGTTTGAAATGCAATAAAAATCGTTACCCCTCAAAAACATATCTTTTTCCATGTGTTTAATACAAATTGGGGGTTGAAAAAGCCTCCTGACATGTCCCGCCTATCGCCCCGCCCACTTTTACTTTTCGGCCCACTATAGCCCTCATGTAAGGTACTTTCGGCCCTCTGTCAAAATCAGTTGTGCACCCCTGATATAGACCCTCAAAATGGGCAAAATGGGCATACCAAATCCTTTCCTCAGTACAATGAGTAGACTTGTAGAGCCACTTTGCGCAGACTGAGTGATAATGCAAATTAATTGCCAAAGACACAGTGCAGTGGCTTGCCAGCACAAAACACACTTTCATACTTTCCAGATAGAAAACTCTCTAAAGCATTCTATGCTCATAACAAAAACACATGTGTTTGCAGTGCACATGCATTTGTGTTTGTTACTCCTTTCGGTGGCACTGAAAGCTATAGCAATTGCGATGCGTGTGTGGAGGCACACAAAGAACAGTGCATGCATAGATAATTTGTCCACCTATCATCGGCATGGCGCATCTGCACCAGTGCTGAGAAGACGACGGCGAGGTGCGGCGAGGAGGCGGATGTCAATCATTGGGAAAGGGGCAAATGGTGTGCAGTTTGTTGAGGGCAGTCCTGGCAATGGGTTAAGTACTGGACAGTTGATGACTATAATTGGCACTTAGCCAGCTACCTGGGCACTTCATGGCATTAATGCGTCAAGTATCTGCAAAGTTGCGGAAAATCATTGTCAGTGGGGAAATATACTTGCCATTTCATGGAAATCGTTGACAATGTGGCACATAACTGGGCATTTGGTGGCAATTCTTGACAATGGGACAAGCATTTAAAGGCAGGATTATTTGTAAGGCTGTGGTCCTCCTTCCAGTAAATAAGCTGCCTCTGCAGCCCCTCTGCTAGAGAACTAGCAGGATAACTGATAGATTATAAGACAAAAAATATATTGGCTTTGCCAATGCTTGCTAACTTTGGGGTCAGCACCCCAATCGCATATATATATAGACTGCAAGGTCAGTGCTGCCATTTTTTTTTACTTACTTTGCACATAAGCCGTACATACTGCATTGTTAACGGAGGATGGCCCCAAGAAAGCTCATAACTTCTCAAAGTCCAAACCAGTACCCTCCCCCAATCCCGCAGTCCCCGAAGGCTCAGCAACAAAGTGGGAGACAATCCGACAGAGTGACATCTAGGGACCTACAGTCACGATCAATTACAAAATCCCCACAACAACCATGAAAATCCCCCAATCTATTTCTATCACTGATGTGCACGTCCACTGTTATCAGAAACATCTAAACAGCTCCCCCAATAACTTGTTTAGTTTTTTTTATTTTTTGTGTTTTTTTATTTTATTTACGTAGCGCACCAAGCCCTTAGGCATCTGGGCGCATTTCTTACAGTAGCATAGAATAGGTAATTTACAATTGCATACAAGGTATTAACAAGTGACAACGAATAAGTATTTACATGGTGAGAATAAGAGACAATTAACACGGTGTACAATTAATTTCACAAAAGGAATTGCACGTTGAGTTGCAAGTGAGGCAGAGTGTACCAAGGAATGCAGGGAGAATTGCAAGCTAGGCAAGATGTGGGAAATGATATCACAAGGTCATTGAAGCCAGAGGCCTTGTTGGTTCAATGGCCTTAATTGATGCTATCATGCGTGGGGCCTCTTCTATGTTGCAGTCAATTTGATCTTAAACCAATACTGTTATTTTGACTGCAGAGTCTGAAAGGCCTTCAGCTTAAACTAAATGTGTGACATTGAAAAAACAAGCATTTCGAGGAAACAATTCAACAGATCTACATATAAATTGATTTTCTTGTAATATTACAAATTTGATGGATTGCAATGATTTCACTTTAATCTATAATATTCATAAATGTGTTGAAGCTTCATGTTGAAGACGTTTCAGAGCTCTATACGTTTTATTTAATGTATGTATTTAATTTTATGTTGCCCCTAATTTATAAGACTAAATGACGTTATATAGAACGGTCTTAATGCCTATTGTACTTGCATCCAAATTATGTATATTCTTTAGCTTGTATCTTTGTTAATGGAGAAATCCCCCAAAAATGTACGGACTGAATGTTAATATTTAATGATCAACACTTATCAATGAGCTAAAGCCGCAAGCCAAAGGCTAATGGCTAATAATGGCTAATATTGAACTGCAACCACATGTAGATTGTATGAAACCTTTAATGTAGTGGATGAAGACCACCAATTAAATAAATGTCCTCCGAAGGTCTTTGTATTGCAATTGACATGGTGCATTTTCCAAACCCTGTCCGTCGCCCTCCCTGAAGCGATACTGATGCGCGCTCTTCAAAAACATTAGACGCAGCATTGCTCAAGCATCGGGGAATTCAAGATAATTCGATGCAACAGGTTTAAGTTACCATTTTCTACGGTGAAAAGAAAAGCCTAGCCTGACCCACATTTTCCTGGGTTTCCTCCCATTCTGGGGGAGAAGCAGAGGTATTCGCGTCCCATTGTCCAGCACTTTTGTAATGTCTTAAGAGATTAAAAGTGAGCCTGAATGAAGGCCGGAGGATTAATCCGCAAGAAGCCCCGGCTGTCGACTACCTTGTTTGCGGATTTTTACATTTTTCAGCATTGCCGGCCGTGCACGAGAAACTAAGAGGACCTAATAAGTAGCAGAGTCCCAAAAGTGTTTAGTGATTCAACACAATTCAGATGACATGTCAGAGCTGACAGGATGATGGAACATTCTGGAGCTGGGTCTCTTTTTTTTGTCTCCTGTTAAGCTCCCACACTGAGTGAATGCAGATGCTATCATGGCGTCCCAGACGGACCCAGTCCGCGAATTGTGACAAGCTGTCAGCAAAGTCACAAAGAGGTGATTTTTGTTAAACTAGCCATAAACCTTTAGATATGCATTCCATATCATTTTCTTCTCTCATTCGCCTTTAAAATAGCCTGAGTCATCAATGCTCTTTCCAGAATGTTCTAATCATCGACCGGGCCGGAAATTGCTTAAAGTCAGATCAATAAATGGTCACGTTTTAGGCTAGAACTGCTAACAACATACATATGTAACATATTGTTTTGACCATTCTATATTACAACAAATCACATAGTTATACAAAGTATTTATTTAAGTTTGTATTTGGCAAAAAAACATTTGGCTCTACGTTTTTTTTGTAAGACACATTTTAACAGGTCCTATTTGAAGATATTGGCCATAAAAACGTGTCTGCAAAAAATATTTATTTTCATTTTAACTTAAAGTCTCAACTGAAAATCGTGTGTGTTTTGCCATCGATTTCTCATTTATGTGCAACGTTCCATACATTATCCTTAAACTGGGTGATGCAAACATGAGTTTACAGCTTAACCCATATTTTCCAAGGCAAACTAAACAGTCCAAGAATTCGCAGCGTGCTGGAAGAGATGGGAGAATATGATTAACTTCTAATCTCACGCCCGTTGGAGTCTCAGATTTCATCTGCCTACTTGGACCCATTGTGCCCCATTAAGTGGTTTCCTTTTCTCCTTCGGCAAATTCAATGCTACAACTGGAAGGGGCCCTTTTGTTTTTTGTTCGTTTAATTCAATCAGCATGGAAATGATTTTCTCATTTCAGGCCCCTTTCTGTCCTCTCTTCATTGAGTCAACAAAATGGAGCTGCGCGGAGCAGTTCTAATCAGCTTAGCGCGCTAATTCAGTGCGCCGCGCTGCTGGGTGTGTTTGTCTACAGGTGGGCCCAGCACGAACCGAGGAATCCAGCCTCTTGCTTGAATACGTCTGTCTAATTTGACTTCTATATACCCCAGCGATTTTCCCCTGGCATATGGTAAAGCCAGTCAATATGTTCCAACATTGACTGATGCTCAGGCTTTGCTGTCCCTGTTAGTCGACTTCACATCACAGCTTAGTTGCAGACCTATTAACAAAAACAAAAAGGCAGCAGGCGACTGTGCTGTCTGTTGAATCGCTGTCAGCTTTAATTCACTGCCGCGTGCCAACGGGAAGTATATGCGTACCTTTCCAAAATGAGGAGCCTCGACACTTTACAAAGATGGCGCCTGTCTCCACTTCAGGCAAACATGAAGACATAAAGGTGGGTTTTCACACGCCGATTTCTCTAGTTAATTTGAATTCAGACGCTAAGGGGCACGTGATGCATAGTAGCTGTGTGTGGGTATCTGGTGAAAACTCACATTTCCTGTTTTCCTCCCATTTCGCTCTGCTTTATGAACATTTTTAGAAATGACAAATCATGCGGATCTCAGAAACCGAATTAATACATTTAGGATATTGTTACTGCTTGGAAAGTCAAATTGCCCTCCATTCACACCATAGCACTTGGACTGTGTCCTCGGGTTACATTGTCATCCCTTTCGGGTAATACTGACTTCCAGAAGGGTGAACGGTATCATCAGCTGAGACCCAAAATGTCATTATTAGCACGTAATATGTACCTTTTATATTATGTGTAAAAAAATGTCTTCCCATTGGTTGAACTTGCTAATTGAGGAGTTTGGTGTGGGATAACAATAATAGAAATAGCCTAACAAGTGCCTATTAATGGCATTATTAAGCATACTATGGCTTGTAATTGACATGGGTGTAATATTCATATGTTTAGTTTGATTTAGAATGGCAGGACAAACAGCAATGTCCATAGCAAGCAAGAAGTTGAACACTGTTAATTCCCACTTGATAGTCTGCAATCAAAAAGCAAAGACAATATGCTCAATTTATGTCAATGAGTTGCTGGGTTTTCAGTGAAGATAACTTTTCGTTCTCAAACTGCATTTTTAAAATCATGTTATTTTTCTGATGTGGGGGACTTTCAGGGTTCCGCTGTGTGCAGTGTCATGGAGCACGGTAGGATTAACATACGACCAAGATACATTTTTGGTCAGATGTGGGGTTTTTTTTGTTTTCTGCAAGGGTTAGACTATAAAGCAAGGATATCCCTTAGGGGTGTCCTAGAACTTAACCAGGGCCCTTGACAGTGCATTACACTAAGCGGCTACAGGCTGTCATGCTCAGGAAGTCCTTTCCTCTAACCAGATTATTTTACACAAAGCTTTACCATGAAAGTTTGGGCTGTGGTCTGAGCAGGAAAAAGGGTCAAAATCCTCAAGAAGATAGAATAACGTTTTTCTCAGCTATTCTCCAAGTGGATGATCTCCCAAGTTGCCTATCAAGGAGAAGTTGATCAACTTACAGTCAGTATCTGTCCTGAGGGTTTGAGTGTCACCACACTTTTTCTTGGCTCTGTAGGTCAAAGATCCCCATTTCTTGCTCCTGGCATTCCACTGAATTCTGCTACTTCTGGGCACTGTGACTGCTGTGCTCGTACATGTTGTCCTAGGCAGCCACAGGAGGTTAGCTTTGACATTGCCACACCAAGCCCTACCGATGCCACTAGGACATCACATAGCTGTCACTGGAGATGACGTTGGTGGTCCTATTCTCCCACCCCTACTCTGCTCCCCACCAGCCCATCCCTCCATGCCTCCTTGGGGTTCTCCCACATGCTCAAACCTAAAGGGCCTTTCCAACTTCCCCCTCTTCTCCTTTCCTTTCCTTTAGTTCCTGCATCATTGCAGCTTTCCTGCACCTCGTCAATGTTCTGCCATGTGCTTGTACCCTACCCTTCTTTCCCTCACACCGCTTTGACTCAGAGTATATTTACTTTTATTCTTAGGCTTCCTGAGCAGTCGCTTCTCAAATTCCTTATGGTAAAATTCCTCTCC
The DNA here is from genome assembly GCF_040938575.1 of Ambystoma mexicanum. Lineage (NCBI taxonomy): Eukaryota > Metazoa > Chordata > Amphibia > Caudata > Ambystomatidae > Ambystoma > Ambystoma mexicanum. Next base: position 852,262,212 of record NC_090932.1, on the reverse strand, counting down.
TCGTCCTATATTCCAACTTCCTCCTTGCCTTGTGACTTCTTTGCTCCACAGATGCTACTTCCTAACTCGTTTTTGCCTCTTCTAATCTCCCTCTTCCACCTTCTGTTTCCTCAACAGGCCTCCTAAATTTCTGCAACCTTCTTGGCTCTAGTTATGTTCCCTTTGTCCCTCACCTCTTTGGGCTCTACTGTAACCCACTCCACTCTTTGGGTTCACTTTGCTTCCTCTGGCTCCATCGTTACCGCTTCACAGTATTGTACCTCCTCCTTCACCTCCAGACTTCGTCTGCAGTCCCCTCTCTCCCCTTTCACCTTCCCTTTCTCAAGCTCCCCTGCTCTCCTAGTCCCTTCTTCCTCCCCTTCTGCACTGCCTATCTCCAGCCTCCATCCTTCTGCATCTTGGCCTTCTGCTCTCCTCCTTTCCAATACATCGCCACCTCGCTCTTGCTCTGTCCCCAAACACCCACACCATTAAATGTGTTCCTCTCACTTTTATCTCCTAGCCTGAGAGAATGATGTGGCTTTAACTTGAGAATAGGATTCTCTCATGTTGGTATGGGGCCTATATATTAGCTATTTGGTAAATGAATTACACATTTATTGTGTGGTGTTACTTCTGTGGGGTCCCGCACTGTGGTGCCAAGCACCCTATGCATAAATGAAATTGTTGGCCATCTTGGAGGCAGAAACCACTGTCTTGTGTGAAGTGGATGCTCGTGTGTGTGTTTCTGTGTGTTCTTCACTGCCATGGGTGTCTGCTGCCTCTCCTCAGTGGACAGTTCAACCCCATCCAGAGCGCTGCAACTTGCACCCACCGGGTATTATGATAAGTCAGGTGTTGATCCTGCCTATGTCATGAGTTTTCTTCTATAATACACACTATGTTTGCCACTAGGCTAGCTAGGCTAGATGTGTTATAATAATTCTTTATTTACATTCTCAAATACGCAAAGCTAATGTCAGATATGTATGTGTGCAAGGCACCAGTTTTCCTGGGGGAGTCAAAGGTAGCTCCTGGTAGCTGTTCGTTTCAAGCTAGCCAGGCTCTCCTAGGCTAGACGTAGGAGCTAAATAGCCGCCATCAATTTCGAACCCTGCAGCACAATGTGCATATAAGAAAAGAACATGGTGAATATTGATTCATATGTTTTGCTGCTTTTTCCTGTGAAGGTAGGCTGCTTATGTAACACAGGATCCTTAACTGATTTCCAGATGCTGTCAGCAATGCCCACCTTACACATTACAACCATTGGCAGTTACATGGAGAACTGACTATGCAGTGTGTTATGATTAATGAAAGTGATAGTCAGGCTTAGGAAAACACTAGTCTAAATGGCCAAGTTGCTCTTCTAAATGTTCTTTTTATGCAGTGACTCTGATTTATGCTGTCATTCTATTGAAGTATTAGCGATTTCGATGCCTTATGGGCTTTTAAACCGCTGTTTTTCATGCAAACACATAACCGACATGTAATATATCTATATTCACTGAAACAAGCTTCAGATCAAAGGTAATTATGGCTACAATGCAAAAGCCAAAAATGACTCACCGCCATGACAGCTCATTATCTTCAAACAAGGGATCACAGATGACATCATAAATACCATCATCAGTGATAACACTACTGACATCGTCAAAGAAATCATTATTTTCACACTTTTTGAATATCAGGCAAATAATGTACCCTGCAACCCTGCCTCATGCAGAATAACCTTACCAAGAATACCTACAGGGCATTGCCTGCAACTCTACACTGTTAATACTGTTTATTGGACTTGGCGTATGGCTATACTCTCAGTAAATTAGACTTGTTGATATGTCCTTTTGGTTACTGTGCACAGGCCATTCACAGTACCCGACTTTCTATCCTCACAATACCAACAAGTCCTGGCCATTGGGTACTGCTCCTGCACTGCGGTAGTTACTCTACACCCAGGGTCGAAAGTGAATGCCTTAATTATAGGATATGTGTGTATATTGCTAAGGGGCTTTCTCTGTGCCCATGTCATAGTTCCAGTGCCCATGCCCAGAGTAGCCAAAGGCTTGGAAATTGTGCATGGGCCTGGGCTGCAGCCATACCCTAAACAAAGTGTCTCTACCTGCAGTCAGTCCACAGATTGGGACTGTGTCTGGGAAGTGGCCTGCAGCATTGATCATCCCCAGGGCATGGCATGACCTCACTGTGACAAGACGACCTCTGCTTTGCACGAGTGCGACCCTGACCATAAAGGTCAAACAGATACAGCCAAGAGATATACCTCCTATGTCTTTTGTGGGAGCATCAAGCACGTGAAGGCTACACTCTTAGAAGGGGTGTGAATATGAGACACTCGCAATGCAAACACCAATAGTACAACAGTTCCAAAATGAAAGAATGTCCAATCAAGGTTGTATACAAAAATGTACTTTCATTAAAGAAATTCATTACACGGCCAACTATTAAAACACTATCAAAACCCATCACTGTAAAAGAAGAAAGAAAACACAGAACAGAAATGTATTTGCACTGTGGATACTTTGTCAGGGATCAAAACTGCCAAGAAATGCAACAATGGGCCTCATTACACGATAGGCGGTAGCCAAGGCGCTATTAGCGCCATGGCTACCCTCTTACCTCATTCCGGGTCTGTGTTCCCGGAATAGGGACTTACCGGATCATTCCGACCCTGGAGGACCCGGTAAGTCCCCATTCCAGGAACCATTCCCCATTCCCATTTGAGCCCCCATAGGGCTCATTGGGAATGGGGAAGGAGCTAATAACAGTACCGCAATTTGTGGTACCGTTATTAGCTCTGAAGTCCCTTAGCGGTTCCCTTCCCTAACGCCTGGTAAAACCAGGCGTTAGGGGAGGGACCCGCTAAGGGACATCGTAGTAGGGCGGTAAGGGATTACCGGCACTGGTGTCCTTACCGGTGCCAGTAATCCCTTACCGCCTATCGTGTAATGAGGCCCAATGATTTCATAAGGATATGCTTTTTTGGCAAAATTTGCAAAAGGGACGTATCCAGTGCCTATGGGCCCAAAAGGTGGACCTTGGGGACAGGGTCACTTGGAAGTATTTGATTCGAATGTTTGTTGGTTCGACAGTGTCAAACCAGGCATTGTACTATTGTACTTGTGGGCCAGTACAGGTTAAAAGGCATTGAGGCGTGTTGATTCAAGTCAGCGAGTCAGAATTAAGTCAGGTTGAAGCAAGTGCTCTGTGGGGTTCTAAGGCGGCATGGAGTGATGAAGCTCAAATGGATCACCAAGAGCAGCTGATTGAGCATGGTTTGAAATGATGAGTACCACTGGTTCGGGTCAATGAGTGATTCGATGGTCAATGGTTCATGTGAAGGAGCGATACAAAGTTCTCGTGGCTCGATGATCGTTTCGATGCAGCTGTTCAAAGTTGTTTGCATGGTACTCTGGGCCTCAAGCGGGAGAAGTGGCGGGGCTCTGACAGGCCGATGCAGCATTGGGACATTTCAATGATGCACACAGTGGAAGTCTGATGTTTGTCTGATTGCCAAAGGCAGCACCGGTGAGTCATGCTGGTTTGGAAGCACTGAACACATTTTGAATGGCATTTGATTGGTACAAGGCAAGGAAAACAGGGTTACTGACTTTTATGCAGTTATGATGCTATGAGACCACCTGCAAGGGGCTCCAGGACAAGGTGAGTTGTGGACTTGGGAGGCAGGTCAAAATGGGGAAGGCCATGTGGGAGACCCCAGGCAGAGCCTCAGCTTTGGGACCGTGATTAACAGACCTGGTGAGGGTGCGTTGTATATGCAGGCGTACTGGGTCCCCCCACTGAAAATAACAGGCAGACTATTCTGAAGAGGGCAAACACCTTTGAATGTACCAGAGTCTTTGTTCAGGTCGTAAATCAGGAACCTATTTATTACTGGCAGAGAAGAAGACTTTTTGCTGGCAGAGTATGTTAGGCACACTGGACAAGGATGATTATCTTCACAGGGCTGCTGGCACAAGATGGAACAACAGCAGCAGGCACACTGGGACCCAGGAGCCTGTGGAGTACCCTTCTTAATTGGGGAAGCTTTGTTGGGAATTGCTGTTTTGTCATTTTTTCCTCCTTGAACCTTAGGCTGATCAAAACCTTTATCATTATTTCCCAAATTACCGCTCTCCAGCTCTGTGTGCGGGGTTTTCGGCAGTTTACCAGACCTCACATTTTTTCCTTCTGGCACGTTCTGCTGTTTATTACCTTCATCTCTGTTTTCCATATTTTTTCTTGCAGACTCTCCTTCCGCAAGGTGTTCATACCACCTTCAGACCTCAAGATATTTTCAATTTTTCCATTGGCTTATTAATATTATGAAGATGCACAGATTGGCCTATAAGTTCTTTTTTGATATCCTTGCATACTTGCATCATCTTGTTAAAAACCATGTGGCGCTCAGAGCAAGAGGGCATTTTCGCCACAATAATTTCCAAATTCTTATCCTGGGAGATATTTTCAGCCCGACTTTCTGCCGATTCTTCTTCCACGAGACCATATTTGGCAAATCCTTTATACGTAAATATAGAAGGCTTATTTAGCATAGAGCAACTCAAAAATGTCAAATCTATGTCTCTGTTCATGTTGTTTGCCTCTTAGATGCCACCATTTGCCATCCCCATTATCTGATTTTCCATTGTTGATGGTAAATTCTCCAAATCACTCTCCTGTTATTGTTCCCTTTCATCACCATGGGTGGAAAGTGATAATTAATTTTCCTTTCAGCCTTCATCTTTGCCTCCACCTCTGGAGGCGGGGAATCACGAACTTGAATAGGTGGCGGGAGAGACAAAGGGTTGGCTACTGCAATACTTAACCTTTCTCTCTTACTGGTGTAAATAAGAGGCGCCACCATTACGTCAACCGCCAAACATCATGACACTGTGCTCGTTTGCTCCCTATTCCGTAAATCATGCATATTCCTTATGATATAAAGTTATTTACTTTTCTCCCAAATAAGGAATACAAATAAATACCAAAAACTTAAGAGAGCTTACTCAGCCAGCCCGCTAGCCACCGTTAAAAACTCGCCTGCTTCAGCCACCCACTACTAGTGACTGCTGCGCCTAAACTGCAGCTCCTCCGATGATATGTTGTCTCCTGTTGCCCTGCAGGATACAATGTTATATATCACAGCTAAAAATGATTCTTGGCAAACAGGCAAATTGGAAAAAATTAAGAGCAAACGTAAGGGCAGGGCATCAGAGCCAACAGCGGTACCTCCTTGTACTTTACACTCAAGAGGTTACCACTTCCGTGGCTTGTTGGTTCTCTGCTACTATAGCCGGCCTATATCTGGCATTGTGCTCCGATATGTTAACCGCTGCTACGGCCTCTACACTCAGCTTGCACCAGGGTCCCCTTTGTTGCCAAGACCCAGCCAGCAGGACCCTGGTCAATCCATGGCATGGCTCCCCCAGGGAGCTTGGCTCTCCAATCCACACCAGATTCACATGCAGTCCTTGGAGAAGGGGAAAGAGGAAAGAACCTGTATGCGTCAGGAACATTAGCCATGTTCACAGCTGTGTCAGGACGCACCTCCAGTAACTGATGCGAGGCCGCTTCCAACAGAGCTCCCACTTTGTTGCTAGTGAAAATTTTCTGTTTTGAATGGAGGTGGCGAAGAGTTTTGTAAGTGATGAGGGACCAATTCCTTGCTTACGATATTTTAGTAATTGCAAATGCACCAAACCTAATAATGGAGTTCAGACAGTTTCAAAGAGTTCCCATTTGCTACATATGTGTTACATGAGTCCGAAGCAGAAAGTTACTTTCCCAGGATCAGACGGATTGGCACATTTTGACAAAGTCCTCCTGATAAATCACACATCAGTTTAGCCATTAAACCACATTGTTATGTTATGTTAAGTTCTCTTATACCACACACTCTTGTTGTTAGTGTGGTCTCCAGGTGCTGTCTTGGTTCTGTAAGAGAAAGGGTTGGGTAAGTTAGTGGGAGGAGAGGGAGTAGGATACAAATTGTGATTTTCAGTTGGTGCATGTCGAACCAGGAGGAACTAGCTTCTGTTATGGGTCAGGTGTCTAGGTGTGTTTAAGTTGTGTGCAATGGGGCTATTGTGTCTGGATGGGCAGTGTCCAGTGACTGCGTGTTTGTTTGTGGCAGTAAATGTTGTGGTACATGGATAGGTTATGTGTGTAAAAAAGGTGCTGACTCAGCGCCAGACAGGGTGGCACACCTACCAGTTGCGGGAATAAGGGGGATGGGCAGGGACACCCTATAAGTGGGAAACAAGGGGACTCCAGGGAACTGTAGCCAGCCCCAAGGACCAGGCATGGGGGGAACAAGGAGGGAAACTCTGTATATAACACAATTTGGACACAGGGGTACCTGCCACATAAAGGCGAGGGTGGCAAAACTCCAGGTAAGCACACTTCATGGAGTTATCACAGGTGGGCATCACATCGTGGGCCAGTTTTGAACACAGCCCGTGCGCAATGATTGAGGGGTGGAGCTGAACTCCGGCTGTTCGTCTCCAGCAGACCGCAGTCCCTGGAAACAGCATCGAATGAGGTAATCAAGGCGAGCTAGTCTTACGACTACTCGTGGGAGCCGGGGAAGTTGACTTAATCCAGAGGGGCAAACGCATGGCACAAGGCGGTTTCAAATCACCCCTTTCCAGCAGCTATGGGAACAAGGATGTGAAATGGGGAGGTGCTCCAAGAAGAGACAAACAGACCGTAAGTTTTGGTGTCCCTGGAAAGTAACAAGCCCACAGACTGTCCACAATAACATTTTAACATTCGGCAGGTGCTGTGTGAATGTCTCCCTTCCCACTAGTTCAGGGTGTCTCGTGTTCCTTCCTTTCTGGTGTTGGCCAATGGCAGACAAATAAAGACTTGGAGGTCAGCACAATTTAGTTATTACTAATTGCAAACTGTTTACAGGGAGGAGCAGGAAGCAATGTGGTGCCACATGGGGAGGGGATGAGCCCGGAGAGGGCAGGTCTGTTTGCTCCAATCATGTCTAACTAATGTATGTCTAGCTATAGGGGTATTATGTAGTTTAACCAGTAAGCTTCTTGAGAACCGAGAAGATGTGAAGTCTGAAGTGCAACTGTTTCTAATTGTACAAACATTGTGCTAGCAGTATAAAACTACTGTCCGTTGTGAGCCAGTTTGTCAGCCCTTATCAACCAGCTCTGTTCCACTGTTTTTGATCTGTGCTCACCCAGCTGTAATAAACAGTGTTACTTCTTGCCCGGTGTGCACTCCTTTTTGGAATACCACTGGTAACGTATTTATTACGAGCCATAGAGGACCCCTGGTACATGTGCTTCAGCGCAGACTTGGCTGATCCAGAGGATCATGTGGGGTAAGTGTGGGGCAAGTGTGGGGTATGCTGGAGAGGAGTTGGAAGCTGGAGGTTAGTAATTGGTGGTTTTCGTTTCGGTCCCTGTTGTGCCGTTGGGAGTGTCCACTTTGTGCTCTTGATTGGGTGCTGAACAGCCATGTTTTCTATCATTTTCTGAAGGTGAGATGGTCTTCTAGTGTCCTGATTTCCTTTGCCATTGTGTTCCATAGATTGGCGATTATGTGTGAGCATACTGTCCCTCCTAATTTCCTTTTTTCGATTTGGAGGTCGTCGCTGGTTCGTAGGTCTCTTCCTAGATGGTAGTGGTCAAATTTGGCCTGGAAGAATTCGGCTCCATGTTGGTACTGTTTTGTGGGCAATGCAGATTGTCTTGAACTTGATTTGTTTTGTGACCCATAGACTTTAATAACTATTTTTTGTTTATAATTTGAGCTCTACTTTGTTCCCATGTGGGGTCATAGAAATCTCAGACGGCATTGAAAGAGTTGAGGTGCCTAGGAACCCCCACTCTCCTCCTCTTAAAGGATGGGCACAAGAAACATGGGAACTACCCATTTGCCCACTGTTCCCGCTCAAAATCGAGCCTTTGAACTCCTGCTTGCACCAACCCCATTTCCTAGAAGGCGCCAGTCCTGGCAACAGAACCTAAGGGTACCCCACCCAGCTGCTGCAGCTGTGGCTCACAAGAGAGCCCCTGATAGCAGCCGCTCTGTAAGGCGATAGTCAAAACTGTTCTTTCAGAGAAGCAAAAGTACAGTAGCAAGCGCTCATAAGAATAAAGCTATTATTATTCTAAACAAAAATGACGCAAAATTAACCAGTGGAAACAAAAGTGTGCCGTTTTTTTTCCCTTCCTGCAAATCGCCAGACTCTGTGCTGGCCCTGTCACTGCGTGCTTGCTGTCATAAGTAGCACGTGCTCACAGGGGCAGCCGAAGCCAGTGCAGGGAAGGAGTGAGGAGAGAAAGGGGAGCCGTGAATTACTTGGATGTTGGTTTAAAATCACCAAGTCACTGAGAGCTTTGAACGCACATTTTAAGTGCCAAGGACGAGTATGCTCGTCCTTTTTGCATAGATATGCATAATAGCCTGGCACTTAAGGGGTTAAGCTGGTTTTCAGAATGTGGAGCGCCCATGAAATTGTCACCCAGGTTGGCTTTAGTAGAGAACTAATAGAACGTTGCCTTAACCGCAACGTTCTCTAGACCAGCGTGAAGGCAGCCAAATTCCAAAGTCGATCAGCTACAGAATGGAAGTTCCTCAAAATATTGCCTGTCTCTCTCTTTCTCTCTCTGTAACACATCCACACACACGCTCTTGTACACTGATGCATACTCGCACACCCGTACACAGACTCACATACTCTTGCACCCATGCACACACACACACACACACACTCTAAGCTCAGCAGCCCTGGCTGAGCGGAGAAATACATATATACACCAACCATTGTTACATAGCTTCCAGGATTGTGTGGCCACCTTTGTGGGCATTTTCTATTTCATCTTGAAGAGCAGTTTGTCCATGTCTTCAGATGCCTGTTCTCCTGTTTCCTGCGGTAACTACCCTGCACTGTTCGCCTGCATTATTCCTGCCTCTGGAGAACTAGACGGACATTTTTCGTTCGGACACAAGAATCCTCAATCAGAAACGCACATCACTTTCCCGATGCTGAACAAATGATTGAAAACATATTTTTGTGTTCTTCTGTACAGTTGGTGGTTGAGGCGAAGAGTGGGAGAAACGTCACTCATCCAAAATGTTAACGCTCTAAGGAGAAAAGGGGTTGTCGAGTGGCTCGCTGGGTTTGCCCTCTCCAACTTTTCTTGGACCCCTGGTGTGAGTAGCCTCAATAACTTAAAGGATAGTTCCGGGACTTTTTTTTTATTGTTCCTATGGTTCGGCCATGTGTTTTTAAGCATAAATCGGTAGATCGTAGAAAACTTTCCTATGGACCTTACCCGACTTTTCGTCCATTAACGCACTCGAAAACATCCGCCATTTTATGATAATCCTCTCACTTGCCGCATCGCCCTGGCTCACCTGCTTTTACGGCACTAAATCAAATCCCCCGCCCCTGAGCCTGACATCAGCAGACGCGTACCGCCCATTTCCCGTTTCGTGTCAACAATCGCTGCGCCTCAGCTAATGAAGTGTCGCCATGGAAATGGCAGGACGCCTCTTTCCTCAATAAGTATAAACAGACCGTTTCACAACACACAGCAGCAGATTTTCGAATCCATTCCTCTCTCTGTGTTACTTTGAGTATTCTGTGACTCGTTTCTGTGCTCTGGTCAGCTACCTCGTTGATTGTAGCCCGTGTGAACAGATACCAGTACCACCGCTATAAATTATTTTACTTTCTTTACCACATAATGGCTACAATAATGCCGTATATGTACGAGCCCGAGTACACCGAGGAAGAACTACTGGAAAGGCAAGCACGCGAAAACGATGGGGATTCGGACGGCAGTTGGGAGGACCAGTCAACGGATGAAGAGCCTGGACCATGTCGCATGGACGGCGTCTCCACCTGGTGCACGTGCAATCGGTGCGAGCTAATGCCAACTGAGGAGGAGAACTGCTGCTGCCGAGAAAACTCGGGATGCCTGGCCTACATTTCGGAAGGCGAGCAAAGTCTGCAGGAAGGCGAGCAAAGTCCGCAATGCATCACCGAGCTGCCAGAGTTCAGGGAAGCCTGCCTCTCACGGACCGTGTTGAGGATGATGATGGTGCTTATGCACGAACTTCGCGGCACTGTTCGTCCGCGTAATCCGAGTAACGAGTAAGTATACTCTGGTTGTGATGTCAGTGATGCCACTACTATGTCATGGTCGTCTCCCACATATAAAATTACATCTACATATCATTCGAATGCATGTAAATTGGTTCCATATTGTGCATTTTCTAGATAGAATTTTTTTCAAAGCAGAATGACATTTTTTACCTGAATCGACAGTGATAAGAAAGTTTTGTCATTTTAATACAGTTTGCATCTTTCATTTTCACAGGTGGTACAGGCTGGTGGCCTATCGTTGCTTCACTTGGTGGCTTCACGGGAGGCTCGGACACCGCGTTCGGAGAGTAATACATGCCTGTGCGGTACTTGCCATTAGACAACATTTCCCCAGCGACAGTGGACAATACAGCGGATTTTCCCTGGATGTGCTGCAACCGCAAATTTACAATGTGTAATGTTTATTATTTATGTTCAATTGAAATTAAGATCCAAAATAAAACCCAATATATATTTTAACAATGGTTGTTTTGATTTGTTCAAGCGTTGGCAATAAAAGGAAGGCTGTTGTATTTTATTGATACAAAACATGGTTATAGGTAAATATGGTTGATCATAATAAATCATCCTTTTGGTCACCGGGTACAGAGATGACCACCTCTGGCCCGTGCCGCCTTGCCACCACAGGCCAGCCTGCTGCTGACTAACTGCCTAGGCATCCAGGGTCTCCAGGGTGAACTGCACCCATATATTCTCCTGGGAGGGTGAGGTATTTATAAACTCACCCCCCTGCCTTCCATGTACTAGATCCTGCAGCCAGCCTCTTACATGCAGTTAGATGGCCTCTCCTTGGTGAGGCCCTGCGGCAAACGAGTCTTGTCTGCACGACCACCGCCCCAATCCACCCCCCGCCCTATCAAAGGCAGTTCGCACCGGGGTACTTGTGCTGGCAACTGGAGCAGTCAGGGAGCGATAAAGGCCAAGAGGTGCCAAAGACCATGTACACTTCAAAGTGGTCTACAGAGCATGGGTTGTTGTTCCCATGTCTACCTCCAGACCCCGTGTCTCCTGCCAAGCATCCCCCCTCACGCTGGACGGCCCCCTGCAATCCACATAAGTGTGTCTCCATTCACGAGTCTTCCTGTGTCTTGTCTGCACGACCACCGCCCCAATCCACCCCCCGCCCTATCAAAGGCAGTTCGCACCGGGGTACTTGTGCTGGTAACTGGAGCAGTCAGGGAGCGATAAAGGCCAAGAGGTGCCAAAGACCATGTACACTTCAAAGTGGTCTACAGAGCATGGGTTGTTGTTCCCATGTCTACCTCCAGACCCCGTGTCTCCTGCCAAGCATCCCCCCTCACGCTGGACGGCCCCCTGCAATCCACATAAGTGTGTCTCCATTCACGAGTCTTCCTGTGTCTTGTCTGCACGACCACCGCCCCAATCCACCCCCCGCCCTATCAAAGGCAGTTCGCACCGGGGTACTTGTGCTGGTAACTGGAGCAGTCAGGGAGCGATAAAGGCCAAGAGGTGCCAAAGACCATGTACACTTCAAAGTGGTCTACAGAGCATGGGTTGTTGTTCCCATGTCTACCTCCAGACCCCGTGTCTCCTGCCAAGCATCCCCCCTCACGCTGGACGGCCCCCTGCAATCCACATAATGCCACGACATATACACGTCATTCATTCACAAACACACCCCTGTTTCGAATTCTTTATAACCCACTTCATATTTCTAATGAGCACTTCTTTGCGCTTTGCTAGTCAACCCGTGAAGGTGCTGGTTATCTGCTCTTCGTCTCTGTGAACTTCCGTGACCACTTCGAGGAAACTCGTCAGTTTGCAACCTGTGAACTGCTCCCTGTTCTACGACAAGAAACTACTCTGATCCCTGCATCTAACTGTTTGTTCGTCAAGGTAAGGCCATGTACCATAATCATTTTGCGTCCAATTTCTTTTCGTTCAAGACAGTACATGCAAGGAACTAGTCACATGTTCTGAGTTTACATTGGTATTCATAGAGAATTGTTGATCTTTTCTTTTCAGAACTTTCCACAATGCCTGTCTGTTCCATTGGCGGTTGTCCTTCGAAGACCCATAATAAATCAGAAGGTACTATAATGCATGTTTTCCCTAAGACAATAGATCAGATAAGAGAATGGGTCCGATATTGCGGATATCCACCGTCTGAGCTTGAAAGTAGAGTCCTAGAGGTCTTTGCGGACAAGAGGGGTGATCGATACCGCATCTGCAGCAGGCACTTTACCTCTGACATGTACTCCACATCATTGCTAATAAAGAAGAACACACCGCGAGCGAGGCGAAAATTGCTCTCAACCGCTATTCCCACTCTATTCGTCCACATCCCTCCACTGGTGAGTCAAGTTTACGTATTTATCTCTTGGCCTTGCGGTAGTGTGTAGCATTAGCTAACAATAATTTCCCCATTTATGTATCCACTCAATATGAAGGCGGAAGATTCTCCATCCGTGTCATTATTGCAGTCATCAGCCACTTCAAGCGCCTATCGGGTAATCTTACTTGGCTATTCTGCCACTGACTTGTTTTAGGCATGTAAATCAATAGTTTTAATTTATCGTGTAATTATGTTACCTAATGGTACACCCTTGTACTCGTCCTCTAGTCTTTGTTTTCAGTTATAATTATTGTTATCCAAAATAACGCAAGTACTGTCTTTCAGGGAGATGCTGAGGAGTCCAACGTATTGACGACTACCGTTGATGTCACTCAGATGCTCGAGGTACGTTTCAGGACAGTTCCGTCGCCCTCCTATGTGTCTTCTTTTTTCAATTTTGTGTTCATTACTGATGAAAGTCCTATGTTTCAGGGAGTCGATGGAGCATTAGTCCAAGAAGAAGGGGGAGCATGCAGTTACGGGTCGGCGCAACAGCTTGCAGAAGTGTGCACCGCAGTTACATCGTCCCTTGATGTTCTTATGCATTTCGAGGTATGGATACTGACAGTTCGATCAAGCGAAATCATATGACGTGATTACATCCGCTATACTTCCTTCTTTATTAACGCTAGTACTATGTTTCAGGGAGATGACGGAGCTTCTTCTACAAGAACATCACCCCTAGTAGTTGATGCAGATCTCTGGGTGGTGACACTTCCAACGATCAAGCAAATCGAATCATATTTACATATCCATTATTTATTTTAGACAACTGATCATTTGTGCAGGTCTATTTAGATGAGCCGTTCACGCCTGCACAAACTTTCTGTTCTTTTTATCAAAATAGAAAACCATACTAATGCAATTACTGTGTTTCAGGGAGTCACTGAAGCATCATCTTCAATAATATCATCAATGGAAGTCTATGAGGAGCCCGAGGTATGGATCTTGCCAGTTCCATCTAACTAGATCAACAATGCGTGAATAATTGTCGTTTGAATGTTCTACACAAAGCGTTCATTCGTGTTTTGCTATTGAGATGTACGTGGGTATTGGTCCCCAAGTACATTTTGTGTTTTCAATATTATTATACATACTAATGAAAGTTCTATGTTTCAGGGAGTCGATGGAGCGTCAGTGCGTGATGGATGTGCTTATCATGAAAATGTAGTCGTTGCAGCGCAAGAGGAAGTGGAGACATGCACACACGAGTCGGAGCAACAGCGTCCTGATGTTGAAATTCGAGGCAAGAAAGTTTCAAAGAAAAGAAAGCAAAAGAAGGTTAGTGTCCTGGTCACTATATTATGTTGTTTGTCACTGTTAATAGTTCAATACTGTAAGTTGTGTTTAAACTGAACATCCCTTTTCCAATCTGTCCTCTAGTTGCGAGTGGGTGTACGAACTAGATCTACACAGACAGTGAAGCGAACGAGAGATGTTGTTTGTCAAACCTTTTGGCAGGGACTTGAGACTGGAGATGCATCGTGCCAATGGGAAGAATATGAAGTGATTGACAACGGAGCTATACCACCACCAGCCATTGATAGTGAATGTCCTCCTGGTAGTTCGGATGCAGTTGGAGATAAATTCACAGAATCCACACCCGCAAAAACTAAGACCGCGAGAAAGTTGAAGAAATTGTCCTATTCACCCATTGCCGGAGAAGGAACAGATGTTGCAATGGAAGAGAATGAAGTGGACTACAATGAAACACCTTCAATATCACTGAACATAGCGGAAGACGATATCAGAGATTCTACCTTTCATGTGAGTGACATGTCCTCAACGTTACAGGCCGAACCAGCTGGGATGCAGAGTGACACTATAAGGAAAGAGGCCAAATTCATTGTATTCGATAGTTGTTTGATTGATATAATTATTCGGTTGAAATGTGGGCATTCGGTAGGTGGGGAAGTATGTGGGGAGCCATTGATTAATGTGACTCGTGCAATTCGAGGCACTAACCTTAAAATACATGCCACCTGTACAAAATATCATCCTTTCTCATGGTCTGCACAACCCATGCTGGGACAACTGCCAGCAGGCAATCTACTTTGTGCAGCGGCTGCACTTTTTAGTGGTTCAAGTTTTAAAAAATTAGAGTCTTTCTTTCAGTTTGTGGGAATCCGTTTCATTGCGAAAACTCAGTTCTACAAATACCAAACCGATTATCTATTTCCAGCCATTAGCGAAGCTTGGAGAATGGAAAAAATGTCTATTGATAGTACATTCGCGGGCAAACGGTTCAGGCTAGCCGGTGATGGACAGTGCGACAGCCCAGGATTTTCAGCCAAGTACTGCACCTACCACTTTCAGGACATGGAAAGTAAGAAAATTGTGAGTTCGGTGGTTGTGCAGGTGTCACAAAGTACATCCTCAGTGGCCATGGAGAAAGTTGGCTTTGTAGCATCATTGCAAGAACTACAATCGCGGGGAATGGTGATCGACCTGATAGCCACGGACAGACACGTTTCAATTGCCAAGACAATGAGAGAAGAGTACAAAAATATAAATCACCAATTTGACGTTTGGCATCTTGCAAAAACAATCAATAAAAAAATGTCTGCTGCAGGTAAAAAAAAAGAAACGCAAGGTATTTCACAGTGGTCCAAGTCAATCAGCAACCATCTTTGGTGGAGCTCAAAAACATGTGGAGGGTCGTTGGAAATTCTAGTGGAAAAATGGCGGTCAGTAATGCCACACTGCACAAACGTTCATCGTTGGAACACAAACCGACATTTCCACAATTGTGAACATGGCCATTTGTCCACAGAGGAGGCACGGAAGAAGAAGTGGTTGATTCCTTCATCACCCACTCACAAAGCCATTGAAAAGATTGTATTTGATAAAACTATAACAAGAGATTTGAGGGGACTCACGGAATTCTGCCACACAGGAGATTTGGAGGTGTTCCACAATATGTGCCTAAAGTACAGGCCAAAACGATTGCATTTTGGCATGGAGGGCATGATAAATCGGACTCTTCTAGCGGTCTTGGCACATAACCATAACGTTGGACGTCAACAAAGTAGGACAACCGGAACTTTAGGGACGCTTCGCTACAATAAGGCCTTCACTAAAAGAAGTAAACAATGGGTGATCAAACCAGTGTTTGAGGATATGCAATATGAGTTTATTGAGAGACTTATTGTTGACGTCCTAGATAGGCACATAAATGGAGTTGTGAACGAACCTGTGCAGGTGACAACTGCATTGCCACCCAACATTGCCTCTGTTCCATGTCCACCTAAAGAAGAGCTCATTGAGAAATACACATCACGGTTTAAATGATTGTAATTTGATTGTCTGTTCTCTCGAGTCTCCTCATGTCGCAGGCCCATTGAATATGTTTATATATCGAACCTTGTTCATTTGCGCATTAAATTAAACCAAACAGTAATATAAATTATTTTTCCAAAAATATAGAATGTCTCCGTATTTATGGTTCTGTGGGGCAGCAAAGCAAGCAGACAAAATGCAAAGATGGAGTGTAAATTTCAAGTCCTGTAAAACGGCCGTACACTGAATTTAGCTAACTAGGAATGTGTGTTCGTTCAAAGTGAAGGTCAGCTGCTTTGATTTTTTCTCGAGTGCCAGAATGGCCCACGACTCAGTATAAGGTTCTATTGTTATTTGACCTTGACAGGCCGGGACCACGTAAGAAACGATAATGAATATAATTTCAGAAACGAAAGCCATTTCATGTTCGTTCATTAGAAGAAATAAAACGTCGGCATAGAAGGAGTGGTATTTCGGGGCTGCCCTACGCACAGACACAATGGAAAATGCAAATATAATGTAAGTAACTCTTTAGATGAGTTTATAGCGCAATTTAATTACTATACAGTAGCTTTAAAGACGGGTTAAGTTGTACTTGTTCATTCTATGTGGCATATTGTTTTGTACCACGCACTATCTTGGGGAGAACCGTCTCCTTTTACGGAAGCACCTCCAAACCTTCCTCTTTGCTTCTGCTTTCTCTCTCCCTCTCCCCTGCTACAACTTGTCCACTGTCTGCGACCTCGGTCCTGGGCCCTTCCACTCTCCACCTGCACTCCCTGTCAACCCCTGCACTGGGGGACTGTCTCAGTATCCTACAGCCCCCCTTGACGTATAAAACCCAGTTGCACTGTCCTAGCTATGAAATAATTTCCAGACCTAATATATAAAATGAATAATTTTAATAAAGATCTGATGGTGAGACTAATTTCCTTTTTTTATGTTTTTCAAATAGATACATCGTGCATTACTGCATGTGTCACGAGTACCAGACACCGGCGGATGGCTTTTTCAATCGCCAGTTGCTTCTCCGCGTGAACAACGTTAGCACCCTGACCATTTTGTGGGACGATCGCCAAGTACAAGTATGCCCTTACGCGGTACTAGCGGCTAGATGCAACATACAGACCGTTGTGGTGCCCTAGTGCCTCGTTGTTGGAATAGCCATGCGATTATCAGTGCGACCGAAGAGCTTATTTTATCGTAAACCAACACCCTGTCTACTGCACACGAACATCGCTTGCCTCAAGACGAAATATTTTGGATCGAGAGCAAATAAAAATGCAAATCGCTGAATATTCTCAAAACATTTGATGTCAAATAAATGTACTTTGCCAAATGTACAATCTTGCCGTTTGCTTTTAAACCACTGTTTCATATTCCGAATTGTGGCGCTGTATTGTGAGATGATCTAAGACCCTGTGTACAGCAAAGGAACATCGTGTGCCTCGAAACGAACTTTTCGGAACGTGAGCAAATAAAAATGCAAATCGCTGAATATTCTCAAAACATTTGATGTCAAATAAATGTACTTTGCCAAATGTACAATCTTGCCGTTTGCTTTTAAACCACTGTTTCATATTCCGAATTGTGGTGCTGTATTGTGAGATGATCTAAGACCCTGTGTACAGCAAAGGAACATCGTGTGCCTCGAAACGAACTTTTCGGAACGTGAGCAAATAAAAATGCAAATCGCTGAATATTCTCAAAACATTTTATGTCAAATAAATGTACTTTACCAAATTTACAATCTTGCGGTTTAATTTAAAAGTACAGTTTCATATTCCCAATTGTGGCGCGCTGTGTTGTGAGCTGATCTGTGTTGATTTCCGGGTTGTGTGTGGAGTCGCGTAGAAGACGCCTGGGCGCGTTTGCCTACGCAGCTCAGTCACGTCACGGATAGAGGCGAGGAATATGAATGTTTTGATCAAGTCTGTTTCAGGGGCGGGGGATTTGATTTAGTGCCGCAAAAGCAGGTGAGCCAGGGCGATGCGGCAAGTGAGAGGATTATCATAAAATGGCGGATGTTTTCGAGTGCGTTAATGGACGAAAAGTCGGGTAAGGTCCATAGGAAAGTTTTCTACAATCTACCGATTTATGCTTAAAAACACATGGCCGAACCATAGGAACAATAAAAAAAAAGTCCCGGAACTATCCTTTAAATGGTTCAGATTATAAATCTGACAACAGCGATGTGCTGCTGCTTCTCAATGTTGAAAACTATACACCGGTTGAGGGGCAGTACGGTTGAAACCCATGGAGATGTCCTGTGAGCTCCATCCATTCCTACGCTAGGCCTCCTTCCAGCCATGCTGGTAAAGATACATCAGGCGGTATTGTGGACATACCGCCTGTTTTATGGGCCGCCATATTATACATTTAGTTTAATTAGAATTGGTGGCATGCCAATGCAATAGCACAGGTGGTAAATGCTATCTGATTACCAGCAGAATACTGCATTAAAAACCTCCAGATGTTATCTCCATCCAACAGATGGACGTAAACAGTGTAGACGGTCCTCTGAACTTTTTTTGAACTTTTCCTGTAGTGAAGGGAAGTGAGAGTGTTTTGCCTTCATTGCAGGGTAGACCTTCCTGCATGGGATACCCTAAAATGGGTGAAAAGGTGGGTGTCTCTGAAGCCCACCTCCTCAACACCGTAGCAATGTACTGAAGAGAAGGGCCAATGGTGACCCTTCACTGCTTTATACAGGAGCATTATCGCTGCAGTACACAATACAGTCTCATACTCAAGATGGGGATGGAAAGGGCCATAGAAATACAGGTTTTAAATAATTTATGCGAACTTACTGAAATACCACCTGTTGTATTTCAGTTAATCTTCATCCATGTCCACCAAAATGGCAGTGATCTTGTAAAAAGGTGGTGCCCCAGATTATCGCTGATGCTAACAATATTTACCACTAGTGGTAATCCACCAGCAGAATCTGCATGGGCGGTAATGTGCCCCACTAACCTTAGAACTATACAAGACCTTTTTCCCCATTTAAATATATGCGATGGATGTAGAAAAATGTACAAATATGGTTCGTTGTGTTTTTGCTCTCTCTGGGAGTTTCTGTACTGTATTTCTTTAATTTAGATCTATGTCACAGCGCAAACCGAGGTCCAAGGATCAGAGAATCTCACAATGAACCTGCACAGTAGCGCCTGAATCTTGAACATGGGGTGCAATAAATTGAAGAGTATTTTCTGAGGAGTCTAGCAAAAATTCTATGTCAGTAACGGGATTGGGGACTGTCATCAGGACATTGCCCAATAAGTAACTGTAGAGTTGTATTCATTACCCCTATGTACATTACTTTATCATTTGTGGCACATGGTTATTCAGGGCCTGATTCATGGAAAAATTTGCGCCCAAAGCGACTTTGCGTGTCCCTGCGTGCATAAAATTTTGTGGGTGCTCTGCACATTCATGGAATTGTTCCCGCAAAGTAACCCTATGCGCACGTTGCGGCCGGAATGCCCACGACATTCCCCCATGCGTAACAATTTCACGTATACAGACCTTTGCACACTCCTTAACCGTGAAGTAATTCACCCTGGCAATTCTGCATGCAAACCCCTACAACCAAGGCAGCACCCCGGCGACACTGCGTAGGATCCCCCCAAACTATTCCAAGCACCCCCTCAACATGCATACCATATATCGTAAAGGCAGTAATTTCCCACTAAATATGCGTGTAAACCCCCATAAACCGTGCCTGCATCATGCTACACTGCTTACACTCACCCCTAACTTTCGATCTGAACCCGACTGCGTGCATGCACCCCTAAATCCAAGTTGCCATCTTACCTTTGCGCTGTGATTCCTATGCGCGTGAGGTCTTTATGCCTGCTTCCGGGTGGTGGTTGGCTCGCAAGTTTTGTGTGGTGATTTCCCCCACGTGAGGCTGCGCGGTCACCTCCAACTAAGGGGGGTTTTGCACGCTAAATGACCCGCAAAGTCCAGACTTACCCCGCAAAGTATTCAATGAATCAGCCCCAAAGTGTTTCCCCAGAATCCCACAATTGCTCATAAAGTTCTTTTGTTAGTGGGCCATGCAATAGCACAGCATTTGGCGTTTGCAGAGCCTCGTTGCATGTGGGTCTGGTATGTGGTGAAAAGGTGATGTTTTGGTTGGGTTTACTGGGAGCAGAGGAAGAAGAGCAGAGGTTGTCAGAAGTGGCAGTGTTAGCTAAGTGCGGGCCTGCGCGTGCTTTGTGTGTGTTATGCTTTGGGGTTTTTCTGGGTGTTGATGTTCACGACTGGCATCCAGGTCTCCAGGGTTCTAAGTTCAGCGGCTTGGAAGACATTAGGCCCCATATTTTACTATTTTTTTTAAAAAAGAATGTTGGATCTGACACCATACTTTCACTCCAAAGTTTTGGAATTGACATGACATGTCAAAGGGCCATAATGAAGAGGCCCTATACGGAGGAAGCAATGCACCTCTATATCAGAGGCAGTGACCAAAGGACAGGGCAATCTCTTGGCAGTTTCCATTTAGCGTGTTCTGCTAAGCAGAAAACTGCGAGTAGAAGTGTGCGTGATTACGCTGTCAGGACCAGGAAGTCGACTGAAATGAAAGGCGGAAATGAAGCTCCTAATTGAAGGAAGTCCAGATGAGGAGGCGGGCAGAAGAGGACGGCGGTGGATGCACGCGCCTCTGGTTAACGGCGGGGGAGGAAATGAAGATATGGGGAAGTGGTCGAGCATGAGAGGTCGCTGACCTTATTAGATCTCCTTGGAGCAGCGGAGCTTCAAAAGCTTTTACCTGTGATAAAAGGAAAGCGGGCTAAGCTCTTTGGCAGGGCCTGGGTGAATGATATGTCTGCGGGAGGCTGGAGGGTTGTGGGGGGCGGGACGATAACGTGGACAAATTGAGCCTAGAGCCTGTTCCAGGTCAGGTCAAGTGCTCAGTGTCTCGGATTGTTTCACCAGGGAGAGATCGGGCGGATTAACAAAGATAAGGACCGGTCTCGTTTTCTCTCCTGACGGCATTTGCGCTGGTCACGGTATTACAATGATCAGCTTTTCTCATCTTGCACTCAAAATGTTTATGATTCGTATCCTTTGGTCTTTCGCTTTCCAAAAGCACCATCATTCCTTGAAATATAGACTTTAAATGTAGAAAATATGTATAATATAATAGCTGCTACAACTGTGCCTTGTTTGGGTCCATTGCCTGCCTTGTTTTATTAAATTGCATTCTATTTGTGTTTTATGCAGCGCTGCATTGAAATACAGTTGCTTGAAATCTCAAGGATGGTGATGCATGATGGGAACGAGATGTGGAGAGTGAAGAGTGAGAGCTTAGGGGACGTCCGCAGCTGTGTGTGTGTGTCACCAGGGTCTACAGCTGGGTCTGTGGCTCGGTGGACTAATGCATCCACCACAGGGACCTGTGTCTGACCTCATGGTAATAGGTCTGAGTCCCGCCAGGTCAACTCAGCCCTTCGTCCATCAGAGGTCAATAAAATGAGGACCATTAAGTAGGGTAACAATAAACATCTGTTATTAGTGCTAAGATGCCCCTTCTGGGGTGAACATGCGCTTTACAAATACGCCTGTTATGTTATAATGACGATTTATTTATTAATTGATTTTAGCTTTTGTATAGTGTCCGTTATATCGCAAATGGACTTTTCACAGAGGCTATGGAGAGAAAGTCATAAACGGTATCCTCAGGTGGCTGGAATATCACTGACCCATGGCCAGTCACGCCACTTGGACCTCTGCGCTTCCAGTTCCCCTCAGTATGGGGCTGGGAGACCACAGGAGAGGCCAAATTCAGGAGTGGTTCTAAGTTAAGCCTGGGCCCAGATTCTACACACTTGAACAATCAGGATGGGACCGAGCAAAGGTTGAGAAGGCGGGGGAGGGTTGGGAGTGGCTTCAGGATCGTTCCTAGCAAACCCTAACGGCTGCATTCCAGACACCCATCCAGAACAGGAAGTGGGGGAGGCAGAATAAGCATCAAGAGCAGGGAAAGTGTATACACATATGGCAGAATTGCTTGCGAGTCAATTAATACGCGTGACTGCACAATGCAAAGACTGGAGACCTCAGGCAACGTGCATCAAAGGGAGATCGCTGGGAAAGTATCACGTCGGGTCGCAGTCTGAAGATGCATAGTGGAGATGTGTGGGCCAATAAGAGGGCATCAACATAAGAAGCATGAGGCCAGTTTTGTAGGAGGAGAGCTCACTTTCCCTATTGCTCATGCTAATGGTTATCAGATGTTTTGGGAAGAGAAGTGAAAAGTCAGACAGCAAGCTGGTGATCAGGCACACATAGCCGTCACACGTCACGTGCCAAGCCGTTACAGTCAGTCCCTGTACAACCAATGAAGAGTGAAGTGCGTGTTGGACACATGGGCCAGTCATGTTGCTCTTTCTGACACATGGGTTGCTGGGTACGAGGTATACTGCTTGAGTGAAATGATGATAATGTTGGTGTCCAGACTTATTAAGTGGTTTTGGTCTCAGATGTTATCAGTGCCCAGTCCGGTGATCAACATGCAGACATTCAAGTCCGGTCAACTTCTTACTGCAACTTCCTCTTCCTGAAGACACTCCGGCCAGTTGTTTGGGCTGCAACCACCAAACATGTTGCTCTTTCCACAGATGGAGTGGTATAGGGCTCAGATATTTCTGGCTCTGGTGAGCAAGAGACATTTTTCGCAGTCCAGATATTTCTGGCTCTGGTGAGCAAGAGACAGTTTTCGCAGTCCTGTCTGATTTTGACACTTGGACTGGTGATTAGCATTCCTTAGCCAGTGTCCTGAGCAAATGCTAAATAGATAAATAAATATGTACGACACCTATGGAAACAGAAACCCATATAAGCACTAAACCCAAAAAGGTGATGGGTGGAAGGTTTTGAATGAATCTGAACCACTGGCACTGCAATGGGCAACCTTCTACACCAACAGTCTTTTTGCCTGTCTGTGCCATTGCAAAAGGGGTCCAGCCATATGCAAATCACTGAGGTACTGCCACCAATGGGAGCAGCCCAGCCCAAAACTGCTACGCCAGGTCCCCTCTGCATGGAAACACAAGCAACCTCAGACATGTTTCGGCCTTGTTGGCCTCATCAGTCAGGTGTCACTTGGTTCCCTATGGCTCAGCAACATGTGTCACAAATGTAAAGGATTCTAATGTTGATAGGATGCAACTATTTGATAGTTACATTGATTGAAAGATAGTATTTCCTCTTATTTGCTCTTGGGATAATGGGGACGCTTGCTGCCAGCCCACATGGGATCACTGCTGATAGCATTGTTGTTTGTTTTTTTTCCTGGAGATGCTGTGGAAGGGTGATCTCAAAAATATCACTGGATCTTATTTCATGGTGTGGCATAAATAGGAGTGTAAATGTACAGATACGTAGAATGTGACTCCACATATAGGCCTACACCTTCATTGAATGTACTCATTGACTCTACTCACTCAGTGGGTTGCATCTTGCCACTTCTACTTCCACAGCAGAAGTCAGATTCTCTCCGTTCCAGGACAGACATGGCATAGAGAAAGATCTGGGACTTTCTGTCTTGGTGATCCTTTGAACCCTGTGACTAGGTCCTTCCTCTATGAAATAAAGTGGAGTCGAGTGTATATCTCCCAGGGAGTATTGCCAGGGGGGAAGAGACCAGATCATTCACAGCTAAGCTTAGGGGCTGCCTTCTAAACATCCATCCAGAGCAGGCACAGAGGGAGGCAGAAGGAGCATCCAGACGGTGCATGAACAGATAGTAGAGTTGCGCATGACTTGACACTTGTGAAAGTGCAAGGGCAAAGTCTGTGGAGTCCAGTCTAAAAGCAACAAAGAGGGATTCTTTGGAAAATGTCAAATTGCGACCCAGGCTGGAGACTGGTTTGAGGCCAATAAGAGGACATAGACCTAAGGACCAGAAGGACTCACTCCATAGCTACATTAACTAGCTCCCAACATTAGGGAACTGATGCCACATAATCAAATTAGAGCTTTATTAACCGAGGCTCACTGTGCTACAATAGCCAGGGCCATTGTAGGAGCCAGGCTAGATTATTGCAACACCCTTTATTGAGGTGCCACCGAACGAACCAGTTACGTATTCTCTTCATCTGCTGCAAAATACGTCAGCCCGTATTGTCAAGAACCTGCCAAGACATACTCATACCTTGCCAGCTCTTAAAGCGCTTCACTGGTTCCCTATTAAATCTAGAATCTCTTTCCAACGTCTGACCATTGCACACAAAGCTTTATTCGGCACCACTCCGCTTTCCCCAAAGAAATATCTAAAATGGTATCTTCCACATCGTCTACTGAGAGCACCATACAAGTGTACTATGGCCACTTCACACTACCAAAGATCCAGAATTTAGAGAACCTCAGGAACCATCCCAGCTGCTGAACTATTGGACACTCTTCCACCTGATCTACGCAATATAGAAGATCATCTCATTTTTCGCAAGCATGTCAGTGCGACTTGTTATGAACTGTCCTCCTTTGCCGCTGTAATCTCACTGCAAAAATGTCTCCTGGCAAAAATGTCGCTTTTTTATGTGGGGACATTATTACATTGAACATGCAGGGACATCCCAAATTCTTTTTTATTTTTACAAGAGGAGCAGGGGACATCCCCGCAACCCGTCCCCATGCATAATGTCATCATATATAATGGCGCCAATGGCTCTTCCCGGTGACATTATGTATGGGGACATTATGTATGGGGACATTATTACCTGATACCATTTGAACTAGGTAGCATGCAGAGTAGTCATACAAGTGAAAGTGTGGTCTGGATATCAACTCACCACCCATCACATGAAAGGTAAGGTTAGTGTTTTTTTTATCTTACTATTAAAAGTCAATAATTGAAGTATGACGTTTCACTTACTGTCAAGCCGATTGAAGATATAAATATGTTCCATTGGGTATTTGCAATTATTCACATGTGTTTATAGCAGGGCGTGGTATTTCACACAGAGATGCATGTACAGTAACACAGAGCATGTAATCTGGGGGGCGCGTGCTTTACATTGGGAGAGCAGTAGTATGAAGTGGAAACACGTGATGGCAATAGACATAATGGGAAAACAGAGAATTATGTACAAACAAGGACATCATGTGAGCACTTATTGCACAACAGCGATAGTTTATGTATACTATCTAGAGGGTGCACAATGTGCACTCTCCACTAGCCATGGACTCTTGGCGAGTAAGAGAGGCCGTGCTGTGTGTATGCTTAGAATATAGGTGGGAAGTGGCTTGTTATGGCTGGCTAGTAGCTCACAACTTGACATGTGTACCCCTGATATGTACAACGAGGACGAGGAGGGGCGCTAAGTGGAGTGATGATGCCCTGGGGTAGGAAAGTGGGCCCTTCAAGTGAGAGAAGGTGAAGTTTAGGTGCATATGTCAGTGTGGGGATAGTGCTGATAGTTTGGACATGGGTGGTGGTGGGGGTGGAGGTCCAGTGAAGAGAGGCGAAAGAAAGAGGCAGCACTGGAGGGACAAGGTCAGATCAGGATGCTTGAGTGAAGGGTAGGTGGCTGGGAGTAATGAGTGAAAATGAGGTAGTGAGCTAGGGGTTTGGGGGGGACAGTATGTTAATCGTAAAAAGAAGAGGAGAAGGAATTTGAGAGGTCACTGGTGCATGGAGAGCACGCCATCGTGGAGGCAGGGAGCACAAATATGAAAGGAGTTTGTGAAGAGTGTGTGTTGAAAGGTTTTACATTAATTAAGTGGATGGGAAAGGGATGGAGGGGGAAGCCCAGGGGAAAGCTAAAGCACAATTCAAGTTCACCGAGTTCATGGGTGAGAGATTTAGTGGAGTGATAGGTGAGGATGGGTACCTTTCCATTTCCTGATGTTTAGTAAGATGGCAGAACAAAAGACATGAGGGCTCGAAGGGTTAGAACTAATCTGAACCTCTGGCATAGCTCTGGGAAACCCCGCAGAGCATCGTTCTTCAGCTTTCCATGCCATTACAGCCAAGGGAAAGACCACATGCAAATCCAGCTGGGTCCCACCCCAAAAGTAGCAGTCCAGCTGGAAACACTCGAGCACAACCCTTCCACATGAGACCACAAGCCACCTCAGACGTGCGTTGGTTGGCGTCCTTGGATGACATCAGTGAGGTGCTTTAGTCACCCAGAGTGGGACGGGCATGCCCAGACATGTGTGCCGAGCCCGCTGCTCTAGTGACACAATCTATTCCTCACAGATAACGCGCAATTAGGCCCAATGTGCACTGTAAGTAGCGTGGGTATAACCACTACCACGGGCACTGAAGACTGTTGTGTAGTATGCTGTGCACATTGGAAAGTGATATCCCGATTCTCTTATTTAAAAAAAAAAAGCCGGACTGGTGCTAGATGTATGCTACTCCCAGGTGGTATGCCATTTTGGTTCACACAGGTTTACAATCGGATTAGTTTTGATGTTTGTAGCCCCCTCCCGCCCCATCTTCCAGGTACCGCCATGGGTCGACACCTAGAATCCCTTCATTGAGGCACAAGCATTTGTAATGATTAGTGCTTTGCTTGTTCACTGACCAAATAGTAAACACTAGCCAGGCTCTTATGGTATTCACAAGAAGTCTAATGTGGGACAATACATATATAGGATTGTGTGTGGTCCCACCTACCTGCCTAGGTTGTATTATTTGGTGGGTTGTCATAGCCCGCCAGAGTGATCGCATATTTGAGTGAGCACTAGCTGCCTCTAAACTATACCTATCGCCTATCCATGGAAAATTGCGCAACTCTGATGCGGACATCCCATACGCGTGCTGCATGACTGTGGCGCTACAGCTCTGCGGGCTCGTGCAGGCTGACAGCTGCCTGTACATGCATTGCTATATGACACAATGCAGAAAAAACATTTTGGTGTGTTGCATCAGTATAAGCCAAACGAATGCCATTAACAAAAAGCATATCGTTGCCCATGTGCCTAAAGAGAAGGGATTGGATAACGTTAGGCGGTCAGATAGCACAGCGAGTAGAGCGGTAGCTTAGACATTTGTGCAGTGCCTGCTGACGCAGGTTCGAATCCCAAACTCAGCATTTCATCCTTCCGAGATCGATAAATGAGCACCCCACACCGTGGGTAATAATAAGCAGCGCTCAGGTTCGTAGCGCTATATAAAATGCAAATTATGATTATTATTACTCACAGTAGGGCTCCAAAGTTAAGCATTATTTCAACTAAATGCGACCAAATAAAGAGAGCGGTGACCATCACCGATGAGGTTTGGGTTGTAATAGAGCCGCCCTGGTTTCACTCAACGCAGTAGAACATGTCTGCTAGGTTAACAAGGCGCAGGGTAATGGGAAACATGCATTATTCAGGAGAGAGGGAGAGGAAGGGGTGAATTCTAAATGCATGAGAGACATGTGATCAATTACCCGAGTGTCAGCCTCGCGGACACCTTATCTCACGGCTCCCTAAAAGGAGCAGTGATTGGTACCAAATGTGTCTGGAGGGCCAGGGGACCCAATAATGCTACATTTGTGAAACGAAACTTTAATTTAAAATAAATGAGGTTGTAACTTGGTTCTCCACCTCGTTTAATTTTAACATCGGAACGATGTTATCGGCACACGTGGCGACGCTGTGCTTTTATTCGCCCAGATGTTTATGCATATGTATGTACATATAAATGTCAACGGTCACAGGAAACCGTTATGAAAGAACGTTGAAATGACTGCAGCCGGAAAAGAATGCAGGGTTATTGGGCGATGAGCGTCTGCTGCGCCATGGCACCGGGTGCTAGGATGACCGGCTTGCGCTGGGTCATAATTCCATTATGCCTCTGTAGAGAGTGCTAGTGCGCTCTGGAGTGCAGGCTCACCCTCAGAGCGTGGGAGTGTCCCCTGGCCTTAGGGGAGACTCTGGCAAGGCCATTCGGGGGAAGGGGGCGGCACAATGGAAGGTCCCTGTCTGAATCCACCTGGGCCTCAAAGTCCTCCCTTCAAGCATCAGATGCCGGCATAGTGAATGAAGGCAGTGCAGATCTTAGTGGGGTTGAGGGACAGTAGAGGATCCTCGGGTGAGACCCTCCTTGCACAAAAACAAATCTTAGACCACCTCATGGACGGCGTACACGTTCGGCCTCTCCAGAGAATTGCACTGCCTGTGTGCGTGCATGCCTTCACCAGCACAAATGGGGAATTCCTCCTCTTGCATGGGGAGCAGTAGATACAGTTGGGGGGCGCCCCCCTTTTCTGATGTACTGGCGGCAGGTCTACACTGGCACTTTGGGTAGGACTCATTGATCTGCATGGCCCTTTTTGTAAAAGTAAAAAAGTACGAGAGGTGCATACATTGGTGAAAATCAGATATGTTCGTGAATTAGCATCACTCTCGCCTCCCACCCAATGTATTAAATAGGACTCCTTTTCCTGCGGTCATTACTCAACATTAGGCTGCCTCATTGATAGTGGGCCTCGTTAAAGGACGTTTACAGTGGAACCAAGTGAACAGAGTCTATTGGCACTTTAAACCCTATCCTCATTCTCCATTACATCAACGCAATGCTTGTTACTGGTGACCAGCTCATTTCTTAGCGCTTTCCATTTTTCATAAATAGGAAAACTGAAGCTCAGTGAGATGACGTGATTTAAACTGGTCCATACAAATCTGGCCAAGAGGAAAATGTCCTCTTAAGCAAAAGTGTAGTCCTGGTTCCAAATGCAGCAACTTGGTGTCATGCACCAACCCTGGAAGTTCGTCCACCATTGGAAGTACTCCTAACATGGTGCTGACCGTTCCAGGTTGACGGTCTAGTTCATTTCCAATATGGCCGATGGAACCTATAACCATCAGGTTAGACCGGTGCTCTGCACGTTGTATCGCCTTACGTTACGTGCGCTGCCAGTCTCTTGCTAAGCGACTAGCCTCTCAGGATATTCATTCCTAATACTTCTTACCTTACTTCCTATTTTTCTACAGTCTTTCCGCTATTCCTCACATGCGGTGCCTCCAGGTATTCAGGTAAGGTGAAGGGTATTTTGTTCGCTATCCTTTCTATCACGACGCGATATCATCCTCATGAATATCGTGTCTTCCTTATACATGTCTATCGCGGCTTCCTCTCTCAGCCTACACGTTTGGTTCTATGTACCGCTTACTCAGTATAGTCCTTTCCTTTGACCTGTTCTAACACTTTTTCTACTCTTCTCTTTTCATATCTATCTCTTACCTGGTGTCTGGCTTGGAACATCGCTCCTTCGTTCCGTCTGGTCTCATAGTTTCACTCTCCTAAACTGAGGTTCCTACCTGAAGCATTGCGAGACCGCACAGAGCCTGAAGATCTTCTTTGATCTATCCTTCCCATCTCACCGGAGGGATAAGAAGGGACGCCCGTTTGTGATTCCATCTACATGTCTTCCTTTTTGCTGCCAACAGTGTGAATCGTCCAGCCAGCTAATCTTAAAGTGGCAGTGTTCCTTCGATCAACCCTAAACTTCCAAAGACGGATTAAAGCACAATTTTTTTTTTTGCATTTTGGCTTTTTCCCCGCACTAAGGGCGTGCTCCTCGGGAATCCCCCAGATCTGCAGTTATTCCAGATCACGGAGGCCACCGAGGGAGCGCGTGCCTTCCTACGTCAAAAAAAAGAGAAGAAGCCAGTAGAAAGCATAAGGATCAAGAAGAAGAAAGGAGGAGCAAGGTTGGAGGAGGTACTAGAAGATCCATGTGAGGAGGAGTTAGGGGAGGAGGAAGTTCAGCCTGACAGTACACAACGCCCAAGTGAACCCATGGCGTCTCCAGAGCAAATCCAAGAGATGTGTAATGCCATACAAGGACTTAGAGCGGAAATGCAAGCTCTTCATGACGAGAACCTTCTTCTTTGCGAGCAGGCCGCAGCCAGGGATGCAGGCAAAGATGATCTACCGCCAATGTCGTTTGCATACGGCAAGTATGAAGGAAACACCAAGACTATTAAGGATTTCCTAGATGCTTGTGCGGTATATTTCTCCTTTCGGCCCCAAGCCTTCGAGTCAGGAAGAGCTCATGTTGGGTTTATCATATCCAATTTAACTGCAAGTGCCCTAGCCTGGGCTACCCCTCTGGTCACAAGCCAAGATCCCTTGGTTAATGATTATACCCTATTTGTACTTGTACAAGGGTTCAAGAACCGGTTAGAACGCCCAGAGGTCCAGTACTCTAAATATGAAGCCTTCCTCGATGTAAGACAAGGAAATCAGGACCTACAGAGTTATGTTGCGCAGTTCCAAGCTCTGGCAGTTTCCGCAGGATGGCCGGACATGGCACAACAAACTATATTCCGAAGAGGGTTAAATGACCAACTGAAGGATGAACTAGCCCGAGTAGCTCGTCCCAACAGTCTCCAGGAACTGGTTACTCTAGTTCTCCAGATAGAATTCCGTCTTCAGGAGAGACGGGTAGAACTGAGAAGAGGAAGAGGTCCCTTACCACGGTACAGCCCCCCTCAAGGATTAAGGGAACGTCCCATATCAGACGAACCTATGCAGATAGGATCGACTAGGGGACCCTTATCCAAGGCCGAAAGAAGGAGAAGACAAGATCTAAACCTCTGTATGTAAAGCGGTTCCTCTAAACATACCCTCAAGGATTGTCCTTATGTTCCCACCAAGCGCCAGGGAAACGCCAAACCCCAGGTTTATGCAAGGGAGACCATGGGGACCAACGCCCAAGCCCTTGCAACCTTACCAGATCCACAAATGAAGGAATAGAAGACAATCGTTTGATGGTGTTTCAAGTATCCTTTTCTTACAAGCCTAAGCAGAACCTCGCTGTATTAGGAATGCTTGACTGTGCTGCTGCAGGAAATTTCATAGATGTGACCTGGGCTCAGGAGAATCAAATCCCACTTAAGGAGAAAGATAGACCTGTACCAGTGGAAGGTGTGGATGGTCGCCCATTATCCTCAGGTCCCACAACTTTGGAAACAGTTCCGGTCACATTAGAGATGAACCATCATGTGGAGAGCCTCAGCTTTGATATCATTAGAGCTGCACATTTTCCTCTGATATTGGGAGTTTCTTGGTTAAGAAGACACAACCCTAGAATTGACTGCACTGCGAACAAACTAAGTTTTGACTCAGACTTCTTTGGAGAACATTGCATGAGTATAAGGCGTTCCCAGATGGAGGTCCTATCCAGACTCTCTAAAGCATCATCCAGGATCTCGGTTTCGTCCATACCTGTTTAGTACCAATCTTTTGCAAGGGTTTTTAAAGAGATGAACGCTAGACTCTTTCCACCTCACCGAAATGAGGACTGTAACATAGACCTCAAGGAGGAAGCCTCTCTTCCATTTGGACGGATGTATCCATTGTCCTTAACTGAAAAAGAAGCATTGAAGGAGTATCTAGCTGCTAACTTGGAGAATGGACTCATTCGACCGTTAAAGTCATCAGGAGGGGCTTCATTGTTTTTCATATCCAAGACAGACTGAAAGGAACTACGCCCATGTATAGATCACAGGGGTTTGAATAGCATCACCATCCGGGACCGATACCCTATGCCGCTTATTCGAGACATACTCGAAGCAGTTAGAGGGTCAAAGGTTTTCTCCAAACTAGACCTCTGAGGAGCCTACCATTTGTTAAGAATCAAGCACAGTGACGAATGGAAGACCGCTTTCAGAACACCGTTGGGGTTGTTCGAGTATTGTGTGATGCCATTCGGATTGGTGAACGCTCCAGTGGTGTTCCAGAGATTCGTGGATAAGATCTTCGCCGATATGCTGTACGTGTCAGTAGTAGTATATCTTGATGATATATTGATCTTCTCCCCTTCCTTGGGGGAACATCGGGTCCATGTTTGCGAGGTTCTACAGAGGTTATTAGAGAATCATCTCTTTGCTAAGCCGGAAAAATGCCTTTTCGAAGCATCAGAGGTTCCTTACCTTGGGTTCATTTTGTCGGCGAAGGGGATTCTTATGGACCTGAACAAGATTCAAGCGATAGACCGATGGCCAAAACCTTCTTCTGTTAAGGAGGTCCAACAATTCCTAGGTCTGGCGAATTTCTATCGTAGATTAATTCCAAGGTTTTCTGACCTCGTTTTACCCATTACTGCCCTCCTCAAGAAGGGGGTGGTTTTTCATTGGGGAGTTGCAGCAAAGGAGGGGTTCAAGGACTTAAAAGGACACTTCACCACTGCACCAGTCCTAGTACAGCCAGATGAGGATAGACCTTTTGTTCTGGAAACAGATGCCTCGGGGGGCACCTTGGGAGCTGTCTTGTTAGAGGAGGATGATAGTGGGGTTGAACACCCCGTAGCTTATTACTCTCGAACCTTGACTGGAAGTGAAAGAAACTATTCGGTGCTTGAGAGAGAACTATTGGCTATGCGAGCGGCCTGTCAAGAATGGAGACATCTTCTGCAAGGAGCTTCACAACAGTTCACGATCCGTTCAGATCATAGGAACCTGAAGGTACTCCAACAGATGTAGTGCAGGAATTCGATGCATGCTCGTTGGGCGTACTATTTTTCTAATTTTGACTTCCAGATCGCTTACATACACCCAGTCTTTCATTCTTCACTACTCAAGACTCACCAGGATGATCCATATAAAAGACCTCAGAGAAGACCGGTCATTGCTCCTCTCAATGAACCTGAATAATATGAGGTAGCAAAGATTGTCGATTACCATTATAGAGGAGGAACTCTTCAATATCTGATCCATTGGAAGGGCTATCCCATCGCAGAGAGAACCTGGGAACCAAGATCCCATGTGCATGCTCCCAGACTTGTACAGCGTTTCCATAGACTTTATCCGGGGAAACCGGGAGGAAGCAGGTATCGAAGGGGGCATACTGTCATGCACCAACCCTGGAAGTTCATCCACCATTGGAAGTACTCCTAACATGGTGCTGACCGTTCCAGGTTGATGGTCTAGTTAATTTCCAATATGGCCGATGGAACCTATAACCATCAGATTAGACCGGCGCTCTGCGCGTTGTATCGTCTTACGTTACGTGCGCTGCCAGTCTCTTGCTAAGTGACTAGCCTCTCAGGATATTCATTCCTAATACTTCTTAACTTACCTCCAATTTTTCTACAGTCTTTCCGCTATTCCTCACATGCGGTGCCTCCAGGTATTCAGGTAAGGTGAAGGGTATTTTGTTCGCTATCCTTTCTATCACGACGCATTTTCATCCTCATGAATATCGTGTCTTCCTTATACATGTCTATCGCGGCTACCTCTCTCAGCCTATGCGTTTGGTTCTATGTACCGCTTACTCAGTATAATCCATTCCTTTGACCTGCTCTAACACTTTTTCTACTCTTCTCTTTTCATATCTATCTCTTACCTGGTATCCGGCTTGGAACGTCTATCCTTCGTTCCGTCTGGTCTCATAGTTTCACTCTCCTAAACTGAGGTTCCTACCTGAAGCATTGCGAGACCGCACAGAGCCGGAAGATCTTCTTTGATCTATCCTTCCCATCTCACCGGAGGGATAAGAAGGGACGCCCGTTTGTGATTCCATCTACACGTCTTCCTTTTTTCTGCCAACAGTGTGAATCGGCCAGCCAGCTTATCTTAAAGTGGCAGTGTTCCTTCGATCAACCCTGAACTTCCGAAGACGGATGAAAGCACAATTGTTTTTTTTTGCCTTTTGGCTTTTTCCCCGCACTAAGGTCGTGCTCCTCGGGAATCCCCCATATCTGCAGTTATTCCAGATCACGGAGGCCACCGAGGGAGCACGTCCCTACCTACGTCAAAAAAAGAGAAGAAGCCAGTAGAAAGCATGAGGATCAAGAAGAAGTAAGGAGCAGCGAGGTTCGGGAGGTACTAGAAGATCCAGGTGAGGAGGAGTTAGGGGAGGAGGAAGTTCAGCCTGACACTTGGCCACTAGGCTGCACCTAGTATTTGAGGGGATGCACTACAAATCTGGCTACTTTTCACCCAAACCTATGTTAGTGAAAATAATTTGACCTATTCTCTCACTTGGTGTAATGAGTGCTCCATTGAACTCCTCGAGAAGTTTTCTTCAATTGTTCCCTTGAATGTGGCTGAATCACTGTTAGTAGTTCATTGAAACTACATTACCCAGATTTCTTGCCGTTAAATCCCTGCTGGCGGCGCTTCAGCACCGGTGTGTGAGCGAGGCTAGTTTCCACCTGTTTGCGACAGGGCACAGTGTCACAGAGTCGCATTCTGCTACTGTGTTGATGGCTTTGCCTGTAGTCAATGTCCAGCTTCGTAGCAGCAGACCAGCTGACATCCTTCAAAAATACCAAAATATGGATCTCTGGTCTTTGGATCATATTCCGCGGCTGAATGCTCAGACTCTGGGGCTACCCACTATCAGCTCACTATGTGAATAGGTGTGTGTACCCAGTTCGACTATCAAATAGGCTTCTCAGTGTCCATCTCTTCATGGGGACACCGATCATTGATGCTGAACATATTTGTACTACGGCTGTTGTGCTACCCCACCTCCCCAATACCATACTTGTGTCAACTCATTACATGCTCTATGGTAATGCTGTGGGGTCGCCTAGACATACGTGCATAGAGTCAGACTCAACCATCCGGGAGCCAACGGCACCCTCCCTACAGATTCCATCTTGTAGGTTATGGTAGCAGGGTGGATGAGCCTCTGATGCAGATTGTGTAGAACGTACTCACAAGGAGGATCTTTGCCGTCAATCTATGTTGTTGCTTGATCATATTTATGCACTGTATTGACTTAGCCAGTTATCCACAACATAACAACCATAAAGTCATCCTACCTGGACATAGTAAAAAGCTCAAATGCATGCTACTTAATACAAGGTCCCTCATTAACCACTCCACAGAAGTAGCTGACCACATTATTGCCCACAAAAGTGAACTATGTGCCATTACTGAGTCAAGGCTGCATGAGGCCAAAGGGCCTGCCTTCTCCTGCAGGTTTTTACATACTGAGAGCAGACCGCAAGAACACAAAAGGTGGTGGAGTGGCCATGATCTATGATAAGACTCTACACATTTGCAAGAGAGAACATTATTGTCTCAGAATGTGAAATGTAGTATGCAAAGGTTGAGTTAGATCCTAATTCTAAAATGAACATCTTTCTCCTCTACATAGACTGACACATAGCATGCTAGACTTTCTCACACATCTCAGTGATTTGATATCCCTGAGTCTTAGACCTAGAGCAGGAATCCTTATCCTTGGAGTCTTTAATTTTGGCTTTCTGGATTTCTCAGATGCCATGTCCATCATGGTTATGAACACGCTGCTTGGCTTAGGTATCAATCAGCATATCACCATGGCTACTCACAATAGGTTGCTAGATTGGGTACGTGTGCAGAACATCACCATTGGGAACATAGAAAATGATTGATGCCCACTGTTTGATCACTGCTTAAACAGAACTGACAAAAGGGTACTCACGCTATGGACAGTCCTAAATTCTGTCCCTTACTCCAATAATTCAAGGATAGTACTTACAAAAAGAGTCACTAAGGGTAAACCAAAGAAGAAGTCTAGAGAGTACTGACAATAGATTTATTATTAAGAGCACAGTTTTTAGTTATTCAAACATTTATTACAAAAATTAAATGAAGCAATTGAAAAAAACGAAGAAAGACATGAAACATAACATTCATCATATATACATAAAATACAAAAGAACAACATGTTCATCAAATAACAAATTGGATTGTTGGGGAAACTTAGAAAGCTAGAACAATCCTTGCAGGATACCAATTGTTCTACAACATAAAGGTTACCAGGGTGTATTTAAAATTACCCTGTTAGGTATAGAGAGGGAGTATTCGCTCAGCTAAATTTGCATAGTTGTCTGATCACCATCTGTTGGAATGGACTATGTCCATGCCAGCCCCCATCAAAATGAGGCATGAGAAATGCTGTGTTTCATATAGAAACCTTTGCAAGCTTACACTGCCTGCCCTGGAACCGTGTATTGCATCCATTGTCGTCAAACTGACTAACCTGGATTCTGCAGAGGATTTGGCAGTTGCATATCGACATACACTTGAAAAAACTATTGGAAGTGTGGCCCCTGTGAAATCTCACCTGCTGAAAAAACAGCCAGACAAGAAGTGGTCTTCAGTTGATATCAATAATCTAAAGAAAAAACAAGAACAAGGCCTTGAAGCAATGGGAAAAAATCATATCCACTGAGGACAATATCACCTATTCCCACGCTGCTCTAAGTCACATAAGGCAACCATATATGAAGCCAACAAAAACCTTTAGGATCACAGAATTTCGGGAGCAGCTTCCAGCTCCAAGAGCTTTTAGAATTCTCAAGGAGCCGGAGGACCCCTGCCCCCATTCCCTCGCTCATTATCAAAGACGCCAAGGGGTGCATGCCCATCCAAGATGCTCTAATGGATAAACTCAAAAAGATCCAGGAAAACCTCACTGTTACAGGTAGTGTAGGAGACAGAGGTCAGGATAATATAGTGCTGCCAAGCATTAATGTGACCCGTTCTGAATGTAAGTTTCACCCAATATTTTAGCATGACCTAGCAGAGGTCTTCAGGAAGCTCAAGCCCACAAAATGCAAAGGGGACATCAGCCCCGCCATCATAGTCAAGTCATGTGTCCCGCAGTTAATCACTTTGATTACCAAATTCGTGAACGCCTCATTCAGGAAAAACTGCATTCCAAATTATATCAAACAGGAGTGGATCGCTCCCTTGATTAATAAACCCTTTCTGTATCCCAGTGACCAGCCCATTACGAACGTTCCCTACTTACTTAAAATACTTGATAAGGTAGCTGATTTACAAATTCGAGAAGAATCTTTTGGAACATGACATCCTGGGTCACAAAAAATCTGGTTTCAGACATGCTCATAGCACCAAATCAAACATACTCGATCTGAAAACAAACATATTTAACATCCCAGAGAAAGGGAATACAGCCATGCTTGTGCTAGTAGATCTATCCACAGCTTTTGATTTAGTGGATCATGCCATATTGGCAGATAGACTACATAGCACAGCTCACTTGTTCTCATCAGCCACAGAGTGCTTTCTTACAGATTGTAAGGCTAGGGTCTTCTTTAATGAGGCCAGGGCTGAGAATTTCACTGTAACATGTGGGGTTCCGCAGTGCTTGTGCATGTTGCCTACACTTTTTAATATCTTTATGCTCCCTCTATTTGAACAGCTGGATGATGCAGGCATTATATTATGCTAATTATGCAGACGATACTGCATGCCTATGTCATCGACTCCGCTACTCTGAACTCCATCTACGATTGGTTTCAATCATGGATGCTAGCTAATAAGCTCACGCTCGATGATGCCAAAACAGAACTGATGGTTCGGTTCTGGGTACTACCACACAACTGCGTAAACTGAGCCCTGAATATCAGCTTTTTGGCGTGGCAGGCTATACCATTAATACCCAGTCTAAGGTCAAGACTCTGGGGGTCATTCAAGATCAAGAGCTTACCATGAAAGCCCAAGTCAATAGCCTTGTCTCCAGCACTTCAAATCGTCAGAAATTGCTTGCCCAGCTCCGCCCCTTTGTGAATACTGCCAAATGTGCTACCATTGCACGTGCCATTATAGGGGCAAAATTGGACTACTGTTCCAGTCTCCTGCTAGTAATTTCCAAAGGTGACCTTACTCGCCTACAGGT
Source organism: Ambystoma mexicanum (assembly GCF_040938575.1). Classification (NCBI taxonomy): domain Eukaryota; kingdom Metazoa; phylum Chordata; class Amphibia; order Caudata; family Ambystomatidae; genus Ambystoma; species Ambystoma mexicanum. The sequence goes on along the minus strand of NC_090932.1, from coordinate 852,224,847 downwards.
TATTCAAAATAATGCTGTTCATATTGTGGAGGGTTTGCGGAGATCAGACCGTGTAACCGTGGCTAGGATGGTCCTACACTGGCTCCCTGTTTGTACCAGGAACATCCTTCGCATGCATTGCATTACGCACAAATGTTTGTACGGCCAGGGGCCATGTACTGTCCAATGGTGTCTCATAGCTTCTGGACCAAAGGGCCCTGAGGTCAAATAACTCCTTTCTCCTTTAAATACCCTGGATAGAGTCTCCTGTGTGGCCATGGGATCCTTTCCACACGCAGCTTCCAAAATGTGGAATTCACTACCGCCAGGTTTGAGAACATGTACCTCGCTATTTTCAAGCAAGAGCTAAAAACAGTCCTGCTCTCTTAAACCTGTGCCACTTGACTATTGTCTCGACCTGACTGATCATTTTATGTTGTATGTTTTTTGTCCGTCTAAGCACCACTATGCCCCTGTGCCTTTGTTATTACATGCTAAATAAATAAAATAAAAAATAAAAATTAAAACACTTAAATAAAATACACTGTTAATTCAGGGGGCTGTTATGTTCCATCGTCATAGCTACACTGTAATCAGCACATATAGTTACATGTACATGCAGTGATATTGGCAGCAGTACATCTTATACTTAGACGCCCATATACTCACATATGATGTCATGAGAAAATGCTTGGAAAAAGAGGTACAACTGTGCAAGTCATTGGGCCTGATTTACAAAGAATGTTTCAGTGGACTACTTGCAAAATGCATTTGTAAATTAGGCTTATTGAAAGTTGATACATTCGATTATCTTAATATAAGCAGCACTCTATATTAAGGTACATAAATGCTAAACACTGCAGAACCAATACCAAAGTTGTCTAGGAAACATCTAGCAGCGGGTTCCAGAAGGCTTGTCCTCATTAGGTACTACCCAAGTTTGTCACATTAAGATGTTCAAGTCAAGACTGTACTAGTAGATATTGCTTAATGAAGCCACACAGATGCACACGGGACAGTGTGCACTACGAACACAAAATGGTGTAAGGTGGAACGTACACACAATGCCATTTCAAAAACATATCGTTGTACATTTTAATGTAAGCAAACATGTCCCTTCATGAAACACTTCACAAGCAGGTCTACACCATGTGTTGCGCAAACTGAAACACAAACATAATTCCATTTTCTGTCTCAAAATGTTTCTAGTAAATAGATCTAAAGAATAAGCAGACATTGTATTTGTTTTCACAAGAAAGGAGGCAATATGATTTAAACAAAAAACATAGAGAACGTGTGTAAACTTGTATTTAAGCACAGATTACAGCGACCCACATCTAAAGAAACTGCATTTATAAAACACATACTGTGCGGTTTAATAACAGCCCTAGCATGACAAAAGTAAAGGCCAGTTTAGGCCTTACTGTGAAATACATTCGTCTAGTGGGAAAAGACACAATGGAATTTACATGCCAGCCCAAACCTTAACATAGCGAAAGGGCCTGGTGAGTGAAAATATGTTTCTTGCTGAAAATGACACCATTCTTTTCAACACATAAACTGACATCATTTTATATAAAATGCCCATTGTGAAGGGCAAAATGAACATCAGCCTTTCACTTTATCTTTGCCACCTTCAGAAAATAAAGTGCGCAAACAAATGCAATCATTGAAAATGCTATTTTGTCTTCAGAGGTCAAATGTAAATCTCGTATGAGCCCAAGACAGACCAATGCTGCTAGTTGTTGGGCAGGATTCCCAAGTGTCTTCCCCCACAGCAGGCCTTTTGGCTCCTTATCTAGAAACCAGATCTCTGTGAAAACCTGGCACAAGCATAAAAGGTATTTACAACCAGCCTGGGTGGGTGCAGTGCTCAAAGAAATACAAACTATTAGATCAAAATTGTGCACAACTCAAGATTACAAGGACAAAATGGAAAATGCCAGCAGGGCCTCTTAATGTCAGAGGTCAGAGATTAACAATTTGTCACAGGATAAGAATCTCTGCAGCCCACCAGCTCTCAAAGAACATAGGGCTAATGTTATTACCCCAGCCTTAAATCAACACTCAGCCAGAGACTGGAGAGGCTCTGAACCATGTGCTTTCAGGAAAATGAGACCAAGACCCAAAAATGAAACTGTTACTTATATGGATTGCGATTAACCAGAAGGTGTCTCACCCGCTAGTCCTCGGGGATCTGACATCCCGGTGGCCAGGACATCGCTATTTCCTGGGGGTGGACCAGTGTGGGAGGATCACCTGGGTGAGAAGGACTTCTAGGAGCGGGAGGGGGACACCTGATGGTGAGATGCAGTATTCCCCACCCTATAAAACCTTTAACCCATCCTACTCGATAGGATATTTAGTAACTCTACCCTGCCCCCTTTCCCTACATGAACACTTTCACACGGACAGCCCGTTCTGGGAGAAAACAGACTCACACCCGAGCATTGTACCTGACATGTCCCACTACTATGGTCAGGCAAGGTCAGGCAATTAATGGTAACCACTCACACATGACTTCCATTAAGCTTGCCCACATGGATAAAAGGCGGAGCACGAGAGCACATACTGAGCGAGGCAAAGCAAATGAAGGAACAGTATTTTCCTGACTGTAGCTGAATGAGGGAAGAAAGATGGCAATCCACAAAGGGAATGCAAGGAGGGAGATAGCCTTGATCTTTCAGGTGAAAAACCGTTGCTTTCCAGAACACTTCACATTAGAAATCGTAAGGCCAGGAAACGGCTGACTGAGTTGCTGAGGAACAGCAGCTGCCGTGGTACCATCCTTGGCTGCAAGATCAAAGCAGCATTAGAGAGAGCAACACAGGTGGTGAGTTGGAGAGACCGATGCAAGACTGGTCTGTGTTGAAGTCAAGCTTGCAAGCAGCAACATTGTATAAAGAGCACAAGTACGAAGATGGGTAGCTCATGTGATGAAAGATGCGAGGAAAGCTTAATTGGTGATGGATGTTTGAACATTACGTAGAAAAGATACAATACCAGTGACAGAGTGGTCCAGCACCATGAGGGTGCTCAATTGAAGGTCTCTGTAAGGTATTCAGCCAAGAAGTGGCATAAATTAAAGTAGAAGCTTGAGAAGAATGATAAGTGAAATGAATCAAAGTGGTTCTGCAACAGTTTAAGCAAAACCCATTGTACAATCGAAAGTCTTCGATTTTTGACACAGAGAGGAAAACGTACAAAGCGAGAGAACACGAGGGAGACCAATTGTAAACATTATTCTAAAGGGTTCCGAGCCCGATCGAAGAAGACCAATTGTGAACATTATGCTAAAGGGGTCCGAGCCTGATCAAGGGAGACCAATTGTGAATTTTGTCTTAAAATGGGGTCCGGCCCTGAAAGAAGGAGACCCATGATGAACACTGGAAGCGAGAACTTGTGAATGTGAAAATCCTGATAAGAAAGGAACTTTGATGCTTCTGTGTTATGACAGGTCCTCTGCAATAAGAGACTGTTTTTGGAAAAGATAATTTAGCAGAAGGCCCTGATACCTATGCTTTGAACTGTATGCTCATGGCAGAGAACCCAGAGTGTGTGCAAAGCTTGAACGTGCTGCCTTGGCCCGTGCTGAAAAAATGGGAAAGGGAAGCCAACTGCTCAACTATCCTGACATATTATTTTTTCAACACTTTTCTTTTTGCATACATTATTGTCCCACATCATTTGTATTTCGAAGTAAAGATTGGCCATAGGTTTATTAGTATAGGCCCTTTTATTTTGACAGAGACTCCACTAGGACTGCATTATTATTATTTGATGGTCATAGGTTGCTCCCATCTTTGGATTTAGGCTTAGATAGACGTTCAGCCAACCCATTGAAGTTCAATAAACACCCTTGAACTGTGATCACTTGTGTCTTCCTTTACTGTTTGATACATGCCTTCCTTACTGTATAAAGATATGATCATTGACTTTCATTGAAAATATGATTTTATTCAAATAACTTTGAGATCGTAATACTTAGACTTGTGACAGATCTCATTTGAAATCTGCCGTCAAGGCAATGGTGATGATGTCAGTTGTATCTTAATTCCATTGTTGGTAGCCCAGTGGCAACCTCAAAGGTGCTTCTAGCTGCCCCAAAAATGTTAGCTGTCTGAAATTCCAGAAGCTACTGGCTAGGTAAGTTAGTTATTTGAGTATGAACTATGTTAGTTTTCGAATAAAGGTAAAAGAAACCATAGTGTGCACATACTATAACATGCCAAAATGAAAGTAACCTCCACCGATGCGTGGGAAAACAGACTAACACCCGAGCCGTATACCTGACGTGTCCAAATAAAATGGTCACGCAAGGTCAGGCAATTACTGACCATCACTCACACCTGACTTCCATTACACTTCCCCACACGAATAAAAGGCAGAGCATGAGAGCATACTATGAGCAAGGCAAAGCACACGAGAAAACAGCAATTCCAAGATGTCAGTTTAACATGTGGATAAAGATAGCAAAACAGAATGGGATTGCAGGGCGGGAAGTTCCCTTGACCTTTTTGACAAGGAACTGTTACTTTCATTGGTCCTCAAGATTGGAAAACATAAGACCAGGAAAATAGGTTGAAGAATCCTGCATTGTGTATCAGAGAACGTGGCGCCCTCCCGTATCAAGAATCAAGGCGGGAAGTATTACCAGCCACGGTGGTACTGTCTTTTGGTCCAACAGGAAAGCCACCTCAGTGAAAACAACACAGCCAGTGAGTTGGGGAGACCAATACGAGACCGGTCTGTGTTGAAGCCAAGGTTGCAAGCAGCAACATTGTAGGGCGGGTGCTGGAACGAACATTGTTAAAACGCATTTGATAAGAGATGCAAGTGAAATTAAACTACTGATGAGTGATTGAACTTTAAAGCAAGCTGCAATACCTTTGACAGAGTGGTCCGGCACCGCATGGGTGCTCAATCGAAGGTCACTGTAAGGTATCCAGCTGAGGATTAACGAAAATAGATACATTTGATCCGAGCCCGGCAAAGAGAGATCATTTGAAAGTGAATGAATAAATGTGAATAAAAGTGGTCATGTGACGGGTCAAGTAAAATCCTGTGCACAGTTCCATTTTGATGGAATATAGAAAATCTGAAAAAATACACAAATTGGTCCGAGTCTGGCAGAGGGAGACCAATTGAATATTTTGTGAGAAAGTTAGTCTGAGCCCGGCAGAGGGCGATGCGGGGTGACTAGTGAATCAACCAAGAACATTTTGTATTAAAGTGGGTCTGAGCCTAGTGGAGGGGGATCCGGGGTGAATTGAAAATCACCCAAGAAGTTGTACATGAGAATCCTGTGGAGAAAGGAACTTTTGAATGTTTGTTTGTCATATCAAGCCCTCTGAATTTATGATACTTTGGTACAGAAGGTCCTGATACTGAGATTTGAACTGCATCCTCATGCTAGAGAAGTTAAAGACTGAGATAAGCTTGAGTGTGCCACCTTGTCCCGTACTGAAAACATGGAGAAGGGAAGCCAGCAGTTTGAATATCCTGACATATCATTCTTCAACGCTTTTCTTTTGTATAACACTGTTTCACACACTATTTGTATTTAGAAATAAGGATTGGCAATAGGTTTATTAGTATAGGCCCTTTTATTTTGACAAGAAACCACTAGGACTGTGTTATTATTATTTGATGGTTGTAGCTTGCGGCCATCTTTGTATTTAGGATTAGATAGGTGTTTTTCAAACCCAACTGAAGTTCAATAAACACCCTTGAACTGTGGTAACGTTTGTCTGCCTTGCTACTTGATACCATGCCTTCCTTACAGTTACACAAAGGCTTAATACCTCAAAATGTGTCAGCTATGATGTCAGCTATGACATCATCATATGTGGTTTAAGGATTGGTTAGGGAAAAATATCTATTTATAGAGTCTTTATGTGTTAGTTACTTTATTGGCTGCTCCTCTCTGGTAGGCAAGCCTCGAACCTCTATCTGACTATGTATAATACAGACTGTAACAGTAAAAGAGTCACGGAATTTGCTCATGCAACATTGTATGTTTATCATTGAATAGGCCCTAATGATAGGTTGGCTTCCTCTGCCAACCTTGGGCAGTCAGCTCACAAGGAGCACACAAGCAAAATGAAACTCAGGTACAGAGAACAAGGTCCGACTTCTACCCACTTGACCAACTAGTCCACCATCTCTCATCAGCCAAACCTTCTGCCAAGGCCTCTTTTTTGAAGCTGACCTTTCAAGCTGTTCACTTCTCTGGGACTTTTAATGGAGTGTAGGTACACCACTATCTTCGTCTTGAGCTTAATGAATAAGCCTTGTTTTTTAGTTCTGAATCACGTGTGAGGAGATGACGATTTTGTCCATTTTGACCTTTTATTTAGTGCTATCTAATTCAATTAAAGGATAGTTCCGGGACTTTTTTTTTATTGTCCCTACGGGTCGGCCATGTGTTTGTAAGCATAAATCGGTAGATCGTAGGAAACTTTCCTATGGACCTTACCCGACTTTTCGCCCATTATCGCACTCGAAATCAGCCTCCATTTTGTGATAATCCTATCATTCCGCCGCATCGACCTGGCTCACCTGCCTTTGCGGCACTAAATCAAATCCCCCGCCCCTGAAACAGACTTTATCAAAACATTCATATTCCCCGCCTCTATCCGTGACGTGACTGTGCTGCGTAGGCAAACGCGCCCAGGCGTCTTCTACGCGACTCCACACAGACCCCGGAAATCAACACAGATCAGCTCACAATACAGCGCACCACAATTCGGAATATGAAACTGTACTTTGAAATCAAACCGCAAGATTGTAAATGTGGTAAAGTACATTTATTTGACATCAAATGTTTAGAGAATATTCAGCGATTTGCATTTTTATTTGCTCATGTTCCAAAAAGTTCGTATTGAGGAACGCGATGGTCCTTTGCTGTACACAGGGTCTTAGAGCATCTCACAATACAGCACCACAATTCGGAATGTGAAACCGTGGTTTAAAAGCAAACGGCAAGATTGTACATTTGGCAAAGTACGTTTATTGGACATCAAATGTTTAGAGAATATTCAGCGATTTGCATTTTTATTTGCTCATGTTCCAAAAAGTTCGTATTGAGGAACGCGATGGTCCTTTGCTGTACACAGGGTCTTAGAGCATCTCACAATACAGCACCACAATTCGGAATGTGAAACCGTGGTTTAAAAGCAAACGGCAAGATTGTACATTTGGCAAAGTACGTTTATTGGACATCAAATGTTTAGAGAATATTCAGCGATTTGCATTTTTCTTTGCTCTCGATCCAAATTAGTTCGTCTTGAGGGAAGCGATGTTCGTGTGCAGTACACAGGGTGTTGGTTTACGATAAAAATAAGCTCTTCTGTCGCACTGATAATCGCATGGCTGTTCCAACAACGAGGCACTAGGCCACCACAACGGTAGGTATGTTGCATCTAACCGTTAGTACCGCGTAAGGGCATACTTGTACTTGGCGATCGTCCCATAAAATGGTCAGGGTGGTAACGTTGTTCACGCGGAGAAGCAACTGGCGGCTGTAGAAGCCGTCCGCCGGTGTCTGGTACTCGTGACACAGACAGTAGTGAATGATGTACCTAAAAACATAAAAAATGAAATTAGTCTCACCATCAGATCCTTATTAAAATTATTCATTTCATAGCGAGGACAGCGCTACTGGGTGTACACAAGTGTTTAAAGGCGTGGCGAGGCATGGAGGGGGGGGAGTGGAGTACAAGGTAAGTAGCATAAAATAATAAATAAATAGGGCCAGCTGGTGGCAAGTGCAAGGTAAGTGCAGAACAAGTGCTGGGAAGGGGGGGCTGTAGGATACTGAGACAGTCCCCCAGTGCAGGGGTTGACAGGGAGGCAGTGCAGGTGGAGAGTGGAAGGGCCCAGGACCGAGGTCGCAGACAGTGGACCAGTTGTAGCAGGGGAGAGGGAGAGAGAAAGCAGAAGCAAAGAGGAAGGTTTTGAGGTGCTTCAGTAAAAGAAGATGGTTCTCCTCCAGATAGTGCGCGGTAGAAAACACTATGCCACATAGAACGAACAAGTACAACTGAACCCGTCTTTAAAGCCACTGTATAGTAATGAAATTGCGGTATAAACTCATCAAAAGTTACTTACATTATATTTGCATTTTCCATTGTGTCTCTGTGTAGGGCAGACCCGAAACACCACTCCTTCTTTGCCGACGTTACTTCTTCTAATGAACGTGGCTCATCGTTTCGTTTCTGAAATTTTATTCATTATCTTTTCTTAGTCTTTCAGGATGGTCCCGGCCTGTCAAGGTCAAATCACAATAGAACCTTATATTGGGTCGTGGGCCTTTCCGCCACCCGAGCAAAACATCAAAGCAGCTGACCTTCACTTTGAGCGAGCACACATTTCTAGTTAGCTCCAGTTAGTGTAAGGGCATCTTGTCTGCGTGCCTTTTTTTTTATTGTCCCTATGGGTCGGCCATGTGTTTGTAATACGGAAACATTCTATAATTTTTGTAAAAATGATTTATATTACTGTTTGGTTTAATTGCAATGGGCCTGCAACATGAGGAGACTCGAGAGAACAGACAATCGAATTACAATCATTTAAACCGTGATGTGTATTTCTCAATGAGCTCTACTTTAGGTGGACATGGAACAGAGGCAATGTTGGGTGGCAATGCAGTTGTCCCCTGCATAGGTTCGTTCACCACTCCATGTATGTGCCTATCGAGGACATCTACGATAAGTCTCTCAATAAACTCATATTGCATATCCTCAAACACTGGTTTGATCACCCATTGTTTACTTCTTTTAGTGAAGGCCTTATTGTAGCGAAGCGTCCCTAAAGTTCCGGTCGTCCTACTTTGTTGACGGCCAACATTATGGTTATGTGCCAAGACCGCTAGAAGAGTCCGATTTATCATGCCTTCCATGCCAAAATGCAATCTTTTGGGCCTGTACTTTAGGCACATATTGTGGAACACCTCCAAATCTCCTGTGTGGCAGAATTCCGTGAGTCCCCTCAAATCTCTTGTTATAGTTTTATCAAATACAATCTTTTCAATGGCCTTGTGAGTGGGTGATGAAGGAATCAACCACTTCTTCTTCCGTGCCTCCTCTGTGGACAAATGGCCATGTTCACATTTGTGGAAATGCTCATTTGTCGACCATCGATGTACGTTGCTACAGTGCAACATTACTGACCGCCATTTTTCCAGTAGAATTTCCAACGACCCTTCACATGTTTTTGAGCTCCACCAAAGATGGTTGCTGATTGACTTGGACCACTGTGAAATACCTTGCATATCTTTTTTTTTTCCTGCAGCCGACAATTTTTTATTGATTGATTTTGCAAGATGCCAAACGTCAAATTGGTGATTTATATTTTTGTACTGTTCTCTCATTGTCTTGGCAATTGAAACGTGTCTGTCCGTGGCTATCAGGTCGATCACCATTCCCCGCGATTGTAGTTCTTGCAATGATGCTACAAAGCCAACTTTCTCCATGGCCACTGAGGATGTACTTTGTGACACCTGCACGACCACCGAACTCACAATTTTCTTACTTTCCATGTCCTGAAAGTGGTAGGTGCAGTACTTGGCTGAAAATCCTGGACTGTCGCATTGTCCATCACCGGCTAGCCTGAAGCGTTTGCCCGCGAATGTACTTTCCATTGACATTTTTTCCATTCTCCAAGCTTCGCTGATGGCTGGAAATAGATAATCGGTTTGGTATTTGTAGAACTGACTTTTCGCAATGAAATGTATTCCCACAAACTGAAAGAAATACTGTAACTTTTTAAAACTTGAACCACTAAAAAGTGCGGCCGCTGCACAAAGTAGATTGCCTGCTGGCAGTTGCCCCAGCATGGGTTGTGCAGACCATGCGAACGGATGATATTGTGTACAGGTGGCATGTATTTTAAGGTTAGTGCCTCGAATTGCACGAGTCACATTAATCAATGGCTCCCCACATACTTCCCCACCAACCCAATGCCCACATTTCATCATCATAATAATATCCATCAAACAGCTATCGAATACAATGAATTTGGCCTCTTTCCTTATACTGTCACTCTGCATCCCAGCTGGTTCGGCCTGTAACGTTGAGGACATGTCACTCGCATGAAAGGTACAATCTCTGATATCGTCTTCCGCTATGCTGAGTGATATTGATGGTGTTTCATTGTCGTCCACTTCATTCTCTTCCATTGCAACATCTGTTCCTTGTCCGGAGATGGGAGAAAAAAACAATGTCTTCAACTTTCGCGTGCTCTTATTTTTTGCGGGTGTGGATTCTGTGAATTGATCTACGACTGCATCCAAACTACCAGGAGGACATTCACTATCAATGGCTGGTGGTGGTATAGCTCCGTTGTCAATCACTTCATATTCTTCCCATTGGCACGATGCATCTCCAGTCTCAAGTCCCTGCCAAAAGGTTTGACAAGCAACATCTCTCGTTCGCTTCACTGTCTGTGTAGATCTAGTTCTTACACCCACTCGCAACTAGAGGACAGATTAGAAAAGGGATGTTCAGTTTAAACACAACTTACAGTATTGAACTATTGACAGTGAAAGACAACATAATATAGTGAACAGGACACTAACCTTCTTTTGCTTTCTTTTCTTTGAAACTTTCTTTCCTCGAACTTCAACATCTGGACGCTGTTGCTCCGACTCGTGTGTGCATGTCTCCACTTCCTCTCGCGCTGCAACGACTATACTTTCATGATAAGCACATCCATCACTCACTGAGGCTCCATCGACTCGCTGAAACATAGAACTTTCATTAGTATGTATAATAATATTGAAAACACAAAATGTACTTGGGGACCAATACCCATACGTACATCTCAATAGCAAAACACGAATGAACGCATTGTGTAGAACATTCAAACGACAATAGTTCACGCATTGTTGATCTAGTTAGATTGAACTGTCAAGATCCATACCTCGGGCTCCGCATAGACTTCCATTGATGATATTATTGAAGATGACGCTTCAGCAACTCCCTGAAACACAGTAATTGCATTAGTATGGTTTTCTATTTTGTTTAAAAGAACATAAACTTTCTGCAGGCGTCAACGGCTCATCTAAATAGACCTGCACAAATGATCAGTTGTCTAAAATAAATAATGGATATCCAAATATGATTCGATTTGCTCCATCGTTGGAAGTGTCACCACCCAGAGATCTGCATCAACTACTAGGGGTGATGTTCTTGTTGAAGAAGCTCCGTCAGCTCCCTGAAACATAGTACTTGCGTTAATAAAGAAGGAAGTATAGCGGATGTAATCACGTCATTTGATCTCGCATGATTGATCTGTCAGTATCCATACCTCGAAATGCATAAGAACATCAAGGGACGCTGTAACTGCGGTGCACACTTCTGCAAGCTGTTGCGCCGACCCGTAACTGCATGCTCCCCCTTCCTCTTGGACTAATGCTCCATCGACTCCCTGAAACATAGGACTTTCATTAGTAATGAACACAATATTGAAAAAAGAAGACACATAGGAGGGCGACGACAGAAGGACATACCAATGGCTAAAAACGAAAGAAACATTGTGTGTAACAATCACGCTACAAGAATGCAAGATCTGATGATCTCCATCGATGGAACTGTCCGGAAACGTACCTCGAGCATCTGAGTGACATCTACGGTTGTCGTCAATGCGTTGGACTCCTCAGCATCTCCCTGAAAGACAGTACTTGCATTATTTTGGATAACAATAATTATAACTGAAAACAAAGACTAGAGGACGAGTACTGTGGTGTACCATTAGGTAAAATAATTACACGATCAATTAAAACTATTGATTTACATGCCTAAAACAAGTCAGTGTCAGAATAGCTAAGTAAGATTACCCGATAGGCGCTTGAAGTGGCTGATGACTGCAATAACGACACGGATGGAGAATCTTCAGCCTTCATATTGAGTGGATACATAAATGGGGAAATTATTGTTAGCTAATGCTACACACTACCGCAATGCCGAGAGATAAATACGTAAACTTGACTCACCAGTGGAGGGATGTGGACGAATAGAGTGGGAATAGCGGTTGAGAGCAATTTTCGCCTCGCTCGCGGTGTTTTCGTCCTTATTAGCAATGATGTGGAGTACATGTCTGGGCTAAAGTGCCTGCTGCAGATGCGGTATCGATCACCCCTCTTGTCCGCAAAGACTTCTAGGACTCTACTTTCTATCTCAGAGGCTGGATATCCGCAATATCGGACCCATTCTCTTATCTGATCTATTGTCTTAGGGAAAACATGCATTATAGTACCTTCAGATTTGTTATGGGTCTTCGAAGGGCAACCGCCAATGGAACAGGCAGGCATTATGGAAAGTTCTGAAAAGTAAAGATCAACAATTCTCTATGAATACCAATGTGTTAAAACATTAAATGACACATAAAAGGTTCAATGCAAGGTCTGTTTTGGTTCTTGGAACTATACATGTTATTCACATGCGGATAAGTATTTCAATAACTTTCAAAAAATAGAAAAAGTAATTTGACTAAACTCAGAACATGTGACTAGTTCCTTGCATGTACTGTCGTGAACGAAAAGAAAACATGGATGCAATTTGATGACTACTAGCAAATAGATATAAATTAAAAAATTGGACGCAAAATGATTATGGTACATGGACTTACCTTGACGAACAAACAGTTAGATGCAGGGATCAGAGTAGTTTCTTGTCGTAGAACAGGGAGCAGTTCACAGGTTGCAAACTGACGAGTTTGCTCAAAGTGGTCACGGAAGTTCACAGAGACGAAGAGCAGATAACCAGCACCTTCACGGGTTGACTAGCAAAGCGCAAAGAAGTTCTCATTAGAAATATGAAGTGGGTTATAAAGAATTCGAAACAGGGGTGTGTTTGTGAATGAATGACGTGTATATGTCGTGGCATTATGCGGTCTGCAGGGGGCCGTCCAGCGTGAGGGGGGATGCTTGGCAGGAGACACGGGGTCTGGAGGTAGACATGGGAACAACAACCCATGCTCTATAGACCACTTTGAAGTGTACATGGTCTTTGGCACCTCTTGGCCTTTATCGCTCCCTGACAGCTCCACTTGCCAGCACAAGTACCCCGGTGCGAACTGCCTTTGATAGGGCGGGGGGTGGATCGGGGCGGTGGTCGTGCAGACAAGACACAGGAAGACTCGTGAATGGAGACACACTTATGTGGATTGCAGGGGGCCGTCCAGCGTGAGGGGGGATGCTTGGCAGGAGACACGGGGTCTGGAGGTAGACATGGGAACAACAACCCATGCTCTATAGACCACTTTGAAGTGTACATGGTCTTTGGCACCTCTTGGCCTTTATCGCTCCCTGACAGCTCCACTTGCCAGCACAAGTACCCCGGTGCGAACTGCCTTTGATAGGGCGGGGGGGTGGATCGGGGCGGTGGTCGTGCAGACAAGACCCGTTTGCCGCAGGGCCTCACCAAGGAGAGGCCATCTGACTGAATGTAAGAGGATGGCTGCAGGATCTACTACATGGAATGCAGGGGGGTGAGTTTATAAATACCTCACCCTCCCAGGAGAATATACACTAGATTCATTTAAAAAATCAAAACAACCATTGTTAAAATATATGTTGGGCTTTATTTTAGATTTTAATTAAACATAAATAATAAACATTACACATTGTAAAGTTGAGGTTGCAGCACATCGAGGGAAAATCCGCGGTATTGTCCACTGTCACTGGGGAAATGTTGTCTAATGGCAAGTACCGCACAGGCAGGTATTACTCTCCGAACGCGGTGTCCGAGCCTCCCGTGAAGCCACCAAGTGAAGCAACGATAGGCCACCAGCCTGTACCACCTGTGAAAAAAAAAGATGCAAACTGTATTAAACTGACCAAACTTTCTTATCAATGTCGATTCAGGTAACACATGTCATTTTTCTTAGAAAAAAATTATATCTAGAAAATGCACTATATGGAACAAATTTACATGCGTTCGAATGATATGTAAATGTAATTTTATATGTGGGAGACGACCATGAAATAGTGGTGGCATCACTGACATCACAAACAGAGTATACTTACTCGTTACTCGGATTACGCGGACGAACAGTGCCGCGAAGTTCGTGCATAAGCACCATCATCATCCTCAACACGGTCCGTGAGAGGCAGGCTTCCCTGAACTCTGGCAGCTCGGTGATGCATTGCGGACTTCGTTCGCCTTCCTGCAGACTTTGCTCGCTTTCCGAAATGTAGGCCAAGCACCCGGAATTTTCACGGCAGCAGCAGTTCTCCTCCTCAGTTGGCATTAGCTCGCACCGATTGCACGTGCACCAGGTGGAGACGCCGTCCATGCGACATGGTCCAGGCTCTTCATCCGTTGACTGGTCCTCCCAACTGCCGTCCGAATCCCCATCGTTTTCGCGTGCTTGCCTTTCCAGTAGTTCCTCCTCGGTGTACTCGGGCTCGTACATATACGGCATTATTGTGGCCATTGTGCGGTAAAGATAGTAAAATAATTTACAGAGATGGTACAGGTGTTCACACGGGCTACAAGCGGCGAAGGTAGCTGACCAGAGCACTGAAACGAGTCACAGAATACTCAAAGTAACACAGAGAGAGGAATGGAATCGAAAATCTGCTGCTGTGTGTTGTGAAACGGTCTGTTTATACTTATTGGGGAAAGAGGCGTCCTGCCATTTCCATGGCAACACGTCAATAGCTGAGGCGCAGCGATTGTTGACACGAGACGTGCTTGAAATGGGCAGTACGCGTCTGCTGATGTCAGGCTCAGGGGCGGGGGATTTGATTTAGTGCCGCAAAGGCAGGTGAGCCAGGTCGATGCGGCGGAATGATAGGATTATCACAAAATGGAGGCTGATTTCGAGTGCGATAATGGGCGAAAAGTCGGGTAAGGTCCATAGGAAAGTTTCCTACGATCTACCGATTTATGCTTACAAACACATGGCCGACCCGTAGGGACAATAAAAAAAAAGTCCCGGAACTATCCTTTAAGCTAGGTGTCATTACTCCTCTTGGCCTCTGGAGACTTGGTTGCTCTACCTTATGTAGGCTTTTCTGCTTCTTTTATATTAATAATTGGCACTCATAAATGTTTTTTCATTTACTCAATCTAAGAGAAATATGTCCTGCCTACATTGCTCATCCTCGTTAACTCCTCTTGTACTCTGCAGTAGCTTCTCATTGTGGCATCCTTGATCTCTGGCCAGCAGCTATTTTTAGTGCATGAATTTGTATTTCCTGCCTCTGTCAGCTCTGCAGCTCTGGTCCTGTCCTTTGAGCTCCTCGCTTACTATCATTGAGAGCCAGCGTCCATCTTTTCCACATGGCCGCTTTACCTGTGTTATGTTTTCTACCGCGGAAAGCTTCTATATAGCTCATCTACCTTGCATTTCTGCGTATATACTTTCACTGCTTATCTGGTTTCTTATCGTTTCTTTTTACTTGAACGCATGTTCACTCTGGTTTCTTCTGTCACGTCTTCATTTTTAATTATTCTTATCTGATTTTGGTGCATCATTGTATCTTCTCCTTATGCTCCTGTCAGATCTTCCTTACAACTCCTCAGTATTCAGTGGTATCTTCAAGTGTCCTGCTACCACCTCAGTACAAGGGTACATTCGATATGGTTGTCTGAGCGCATTAGGTCTCTCATACACTAAGTGTGGTATTGGGATGATACCTGGTGTCATGCACAGTGTCTTCTTGTTATTCATCCAGTATGACAGAGGTGAGGGTGCAGAGTCTATCAGACACATGCATGTCTGCTCCACTACATACCCCCTCTCGTCGAGTCCAGGACTACCTCTTCTTCCTCAATTCTCTTAATTGTTCTACAAAACGACTTCTTTTGGATACATAACTTTGTCACCCCCCTCAGATTACCTGCATTCTTTATATGTTCATCCATGCTCCAGGTCATGTGGCAGCACTCCCCAGTTGATTGACAGAACACCCAATACCCTAGATAGTTCTTATGATCCTTAGGATAATGAACATGTGTTCCTAGGGGTGCTAGAGGACTTTCTTTCAGGTGCTCACAAGTGTTGTTTTCGGTCTGTGTGTGCTCATAGGTCACAGCATTCACATCATTATCTTCATCCCAATTGCATTCTTTGCTGTCGTCTTGCATTGTCCAATGAATATTCTTATAAGACAAAATCCCAGGACTAGTAAGTAGTACTCTACTAAGTACTCTAGTAAGTAGTTTGAAGGCCTTTGCCAGCCTAGTTGTTACCCAGGACCACAGGGGCGAAAACCAATCTTCATCCTCGGTCTCGTCTACTTCATCCATCATTTTCGTATGCAGGGTCACATTAAATCCAGTTATTGTCACGTTGATCGAGTGTAGCAGTTTCCACCTAGTGATAACTAACCACTTGGCATTTACTGCAGTCTGAATTCCTGGCATGAATATAGCTGTGGATATCACTGCCGTTTGGCTGAACAGTTTATGTTCACCTGGAATGTCATAATAGGCATCTATTGATTTTGCTGAGAAATAGTTCTCCCTCTTTTGTCGAATGAGGCTAATCGATGTCGTCTTCTTCAAGCGTGCATCTATTTTCGGAAAGTCTGAGAACTTCAGGTCACTTTGTGGTACTATTAAGGCTGATATGCTTATCAGTACACATGAACAAACTCCTTGACTTTTTGTCGGCAACTTCATGTATGCTCTTGATCCACAAGTCCAGTAGTGGTCCATCAGATCTCCAGTTCCTCCATTCATTCCTGGTATGTCAAGAACTCAGCCACACTTGAGGTTTTATCCATCTTTTACCATGCCATTATTTCTGAAGCATAGGGATGCATTCTTCAGGGGTGGTATCTGCAATGGTCGCCCCTCATTGCAATCTTAGGCCATTGATCCTTGCATTCCCTTTCTGCATTCACCCCAACTACTTCCCATTGTCCTATCAATGCCATTTCCTTGCACACAATCAATCCATCGGTCCATCCTTCACGAGTAAGGACTGCTCCTTTAATTAGTAATTGACCTCTTTCCCAGCATTCTCATATTTCATATCCTTTCTTGTCCTTGCATTGTAACATCTTATTTTCCTCTATATTGATTCCTGCTCCGCTTTATTATTTGGTTCATTGTTTCTTGCTTTGCTCTTGACTTTATATCTTGCACATAACTGTCTTCTCTTGGGATCTCGCTTTATTCACCCGCACTATGGATGCTCCTCCTGCCTTGGAATTGTCCTCTCATTAATAAAAGTGCAAGGTGCATCAGGAAATTTGCCTTTTTCACTGATACTTTTGTTGCTATGAATATTTTGGATGTTCCCAAAGCACAAGGTATAAGGGAACATACATACCAGCTTTCATCTGACGTTTTCAACCCACTTTCTTCATGTGTCGATACCACATGTTATTTTTTAAAGGGGCATCATTGTCAAGATATGATTGTATACCTTCATTGTCTTCCCCAACATCCCTTTTAGATCGGGCAATTTGTTCAGAAGTATCAGAAAAAATATCACTCATGCCTTTGTCAGGGATAGAAAGAGATGTTTCATTCTCAGGTATTTCACTTGAATTATAAAACAATATCTCCCAAAATGTAAAGAGCATAAGAAAATAAAAACATCACATAAGGCAAAATGTGGTTGTAAGAAGAGTTGCCAACGTATTCAACTGCCACATGATATCTCTTGGAGCAACTGGTCTGCTTATTAGTATGCATTTCATATCATGGAATGTTCCCATTTTTTATTTACTGTGTACACCTTTTGATATTATTCAAATGCGTACTTATTTGAACAGGAACTGGATTAGTTTAGCAATAATAACTTTGTGAATAATAGGGCTGCTTTTAGGATTTCCCCAAAAGACAATAACATCTATGTGCCTTTGCACTAGAGCTGGATAGGTTTGTAATATATAAACAAAAAAAGCATGCAAAAATGTGTGCAACTTGTCAGTGAACATAGAATGTGTTATGCAATTTTCATATCATGTTTTTATTTTTATTTCAAGTTTATTGAGTTTTACAAGAAAGCACATTTAAGAATGCGAGCGACTTGACATGTTCCAGATAAATAAATCCCTTTTCACCACCGCTTACCATGAACATTTTTCCCCATTATCCCGTCGTGTAATAACTCTGGCAGTGTAGATTTTCGTCCTATTAACAATTCCATTACACTATCTGGTGGCAAGTTTCCATTCATACATGATGTAGAACATTCAACAAAGCACACAAATATTCCTCAGGTCACATATTGTAGACACCTAGGTAATTAGGCAGATCAGATGCTTGCTACATCTGATATTGTGTATCCTTTTGTCATTAAACCTATATAAGCGTAATCTAAATCATTTATATATCAAATGTTCGCCACAACTCATTTCTTAATAAAAAATAGACTTTAATTCATAAATCCTTTTAGAAATTCACAATTATTTACATGTTAGGTTGTGACTGTAGAGATTGAGTGAATGATGGCATTTGAAGTGGTATGTGTAAATAATTAGTTTTAATGAGAAGAAGTAGTGGTGGCCTAAGTTGAAGCTACCTTTCATTTTACACTATTGTTATTTCCGCAATATATGTAATAACATGAATGTTTTAGATTGTGATTTTCTAAAAGGAATTATGAATTAAAATCTATTTATTGATAGAAAAGAGTTGTGGTGAACATTTGATATCTAAATGATTTAGATTACAGTGTATATAGATTTAATGACAAACGGATACACAATATCAGACCTAGCAAGCATTTGATCTACCTAACTATCTAGGGGTCTACAATACGTGATGTAAGGAATATTAGTGTCTTTTGTTGTATACTAGACAGGGGGGTTATTCCTTTAGGTCGTTAATTACCCCCAGTCTCTCTTTTGTATTTTTGATGTAGAACATTCTCCATAGTCCTGGTGGCCGTGCACATTACGTCCATTATCCACTTCTGTCTGTCTCGAGACCCTAAAGGTGCATTGTCGTTCATCTATTCGCCCTCACATTAATCTCGCCTATGTCAGCGGGAATGTATTTGCTTCTAAAGTCCCCCCATTTCATTTCAAGGGACCCTATTTCCCCATGAATTCCATCAGTCAAATGTGCCATTACATATTTGTTTTTAGCTGAGGAGATCCATTCTTTTTTACTAGGTAGTAACTCTCTCTTCCAGTATGTCGTAAGACAAGACCTTTCTGCCAATAATAAGCCATGTACCATTTTTAGAAGATTGATATACTCTCCTTCGAGTTCCTCTGACCCAAATAAGACCAATATCAGGGTCTTTTCTCGTGAAATTCCATCTAAGTCTTTAATCCAACGTAACACCTCATCCCAGAAAACCTGCACTCTTGCACAACCCCACTCATCCCATGATAAACCCACTCCTCCTATGGTTAACTCACTTGTCCTCCCTAAGCTTCTGGGCAAGGGGTTCTAGGGAAAGAAGGAACAGAATCGGGTAGAGGGGGCAACCCTGTCTCGTTCCCCTCCCCAATCCGAACCAGTGGGAAAAAAAACATTTACTGCCACACATGCCCTGGGAGAGGAGTATACCACCATGATCCCCTGTAGGAAACCTCTATTCAAACCAAATTTAGTTAGTACTGCTCTGCGAAAGTCCCACTGCACTCTATCAAAGACCATCTCAGCATCAACAGTGAGGAGAGTGGGGTCACCGGGCTATCCCTGAGCTTCATTATTCAAATGCAAGGACTTTTCAGCCCCCTGCCATCCCTTAATAAACCCCACCTGTCTGAGTGTATCCTTCGTGGCATATACCCTTCGAACCTAGCGGCAAGAAATCTAGTGTATTTGGCGTTGATATTAAGGAGTGAGATTGGGCAGTACAAACCACAAATCCGAGAGTCTCTACCTTCTTTTGGTATTACTATAATGAGGGCACGGACAAATGTTTCTGGCGCTCTACCAGTTCCATTATGTCATTGAACAATTCTGTCAAAACGGGAAGTAGGACTATCATAAAAGATTCATAAAAACCTGTGGTGAACCCATCTTCCCCCGATGCCATGCCCAAATAACGGCGGCCTATAGCATCCATAATTTCTTCCCCCATAACAGGAGCCTCCAGAGTATCAGCTCCATCCTTGGTTAACAATGGTAACTGAATCTCTCCTAAATAAATATTGATCCCCTCCACGTCTGCCTTACTCTCACTCTTGTATAGGACTTCATAAATCAAGGCAAAGGTCTCCTGAATCCCCTCTGTAGTCACCTCCATTACCTTCCCCTTTCCCCTTATTTCAGTAACCTATCTTTCAGCTCAGTGTCCGCTTGGTCATACAGCAAGTAGAGCAGAAGCCTTATCAACCTTCTCATAGAATTTCTGTTTCAGAAACTGTAAGTTACGGATTATCTTTCCCTCTTCTAGTAGTCTCAATTCCTTTCTCTTTTCCCTAGCGTCATTGATATGATCTACCGCTCCTTCCATAGATGTTTGTGTATGTCTTTCCAGGATTCTTATTTCACTTTGCAGTCTATTCTGTAAGAGAGTTTTTTTCCCTCTTTTTACAAGCACCCTTGACAATAAGTAGGCCTCTCAAAGTCAACTTAGCCGCGTCCCAGACTATCCTTTTCTGTACCTCTCCTGTGTTGTTGGTAAGAAAGAATTCTCTGATTTCATTGTGTCCATCTCCTACTTGAAAACAGTGCCTTTCCATAGGGATTCATTGCATCTCCATCTAGAACCGTGGGGGCACAGTCCAAGCCATCTTAAGTCCATAAGAACCAGGTTGTGATCAGACCAACTAATTGGGTGGATCTCAGATCCCTTTGCCACTTCCCATAGACATTTTGAGATATAAAGGTAGTTGATACATGTAAACATTCAATGAGGTGCAGAATAGAAAGTAAACACCTTCTCCTGTGGGTGGAAGAACCGCCATATGTCACGCAACCCATACAAATCTAAAGCCTTCTGGAATTTATCATAGCCAACCCTAGAAGATTCCTGTTTCCAGAGTGCATAGTTTCACTGCCCAGCGTAATGTCTGCCAAAGTATTGAAATCCCCACCAATAATGAGATGACCCAATCTCTCATTTAGAACTTCCACTGGGGCTCTCTTCAAAAATCTCATCTGGCCCTGATTCGGGGCATACACCGTGGCAAATGTGAATTATATCTTTCTGATCAGACCTGAGATCAGCAAAGCCCTCCCCTCATGATCAGACCAGACCCTGGTGACTTCCATTATGAGTTCCCTGCAGATTAAAAAAAACACTCCCGCTTTCCTAGTCTCTCCCGATCCCCAGTATTCATGCCCAACAAGACCACATGGAACCCTCCACTCCTCCCCTTTAGGGAACTTGGTCTCCTGTAGAAATAGTATGTCCACGTCCAACCTTCAAAACTCTCTGGCCACTAGAGACCTTTTAGTTGGGGAGTTGAGTAGCTTAATGCTCATTGTGCAGATGCGCAAGATATAAGCCCTTTTCCTTATCCCAGAGACTGCCATCATAGAGCCATTTCCCCCACCCACTCTTCACTCCCCATATTCAACCACATAGCGCTGAATTGAACAATGTCACAGTAGATCATAGCAAAATCTATACCAAGATTCAAATCCCCCTTCCATCCCAACATCCCCCCCAAAACCATCCCTTTCCCCATTAGGTGCCCATTAGACCTCCTCAGTTACCATCACAAGGCAGGTACCGAAGCACCAGCAGGACCTGAACAGTCCGGTTGTTTTCCATACGAGCATTAAACTGTGGAGCCCCCACGTTTTTTCAACCCACATAGCACATATCAGTCAATAACTTCCAACCCTTATTACCCCTCCTTAAGTCTCTATCCTAAACAGGAACAAGCAGCTTTTAAGTTCTACAAATAACCCAGCTGAAGCCTTTAGTTCCACAAAAATGAATAAACAATCATTCTGGCCACAGCAACCCGGAGCTAGCATGCACAAGTGTGTTCAGGTTCCGACAGGTAAAGTTTTCAACTTCCTAAATTTCCCGTGAACGTATGGTCCTTAATCAGTAACACATCATGCAATGGATGGGATTCAGAGTAACTCTTACACCAAATAATCAGCCCAACTCAGGAAGTTGGCAAAGTCTCATTCAACTGTTTTAATACCAATTGTCTAAAACAGGGAGTTACAACAGACATCAACTGACGTCCGCTCGAGCTCTCAAATGCTTTTTGCATAAACACAATCTTCTATACAAGAAATGTGTCACAAGTGATGTCATAGTACGTGAGAAATGAGAAAAACCTATGTGGGACAGTGGTACACTCAAAGGGAACATCTAAGTATACCTTCTATAGGGATTGGGATTGTGGTAGGGAATCTACTGCCAGGTGGACAACTTAAGCCTGCCTCTAGTGCAAGTCATCCTCAACAGTTATTAAGTACACATAATACTATTGGTTGTTAAACTATAAGGCCTTTCGTTGTATGGCCTTCTATAATTGTTTGGCACACTCGTGCCATGTCTGGAACATCTGGCTCACTAGTAGCATGTAAGCTTATACCCAGGTGCCAGGGAGTGAACTTGACTTCACTTCCCCACCCAAATAGCCCTGCATCTCTCATCGTTCATGCCTTCAGCCATGCAGACTGTCTTTGAAATTGGCCTTGCATTTATTTGTCTTTTCTGGGAATATAAAGGAGTATGGGTACACGCTTATCACAAATCTGGTCTACATGCCGACATCCTGTTTTCATCCTTGGCTCACGTGACAGGAGACTGTGATTCAGTCCCTTTTATAGCATTTAATTGTCTTGAATTAATAAACATGGGACTCATGTTGTTCTTTCCTTGTACCTTAACAAAGGATGTTCCAGCTTCTCAAGTTTTCTGCCTTTGGGAACAGATAACCAGTTCTTGCTGCTTCCATTCTTGACATCAGGCCAGGCAGCCTTTCTCACTTCTTTCATGCTCCCAGATCATTCTTTGCTGTGACACAGTTTTCAATCCTTCTTCTGCATGGGCATGAGTTTACTAAAACTTTGACACCAATGTCCAGTTTCATCATATATAATGGAAGTTTCACCTGCAGTCTATTCACTACGTATAGACCAGCTTCTACGATCACTTAGTCTACTTGTGTTGCTGCGTCTGTACAGTTAGTAAACGGTTTGCATTGTCTTCAGTGCATCATTTATACGCATGCAATCTTCTTTCCTGCACAGGAACGTTCACTCGATTCCTCTACTTCAACTCATCTTCTCAGTGTGTCAAGTGGAACAGCGAGTAGAGCGCTTGCTTTGACATCCGTGCAGAGCTTGCTCACGCTGGTTTGAATCCCGGTGTGGCCAAACTCAGCCTTTCATCCTTCCGAGGTTAATAAATGAGCACCACACACTGTGGGTAATAATAAGCAGCGCTCAGATACCCGAGGGTTCGTAGCGCTATATAAGTGCCAAATTATTATTATGCTCATCCCTTGTGACGTCACCAGCTTCTCTTTCTCTCGTTTTCATATTCCTTCAGAGACTGTTCATCATCTTTCCGGGCATACATCTGGTATGGCTTTATTTACGGATAACTTTTCTCAAACATTTGTCCTGGTAAGGTTACAATTACTGGTGTTAAGCATGGTGCAGGGTCAGGCTTCCAACATACAGGCAGTAGGGGGGCAGGACTTCCTGCAGAGGCATTCGGCTGCTCCTCTACACCTGCATCTGGGATTCTTCACCAATTGGGGCCCTGGATGTGCTACTGTCTGTCCATTGCATCCTTCTCCTTGGGTGCTGATGCAGGTTCTTCACTTCCCATTAGTTCACCCGTGACTCTGTTGATATCTTCCTCCATGACTAATTTATATTGATATCCCTCAAGTTCGAATGAGACTGAGAAGGGAAAGCACACCTGTACTGGATCCCTTACTCATTAATCCATTTGGTCAGAGGTGAATACAGTCGCCTCTTGGTAAGAGTCAGGGAGGACAAATCTTGAAAAACTGTAACTTTTGCATTCCCTTACATCACTGGTCCCATTTCCTCGCCTTC
This sequence comes from Ambystoma mexicanum, assembly GCF_040938575.1. Lineage (NCBI taxonomy): Eukaryota > Metazoa > Chordata > Amphibia > Caudata > Ambystomatidae > Ambystoma > Ambystoma mexicanum. The sequence goes on along the minus strand of NC_090932.1, from coordinate 852,200,956 downwards.
TCTAGGATCTTTAGCTCGTCAGGATAGTTATGAAAGTGGGCAGTAACTGATATTGGTACCCTAGCGGTTCCACCAGCTCTGTGAATGCTTTCAAATTTCGATTTGTCAATAGTGTCATCCTCAAAAAGGAGTTTTGTCACTTCGTGGAGGGTACTCCTAACTTCCTTTTCCATGTCTTCTTCCTTCTCTGTTATCTCAAAACCTCTGAGGTTATTTCTCCTTTCTCGGTTTTCAAAGTTATCAATTTTCAGAGTAATATCGGCATTCTCTTTCTTTAATGTCCATTGAGTTTCTAAAGTATCTAAGGAGGATTGGTTATGTTTCACCTTCTGCAATCTCTCTTCCATTTTATCAATCCTGGTATTTATCTTATCTGCCTTACCTCCGATATCAGCTCTCATACTCTTGATCTCTTCGAATAAAGATGTGACATCCTTCTTGGTTGCCATAGAGACCCCCACATGCCGCCAAGACCTCCTGAGAAGTTCCCCCTTCGGGGCCCCTTCTCTCAGTATATTGAAATTCGGCGAGTCTCAGCCTCCCATCCATATGACACTAGGCACGGGTGCACAGCATGGGGATGTACTTAGTTCTTTCCTTTCACTCTCACCGGGCTTGGATCAAGTTAAGGTGACTATTCTCAACCGATTTCCCTTGTCCATAATAAGTACTCCTATGTGGGTGCACACCCTCCTCCAAGTTACACACTGTGGGCAAGGACCTCACGTGGCAATCGGGATCATAAAACCTACTGCGTATTGTTGCCTTCAAGGGAAGGAAATATTCGCCCCACTTGCTGATAAATGATACCTAGAGGGGTCAATAACCAGAGGTCAGGAGAAGTTCCCAGGGTGTTCAGGTCATCCGGTGTACCTCTGATACAGTACATCTGTGTGACTCCAAAATCTCAGCAAATTGGGTAGCCACCTACGATGAATCATTTATTCACCACCCACAATGCACTTTCTGTCAGTCTTTGGTGAGAGGAGGCGGGCACATGCCCCTTAGCTAGGGGCCCATACATCTGGAGTGGCGTTTCCAAATGTACAGTCACCAATATGTCCTCTGAGTGGCCATGGGGTTCTGTCTGCTTCCTAATGTGGCCTTTCGCATCTACCTGCTCATTTCCATTCACCCGCTAAACTCGTCGGTGCACCCTTCCTTTTGCCTACGGATGAAAAAAACGCTGATCCGACCGGACCCCTTTCCTGCACATACACGTTCCACTGTTCACTCAGCCCCGGTTCATCTCAAAAAGAACATGTGCCCTGTAGTCCTCTGAGCCTTTGGTACAGCTCAGAGCACAGTGTCTCTGTCCGCAAGTTGCACTCACCTGGGTTGAGCTGGGGATCTTCCAACAGGGATTCAGTGGTCACCAAGTAAATGTATCTGGCATCTCTGGGCTCCGGTTCTATTCCCAATAACGTTGGCCGATCCTCCAGTCAGACCTCTGAGTAATCCTGGCCGAGTGCCGCCTTCTCATTACGGGAGCCCATGTCAGTCAGTTTACTTTTGTTTTCTCGCGACCTATGCCGCTGGCCAGATCTCCGCTCCTGGGCTACCAAAACTCTTATTTTTTTTGTATGCAGTATGCGCGGCAGCTTCACCTGCTCAGAAATCTCTGGGTCTTTCTGCCGGGTGGTCAGAAGTGGAGGCTCACTTCTCTTTTCGACTCTATGTATCAGGAGAGTGCTCTCAACTAGCCTTCATCAGCATGCCCCCTGGTGGCCCTCCATATCATGTTTTTCAATGCCTAATTAACTTTTAATTCAACTGAGAAAGTTTCTGGAACAGCTGCAAGTCCATTCATTCCCTATAAGACTTGAGAAATGTCAATGTTGTTCCAGGTAGTTTTTTAATCTATTGATTCTTTATCCTTGCCCTTGGTAGATGATCTGGTCAGCATCCACGGATCTTCTCTTGTTTCACTGTCACCGGGTGTCAGAGGGGTCGGGGTCTCTCCTTTGTAGAGCTGCACGTCATTCAAATGCAGCTAGACTCTCTTCTCCCTTGGATTGTAAAAGCGGTGGGGTAACCACCTCAACCAACTATGGTCCTTAAAAACAGGGCTTATTCCAGGTTCCAGCAAAGCTCTTCACCAGCACCTGGTCCCCTAAATGCAAACTAGGCTGCTTAAGAGAGTCAATTAAATCAGTCATTTGGTGGTCTTCCTCAATCTTCTTCGACCTTTCCCTCCAGTTGTTGATCTGTTGAGAAATAAAAGAAACACTAGCGATCATACTAAATAGTCATGCATCTCATCACCTAATGGTTTTGCTACACTGTGGACATCCGTTTTTACTCGAGTGGGAGGAGCAAGAGGTACTCTCATGCGGCATCCAATCATTAACCCATGAGGAATTAGGTGGTGATCTAAGCCAGGCTGATTTCTCAGGTCAAATAGAGCGGGGGGTAGGCAATGTAGCCATCCCTTCTTCAAGAATATTTTTACCTTTGCAATCCTTTCCTTGAGCAGCCGTTTAAACTCCCACAGACATCATTGGCCTATGGGTGATAGGCTGAGGAAAACGTATGCTTTACTAGAATGGCTGCCAGTAGGCCTTTTATGTCACCCACTGCTAAAGCCATTCCCGCTGTCATTCTCTCTAAATCATAAATCCATTTCCTCCCCCTTTCTCTAATAATGGGAATGGTGTTAATCCTGGTCCAAAATCACATCCCCTTACACTTCATGTCTTCAAAGTGGGGCCCGTTTCACCTGTTTGTCTTCTTCCTGGCAGCACCCTTAGCCTGCTTACATAAGACAGGGACATATCCCCTGCACTGCTAGATTGTGCTGGTTGTCATATAGTGTTGGTTCTGGCATTTTTTCTTTAGGGTCTTGTAAATCTGACCATATCACCATCTCTATGTTCAGGTCTATCGAAATGCTGCATGCGCCTTCTCTTGGTGCTTTCTCATTCTCCTCCCTTTCTTCATCTGGCATCATTATACCCCAACTGGTATGACTGTCATCTCTGTCCTCATCATTTCGATCTAGTCTGCTTACGGACGAATCTAAGTGATCACTGCGCTGCCCATTATGTCGACTATTAAATTGACGACTCTCATTATAGCGCGGTGCAGTAATCACATAGATCACTGTGCTCTGCATTTCCATAACCGCCTCTCCCCATTACCCACTTACCTGCTCGGCGGCATATTGTGAAGTGTGCCACCAACTCTCCTCCGACCCTGCAGCATCAGTTCTTGCCCACTAACGTGGTTCTGAACTGGCATCGCAAGGTCTTTTTGTTGTTTTTTTTTATTGTCCCCCACTACATTCTAATGGAAGCAAGGACACCCATGCAACCCCCGACACCCACTACAGTGACAAAGGGGGTGGGGACACCCTCACAACCCCCACTCCCATTAGTAAGTGTAGTGAGGAGTCGGCATGTTATCACCACGCAACGGCATGGTAATGAACTGTCTCAATGTTCGGGGCAACATTTTTTAAATATTCCCTTAGCGACAGCGTTCCATGCTCATCCATCCACGTATTATCTGCTCTCTTTTCTGTTTTCTTCGGTGGAGATCCTGCGATGCTCCCCATAGCCTCATAGCCACTCTTCTCTCTCATTTCTCTATATAGATCCCCAATCCTTTTCCCTATGCCTTAGACCTCATGCTCATTGGCCCATGTCTGTATTCTCTGTATCCCTTGCAGCTCCCTGCACGGCCATTGAGATCATCTCTCCGTGTTGTCATTCTTAGGAGGAGAAAGAGGAGCTCAGGGCATTACGTCCTCCTCTTTATGCTGATTAAGCATCCACTCCTTCTCTGGTGGGTCTTCGTGCTCGCTCTGGTACATCTTCTGGTATTCTCAAACTGCTAACCTTTTCTGTGTCTCCTTCCCCATGTATGAAGCATGCAAGTATGTTGCCATGTGTCGCAGCACTGACTTTGATAATGAACCATTTTGAGGCTACGGCATAAGTGTTTTATTAGTCATGCCTTCACCCACTGAACGTGGTACTTCCTAATTTTATGTGTGTATCTTGGTAATGTTCTGCATAGATGTAAAAGGGGAGAGACCTGCATAATGACAAGTCGCTTTTAAATGTCAATACTTACCAGTTTACTTTGTTTATTCATTTGATTAATCACACTTCAAAAATTACTTTGGCCATCACCATCAATTGCTGCCCATCTCCAACAAACCAATTTCTTCCTTCCAAACCTATACTACAATATCCATTTTTATCTCTTCGTTTATAGTTTTTGTCAATTTGTATTATCCTGTTATTATTTTGAAAATTTTAAGAATCTCTTATCTTATTTTTTCCAAATAGTATCCCTCATAGGTTTGATTGGATTCTACTTTTTATTAAATACTCCCCTTCTGTGTTTGATTGAAGCCAATTGTGTACTTTTCTAGGGCCTAATAATTTGTCGAATTTTATTGCTATTGTTCTTATCATTTTTAAGCTTTCAATTTTATTCATCACCCTTAATACAAAACATGTCAATATATTTTTTACACTGATATTTTTCAAAAGCCCCCAAAACACATGTGCACACTTTTTCTACGATCGTCTTGTCCTTTCTTCCGGATAGACGTACCTCATGTCTATTTACCCTTATTTGGCTGTAGCTGCAGTAATCCCTTACATAATACTCTGATCCGGAGTGTGATGTGGTCCCTTCTACCTCCTGAATGAAAGGTATCAAGGTATCTCCTTTTCCATGCCAAATCCCATTATGTTGTCCCACTACATACAGAAACCTCCACTTTTATTTGCCACTTTCATTGTTTCTACTTACATCCGTTATTCAGCTGAAGGCCTTCGGTATCGACTCTTCCCCAAATGGAGCAGTTTGCCTTCATTCCACGGGCGCCTACAGGTACTGGACAGGAATTTCTTCAAAGGGGCACCTGCCAACTGCCTCTGATCCCACATGTTTGTAACACCATCGCAGGAAACTCTGCAGTCTTCCGGCCTATGGTGGAAGACATCGAGAATCCAAAGGTCTGGATCGGAACCATCCAGACCGCTACCAAATGTGCAGTAGCACTTTTTGGGTGTATCTATGCGCAGAATGGGATTACCATAATAAAGAGTCTTGGACCCAAATGACCGGACAGCCTCAAAGATTATATCAAAGTACTACTTTATTATCAATGCAATACAGTAGGGCAATCTGGCGAACAACGGTCCGTAGTCCACACACTCACAATGCAGATTAATAACATAAAGGCTTTCTATCTCAAAGTGCATCAGCGATGACATCATCCCCCATGGCAAATAATAAAAACTATCAAGTTTAGGGATTGGTTAGGGGAAAATATCTACTTATAGAGTCTTTAAGTGTTAGTTACTTTATTGGCTGCTCCTCTCTGGTAGTCAAGCCTTGAACTTCCCTCTGACTATGTATAAAACAGGTTATAACTGTATATCAGTAGGGTGTCCGCTCATTTGGTCGAAAAAAAAAGATCGAATGACTATTTGGTCGAAACCAAATGGTCGAAAAAAAAATGGTTGAAATTTTTTTTATATTTATTTATATATTTTTTTTTTGTTTTGTTTGGTTAAAAAAAAAATTAATATATAAAAAGGGGGCTTGGGGGGAACCCCCCCAAAAAAAAAAAAATGTTAAAAAAAAATAAAATAAAATTCGACCATTTGGATTTCGACCATTTGGTGTTGACCAAATGGTCATTCGACCATTTGGTTGTCGACCAAATGACTGGTAGCCTATCAGTAGCTCATTGTTGCATAGGCCCTTATGATAGGCTGCCGTCCTCTCCCAACGTTGGGCACTCGGCTCACTAGCAGCACGAAAGCAAAACAAAACTCAGGTGCAGAGAATAACATCAGACTACTATACACTTGCCCAATTAGTCCACATCTCTCATCAGCCAAGCCTTCAGCCAAGGCCTCTTCTTTGTAGTTGACCTTGCAAGCTGTTCTGTTCTCTGGGACTTTTAAGGAGAGTAGCTACACCACTATCTTCGTCTGGAGCTTAATGAATAGGCCTTGTTTGTTATTTCTGAATCATGTGTGAGGAGACCACAATTTTGTCCATTTTGACCTCTTATTTAGTGATATTTAATTCAATTAAGCTGGGTGGCATTACAACTCTTGGCCTCTGGAGACTTGGTTGCTCTACCTCAGATAGGCCTTTCTGCATCTTGTATTGTCAATAGTTGGCACTCATACACGTTTTTTCATTTACTTAATCTAAGAAAAAGATGCCCTGTGTACATTGCTTATCCTCATTAACTCCCCTTTTACGCTTCAGCAGCTTCTCATTGTGGCATCCTTGATCTCTGGCCAGTAGCTATTCTTTGTTTGTGCATGAATTTGTATTTCCAGCCTATGTCAGCTCTGCAGCTCTGTCTCTCTCCTTCAAGCTCTTTGCTTACTATCATTGAGAGCCGGTGTGCATCTTTTCAAAATTCACATGTGTTATGTTTTCCACTGCAGCAAGCTTCTATATAGCTCATCTACATTGCGTTTCTGCGTATATACATTAACTACTCATCTGGTTACTTATTTTATGTGTATATATGCTTTCTTCTTACTTGTATGTATGCTTGCTCTGGTTTCTTCAGTACCATTTCATTTTTAAGTATTCTTATATCGTTTTGGTGCATCCTTGTATCTTCTCCTTATAACATCAATTTGCACCTGTCAGATATTCTTTACAACTCCTCAATGTTCAGTGGTACCTGCATGTCTTCTGCTAACACCACAGTACGAGGGTACATTCGATACGGTTATCTGAGGGCATAACTTCTCTCATACATGTGTTGTGGTATTGGGATGATACCTGGTGTTATGCACAATGTATTCTTGTTATTCATCCAGTATCACGCAGGGGAGGGGTGGAGTCTATTAGTGATGTACACGTCTGCTCCCCTACAGCTTTGCAAAGTGAAACAAGTGTAATTTCCATTGAACAATATACACTCTCTGCTGAGAGTAAGTTACCCTGATAGCAGATGATGTTGCATTGCTTTTGGGAGAAAATGAAACAGGGTGCTGTTTGCCACATGTATTTTTACAAATCTGTGTTTTCAAAACTGCAAGCATTTTCAAGTGTGCAAGAAATTAAACAAAGGACCACATGTACAATGTGTAGCGTGTTCTCAAGTCAAAATTGTGCTTTGTTTTCACTCTAAATGTTATCAAGTCATATTTGCCAGTTATTACGAAAAGAAGAGGGCACTGGGTGTTGAAGCTTTGTTTGTGCCACAGGGAAGGTGGTATGAGTACTCATTAAAGAGCTATTGAACATAAATTATAAATAAATATATATTCTGCCTATACCCCTGAATGGTTCTTGGCTCATTGTTCGCACAGGGTGAGGGATATACGTGGTTTTACATGAGTCATAAATAGGGCATGTTGAATCCCAACCAATGGTCTACGAATATATCGTTACAATATGTAATGGAAATAGCCATGCGCAGTGTTGGTTACAATAACATAACATAAATGTATTTATTTGTCTATTAGTAATTTATATAGTGCCGAGTGCACACTGTTTGCTTCTAGGAATGTTAGAGATAATTAAGGCTGGATAAAATTGTTAAATTCTGTTCTTTCAGCCGCGGAAGCGAAATGTGAAAGATTTAGATCAGTTTCGCCCCAATCTGCCATTCTGCCACCCCCGCATATCGAAAAGAGCAGTATGAAGTTTCTCATGCCGTCGCGCAAATCCAGTATGAATCGAAACTAGCCACGCAAAGTTTCTCATGCCATTGTGCGAACCTAGCACAGATTGAAAAGAGTGGCACAAAGTTTCTTGTGTTGCAGCACCAACCAAGTACGAATAAAACACAAATCTGCATGAATGTTCTCATGCTGCTATGTGGACGTAGCACAAATCAAAAAGAGCAGCACAATGTTTCTCGTGCCACTGCACAAACCTACCACGAATTGAACAAAAAGCTAAGTTTCCCATACCAATGCGCAAACCTAGCACGGTTTTGAAAAGAAATTCCTAAGTTTCACGTGCTGCAACGCGAACATAGAACGGATTGGGAAAAACCATTCAATGTTTCTCATGCCACTGCACAAAACTACTACGGATAGTGGACAGATTTCAGCTGTCAAAATGCTCTCTTGAACAGGACTGTCTTGAGTGGAACCCAGCATTTTGGATGGTTCTACTATATTTTCACATTTATGGGGGGTTTGTTACCGAGTTGTCCAAACTATGGCCCGAGTTCATCTGCTGTCATGCAGCCCCATACAGTAAGCTGCTTGCAGTTTAATTCCACCTGCCAAACAAAGGATCTTTCATGCTTTGTATTTAGTGATTCCCTTGTGATGGTTAATTGTAATCCTTGCCCTAGTAAAGACAGGGAATAACACATGGCACGTCTGGTCAAACATCAGGCTGTACCTGATGGCAAATCCTGCTATGTTATACATCAACTTTGATGTCCTTTTCTCCTCTAAGCATTTGCTCTGGCCTGTTCCTCGCCTGTTGTTCTCTCACTTTAGTGCTTTACTCAGCAACCCCCATCTCTTTCTTCTGGCCTGTCTCACCATATCCCTCTCCTGGCCACTGCAAACTCATACTGTATCTCCCCTCGGGTCCTTGTCCTGGCACAATGCTGTCTCCGTGCACTGCTCTCCTCTTACTCCCGCTGCTTACAGTGGATTCTTCTTTGCTTATCCTGAACTCTAGCCCCCATCCCCCTAATCTTCCAGAATAAGTAACTAGTATCCTCTCCATGCAAACCTATGTTCCGGAGTTATGAATTGCTATGAATCCATCACATATTCTAAAGCTGCCCTTGGCTTGTGGGGGGTTCCTTCCATCCACTTTGGAGGAAAATCTTTAGTAAGCAAAGGAAACTGTTGGTTGTCAATGTAAAGCTTTTGTTGTGCAGAAATGGCAACATTGTAATCCCTGCAATGCTAGAAGGAATGGCCGAAGAGTGCGTGTTGAATCTCCCACATTTAGAACGTGCTCCAGTTTCATTTAATTCATTTTGCCTCTTAATTGCACATTTGTGTCTTTCTGCTCTTGACAATGAAGTCAAAACACTCCCACTCTGCTTCCTTAAATGGAAAGTTATTCATTCGCATGGTTGATGTGTGGGTCTGGCTAGGGGCCAGACTAGTTCTCTAGGAGCATCAAGAACATGAATATGGTTAGGACAGTCCTATTGTTTGTTTTTAGCTAACCGCCTTACAATGGGTGAATTTGGTGTGAGTGCTCCGATCCCTGCCCTCTGCTTTAATGTGGGGACCAGGTGAGGGGGGGCCTGTCTGTCACTTTGGGTGCTCCTTGCCACTTGGATCACGCCACGTTTGGGGAGGAGACTTCATCACACCATTTAAAAAAAATGCAAGTTGGGAGAGAAACTCTCCTGAATCCCACTGACTGGGTCAATATTGCCACTTGTGCCAATTCAAGGAAAACAACCATGCCACTTCAGACTCCCCAGCTGCCATTGCCTGGCCTAAGCATGTACTTAGTTTACCTTCTAGCTTATTTCTTTACTGTTCTTCTGACCAACCCTGTATTGGGTAAAAAGGGGTTCAGGTGAAAAGCGAGTTTGGATGCCTATGTTGTTTGAGTTTGGCTGTAGGATGGAGAAGCAGGGATCAGGTACTGGAGTTTTTAACAGGGAGTTTGGGCAGCAAGTTCCACTTTATTGCCAGGGAACAGGACTGTGGTATGCATGTGGGGTGGGGTGGGGGGCTGTAGGTGTGCTTGTGTGTGCGCGTTTCTGTTTTGTGTAGTGTGAAACTTTGGGAAATCATTTTACTGAAGCCATTTTGTATTGGGAAGCCAGTTTGGCTAGGGACACCATTTTGTTTTGGGATTTATTTTTCTTTTGCTTTTGCACCTTTTTTCAGGCCCGTCTTTTCTTTGTGTTTTTTTTTATTTTAAGAAAATAGCATGGTGCGCCACCAAAGATGCTATGCTGTCCATCAGCTAATATTGTTGTCTGGGTGCAGGTCGATTGGGAAATGTTGTCCTCCCTCCTTGAATCTGGAGAAGGAAAGGCACGGTTGTGTAGCATGTTTGGTATGATGAGAGAACTGGCAAATCTGTCTACTACTCCTACGGATGCTGCTGGGGTTGAAGATGATCACTGCCATTAGTGTTTCTCATTGGACTGGAACTAGTGATGGTGGGAATGATGGTGATGAGGAATTGGCGGATGATGAGGAGTATGTAGGTGAAGGGGTGATGGAGGAGGCGCATGCAGGCAGGGTGACGAGGGAAAGGGAGGTAAGTAGTGCATGAAGGAGTGGTGGAGAATAGAAGGGATGAGGAGCATACTGGAGTGGTGGCGTAAGTGGAAGAGGTAAAGGAGCGGGGACAGGTAGGAGTGATAGTGGAAGTGGAAAGGGAGGAGGCATATGCAAGTGAGAGGGGTAGTTGAGGAAAGGGTGGTTCAGCCTGTAGAGAAGGGGTGTGGCGGAAGTGCAATAAGGGAGCAAGACCGGCTTAGAAGTCTCTCCAGAGGTACAGAGTGGGCAGAAAGTTTGCCCCACTTTGACATCATCCTTTAGGGCCTGGTCTTATTTTTAGGTATCTGAGGTTGTTTTACCAGCTGAGGCTGAAACCTTTGTAGGCACCCTGTAGCAGGGCTATATGATATGTTATTTATTTGATATGGTATGTTATTTATACCCAGAGATTTCAAAGCATGGACCCGGGGATCGAACCTGTGTTGCTGTGTCGTCTTGCTTCCAAGGTGAGCACCTTGCCCCTGAGCTATCCTCTCGAGGTGTACGATATCAGCCATTCACTGGATACAACGACTCATCTGAACCACATGTTGCACAGACAGCAAAACAAGTGAGGAGGAGGAGCCTGAAAGCTTAAAGGACCTGGTATGGCGTTTACACACGCACACACACACTTCCAGGCAGCATACCAGTGTGGTTGAGTTCCAGAGTCCATGTGCCAGAGAGTAGGGACCCAAACAAAAGGGCCTTTCAGCTTGGGATATGCTGCCTAGTGTGTGCATAGATTGTTGGTGAGAAATAATTGTTGGAGAAGGTGAAATTAGCTAGAAGCCTTCAGAATGGTATGAAGTGCCAATCGAGCTATAGTAGAACATTCTGAGAAAGTTCCAAGAAGGACTTTGGCATGTTTAGTAGAACGTGAATTATGTGAGTACTTCCTTTAACCTACTGAATGTTACTCATTCCTCTTTATCCCTTGCTGATGTTGTGTTTGGGCAATGGTGAGACTCCTCCCAGTTATCAAGCCACGTGACCAAGAGATTTTGTTCCTGCCAGCCACAGCAATTACCTATTCCATCTGGATTTCAGCGGTTCTCTTGTGACCTGGGTGTGGGCAAAGCAGTAGGAGTCTCTAATGAATGATTTAGTGGCCTCACAATCAGCGATCATTGTTTGGAGCATGCCTCACTTTTCCTAACATTTAAATAGCGCTCTTAGCAGTGCTCTGCTAAGTGCTGAGCAGTTAGCTGGAGGGGTTTGTTGGCAAGCAGAGAACTGGTTACCTGTGGAGCAGCTTTGTTTGTTTGGCTGCGCCCCCTGCATCAGTGTTAGCACAAAAGCCCTGCACATCGCACTCCTGCGTGCACGCTCTGAGAGGAGCTGTGCTAAATGCTGCACGGTTAGCAGTAGATGTCTTGTTGACAAGCAGAAGAAGTAGTTACCTGTGGAGCGGCTTTGTTTGTTTGGCTCTGCCCCCCCAGCACCAGTGTTAGCACAAAACCCTTTCGCGTCATGCTCCCGCACGCGTACTCTGAGAAGTGCTCTGCTAAGTGCTAAACAGTTATTGATGAGTGGCTGGTGGCGGTGGTGGTAAATGGACTTATCTGTTTGAATACGTTGGCGTCATAACTTTGAAATTTGTGAACATGGCCAAAAAAGGTAATAAGGAAAACAAAAAACATTATGACCTGCGAGGAAACAAACAAGGCACAATTCCCTCAGTGGCAGTAGAGGAAGGGGGCTCATCTGGTATCAATCGAGTGGAACAAGTTAACGTAGCAGGTACGGTTAAACCAATGGTGCCAGCCGGTGGCAGGAAAGTTACTTATTACTTTACTAGACCACATAAGGGTAAGGGTAAAAAAGGGAACAGAGAGCTATCATTGAGGGGAGAGTGTTGCAGGATAAAGTAGATGTGTCTACAGTCATCAACAACAATAATTCTCTCCTTAATCTATGCTAGACTCTGCAATTCGAGGTACAACAACTCTCTGAAGAAAACAAAGAGAGAGAGAATAGCACTGGATGCACTATAATCCATGAGCCAAGGGGAGAATTAATGATGTTGACCGCTTCCCACAGACTAACCGGTTCCCCGGGATTGATGGGTTTGGTGGAAGACCCTCTTGCTGATTCTTTTGTATCAAGCGATGATGGCAGGGAGTTCAGCAGCACTAATGTGTCTATAAGGAGAGGGGCTACCTCCATGCAGCAGGAGGCATCTAATTTCACTCTAAAAATACTTTTGCAATTGTCTAACTCAATATGGTGTGAATCCCAGCAGCAAGCAAAAACATTGTAGCTTTCTCATTTCCCCACATTTGACATCTGTGACATCTGACAGTACTGGGACGAGGAAGAGGTTACTAAGAGTATGAACCCTAAAACTTAATTTCACCACTCTAATACTGGAACAAAGAAGATGCCTGAAGAGTGCGTTGAAAGTCAGGCATGTCTCTTTAACTATGGTCATGCAAGCCCAATTGGAAATCCACACCTGCAACCTGTTAAGTGGTTGCAGGTGTATAAAGGAAGACCAGTGGAACAGCAGAGAGAGCAAAATGGAGGGATGTTTGGGAGAGACCAGCAGGGGACCTGTATCATGAGGAGGTACCCGTGGTGGAACCTGAGTAGAAGCCAGGACACTGGCATATGGGCCAGACAACCTGTGCAAGGCAAGTCGAGCTGTTAGACTGACACATGTTGGGCGGTTCCGTTGTCCAGAGAAAGCAGCTGGGGCTGCGAAGAAGGAAGAAGGGAGAAAGGATGCGGTCCGTGGAAGAGAGCAGAGCTGCTGGCGTGTGCTCTAAAGCACCCGGAGCGCGAGGGGTGCTCACAGACACGGCTCGGTTGCCTGTGATGCGAAATAGAAGCTGGAAGTACCCGGAATACGAGCGGGGCTTGCAGAGACCAGCCCGCTCGCCAGTGAAGCCAAACAGAATCTGTGTAGCCACCAGAGGAGGAACACCGAGGACGGTGAGTGGGAAGAGATATCATTCAAAGCCGGGCGGGCTCCTAGAAGCTACGCATGAATACCAAAGTGCTGTATGTTACATATTGAATCCCGAACTGAATCAAAACTTGAAGTTAAAGTCAAATTATGCATATTGAATCCTGAACTGAATGAAAACTTGAAGAAGAGTTAAATCATGCACATTGAATTCTGAACTGAATGAAACCTTTTGAAAACTACATACATTGAATATTGAATTGCATGAAACTTTATGGGCAAATCTAATAGTTGAAGAAAGCTGAAAGGGAAAGTGCCCTTTTTAAAGCAACGTACGGAAAAGAGCGCAAGTGTGAAAGAGCGCAACAGAAAGGTGGGTAATACATAAGACCACCTCAACGGGAACTTTTTTTAATGGATACAGTGCAGCAAGGCCAAAGGATGACAAGAGGTGTGTGACACATAATGGCACATCCAAGAGGCTAACCAGGAGAAGCCAGGAGAATGTTAACCTGCACATAAAGCCAAGATCGACAAAGAAAAGCAAAGTGCATGTGAATTTGGACACAGGGGCAAAATACAGAAGTACCTATGTGGGCTGAAGAGCCTAGGGTTCCTGTTGAGCGACCTGTGATGGGTGGACTATGTGGTCTGACAACTGCTCCTAGACCATAGAGCCCAGAATTGGGAAAGCCAAAGACATTGTGAAATGTACCAAGAAGGAGCATTGTAAGTGAGCTGGTGATGCAAATCAGAAGGAGGGTCAAGTTTTCCTGCAGTTGTGTTGAACTTTGAAAGACTGTAACAAATATCAGTTACTACGTTGAAGTCTTGGGGAAGGGAACCCTGAGACTTGGTGATCTGCAAATGCTGTCTTGAGGATGGAGCTTGGAACTTGGAGAAGGGAACCCCAAGGATTTATGGAACTGGTTTGAAGTTGAGAAAGGACATTTTGAGACTTGTGTGGAACTTTCTTGAACTTGGGGAAGGGGAGCTGAAAAGGAGGCTAGGAGCTGGAAGAAGCTCAGAACGTTGGGTTGATCACCATTTCTTTGATTATTGACATCACTAGATGTTGTTTAGCTTTAGTTGTGAGGGCATGGATAGGTTTTGGACACAGGCAGACTTTTTTGTTCAACTCTCTGCCTCAGACCTTCCTCAGTTTTGTTCAGGTAGGGAAATCCCACCTGAGCATAGGGCAGGCTAGGCCTTCCATCATCCTGATTTTTTATTTAATAAACCATTTTGTTTTCAACTTTGAATTAGTTGTCTGTGTCTTGCTTCAGGATGCCTTCACACATGTCTGTATTAGATTTATCAGTGGATCTTGTGGTGGGTGGATCTGGGGGGGGGGTAAGACCCAGGATAGGGATAGGAAGGTGACAGCCCCTTTAGTAACAAAATAGCACTTGTAACCTATGTCTTTTACTATCTATAAATGAACAGACTGTGACAATCAGCCAATAAATCACCAGTGTGTTCTGCAATTGTTAAAACATCTTTTACCCTTAAGGGGGCTAGTGAGCACATACTTTGACTTCATTGAGCAGTTGGGGGGATATGACATTGATGTGATGAAGGTGGACTGCATGAGATCCAAGGTAATCTGACTGATTAGGCACAAGGCTCCGACAGAATTGAAATGGGACTATGACATCGATCAACCAGTGAGCCTGAAATGGTCAAAACGAAGTAAGGGTAAGCAATTTTTTCGATTTGAATAGCGAAGAAAATTATCAGCCAGAAAATCCCAGAAATAAGAAAGACGAAGATGATATTGGTGGGGAAGCTGGATTAAAAACTCATTGGGAATGTTTGCTGTCCTTCTTTCCTCCTCCGGTTCAACGATCCTGAAAATAGGTTTACTGTGAAATCCTGGAATACACAAGGATTTTCTCATCTGCTGGCAAGTGAAGCTTCTAAATCTCTATATTGTTTTTGTGGGGTACATTTAAGGCCTAAGGCAGACCCCCTACAACAAAAACTGCAGTTCAGCAGTCATCAAAAAAACGGCAGTGCTCTTGTCTGTTAAGCACATATGGGGCACGATTTGAACACAGCCACACCAAAGAATGGCTGCATTTTGTTTTCCTTCATGTGACTCCAGAGAAAATAATCACGTTCAGAATGGCCCTGCAGTGCTGTTCTGTCATTTAAAGACTCAAGGATGCGCCCGAAAATGACCTGCGTTCAAGACGGCATGGCACTTGTGATTTCTTTCATGTTAAACATCACACAGTTTGCTCTATTAAAACACGGCCCTGCCTGTGTATTTCATTTGGTTTCCATAAAATAAGACAATCTCTCCCACAACAGCATTGTTTCATTAGTAAAGTCCATGAAAAGTAAAGAATTCTGATTCAAGTCTGCACGGCTTGAATTCACTTTTTGAAATAAACCAACACATGCAAATTACTGTCAAGGAAAGTTATAGCGTGGCTCTCTCTTTGCCTTATGTCAATTACCAAGAAACTATTTGCAGCATATCTTTGTCCAGAAACTGACCATCTCTTTAAAAGCCTTTCTGAAGTTCATGCAAAGGAAACTGTAAGCGGCAGAAACCGCATCTTGCGAAATCAACATGTAAAAAAAATGAACACGTGTAAATCCAATGAGGGCGCCATTCTCTTGAAGTGTGCTAGTAAATGTAAAAATCAATTCAAGTGTTCATATCAGCTACTATGCTTAATCAAGTTGTTTGCGAGAGCATGTTCAATCAAGCCACACACAACTAAGTGTTGTACAATTCATTCAAAGTATGCTAATACATTTGACAAGAAATTCAGGTGCTTGTGTCCATTTCTGCACTGTGAGAACATGTGCAATCGACCAGCCCTACCTAAAGTTGTTTGCACTTCCCACAAAAGTGTGCTGAATTATTTCACAAGAAATTCAAGTGCTCATGACAGGTTTTGCATGCAACCAAGTTGTGCTTTCTTTTGCGTTCAATCAAGCAACATAAACCAAAGACTTGTACACTTTGATCAAAGTGTGCCAATAAATGTAACTAAACATTTACATTCTTGTGTGAGCTACGGTGCTCAATGAAGTCAGTTATGTGTGCATACATTTCCAATCAACCAGCACTCACGAAAGAATGTTGCTCGTCCCTCAAAGAGTGCTAATAAATTTGACAAGGGATTAAAGTACTCGTGACAATTACTGTGACAATTACTGTGTACAACAAGTTTGTTTGTGAGAACATGTTACAACAAGCCACGTAATACACCAATGACTTTTTCCCTTTCTTTTAAGTGCGCTAATAGATTTAACAAAAATATTGAAATGCTTGTGTCAGATACTGTCTTCAACCAGGTTGTGTATGAGCAGTGTCAATCAAACTACACAGCGCAACTAATTTCCCCCTTTGCGCAACAGTCATTTGCAATGATTACGGATAAAACAGGGGCAAATTGACAATGTTATGGTAGGATTTTATTGTTTAACAAATAATAATAAGAAGACACAAGTGTTTACACAAATGATGCACATGGCCCATAAATGACATTACAAGTCTGGGCTCAGTTGCAGTTTATGATATTTGAAACAAGTATTGTACACCAGAAAAGATCGAATATTTATACTAATCCATGGTTTGCTGATTTCAGAAGATTGGTCTGACATGGTTTTATAAAAGGATACTAGGCAAAGGTTTTTCCAAGACAATCTTCTTTCCTGAAATAAGGATATGAAATATATTAGGTGTTGTATGCCATTAATCCCTTGCACAGAAACAGAACAGGGGATTGGTGGTTTAGAGTACTCATGGTAATCTAAAATAACTTTTTGGATTGTTTCCTGTTGACCTGAGCACCAGTCACGTGGTGCTCTTTTTCTGACCTCTCACTTCAGATAGTCCCTCCAGGTCTCTCTCCAGGAATGGACAATCCCTTGCACTAGGTAGCTGAAACGAAGACTTAAAATGGATAATGGCATGCTTTTCTCCAATATGTTTTCGTCTTCCACATTTGTTAAATTGTTCCTTCCATCTTGATGGATTTTTTTTTCACTTTTCATTCATGCTCACTTTGGCTAGAAGACCTTTGCTGCCCCATTGAATGAAAAACGATTATAGAAACCGTTCTGTCTGCTGCAGGCCGTCAGAATGTTGCTTCAACTTTCTAGCGCGGTTGCAAATTGTCTGCTGTCAATGGTGGGTACAGAGTATTAGTCATAAAATGGGGAGGAAGCTCACAGTCTGTCATTGAAGAATTCAGAACTAAGATAGCTCATAGCCACTTCGGTGCGGCCGCAATTCTCATGCTCAGGTAAGAGAACAAGGAGCAGTTTCAGGTAAGGGGCATTTTCAGGGTGGGGGTAGTGCACAGACCAACTAGGTGGAAGCACAAACTCTTAGGTGGTTGGGATGGACACTTGTTCAGGTAGGGGGCAGAACAGGCTCAATTAGGCTTAGGTGGGAAGGAGCAAATAGGCTCAAATAGGTAATCACACACGTGGCATGTTGGAGAAGTGTAGAGGGAGGTCTATTGCTTTAGAGGATGTTGACAAGGAAATGTGAGCGATGGGAGGGAATGTATCTTAAACTTTCTCCAAAAGTAAAGGTCAATTCAAAATGGCAGAGGAACAGGAACAGGGCACACGCATCAAGATGGCAGCAGTAGTTCAAACAGAATCTGAGACCAACAAGCCTCCCTTGGGAAATAAGTGCAGTGTGTTCACACATTTTTCAACGTACAGGAGTATATGCATTCAAAGGAGTGCCATTGCTGCTTTGTTGTAAGTGACTTTGGGTAAGTGAATCGAGAGATAAAGGAATTTCAGCAGAAAAGTGAGGAGTAGGCAGGTTACCACAAGCAAGGGTGGTCAGGCATCAGTATGTTGAGAGGAGGACATGGTGGGAGAAAACTCTGATTGGGGCACCAAACCACCATGCCCACAAACTCGTCCTCTAAGCCAATAGCATTAGATAACACAAATGTCCACCCAACTAGCAAGTACGGCTGGCTGAAGTACCACCCCTGTGAATCCCTTCATGTGACACTGTGATGGTTAGCTAAGAGCACAGAGTCTTTGTTCTGCACGCCGGGCTACTGTTGAGTTCCATTTTGCCTTTTGTCTGGGTTTCAATCTCCTGACAATCTCAGCATCCGGTTGCAAGGCACATCATCACAACCGCTGCAACACCATGGACACAACACACAGTGCCACCTTAACTGTCTGCCTTCTACGCAGACAGCATGGAGAGGTACCTGACTACTTGTAGCACACTCCCTGCCATTCTACCCACCCGGGCAAAATGGGATCTATCCGTGGAAAATGAAGTGCTGGATTTCAGGTGCTAACCCAATCAGATCTGTCAGCTGGGTGCCAGAGAACATTCAGCGAGGAACACGTGCCACAACTCACTAGAACCAAGGCCACGCAGTCAAAAGCAGGAACTGGAGTGTCAGCAGGAACAATATATGGTTTTTATCAAGGGGACAGTTCACCTGACTGTACAGTGCTCCTCTGTGTCTGCATTTCAGCTGATGAATGTGTGTGGTGCGACCATATATGGTTTTTTCGACATCCCACGTAAATATGATTCAAGAGTAAGTAAACTGAAGTGATTTTTGGGAAGGGCAAAGGGAGAGTGCGGGCATTCGTAAGTGTGTTTGTGGGCAATTGTATGTGCAGGTGTGTGTCTGTGATGAACTATCGAAATGAATACATTAACTCGTTAATTAACCTAACTAATGACTAGAACACTGGTCTAGAGTGGTAATTGTTTCCATGTGGGTGTGTAAAGAATTGAAATAACTTTGGTTAGATATGATATGATATTGCGTTTGTATCGCGCCTATACACAAGTGTTTTAGTGTCATGGCACTGAGGATCACAGTGAGGGATTACATATTGTTTGTGTACCGAAATGAATATTATTGTCTCATTTCTGACAAAAGTACCCAGGCCTGTGAATCAGGAGGAGATTTGCAAAGGGATCCCTTTTAATTGATAACAACGATTGCCCATTCAAATGATTTCCTATTTGTTTAAACAAATTCTCATGTATTGCATTGATGGAAACAATTGATTCAGATGTATGTTCACAGGACTGCACGCCAGGCAAGACTATTGGTGATGGAGAGGTGTACTTATAAGTAATATCAGGACAGTAAAATCTAGTACATTTTTACTCTCTGCAATAGTATACAATCGCGGTACTCTGCCTAGCGTTAGACTGCAGGGATTGGCTATTATACAAACGTGTAGCGACGCCCTAGTTCGTGTTGTGCTTCTTGGCTTGCTTTTCTTACAATCGTGGTACTCTGCCTGGCGTTAGACTGCAGGGATTGGCTATTATACAAACGTGTAGCGACGCCTTACTTCGTGTTGTGCTTCTTGATTTGCCTTTCTTACAATCGCGGTACTCTACCTAGCGTTAGACTGCAGGGATTGGCTATTATACAAACGTGTTGCGACGCCCTAGTTCGTGTTGTGCTTCTTCGCTTGCTTTTCTTACAATCGTGGTACTCTGCCTGGCGTTAGACTGCAGGGATTGGCTATTATACAAACGTGTTGCGACGCCCTAGTTCGTGTTGTGCTTCTTCGCTTGCTTTTCTTACAATCGTGGTACTCTACCTAGCGTTAGACTGCAGGGATTGGCTATTATACAAACGTGTTGCGACGCCCTAGTTCGTGTTGTGCTTCTTCGCTTGCTTTTCTTACAATCGTGGTACTCTGCCTGGCGTTAGACTGCAGGGATTGGCTATTATACAAACGTGTAGCGACGCCTTACTTCGTGGTGTGCTTCTTGATTTGCCTTTCTTACAATCGCGGTACTCTACCTAGCGTTAGACTGCAGGGATTGGCTATTATACAAACGTGTAGCGACGCCCTAGTTCGTGTTGTGCTTCTTGGCTTGCTTTTCTTACACTCTCGGCGCGCTCCGCATCTTGCTGGAGATCATGCGGCTAGCCTTGACTGACAATAGCTGTTTTGTCCCGGCCCGGCACTGGTCAGGAAGTGCGGCCGAGTACAGCCATTTTATGCCAGGGGTGGATGATTTATTGCCTAGTGTCCGTGGTGGCAATTGGATGCCTTCCCGCTGTCAGTCATGGCCTGCGCCGATCCCATCTCATAGAAGAGCTTCTCCGAGTCCTTCGGGCACCACAATGCCTGTCATAAAGTTTCTTGTGTCGGGGGAAACGGGTATGAAAGTGGGCAAAGAAAGGGAACAATCAGAAGAGGGGGGAAGATGGATGTCCTGTAACCCTCTCTCAGAGGCCCACTTCTTTCCCCTTTTCTCCTGTCTTTAGCAGCGTTTTGTTTTGCCTGATGACAATGCCTAATCGCCTGATAAATTGATTTTCAAAGTCCCCGTTCCCAACTCTTCTGGAGACGCTAACTGGTTGGGACTTCAGACGACTTCTGAGGCAAGAGACAACAATTCGTTTGTTGGAGATGTCAGGGAGTCGCTTCAAAGTTTTGCCAACAGAAATCCTTTCTGACAGATCAGGGCTAACAATTTTGGCAGCTGCAAAAGCGAGCAAGACGAGAAACGCCGTCAGAAAGTGAGCACAGGAAAGCACCATAACCTCTTCGTGCGGTGCTCTGAATCAGGCGAATATTTTCCCCCCAGTGCACTTGAAACACTGCCTTAAAGCATCTTCAAATAGACACTGCTCTTATAAGTAATCACGCTGAGATCTGATTTGAGAAGTACGATTATCAGTAACTTTTTTTTGCATAGCGTAATCCTGTTCCAACCGCCATTTTGTATGTCACTGGCTGTGGAGAGTCAACCAACAAAGCTCGAAGTAATGCATTGTCTTATTGGTGGATTGTTTTAACCCTTTGCTGACGTGCCTAAGAAATATGCAAGTAATCTGGAAGGCAGAGTACATGAACTACCCAAGTGCCAGGCATTCCCACGAACTAACAGGTGCAAAAGTCTAATTGTGCACTGATCGGTTAGTGCATATGTATTGTTCAGCAGACTATCTGGGCACATGTCATTGCAAAACCTTGCTGCACGGGCACAAAATTGTTAGTGACTTGGGTCAAATTGCAAAGCTCAAAAGCCTTGCACAGTATTACAGTAATTTGTGCTAGTGCAATGAGCACCATGGGAAAAATTGCCCTGCTGCAAATAACGTATTATTTCAATGCATGTCAGCACCATGTTAAAGGACTTAGTAGGACAAATATTTCCATTCTCGAAAAAAGAATTGCAAGAGTAAGGCGCGGAGGGCCCGATTCATAGAAAGTTTTGTGCGCCAGAAAGACACTTTGCTCCGAAAAAGTCCACTCATGTTGCCGATTCATGAATCGGACTTTGCATGAGTCTGCACTCACTTTGTGTGGGTCCTTCACTAGTTTGCATGGTGCTGAGCGCTTCGCACGACACCCTGCGCAAAATGTGGGAAGGGCTAGCACAAAAAAATAAATTGGGGTGGAACATGCATACTCCCCATTCTTGCACAAAAGGAGGAAGAACAAGGAATAACATTGGCGTGTTGAGGGACGCGCCACGTTAAAAAAAAAAGACGGGAGGTCTTTGAGGAGTGCATTGCCACCATCCAGGTGGGATAGGACCAGTGCTTATATGGTGGATCTAAAGCTATCCGGATGGGAGGGCTTGACTTTTCACAGGAGGGAGAGCTGATACTAAGCTGTCTGAGTTTTCTTAGCTACATGTGTCTTGAAGGAGAGATGTTTGTCGATGTGGAACTCGAGGGAATTGGCGCAGGAGGTGAGCTCGGAATGCTCCCAGCGGCTCCATGTATAGATTGAACATCACTAGTGAGAGGATGGAACCCTACAGAGCTCCACAGGTGACAGGTAGCATTGGCGATCTAGAGCAGTCCATCTCAACAAACTGTTTGCGGTTGGTGAGGTAGGACTTGAATCAGCGTAGGACAAGGTTGCTGATCCCCATGTGCCAATGCAGGTTTTCCATAAGGGCCTGTGGTCTACTGAGTCGAAAGCAGCCGAGAGGTCGAATAGAACCAGGAGGCAGGGGTGGCCGTAATCAAGGATGTTGAGGGTGTCGTCGACCACCTGTATGGTTGCAGTCTCTGTGCTGCATCTGGGTCTGAACACACATTGGTAGGTTTGGAAGAGATTGTTGGTGTTGATGTGTTGCTGTAGTTGTGTGGCTACTTCTTTCTCAATGATCTTACCTAGGAAGGAAAGATGGGTGATGAGGCGATAGTTGCCTAGGTTGTATGGGATCCAGAATGGGTTTCTTTAGTAGAGGGAGGATTTGTCCTGTTTTTAGGGCTGAGGGGAGGTGCCTTTAGTTAGGGCGCTGTTAATGATCTCCAGGTAGGGAAGGAGAGCGTCTGCAGGGAAGGTCTTGAGGATGGATGCTGGTAGGATGTCATCTGTGTATGATGTGGCTTTGAGGGGGGAGCACTGTTTCTACCAGGTCCTCTGTCAAGAGTATCTTGAATGTTGTCCAGGGTGTGAAGATTTTCCGAGGAGGGACGTGAGTTGGGTTGTGGATGCAGAGCTGGCATCTATGTGCTGGCGAATCTTGCTGATTTTGTCAACAAAGGTATTGATGGCGGTGGATTTTTCGATGGAGTGTGGGATTGCAGGGTTGGGTAGTGGGTTGACACACTGCTTGACCGCTTTGAAGAGGGCTCTGCTTTTGTTGTCGGCTTCTGCTATGGTATTCTGATAGTAGGAGGCCTTGGCTGTGTTGGTGAGTTATCAGTGGGTTGCTCAGAGTTCCTTGAGGAGCACCATGTCGGATGCTGTCCTGAAGCGCCACCATGTTTTCTCTTGTGTCCTAATGACTCTTTTGCTGAGGTTGAGTTCTTGCTTGTACCAGGCTACTGATGGTTTGGTTTGCAGGTGTGTTGTTTCAGAGGTGCGTGTTGGTTGATGGAGTCTGAGAGGGTGGCGTTGAGTGCTTCCAGTAGAGAGTTGCAGTTTGGTTGGGGGTTTTCGGTCCATTTAAGGTGTAGGTTGGCGAGATCTTCTGTGAGGGCTTCCGCTGGGGAGTTCTTGAAGGACCTGAATGTTTGTCTGCTCGGTTTCTGTTGGGAGTGCTTGACTGGGGTGGTTTGCAGGATATTGAAAGGCATGGCTAGATGGCCAGTCAAAGCCAAGTGGGAGAGGAGAGATGTAGCAGAGAGAAGACAATGCAGTGATGATTCGGTTGAGGATGTTACCTTTCTTGTGTGTTGGGTCTTTCGTGTGCTGTGTGAGGCTGAGGGTGTCAAGAAGGCTCAGGAGTGCTTCCTTCATCAGTTTGGTGGCCTTGTTGCCTGGGAGGATAAAGTCTCCTATGAAGATGTTTGCGTGCAAGAGGGCCATGGTGGTGACCAGGTCAGTGAAGTCTCCGGTGAAGTCTCCGGTGAAGGCAGTGTTGGGTTTGGGTGGTCTGTAGATGAGATGGAAGGTGACTGTGTCCAGAGCAGGAAGTGACAGGAGAGTATTTCAAAGGAGCCAGTGTTCTGGAGGATGGTGAGGGACAGGATTTTCCATCCTCGTACGATGCTTTTTGGGATGCCAGATCACAAGGTGTATGCAAGGTACAGATTCCCCCCATGTCATCCTAGACCAAATCAGGGAGTGGGCGGAAGACCTTGCATCGCCCACCATCTGCACCCATGCACTCACACCCCTGGAGAAGGTGCTGACATCCCTACTTTTTTTGGCTATAGGCTCATCCCAGCACACCTCTGCCATTGCTGGTGGCATATCGCAGGCCACGCCATCCTGGTGCCTACACCAGGAATTGCACCGCAATACATCATGTGTGCATTGGCACATATACATGCCATGCACAAGTTAGGCAAGACAGAGAGTGTGCCTGGGGTTTTATGCCATAGCACACTTCCCATGGGTACTGGGAGCCATTTATTGCACGCATGTTGTGCTACAGAGCCCCGCCAGCGACCAAGCACATGTACCGTAACTGTAAACATTGGCATGCAATCAATGCACAGGTCATATGCAATGCAAAGGGAGTAATCATGTATGTGAACGCCAATTTAAACCGGAAGAAGACATAATAGCTTAATTTACTGCCGGTCACCACTATATCAGGCCCTGGCATCGGGAATCTTGGGCAACCCTTGGCTCATCGGTGAGTATCAACTATCACGGCAACACACACAGACATGTGGCCCAATGCACATCTTTAGTCGCAGTCACCATCACCAAATCACATGATCCATTTAAACCCTACACGTGCCACTGCATGCCACTATTGTGGGGCAAACATCACCAGCCATGAACATGTTTGACAGTGCACAACCTTACCTGCTGGCAGAGCTGTTCTGCTGTGATTCCCTCACCACCTCCACCTAATATTGGGCCTCTGCATTGGTGAATGGAGGGTCAGTGTGTGGCAGAGGGTATGGGTACTAGGGTGGACAAAGGGTGCTGAGTAGACCTCTCCTGTAGTGCAGGTACTAGAAGAGGCAAGATACCAGCAACAATATAGGACATTGGATTGAGCCAGCTGAAGGAGTCCTCCATGCAGACTGCATGTTTATACATAAATGTAGATTGCTATCTGTACCTGCATGTGTAAGGATGTTGCAGTTCACCTAACCATGACAGCTGACTCCACTGTGCATGGCTGCATTTATTTTATTTTATTTTCTACATTTGTATAGCGCACGAACTGCATGTCCAGTCCCCCACTGAGTTATGCCTGGAGTGGGCAATGGCACATCACTCAAGGTGCCAAAACAATAAGAAAAGGTGTCCATCTTGGACGGGGGTAAAACAAGATATGTCCACCCTGGCGGGGGGAGGGGTGTATCAACATGAGTGAATAAAAAAAGGCAAACAGAACTGAAAATAAAATCATACCCCTTCATGGGCTAATGGGCATCAGGGCACAGGTGGTACAGGTGGAGTGGGTGTTCTGGGACTGCCATCCTGTGGTGGATCCTCAGGTGGTGGTGTGGTGGTGGTGGTGCATCCTGTCCATGCAGTGGGCAAAGCCTGGTCTTCATTGGCTAGGGCCACTCATGACACAGATGCATGTGTGAGTAACCCCTGTCAGACAGGTCACAATGAATTTCCTCCCAAGTGGCCACCAAGTCTACATGTGCGCTCACTCATGATGCATCAGAGTGCTGACAGAGTGTCTGCCTCAACGAGTCCATCTCCAGGTAGAGGTGGGTCCTTGTAGCCAAAACCTCATTATGCATTGAGCCACTTAAGCTCTTAATCTCATGGAGAAATGTTCGAGATTCCAACATCTCCATCTGCAGGCCTTTTCTCAGTGCCACCACATCTCAATGCAGGGAATCCCACAGAGTCACCAGAGCAGCCTGCTGGCGTTTGATGTTGACCTCCATGCACAGTTTATGGGAGAGTCTTGTGGACTGCAACTCAGCATGCAGCGTCCTTGTCAGACTGTCCATCAACCACTGCTGATGGTCCTGAGAGGCCAGATGCTGTGCATCCCGTGCAGCTGGTAAAATGTTGTTCTCAGACAGGCAATTGATGTCCCTTGGGTTCTCCTGCACGACCTCACCATGTGGGATGGTCAGACGCAGCAATTGCTGCTCCCACTCTGACTGTATGTAATGCACACATCCACCACATGTGCAGGGCCGACAGCGGTGGGATGCCAGGGTCCAGGCCAGCCGCAGTGGGGCCCCTGTCCTGGGCTGCAGGTCTACAACCCTCCATTGGACAACTGCCCCTGGTGCTGATCCCAGCACAGGCAAAGGTGATCTTGCAGCCATAACCACCATAGATGCGGGGCTTCTGACTGACCGGACCTATGACTCCTGGCTCACCTCCTCTGACTCAACAGCCCCATCTGGACTGCCCATTGGGGCACCCTCCATGTCCCTCATTGTGTTCTCCACATCTGATTCAAAATCTTCATGCGAAGAGTATGAAGAGTCTGAAGAATCGGCAACCCTACCAAGGAGTGCCTGCAGCACCTGGGGATTCTCATAGGGCATGGCACCCCGGCCTCCACTGGTTGTCTGTCGTGTGTCCACCTCCTCTTTCTCCCCCACCTCTGGATCTGCTGCATCATCACCTGCAAACAGACAGAAAACAACACTCTGAGGTATGAGTACTTTGCAGAACATGCATATGTGTGTTACAAT
Organism: Ambystoma mexicanum; assembly: GCF_040938575.1. NCBI lineage: Eukaryota > Metazoa > Chordata > Amphibia > Caudata > Ambystomatidae > Ambystoma > Ambystoma mexicanum. The sequence goes on along the minus strand of NC_090932.1, from coordinate 852,174,797 downwards.
GCATGAAGACACAAAATGTCCAGTCACACATACATCACATATTGTGACTGAGTACACTGTGACCTGTATGGCACAGATGAATGGCATTCAGTGACCTGTGCAATAATGTCTGGGCATATCAGGCTGTGCAACATGGCATGTTTTGTGGGATTAAGAGTACATACATACACACTGACATGATTGGCAATGATTCCTATCAGTGTATGGGCAGAGGTCTGTGCATCGCCAATGAGCCCATACTCTACCTTTTATTATTGCAACATGTGGAAGTGTGACCTGTACCTTTGCTGACACCAAATTTCATGCAGGCATATGTGTTGCCATGATCTCCCCAACCACCATTGAAACATTGCCCCCCACTAAATACATGGCTGGTCACAATCACATGCATCGCAAACATGTGCGCACAGAGGTACACTTGCAGGGCCACTGCTCCATCGACACCACAAATGTTTAATGTACTACACTGAAACATCCACTGGCCATCCACTGCTCGTTCCTTCTGGAAGACAGTGTCACGTGTTTATGGACAGACATCTATGCCCACTGACAGCAAGGGCAGGGTGGATTAATGTGACATCATGTACACATTGCTGTAATCATACATGAGTCCTGATTATCTTCCCCAAAAGATGATAAACGTGTATGACAATGTGAATGTGTACAATGACATTTGTGTTGTATGCTATTGCCACACATACGAGTACTGGCACAGCAGTGAAAGCTAGTAGACAGATATGTGTACTGTGACACCAACATGTACCACACACAAAAACCATGCAACTTCTTCCCTGAATGCAGGTCATGCAATGGTATTGTACATGTTAGCATTCTTGCAGTGCCCATGGATGGCTGCCAACTGGAGCCAATTGTACTCCCACACATATGTGTGAGCATGCCATGCAAAATTATCATCAAATATGAAACACACAAACGCCACTCACCAGATGTTTCAACATAGGAGTCCATGCCTCCCATGACAAGCACCTTATAACTGCTGATCATTCCACTTGTGACCACTTCAAAAGGAGTCAGCTCCTCTTCCTCCGGTGGCCCCCCTTCAGTGGCCTGGGCAGAGGCCAGATTGCCATTGAGCTTACCCTTAGTCTTTCAAATTAGGTCATGCATCCTCTTGTGGACCTGGTTAGCAGTGCGCCTCTCCATACCAAAGGTGTTTATGAGGTCCGTGATCTCCTACCACATCCTCATTCACTGAGCAGGAGTACGGGTTCTGTCAGCCGAGTGGTAGAGGTCCTCAGGTTGTTCCTGCACATACTCTGTGAGGAAGAAGTTCTTCACCGGTGAAGAGATTCTTCCTCCGGGCCCCTTCTCCTTCACCTGTGCCTGACCATGGGGTGGTGCCTCCTCCTGCTCTGCAGGGTGCCCTCTTGGCCCTAATGGCCCTTGGTGGTGCTGGGCCACCTATAGGCCTCCGACCATGTCCTCGTCCTCGTGCTGGGTCACCTGTGGGCTGAGGTTCACCACGTCCCCCTCCTGGGGCTGGTGCACATGTGTCCTCACTCCATCCTCCTCCTGGGGCTGGTGCACATGTGTCCTCACCACTTCCCCGTCCTCTCCCTTTTGGAGCTTTCCCACTCACGGTGCAAGCAAACTGAAAAGCAGAACCCCAAAAAATGACACTACAAAAAAAACAGACTACCCGATGGACAACGTAGATGAGTGGTCCTGCAAGATTCCAAGGCACCCCAAACCTCAAATATGTGTTAGTCGGTGTGTAGAGGGCCTCCCAACAAAACAAATTCATACGCGATACCATATCACAATAAATGCGGTATGTGCTGCGTAGAGGGCCTCACAACAAAAAATATTCATACGCAATACCGTATAGGCACCCCAAAACCGATAAAATGCAGTTACGCGATGCGTAGAGGGCCCAGAAAGGCAGAAAGGGAAAGTCATTTATGTACGCAATGCGAAGTCTGTGAAATTTGAGTTTATAGAACATAATCACCAGAAATGTTTCTTACTGAATCTCAATAATAGTTTTGCATACATTTGTAAAACATGAAAAATGAAAACAAAGCAAAATACGCTTGATGATATATAAGTACAATACTTTAAATGTTTATGCCCAAACTCTAGCATATATCCTCGAGATTTGTATGTTTGAAAACATGGTCATTTTGTGCAAAAATTAGGCTTAATGATACATAAATTGTAAAGAAAACTCACTTTAATGTAATTTCCTGATTGCTGATTTGTTGTCTATGTGTATATTGAATTTTGTTGCTAGTAGGGAACAAAGGTTGAGAGCTGTGATATTTGCATTAGAGACTCTCTTGCTTCACTGGGTAAGGTTTTCGAAGCACAATCTGTATAGGATGGAAACCAATTAGATGGCTCTAAAGCATTTTAAAATCGCGAAATGGGACATTATTGTTTTTAGCTGGCTGCGTTTGGCTTAATGCCACGTAATGGTTTGTTGTTACAGCGTTAGCATTTGAATCGCTATGATTAAAATAGCAGTTTCCTTACCTTTGTTTCTTTCTCACGTTCTTTACGGGTTGGTAGATTCCAGCGGCATGATAACCTGGCAATGTGTTTGGAACTGCCGTATTTTTCTTACTTTGGACCGCGGTTACCAGCGGGATTGTTGTCACGTGACCGATTTGTGACGTAATCACGTACTCGTCAGACAATTGGTGTCACGTGATCGCTATTCGGCCATGTTGGATTGGAGCAATGTATAATAAGGATTACCTTATTAAAAAGCAAAACAAAATGTTGAAACGTGAAGATATTTAATTGGGGATATTATGTAGAAAACATATATCATAAAAGAATACTATTTTGTATTTAGAAAAAGAAAGATGTATATCTCCTTTGTCCAGTTGGTTTTTGAAAAGTATAGATCACATTAAAGTGAGTTTTCTTTAGAATTTTTGTAACATTAAGCCTAATTTTTGCACAAAATGACCATGTTTTCAAACATACAAATCTCGAGGAAACATGCTAGAGTTTGGGCATAAACAGTTAAAGTATGGTACTTATATATCATCAAGCGTATTTTGCTTTGTTTTCATGTTTCATGTTTTACAAATGTATGCAAAACTATTATTGAGATTCAGTAAGAAACATTGCTGGTGATTATGTTCTAATATAAAAAACAAAATATATCTCTTCTTTTTCTTTTGCTTTGTCAACTTTAGATATATGATGATGCTTTATATTCCCTCCTGAGGGACTGTCTGATATGCTCTAAAGACAGTGAAACACGTGTCGAGGGTCCAAAACTAAATGTGAACAAATTTTGATTTTCAAGAAATCACAGCAATAAACAAAATATTGTTAAAAACAGAAAAACAGAGTTCCTCTACTTATTTAGAAACATCACAAAGAACAAAAGCAAAAGGGCGCAAACATAGGTTTCCAAATTTTCTTTTTTAGATATATTACCATTAGTTTTGTTTGCCTGATCAGTCCCAGACAAGGAAACCAATATGCAGCCCCATTTCTCATAAAAATCAAACACGGCTCACCAAGGAGTTGTAAAAAGGCTGAAAAGGACTGCAGAGCCCTATTCTATCCTCTCACTGACACATGTGTATGGATGTCTGTAAATGTAATTTTGATGCTTTGACCTCTCAGGGATGGGGATGTGATCTGTCATTCCAGTGCATAATGGGGAGGGAGGATAGCTCAGGGGCAACGTGTATGTCTTGGAAGCAAGACAACACGGCGCAACACAGGTACGAATCCGATCCCGCACTTAGAAACTACTTGCTGGTATTAAGCACGTTATAAATGAACAATAAATAAAATTAAAAAATTTAAATATGAAAAAACAAGAGTTGACATGTGATCATGCCATATATTTGTGCTGGGGGCAACAGCATAAGCACTTGTACCTTGTCAACGTGTGCATGTACGTGTTGCATACTTACAGGTCAAGCTGTCAGGGACGTATGTTGCTACATGTAATTGGGTGGACCGGTGCCCAAGCAGGTGCCGTTAGACCTCTCCACCCGATCGGATGGCCATGCTGTGCATAGTCAAATCATCACTGGCTTGTGGGATCCTGCATACAACTGGGTGTCTTGACACCAGTGTATCCCCAGCACTACTCCAGACCAGCTATTCTTTCATGTATTCAGTGGTTGGCCACCCTACCAAGGGAATCACTGCCCACCCTTGTGTCCCTGTGTTCTGCCTCCCAGGGCCATGTTGCAAGGTGGGGGCTTTGCCAGAGGGCCTGGCCCATGGGCCACATGTGCCATTGTGATCTTTTGGAATGCCTGGTCATGTTATATGGGTCCTTGAGTATGCATGGTAGGCCCAGGGGGCTGGTCTGCTCCAGCGGTCCGGATGGACTACAATCTGGCATATACTCCTGTTGTGTATATGAGGAGGCATGACACTTTTGGACAATCCCCCTCTTTTGCACGCAGGCTACAGTTTACAAGTCGGCATAGTCGCCTTACTCTGGCCTACAGTTGACAGTGTGTAACAGTCCTGTTTGCCCTACACTTGGTTCCCACTGACACACCCAGGCTCTGCACATACCCAATATGGACAGGTGCCATTCAGCATGCAATGTGCCAACAGAGCTTTGCCTGCTGGGGGGCTCTTCTGGGTAGGCAAGTACGTTTGTGGTGCAGGAGGCTTCCTGCCCATCAAATGACCCTCAATGACTTGCACCGCAACAGCAGGTCAGCCTGTCTGTTTGGGTCCCTGCAATCCACTGGTTCATTTGCACACTTGGTTCATCTTGGGTTGGGCTGCTTGTCCAGCCATTGCCATTGAGACAGGTGTCCACATACCACCTGCGTTGTGACAGTGTTGAATGGAGAGCATGCACCCTCGGATGGGTGTCTCTCCCCTCCAAGCAGTGCTGCGACAGAGTAGACCAGCAGTTCCCCAGTGGTCATGTGAGACTACAGGGATGGTGGCATGGACACAGGGCCTGGCCTACAAACAGTGGGTGTGGCCCATGTGGTCCATGCCCTTGCACTTCTCCGCTGAGCTTGTTTGTCAACTGCAGTCCGAGGCGACGACAGTTCCACAGGGTGGCAGGCCACCCTTCACCACACCGGTAGTGTGGGCATTTGCAGCAGCCACACCCTATTCGCAAGATTAGTGCCTGAGTCCAGGCTCTTCCTCCCACCCATCCAGCTGGACTGTTGGTGCATGAATGACCAACAGGGACACCCACCCTTAAGCAGTGGCCCGTCCACTGACACTGGGGTTACACAGACAGGCTGAGGGTGTTTGTATTCATACAACTGAAGACACAGGGCATGTGGGGTGAAGGGGCATCTTCCTAGCACTTCTTAGAGCTCACAAGTCTTTTTGATGGGGCTCAACCCACAGGCAGTGTTCTGCCACTGGCAGACTCTGGCACATGTTGGTGACTGAATGCCAGACCCTGGAAGGTGGTGTTATTTCAGGCACTTCCTCATGACCACACATCCATCTGTTCCTTCGTCCAGTTCCTTTGGCCATGCACAACTGCCCATGGGGCTGGGTCAGGCCTTCCTGATGGCCTGAGTAACAGCTGGCGCAGCTGCGTCCCACATTTGTCTGCAGCCGGGCTCCATGGACCCCATATTGTGCATGCATTCTATTCTGTGGCAGGTATCCCCCTGTGTGACGGACATGTGGCATGGGAGTTTGAGGGGCTCCTCTGTGCTGGTAAAGGGGCACCAGAGCAGTTGTGTGACTACAGGCCTGGATGCTGTGGGAGTGCCTGAGAAAGCCCAGCAGGTGAAGGCCTATGCTAGACACTGACCCCAGTAGGTGTTCCAGGGAAGTGCTAGTGTGAGGGATGCGACCATATGCACAGGGAGTGAGCGCTTGCCTGGGCTTTTTTGGATGATTTTTTAGGAAATGGAATGATGGGAGATTAACCTTTGAAAATGTGTGGGGCTAATCCGCACACATTTTCTAATGCTCGCCGCACAGTAGTCACAGTGTACGCTGGGGGACACAGCCTACAGGCGCAGTACTCTCTGTCACATTTATTTGACAGGTGACAGTGAGGGGTGCACAAAACCATCCAGAGGAGGAAGGCAACACCTTCCTCCTCCCATGGCCAGCCTAATTAAATATCAAAGGCTCCATGGATCCACCCTGTGCTATTGTCTAAGCACATACTGATGAGAGTTAATTGAAGCAGGCCTGCAAATAGGCCTGGTCACAGAACTTAACAATGGACAGGAAAAGTAACACCTCTTTGATATGCAGTGTGTCAACTTGAAGCTAGTTCCTACCCCTCTGTATGAAGGACAGTGAATGCCATGTCTGGGTACGCTATTTACTGTAGGCAACCCCTGCAGAGTGGACCCCTTTCAGAGGGCAGAGTATGTAATTTAAGGGAGACAAGTAGTCTGCTCTCTTCACAAACTTTAAGGGAGACATACGCTTTGATCAAGAGCCACAGAGGGCTCATTTAACCAGAGAGACACTTTGATCTACAATAGACAGGAAGATGGGTGGGACTTAGGAGTACATGTTGTCGCCTCTTATAGAGCACTCTGGTCCTTACCTCACGCATAACAGAAGAATGTTGGCGGGGACCCCGGATTGGCTCCTTAAAGTAGGCTTAGCCTGCACCAATCACTGGGGTCCATTTGCCTTTAAAAGAGGGGTGAGCCGGTCACTTAGCAGATCATCTGAAGGCTTCACCAGAAGCAGACAGAGAAGAAGGACTCATTTGGATCCTGGCTTAAGGTGTTGTCTACCTTATAGCTTCTGCCAGTGAAGGAAGGCCAGGATTTCCAAGAGGGAAGCAAGATCCTTCCCCTAAACATCTCCCAGGGAACATAGGGAGATACCGGACTCAGAGGACCCATCCAATAGATCCAGAACCGGTACCCAGCCAGCACATAGGTTTTTCCAGCACGCTTCCTAGGTGGGAAGTTCCAGAGAGTCTCTGAACAAAGGACAAGGCCATTGCCTACAAGCACTCTACTGAGCTTTGGGCCATCCACCTTGAAAGGATGCCACAAGCCCTGCGAAAAAGCTAGGAGTGCCACACAAGCATCACCAGTGTCTATCTTTTAAGGACATTTTTGGGGCAGTCGAGTCCTCGAACCGCGACCGGCTACACCACTGACTGTTGTCATGCGCTGTCACTAAAGCCATCCGAGATGCCTTGACCATCATTCCAGATCCGACAACCAGCACAGAGACGTTTCTTGACCTCGAGTCACTGTGTAGGCCAGCCTGCAGATATCTGTCCAGCCTCACTTGCCGAAATGCCTTCCGCCTGATATACGCAGCTGTCTGCCATCTTGAACTCTGTTGCAGAAGCTGCAAAGTGTCCTGGAACTGACTTGAAGCTGTCGAGCATCAAGTCGTTCTGTCCCCCTGATCTTTCTCCAAAGACCCATAGTGACATTTACGACCCCTTTCTCCCTTGGTACTAAATCCAAATAAACTGGAACAGTTAAGACTGGTTGCTTTACCGACTACCCTCCGGTCAGTATCCAGAGTGCAGTGTATCCCTTTCCTTCATGAAACTGTCTGTCCTCTGTGTTCCTTTACAGGGTGGGTTGTATTTTGTAGTGTGCTAGAACTGTCTGTTGTAATAATAAGGATAAAGTAGATATTTTTATGCAACTTTGACTGGACAGTCCCTTTTATCATTGGGTAATAATTGCATTTCACTGTGTTGCAGCTAACCCACGATCCACGACCTTGCAGAGATGAGCCTACCGTTCCATTCACGTTACTAAAATTGGACACGGAGGTGTATAATTTACTTGTGTTCCAATCTATTCAGATCCCTTCTAGTGTACTAGAGGTGGGGCTGATTGATGGTTTAGAAACCAATATTCATCCCTGGACCACTGGTACCCCGGAAGTTGATTCGTCACATTGTTGGCAGGGTGGGATCATTTGGACCCTTGTGCACAGCTTAGTCACCCAACGTTAAAAGTACTGTTGCAGGCAACGTTTAGTCACTGATAGGTATTAGTAATAGTCATGGAGATTAACATGGAGACTGTAACAGGCATGACCATGGATGTCCTGCACGTCTTATGTCAAGAGAGGGGACTTCCCCACAGCCCTAAGGTTAATAAACCTGATTTGCTGACCAGCCTCCAAGCTTAGGTAGAAGCTTGGGCATTTGGGGAGAAGACCCTAGGGGACGGGCAAGGCCCTGTGTACCCGAATGGACAAGACCTTCCGGGGGGGGACTATGATGTGGACAATCGCATGACTAGTGTTTCTCGTGAATCATCCCGGCGGGCGGGCAAGTGTGGTTTCTCAACACTCAAGAGTGTCAGTGAGGACATGGGCTAGTGTGGCATCCCACAGGTTTCAGCACAGTCTAAGTGGCCCAGTAATAGTTTGGCTGGTAATGAGGTAGCGGCTAGAAAACTCTTGCTCGAGGAGAGGAGACTAGTGCTAGAGGAACAGAAACAGCGGGACAAGGTCACCAAAGAGCTGCACAAACTGGCACTTGAAGAGCAGAAGGAGGCCCACAGATCCTCCTCTAGCGAAAGCAGCAGTAGTGGCTCAAACCAGAGTGCCCCGACAGAACATCCCCAAAGACTTATGCAGACTTATGAAGTGGGGAAGGATATTTTTGACTGGTTGAAGCGCTCGAGCTGGCTTTCCAGCTACAGGAGATGGATGAGGTACTGTGGGGTGCAGCCCTGATGAGTCGCTTACTTACACCACCCTGAGGAAAGGCCTGTTTATGAGAGGATGAAGGCAGCCCTCCTGAGGAAGTTCTGTAAAATCCCAGAACAGTTTCTCAGAGCTTCAGAGAGCTCAGAAAGAAAAGTGGGCAGACATTTGAAGACTTCACATACTTGTCGTTGAAATATCTGAACAGGTGGGTGGTTGGTAACAAAGTTCACACATTTAAAGGGATGTACAATTTGATTGCGTGTGAGAATGCATTGAAAAATTGTGTGGTTGACCTACACCAGCATCTTGTGCACAAGACTATCACAGACCCTAGCGAGCTTGCACAGGCTGCCGACAGGTTTGTGAGTACTGAAGTCCAGAAAAGGGCTCAGGTGAGCACACCCAAAAATGGAAGAGAAATCGGTGGACAAAAAAGTAAACAAGGATGGGAAGGACAAAGGTCCAACCCAATACTATTCAAAGACAGGTCCCCAAAAGAGCAAAAGGAAATCCCCAAACTCTAGTGCACACCGAAAAAAAGAGTGCAGGTGCCCCTAACACTGGGACTTCTGCGTTCTCACCACCCAAAGGTTGTTTTCTGTGTACGGAGCTGGGCCATAGGAAAGGGGATCCTACCTGCAAGGGCTTACCCAAGCAAGCCATAGTGAATTTTGGACTGGTGGAAGAGGCCATCATTAGTGTGGGCCTTTTAGAGGAGGACTTCCCACTAGGCCAGGGAGTGGCCGAATTTGGATTGGTTACACTGAGTGGGAACTGTACCGGGTCTCCAGAAGAGATCCCACTTCCCAATAATGCTCCACTCTATCTAGAACATGTGTATATCAATGGACACAAAACTCCTCCTGTCCGAGACACCGTGGCTTGCATCACTGCTGTCACCCGGCAGTGGGTACAGCAAGGCCAGTATATTGATGTGCCTGATTGTAGCGTAAGTGGGTTTGATGGAAAGAGTAAGTGCCCCTTAGAGTTCAGTTGGCGAGGTGAAACGACCCAGTGCGTGTAGCAGTGAAAGACTCCATGCCTGTCCCATGTTTTTGGGTAATGATCTTCCTGATACCGAGATAGTCACAGCGGTTACCTGATCAAGGGCCAAAGAGATCACCAGATTGAACACTCTCAGAGCCTTAGTGCCTGGAATGCTTCCAGAGGGCTTTTTTGGAAAGACCGGTGTGGCTGGTAGCCCCTAGTCCAGTTCCACAAACTACTGAGTTGCCTACTCCTGCAAGAGTGGGGCTAGTAGCCCCTGAGGACCCTACTTTGGTACCCAGGACTGAGTGATTTCAGCGTTGCCTGGCGCAGCACAGGAACCTGAGGGGGAGGACCAGGTTGGCGCAGATCTGAAGGCCCTGCCCAAGCTGGATGAGTTCACATCAGCTGGGGGCTCTGGTCAGACTGACTTTTTCACAGCCCAGAAAGAGTGTCCCCCTCAGGCAGGTCTGCGGAAGTAGGTGGAGGAGCAGGCTAAGGGCGGCGCCCCTGGACTGTTCAAAGTGTACTGGGAGGATGGACTCCTGTACAGTGAGCCAAAAGAGTCTGAGGGCGAGGGCACCAGGAGTTTGGTGATTCCACAATGCCACCGAAAGTTCCTTTTGTATTTGGCTCACCAAATTCCTTTAGCAGTTCACTTGGGAGTGACTAAGACATCAGACCGGTTGTCTGCGCAGTTTTACTGTCCACAGTTTGGCGTAAAGGTTAAGAAGTTTAAGAAATGTGTCCGGTCCTGCCCAACTTGTCAAGCTTCTGGCAAGTCAGGTGGTGCCACAAAGACCCCTTAATTCCACTACCTATAGTTGGACGGCCTTTCGAGAGAATAGGCTTGGATATTGTGGGTCCTTTGGATCCTCAAACCAGCTCAGCGAACAGATATATCTTGGTGGTGGTAGACCACGCCACAGGATACCCTGAGGCTGTCCCTCAGAGGAGCATCAAAGCCCCAGTGGCTGCGAAGGCTCCGATTTGGATATTCTCCGGCATTGGATTCCACAAAGAAGTAATTTCTGACAGGGGATCAAACTTCATATCAGCGTATTTGAAGGCTACGTGGGAAGAGTGTAGAGAAACCTAACGGTTCTCTACATCCTTCTATCCACAAACCAATGGGCTTTTTGAGTGCTTCAACAAGACCCTGAAAGACATGATAGGTGGCTTGGAAGAGCAGCTGAGGAGAAATTGGGATGCTCTCCTGCCATGCCTTCTGTTCAGTAACAGGGAGGGGCCACAGAAAGGAGTAGGGTTCAGAACGGAGTAGGGTTTCGCCCCATTGAGCTTCTGTTTGACCACCCTGTACGAGGTCCCCTCAGTCTAGTGAAAAAGGGATGACAAAGCAAGCCCTCAACCCCTACACGAGATGTGGTGGACTATGTACTCAGCCTTCAGTCTAGAATGGCCAAGTACATGGAACAGTCAACAAAGAACCTAAAGGCCAGTCAGGAGCTGATGAATCATTGACACGACCAGAGGGCCACATTGACAGTTTATTCTCCAGTTCCAGTGGGTGTGGATTATAGAACCTGTGAAACCCATTGCTCTTCAGGACAAGTGGACTGGGTCTTACTGTGTACTGGAAAAGGCCAGGCTGGTGAATTATCTCGTTGACGTGAAAGGACCTAAACCGATATCCAGGGTCTTTCACTTCAACTGGCTAAAACCCCATTATGGCCAGAATGACTTGGTCATGGCATTAGTGACTGATGGAGAGACTGACGAGGAGACCAATCCCCTCCAGACTTCTTGCACACTGAAGCCACAGATGGGTCAGTTGAAGGTGTCAATCTTGCAACGGGCCTGTCAGAACAACAACTGACACTGTGACCATTTACTGGGACAGTTTGCCGGTCTGTTTTCACTAACTCTCGGTCAAACAAATTGGTGCACCCGTGATGTGGACATTGGAGACAGTAAGCCAGTGTACAGTAGGATTCACTGGATGTCTGATAAGGTCAAGGACACCATCAAGGAGGACGTTTCCAAGATGTTGTCCCTTGGAGTGATAGAGCCATCTCTCAGCCCCTGTGCTAACCCAGTGGTACTGGTCCCTAAAAAGACCAGTGGTGCGAAGACTGAAGTTCACTTTAGTGTGGACTAAAGGGGCTCAATTCTGTCACAAAGAAAGATGCTCACCCCTTTCCTCTGGCAGATGAGCTCATTGATGAGCTTGGTGCTGCCAAGTTCATGAGTACCTTTGACCTCATGGCTGGTTATTGGCAGGTCGGCCTGATAGATGGAGCAAGAGAGAAGTCAGCATTTTCAATCCCGGAAGGACATTATCATTTCACCATGATGCCCTTCGGATTGAAGAATGCCCTTTCCACTTTTCAGTGGATGGTTAACCAGGTTTTGTCAGGTCTGGAAAGCTTCAGTATTGCCTGTTTAGATGACATTGCTGTCTTCAGCCACACATTGGAGGATCACTTACCCCACCTGAAACAAGTGCTTCAGGCACTGTGGAATGCAGGTCTGACTATCAAGGCTACGAAGTGCCAGATAGCACAGGACACAGTGACTTACCTAGGCCACTTGGTCGGTGGAGGTAAGAAATAACCTCTCGAAGCAAAGGTAGATGCTGTGAAGGATTGGGATATCGGGGGAACAGTAAGCTTTTGCATTGGGCCATATCCCTACAGGGATTATATATGGACATCAAGCACAAACCATGCTCCTAGCCGGTACTTTCGGCTTGATGACGAACCAGACCATCAGTATAGTGTGGTGGTTCACATGTTGAGGCGGGGGAGTATGTGAAGGAATCGACCATTCGCACAGAGAGTGTGCTCCCGCATGGGCTTTTTTGATGATTTTTTAGGAAATGGAATGATGGGAGATCAACCTCCGAAAATGTGTGGGGCTAATCCGCACACATTTTCTAATGCTCGCCGCACAACAAACACATAGTCCAGTGTACTCTGGGGGACACAGCTCACAGGCGCAGTCCTCCCTGTCACATTTATTTAACAGGTGACAACGTGGTGCATGAAAACATCCAGAGGAGAAGGGCAGCACCTTCCTCCTCCCATGGCCAGCCTAATTAAATATCAAATGCTCCATGGATCCGCCCTTTGCTATTGCCTAAGTTATGTGTGGTGGCGGAGCATACTGATGAGAGTTAATTGAAGCAGGCCTGAGAATAGGCCTGGTCACAGAACTTAACAATGGGCAAGAAAACTAAAACCTCTTTGATGTGCAATGTGTCAACTTGAAGCTAGTTCCCACCCCTCTGTATGAAGGACAGTGAATGGCATGTCTGGGTCCACTATTTACTATAGGCAACCCCTGCAGAGCTGACCCCTTTCAGAGGGTGAAGTATGTGAATTAAGGGAGACCGGAATGCTGCTCTCATCACAAACTCCAAGGAAGACCTACACTTTCATCAAGAGCCACAGAGGGCTCAGTTAACCAGAGAGAAACTTTGATCTACAACAGACCGGAAGATGGGTTGGACTTAGGAGTACATGTTATCACCTTTTTCCTTTCCTGTTGCAATGCACTCTGATCTTGACCATACGCATAACAGAAGATTGTTGGTGGGGACCCCGGATAGGTTCTTTGATGAAGGCTTAGCCTGCATCAATTGCTGCGGCTTTAAAAGAGGGCTGAGCCCCTCACTTAGATCATCTGAAGGCTTCACCAGAAGCAGAGAAAAAGGACTCATTTGGACCCTGGCTGAAGGTACAGTCTACCTTACAGCTTCTGCCAGTGAAGGAAGGCCAGGATTTCCAAGGGGGAAGCAAGATCCCTCCCCTAAACACCTCGCAGGGAACAGAGGGAAATACTGGACTCAGAGGACCCATCCAGCAACTCCAGAACTGGTACCCAGCCAGCACACAACGTGCCCTGCTTGGTTCTGCCAGCAAGCTTCCTAGGTGGGAAGTGCCAGAGAGTCTCTGAACAAAGGACAAGGCAGTTGCCTGCAAGCGCTCTCCTCAGCTTTGGGCCGTCCACCATGAAAGGACACTATGAGCCCTGCGACAAAGCTAGGAGGAGTGCCACACAAGCATCAACCAGTGTCCATCTTTTAAGGACATTTTTGAAGCAATCGAGCCCTCGAACCACAACTGGCTTCACCACTGACTGTTGTCCAACTGCAGTCACTAAAGCCATCCAAGACGCCTCGACCTGCGTTCGAGATCAGCGAACCAGCACAGAGACAATGATTCTTGACCCAGAGCTGCCGTGTAGGCCAGCCTGCAGCTGTCCGTCTCGCCTCGCTTGCCGAACTGCCTGCCGCCTGATACCCGCAGCTGTCACCCGTCTTGAATTCTGTTGCAGAAGCTGCAAAGCATAAGCCTGCCGTTCCGTCCATGTTACCAAAATTGGACAAGGAGGTTTATAATTTACTTGTGTACCAATCTGTTTTGATCCCTTCTGGTGTACTAGATGTGTGGGGCTGATTGGTGGTTTAAAATACCAATATTCTTCCCTGGACCACTGGTGCCCCGGAAGTTGATTCATCACAGCTACTGTGGCTCCATAAGACAGTTGAGGTCCAGGGGGTATTGCTATGCAGCATCAATACATGGCCCCAGTTGTGCACGTTGTGGAGACACACTTGTGTGCCACTGTGTAGCACATTGCAGGCAGGTTTCCCTGTCCCATACATGACTCCTGATGGCCGTCCTGTTTTCAACTTTTCCCACACTGCATGTCTATGCATGCAGACAACGTGTTTATGCGAGAGATACAATGTTGTTAGTTAGACATGTGCCCAGGTGCACTTCCCCTGGGCCTACAGGGTTCCGAATTGCAAGGTGATGGGAGATATTTAGCTCCTGGTAACAGCCAAGGGGAGCCTGGTTAGTTTACAACCAACAGCTACCAGGAGCTTTCGATGGACTCAACTGGCAAGTGGTGATATGCAAACAGAGCTATGTGGTATTAAGCCTGTAGTGTTGGGAATGTGTATGATGGAGATTGAAGGACAGAACTAAGGAACATTTAGAGATCATTTAATAATATATAATGGTCAAAAAAGATCAGGGTGTGCATCTTCACACATGTTGGATTTGCTCTGCACAATGTGCTTGCTCCTACCTAAGGTGTGATGCTTGATACCCAGGAGCTGCTTTTTACTCTTGGTCGACAACTCCTCATTTTGACCCCTGGCCTGCCTGCAGTTTACAGTTGGGTCACTTTGGCATTGGTATTGTGTCATGCCATGTCATGTTTCTTACAATGTGTTTGTGGCCACACATCAATGTGCTGTGTTGACGTGTGTCATGACTGTGACTCATCATTGTCCCTACATTTGTGTGTCAGTATTCATGCCATTTGCATGGGCATGTGTGTGGCTGTTGCTGTTTGACCCATGCTGACTTAATGTTGTGTATGCCACACATGTTTTGTCACTGTTGACTGATGTCAATGTTCTTTGTCCACTTTCCCACAGTTGCTGCAAGAGGGCAGAAGCAGTGCTGTGGAGTGGAAATGCAGGGACAGGGCCTCCAGACCAAGGATCAGACCTCAGAACCCAGCCACTCACTGTTAACATCTCCTCTTCTGCAAGCGAGCGGGATGGGGTGAATGTCTGTACCATCGGGCGAGGCTGCTGGGGGTAAGTCCCAGTAGGTGATTGTGGTGTGGGACACCTCAGCAGCGGCGGGACATGATGCTTCCACAGAGGAGCCATCAGTGAGGGAGGCCACAGTGGAGTTTTTGAGGGGATAGAGTTGGAGGTGGAGGAGGGGCTCATTGCAGCCCAGCCCACGGGGTTAGGTGGGGGCATCGAGGAGGGCTTTGAGGCTGCACTCCTGGCCCAGAGACATAAGGGTGTGCAGTCCACCATAGGGGGTTCTGCACTATCTACTGCCCCTGGACCATCTGCTGTGGCAGTGACCACTTTCCTGGATGCCTCCACCCAGACCGATCCCCCGCTATAGGCTGTTGAGACCATCTGAGTAGTGGTGCAGCCTCTTCTATCCGTGATGCTGTTACGGCTTCTTGCATGGACATTGTACAGTGTCACAGTCAGGTATTACGTCTACCTGGGCCAGTTGGCACATGCACTTCTCTAGGGTGATCTCTCTGGGCTGGCCACTGCAATGCCCCCCTCCTCCAATTCCTCCTCTGGACCCCTGTTGTCCTCCATGCAGGCTTCCCTAGCACCTACCACCACAGCCCCCTGTGCACCAGTCCCACCATCACCACCTCATCTGGTGGTGCCTTTGTTCCTTCCCAAAGTAGGAGTACCCGAGACAGCAGATGGGGTGGTCACTGTGCCTGCCCATGCACCGACACAGGAACAGGCAGTGGAGGGACAGCGCACTTCAGGGCGGTGAAGGTGCCGTACACCCCCAACGATTGTCATCTAGTTAGAGGGCGTACCTGGGGAGGTTGCACACTGCCCAGGAGCAGCAGATGGTGACTGTGAGGAGGCAGGTTTTTGCAGGCAATTTCACCCATAGGAGGAAATTGGCACATGTGAGGCAGTAGGAACACAGGGGAGTCCTACAGGCCATGCATCTGTGTTTGGTCACTACTGGAGGCAGCTGGTCGTAGAGAGGCAGTGGGGGAGGGAGGCAGTGGTGATGGTGGCCAGGGCTGAGGTGGCACAGAGGCGAGCAAGGAGGTGGGCTACCATCCAGGAGGAGGCTTGCAGGTCGGCAGAGGAGTCAGAGAGTCAGTTGGTGGCCACCCTGCTAGCCCTCCAGGCAAGAACAGAGGCCCACCTGCAGGTGCAGGATTTTGAGTATGACTCTGCCCTAGTCGAGGTCTTGGCAGACATTGGAGACATGTACCCCGCTGACAATGTATATAGTTACATAGGATTAGGTTTCATTTTGGACTTTTCTTTGGTGAATATCCCTGGACAGTTTTACCCTTCCCATCATTTCATTGTAAATAGTTCATTTTTAATCCATGTTTTAATTCTGCGAATTCCACACTTCTTGCAGTCTCTTTGTGTCAGTCCACTTGGAATCCTCTCCAGAATCCCAAACCTCCTCTTCCTCCTCACTTGAAGTGCTGGTGTCCAGGCTATCCTTCACCAGGCGTCTCCGAGCTCTGTAGTCCTTCTTTTATTTATGAAGGTAGGTCCTACCCGCAGAGGAAGCCACAGTGCCTGTCTGAGTGTATAACACACATTCGGCCCCCCGCTGAGATCGGAGGAATGGGGAAAAAGCCTCTCTTAGGCATAAAAAAAACCCAGGTGACCGGAAGATTGGCAGTGCATAGTGGACTTCAATGGACTCCTGCAAGGCCTCTGTTCCCGTAATTCCTGTCCGGAAGGTAGACTCAGGTCTGCAACAAGAATGTTGAACAGAACAGTTTCTTCGTGAAGGCAGAGTTGAAGAACAGAGCTGTTAATGAGCAGTGAGATTCCAAAATATAAAACTGGAAGGGAGACGATGCTCCAAGGCAAAGCAGAGGAGTAGCAGCAGAGGGAGCTAGGAGGGAGACGTGCAAGGAGCATGGAGGGCGACATGCAAGCACAGGAGCACAGGGGAAGAAAAAGAAAAAGAGAAGGGCAAAGACAGACAAGGGGGGAGCCGGGGAGGAGGGAAGCCAACGAGGAGCATGAAAGGGAGAAAGAGAGAGAGCTCAGCTTGCGGGGAAGCAGAGTAGCCACAGGCGAGGAGCCAACAAAGGAAGAGAGCAGCAGAGGGTGTTCCGGTGTGGAACGTAGGAGAAAACTCAGCATGGCGAACAGAAAAAATGGGACTAACCTGTAAGGTTGCAACGCGCCGGCTGTCAGGAGGGGAGGTATTAAGAACCTTGGAAGACAGCTAAACCGCTGAATGACGCAGTGATGGAACATGATGGCACAAGTCAATGGCGGCCCAACCTCCATCTGTTCCAAAGGCGCCAGCGAGCCAGGCGCATGACACTTTGTGCACATTTATTTTTTTCATGTTCTTCCAGTGCATATGTTTTGTGTCAGTGATGTGAATTGTGTGCTCACTGTGTGTGTCATGTTGTTACTGTGATGTTTGCCGGGGGAGGTGTGCGCATGTGTTTGACATGTAGGAGTGGAGCCATCTGACACCTGGAGGGGGCACAGGGTGATTTTCAGATTCCATTCCGAATGCTTGGTGTCAGTGTGTTGGTGTTGTTGGAGTGAAGTCTTTTATTGTGTGTGTGATGTTGTACATAAGGGTATGGTTATGGTGACGTGTGCGATGTCTCATGATGGTGTTTGTATTCTCTCATTGGGGATGGATACTCACTTGTGCATGTGTATGACCACATATTCAACATGGTTTAGTTGTGTGTTGTATCTGGTGTCATCTCATTTGCCTCTGCACATTTGCTACTGGAGGTGGAGTTTATTGTATGTTGATTTCCTTTCTGGTCCACTGATGTTTAGGTGTTCCTTTGGCACCTGCTTGTCAATGTGTATGGCTCACACTTCATTCACTATTCTGGGTATTTGGAATTGTGGGTGTTGAGATATGATGTGGCCTCACTGTGGATAAGTGGGCTACACTCATCAGTTGTGCACTCAATGGTAGATTGCTGTGCCCCTCCCAAAGTACAGCCACCCACCCACCCGCACACATCTGCAATCAGCCACTACCTGCTCTCATGTCTACATAAGCTCTGCCACTGGAATGCAGCTGTGTCTCATGATTGATTCTTCATGCTAGCTGAACACATTATCAATCTCCTTGCCTCACCCACTTTCTGAGAACCTTCACACCACCTAAGCACAAGCCTGTTCTAGCAGGTACTTAGCAACGCCTACCTAGCTACCTTTCTACAGGATAAATGCACAAATGCATTGTAAATCAGTGGTACAAATCTATGATTCCTCATACTTTGGTCCTTCAAGTGCATTTGACTCCAGCATTTTGAGGCCATTGCAATGGCACTATACAAATACTACATTGCATTGGTATCTTGCATGTACAGAGTTGTCAAAGTGTATATTGTGCAACGCTATGGTGTCCAGTTGACATGCAGCTGCATGTGGTCTACCAATGACCAATGTGGGCAAGCTACAGACCTGGATTCAACTGAGTGCTCCCAGTTGTTCATGTTGGAGGAGGATATGTGGCAGGTGTACTTCATGGTGGAGCCAGGCTGGTGAGTCAAGGTAGGTTGTTGCTACTCATTGCACTAGTTGGGACTGCCCAGGGTAGTGGTTGGAGGTGAGTGGGAGTGGTGAGGGGTGGGAGGACTTGAGGGGGCAGCCCATGGCAGTTGAGGGATGTGTGTGGGGTGGTAGGAGGTATGAGACTTTTGAGGGGCAGCCCAGGGTAGTGGGTGGAGGGGAATGGGGTGGAGGGAGGTGTGAGGACTTGAGGGGACAGCCTGGGGTAGCATGCAGAGGTGAGTGGGTGTGATGGGGGGAGGGCAAACTACCAGGGACAGTCTGGGGTAGTGGGCAGAGGTCAGTGGGGGCATTATGAGGTGTAAGGACTTGACGGGGCTGCTATGACTTAGGGTTAAGGCCGCAGTTTAGGTGCAGGTTGGATTTAGGAGTGACAGTACGCAGTTTGACTGTGGTGCTGGCTTTAGCTGCGGGGGACAGTTCACAGGTTTGCCGGGGTGCTGGATTCAGTTGCGGGGGATGGTGCGCCGTTTTGCTGTGTGCTGACTTGAGTTACCGACAACAGTTCACAGTTTTGTCGGGGGTGATGACTTGAGTTGCGAGGAATGGTACACAGTTTCGCTGGGTGCTGACTTGAGTTACAGGCGAGAGCAGTGTGTTCAGGGTGCTGTCTTTAGTTGTGGGGGATGGTACGCAGTTTGGCCAGGGTGCTGGCTTGAGTTGCACGGGGCGGTTTGCAGTTTCACTGGTGTGCTGTATGGTGGTGCAAAGACAGGCGCAAAGGTTGTGTGTATGCACTAGTTTCTGTTTGTGTGGGGCGTGTTGTGGGTGTTCCAGTTGCAACTCAGTGATTTCCTTTGCGTGTCTGGAATCCATGAATCAGCGCTAAACGTTTTGCATGCACAAGTGGGGCAGTGTTTTTTATGGTGCAAAGTAGTTTGCTTAGACTTAGCTCTTATTCTACAAATTTGGTCTGGATTCTCAAAACATATTGGTGGAAGTGATGAGATGTGCTTGCACATCCATGCGCCAATAAAAGTTGCACCCTATGCACAAAGGGCCTTTGACTGTGTGTTTCATGGGTGGAAACAAGGATATAGATGCTTTTTTTCTGTTTTCAGCATTTCATGCATCAGGAGCACACTCCCGACACTAATGTGTGCAAGGAGGCCAGACCATGCATCTTTTGCGGTGCTGTCCAGCCCCAATGAATGTGCAGAATAATATGCCCTGTGCATTTCGCAAACAAGTGCAAATAAGTGCAAATAAAATGGTGCATCCTCTGCGCTTTTTTTACGTGTACTTGTTTTTCAGAATCATCTCCTATATGTTTTGCACTAGAGCAATGTTTGCCCTGGTGCTAAATGCAATTGCATTGGTGCAATCTGCCTGTAAAGCCACCATTTATGCAATCTGGGCTCGGTTGAGTCTAGTGCAAGTGCGTGGCAAGATAAAGCAGCCACGTGTTAGAACTTTGTAGGCACTTTTTGGATTTTGTTTTGTGCGTCAGTAAGGAAACTTTTAGTGTCATGTTGTTTTATCTAGCAATTTGTTTTAAAACAAATGCAAAATTATCCAACTGGGTAGGGCCATTGTGAGAGAAAAACAGACATAATATTACATAAAATGACTATTAACACCTACTTTCCAAAAACATATCAGAAATGAAAGTATTGCTCGCACAAAGTTAAAATAAAACCTCTATGGATACGTTCTTAGTAACATGGATCAGAAAAGAAAGTTTCAGTGGTCAGCTGCTCTGGGGAGAAATGGGCCCTGTTTAGGTGGGTACAACCTTTGCACCCCTGTGTTAGAGATACCACCTTAAGATTTCAGTACCTCAGGGGGCACTTCCTTAGTTACGAATGAACACAACTTGGATATATTCGGAAACATATTTCGAGCAGTCATGTGATCAATTGGTTACCTAGGCCAGATACACTCAAATGTACATGTGACCCTATGCCATTAACTTAAACACACAGGAGCGATGATTTTAACAGTAGTGTTTAAGGGAACGCAGAAACATGTCATGGAATTTTCCTGGGGGAAAACCTCAAGCCGTGACATGTAAAGGCATTGTATGAACTTGAATGGAATGGTGTCTCAAGATTGGTCACGCCAGGGACACACAATTCATTGGAACCGTCAAGGATAGTTTACAGATTGCGGCAATCGACTAAAAAGTTAAATATTGACAGATGAATCATGAGGGGAAATAAAGAATTATGACAGGATGAGTTCTTCCATCTGAGACGCTCTGGAAGGTCAGGGAAGGACGCGACTGTCCGCGATTATTCATCGCCACAACACTTTTATTTTCATCGATTTTCTTTCCCTCTCCGTGCCATTAAAGGTGGTTTCTTCCTGCGACAGATTAGCCGCAGAATGCTAACCATATGTTAATTATTGTTGATGCTGGGGTGGGGGGAGGGATTATTTTCTCTTCAATGCCCATAGACTCGGAGCACTTCTCTGGTGACAGGAAGAACTTGAATGACTATGGAAATTTAAACAATGAATTAGTCATGTGCCATTAACTTCTATAGTCGCGGCGAAGGAGGTAAGTAGAAATCTATATCCGCGTCTGCGTTTGTGATTAGGGGCCCTCTAGATCATTTTTCAGCGACATCGTCAGTGCAGCCTTGCTTTATCCCAGATTTTAAAATGTTTACGGTCGTGTTACTTCCATAGCTTTTTATACTGCACCAAATCACGTTACACAAACGTCCTTTCTGCGCCGGAAGCAGAAAGTCATTTCACAATCAGGCCCCAGCCCGGAAGTATTTTCGTATTTGTATTAATGTGATTGGCTGGCAGACAACTCCTCAAGATACAGCTATCAGTGGCAGCCCCTTTGCAGGGGGGTATTTACAAAGCTTCTTTGATTCTTGAGGATGTGAGCTACTTAATGAAGGGGTGATGTAATAGAACTAAAAAGGAGACAGTATGCAACAGGGGAACATTCATAAACATGATAAACAATTAGGACATGGAGCAGTATTTACACAGGTGCAATAGACATGTGCACTGCAGCCGGTAGCAGAAGACGGAAGATAGACAAATATAGTTTGGGGAATTTCTAGCTGAAATGATGTGGCCAGTTATAGAACAAGATGTGGGTGCCTTAAACCGGGTTGTGGCTGGTACCGCATTCTGTGGTGAAATCCTATTTCTATTTAATCTGGGCAGCCGGGCGAGGAGGGTTGGGTTCGATTGGGTGTTTTTGCATGACCACATTGATAGACACGTGCAATCAGAGTTTCTGCATTACCACCTGACAGTTCTACCTCATTTCAACACGATGCCTCCGGGCCACTGGGCGCTTGATAAATCCAAATAAATAAATAAATAAATATGAAGCTAAAATATCTCTATTTTTCCTCCTGCCCGAAATTCATAGTTGCTCCGCCAAGGTATAAATCCAGCCCCCAGCTCGGGCTTGTAACCTAACAGCCATCATAAATAATCAGAATCTATTTGAAGGTGGGAGATGGGACATTAGAAGCTATTTACACCACCGGAGAGCTGCCATCGATCAGCTACCGCCGCCCGCAGATAAGGCCGCTGTGATGTCACGGTTATTTATGAGCGCCATTGACAGCAAAGCTACTATGGACTTTTCTGTTCGACAGCTTCATTCGTTTCAGGTTGTGATGCATTTTTGTTTTTAGCGACGGCAATCAATTGCAAAAGTGTGATGAACGCCCTTGCTTAGAACGATAAAACACAATGGCCTCACACCGTGTGTGTGTGCGCGCGCGCGCATTAAATTAGCTCACATATTATAACAACACTAAACAAATAAAAGGCAATATGCGAAGGTATTTTGAGTTTCAAGTTGTAGTCACGTGTCTGCTGTGTTGTTATTCTTGTGCAGGCGTATCATGGAATTCGAAGGCTGTTCCGCCCCCTGTTTGTTTTACGGACGTTTCAGTTC
This sequence comes from Ambystoma mexicanum, assembly GCF_040938575.1. Classification (NCBI taxonomy): domain Eukaryota; kingdom Metazoa; phylum Chordata; class Amphibia; order Caudata; family Ambystomatidae; genus Ambystoma; species Ambystoma mexicanum. The sequence continues at coordinate 852,152,250 of NC_090932.1, read as the reverse complement.
AACGCAGCTTGGAAAGGCAGCTCTTTTGCCTGATGTTTACATGAGCACGTGACTTTTTTTGCGTATGTCTTATTGCTTGAAGAACGGCCAGATTGATAGGAATAGAGAGTAGGGTCACGTGCCTTAACAGGGGTCAAGCACATGCCGGCCTCCGTAGTCTGATCTGCCGCTGTGCACTAAGCCAGAGCCAGAGGACCTCACACGCAGAGGAGGGAATATTACACTCTTTGCTAAGTGTGCTTCTAATGTCACAGGTTCTGTCCTCTCTACATTGAAGAGGACACCCCACAAAGGGGACCTGGAGCAAGATCACAACCTACTCCACAAATAAGCTCAGTGGCAATCAGGGGTGATATTGATATTTTATTTCTATCACGCCCGTACATAAGTGTTTCAAGGCGCGACAAGGCAAGGGAGGGGAACAAAACAACGATCTTACTAGGCCCAGTGATATTGAAAACGCGCAAATGCATGGGAGAGGGGGACGGGAAAAGTGCATGGAAGGTGGGAGAAGTGGAGAGTGCGGAGCAAAGGAGAAACAGTTAAAAAACAATAAATAAACAAATAAATAATAAAAGGCAACAAACAGTGGTAGTGCAGGCAGCAATTGACAAGTGCTGGGTTTAAGGCAGCAGACAGGGTAGGTCTGATAAGTGCAGGAAGAAAAAAGGGGGGGTTGTATGGGTACAGATACAGACCCCAGATCGAGGGGTGGCCCAGAGGCAGTGTGGGAGAGTGGCAGGGTGAGCAGGTACCTGGGCCCAAAGGACAGAGGGTGGCCAGGTGCACGGTGCCAAGAGAGAACAGAACAGCAGGGGAGAGGGGGAGCAAAGGCAGAGGCAAAGAGGAAGGTGCTTCCGGAACCAGAGATGGTTCTTCTCAAGTTTTAGAGTGGCAGGGAGGCTGTTCCAGAGGGAGGTCCCAGCCGAACACAGAGATCTACCCCCAGCTCGTTTCTTTGAAAAACGACTGACCAAAAGGGGCCCTGGAAATAATTTTCAAAGTGGCCCCATATTACGCATTTTCAGCAGGCCCAACCCTTTTCCTATGATGAAATGTGTAAATAAAATAGGTTACCACACAGAAGAGACCCAGGGTGCAGAGGCCTGCTGGGAAATCGCCAGAGTTCCCTATAGGCCATTCCACCCCTGATGACAATGTGTTAAATTATGAGCCGGATTGGATCGATTTTGTTTTGAAATCTTTTTCATTTGGCAAGCCACTTATCAACAGAGAGTAAAGGTATAAGTTAATTTCCCATAAAGCAAGTGTGCACAGGAACAAGCACCTGAGGGTAAAGGAGGAACAGTGACAGTTGCTTCCAAAATGATGCCATTCACAAAACAAATCATATTTGCATTACCTCAAAACAATTCTAACCTCCTGTTTGCAGGCAAAATAGTGAGCCCTACAGTGGGGTCAAGAATCAAAAAGAAAAAACACCAGACTTTTCACATTTACTCCATAACTACTCCGAGAGGACCCAACGAAGCTCCCACAGCTTCTTCTAAACAGCCCACAAAGTAAGTATTCGCTGGTCCACACTGGTGCTCCACGTGCAACCCGTCTAGAAATCCGTCTCTGCATCAACCTCGCTAAAGTGTGAACCTCATACTTTAAAAAATCATTTTAATATTGGCAGCGTACCATACTAATTGCTCAGCTCCCAGTGAGAACAAGACCTTCCAAACGTCCAGTATCTTCTGCCTTCTTGCCGCCATCTCAGGGCTGCAATCAGGAAACATCAACACCTTACTGTCTACCAAAGACAACAATTTTTATAAACTCGTTGTGATACCGTATCCCTAGTACCAGTGGCGTTGACCATCATAACAGCTGCTCCCAAGCAAGACCCCTTTCTCTTGCTTGGAAGGCCCATTCCACCTGGCAAGTGCTCAGATCATCATCCTGGGGCCTCTATTGGAATCAAGGAAAAACTAGAAAATGGAGCACAGTGAAGCATCATCTACAGAAGATGGGACCCTAATGAAGACTTTTTACCTTAAATTCCTATTTTGATGCACAGAGGCATAGCCTGGATTGTTTAACAAGTGGTGCCTGAAGTTAATATAGTTGGACCCAGCCCAAGGGGGGCCCACAGAGAGACTTGTCTTTTTCTTCGGTCGAATATGTGGGAGTGAACGAGTGAGGTTAGCCTCAATCAATCCAAGATGTGTCAAAATGGTGCACTTTACAACACACTTTCTATGAAAAATCAGGTAAAAAAACGCACAGTTTATGATCAGTTGTGTAGTGTAAGACCTGATAAAATCCATTATATCAGAAATAGTGTGCAGGAGCATTTTCAGGATACATGTTTGCTTTGCCCATAATGCCAGTAATGATACCAATAGAAACATGTTCATGCTGATCTGGCAATATCCCCACATAAGAACATATCTCTGTTGGTTTTTGCCCTTAATGCCTGTATAAATCCTTTGCCACAGTTAGAAAACATGTTTTTGCTGGCTCCACAAATACCCTCCCCCACCACCATGTAAGAACATTCATTATGTTGGCTTCTTCGATAACACCAGTAAAAAAAAAAAGAGGAAAGCCACAGTAAGAAGCATGTCCTTGATGGCTGCATGCATGCACCCCTCCCACCTCTCTGCAACCTCATGTATGGACACAGCCTGGATGTTGGCATTGTCCTTAATGTGAGTACAAAATGCCATGCCACAGTAAGGAAACATACAGATTGTCTGCCCACTGTAGTATAAACACACCGTCCCAAACCCCTCCTCCACTTAATAACACTAATCAAGCTGATTTTGCCAAAATGGCAGCTAATAAATGCTATGTCTCTGTTAGAAAACATTAATTCTCCAATACCTACTGGTCGCAGACTCGCACACACACATTCATACCCATTCAACCACCAGACACTCAGTCATATAGCTTATCTCACAATACTTTGTGCACCTAGAACATTCACATTGCATTCTCATTCACACGTACGCGCACATCCATACATACACACACCATTCACACTGCGCTCTCGACCATACACACACTTAAAGAGACATGCACTTGTGGTGTGCACACCTGCATACATGTACCTCGAATACCTTGCATGCGTACACACACTCACATACAAAAATGCTTTTATTTGTACCTGTTACCTGACCACCTCTGGACTCAACACTTTTGTCCAGGACTCTGGCTCACGTGCTGCACACAGACAGGAACCAAGAAGCAGGGAGAGCTTGCTGGTTCCAGATATGCACAGTGGAGACTGAGCACCTCCATATCACCTTATTGTGGCCAACGCCTAAAGGGAAGTGGTGTACTTGTAAAACATACAATTCCTAACTGTTCACCATTCCTCACACCCTGCCTTAAAGCAGAGGGGTGTTAGATGTAAACTGAATATCTGGGTTTGTGCGGGGCAGTAAAGAGTCTTGCAAAATTAAATAGAGTGAAGTCCCTGATTAAAAGCATACTCTCTTCAGAGAGTGAGAAAACGACTTCTGGTAGAAGAGAGATTCTTCATTGCATTGTGGTGAAGGAAAAAGGGTTTCATATAGATAAAAAAGTGTTTTGTTTTTAAAATTCTGTTGTGCTCCAACACTGCCAGCATTGCCAAGTGCGCACAGAGGTTAAAAATAAAGAGCGCTGCATGTGTGAAACTGCTTTTGCCAATAAAAAAAGTGTTGCATGCTATTTAAATTAAACTTCATGCAAAGTGTATTGCCAAGTGTAGAATCCAGTCAGGTTTCTAGGTGCTACTGTCAGCTCCGGTGCCTCCTGCTCTTCTGAACCCCACTCCTCCTCACCTGATTCTTCAGATGAAGACTTTTTCTTCTGACCTTTCTTCTTAGGTGGCTTTATTCTTGAGAAGAGGTACATCCGTCCCCGGGGAGAAGCCACCCTGCTACCCTGAAATAACAGGGGAACAGGGTACCCCCTTCTGAGAACGCCAAAGAGAGAAAAAAAGCAGAAGCTGAAAAAAACCTCTCTGGGTGGTCGGCTGGCGTCTTAGAAGGAGGACTGACACCTAGATGTCTGTTGAGAGCTAGGCAAACAGAACCTGTAGGCACAGAAACAATGATGAGTAATATCTTCAGATAACGACTATTTGTAAGTAGAGTCCTTGGGCTCTTGAAGTAGATTCTTGAGGAAATCAGGAGTCCTAGAAGTGTAGAAGGATGAGGAGTTCCCATGGAAAATCCTGAATGGCAGAAACAGATGGAAGATCGGAAAAAGACTGTAGAAAGCGGAAGAAAAGTAAAGGGAAGAAACAAAGTAGCAGGTAAGGCAAAGGAGAGCGAGAGAGGAAGAAAGGAAAGACCAGAAAGGACAGGACTGTACCGAGAGCCCGATAAAGTTAGAAGCAAAGAAAGGTAGAAAGAAAGTGCTGTCGAGCCCGAAGCCGGAACCGGAGCGGGCAGCAGCAGAGCGAAAGGCAGGGAAGGCTAGAGAGGAAAAACCAGAAGCCTGGGAGGCAGGGGGGCCGAGGCAAAGCACGGCCCGAAAAACAATATGAAGAGGGGAAGCAGGAAAAGCGACAGCACCCGAAGCGAAGAGCGAAGGGTTGCAATGCACCGGAAAGAAAGGTGGGTGTGGCTAAATGCTGAACAGAAACAGGGCACAGAAAGACTAGACTGGTAAAAGAGGAAGAGAAAGAGTTTTACTGGAACACTTTAATGGCGGCGGAGCCTCCATCTAATCCATAATTCCCATGGTGGCAGGCGCGGAGAGCGCATGACAGTATGCCCCCTCTTCAGGGGAAATCCCCCCGGTTTGCCAGGGTGAGCTCGATGGAACTTCTGAAGCAATCTAGGTACATGCAAATGTGAAACAGGTTCTCATGAGTCATCTGCTTGAGGATAACCCTTCCAATGCACCAAATACTCCAAACAACCTCTTCTGTATCTTGAGTCTCTGATATTGGCTACTTCGAATTCCTCTGGTGTAAGATTTTCGGTGATGGGCATGCTCGATAGTCTACTCCGATAAGGATCTTCATGATATTCTTTTAACTGAGAAGAATGAAAGACGGGGTGTATGCGTCTGATGTGTTTGGTAGCTGTAAGCGATAGGAAACAGGGTTGAGTCGATCTAAGATGACGAAAGGACCCAGATACCTCGGGGTTAGCTTATAGGGGTGCAGCCAACGAGGCAGGAATTTGGTAGACAGCCACACCTTTGTTCCGGCGTCCCATACTGGTGAAGGAAGACGTTGAGGATTCTTTTGTAGACTGTATCGTAGTTGAAGGTTCAACTCGGGAATGAAACTGGGATGGTAACCATAGGAGCAAAAGAATGGGCTGAGATTGGTGGCGCTGTGTTTGGAGTTATTATAGGCAAACTCAGCAGTAGGGAGGAAAGAAACCCAATTGTCCTGTTGGGCGTTGAGGAAACAGCATAGATATTGTTCTTAGGAAGCATTGGTTCTTTCAGTCTGACCATTGGTCTGTGGATGAAAACCAGATGACATTGCTCTCTCAATCCCCAAGCGGTCACACAGAGCCTTCCAAAAACGTGAGGCGTACTGAGAACCCCCGATCTGAGATGATCTTTGTGGGTAATCCGTGTAGACGAAAGATGTCTCTTGTGAAAACAGAAGCCAGCTCTGCTGTTGCCGGGAGACCTGGCAAAGGGCAAAATGAGCCATCTTAGTAAAACAGTCCGCAGTCACCATTATGCAGGAGCACCTTTCAGAAGGAGGTAAGTAAATGATGAAATCCGTGGATAGGACACTCCAAGGTCTGTCGGGTGGAGGCTCTTGTTAGAGATAACCCACCGGTTTCTGTGCATTGTACTTAGCTCTACAACAGACTGGACATGACATAGTTGGCCGTCTCCTTCACCATACCAGGCCACCAGAACTTTGTCTTTAGGAGATCTGAGGTGTTGGAAGTTCCCCTGTGTCCCGCCACTGGATCGTCATGACACCATCTTAAGGCTCTCAGGCAGGACTTCTGAGTACAATTGTTGGTTAACAAAAAACAGTCTGTCAGCCTTATGTAGAGTTTCCTGAGGCTTCATTTTAGGTGCAAATGGTAACTCCATAGAGGCCCTGCGAACCTCTTCCAGGAAAGTAGACACCATACCTATCACCCTCTGTTGAGGTGAGATAAGATTGGGATGATGTTCATGAGTAACACCGGGTAAGGGTATCCTTGAGAGAGCGTCGGCCAGAACGTTCTTAGTATCGGGTATATAGGTTAGATTGAAATCATATTGAGAAAAAAAAAGAGCCCAGTGGGCCTGTCGGAAGTTGACACACTCCATTTGTTGGATGGCTTTTAGGTTGTAGACTGTATCGTAGTTGACTGGTTCTTAGGCTGTCAGTGGCGATCTGATGCGCCTCTGCAATGTTGAGCAAAATGGAATTAACTGAAGGTATGACCGCGGAGGGAAGGTTCAACTCAGAAATGAAACTGGGATGGTAACCACAGGAGCAAAAGAATGGGCTGAGATTGGTGGCGCTGTGTTTGGAGTAATTATAGGCAAACTCAGCAGTAGGTTCTGGGTGTGGCTAAATGCGGAACAGAAACAAAGGGCACAGAAAGACTAGACCAGTAAAACAGGAAGAGAAAGAGTCTTAATGGAACACTTCAATGGCGGCGGAGCCTCCATCTACACCATAATTGCCATGGTGGCAGGCGAGGAGAGAGCATGACAGCTACATGTTATAAAGTAAACCCCATGCAAAGTATATTGTGAAGTTAAATTGTTCCGCCTGTCCAGGGTACGGCACAATTCTGTACATTAAGAATATTATGTGAGTGACCGAGGTATCTGATATATTCTAGAGACCTGTGCTTCTATGTAAGCAGGGTGGAAATGACCAAAGAAGGAAAACAGTACATGCTGTGGGGTTAAAGAGTCCAAGATCTGTCTTATCCTAAACCAACTGGTGTTTTCAATTTGTGTGACAAGTGAATTGTCAGGAAAGAAATGCATTTGGGCCGCGGAGTGAGGTGGCGTGTCTTTGTGATTTGTGCAAATATACATTTTCCTATTTATTTATAAAAACAAATATTCGTTCTATGTACTGGCCTGATTCTTGGTTTATCTATTGGGCAGGGGTGAGGGCTGATAGTGGTGTAAAATGAGTCAGGGGCAGGGCTAGCGAAAGATCCAATAAAATTAGTTATTGGTGTGGTGCTCTTGATTGGGGAGGGTAAGAATTCCATGCATTGATTGTTGCTGCATAAGTATCTTCTACACTTGGTTTCCATTGAGGATATAGGTGTTTCCATTGTGCCTAATGTTTTGTACATGGCCTCCCTGGAGCCCATGTTATCTCTCAGACTCTGGGCCTAAATATGTGCATCTCTTTCAGGAAGAACATCTTCTCCTCCACTTTTGTAAGAACATCTTCTCCTCCAGCACCCCTCTGTGGCTGACCGTGGGTGTGCTTTATCCAGACATTTTGAAGATGAATATTCAGTCTCCACTTTTGTAAGGGATAGGGACTGGTCGCCCCCTGTTCAATGTCGCCCATGGGGCAGTAAAAGGTCTCCAACCGATGTTCCTGCATGCTCCTCCTCCAAATCGAGTCTGCAGCAGTTGTGTTGGCCTGCGTCAAGCCCACAACACTTCCTGTGAATGTCAGTGTCTCGCCTTCACTGCGCGAGCTGACCACATGGTCCCGTCCATCATGTTCCAGCAAAGACCTCTCTGACCAGCTTCAACAGAGAAGCTATACCGGGTCCCTGGAAAGACCACTAGACATTTTAATAATATTCTATGGAGGTGCTGCTGTTCATGTCACTTGAAACATGGTAAGCAAGAGTGAAATATTTACGTTGTCAAACGTGCTAACTGACCAATGGGTCAGCTCTCTGCTGCTTCCTCAGCCACACTACTTTGCCCAAATATGAGGGTAAGGCCAATAGTTGTGACTCCTAGAGACAGCATTTTTCTTGCCGCTTGGCTCCGCCAAACAGACAAATTGTAAGAGATTCCCTAGCTTCTTTACAGATCCCTAGCAGCTTTCCAGATATTTATTTTCAGGATACAAGGGCGCAGGTGCGGCTGAGCAGTTCCGGGGACATAACCTCCCAAATAGATATAGGGAAGGTTGTTAAACCGGGATGTGTCTTGTCCCTGGTCCTGTTCAACTTTTACCTGGCAGACCTAGATGAACACTGAATTACTGAAATAGTAAAGAGAAAGGTGCTCCAAAGTTAGGCAACATGATAATACCTTATCTGGAGTAAGCGGACGATTTGGCAATTTTTGATGCCACATACAAGAGGTTGAAGAAAAGTGCAATGGTCATGGTGAAATATGCAAACGAAAATTACAAATTGATAAACATTATGAAGTTTGGAAAAGAAGGAGTTGCTCAGAGAAGTTTAGAGGTAGGTAAGGGTAGAAATTGTTGAGTCCTACAATTATTTAGGATACGATATTAGTGTAGAAAGGAAGAACCATGTGTTATTCATGCGCCATCAGGCAAAAGCTATATCATTGATGCTTGTGTTGAAAAACTATGTATCTAGTAATCTTGGGTACAATTTGATTGGTAGTGTGGCCGTATATCAGCAAAAGGTGGCAGCAGCAGTTACTTTGCCGTGGAATGTTCGTTTGTAAATTGTGAGACTTGGGCTGATGGTTTAGAAGGACAGATCTGGCATAGAATTTGGGGTTTGTCAAGAGCTACACCTAAACAGGCAAGTTGTATTGAACTTGGTTTGCCTTCGCTAAGTCCGATGATAAAGATTAAGAGGGGAATGTTTTAATTGGAAATGCTGTATGCAGAGTCGGATACGATACTCCTGACATTGCAAAAGGATTGTTAGAGGGGTGAAATAAACCCCTAGCTGAATTTAAACATAGACAAACCTATAAGTAACCCTATCCCCATGAGTACATTGTCACTAACTGGATCCCTCATCAACGCCAGATCTATGGTAGCCCATGCAACTGAAATTGCTGACATACTAAATAACGGCAGCCTTGACCTCCTTGCCGTTACAGAAACTTGGCTCCACGAGGCAGCAGGACCCACCCTGATGCTAGCCGTACCTGACAATTACCAGATCCACAGAGTAGACAGACCCAACGCCAAAGGCGGTGGCCTAGCCATCATCTCTAAAACTACTCTGCCTATCAGACTAACCACCTCACCTCCCTGTGCTTCCTGTGAAATACTATCAGCAAAACTGCCACTCTCTAACAACCGCACACTAACCATCCACTTGATCTATAGGCCCCCAGGTCCCTTGGGAACCTTCGAAGATGACCTTACCACCCTCATAGCTAACAATACAAAAAACCACTCTCAAACGCTACTGTTGGGTGACTTTAACATTGGCTATAACGACCAACTCCATTACAGCTGTACTAAATGACCACGGGCTTACCCAAAAAGTACTCACCCCCACACATGTTAAAGGTAGAACCCCTGGCTGGGTATCTGAACTCAACTGCAACATAGCCATTACCAACATCATTCCCCAACCATGGACCGACCCCTTCCTAATAAACTTCACTGCCACACTTGACCCCCTCAGCCCCAAAACTATCAAGATGATGCCACCACTCCCCACCAGAAGCAAAAAAGATATTACTATAGAAAAACTCATCCCCCTCTTTCTGCCTACCATTAATAGCCTGGAGAACAATACTGACCCAGATACTCTAGTAGAGACATTCAACAAAGCTATGTCTCATGCACTAGATATTATCGCTCCACTGAAACTACGCAAAGCCAAGCAAGAAGCCCATCTTAATGCCTGGTTCACACCCCAACTCAAGGACCTCAGAAAACAGAAAAGAAAACTCCAAACTATATGGCGCAAGTCGCCCACTGACAACAATAAAGCCAACCTAACTCAATTCTCCAAACACTACAAGACAGAAATTATCAATAAAAAAAAAATGTATTAAACGACAGAATAACTAATGCCCAATCAAACACCAAGGAGCTCTTCGCCATCCTCCAGGAAATGGAATCACCCATTCAACCAACTGACACGACCCCTAAGGACAAGACATGGTGTACTAACATACAGAATGCTCTAGCAAATAAAATCTCCACCCTCCAACACAAAATAACTAAGACAAAGGACTCCCTCCCCTCTACTGATCAACAAGCATCTTCAGCAGCGACTGAGCCCAATACTATCCCGCCTTTTAGCTTCAAACCCATCTCTATTATTGACACTGAGAAGGTTATCCTCTCATTGAAGCCATCTAACTGTAAGGGCGACAGTTGCCCAGCACAAATAATAAAGGACGCAGCTAGAGATTTAGCCCCATTTATCTCTAAGCTCATCAACTCCTCCTTCAAATCCAACATAGTACCGGCCAACCCAAAAGAATCCTGGGTCCTCCCCCTTCTTAAAAAACAAACCCTAGATCCATCCATCCCAACCAATTATAGGCCTATCACTACCGTACCGTTCCTACTAAAAATCATTGATAGAGTAGCCTATCTCCAAATTCAAGATTACTTAGAAACTAACCATCTACTAGGCTCACGACAATCAGGCTTCCGCCCTCTCCATGGCACTGAAACAGCCCTGTTAGATCTTAAAACCAAAATCGAGGAATTCAAGGATAGTGGGAAAACAGCGTTGCTACTCCTCCTGGACTTGTCAGCAGCTTTCGACCTGGTGGATCATGCAGTTTTATGTAACCACCTCAAGCTTGCTGCCAACTTCACAGGGGAAGCTATAGCTTGGGTCCAATCCTTTCTAGACAATCGGACGATGAGAGTCTTCTCCACCTCTTCCTGCGCTGATCCCATCCAAATCACATGTGGAGTCCCTCAGGGCTCCTGTGTCTCACCCACCATGTATAACATCTTCACCAATCCATTGTTTGACAAGTTGGACAGACTGGTTATCACTTACACAAATTATGCAGATGAAACTCAGATCCTTATACCCCTTTCGGGCAACTATCAAGCAGACCTGGCTTTGGTGAACAAAATATACATCCTCATTCAGGCATGGATGGCCACCCACGGCCTCTGCCTGAACGACGATAAAACTGAAATCCTGCTCCTCGGATCAGACCATAACCTAACTAAACTCACCCCGGACTATGCATCATTTAATATAGACAACAATACTATTAAGGTTATGCGAGAGGTTAAAACTCTAGGATTCTACCTCAACTCTGCTCTCACCCTCAAAAAGCAAGTAAACTCCCTTGCCTCCACAACTACTTACACCTGTAAACTTATCCATGCTGCCAGACCCTTGCTATCCAGTGCCAGTTGCCTTACCCTGGCCAATGCACTTATCATGTCTAGACTGGACTATTGCAACGCCCTATACTCAGGAGCCAACAAGTTATTCATTGACAAACTCCTGAGATTACAAAATAACGCCCTAAGAGCAGCTCTGAACATCCCACGCGGAGAACACATCTCCAAATACCGGACTGAGGCCCACTGGCTAAAGATAAAGGATAGAATCCTCCTTAAAAAATGCCTAAATAATCTTCCACCCCCATACCTAGCTGAAAAAATCAACAGGAGACCCTCAAACCGACTGACGAGATCTGCTAACACTTTCCTGCTCGAAGTCCCTAGATTTAAACTAACCACGGCGGGAGGTTCTAGCTTCCCTGTCAGAGCCGCACAATCTTGGAACACACTCCCACTTGACCTCAGACGACCTTTACCCTACACTAGATTTAGAAGTAACATTCTCAAATGGCTGTACACTAACGATTTGTAACCTGCTCCTGATATGCCTATGTTAAGTTTGCCTTCTAATGCTGACCTAATATGACCCTGTATGTATTGTTTCACTTATTGTAATCTACTTCTGCTTGTAATAGCCTATATCAGGCACTGTAACTAAGCTTCAAACTTTCTTGTACTGTTGCGCCCAGTTTCCCAAAGGCTTGGCGCGCATTATCAAATAAACAAACAAACAAACAAACAAACAAAGGAAGAATATTTCAAAGTGATTGCCTGGACCCCAAATTGGGAAGAGGGTCTGGGTGTGTTAAGAATGTCCTTCAAAAGATGTGCAATAGTTTGGGATTGGGTATGTAATCACGAACATGTAGGCCGGTTAAAATCCTTGCAGGACTACTCAAAACGATGATATTCCTATATACACCCACAAAATATACATTTACCAATTTTCTGATCAAAACTTTTGTAGTGTTTTTATGATGATTAGGCTCAATAAGATTCTGATTTTAGCCATTACTGGATCATGGCTTAAAATTCCAAGGGAAAATAGAGGCTGCCGATTACATGATTACATGAAGAAAAGAATGTGGAAGAAACGTTAAGGCACGTATTAACAGGTTGTTGGGCCATGAGAAAACATTACTTAAGATTGTATAGATACTTGCCACAGGATTTGACGAGGTGGAAGAAGAGCTGTTCTGGTTAAATGGCATGGCGGGAGTAGGTGTGGTTTGCTTTTCAGAAAGAGAACTTACGAAAGAAATTAAAGGGATGGTCTAGTAAACATTTTTATTTAAAAAATAGATAGGCCACATAAAAAATAAAATACTAGCATCCTCCGTTTTAAAACTTCCTATGTAAAATTTTGAGCTATTCAAGCTCAAAATTCGAAAAAGCAAGCACAGGGGCGCAGCCATTTTGTGAAATGGAGGCCCTCCTGTGCTGGCTTTTGCTTTTGCGGCACTAATGAAGGAAAAGCCAGCCAGCTGTAGTAAACAAAGTCTACCGCTGGGTGGCTTTCCCTTCATTAGTGCCGGGACTCGGAGGACGCGGACCAGAGACCAGAGCAGGAAAGCTGCAGCTGAATCTCGGTAAGTGCTATTTATTTTTTTTACAAAAAATAAGCACTAGCTGCGTTTTTTTTTCTAAGTTTTCCGGGCTGGAGGAGCCCAGAATACTTAGAAATAAAACCGCAGCTTTAAAAACATAAATACAACGTTATTGTGTTGGAAAGAAAAACCGCAGCATTTTCCAACACAACCGCGTGTGTTTCTGCCTGCTGTGGCTCCTATGGGAGCACCGGAGACCCAAAGTGAAAGCCACAGCAGGCAGAAACACACGCGGTTATGTTTACATGCCGCGTAGTGTTTCTACCTGCAGCTGATTTCCCATTTGGGGCTCTCGGGCACCCCGGGAGCCCGAGAGCCCCAAATGGGAAATGCTAAATGCTGCGTTGTCTGCCTAAATCTGCTTTCCCATTTGGGGCTCTCTGGCTCCCCGTGGGGAGCTTCAAAAGCGACCGCAAACATAAATACAACGTTTTTAAAGCTGCAGTTAAAACGGAGGATGCTAGTATTTTTTTTTTTATGTGGCCTATCTATTTTTTAAATAAAAAATTTTACTAGACCATCCCTTTAAGATATCAAATTAAATGACATAATGAAATAAGAATTATGTTATGGTGTTTTCTTAAATGTGATTGTAAAATAAAAATTAAAAATTGTGTAAAGATGTTATAAGATTTAATATATGAAATATATGAATGTGTTGTATATTTTAAATAGTGTATTGTGAAAAGTTCAATTAACTAAAACATAATCAAATGATATTTATTTTCATCTGATCATGTTAAATATATTTGTCTCACAACTGATAATCACTGAAATAATATTGCTACTTTATGAAAAACATTAATTGTTTTGTTCCAAATATATGGAGATCATTTTGCACAATTGTTCCGTTTTGCTCAACATGCCTGTGGGAAGGAGGATTAATAACATTTTGTCTTGTACAATATATACATAAACCCAGCACTGTTCAGAATGGGGACGTTATGTTCAAAGCACACTATCCAGGCTCAATCAGTAGGATTTCCCAACATATTGCAGTAAAGTAATTGATGGGTAAGAATACAATTTGCAACATGCAAAACAATGTGTCGACTGATTGCTTCAACATTTGATTAATGCCATCTTTCCATAGACACTAGATCATGTCTTCTACATGGGCACACTCTTTTCACAATGTCTTGTTAACGAGACTGGATGGACAAATCTACAGGTGTGGTTAGTGGACATAACTCCCCATCCTAAGGTATGGGACAGCACGCTGCATGGGATTGGGTTGGTCTAGGTGCTAACTGATAAGTCTCCCTGATGGTGTAGAGTGTAGGATCCCAATGGCTTGTTGTCCACATGGAGTAGAGGTATGTCCCTTACTTCCTCAAATAGCTCTGCCTGTTAAGGATAGGTTTGGATATTAGGAGTACCAACACCTACAAAGAATATCAGCGTAAAAGGATACACGTAGGATTTATTCAAAAGGATACACGTAGAGCCTTCCGGAGATGACTCGATGTACAGCGTAATCTGTTGAATTCAGACCTTCCAACTGATGTCACTCTTTGACTATTAAGGAGACAGTCAAAGGGAGGAATCAGTGGAAAGGGCGTGTAATGAATAGGAACCACCAGCCTGTTGGAGGAAATACAAAGGAATTTTAGGACCTGACTCGGAATGAAAGAAACCAATATAGTTCTGTCTGAAAACCACTAACCTGCTAACTAGGATTGTCACTTTGGAAACTCCACAGGTGTGCAACACGAACCAGCGACAAGGAAAGGGAGTTAGTAAGGGAACTACCCCAAGCAGAACGAGGGCCACACTAGATACGGGATGGTGCACACAGGGTAGCGTCCATGAAGTCTTAGTGCACTAAATCCTGTAGCTTTAGAGTGAAAGAGAGAGGAGGTAGAGAACAGGGATATCCTGAAGGTTCGTGGGTCAAGGAGTGCAGAAACAAGCAGAGGCTGGTAAGTCCTATAGCCGGAATCGGAATATGACTTGAATTGAAGAAAAAGGTGTAGACAAAATGGAGCAGGATCCGCCCTCACCTTAGTATGACGAGTACTATCCCCTCTGTGGCTACAGCTGGAGAGGAGCTGGTGTTGTGAGGTGAAATGGTGATGCAGCCCCGTCTGTGGATACAGCTGGTCAGGAGCGGGTGTAGTGAGGAATGGTGCTCCTGTACCCGACTGCAGGAGGACAGAACAAGAGCAACTGCAGGCAGGCGAACGGCGCCGCCGAGTAGCGGCGCAGGCAGCAGCAAATGAGAAAGCTCCGGAAGTTCAGTAAGTCTCTCCAAATGGCGTGGATGTTGCAGAGTAATGCGAAAGAGTGATGGCGGCTCTGTGGAGAATGAGCAGCCTGAGGAATGTTCTAATAAAGAACATGGAAAGAAAACCAGAAGAACAGCAGCTCCGGAACGCAGACAACAATCAATGATCAGAAGCGCCGAAAACCCGGAAGCTTCGGGCTTAAGTACATGTCAGCTGATGATTGCGTGTAACTTGAACTAACGTCAGCTGACAATCGCGTATGCCGGTCAGCCCCTGACAGGCACTACACGCATGTAAGGTGGACGTTTAATGAGGTAGGAATGAACACAGTAAAAGAAAATGCGTACATAGTAAAAGAAATTGCTTCATAGTGTTAACGTGATCTTTTGCCAGGAAGTTTATCCAAAAGTCGCCAGCGAGTGTACAACGGCCTGGCTGTCCTCTGGGCTGTGCGATAAGACGTCAGGGAGAGGCCAGGTTCCATGATACTGTAACCCGTTCCGTCTGCCCATCGGTCTGAGGGTGATAAGAACTGGATAGTCGCTCGTCCATCAGAAGGGCAGATGTCAATGCCTTCCAAAAACGAGATGCAAACTGCGATCCCCTATCGGTGATCACTACCGACGGCAATCCGAAAAACCCGGAACACATGCTTCAGAAAGAGATCAGCCAAAACACTGGCAGTAGGAATACCCTGACAAGGTATGAATAACGTCATTTTGGTGAAATAGTCCACTACAACCCACACTGTATCGTATCCCTGGACGGGGGTAATTCAACCACAAAGTCCATGGACACCATGTACCAGGGTTTGCGGGGCACTGGCAAAGGATGCAACAATCCCATGGATTTACCAGGTATTCCTTTGCATTGAGCACATACAGCACAGGAGGAAACGTAGTCTATTAACGTAGTCTATTACGTCCTTTGTCATTCTTGGCCACCAATACCATCGCTGAACCGATTCCAGTGTTTTCTTTTGACCAGGATGGGCCGCAACTAATGAGTCATGACCCCATTTCAACGCCTTGGAACGGGTCTTTTCTGTGGGTAGGTATAAAAGACCATTGTATTATGGAAGACCACCATTGATGTCCAGATTCAATTTTAGCACCTCATGAGGATTCTGCGAAACCCATTCTGCTATTTCCTGTTTCAGAGAGGGCTGAACGGAGCAATTACATATCACCTTCTCTGCCAGTAAAGTGGGCTTCTGTGTATCGCTATCGGTATTACCAGTAGGGAGACGAGACAGTGCGTCTGCTTTGGTTTGGTATTTGGCTGGGCGATACGAGATATGGAAGTCAAATTGGGCAAAGAACGAATGCCACTGAGCTTGACGTGCAGTCAAACATTTCATCGTTTTGATGGCTTGAAGGTTACGATGGTCTGAATATACACACACCGGATGCTTGGCCCCAAGGAGATGGTGTCGCCAAGTCAGGAATGCATCTTTAATCGCTAACAGTTCTTTCTCTGTGACTGTGTAGTTCCTTTCATACGGAGCCAATTTACGTGAGTAAAATGCCACAGGATGTTCCTCTCCAGTGTAAGCACATTCCTGAGAAAGGATAGCCCCAATAGCCAGGTTGGAAGTGTCAGCCTCTACTATAAATGGTGTATTAGGATCTGGATGCTGTAACACCGGTGCTGAGGTAAAGGTCTCTTTCAGCATATCGAAGGCCTTTTGTGCCTCTATTGACCAATGATCTGGTTCCTTAGGGCTAGTCAAGGCTGTGAGGGGTGTTACTGTTTTAGAGAAAGAGTGAATAAACCTCTGATAAAAATTCGCAAAGCCAAGGAACGATTGCAAGGATTTGACTGAGTTAGGCACAGGCCAGTCTAGGATGGCTTTGACTTTGGAGCGACTCATTCTCACCCCCTGACTGGTGATATCATAGCCTAGGAACTCACCTTCTTGGGTGTGGAATACACATTTTTCGGCTTTTACGAATAGATGGTTTTCTCTAAGCCTTTGGAGTACCTTGGTAACGTGTGATATGGTCCTCCACAGAGGTTGAATAAATCAGTATGTCATCGAGGTAGATGACCACGAATTGATCAATATAGTCACTGAAGATGTCGTTCATAAAATACTGGAACGTTGCGGGGGCGTTACACAACCCGAATCGCATGACTAGGTGTTTGAAGAGTCCATACCGGTTCTTAAAAGTGGTCTACCATTCATCGCCCTGTCGAATGTGCACAAGATTGTATGCCCCCCGCAAGTCCAGTTTTGTGAAAACGACAGAAGTACCCAGTTGGTCCAGTAGTACATTGATTAGTGGCAGTGGATACTGTTTTTTTACGGTTATTGCATTGAGAGCCCTATAGTCAATGCACGGACGTAGGTCCCCTTCCTTTTTTGGGATGAAGAACAAAGGGGAGGCGGCCGGCGACTGAGAAGGGCGAATGAACCCATTCTTGAGGGCTTTGTCAATATACTCTTTCAGGACTTCATCCTCCCGTTGAGTAAGTGAATACACACGCCGTGTTGGTGTCTTGGCACCTACAACTAGCTCAATAGGACAGTCATATGGCCTATAAGGTGGTAATAATTCTGCTTTACTCTTTTCAAACACATCAGAGTAAGCATCATACTCCCTGGGCACCAGGATGGATTTGGAAACAAGCGTGCCAATACTGGGAGCCCCAACAAGGAACGCCAATATAGGAGTGTGTACCTCTTTTTATTCCGGGAAACACTTTTCACTGCAATAATACGAAGGGTATTGAATAGACCGGTGACCCAATCGATGACGGGATTATGCAGTTTGAGCCATAACAATCCCAAAATCAATGGGTATTGGGGTGCTGCAATTACATCAAAGACCAGATATTCCGTGTGACCATCAGGTAAAAACACCTTAATAGGGATGGTCTCTTCTGTTACCAACCCAGAAGACAAAGCCGAACCATCAATGGTATTAACTGCTTCCGGAACCGGTTTAGTAACCGTGGGTATAGCTGACTGGGTAGCGAAGGTTGTGTCGATGTAGCTATTGGATGCACATGAATCCAACATAGCTTGGGAATGAATGGTGTTTCCGTTGAATTCTAATGACACTGCTACCAATATGGAAGACGCCAGGTACAAAGAGGAGTCCGGTTTGGTACTCATCAGACGGACCCCTGCTATTGCCGAGCTTTGGCATTTCCCGTCTTCTTAATAGGCTTCTTGGGGCAAGAAACCAGCTTGTGTTCTGATTGACCACAGTACATGCACAAGTTATTCTTTCAGCAATTCTCACGTTTAGCAGTCGACAGACGGCCACGTACAGCGCCTATCTGCATGGGTTCGGGTTCACTGGAAACGGACTGAGACGCATCGGAACGACCAGGTGCCAACATGAAAGGTTTCTTTTCTCCTTTCCTGGCGGATCGCCGTGCATCTATTTGGAGGACCAGATCTAAAAGGTCTGAAAATCCTGTGGGAACCACAGGGACCGCTGACAAAGTGGCCCTCATTACAACTCAGGCGGTAAGGGGTTTACGGCGCCGTAAACAGCGCCGACCCTTACCGCCTGAGTACGAGGTCTCTTAGCGCCATGGCAGATTTAACACCTGCTTTTAGCAGGTGTTAAAATCCATGGCGCTAAGGGACCATGGAGTTAATTACGCCACTGTAAATTACGGTGGCATAATTAACGCCTTCCCCACACCCATTATGCTCTATGGGGCAAAAATGGGAATGGGGAAGGGTAAATGGGGATTGGGGACTTACCGCCCCGCCAAGGTCGGAATGGGGCGGTAAGTCCGCCAACCACCATGGCGTAAACATAGTTTACGCCATGGTGGTAAAGTCACGGCCCAGGCGGTAACTTACCGCCTGGGTCGTAATGAGGGCCAGTGTCTTTTAATTCTTCTGATAGACCTTTATTGAAGACTTCCGTCTTCTTGTCCTCGGGCCATTGGGTTTCCGCTGTAAGCTGATTGAAATGAGTGAGAGAGGCCAGTAAGGTTTGATTGCCTTGCTGTAAGTTCAATGATTCTAGATCCGTGGCCTGGGTAGCGTATCGCATATCGAATACCTTACTCATTGCAGATAATAAAGCGTCACAGTCGTACAACAAAGGACTGTTTGATTCGAGTAATGGATTTGCCCATGCTGCAGCAGTACCACCTAGATGCAACAGTACGAAGACTGCTTTAGTGGTAAAGTCTGGGATCGATTTGATCGACATAGGAAAGGAAGTCGACACTGGTTTACAAAGGTACAATAGCTCTTAGGGTCACCCATGAATCTCTCAGGAGGAGCCAAGGGAAACTGAGTTGGCATGAGTACCTGTACGGATTCTCTTTGAGAGGCCAGGAGACCCGAACCAGAGGCTATTGTATTAGTACCTGTTGCCTCCTGTGGAGATGCATGCATGGCGTCCTGCAGCACACCCATGCGGTTGCGCAATGTATCTTGAGCTGATATCATTTCCTGCCTCAGGTCAGCCACTAGCTGAGTGAGCACAGCTATGGGGTCAGAGCCCTCCATTTGTAGGCTTCTGATTCTGTTAAGGATAGGTTTGGATATTAGGAGTACCAATACCTACAAAGAATATAAGCGTAAAAGGATACACGCAGGATCTATTCAAAAGGATACGCGTAGAGTCTTCCGGAGATGACTCGATGTACAGCGTAATCCGTTGAATTCAGACCTTCCAACTTATGTCACTCTTTGACTATTAAAGAGACAGTAAAAGGGAGGAATCAGTGGAAAGGGTGTGTAATGAATAGGAACCACCAGCCTGTTGGAGGAAATACAAAGGAATTTTAGGAACTGACTCGGAATGAAAGAAACCAATATAGTTCTGTCTGAAAACCACTAACCTGCTAACTAGGATTGTCACTTTGGAAACTCCACAGGTGAGCAACACGAACCAACGACAAGGAAAGGGAGTTAGTAAGGGAACTAACCCAAGCGGAACGAGGGCCACACTAGATATGGGATGGTGCTCACAGGGTAGAGTCCATGAAGTCTTAGTGCACTAAATTTGTAGCTTTAGAGTGAAAGAGAGAGGAGGTGGAGAACAGGGATATCCTGAAGGTCCATGGGTCAAGGAGTGCAGAAACAAGCAGAGGCTGGTAAGTCGTATAGCTGGAATTGGAATATGACTTGAATTGAAGAAAAGGCGTAGATAAAATGGTGCAGGATCCGCCCTCACCTTAGTATGAGGAGTACCATCCCCTCTGTGGATACAGCTGGAGAGGAGTGGGTGTTGTGAGGTGAAATGGTGATGCAGTCCCCTCCGTGGATACAGCTGGTCAGGAGCGGGTGTAGTGAGGAATGGTGCTCCTGTACCCGACTGCAGGAGGACAGAACAAGAGCAACTGCAGGCAGGCGAACGGCACCGCCGAGTAGCGCCGCAGGCAGCGGCAAAGGAGAAAGCTCCGGAAGTTCAGTAAGTCTCTCCCTATGGCGTGGATGTCGCAGAGTAATGCAGAAGAGTGATGGCGGCTCTGTGGAGAATGAGCAGCCTGAGGAACGTTCTGATAAAGAACGCAGAAAGAAAACCGGAAGAACAGCAGCTCTGGAACGCAGACAACAATGAACGATCAGAAGTGCCGAAACCCGGAAGCTTCGGGCTTAAGTACATGTCAGCTGATGATTGCATGTAACGTGAACTAACGTTACATCAGCTGACAATCACGTATGCCGGGTCAGCCCCCTGTCAGGCACTACGTACATTTTACAGTGGACTTTCAATGAGGTAGGAATGAACACAGTAAAAGAAAATGTGTACATAGTAAAAGAAATTGCTTAATAGTGTTAACGTGATCTTTTGCCAGGAAGTTTATCCAAGATTCGCCAGCGAGTGTAGAATGGCCTGGCTGTCCTCTGGGCTGTGCGATACGACGTCGGGGAGAGGCCAGGCTTTACAGGCATGACACTGCCCCAGTGATGAAAGCCTAGACTATCAGTCTAAAGGGCAAACTATTTCTTGGTATTGACGCAGTACGTAAATGTAAATAGTTCTAGTCTTATGATTAATTTCAGGAAACTAAAACCCAAATGAGTTATGACTGCACCTATGATAAAAGAGATGAGCAGAAACCTCTTCCCAACTTAGAGTAGGGTAAACCTTCGTCCAAGGAAATCCACAGTCCCTGCACCAACAACCTGATTTGAGGTGCATGAGAATGGAAAAGAGTTCTCAACGACTACTGGTGGAATAGTTTGCTTGCAGTCTCACGGCAAGCTCTGGAGACTCTGGACGCGTGAAGCAATGTCAAAAGCCATGCAGCACTGTTGAAGACCAGAAGGAATTCCAAGATGACACTGCTACCACAGAGTGCCATTAAAGGTGTACATAGGACTTTTCAAACATGGAGCCCGAAACCCAGAGCTAATTATAAATCAGGGATCTTGTAATCCAACCCTGGCCCATGTCAAATAGCCCTCCCCAGACTAATAGTATAAAAAGGATCAAGAAACCTCAGAAGGGAAGAAGATAGGAAAGGAGCTGGCGAGCTTCAGATTGTTGACTGGATACAAACAGAAATAACAACCTGTGCAGAGATAGTTACCATTCTGAAAGTTGTAAAGCTGATCCTGGGCTCACAGAATGCCAGGAACGTAAGCCCCAGGCAAAGTGACAGTTTCTAAAAAGAGCATCGAGGAAGGTCTGGTAAAGTAGAACCCAGACCCAAGGGAAGACCTAAGGAGTTGGTTTTCTAATGAAGAGAACTACCCCTGGCAGGATGGTAAAGATAATATTGGCTACCTGAAAATTACCATTTGTGAGGAGGGAGAAATACACATTCAGACTAACCCAAATGTCTGGGAGAGGCCTGCTCTGAAGACTGAGGTCTGGGAAATATCTGCTACGAACACTGAAAACAGCCAGGTTCTAGGAGAGCCCTGCTGTGAAAAATGAAAGAAACCAAGTTCATGGAGAGACCCACTTTGCATACCGAGAGAATGCTGACATCTCACTAACCCACATAGCCTTCCCAACCCATCTGAAGGCAGCTTTCTAGATCTCATATTTGAAACCTCTGCCCTGGTCTCCACTGTCCCAAATGTTGGACCCTTCCCAAGGACCATCCACTCATCCAGTTCATCAACTCTTTTCCACTGCCACTTCCCCAACCCTCATCTATCCACAAATGTAAAATCATGCCTGTCTTCACGGCCCCCTACCTCGCCCAAGTCAACATCTTGCTCCAAGCTCACTGTCCTCCAATTGCTCACTTCACTGCATGTATTTACCCCTCTTTGGATCACTACCCTTCATGCTCCTTCACCCACTTCACACCTTAGCCCTCACCTGTGGAACTCCCAAGCCACCGAGTTACTGAAGACAACAGTGCATTGATACTTACATTGCTGCTGCAAAGACCGATTCCCCACTCTTCTGACTGTCTACAAGGGCTCTCTTCTGAACCTGAGCACAGTTCTTGACACAGCCAAAAAATCCTATTTCACTTATCTACTTTCCTCCCTAAACTAACACCCTCACTAACAATCCATGACCCTCAAGGCCATGCTTCCCCCTGCTGAGAACTGCACAGTTTTCTTCTCTCTCTGTCGATGTCTTTGTGTCCTACATCTCTAATAATGACCTTGTCTGCCTTTTTATCTCTCAACCCCCTTTGCTAATTCTTCCCTCCTCCCCTCTTCTCCAAACTCTCGTCTCAATCTCACTTCTCCCTCACATCCCCCATTGAACATCTCCCAATTCTTTGTTCTGTTATTTGTGCCACACATTTATAAGGAACTTGCACCCTCACCTATGCTTAGCTTTCCGCCTTGTTCAACCTATTTCTCTCAGTGGGTATCTTCCCAGCCTGCTATAAAACAGCCAGTCATACCTCTCCTAAAGAACCCAAGTGCGGACTCAAATGACCCTTACTCTACAGACCTGTCTGCTCTCTCCCTTTTACTCTACACTCCTTAAGAGGATTGTCTCTAACCATGTAGTAAACTATCCTGAGGTACCCTCACATTTTGACCCCTTCAATCTTGATTTCATCAAAGCACTACTCTGAGATTGTGCTCATCGATGTCACCAATTTCTTTCCCACTTCCCACTACTGTTAACCGCTCCTCTATTATCATCCTTCTAAATCTTCCCTTTTTCTTTGACACTGGAGATCATCTCTCCCTCTTTCAAACTCTTTCCCTCCTTTGCTTCAAGTATTCCACTAGGTGACCTCCAATCTCTTACTGCTCCTTTGCCATCTCATGGGCCTCAAACACCTGCTCCCGACACCCCTTCCTGTGAGTGTTCCTCAAGGATTAGTCCTGGGCCCACTCCACTTCATCCTATGCACCGCCTCCCTCTGCAAACCCATTGCTTATTTTGGCTATAACTATTACCTCTTCCCTGTTGATGCCCATATATTCCTCTCCTTCCCATCCTCCATCCAATCAATCTCTGAATGCATACGCAACTGCCTAACTGCAATCTGATAGAGGATGGCTTTAGGCTGTCTCATGCTAAACTCCTCAATCATGGAAATCAAATGTATCTTTGCTTCCAACCCCAACCATTTTCTGCTCTCTCCTTTCCTCCTGTCCACCTCAACCCTTGTACCATCGCACACAACCCTTAGGTTCCCTTTGACAGCAACCTGAGATTCTAACAGTTTATCACTGCCACTACAGCCAGACTCAACCTCCTAAACATTATAAAAAACTTCCCACACCTCAATCCTTATCTATACTCTTGTGCTGAGTCATAGGACGACTGCGGGAGCCTATTTCTTGTTCTACCTTTCCACTCTTTTGATCCCCTCAAAAAGTCCTCAACTTTGCAGCAAATACCCTTTCCAACCTACACAGATGCTAACCCATCTCTGTCTACTGTCACCCTGCTGAATGGCTCTACATGCAAAAACACTCTCTATAAGTAGCTGCTAAATGAATATAAAGCCACCCATTGTCTCCCCACCCACTACCTGACTGAAGGTTTATAGTGATATAATCGAAAACAAAAAGGTCAAAAGTCAAATGGTTGAAAAAAAAGGTCGAAAAAAAGGCGCATTTTTTGTTTTACCCATTTTTTTTATTCCTGGACCCCAAAATAAATATATAATTTAAAAAAAGTGGAATTCGACTTTTTTTCGACATTTATTTTTTGACATTTTTGTCTTTCGACCTTTTATTTTCGATATTTTGACGGCACACCCTGACTGAATGCATCGCACTATGCTCTCCCTAACTTTCCACGCATCATCTCTTCATAACCTATATGCCCCCAACCCCTGTGCCTCCTCCCACTTATGCTCCTTTTCCATACTTGCTCCACTACACTGAAATGCTCTCCCTGATTGGCTATCAAAGGCATATCTTTAGTGGAACCCTTCAAAACGTGGCTAAAACTCCAACTGAAAACAATGGACGGAGCCCTTAACCCCTCCCCACACCTTCGTATCCAAACTAACACCCAACTCACCTTTCCTGCATTCTGCACTCAGAACTACTGTTTTGGAAATATGTGACTACTGTCCTATAGCTCTCTTTGCTACTGTTATATCCTCCAGTTCCTGTCCCTGGTGCATGTTCCTACATTTACCCCCTCACTGACTGGTATACACCATTCAATCCAACATGTTCTTATCTAAAGGCACCTCACCATAGGACTCCTCTGCTTTTTGCAAAATTTGTAAGTCATTTGTATTCAAAGTGACATCCTGTTCTTAAATAAATATGAATACAAATATTAGTTGACAAAACCTATCCGCTGTAAACAAATGCCTTCAGTACAATAGGACCAGGATTGAGACTAGGCATTTCCCATCTCCTCCAGGTCCAGTTTTTCTCATGAGGCAAATACAGGGCTAGTTCAGGGACGTCATTTAGGGGTTGCCAGGGATCTCCCTTGCTACCCCTGTGGTCTCCCTTGCTACCCCTAAAAATAAAATTTAGGAAAACGTTTAGTTTTGTTTAATTGAGGCTCCTGGACTGTGGCCAGCAGCGTGTGACTCTTTGTTTCTGGAGTGGCTGGTTTTCTGATAGCTATAGCCGGTAAAATAGCTCAGTGTGTTGAGCGCACACTGCTGCAATGTGTGCGTGATCTGCAGGTTGCAGGTTCGACTCCCAACAAGGTCAACTCAGCCTTTCATCCTACTGAGGTTGATAAATGAGTACCAACACAGGTTGGGTGATATTAACAATAAATATGGTGCTCCATTCTTGTATGAAATGTAAATCACTTTACGGTGATATCTTAACAGTATTTTTCATAGTGCACTTCGAAACAATGCTATGTAATGCCACTTCCTGTTTTGTCAAGGGGTGAAATGTTGTGTTCCATTACTTGAAAAAAATTTGACCTTTCCCTGCTTAAATTGTCAACATTGCTCCAACATTATAAAAGGAAACCACATCAGGCATCCAAACAATGGGAAGGAGATCCCCCTGAAAAGCTATGCAACCTGCGAATCTAAAAATTTAATTTATACTATCAGATGCCCATGTGGTAAATATCATGTGGGGAAGACAAGCAGACTAGTTAAGGAAAGATGGACGGAATACAAGTCCCAGATCAGAACAAAAAACCTAAAATCATCAGTATTCTGTCATTTTAGGGACAACAACCACAACATCTCACAGATGCAATTTGCTATATTGGAAGTGATCCATCCCCTCCCAAGGGCGTTGACTTACCGAAAGTACTTGCTCAAAAAGAACTTTACTGGATCCATAGACTCGATGCTATGTCCCCTCTTGGCTGAATGAAGATTATTACTTGGGTCCCTTTATCTAAAAATAAACATACCAATAGGGACACTATCTTCACTTCCTCTTTTCTCATATTAAGTTGGTTTTACTCCATTGATGTAACTTGCTAAATGGCATAACTTAAGCCACTAGACTGTGAACCAGGTTTGGGCAGGAAGAATTCTTGTATGCCAAGCAGGCAAAAATTAAGTGGCAATTGCTGTTTAAACTTCTTTTCCTTTTGTAAATGTAACTATCAAAGTGTACAACTTCATATCATGTTTTGGGCAGAAATATTTCGATTATGCAAAGTGAGCAATAATGTAGCCACATTCTTTATGTGGTAATTGCTATAAATCCTTTGAAAATGTTAGCATCACATTATTCATTCAGGATTTTCTAAACACTGGTCACGAGATTCCATAAAGGTGTATGGTAGTTCCTCCTGTTATACATCACCTACCACAGAGCACTTACCCCGTACGCTGTCTAAGCGTTTTTTTATTTTACCTTTCGGTAAGTGACTTTTATGCATCTTCATTTTAAATGGCCCCTCCTTCTCTCTTTGTCAAAGCCATTTATTCCTAGATTAGTCCTATATAGCCGAATTCCACCATATCTATAATACCCTTGGTCTGACAATCACCAAGCCGTGACAACTTTTTCTCAAACATTTTTCTACGTGCATTTATTGGATCCACGTTACTGAGTCTCCATTTACAGAGACCTTTTGGCCCTTTTCAGCCATTTTTGGCTTTAACTCTCTGATGTATCTGAATCATTAGTCATTCCCAGTTAGCTGGTAATACCTGGTTGTCTTATAACCTTATCTCGGACCTTCCTCGGTCCCTGTGATTAATTCACAAAATGTACTCCGGTGTGTTTACATATGACGTCATTCACGCGCTTGCGTGATGACGTCATGATGTGAACAAGCACGGGCGTACTTGATCTATTACTACAGGAACACTCTTTAGTGTCCTAATAGACCAATGTTTAATTCTGGCCTTAGCCATATTGGGTCCTTGTGTAATTGAATAGGACTTTATTTTAACCTTTTTTGCGTTCCGGATTCATTTAAGACGTCTCACGCGCAAGCGCGTGATGACGTCATACAGTTATTCGTTATTTAAACATCCACAGCGTTGCAAGATGGAGTCGGACGGCCCCTGGGTTTCCTGTCTCCTTATTGCATTGCTGTTGGCTCCAGGTAAGATTACTCTAGCCCTGTTCAGCCACCCCTCTGGAGGCTTAGGCATTTTAGGAGTTCGTGCACATCCTGAAGCACTTATTTGTTTCTCTCTTTCATATTTTGGCATCTTTTAGAGCCTCCATTCCGCCAAAAGTAACCAGCTTAGTCCTGACCTCCTTCTTGATGGGACCTTCCTGTTAAAATAACCCCCTGCAGATCTTTGTGAGTTATTTTTGCACTCCTTTTATTTTTTGCACTAAGATTGTATAACTTCGTCCTCCCTCTCTTTACAGATAGGGTACATCCCTCAAGTTTTGTATTTGCTCTTCCCGGTTGTTCGGGCCCCATTATTCGGAATACTGTCTCCTATTGAAGATACATAGAGGAAAAAATCACAAGGTTAGTCCTCTAGATTTTTAGATATTCTTTATTTTTTTATAACCCCTGTCCCTATTCATGTGCCAAATTGGACCATTTGAAACTACAAACAATGATTGTTCATGATTTATGTCTTACTCATTCTTGTAGGGAAACGCAGCTGCACTGCACCACAGTTTGAGTGGATAAAATGCTACAACCTTTAGACATATTGACCTAATCAATGCTAAAGGGCTTTACATTACCTGACAATGTGATGAATGGTTGTTGAATCAGCACTTTCAAACTTTCAATCTATGATGTTGGGATTTAAAGAAATTGTTTTCTTACAAATATTGGGTGTAAATACTGTACATGTATCTTTTTCCAGAATTTGCTTTGCCCCTGATGAAGAGTGTTGAATCACTCGAAACGCGTTGGGCCCTCCACAGCTTCACCACCATGAATAAAATGAAGATTGGTTCTTGTGACCCCGTCTGACTGAATGATTATTCTTTAAATGTTGTTTCTTTTCTAATATATGCAATACAATTACTCATTTGAAATACCATTTGGAACACGGTTAAATCAAAATATTAATTGTTGGTCTGGAGTTCCAGATATATGAAAGTGTGCAGGGGACGTGAGTTCCCAAATTGGGAACTTGTTTGTTTTCTCTGTGTTCCATCACTTCCCATGATGTCACTTCAGGGTGCAGTGAAATGACATCACTTCCTTTGATGGCATCAGTGATCAAGGGTCATCTGATGTCACTTTTGCTACCCCTGGCATTTTGGTGAAATGACGTCCCTGGGCTAGTTGTTGGCACCAAGCTAGAGTACGATTTACCCTAGATAAAAAGTAACTCTGTCCCTAGAGGGTAATGCGACCTTGCAGTGTTGAAGGCATTTTCTTTACAGCCTATTGGGACAGTCAAAAAATAATCTCACGAGAGGCATGGTTAGACGGTGAATAGACTCAGATATCTGTAATTACGTGTTGTCATACATTATGATATTTTACTCCGCAAAATCAACTATTTACCGCCTTGGGTGGCCGACTGCCAGAAATATAAGAGTGACAGGACTTAAATTATTTCACCAGTATGCAGCTTGTAAGACGTTACAAGCCATTATTGTAAGCATTATCAAACTAATCACTTGAAAAGTGTGGTTTTAAAATAAGTGGTACTATGCAGGCAGGTTTTTGGTTCCTTGTTTTCCTTAATTCACGCACTACTCCAGGTAGACAAACAATAAGTTTCATATAGATATATAAGTTTTGTTATCAACTATTTAATATGACTTGCCAGATAACTCATTTCCGAAAAAAAGGAATATGAAATGTTTGCTAAATGTTGAAGTGTTTTAGTGACATTCTGATGGTCTTTTTCACCCTTTGGTGAATTTGCATGAATTAAAGGGTGTTCTGTGCATTTTAAAGTGCACCCGGAATCCACAAATGGGAAGTGCTTTGAAATGTGCAGAACACTAAAACATTCCACTACACCGGTTTGACACATGGGTATGATGGGGAAGGGGTGAGAAGGGAGCACATTGCATGACAGGGTATTTTCTCACCTGTGTGTGACAGCACCAGAATGAAACGCTCACTTCATTTCTCACTTGCATTTCTATCCCTCAAACAGGGATAGAAATATTGTTTTTCTTTGTCTCTTATTTTATCGTGACCAGGCCTTTAAGGACCTGTTTCTGTGAAAATCTGCTCCCAGGAACCACATGGTTGACGCGAGCAGGTCATCCATTCCTAAACTAATGTAGGCAAGGGGCCTGGCAGCACATCTTTTTCGCTGCTTTCCAGCCCCACTGAAATGTGCAGGTTAGCTTTGAGCACAATGTGACCTGCGGTTTCCTGAAATTACTGTAAATAAAAAAAAGCGCATCCTCTTTCATTTTCCTTCATTATTGCGAATCTTCCCCAGTATATCTACCTAGGAAGGACGAAAGGTTGCAAGGGCTCTGCAGGAATCAGACCTATGCCTGTAGGTTGCAGATACAATCCAAATACAGGCGCCTAATTTGCTGAGCTGTCTTCCTGGCTGCCTCGCCCCTCCCTAACAGTACTCCGCTACATTTAATGGCACAGAGCTTCTCATAGATTGTCAGAGCTGTGTTACAGGGAGCCTTGCACTCAGACTTCATTTTTTCCCATTTTCCAGCACTGATTAAATGTTACAGGCTGACATGGCTGGCTATTATCGTGAGATTAAGACAGCAGCGGGTTTTAATGCACTTGCCTTGCTCTCAGATTTACAGCTTCCCAATGGAGGGCTTTATTGCTATTATAAATGGACAAGTATTTTAGAATTGAAATATGAATTGAAAAGTGATATTCAAATGTAAATCATGTTGTCAAAGCCATGCGCCCAACATTAGCCAAGCTCGGCGGTGCTATCCGAGCCAATCAGTCTCCTTGAATAGTCGCCACTGTGCTTTGCACGCGAATTGGAATTGTATGAATTGTGTGCTTATATCGCCAATAGTTTTATATTCTTGTAACGGATCATAGGAAAGTTGTGGTCTACAAGTTCTCCTATAGCTACTCTGTCAAGAGGGAAACAGTGTGACGTAACAGGGATGCTCAAAACTGCAAACGTGGGGTAAATAATATCGTGTTGATAGCATTCCACATCATACTGCATGCAACAATAAATATGACATCAGCATTAGCTTCACATGTTCTCAAGTTGATGTTTAGTGTCTTTAAACATGTTTATCAAGTGCAAATTAAGCATCAAGAGACATCAGATCACTGCACATCAGTGGAACATTCATAATATATTTATTTTTAAAACAACTGCGAATGCATTAAACAAAACACAGTGAGGCAACAATCGTGCACCACTTCCTTCTGCAGGGTGTGGCCGTGCACATCACGTGTAAGCCCCAGCCACTGCAATGGAAATGGGCGGCCTCACCTTTGAGGGACCTTTAATTATTGCAGGCCACGGATTTAAGGTGCAGATCAATGCTGCGGTTAGTGGTGTATGAAGTCTCCTGCCTGACCTTGGGGACGGACAGTGTGATTTTTAAAGGGGAGAGTGGCCACACCAAGCTAGTGGATTCTCGACCTGAAAGAAACATGGAGTAATCCCCAGGCCACCCCAACTGGTTCCCCACACTAAGGCATGGGGCCTTCACAGGAGGTCTTGATACCCCACTGTGACAGAAGGCTATCTTTGGGGGCAGAACAGCCATGTTTATGTCGTTATTTTTAGGAATAAATTAATGTAGGTAGATCTGTCACTGAAAGTGAAGTCTGCTAATCAGACTCATCTTTTATAAATCCTAAATTCTCCATGCTGAAAAGCAATAGGACAATGATGCATCTCTGCCGAGCCTGCCCACTGGCATATCACAGCAGCTGCCATGTGGTTTGGCAACATGTCAGTTACAAGGCGCCATGTGCATTACTGCCAGCAAATGTTGGGCCCAAATATCCAGCAGCCAAGATCTGCTTTTAACTGTGTGTAATCCTGCATGTAAATTAAATGACATACTATCAATTTCTAGTTATGGCATGGTGATCTCTAAAACGCCACAATTATACTGGCCAAAACCATTTGGTGTCAATTTATTATTAACTTGGTTTCTAGTCATTCTCGTGGTATTGGCCTTCTGTCCCTGGGACTGAGTTTCACCCAAATTAAACCATTTGGGTTCAACCCAGCAGTAGTATTGGTCTTTTCCAAGAAAGGATTATCACTTTCCAGGAAGACAGGAACTTCCTCCTGGGAATAAGGAGAGGTTCAGTGGGTCAAGGGCTGGAATCTGCTATGCTAATGGAACTGACACCAGATTGGTAAGTAACAGATACTCTTAGATTTAGGCAGACACAGGAAGGGGTAGAGTTAGAGTAGCCAGGCAAGTAGCATTAGTCCACAGAGGTGTCCCACACCTTGGATTCTCCCTTGGCTCCCCACATTCCTGTAACGCCCTTCCCCCTTCCTGCAGACAAATCACTCTGTTTGACATCACCAGGCAGAACATTCTGAACAGCAGCTTCAATTGGACCCCTTACAGGAGGATAGAAGGAAACCAAACCAGTGTAGAAGATTGCCCATTAAAGGGAAGATGCCTTCCTCTTAGCTGATTCATAAGCTGTTTCGAAGCAACATTTACCGTTATTGTTAGTTCACATTGGGTTTATTACCAAATGATCATTGCATTTTGTGTTCCAAAAAGTGCCGACCTTCTCCAATTGGAGGCATGTGCAATGTTTCTCCCATACCAGGGCTTTCTCAAGGCACAGTGAATTACACACAGTTAATATATTGGTTTCAAGTCATCTATTATCAATGCATCCTTGTACATTCTTTATACACACACATGTTAAACATACATATGATTGCATTCCTCCTTAACATGTGGGATCATAATTGCCCCAATTATCATAATATCCTGTTACTATTACTTCATAATAACATGGTTTTCTTAATTGAATCTATTAAATTAATGTAGTTGTCCATTGATTGATTAATCTATCGGGAGAGTCGAGAAGAGAGAGAGATAAAAATATGGATCAGTTCGGGAGTTTTAAAAATTGTATTTTCGTTAGGTCATTACATTTATTTATTTGGTAAGTTAGATCGTCTTACATATATTAATGCTTAATGTTAATCAATCCTTTCAGTCAAATAGTTTTTTTTAATGAGTTCCTTAAATATGGACTATTGCATGAGTTTGTCTTAAAGACATTAAGCATGTGTTCATGACATCTGGTATCGTCACTGGTTAGGTTTCTGCTCTTTTTATTCATTTGATTCTTCATCGATCAGTTCCCATTCCTACGAATAAAGGATGTTTGGGTATCTTAATAATTGATTTTATGGTCATTAAAGTATACATTTGATCGTTATTCTAAATACCTGCTATACTGGGGTTTTCTTGTATCCCCACATTTTATGCACGTTAGCGTGTTTGGATTTTACTCATCTTTCAGGATATCTAACCTGCAAAGAACAGAGTCAGAATGAAGTCTAAGTTCAATCAAGAACTTATTAATATTTTTGTCTAGAAGTCCTTTTTAAGTTTTCCCTTTATACTTGAATGACCTTAAAGTTAATTATTATGATGCCCAAACACAATCTTATATTCATAGGAATGGCAACTGATCGAGGAAGAATCAAATGACTAAAAAGAGCAGAAACCTAACCAGTGACAATACCACTGAACGACTATAAAGGTAGCAAGATTATGCTGATCGTACGTAAACGAACTTGAGAAACTAACCACTGTGAAAGCATCATGAAGTAAGACACAGAAAACAGATTCAAAGTTCAAACTAAAATACTTAATTGAATCAAATGTCAGGATGGTAGAAGGCCTAACTTGAACTATGCTAAGGTGGTATTTCCCTAACTGAACAAAACTAAGGAAAGTCTGAGTCAAGGAGTTCACCTTAAAGGTCTGTCTGTGTCTAAACCCTATGCTTCACAACTAAAGCTAACTAATGTGCAATAATGAAAGACATACTGATTAACAGAACGTTCTGAGCTTCTTCCAGCTTTTAGCTTCCTGTTTAGCTCCCCTTGCCCAAGTTCAAGAAAGTTCCACAAAAGTCTCAAAAATACCTTCCTCGCGTTCAAGGTAATACAGTTCCACCCAATCCTTGGGGTTCCCTTCCGCAAGTTCCAAGCAACACAGTTCAAAAGAATAGGGTCTCGAGGCTTTGTTCTCAATGCAATACTTGCATTTCCTCAAGTTTCAGGGTTCCCTTCCCCAAGACTTTAACTTAACCATTTGTACTTAATTTAGTTTTACCAAAAGGTTTAAAACAACTCGCGGTCAATCTGACCCTAATTCTGCATTGGATTACCAGTTCACTTGCAATGCTTCTCCTTGGTTTATTTCACAATGTCTTTGGTTTTCACAATTCAGTGCTCACCGATCTAGGTGCAGTTTTCAGATCAAACGGTCCACCCACCACAGGTCACTCAACCGGGATCCATAGGCTCTTCAGCTCACACAGGTTCTTCTATACTTATCCCTTTCTTGAGAGTCATAGGGCCTCTTTATGAGTTTCGAGGTAGCCATGCCTGTAATACAGGCAGGCTACCTCCAAACCTGTGGAAAAATCCGGAACCCGCGAATGGGCAATTACCGGGTCATGCCATAGGGCTGAATGGGAATGGGGAGCGTGGTAGCACCGGTACCGTTATTAACGGTACCATTGCTACCATCATGTTCTGCTCATGGGTGCGGGTACGCCCACCAGGTCAGACCTGGTGGCTGCAAGGGCAACCGTGAGCAGACCTCGTAGTATGGCGGTACGGTAGCAACGGCGCCGGTAGCGATACCAGCACTGTTGTTGTCTTACCGCCATACTTGTAATGAGGCCCATTGTCCCTTAGTTTCTCTTTGTTGGCCTCTTGGCTTTATATGCAATGTTTACAATCCTCTGGCTTCTCCTGGATAGCCTCATGGCTCTGCCATAATGTGCCACACACTTCTTGACGGTCTTTAGCCTTGCTGCACTACATTTATTCAAAAGTTCACTTTGTGGTGGTCTGGTTCATGTCCCAAATTTCTATGGCACTCTTTCACAATTGTGCTCTTTTCTATAGATTGCTTTCATATGGGCACTTTCACTTTGACTGCCTCTGCTATTTCCTTTGCACATACATTTTAACTTAAATCTGTATTCAACAAGCTTAATTGCAAGTTTACATTTAGTTCGGTATTCAATATGCATTCAATATGCTGAATTTCAAGTTTCCCTTTCGTTTAGTATTCAACATGCATTCGATATGCTGAATTTCAAGTTCTATTCAGGTCTGTGTTAGCTATGCATTCAATATGCTGAATTTCAAATTTCCCTTCAGTTCAGTATTCAAAATGCATTCAATATGGTTAGGTTCAAGTTTCTATTCAGTTTGGTAATTCATTACCTATCCGCAGCCTGCTAGGAACGCCCCGACAGTCGAGTAGCTTTCCCCGACACTCACTGGTCATTGGCGTTGTTCCTTGGTGGCTCCTGGTGCTTTCTTTCCGCTCTGTAGGTTGGCGGGCGAGCTCCTACGAGCCCCGCTCGCACACTGGGCTGTCTTGCACACCCGGGAGCTCTGCTGCCTTTGCATGGACGTGGACGGCACCCTTCTTTCACCTGCTCGCTCGCAGCTCCAGCTGCTGGTTCCTTGACACAGAGGCTCCCACACTTGTGACAGCCCGATGGCCCGACTCGCCTTGGGCTGTACAGGTTCTCTGGGCTGCTGGTCAGCATCCTGGCACATCAACAGGTCCCACCACAGCTTCCTCCTTCAGATCAAGGTTCTCCTGTTGGTCGCTCCCCACAGGCCTCGCTGTTGCTCCCTGTGCTGTTCTCCGGCCCTCTATTTATACACCTGCAACCACTTAACAGGTTACAGGTGTAGATCCTCATTTGGGCTTGCCTGACAATAAATAAGGGGAAATGCCTGACTCCCACCATACTCTGCAGGCATCTTCTTCGTCCCAGTGCCAGAGTTGTAAAATTAAGGTTTAGAGATCATTACTCTCAGTCTCCTCTTCCCCGTCCCAGTAATTTCAGAGATTAAAGGTGGGGAAACGAGGGGAGAAGTTTTGCAATAGACCATAAAGGCTGGGGGAGGGATAGGTTGGTTGTCAATAGGGAAAGGGGGATACCATGTCTCGCCTGTGGGCACCCTACTCCCAATCCACAAGGACCCTCCACCCAAGTGATTCTCCCTTGCTTCTCCACCCCCAGAGTCAGGATGCAAAAGGGATGACCTTTCCCTGGCCACCTAAGAATAGGATCCAGGGGGTGTAGGAGTGAGAATATCCTCAGATTTCTCACATACCATTAATCAATGCAGGTTGGACTGAGATGCTTCACAGGAAAACTGGGAGGAAGTCCACGTTACCTTGCTCTCAACCTTTCTGGTGTTCTACTGTGAAGCAGTAAGCAATAAGGTTGAATGTGGAGGAACCACTGCATTACCCAAGGGTGAGATTCCTTCCTCTGACTGATCTATACTAGAGGGGAGTGTTCTGTTAATAGGTGAAACCTACGACCAAGGAGTTAATATTTCAGGTGAATCACTGCCCACTCAATTGCTAATGCATCTCAATGACTGAGTATTTCTTCTCTCTGGGAAAGATATTTATGCTGATGTACATAATTGGGTGTTCCAGGCCATCATGATTTTGTGGCAGAATAGCTCCTAATCTCATTAAGGAAGCATCAGTCTGCAGGATGAATTCTTTCGAGAAATCGGCGTCTGCTAAAATAGGGCTTTGGCTTCAGGTCTGTTTCAAGATGGTGTAATAAATCTCATCTTTCCCTTCCCACCTTATCTTTCGGGGCTCACCATTTTTTAATTTGTCTGTCAGTCCACCAAAAGGGCCTTAGATCTTTCTTAGTTTTTGGAGTGGGGGATCGAGAACAGCTCTCACCTTCTCTTGTTGTGGTTGGACAGTGCCATTACCCACAAAGGACCCCAAATAATGAACCACAGATTGGGCCAGCATGCATTTTCTGGGATTAGTGGTTAACCCTGCTTTTCTTAGCATTCTCAAGATGGTGTAAAGATGGTGCAAATGGTCTTTCCAGGTCTGGCTGTGTATCACATTGTTATCTATTTAGGCTCTGCAAATTTCTGAGTATGGTTGTAAAATTCTATCCATTCATCTGTGGAATGTTGCAGAAGCACCATGCAGACCAAAAGGCAGAACCATATGGTGCCTCATTACGAGTTTGCTGGTCCGGATACAACGGTACCGGTAAACTTGCTGGTACCGTTGTATCTGGACCGGCAAACTCCGAGTTGTGCTCGCGGGTGCCTTTCATTCCGCCAGGTCTGACCTGGCGGAATGAAAGGCACCCGCGAGCACAGCATTTCGGATGCCCCGGCACCATTGATAACGGTGCCGGTGCATCCGGCTTCCCCATTCCCATTGAGCCCTATGGAGCTCAATGGGAAAGGGGAAGATTTTTTTCCGGCGCCCAGGAATGGGCAAATACCGGGTCTGGCAAGACCATAATGACCCAGTAATTGCCCATTTGTGGGCGCCAGAAAAAATGCAACTCCGACGGCAGCCATGCCTGTTTTACAGGCACGGCTACCGCCAGGGTTGTAATGAGGCCCTTTAAATTGAAATAACCCTATGGGGTTAGCAAAAGAAGTTTTTTCTTTATCCCGGGCCTTGCAAAGGAAACTGCCAATATCCTTTCGTCAGATCTATTGACGAAAGGTAGACAGCATTACCCAGCAGATCTATTAGATCGTCGATACGGGGCATTGGGTAAGTGTCAAAGGCGGAGATGGTGTTCACCTTTCTAAAGTCTATAAAAAATCTCCAACTCCCATCGGGTATTGCCACCAACAAGATAGGGGAGGACCAAGGACTATTAGAAAGTTTGATGATGTTTGCCTTTAGCATGGTTTTAACTTCCTGAATGATAGTATCTTTTCTAGCCTTGGGTGACCGATAAGGTTTCAACTGTGCCACTTTGAGCATGGGAGTGCATGTGTGATGATAGACATCTTTCACTCTTCCGCGATCCTCTGGAAACACATTATTAAACTGCCTGATAATGTCATATACATCTTGTTTTTGATTGTTATTAAGATCAATTAAAAATAAGGCTTTGTTTTCTGTGTCTTCTGGTAAAAGGCAGGATAATGGGCCTCATTATAAGTGAAACAAGGGTGCGGGAAGCTCACCAGCACCCTTGTTTCTGGACCGGCAAACTACAAGTCCGCCTGCCGGGGCCACTGTGCCTGACACATCTGACCCTGCTGGACGCATCAGTCACAGAAGGCAGACTTTTCAAGGAAGCACCAGCACTGTTAGTAACGGTGCTGGTGCTCCCGTGTCCCCACTCCCATAGAGTCTCATAGGACTCTGAGGGAATGTGGATTAACAAATATACCTGCGCCTGACTTCCCGGCCGCCGGACTCAGAATGTGCCGGTGGCACCGGCAGGGTTAATGCCGGACTCGGAATGAGGCCCAATATTGTAGCCTGGGACGCTGATGAATTTTCCTCCCATTCCTTTAATAAGGTTATATGGTAAACTTGGGTTTTAAGATGGCAGTTTGGTTGTGAGATCTTATAATTACAGGGACCCATTTGTTCCAGTACCTCGTATGGCCCATGCCATCTGGAGACCAGCTTATTTTCAGAAGTAGGCAATAGCACCAGCACCTTCTGGCCTATGGAAAAGGACATCAACAAAACCTTCTTACCATAAGATGTCTTTTATTGTACATGTGCTTTAATCATGTGAGTCTGGACTAAAAATCTTACAGACGTAATGTGTTCATTCAATCTATTTGCAATTTGGGAGAGTGGAACGGGGGCCTCCTCTCTCTCCTCCCATGTTTCTCTCAGCATATCCAGGATATCCTGTGGTTCTCGTCCATAAAGTAGTTCAAACTGGGAAAATCCTGTTGATGCCTGAGGGGTTTTCTGCACTGCCCAGTATATCATTTGATCCCAGTTCTTACCATCCTGCTCAACTAACTTATGGAGTATGGTTTTGAGGGCCTTCTTAGATCTTTCCTCAAGTTCATCTGTCTGAGGATGGTACACAGATGTTCTGATGGTAGTGATTTGTAACAGTTCTTTACCTTCCCTCATAAGCTTGCTTATGAATTAGAGCCCTGGTCAGTCAATATCTCCTTCAGAAACCTTAATCGAGAGAAGAAAGGGAGCAGGTGTTTCGGGATTTGTTGTGTTGTGTTGGCTCTCAGGGGAAAGGCCTCAGGATAACGTGTCGCATAATCTACAATCACCAGAATGTACTTGTTCCCTAGTTTGGAAGTTTCCAGGGGTCTCACAATGTCCATACCAATCTGGAAAAATGAAACCTCAATTATTGGCAGTGGATTTAAGGGAACTGGTGGTTGTATGTGTGTGCTAGTTATCTGATAGATGATGGATGCTTGAATTACATGTTTTATGTCAGCATGAATTCCGGGCCAGTAAAACTTGTTTGCCATATGTATGAGTCTTGGACTGCCCCAAATGGTGTCCCGCCAAATATGAATGAACTATTTCTAAGACCACCTGTTTGTGACTTTTAGGGAACACCAACTGTGTTTTTACCAGGCTCTCTGAAGTGGTGTCTCCTCTATAAAGAAGCCCCTGTTTCAAAAAGAAAAAAGGTCCCCTTTCTCAATACCCTCTGGTTCTGCTACCACTTGCAAAAATGCTTCAGCTAACAAAGGGTAGTTTATTTGGGCAAAGGCTAAGTCTGGAAGCATCTCTGGCCCATAAAGGCTTGGAGATGGGTAAGTTGAATCATCAAAAGGGGAACGGGAGATACCATGTCTCGCCTGTGGGTACCCCACTCCCAATCCCCAAGGACCCTCCACCCAGGTGATCCTCCATCACTTCTCCACTCCCGGGGGCAGGATCCAAAAGTGATGGCCTTTGCCTTGCCACCTCAGAAGAGGATCCAGAGGGTATAGAAATGAGAATACCTCCAGGTTTCTCACACCACCCTGAATGGGTGATAGAAACCTGGCAGTGCTATCTGCACACCTTCGTGGCCGGGAAGTGCAGAATAAGGGGATTAGTATCAATCAAATGTCATAAACAAATAATAGTGTCTTTTAGACAAACTCATGCCACAGTCCATGTATAAGGGACTCATTGAAAGAACAGAAATAATACACTGAAAGGGCTGATTAAAATGAAGCAGTACTATAGGTAAGAGGATCTGATAACTTACCAAATGAATACATGTAATGACCTAATGAAAATCCAATTTTTTAAACCTCCCCAACTGATCCATCTTTTTATCGCTCTCTTCTCGGCTCTCCTGATAGAATAAGCAATCAATTGACAACTACGCAAATTTAATATGCAATCATTTTAGATTCACTTAAGAAAACCATGCTATTATGTTATTATAAAGTAATTGTAACAGGTTATTATGGTACTAGGGGCAATTATGATCCCATGTGTTAAGGAGGAATGCAATATTATGTATGTTTAACATGTGTGTGAATGCAGAATGTACAATGATATATTAATAGTCGATGACTTAAAACTAATATATTAACTGTGTGTAATTCACTGTGCCTTGAGAAACCCCAGGCGCGGGAAGAATATTGCACAAGCCTCG
Organism: Ambystoma mexicanum; assembly: GCF_040938575.1. Taxonomy (NCBI): domain Eukaryota; kingdom Metazoa; phylum Chordata; class Amphibia; order Caudata; family Ambystomatidae; genus Ambystoma; species Ambystoma mexicanum. The sequence continues at coordinate 852,112,988 of NC_090932.1, read as the reverse complement.
AATTGAAGAATGTTGGCAATTTTTATGGAACACACAATACAATTATGATGGGGAAGCGCCTGCGTGGGTCCGCCCACGCTTTCGATAATTAAGAAAAAGAAGAAAAAAAACAATACAATTATCAATTGGTAGTAAACCAAATGTGAACTAACGATAACGGTTGATTTTGTTTAGAAACACAGCTTAGGTGCAGACATTTCACCCACCTACCCTTACGCACTGCTACTTTACTATTTGACTGACTAGTGAATATCAGTCCTAGTTAGGTATCTGCTGCCAAACAACACTAACCACCAACATAGAAAACTGGATACATGCGGTAGGCGCACTGAACACTATTCGCTACTTTATCACTGCTCTATATTTGGAACCTGGTTGGGAGTACAGATGGCCCCAGAGTCCTCTGCCATAGTGGTGAAACCATGATTTTTTAAAAGAGCGAGCACGTTTTTGTCCTTAACAATCCCATGGGAATGTTTGCAGTGACCCGCTGGCTGGGAAAGGCCTAGTGTGGCTGAGACCACTGCTACACAGGAACCTGCTCACTGGAGGTGATAGAAACCTGGCAGTGCTATCTGCATGCCTTTGTGGCTGGGAAGTGCAGAATAAGGGGATTAGCTTTCCTCTTTTGACACTGGACAGGGTCTGCCAAACACTCAGAAGTAAAGCACCAACTCCAGATCCTGCTTTCCCAGCTTTAATCTGTTTTTGAACTGGCCCAATGCTTTTTGACAGCTCTTGAGCCACTGCAAACATGTAGAGCTGCCTTTGACAAGTGACGCCTTTTTCATCTGCTGTTGAACCGTCAAGCCACTGATTCAACCCATCATGTGCCTGCACTTTGGTATTTTTGAGTCAAACATAAAAGAAGAACCACATTAAATCATCAGAGCCTTTTCAAACCAATTCGACTGATTCAAGATACCAACTCAACCCATCCCTGCCAGGTTTCTTCATCTGATTCAAGCTGATCACTGCTATAGGATTACACAGCATCACTGCACGGTCTCAAGCCGGCTTGACCATCTTGACCACTCAATTTAGAGTAAATCACAAAATCCAAACATCTCAACACTGACTCAACAAATTAAAAGCACCTGGCCTTATGCTGTTGAGCTCAAGAATATGCATTTAAAGGTATTTTAAGTGATTCTGTCCCCCTGGCTTGCCTAAAGGGCCTCTTTGTCTTATAAAACCCCCGACTTTTCCATTGGTGCCATAATCTTTGCCTGTGTACAACTGTTTTCAAAACCAGAGTGCCCTTTTATTTCAAAGACTGCATTCTCTCTGTTTTCCCTTACAAAGGTGGGTCCTTAGTATTTGTATTAGTTGTGTATATTTCTAGTTTATGTAAAGTATCCTATTTTATAGAAACTTGGTTGAAAATGTTTATTTTGGTACCACAGTACTATAGTTATTTGGTTTGCTTCTGTACTATTTCACATCCCCTATGAAGTGTGTACCCTGCCCGTGGCCAGTGATGGCTTAAGAGGTGAAGGAGGTATACCTCTTGGGCTATGACTGTTTCACCTTTATGATTGGGATCACTGCTGGTTTAGTAGTAGTGTGGTGCTGAGAAGTAGTCACTACTTATCGCTGTACTCCTGCAGAGCAATGGTCATGTTGACACACCCACCCACTACAGATGCCCATCACCACCATAGCTGCAGTCCTAGGAATCCTGACACCTACATGCATACCCTTGAATTCTATGGTAAGATGCTCAGCCAAAAGACTCAAGGTAGCAGTCAGCAGGCCTGGGATGTTACCAGGGTTCTCTGCCACTCCCACTGATCACCTGGGAGATAGCAACAAAGTTGACTCTGCTGGGAGCTGCTGTAACAATAGTTCTAGTGAGTCAATTCCAGCCACTAGCCAGAACCATATAACTCACATAGAAAATCAATCCTCTCTCTTTAAGGGAACACAGATTAATTTTCCAGACTACCCCATAGAGAATTGTGCACTGTTAACCCTGCCTGCACCACTTCCAAGGGAACCTTCTATTCCGATTCTCGAGCCTCATGGAGATCATAGATCTCGTACAGTGGGCTTGAGAAGCAAACACAGGCAGGGGATTTTGCATCCAACAATCATCCAACAAACGGACAATGCTCACAGGAATGCACACTTTTCATCGGAAATACAAAAGGTCAATTTCCCCCATGACGATGGCCCTCTGATAACCCTGTGCTTATGGAAGAGGTTCCTGAACACAGGATCACACTCTGGGGAGACAGAGGAGCATGATACACTACATTGCATGCTCGAAAAACGTTTGAGAAGAAGGGGAGAGAATGCCCAGAAGCTCAGGGCCCGTATGCAATCCAAAATGCCATCTTGCCTTAAAGCAAACTTTGGCCTTGCCCTTTTCAACTCTCAGCATCTCAAGCACATGGCCCAATCACAGGCCATCACATCCCATACTAGATACCATCAACCTGGGATTATGAGTACCTCTCAGTGGGAGGGGTGGGGGGCACATGATAAAAAACAACCAGTTTAGTCTGACACTATGGGATGTTGGAGAAGTTGTTTGGTGGAGCTTAGCAGGTTACAGGTGTATTGGGTAGAGATGTGAGGAGAGACTTAGTGGTTGGAAGGAGAGAGAGTTTGGGAGGTTGAAAACACCCATAGGAGAGAGTTTGAGCTTCGAGGGGGAGAGACCTTGAGTAGGCTGAAGGAAGATTTGGTAATACCTGGATGAGAGAGTCAGCGTTTGGAAGGGTGGCTCCTCCTAGAGGAGGGAGTTGGTGGTTGGAGAACGACCATGGAGAGGAAAGGAGGTTGGAGGAAAAGAGTCCTAAAACCATTGGGGCAGAAGGACAGAGGAAGAGCTAATGTGACAACACCCGAGGAGAAGGAGGGTAGATCTGTTAACCCCAAAAGTATGAAAGCACAGTGAGTTTTGTGCCAGACCATGTCAGTCCAAAACAGACTTGAGAGGTGGGAGGAGGTATACGATGGTGACATCTCACCAGGGGTCAGCTAGCCTACTACATACTTATTAGCCAGGAGTGGGAGGTCCCGTGGATCAGGACCATATAGAAAGGAGGTGGTCATGGGGACCCAGACATTCTGGCCACAGCCTATGCCTGGCTAAGGGCACCCCAACTGCGAGGGACCTACGTCAAGCCCTGCCAAAGAGAAGGGCCTGAAGGATTTACTGAACTGGTGCCACCTGGACCATGGAAGACTCTTCCTCCCAAATAGGAGAAGATGGTTCACACTTCCCACAAATCTGCAGTCAAAGACAAACAAGGGAACTCTAACACACTGTAGATTAGAGCCATAGAGAGCCCAACTGAGGAAGTATGTAACACTTGTTTTCTTTCTTTGAGCACAATTGGATTTGAACACAGTGAACTATTGTTTGCTTTGGGCTTGGGTGTGTGAGAGAGAGAGCGAGATATAGAGCGAGAGAGAGAGACAGACTGGCTCTACCCTATTCCACTTGAGTTCACCTGATTCCTTCTTGGGAGAGAATCAGGAAACTGAAATGATCACCCCCCCCAAATTCTAAGTATAGATCATTGTTATATGTGACAATAAGAAAAATAAGTCTATTTTCCCTATGACTGATGAAATGTGAAGGCAGGAAACAGACCTGTTGGAAGGAAACCATGTGCAGTGTGGCCGAAGTCAGGAACATTTGAACCTCTGCCTGTCAATGACCTGCCTTAGTGTTTCAGCAGGGTTTTTCAAGCAGCCGTGACAATAATCTATACTAGGTATATGGTATTTATGCTAATCGTTGGCAATGGTGCACTGCTTCGTCTATCCTTTACCTGTCCTAAGTAGGGCCTTTCTGAGCTTATAGTGACTGTTCACTTTGTTAGTCTAGTTCATGTGAACAATTATGGTCCTGCCATTTCCTTAAAAATGTTATGAGCTCTCCGTTATAGAAGAAATTCGTTAGCGGTAAAGCAGTGCTCTTAGTGACAGTAGTGTCAGAGGTAGAGTGGGTGGATGTTATGGCTGCCAGGATAGCAATATTTCCAATATGTGGAGGCAGAGTGAAAGGTAAAGTATGTGAATAAAAATGACTTCCTCCTACTGGAGTTTTTCAGGCGCCTGGGCACTATACTGATGGGGAAACAGGCGTACCTGCCCATAAAAGAAAACAAATGCCAAGAAAGTATGTGAGATGAAGCTACTGCTGTCATGCGTGTTCGATGACAACACCTAATCATGTCATGGCAGCTGTTTAAGGATCTGACTTGATTTTTGTTTTTTAATTGTAATGCAGTTTTTTAGCATCGATGTAGTTTCTCTTCTTGGTTATATGTTTCACGACTTGCATTTAAGAGTTTGCTAACAGACATCATGTTATCACTAGAAATGTCCTTGCAAGATGGATTTCTACCATTGGGTGGTATTTGCCCCTTTTGTAGAGGGAGGTAAAGAACAAACAGGGGCATTTAAAAAATACTGCTAGTGGCTCGTGGGCCTTAAGCACTTTAAGCACGCTACGCAGATAGCGCTGAGGTTTTTATAAGATGGTTCCTAGGCACATATTAATATACAGACACAAGATCATGCCAAAACGCCAAATAATGCACCCTCAACAATTGTGGGATATGCACTAGGGTCCTGTTATCACGTATGAAATGAAATAGGGGTCACCATAGTTTAAAATATTTGGGAAATTTGTGTCATGTGTGGGCCACTGAAGCTCTCTTACCTTGTGTTTGGAGGTGATATGGTTGTCATGTTGGTATGGGCAGCCCGCCCCAGAAGCCACCTTGTCATTGGATAATTATAATTGCGCTTTTATGATGTGCTTAATACCAACAAGTGGTTTCTAAGCGTGTGATCAGGATTTGAACCTGTATTGCACTGCCTTGTCGTGCATCCATTAGAAACGTGTTGCCCCTGAGCTATCCTTCCTCCCCAGATAACATAGACAAACAACAATGTGACTTGGGGGAAAGTACGCCCCTGGGGAAAAGGCCTGAAGGCAAAACCCCTGGACATCACAGGTATTGAGTTGGTGTCCCTTGTTAGATGGAGCACAACGTTTCTACCGTTCTCAGGAAGCCTGTCAGAAGAAAATCCAACCGGACACATGAGTGCAGGTAGGCAGCCAGTAAGGCAAAGCAGAAATGACTAGCAAGGGAAGGCAAGAGGAGGCAGAGGGATCCCAGAGGGCCAGGCAGGCAACATAAGAGGAGGTAATGTAGAGGAACAGCTGCATGCTTCTTCAGGAAAACCCACCCTCCTACCTCCCATATGTTGGAAGCCTGAGATCGTGCCATGTTTGACAGCAGCAATTGTGCCAATACTGCAGCGTATATTGGAAAGAAGATACCCATTGAGACAACCCTATCGAATGTATCCCCGAAGAGATGACAATCTGAGTGAGGAACTCCCTGAAGGAATATGAGAAAAGAGTCAAGAAAGAAGCCTGTGACTGTCACAGGTTTCCCCCTTCTCACCTGTCTGTATTGTTTGCTCGTGATCTTCGAAGATGTCTTCTTTCGCACTGTTCGGGATTTATATAACCCCGTGCGTGGGTCCTCGGGTTCCAGCATGTGGTTCGTGACCCGGCTCCAGGAAGCATTCAGATGTCCAGGAAGAAGTCCAGGAAATGGCGCGGTTCACACTCGGAGATATGAATCTGATGGAAATCCAGGATATGCAAGGTGAGGAAAAGGGGAAGGATGAAAGAAGAGGAAATTCAGGGGACTGGGAACCAGGAATCAGAAGTAATCGCTGAACGAGCTCCGGCAACACGTCTGACTACTGCAAGCGGTAGCGTTGAGACGTGCAGGTCCGCAGGGGCGTGTCTACTTTGTAGAACATAGAGCATTCAACGCAGAGGCTGGCAAACGGCGTTCCGCGTTCAGCGGCCATGCTGGGAGTACTGCTGAGTTCAGTCCCCTATGGGTCAGGCACCACGAAGTCCAGAAAGGGCGCGTACGGTGGTTCATGACAGTGACCTCATAAGAGAGTATGAATGATGTCTCAGGATACTGGCTGAAGAGGATGTATGAATCCTACAGTAACTAGTGAGGAGTAAATAATCAAGAGAACTTTTGAATATGAAAAAGAAGATTGCACATGCACAAAGTGCTACAGAGGATCAACCGTTGAATAATTGTACAGACGCTGAACCGCAAGGTAGACTAAGTTATCATAGATGCTGGCTATATTTAGTGAATAGAATGCAAAGGGCAAAGCAGATAAAATGCTCATGCCGTGGCCACAAGGGGGATCATTGTCGAGAGCAGTATTGCAAAACATGACCACATACGTGCACGCTGCGTAGACAGAAAAGAAATTTGAGAAACGATTAGTGATTTTAGAGCTCTGGAAGATGTATCAAGAGGAAAGAGAAGACCCGCCACTTAAGAAATGGATGCTTACAAGTATAAGGGAGAATGTGTTGAGCCCTCAGCTCTCCTTACCTTGCTTGAGGCAAAGGGTGTGCTACGGAAGAGATAGGAGTATATCCTTTAAAGGAATTGAGAACAGCGACGGGGTGTTGTAATCCGATATATGAACCTCCTGCTTACAATAGTGATTATAATCCAGAGGAGAATAAGAGAAAGGAAGAGATTTATGAAATCGTACAAGACATGGAAGAGAAGAGGGAGTGGTCGAATTTGTCGACAGAAATAGACAGAGAGATTAAGAGATGGAAAGGAGAAAGGGATAAGGCTGACGAGGTAGCGCTCGTACAGAACAAATAGATGGGAGGACAGATATTACTCAAGATAGATGGGAAAAGTATTGAGGAAGTTAGGCAAAGCGAAGATAAGGACGAACAAGAAAGAAAAGATAAGGAATGAGAGAAGAGATTAAAATTGGATGAACAGAAAAGGAAAAGCAGGGAGCGATGAGAACAGATATATCAGGAAGAACAAGAGAAAATTGAAGAACAGGCAGAAGAATAGAGGAAGTATGATAACAGGCAAAGAGCGATAGAAGAAAGAGACAAGAAAGAAAGAAAGAAAGAAAGAAAGAAAGAAAGAAAGAAAGAAAGAAAGAAAGAAAGAAAGAAAGAAAGAAAGAAAGAAAGAGGAAGACTAAGGGACAAAAGATTACAGAGACAAAGGGAAGAAGAGGAAAGAAGGGAAGAAGTAACGAGAGGAGAAGAACAAAGGCAAGAGGAAGAAAGAATTAGAAGGGATGTGAGAATGCGAAGGGAGGTAGATGAAGAAATAGAACAAAAAAGGAGACAGCAAGGTCTCAATGCCAGTGTCATTCATAAAGAATAAATGAGGCCGAGCCCAGAAATACGATTGGACAGAGTAGAAGAGAGTCTTCTAATAAAGTAAGTAATGCCAGCAGTATCTAGAGTAGCGTTAGAAGAGGAAAGATTTGATGCGGAAAGTATTGGACAAAGGATTGATAAGGTCTATCAACAGTTAAGATGAGGTAGCGAGTATGGAACTCGAGGGAATGGTGACCAATCTCTGGAACCTCAATTACGAAGTGAGGAGGAAAACCTGTTCAGTGATGAACGTCGAGCATTGCCTTTTAGCAGACAGAACTTAGACAAAGGTGAGTGGGATGATAGTCACACTAGTTGGGGACTAGACATGTTAGATAAGGAAAGAGAGTCCGGTCTTGGGGCAGAAGTAGGGAGTGCGTGCGCCCCTGAAGGAAGTTTACAAATGTATAAGGAAGTGAGATGGTCAGATCTGGATCAACCTAAAGATAGAATGCAAGTTCCCATAGCATTTCAGTAGCGTCCTCGAGGACGATCACATAGTGAGAAGGGAGAGTCGCCACCATATGTAAGCAGGTTAAGGTCATTACCGACTACAAGACAGACTGGGACGATTATCCATGCCATGGATAGACCAATAGTGGGATCCAACTATGGGATGGGGTTTACACAGTTTCCCTTGTTAGGGAAAGGTGGAGCAAGACTGCAATACATTCCATGGCCACAGATGGACAAGGGTAACCTAAAATGCAAGCTCCCTAGTTTGACTTTGGGCACTGGGAAATGGATATACGAATTAGAGAAAATGACAGGAGGAAATACGGAAACATCCAATAAGCCGGAAAAAAAGCCAGAATGGGAGATTTGGCCAAATTTCGGCCATTCGAAAATTCTGAACGGCTGAAAACTTCAACCAAATCCCCCATTTGGTGACAAGGGCTGTGGGGGCTGCAGGGGTGTCCCCCGTATCCTTGTTCACTATACAGTGATTGGGGGTTGCTGGGCTGTCCCCCACAGCCGATCCCGTACGAAGTTAAAACAAATCTCTTCCCCCTCCCGCTCCTCCACCTTTCATTCACTTTCCCCCCTCTAATCTTCCTATCTCTGCCCACGCTCGCAATCTAGGCATTCAGATTGACTCCTCCCTCTCCTTTTCCCATCATATTTCTCTGACCTCTCGCGCCGGTCGCTACCACCTCTTTAATATTCGCAAAGTCCGCTCCTCTCTCACTTTCCATGCTACTAAACTTTGAATTTCCTCCCTTTTCTTCTCTCGCCTCTTCTACTGCTCCTATTTACTCTTTGGACTACCTGCTTCTCACCTCGCCCCCCCAAATCTATCTAGCATTCTGCCGTCCGTACCCTCTGTCTCCTTACCTCCCGAGACTCCATTTCTACTTCCCTTTCTTCCCTTGGCTGGCTTCCCTTTCACTCCCAACTTAAATTTAATTTCCTCTATTTAGTCTTTAAATCTCTCCATGACCTTGCTCCCCCTTATCTCTCCTCTCTTTCTACAATCCTTCCTGCCCCCTTTGTTCAGCTGACCACTTCCTTCTCACAGTTCTTCCCTGTGTGCCCTCTCCCGTTTCCACTCCTTCCAGCTCCTAGCCCCCCTGTACTGGAACTCCTTACCTCTCTCAATCCACTCTATACCTACCTTCTCATTCCTCCGCACTTCCCTGAAATCTCTCCTTCTCCATTCCCCGCCATGAAACCCTCCCCGCCTCTCATTACCTCTCCTTCCCTTGAATCTTCCCTATGATCCTCTACCTTCCCCTTCCCTCCACCCTCCCTATTCTCACCATTATACCCCTTCTGTTTCCCTCCTCTGTCCCTCCCTCACCCTTTCCTCTTCCCTCACAGTTGAATTGCTCTACTTACGGTTTTGTTGGCTTGATTCATAATTGTAAATTGCTTCTAATGTTATAATGTTATATGTGTCCAGTTGTTAAAATGTAAAGCGGTTTGGATTAAAGCGCTATATAAACACAATAAATACAATACAATACAATACAAATTAAAAAAGGAAAGGACCCTGCGGCGTCGGTTCCCGATCACGGAAGTGAAAGGGAACAGGCATCACAGGGTCACAGCAAGTCGGCAGCACACAGCGTAGTGTGCCCCTGCAAGGTAAGTAAAGGGGGGGTGTGAATGGGGTTGGAAGCTCGTGGCGGCAATGTTCAGCAGAGAAAAGACTGAAGGTTTTCAGAAAAATAACTTATGGTCTTTTCTCCCTCAAACATTTCCACCAGGGGTTTCCAGCCCCAATCCAGAAATACGCTGGCCATAGGGGACATAAAAGGTCTCCTAGCAGCCATTCTTGGAGAGAGGGCTGATGACCTGTGGAGAAGAGCAGGATATTCAAGTGTGACTGCACAGAACATGGTGCACGATGGAGCGCCATTTAATAATTGCAGAGAAGACGTTTGTAGGGCTCTTAGGGTGCAGTATACTGCCACATCTGATATGGGTACAATTATGACACGTAAAATGAAGGAAGATGAAGACCCTATTGCTTACAGTCAGGATATTCAGGAGAAATGGCAGTTTGAAACTTGCGAGCCGTGGGAAAAGACAATGCCCTTATTTTATCATATTTTATGTCAGGGGCTGCCTAAGCAGTACAGTGTCAGATGAAAAAACAAGTGGGGATGGAAGCAAAGCAATGGGCTGAGATACAGTTGATAATAGTGCACAATTGTCAGTTATTACAAGAGAAAAACAAGAAGAAAGATGAGAATAGGAAGATCAAGGAAGCTAGGTTAGTTCAGAAGAAGTTGTCATAATTTGCCATAGAAGGGGCGGTACTGACAAGCAGAGAAGGATTGGGAATGCAGGGCGCAATGGGTGCATGATTTATGCCTAATGGACTAAGATGGATATGGGTTTACGCCACGAGGCAGAGGTATAGGTTATAGAGGAAGAGGAGACAGTTTTCAGAATAACCAAGGTGGGTTTCAGAATATACAGAATGGGAACCAGAGTACTCAGGGAGGATATAATAAAGGAGGATTTAACAGAAGATTTCCCTCAGTATGTTGGAATTGTGGAATGACGGGACATATTTCCTAGATGACTTGGCCCCATACCCTTTTCCATTTTATTTGCTTTTTGTTTTCTACCCTTCTTCGGCAGAAGGGAACCAGGGGTCACAACGTCCATGTCCTGCTGCATTTCCTTGGTTGACTCCATGTTGACACCCGATGCCCTTCTTGCCCCGGACCTCAGTTGATAGCTAATAATAACTGGCTGCAGGGAATAGTGACATCCCGAGAGTCAACTGCTAAAAGTGCTTCTAGATTAAAAAAAATTCCTAGGTCACCCAAACATTCCACCTCCATTTTTTCCAATCGTGAGGATATATTTCTCAGATATCCAATCTGACCTTTTCATTAATTTCAAATGTTATTACAGAGTTTCACAACAGAAGTAAAAGCCAGGTTAAAATCTGCCACAATGGTAAACCTTTCAATTCCTCCAGTTCAGGCAAGCACTCAAGCCCTTCACTAAGTACTTCACTCAACACAAAGTCTGCCATGTCAGATAAAGTTTCACCCCCCCCCTCTGTAAAAATAGGGAGGGTGGTATTTTATAGTGATGGACTCAATGGTTGTGGTGAATTGATCCTGTTGCTTGTCAACGGTATAGGTTCATACACATGTCTATTTCAGATCTCCCCAAAATAAGATTTTCCACTGTCCGGTAGAGATCCACACTCGCTCTCATGAGTAAGAACTGTATCCACCCTCCTTTTAGGGATGGGGGAAGTAGTCTTCAATTTTTGCTTTTTAGCATCTCTTTTTAGCCTCTTTATACAGCGAACCTTTGCTAATCATTACAGGTGGTGAGAGAAGCAGAGGTGTGGCCATCGCAAGGCTTAAGCAGTGTTTTCTAGTTATAAAGAACAACGAGCCACGATTAAATCTGCACTGGCAGCTCCGACATGGTCTTTTTTCCTTAAATTATGCATTTGTGGGAGTTGAATGAAGAGCTCCTTGGCAGCTGGCTGGAAAGATGAACAGAAGGAGATGGAGACAGGAGAATGGAGGAGCGCTCCGGGAGGCTTGAGCAGCAAGAAATAGAAGGCTGAAAAAGAGGCCCATGTGGCTGTGGGGCGTAGTCCCTTCTCTCCTTTCCATGGCGGCCCTTTTCTTTGTTTACATTTTTCCTATTTTTTAATGGCCGACAGGGAAAGAGAGAACAGACTATTTGTAGTCCCTTCTCCCTTTCCATGGTGGCAATTTCATTTGTTTACCTTTTTCAATGCACTTTGAATGGCCGTCATGGAAAAGGAAAATGGACTCTGTTTTCCCGATCCCCATCAGCCATTTTTCTGTTCTGTTCCGAAATGCTGCAGCATTTCAGAACAGAGAAACAATGCTCTTAGTACCCCAATCTTGCGGGCCGTGGCACTAATAGCAATAAGCCCCTCATCACGAGGGCATTACCGAGTCAGGTTATGCCCCAGGGCCTTCGTGTAATTATGGGCCCCGGGGCATTACCCAACTCGGCAATGCTCCCGCGGCTCGGGGCTTAGTGCTTAAGTAAAACATCTATTTAGCATATTATCCTGATTGGTCTCTTTGTCGATCAATATCAGCCATGTGACAAGTATTACTTTTATTTTTCTTTAGGGTTTGGCAAGGTGCTATACATGCCCCTTTTCCCTTTTTGATGGTTCCCAGAGGGCATGAGACATTAGGTACGAACAACTTAGTTTATCTATTCATTCTTAATATTTTTATTGGAAGAAACAAGTGCAACAATTAATCCAGAAAGTCTAATGTTGCCTTAATTGCAAATAAAGAACTCTCTGGGTAATAAAGTTCATCCATGACATACAGCCTAAAGCAAGGTCAAGGTATGTATCTAAACCGAAAGATCCTGAACATAACCACACACATGTTGGCCCTTTGTTCGTAGTTGCATAAACCATTGGCCAGTAGTAGTAAACACTTTATTTGGCTTACGCCATTTACAAAATAATAAAAATAAGCATGTCATACACAAACAAAATATTAAATAGGTTAAAATACATACAAATCTGAACAACAACTTAAATACACTGGATGCCAAATTGTGAATACATACAACTTGCCAAGTTAGGCTAAGTTATCTTCTTAACCGTTTAAAAGAGGCCTTTACATATTCAAAATGATCAGATATAAAGAATCTCTCATCACAAGACACGATGAACAAAATTGCCTCATTAGGCGCGTTATAAAAAAAAAAACAATAAAATAAAATACTGATCTAACATTATTACGTATAAAATGGCAATGCAGCCACTAGCTCCTTAAGTCCAGGCCAGAGCAAGGGGTAAAGAAAAGAGCATTCAATAGCAGGTGTATTTAGTTCATTGTTGAAGGCCAGTCAGAAATATATTTCCACCTGGAACCAATTTGAGAGTGAAGCAAGAGTGCTCATGTCTACCAGTCAGTCCACAACTTTTACCATACATGGAACCTGATTTACAAAAGTGTTTTACAATGGCACAATACCATTGAAAAATGCTATCCAAATCAGGCCTGAGATGTTTTCCAAATTCAGATCACACCCTTGGCCAGCCAGACATTCAGGACCTTGGACAGGGGCTTACATCTTGTGAAACCACTGAACCAGACTAATTTCACACAGTTCCACTGCCAAGCCCTAGAACATCCTGTCCTTGAAGTCTGCCCATCAGTTTACTTGGGGGAAAAAAAGACATTCCCTGAGCAAGCGGGCAAGAGTTAATGTCAGTTGTTTCCATCTCCCAAAACAGCCTTGGGATGGGAGCAGTTCGAGGTTGCGCACTGGGGCTAATTCACAGAAGCATTTTATAATGGCCAAACCACATTTGAAACCGTTCGGTGAGCTCCCGGTTAAAACTCTTCTGTTGTGTGTACACGTAATGTGGATTCGGACTCCCCTTCCATACAGTTCAGGTTTGCTGTGGCCAGGAGGACTCCCAATTTGTTTACAATCAAAATAATGTACTTATTGATCTGCAATACATTTCTCGGTGTTAAATGTTGCATCATCTTTGAAAATGTTTGTCGCAGTGTTTATAAAAATCATTTTCCCGATGAGCATTTCAGCTGAATAACAGACATTTACTTTTTTCATTACCTAACTTCCCGCCACACATCATTCCATACGGTTTAGTGCCTATGATCCTCGTGGGGCGTTTCTATGCATATATGAGGGTTAAAAGGGAATTTGATCTGTGAATGCTGAGTAAGGAGACAGTTTCTAAACACTGGTGGCCTAACTAAATGAAGTGTGCCTTTTAGTGTGAAATGTCTTTGCAAGAGGCCATGCACTCCAAGTGAAAGTCAATACCTTAAAAATGTTCCATTCTTGGCACGAATCATTGATCGTGTATAAACGTTTGAGTAATGGGGAAGATTCAAAACATGGTGAATGGCTATATGTAAGGTGTGAACCATAAGCTCTCACGCTGCAGGTATGCACTGCACACGCTCTGCATAGGTCCGAGCTGTGCACTTGCTCTAAACTGCAGAGGAAGCTGCTTGCCATTCTTGGCACGAATCATTGATCCTTTATAAACTTATGAGTAATGGGGAAGATTCAAAACGTGGTGAATGGCTATATGTAAGGTGTGAACCATAAGCTCTCTCTCTGCAGGTATGCACTGCGCGCGCTCTGCGTAGGCCCGAGCAGCGCACTCGCTCTAAACTGCAGGGGAAACTGCTTACTAGAAACCCGTTTTCAAAGCAATTCCAACTTTTCGAAATGAAGGGCTCAATTTCTGTGAAAATGCAAACTTTGCACACCACCGTTTTCAAGAGCTAGCAGAAATGCTGTTCATGTGGCATGCCACTGTTCTTATGTTAAATATTGTGTAATGTAGGTGCACTTCCGGGGAGAATGAGCACACGTTGGTTAAGATCCCTGTTGGCAGCAAACGTCTGAAAGAGGCTTTTCAGTTAGAGAAGTCAAGTCAGTGTTGGGCCCACGGTGGCAGGCCTTGTAAAGCTGCGATCTCACCATATGTCTCCGTTTTGTCTTTGCTGTGACATTGGTGGCGGGGTAGTAAGCGGCGAGGCCGCTCGTGCCAGCTCGAGGTCAGGCACCCTCAGCTGACTGGTGTGTTTCATCCCAGGTGCTTCAGCATATTTCGCTCCAGTGGGAGATCTTTTGAATGGAGGGTTTAAGGAGACATTAGGCCTTTATTGGGGGATTTGCATGGCAATGAGCGCCAGGGATCCCTGTGATTTTTAATTTGCATTTGTGTTTTTGGTTCCTGTGCTTTGCGTCTATATCTTCTAAAGAGCAGACCCGATGCCTGGAAAGCGGCACTTGTGTGCCTGTGTGCAGGTTGCCGTCTCGCTTACACCAACAGGTTTTTATGAGAGGATTAGTCCGGTTTGCCCTTGCCCTGACTTCTTAATGCACCAGTCTGTCGTGCATTTGTTTGGGGCAAAATGCCCTGAGCATAATTTGTTTGCCACAACTCCTGCAAAAGCTGCTACAAGTCCAGTATGGATTAGTTTGGTATATGAGCCACACGATTTTTATTGCGTGCGTGTATCCACCATTTAGGCCCGAAAAACATTCTTTAGTTTTCAAGACAGCTCAAAGGCTCTTATTGAGCAGGCTTTAATATTGCAAAGTGCCAGATCAAGGATGGCAATGCAGACAGCGAGGGACTTTACTCACTTTGTAAGAGAGGAGGGTCCTTGCGTAGCACTGCCAGTCATTCGGTCTTACAATAACAGGAGCCATTATTCCGGAGACCTCTCAATGGTATCTCTGACCAGATTTTGATGGTAATCAGACTTTCTATTCCATCGAAAGTATTTCCATTGAATTTTTTCCAAAGAAAAAATATGCATCGAATGCAATTTTTTGGGGGGTGAAGGATTCATTTTGTTTTGGATGTGTTTTTTTAGGGTTAAAAACGGGTTAAAAACGGTGGATTGGGGGAGGATTCCCCCCCCAAAAAAACATGCACTTGTTGCACATTATTTAGTTGGAAATGATTCGATGGTACTTACCTTCGTTGGAAATAATTTGATGGAAAGACCGTAAACCGATTTTGATCTGTGTATATTGAAGTCTAGAAAAAAAAATGCATTTAGTATTTCGAAAATATTTTTTAAAATACACTCATGTTTCACTTTCTGTTTATTCAGTGACAGAAATATATTGTGACAGTTGAGATAGCCCATGAGGTGGTGCCAAGAGATTGAGCACCGAGAGAAAACGTTGCCTCGGCTATGGCCCGCATTACAGTTCCACCAGTATCCCACCGAATTATCGGCGAGATACTGGCGAAACTACCTTACCGTTTCCGCCGCCCGATATCCCGGTATTAATGGCATATTATGCGCAGTGGAGATGCTGGTAAATTCCCATTCCATGGATGCCCACAGGACTCCATGAGATCGGATTGCCAGAATTACCAGTACCTATAGTACCAGTGCCGATGATTCCAGCATTTCTTTGCTGGTAGGGGCCTAATCTACCGGCTGGTCAGGCCTGCTAGTAGATCAGAGCTCCAATCGGCAAACTTGGTTTTCTCTGTTCCTGTAAAAATGATGGTGCCGGTATTACCAGCAATTTTTCCAAAATTCTAGTGGCTGTAAAATATAGCAAATAGAATCCATTGTAGGAACTGGCGATTCGTGTTATGAGACGATGTGGCAGCCAAGAGTTGGTCCTGATTGTTAACTAAGAGATAGTTCAAATTATTATCCAAGTATTAGTATGACATTGTTTTTACTACACCTTTGTTTAGAGGTAGAAAAATATGGTGAAGGAGGCCGGTGGTAGAAAACATGCATTCAAGATGGGATGCCAGAACTTGCAGATATATTTTGCACTTTACAAATGTACAAGATAAAGAAAATAATTTAGGTTAGCCCCCACAGCTGCCCAGAGTCAATCTATTATTGTTTTGTAGAGGAGCAGTTGGGCACACTTTCCCTAACTCCCGCACCCTCACCGCCATCATACTGGAACAGCAGGAAAAGGGCCCTATTTGAGACTCTGTGTGTTATGCCTATACTGCATTGACTGTAAGAGAGACGACATATGCACTCAGACAGCCCTATACAATGTACCCACACGCTGAAAGTGTGGAAGGATGTCAGCACGTACCATTGGACATCATGGGCCCTGAGCTATCCAAAGACACACTAAAACAATATGAAAATACATAAGAGTAACAAAGTAACTGAAGCGATAAGAGAAACATGTACGAAACGATAAAGTAATCATGAATTCAAAAGAAGACAAAGTAACTTGCTGGCCAATAAGTGTAAATACGCAGCAACGCAAGGTAGAAAAGATGCATAGAAGCGTGCTATAGAGGACTATATAATGTGGCAAGGATGGCCATTTGCAAAATGGACGCCGGCTCGCTTTAATATTCAATTCAGCTACCTCAGAAACAGATCAGGGTTGCAGAGTCAGGAGACCCTGGAAGAACAGTTTTGTGTGCAAAACAAAGAGGAGTCTATGATGGCTTCGGATCAATGATGCTATATTTAAGGAATTGCTGCAAAGTACGGAGGGAGGCAGACAGATAAAGCATGGATGAGACATATTTCTATTAGATTAAAGAGGAGGAAAACATCTGGAAGAGCCAAGTATTGGACAATTAAAAGTGTAGAAAGTCTATACAAGGTAGAGCAGGCAAGTCTCTCGAGACCAAGAGGTTCAATGACCAATTCAAATAGTATTAAAGAAGAGGATGACATGGACAGATTTGTGGTCTCTTCACATGTAATTCAGAAGTCAAAAACAAGGGCTATTCTTTTTTTTATTCTTTTTTTTTAGGGCTATTCATTAAGCTGTGGATGAAGATAGTGATGTGCTTATACTCCCTTGAATGTCCCCGAACAGAGAGCAGGCTACAAGGCCAACTACAGACGGAAAACTTTGGCTTATGGCCGGACTAATGAGAGATGATGGACTAATTGGGAAGTGGGGAGTTATCTGATGTGATTCAAGCACCTGGGTTTCATTTCAATTACATGCTGCTAGCCGAGCTGAAAGTCCA
This sequence comes from Ambystoma mexicanum, assembly GCF_040938575.1. Lineage (NCBI taxonomy): Eukaryota > Metazoa > Chordata > Amphibia > Caudata > Ambystomatidae > Ambystoma > Ambystoma mexicanum. Next base: position 852,095,799 of record NC_090932.1, on the reverse strand, counting down.
AGGTTGGGCGAGAATGCCAACCAAACAGTGGTTCTATGGGGCAACCTGCTATATACAATGTTGCATAGATCAACCCGCTCCCATTTTGTTTGCTATAATCAGTATTATGTGTATTTAGAGGTACTTCGAGGTCTGTTTTACTTATAAGAGACAGCCAATGAAGTACTAACCTGTATATATTCTATACGTAGACATGTTCCCCTAACCAATCCCTCCCGCTAATATGGTTTTTGGTTTGCCACATATGATGACCTCATATATGACGCATATTGTGGTATAAGACCTCTGTGTAATCAAGTTTGTGTGTGCGTGTGTAAGCACCTTGAGACGCTTCAAGGTGCCAGAGCAAAGTTTGCAGACATTGCCTTCCTTCTACTTATGGCACATACAAAATGGTGTTTACACACAGCATCAACATACCGGTGGGGTTGTTTAGTGTATTCCAGGAGGACAGCTCCTATAACCCAGGTGCCAAGTTAACCAGGAGTTCTTCATTTTGGAAAGGAACAGTGCCATCTAGTATGAGTATTCATACGAAAGGACACATGCGCCACAGAGCAGTAGATGCATTCCTTATTAATTGCTTACATGTATACCTATTATTCTGAAGTAGTTTTTAAACCAGTGGGTGGTACTTGTGGGATACACTTTGAGGGCATAAGGAGCAGGCGCCTTATTTGCCAGCACATTGCGTATCTTTGTCCGGGCACCCAGGGGACAGTTGGGCTTGGAGCCCCAGAAGGCTCCATTGTTAAGCAGCCAATAGGAAAGCCCCTTGAAGGACACACCCACACGTCTTCCCTCTTAATCTGAAACCTGTGCTGCAGATAAGGCAGCAGGGTTTGGAAGCAGAGGTTTGTCGATTTCTGGGACTTAATGACACGCAGTTCAATGTACGACCCTCTCCCTGGTACACAGAACACTGCACAACCTTGGCCCTGAATCCCCCTGTCTAAGATAAGGATGAACATACTGCTTAGAGCTGTTCAGTCCTCTGAAATCCCTGCTGTGTATACTTGAATGCAGGCCCGCTAGAAAATATGGCCACTTGGTTTCCAGTGTGGCCCCGAAATGATGAAACGTTGTCATATTAGCGATTAGTAACATCACAGACAGGCTCTTGTTTGAACGAAAGTTTAAGACGTATCTTTTCCCCTGAGGCTTTGCTGAAAGCTTGCACTATCCAAGAAACTGTAACATAACAAGAATGCATTGCCCAGCAGAGTTGCACCCCCTTATGAGACTCGGCAGGGAAGTCTCAGGGACAACATTATAGACTATTGTGTGTGGCACGTGACAATGTGCGGCCAATCCATGGGTTGGCCTCTCTGCGAAGGAGCAGAGACGGAGGGCTTGATTAACTTGGCGGATGCAATTAGCACATGCATGGTGAATCAGAAAGAACCACATCTTTGTCACTCACCATGTGTGCCTACTGCACTTTGCACGAGCAATTGGACCTGGTTTGGAAACATATTCCATGGCAAGTCCCCCCGGAAGTTCAGCTTACCGTGGGAAAACACACATTTTAAACTTACAAACATTGAGGAAGTGTATCACTTTTGGGGAAAAATACTGAACAAAGTGAAATGTGTGCTAAGCATATGCTCAGGTCTAACCTTGACTCAGCATATGTTGGAGTAGAGGAACGGGCTTGCTAGTTTAGTGTGAATAGGAGGGCTCTACCTGTGTTTGTAGGTGCCGCCCTCATTTGCCTTTTTCAGCCATTGCCACTCCTCCAGACATACATATGCAAAGTGAGTGTGGATACACGCGCCCATTACATCACACATGTTGGTAGTGCCATTTATGTACAAGCCTACACATCCGGTCGCAAAAGCCACGATTGGGGGCCAATTCCGCGCAGAAATCGCGCAAAGGGCGCGCGCCCCGAAGGACACTGCGCAAGCCTGTGAGCAGAAGAAAAAATGCCTGCCACGCGTATTCATGGAATTCTTCATGCAAAGTAACTGTATTCGCGAGTCACTACTGGAACGCCCCCGACACGCCCACACGCAAAGCTAAAAACGGACAGATCAGCTAGCATTGAGCGCTCCCCCAGGGCGCGAACACACGCACCCTTCACGTCGAGGACGGATAGAGCCGATCACTGGAGTCTTGGTGAGGTATCTGAGGCACGAGACTGTGTGGAGGTGTTGGCACGGGACAGGAGGCAGGCCCAGCGTCCCTTGTGTAATATAACATTTCATGCTGAGATGGCGAGAACGCAATATGTCACATCTGATGAGCACTTTATCTTGTAATATGGTATGCGCTTAAGCAACGCATGTTTTATCTCTAGCTATTTCAAATATTCAGATCAACTAGATTGTATATTTAAAGTCTGTCAACAGAAAAGGTTGAAAGTGCAGCTTAACCTTCGCGGTGTGGTTGGGTGCGTGGCGGCTATCACCATGGAAGAGCAGAGTAAGGCGCTTTCTCCCGAGGGGGTGTTTGGACGACAGTGCCCCCAAGCTGCAAAGGGTCAGGCAGAGGGCAGGAGAGTCCTGCTGTTCAATCCGAGGTAACGTTCAAAAAATGAAAAGGTACAATGTGTGCAGTGATTGCAACTTCAAAGTAATGATTTATGTATTTCTAAACAGCCCTAACAGAGCTATTGTGCGAATGCACTAAAACTTTATAACATGGCGAAAAGCACCGTTTATTTATCCTGAACAAAAAAGAATGTGCGTACATGTTTAAATAGCTCGTACATTACAACGCGTGCTTCGCGTGTATTGTGGTGATGCATTAATTGTGCAATGTATCAGTTAACTTTTATAATGCACGAGAGAGAGAGAGAGAGAGGCAGTCCTATTTGTACTCCCAAATAAACACCCTTACTTACTCTTGTGGTTCTTTGTGACACACATATCGTTTTAATAAGTTCAGGACCTAGGCACCCCAAAGAGAGCCTTTGTGAGAAACCCATCTGCTTGTAGTCATCGTTTGATAACTATATGCATTATGTGCACAACATTTGCACATCAAATAATCAGCTGTAACACTTAAGGAGAGCTGAGATGTTTAAGAGGAAAGGACTACTGCTGCATTCTTTGAGATTCTGCTGACAAAGGTGGAACTAGACCGAAGCGTCAGGGTTGGGTTGCGAGGGGGCTAACATAGTTGTATGGGTTTCACTTTCCATTCTCACTAAGGAATATTTTTGGTAACTGGTGTCAAATGTGCCGCAAATGGTGCAATTTAAAGCACATTGGGCCAGTGACATTGCCCAAAAATATAATTGGATTTAAAGATGCAGGCCTGATTCACAGAGCGTTTTCCTATGGGATTGCACCATTACAAAACGCTTCTGTGAATCAGGCCCAAAGTGCACATTTTCAGTGGTAGCTGCCAACAAGGTAATGCCGTGGATGTGATGATGTGTGTGGGTGACTTTTTCAATTGCTAGTTCATGGTGAATGTGTGTCTTCATTGCACCCTAATTTCCATGGAAGACTGAGATGCACCAGAGCTGGGGTGTCTTTGAGGTGTCAGTGGGTAGTCAGACAGGAGACCCTGGGCAAGAAACTGTGGGCCCTGAATGTATGCAATGTCATAGTTTCTTCTGACACAGCATCACCTTCATTAATATCACATAGTATGACACAACAAGGCATACATGCTGGAAAAATAATGGTTTACCTGGATACAAGCAAATACATGCATCCAAGTGTGATGTTTCCAAAGGGAATAAGGTTGTCCCATGTTAATGGGTGGAGCAAGGCACAAGAATACCAACCCCAGAAACATTCTACCTAACAACTGACAACACATTTTGACACACAACTTTAGCACCAAAACCAAACAGGTTACCCAATGGAACGTACACCACCCGAAAAAATGTCTCTTCACTTAATGTCCCTTATACATCACATTAGCCCACCACTGATAGACAAGCACAAATCCCCACACTCCTTAAGTACCACTCCGACGGACAACACAGATAACCACACAAACACGGTACATTAGCTACCTGTAGCACGCATAAACCCCTGCTTGCGGCTACTCTCACAATTTCTAAAACGTATACACCACAGAAAGCCTAAGCTGTACAAATCTGCACACATCAACATTGCAACAAAGCAAGCTCATCAACTCCCCTTGCTTCTACATTAGTCCCTCACCGCAACTCATGCCATTCAAAAGGCGACAGGAACCCATGAAATGGCAGAAGGCGTGCTATGCAAATATCAATAACACAGCATAACAGGGCATATCAAAGAGTTTCAACCATGCACCTGTGGGGCAGTACTCGGGATGCCCCAAGCAATGTCGGTGATTGGCAGCAACAGGGGAGAAAATTAATGTTGGTTATGCCACAGCCATCCACCTATAGCACAATCTCTTGTGCACAGACAGGCTGGCGAGACTATCTATCTGCCTATCAAATCAAATGATATGGGAAGGAGCAAGAGCCAGTTTGACAAAAGCACACATCTAGGTGATGGCCTCAGGGGTCACTAACAGAGGGTGCCGGTAAATGTTAGTCCCCATTCCCATGGAGTCACATCGGACTCCATGCGAATGGGATCATGGACGCATTAGCACAATTATTAACGGTGCCAATGCTTGTTTGAATACCGGAGCTGCTGCACCCGGCAAGGTCATACCAGAAACAAGGGTGCTGGTAAGCGTACTGGCACCCTTGTTTCCGGACCAGCAAGGTCATAATGAGGCCCAATGTCTTTGTCTTACATGGAAATGCTATTTTATACATTGCGTCTTCAAACCAAAACAGACGCATCTAAAAGAAACATACCCATTTCATCCTTATTAGGGATCATCAGTGCAGTATAGTCTGAAACACTTGGAGTTGGGATATAAGGATATGTGTAGCAAACACCAGCAAAGTTATAGTGGGTTTAAACATTCTTGAAGACATATCCACCTGAAATGAGTAAGTAGAATAAGCCATTTGAGCCAAGTCATACATGCCAGAGCCACGAAGTAGCCATCACTGGAATTTCACTTCAGTCCAAAGCCATATGAGCAAAGTGTTATGGGTATGCACATAATCTCGAAAGCAAGCCTTTAGCTCCAAACATGTATTTGCCATACAGGTTAGTGCTATTTTATACATAGCTTCTTTAACCCACGTGTTTACTGGCAAAATATGCAAATCACACAGTAATGCAACCTGGCAATATGCATATCGTTATAGAAACATGTTAAGCCAAAATAATATAATTGTAGCTTTTATTGATGCACCCTGAATGGAAAACTATAAGGCCTAGAATGCAAGTTATTGCAGGTTTACAAATCTCCCATTTTACACCACAACATCTTTAAGACACACACTAAAAGAATGTGTGTAGTAACATCACCTGGGGATAGAGATTGTTTTTCTCATGATTCCTTATTGCTGTTATGCATGATGTTAAGAACCTATGAATAGCCACATATAAGCAAACCCTTTATTTGCATGTCAAGCTAGTTTAACAAAGCTCAGACATACTGACAAACAAACATGATTCTTCCACAAAGAATGAAGGGCTGCTTGAGTTGAAAATTTATGAAAACCCCCAAAACTCCAGGTGAAAACCTTGAACTGTGTGCAAGACAAATGAAGTCTGAGAAAACTGATAGCATTTCCTTAAAAATACTGGCACGTTTCCACTTAGAACAGGTGCCTTATAATGGTTTGCAACTGTATTCGCATACTCTTTGTGTGGAGCAAGTATTGTATATGTCTGTATTCTGAAGGAAAGTTTATTTTCAACAACTACAAGGATAACTGGGGATTTGTAAAACCTCGTCCTCCCACTTGTCATTACTAATGGAACTGGCCTTTAGTTTTTGACCCCACTTCAACGGGAACCAATACAATGGGCTTATTGATTAGATACAATCCAAGTGTGGAAATACATTCCTCTTTACAAAAGGCAACTCCATACATTGTATCAGTATCTAATATTTGTGCGGAAAGCCCAGGGCAAGTCATTCGATGCTAGTTTGCAGTTTTTTGATATATCTACATTGCAGCATGTTGGCATTTTGGCATTGTGCCTAGGCTAGTACATGTCTTTAATTGGCACCTAACTGTTGGAATCGTGTGATTTGACAAGCCCCAATAAAGGACAAAATTTTGTGTCCAGTAATTTGGCCTCATTCTTTCATGTAATATTATCACTCAGCAATATGTTGCTCTCTTGACTCGTGCACTGTAATCATTGTGTTCTGGTTTTGATGCATTGTATACGTTGTGTGCTGTTACATTATGATTTATTTATTTTATATAGTAAAGTGTTTTTTTTTTGCAGTGTTCACATACCTCCTCACACTCGCCATAAGGTGGCACAAGTTGAAAAGTGTTGCCAGTATACGGGCATTTTATTGGCATGTCTTGCAAATCCCTACCTAATGACTATACAACAGCTAAAACGAATGGCTTTGCCAGTGCTTATTTTAACAGGAGTTCAACACAAGGAACAGATTCAAGGACACACATAATGTTTGAAATCGAGTGGCTGAAGGCACACTTTGTTAAGACAGTTTTATGAAATCAGGAGCTGGTTTAGCTGATTTATAGCTGCACGTAAGCCCTGCATGTTCAGAAGGCTGCTCAGAGAGGCCAGGGTGGAGAGGGTGATGCTTTGGTGAGCAGGGCCAGGTGGTGGGAATGGCGATAGGAACTAGCGTGGCTATGAGCAGTCGCCATGTGGGTAAATAACCAAACCACCCCACTGGCTGGGTGTCCCTCCTCACATCTCAGCTCTCGCATGTCTTCGCCTTCCTTGATAATACTTTTGCCTTGTAGGCAGCACGTTTAGTGCCACCTAATAGCCACAACTAAAAAGGTGGGATTTCAGAGAAGAATTTAGAGTAAAAAAGGATTTTAAATAAATTATAAAATGAACACGTAGAACTCCTAGTTAGATAAAGCATGTATTTATAAAGGTAAACGTCTGAAATACAATTCTTTTTTTTTATTCATATATTTATATTTATTAACAATATAAAAAACCGTATAACAATCAAAGACAATACACCAACTACAAATTACATATATAATGAGAAATACATAAGCAGATTGAAAAAAAAAACAACAAAAAAAAAGGAGGGAGAGAGGGGGGGAAATCCCACCTTAAAATAGATCATTAAATCTACTCCACATTTTTTCATAAAGACTCAATTTGCATTTCAATGTATAAATCATGTTTTCAATTCTCGACAATTTATGCATTTCATCTGTCCATTCTTCCATTGAAGGAGAAAATCTGCTTTTCCAGCCCCGAAGAATCAATCGTTTCGCGACAATTGCCCCCCTAAAAATAATTTTTTTATGGGCTGAGCAGAGATCATCAATCTCAGAGTCATCTCCTAGTATCATTGTTTTGAAGTCCAAATTTGGATCCCCTCCAAAAACCTGAGAACAAGCTTCACAGACTTCAGACCAGAAGCCAGAAACTCTTACACAACTCCATAACATATGTTCCATAGATCCAACAGCATTCATACATCCCCAACACTCATCACTATCAACCATCCCTCTTCTTTGCAGTTTTTCAGGACAACAATAAACACGGTTAAGTATTTTGATCTGTTACGTCCGTTCACCCAGGTTCAGAAAACACAATGATACATTTCTACAAATATTTCGCCAACAATCAGGTGTAATCTCGGAGCCAATCCTCATACTCCAAGCATTCTGTAGCGTATCCTTACCACCATAATTCGATACAATCATCCTGTACACCCTGCTCGCTAAGCCACCAATCTTGTTCTCAGTAGTTGCAAGAAAAACATCCAAGTTCACAGTATTAGTCCAATCAATGTCCGCCACACATCTCTTCAAACGTCTGTATGCCGAAGCAGTCATATCCCAGAAATCCCACCTCTCTCTTAACTCATTAGCGGTCATCCATCAGCCATTTCTCTCCAGATCACCAATCTGTTTAATGCCAACCAGAAACCAATCTGGCCAAAAAATTGTTCTAGTGTTGTCCCTGATCTTAGGATTCAACTAAATAGAAGACCTTAAGCATCTGAAAGCATCTTTGTCCAGAAGTGACAACAAATCGCTCCACGCAATGCGCAAAGATGTCGTAACCAATGAACTGCATCCATTAACTTTAGTATTAGTAGACAACAGGGCCTCCCGTCCTAGAGGACCAAAGGCATTAGATTCCGCCAGAGCCCACTGATCTGGTTCGGCACACAAAAACGGGATGAAAGCATGAGAAAAAAAGGCCCGATAATCAGCTTTAAAAAGCTTTAAGCACCCAATCCACCCTCACAAACCGGAAGCAGCAGCTTCCAGATGCTGAGTCTTGGGGGTTTCTTATCCCACAAGAATTCCTGAATGTGGCGGTCCAAATCTTTCCAATATCGATTACTGATCTTCAAAGGGAGCATACTTGTCACAAAATTCACTTTGTGAAATACAATTCTACATTGTGAAAGAGTGACACACTCTCATGGGTGGCAAGAACAGTGCATCTACGATATAATCACACTGATATCTCATACATGTTACACAGGCATCCAATCATACTGCAGGATATATATGCAAACAATATAGCATATTTTAAGTATTGAAATCAACATCAAGAATAATTCTGAAAAATATGTATTTCTTTTGATCCGATACATAGCAATGCAAATAAATGTTAACTTTCCATAGTGTACATTCAAAACTATTCAAGACAAGGACCTCATTCCGAGTTCGGCTGGTGGGGTAAAATGGCAGTAACAGAATTACCATCGATTTACCGCTGCTTTCCCACACCGACAAAACGTTGAGATCGGAGGGGGAGCATTGATACACCACTTTACCTCTAAAAATCTTCAGATTTAAAATAAAATCCGAAAAACTTGCTCAATTCAATAAATACATTACACATTGCGAAAGAACATAGTTAAAAGTCAATAAACTAGTAGAAAGAAAGCATCTTACAAACGGATCTGCGTCATTATTTAACGTTTGAAAATCACATTTCAAAGGCCAAAATTACGAACCGCAGTAAACCAAAATACGGAAATAGCACTTCCCCAATAAACATCTTCTAATCACCTTTGTTCAACATGTGAGTGTTTTTATTTTTTCCGAAATATATTCCTTTCCTACGTAGCCTCGTAGGTTGCGTCTGTCTAGGAAGTGTTTCCCTTTTCCGACTTCCCTGTTCACGCCAAAGAAAGTTCGCACAGCGCATTTCTTTCTTTTTTTAAAGCACCTTTATTCGTGTTCACATGCGCGACGTGACCGGGTCGTTTTCTGGCAGTGCACACCCGAACCAAAGCAAAGGAAAGGGGGCAGGGGGGCACACACCTGGAACCCTCCGCAGCAAGTAACAAGAATTCGACATTTTCGGAATTAGGTGCTTTTCGTATGGGCATATTTCGACGTTATATTTCATGCGACCTTTTTATTCGTTATTTTCGGGTAATACGGTTGCATACACCAACTCAATCCATGTCTATTTCTTATAGTTAGTACACTGTTTAATAATTTCATTAGGACCCACGTTTCGGCAGTGTCGGCAGCCCAAAATAAATATATAAAAGCTGGTCGACGCTGGTGGAAATGTCCATTTCTCCTTATGGGGCACAAGGTGCAGGATCTGGCGTGGGCGTGTTTCTTGCAGTTGGAAGGAAAGGGCACAAGTACAGTTAGACTCTCCTCATGACTTGCCAATCCATACATCTGACGTTTACATTGAGACAGGTAAAGCGTCATCTAGCATTATGACATCAGTCTTCTAAAAGCAAACTTTGCATCAAGTAGTGACATGGACCAGCAGTGAGTGGGATGGCAAGGAGAGCTACATTGAGTGATTTAGTTCCTTGCGTTTCTTCTCTAGCGCTTACAAATATTCTTTCAATCTTGATAAATATCTTGACGATAACTGACTTCTTAAGTTGTGAGCTGTAAATGTTAGAGGGGGGGGCAGTACCATATATAACTTCCTATTTACATAATGTACCCAGGGGATTTGCGTGCCTCGGCCAGATTTCATTAGGTTGCAGAAAGCTTTGCTTTCTTATTGGTTATTGTTTGTGGTCTTCAAAAAAAGGGAAACTGGTCCCCTATCAATTTGGCCCTCGAGGTATTGCAGACCCATCTCTCTGTGTACTGACGTCGTTGGATTAGAATTTAAGAGTTGCAATAACCTGCTAGAAAGTGAATTCAGAGTTGGCTCTCGATCAGCCACATGTTGATGTCCCATGTGCCCGTCCTGTGTAGAGTGACAGTTGCGGCCGTAGATTCGTATGCACGCATCAGCATTTCAAAATGTTAGGCCTTGAAGTCTTCAGCAAAAGAGAAAATACCCGCAATAGCCTGGGCCATTCATGTTGCTTGTTTCTCTGCATGCAGTTTGTTGCCTACATTTTCAGAGAGATGAACACTCAGATAATCGTAGGATTGCGCACTTCCCATTGCTGTGCCTCCTGAATTGGACGTCTGGAGTTTTGTTGAGGTCTTTTGCCAAAAACAAAGACCACGGATTTGCTTGGGTTTAGTGGCAAACCTCTCGCTCATATAAATGGATGCATCCATAAGACTTCAAGGGGAATTTGCTGTCCTTGCCAACAGCACACCATCGTCAGCATACAAAAAGGATGGGTATTGTTTGGCCATTAACTTGTGGCATGTCAGCAGATGGGTCACCCAGCTTCTGGAGTAAGGAATTAGTGAAAAGGTTACACAGAAGGGGGGCCAAGACACAACCCTGCCGAGCACCCTTCACTACTTCAATGGGGGTTTGACTCAGCCATCCCTGCAACATCTAACAGCTGCCAGTGATCACTGTGCAAATAATAGATAGTAAGAGATTTAATGGGACGCTCATGTCCTCCAGCATGGGCCATAACTTGGCCCAATTAGCCACGTCAAATGCTGCTGCCAGATCCGTAACCACCACCTACAGATTATTGTTGAGTGCAAATAAAGATTGAGGGTTTGGTGTCCTGTTCCCAACCTAGACATGGAGCCACATTGGTATGTAAATAAAACCTATTTTTCCAATATCGGAGTCTGTTTAGAATAACTCCCAGAAATAGATTTGAAGAGTTGTCATTAGTTACCGGGTAGACCTATCCTCCTTCTTATGTACTTGACATGTTATAGCATTCTTCCAACTCAGGGGGTAGTACCAATGAAATCCCAATGGAGTCCTGTAGATTCCAAAAATGGGGACTAACACCATTGCTACCCCATTCACAATCTTGCAGCAAATCTGCAGGATCAAGTGGAAAATTGTATCAGTAATTCCTCTGGGGGTTTCTTTAACTAAAATATCCAAGTCCTTAGAGATAATTTACTGTTCCAGTTTCTGTTATTTCTGCACTTGTGCTCATACTGGGGCCGTACTGATTTCTTTTTGCATATATTGTTTCATTTCTGACTACTGTCTATACAATATAGTCATTTTTATGGGCAATCACAATGGCTCTGTTGCACTACCCCTCAAGCACTCCCTTGTTCATCTTCTCCTCAAGAAGCCCTTTGACGACCCCTCCTGCCGTGTGTTAAGGATTTCAATCAGGCAATACACCCTGGTCTAAGCCTAGTATGCAGTGCACAAATGAAATACTTATTTTATGATGTCTATAGGTTCAATATTCTGAGTGATATACCACTCATATCACACCCCTTCTCAAAATACCCCTAGGTCTCAATGGACCAGGAATCAGACTGGATTGGTAAAGGTAATATTTATTTATTTATTTAAAATTCAAATCAAAACATATACTTTTGAATAGGGAGCAGCAATCACCAATGTGGTGACAATGACAGATAGGCAGGTATGTAAGGCAGTTAAATTCACTTTTAGCAACATAGAATATAAAATATCAGAGAAAAGAACTCTTTTGGCTTGTTTGAAAGATAGCGCTTGTGTTAAGATTTTCCCCTGCAAAATTCCTTAACCCACAAATAAGCAATTCTAAACAGATATGAGGAAGCAACAGGTATTTAGGAATAAAGAACAGTAAACAGGATTTAAATACCACCTTTCCTCCCCAAACAAGAGAGAAAAACGGGTTTGAAATCTTACACTTTTAAAATGACATTCGAAATTGGCTTAGCTAAACAATGAAAAGTGTGCAAAAATCCTTAAATCAGTATAAATGTCTATGGAGAAACATTGAAAAGATGCTAACAATCATAAGCTATAGTTTGAGCCAAATTAAACACTTTGGGCTTCATCACGAGTTTGGCGGTAACACTTAAATGCGGCGCTAGCGCTATTACCGCCGCATTTAAGGGTCTGCCAGATCATGGCCTTGGCTGATTTCCCCCCAGCTCTGAGCTGGGGGCAAAACCACTGCAAATTTGCCGATTTTTGGCACTATTACCGCCGGCGGGAAATCCGCCGGTGGTAATAGCGGAGGAATTCCCAAATGGGCCCAATGGGGAATGTGAACCAACCGTTCCCCCAAACTTGTGATCCGCCGCTATTAGCACTGGGGGGTTTGGCGGTAGCGATAATAGCCCGAGCGCTAATAGCGCTGGGCCTACCGCCCAACTCGTGATGAGGCCCCTTGAATCTTAATGGAAGTTTGAAAACAATTTAACACAACAATCACACGTGTAAAACTTAGCAGGAATACAAATTCCCGCCTAAAATTCACTAAACAGTTTTTAAGAAAATGCACTGTTTTGGCGTGCGGTTTTTGTGTTGAGATGTAGCTACAGGTCTTATGTATAAGTCAGAGTTGAAATGAAGTCTCTAGCTATTGAACTGAGGAAGATATGCAAGGTTGAATGAGAGGCGTTTTTAGAAATATTGGGCAGTGAAAACAGAAAAGAACTCAGTTTGGACAAGAAAATATTCACTATAGTTTTAGTCTATGACTGGAGCATTCCGGCTAGAATACCAAGGAGGGACAAAGTTGATTCATGAATTCAACACCAAATTCCCAGTGTCCTCTCCTGGCAGAACCAGTCGGATCACTCGAAGTAGGATGGATGGGTTAAGATTTACACAAGATGAAAATGACTAAAGAAATTGCGCTCAGCAAGATAGATCAAAGACAAGATTGCAATAATGATTCTGACATTGTGACAAGTTATTAAGGTGAGGATTGGATGGTTTAGAGATTGGGATGGAACAAAATGAGACAAGGAGAGTAATTCATGGAATCAAGCACAGAAGTGTTACACGTGGCTGGCGCACAGAGGGAGCGTGCGCCAGCTTGTGCCAGCCGCGCGCGCCAAAACCCATTTTGACGTACAGCATATTCATGGATATTTACATTCATAAGCAGCCGTGCCGCAGCATGGTGCAGCGGCCCTGCAGCAGCGCCAGTTACGCCCCAATCCCGCCCGTGCGCCAAAAACATCTGCACAAAATCCCCTACATGGCGCAAAGGCCAGTGGACCAGCACACAGCCTCCAACAACAAAAAAGCGCTAAAAATACCACATAGCTCTCACGCGAGAACCCAATCGCATGTAAAACCCCCTGCGCACCCTTCGGAATATGCGTACCTCACTCGCGCCAGGCCTATCATGTGTAAAACTCACAGCACACCCCTTGGAATACACCTACCCCTCTCGCGCCAGGCCTATCGCGTGTAAAACTCCCCGTGCACCCCTCAAAATACACGTACCCCACTTGCGCCAGGCCTATTGCACGTAAAACTCCACGCGCACCCATCGGAATATGCGTACCTCGCTCGCGCCAGGCCTATCACGTGTAAAACTCCCCGCATACCCCTCGGAATCCACGTACCTCGCATGCGCCAGGCCTATAGCGTGTAAAACTCCCCGCGCAACCCTCGGAATACTCATATCCCACTCGCACCAGGCCTATCGTGTGTAAAACTCCCTGCGCACCCCTCTGAATATGCGTACCCTGCTTGTGTCAGGTCTATCACGTGTAAAACTCCCCGTGCACCCCTCGGAATACACGTACCCTGATCGCAACAGGCAAATAGCGTGGAAAAAGTCCCCCCTTTGGTGTGTGCTGGCTGTAGGGCATGTGCATGGGTGATGGGCTGCCTGCGGGGCATGGGGAGGGGTGATGGGCTCCCTGCGGGGCATGTGCAGGGGTAATGGGCTGCCTGTGGGGCATGGGGAGAGGTGATGGGCTCCCTGCGGGGCATGTGCAGGGGTGATGGGCTGCCTCTGAGGCATCGGGAGGGTTGTTGGGTGGACCACTGTGGTGTGGTCTGGCTGCAGGGGGTGCATGTGGCTCCTCACCACACTGCTGTGTGAATCTGGGGGTATGGGAGTGAGAACAACACACGATTACGCTTGCGCAAGTGGGGTATGTGTATTCCGGGGTAGGCGAGTGAGAATAACACGAAATTACAATTGAGCGAGCGTGGTACGTGTATTCCGGGGTATGCGAGTGAGAATTACACACAATTTGGCAGTGTGTGCCTTCCCGGGTGTGCCCTCCCCCCTCCCATGGTCCACAGGCAGCCCACACCACAGGCCACCCCCCACACCCGTGACCATGCCCCGCAGGCAGCCCATCACCCCTGCACATGCCCCACAGGCAGCCCACATGGCACCAAGCACTTTGGGGAAGTGTGCCACTCTGGAAAAGTCCTGGACTACGGCCTGCCTTTCTGCGGGTGTTCTGGGCATGTATATGTGCCTGCGGACTGAGGGGCGCACAGTCATGATTGCCAACACCTGGTATAGGCAGCGTGACTTTGTGGCCTGTGAGACACCCCCAACTATGGCAGTTGTCCGCTGAAATGACCCAGTGGCAAAAAATGCAGTACATTGAGCACCTTTTCCAAGGGGCTCAGTGCTTGGGAGCAAAGGGTGGGTGATGTGAGGTCATCCCCCCACTCAGTGACCAGGTCTAGGAGGATATGAGGTGGAAACCTATACCTCCTATAGACCTGGTCATCAGGCATCCCAAAAAGGCTGGTCATGGGCAAAAAAATGCAGGGCCTGGCTATTCTCCTCCTGCAGTGTCCCAAGATCAGTACTGCGAGAAATGGGACATTCATCGTAGCTGTATATAAGTGTTTGTGGTTTGCGCGCACTTTTATACTGCGCGGGGACGCTTCTGCCTGCCTTCATGTGGCGGACGTGTTTACGCCTGTGCATGTCTTTTGGTGTGCGCGAGTTTCCCCTATTCCATTCCATGAATACATGTTGTTCGCGAGCGTGTGGGCGTTCCATGTATTTCCCAGCAGTACTTCCCCAGTTACACTCTAATTTTCACGCGTCGTTCCCTATTCCGCGTGTTCTGCCCCCTTTTTGGTGTGTGCGCTACATGTTGTGTGCTTTTGCTGTGTGCGTCACACACAGCGTTTAGGATTTTGCAGTGACGTGTGCGCCGTGTGTGCCATGTGCTGTTTTGGCATAGCTCCCTGGAAAAACACACGCACAGGCTTCCATGAATCGCTTGTGTGCGATTCGCACGTGTGCGCTGGATTTTTCACACTTGCGCCAACGAATTGGGCGCACAAATGTTCCATGAATCATACCCAAGGTATCCTATGATTTACTATGCTTCCTATTAATACTTACAGTCCACTTTAATGTAAGATGTTGGACCGTCAAGGGTTCTGGTCATCACACGGATCGGTCTAACCAATGACAGCAGGGAACATCTGGCGGGATAGTGTCAGCTGGCCGGTTCTGGTCACCGGACTGCACACTGGACTGCACTGGTTACTGCAGACAGGAGATCAGTGGGATGGCGAGTTTGGAGCAGGCAAGCATTTAGTAGTAGCACGCCAGCTGGACCAAGATGCTTCCAAGGGGTTTTAGGATTTGTTTCAGAATTTTGAGGCCTAGCTGAAAAAGGGTTCAGCAATGCTGAGTCCTTGGCTTTGTAATGAAATCAGGGATCAGGAACAAGGGTGGAGAATTCAGGAACAGGGCGCCACGCAGAAAATCAGGATGAAGTCAGGAATCAGTCTCCTCTTGTGTGTTGTGAGGTTCCCCTATTTATCATGCCAAATGACATCACTAAATTATATGACAAGGGCTGTCCTACTGTCCACACCCATGATGCTGTGATCAAGCAAGAGCATAGTTTCCGCTTTGCTCTATTCTGGTTGGATAACAGAAAAGGATGACATGTTTTATGTGTTACTTTCACATTGTCAAGGAACCTCCCCCAGCTCCTAGAACCAAGATCTAATTTTCCCCAAAAATACATATTTATACAGTGATGACCTCTGAGAAAATCAGATGCACAGGTTACATATTTTGTGGGTCACATTCCAATCCAAATCCCCAGTCTGCGGGACCTGGTTTAGGCTTTCTGCAACATTTTGGCAATTTTAACCATGAACGATTTGGCCTAAAATTTCCCAAATCTGTACACAGATGTGCGTTTACCCCTGGGATATGTGTACAAAATGTCATGTGCACAAATTCAATACTTTCCCCACAAATGGTTATTCTTCACAACGTCTGTTCCTTATGTAGTACAGGGTTCAATCACATTTTCAAAGAAATAGCATAAAACTAGAGTTAAAACTACGAACTTTCAGATTTCTCCTCACTCTTGTGGCAAAGTTAAATGGCTTAAAGTTCAGTTACAAATAGGCATTTACACACCAAATGTCCTTAGAAGTTTTTTCTTTCAACTGGCAGCAGCTGTCAAATTCCTTTGAAACAGGACGAGGGGCCTCTTTCCTTTGACTGAAGTTTCCTGCCTTGCACACTTGACAGGTGAGAGTTTTAGCCTGCTATTGTCTCAGCCTTAGGCAAAGACGAATGTCTGATGTGGGGAATCCCCTATTGTCCTGGGATTCAAAGCCCCCATGCTCGCAATTAGAATTTTCAGCTCCAGAGGTTTATGAGGAGTCACCCTTTCTCAGGGCTAGCACTCTGGGATAGCAGGTTTTATTTTTCTTTGACATAGTTTGCCATTCAGCCTGGGTTTCTGCTTTGATGTATACTTTTAAATCTTAACTTTAAACATATAGAATTAAACAGTTTATATGTGTATTTCTAACAGTAGCAAATCCTTTCACATTCTTGAATAATCAAGCCTTTGCACAATAGTAGACTTTTTAAAATATGCGATTTTGTTCTTCATTCAGGAAAAAGCACATTTAACTTAATTCTTTTAAATTCGGTTTTCCTCTGCAGCAAATGAGCATTTTAGTCAGCTCTAGTCCATCCCTTGAGTGCTGGAATGATTTGCAGCAGGGATACATGTATCAGAAATTTGTTTAGTGTCTCTCTCTGCACAGCTGATTCTTGATACTTGTGGCATAGTTTTAGCCACGTTTCCCCATGGAAAAATTAAAGCACAGTCCCTGGTTTGCTTTTCCCAAAATACTGTTGCCAGGAGCTCTCATTCAATGAGGTCCGGTTCCTCTGAGCCACAATGGATGATCCTGTGCATCTCAGGGCCTTTTTAATCATAGTGGTTTATGAGAAATGAATGGATTTGGTGCCAAACAACACATTGAAAGTTGAAAAATTACAATTTAAAGAGGCATTTTGGGTTTTTCAGCACAGTAATGCTGCTTCTTTCCTTTGCTCCATGTTGAATGTGGCAGAGCACACTGGCAGTGAGGACTCTGTTTTCACCCCATCTGAACTGTGTGTGGCAGGGTGTGCAGCTTTTTTCTGGTTGTGAAACAAACACAGTTTTAAAGATTTTGGCGTGCAAAGGAGTCAGCGCGGTAATTTTGGGCTGTTTCTTTCACCGTTGCAGTAAAGTGATGTAGTGAGGCACATCGGAGTGGGTCAAAATATCCCATACGTGCTAACTACCGCCATATCTCCATTACACCCTCCCTGGACAAACTCCTGGAGAAGCTGGTCATGCCCTAACTGATCCAACACACTGAATCTGCCGGTTGTCTCCACAACCACCAGTCTGGCTTCAGAGTAGTCAGTTGCAAGGAAACTGCTCTACTGAACACCCGTGAGGACTTGCTCACAAATCTCGATTCCAGCTCTCCATCTGTTCTTATCCTTCTGGATCTTTCCTCTGCCTTTGACGCGGTTAATCATGTCACCCTAACTAATTTGCTCTGTGTCACCCTAGGCATCATGGGCCTGCCACATGACTGAATGACCTCATTCCTCTCTGGCGTCCTTCCCGGGTTCAAATGGGCCCTTTTCTCTCCCATAACACACTCTCCACCTGTGGCATCCCTCAAGGTTCTATACTCTCTCAATTGCTTTTCAACATCTACCTCGCCCCTCTTGCCCATCTGATAGCCTCCTATTCTCCTCACTATCAGTGTTATGCAGACAACATGCAGCTCTCCTTCAAACTTCCCTCTACTGCCTCCTCTGCCCCCTCTCTCATCTCTGACTTTCTGACTGCTATTCAGGCGTGATGTTCTGCCAATGATCTCTGCCTTAATGCCAGTAAGACTGAGATCCTTCTCATTGGGACCATTGCTCCCTCCTACCTTCTGGCCACCCTCTATGGGTCCCCTCCCCTCACCCTCTTGTCAGGCAAAAAACATTGGTGTCTTCTTTGACTCCTCTCTCTCCTTCTCGCCTCACATTGCGGACCTTGCCAAGAAGGCCCACTATCAGCTGCACCTCCTCAGAGGCATTCTCCCTTTCCTCACATTCCCCCAGAAACTCAATGTCTCCAGACTCTGGTCCTTTCTAGGTTGGATTAGTGCAACACCCTCTTTCTCAATCTTCCTTTATCCTTCCTTCGCCCCCTTCAACTAATCCAAAATAGGACCACAAGACTTATCCCTGGCCTCAAGCCTGATGACAACATCTCTCCAGCCCTAAAATCATTCTACTGGCTCCCGTTTGCTGCTAGTATCAAACTGAAGACCCTCTGCATCATCCACATGGCTTTCCGGGGCCGGGGACCCTGCTACATCCAACTCTGTCTCCCTAAATACATCCCTGCTAGAGTCCTCCGGTCTTCTAGCTGCAGCTCTCTGCAGATTAGATGTTTCGCTAAGCAAAGAGTGGGGGTGGGGGATAGACCACTCTCTTCCACAGGAGCCTCCCTCTGGAATGGTCTCCCTGCCCCTCTCAGGCTTGAGCTAGATCTCCTCCAGTTCCAGATGTTCCTCAAGCCCTTCCTTTTCTCTTCTTCCTTCCCTCTCCCCCTACCCTGCTAACACCCTGTCTGACTCAGTGACTGGCTGCCTGGCTCCCTCTGAGGTCTACAGCCCCCCTTTCCAGTCCACACCTCCACCTCATACTTAGCACGTGGACCCTCACCCCCTGCACCCCATGCAATTTCCATGACACTTGCCCTCCTGGCCTCCCCTTAGCACTCAGCTAGCCCCTGTTGCCCTCCCCCTCCACCTCCTTTCACTTGCCCTCTCTCCTCTTTATCCTGGACTTCCTTCCCACCCTAGCACTTCACGCACACCTAGACCAGCACTTCCCCCACCCCCTCTCCGTCGCACCTCATGTTACTGCACTTGCACGATCCGAATGTCACAAGAGCTAGTAAGACCATTATTGTTATCTTTCTCCCTTGCCCCCCACCCTTTTTTTGTCTTGCGGCGCCCTGAAACACCATTAGTTGTATAGGCGCTTACAAATATCCAAAAAGTAAAATATATATAAAGTAAATAAATAGTGACCCGCACCAAGTTGTGGCGCGCGGTGAAGTCTAAAGTTGGAGATTTCAAAGTGCACCCCGCTGACGTTTGCAGGCTTTGCACACTTAAGTTACGGCCACAATATGACACAAATGTACCCAGAGCAATTATCAGGTAGAGCCTAGATCACAAGGCCTACGTGATATTTGCACTGTGAAAAGTCTTTCAGCAGCATCGCAAAACACAGCCGCTTTTCTAACAAAAGAAAACAAACAAAACGCCCGTTTTCTAACCTTCGCCTCACCTCGTCCCCATTGTGAGTTTGCACTCCTTTGAAACTGTTTCTATTTCTTGAAACTGTCCTTTGAGATCTATCTATAAATCATGGGTTTAACTTTCATACACAGAGTTGTCAATAAGTTACTATTAAGCAAATACAACCAGGGCCCAGCAGCTAGAATCTGCTGATAGGAGGCTATCTCCCACACCCAGGCCGCAGAGTGGCAATGGTTCCGGATATCAGTAGGCAAACAGTGCTGACACTGCTGTTCACTGAATAGACATATTTGGGAAACTCCTTGCCCTGCTCATGGGACACAGAATGCTAACCATATCATTCCTGTCTAAGTCTTTATTTTATTTGGATCCCTAACTCTCCAATAATATTTATGTAGTAAGCCCAGAGGGCCGTTACGGGAGTGAAATGCCCCCTTAGAAGTGGTTATAGCTATTAGTACCCGTGTAACGCTTAAATTGAGGAAGTGTCCAGTGGTACTGACCGTAGGAGGGGCAAGTTCAGAGTATGTTCCATGGATGTAATTTTAGTGGGGGGCAAGGGTGTTTGTTCCCCCCAACTTTCATGGCACATGCATTTCGTCCCTCTAATTTAGAAGGGGCTCCTTGCCTTTAGATGTCATGCCCACCCCCAGACCCCCAACATGTTCAGCAAAGTTAAGCACTGGTTTGCCCTGCCACAGTGTTACAGTGAGCCCTGAACAACCCTTCCTGCTGGTTCCGGAAATCTGAAGCATGCAGTACCAAGGAAGTGGTCTGAGTGCGGCATATGTTGGGGGAGGAGCCAATTAATATGGAGCAGGCAGAGGGCAGTATACACCCGCAAAAAGCATGCACGAAACTAAGAACATAACATTTTTTTTTAAATCTGCTGCAGATTTTAACTGGTGCCTTATTTTTCCCTAATGAAGCACTGTCTTGCGAAACAAATATAGATACATCGTGATCTAAACTCATATGTCCCAATTCTTCAAACCTCAAAGCATTGTCATTTATTTAATTAATTACTATTTCGGGCCAAACTGATGGAAGTGGCAGCATAATCCCATAGTCCATGCCGGCTCATTGGGAACATGGATTGTCCGTTCGATATGTGCTGCCTTCACAGGTTCTTTGCCAGCGAAGCAGAGTGTCGATAGTGCTGCATCTGAACTAATACCTCATCAAACGTTTATGGCATGTGTGGCACTGTGAGAAACTTGCTAGGATTAAGAGTACTTCATTGGTAGGTGAGGGGATACTGCTCGGAAGGCAAAGGGCAGGCTGAATATGTGAAATAAAGAGGCCCATTTCCTTTTGGTGGGTATTAGTGCTGCCCCTTTGGCGGGGTAAGGTAGACATGCCATGGAAAATCTGCCATGAGGTGAGCAAGACCCTGGAAATTGTAGAAATAGATGAAGGAACTGTCTGATGGAACATAGGGTCAGATGAGGTGCACTGATTGGTCAGGTTTCCTGCAGTGATCTGTAGTCAGTGAGTCTGAGATTTTCTGAGAGTGTATGCTGAAAGCTCAGAAATGAGGTTCTGAGGAGAGCTTTAGCGAGCTGCCAGTCCCTCACAGCTGTGCAATGTGTTTGGGTGCCGGGATATCTACAGTGGTTCCAATAGGACACATGTCTTCAATTAATGTCTACTACTAGCAGGCACAGGAAGATTTGATAAAAGTATTTCTCATTGAACAAGTGACAAAAAGCAAAACTACAGAGCTTCCATGACAACAATCTCTGTTTCACTGACACAAGAGCATAAACAAGAGAATTCAGTCTACTGAGAACCTCCTCCATCGCCAAATAATTGTATTTATTTATGACACTTGCAAGCTCCTTCAATGCCTCAAAGAGCTTTTACCCCGAATCACCATAGATCCAAGCAGTCATAAGTCCCAGAAATAAGACCCACAGGTCTTTTGATGAAAAGTATAAAAAAAACAATGGAGTATATTTGCCCATCTTTCAGAGAAGGCAGACGTTTTGCTCCAGTGGCATCATTCCATCCTCCAGCTTTTGCCTTCTCTCAAACTGCTGATCCAGATGTCCTCGGAGTCATCCTGCCACAGAAACCTTCTTTCCCTGCCCCTTGACCAATTCCATTTGTCTTTATTACGTTTCATGCATTCAACGTCTATGTAAGATGGAACCTGTCAACACCTCTCCATCAACAGGTCACTCTTCAGCTGCCTGCAAGCCTGCATTCAGCAGGACTCTAAGAATACCTGGGCTTGTCACTCTCCTCCACCAAACCTCAAATATAGGCCTACTGCCAACCTAAGTTTGACTGTAGTCTGCCAAATTTATAGAGAAATGCATAACAATTTTATTTCAAAACTATCTTGAATCCCACTTTATTTTGGACAACAGCTAATCTGATGCCTGTTTTTGCAGAAGCACTTACATCTCCTTTGCTAGCTATGGGGTCTTGAAAGGTTTGTCAGTCCAGTGGCTATCAGCTAGTTATGCTGTTAAGCGAGCGGTCTCTCATGCATGAAAGCTGGTAGACTTGCCATGAACACTTTTCTCAATCCTCCATTTCCCTTATAGGAAAGAATTGTCACAGGACCTCATCGATTTGGGCTTTAGCCATATTTTGGATCCTGATCACTACACAATAGAACTCTATAGGCCACTATTGACAAAATGTTAAGGGCAAGGGTTAAGATTAAGGACGGCGATAGAAGAGGAGTTGCAGTGGGAGGCCATCAATCATATCTGTCAACGTTTGCCAACCCGCTGATCCGACACCTCTTCGCTCTTGCCCAAGCTGGCATTCTACCTCTAGCCTCTACTTTTAAGAAATGGAAGGGCCAGTTGAGTCCAAATTGTAAACTGTGTATGGCAGAGAGGGAAGACCTGCCTCATTTTCTTCTTGTACGACCCACTTATGATCTCTTTAGGGCTCCACGCATCCTCCGCTTCTTATGAAGGAACGGATTCCTGGATAACCCTAACGCTGCCCTCTCATTTCTTTTGGAGGACTTTGATTCCAACATTACCAAATAAACTGAAAGCTTCATTCATGAAGCTTGGTGTCATAGGGCAAAGACGCTTAGTAGCCCCTCAGTTCAGAGCCTCTGGGATATAGGGATTTTTGGGCTGCAAGCAAGGGTGTTAAGCTCAATTTTATGCTGGCCCTTTCTCGCTCTCCTCATTGGTTAAGAGCGACCTCTGGGCTTTATTTAGCCCTGAGTGACCAATTTATGTTTATGTAATTTTACACTTTACTAAGGACCTTAAGTGGAGGGTTACTATCACACTCTTATTCAATTGTTTTAAGATTGCTGTGGTCGTTATTCAATTATTTTAAGACTGCTGTGGTGTTTTTACTGTGTGCTTTTTATGTGGTGTTTTACTGTATTGTGTTGTTTTCACCATTTAGTTGTATCTATTGTTTTTCTATGCTGTCATGAAAGGCCCAATGATCCGAAAACCTAAATCCTTTGCTAGCACCTGCAATGGTCTTCTGACCAAGGGGAGTGCTGGAGGCCCGACCACCATTATTCTAGTAGATGCGCTGCTGTGTGCAACACTGCAGATCTCCCCATTCTGCTTGAAGGGCTACTCCAACACATGATGTAACACTTCAGCTCTTAAATGCTTGGAATCTTCTTTTAAGACCATTGCAACACCAACAATGCTTGGGCTCTTTACATCGTTCAGATCTCTCTTGAACTGTGTTGCCCCCAAGATTCCTCCATTTCAGATATCACTTTTCAACATCTCTATCAGAGCCCAGGCAGATACTTCAATTCCAATCATACATTGACAATGCCCAAACTTACTTCTGATCGAATCAAGGCTCACACTAATGACAGCATGGTACTGAGTGCCTCATTCCCTTGAAAGTATGGATCAAAAAAGCAAACTTTGCCTTAACAGTTCTACATCTGAAAGGTCTTTTTCTCTAACAACAATGCTCACTTTTTACCTATTCCTTGGCAAAAGATTATCGGGTTCCTCCCAATCGTGTACTGAAAGCGTACAACCTTGGTGTTACCTTTTCACTTGAACCCCACCCTCACCACTCGTGTCTTGAAGATTTTCCCCAGCCCACTATCTGTAACCTAAATGCATAACATGCCCAGTACATGTTCTTCCCTCAGAAAGTATCTTTCACTTTACCCCTCTTCGTCCTGGATTGAATAAGTGCAATACAAGTCACGCAGGGTTACCCTAGGTATGGAACCTTCAACATTGTTCAGAATCATGCAGTACATGCTACCCCCAATTGTCAGAAATAGGAATATATTACACTTCACCCCAAAGCACACCTGGACTCTCATCAGAGATATTTATTTATTCATTGCATTTGTTACACGCCCCACCCCAGGGGTATCATATTGTTGGTAGTTACAAGTTAGTTACGTAAAATCATACATTACAATATAATATGGATATTGACGAACAGAGAAGGCATTAGTCAAATTTGTCAAAGAGCCAAGTTTTGATCAGTTTCTTGAAGTGCTGGTGTGATGGCTCTTTTCTGATGTGAGTCGGTAGAGTGTTCCAGAGTGTTGGAGCAACTACTGGGAATCTAGAGGCTCCTGCCCTTTTACTCTTGAACCTAGGGACAAACAAGTAAGCACTGGTACAAGATCTTACGGATCTAGTTGAAGTCTTTTGGGCTACACTGTTGTTCAGATAACAGGGGCATCATTAAGGATGCATTTGTGGGCAGTGATCAGGGTCTTGAACAAGATTCTTGCTTTGACAGGGAGCCAATGAACTTCTATTCTGGTATGTGAGATATGTTCATTCCGTTTTAAACCAGCAGTTGCAATTTGGCAAGATTTGTTGTTGTGGTGCCCAGTAGAAGGATGTTACAGTAGTCTAGTTTTGAGAGGATGAGGCTCGAGCTAGTGTAAGCCATTTCTGGGGTGTGAGGAATTGTCAGCTGAGTGAGATATGATTTGAGGTATAGGCAGTGAAAGACCAAAGGGCGTTGACGTGGTTGGTCATGGTGAGATTAGCGTCTAAGTAGATGCCCTGTATTTTAACATGTTTCAGGACTGGGATGGATGTGCCATCAATAGATAGAGAGCGAAAGTCTGCCTTCTCACCCATCAATATACCACTTCAAATTGATCAACCTGGTGCACAAATACATTCACAGGACATGTGTCAACCATATTTCAAAATTATTTTTTTTTAAAAACAATAAATGGCTATCTTGAATGAATGTTGTGTAAAAGCAAGGAAATATCGAGGCTGAGTACCACAAAAGGAAATACACCAAACATGGGCTATAAAGATTCACAGATCTTTTAATCTACTGTACAGTTACAAAGAAACAGAAATTCAGATATTTATCTGGCTCTCAATACATCACAATGAGTACCAGCCCGTCAGAGTGAGGAGTGAGAGTGCTGGACATCTAGACATTCAGTTTATTTATACATATCCTGTAATATTGTCCAGCCCCTCTACAGGTTAATAATCTATAGTCTAGAGTTTGTGCCGAGTTCACTTATGGCTCATTCAATAATATACACACGGATTACATAGGTTTGAGTTTCCAACAAGTTACAATGGCGATGTATATTCTCAGCTCCAACAGTAAGCCTTAGCACATATCCCTTCACAATGGAGTTCTGCCAGTGTCCACGCTCGACATTTACATTACATTGTCCTTTATGTGTATTTGTGGATGAGGCTTGTTAGTGCAGACAATCCTCGGGCAACAAGTCATTCTCAGTACAAGGTCTATTTACCTAGTCTAAACAGTTGGCCCTCGGACAGTTTAACCATTAACAAGATTCAAAGGTCGGGAAGGCTCGTTTACAAGTTGGAAACACAGTCCACCATTTTAGAACAGAGAATCACAATCAAAATGGCGGATGGTCATAACATGGCGGCAAAGTCGATCTAAAATCGGAACTTTGCAACGCGGTTTTCTTCGCATAGTGACTAGGCTTAGGCCAATATATATCAGAAGGAGGCACAATATGATTTCCCATTTAACAGTTGAATAATGTAGATTTCTTATAGAACATTACAAAACTCCCACTTCTGAGCATTGTCCAACAGGTGCTATTATTACCCGGATTAATTGCACTCAATTATTCGACTTCAAATGGGGGAAGGGCTGAGTTGCCCTTTCTAGGTTTGGAACCTATGACTTGCAGGTTGAGCACAGGTGCATAGGTCAGCATCTAATTCATGTAGCTATTGTGAACTAGCACAATGAATATTCTAGTGGTATGATGGCTGTATTATACTACTTTGACAAATGAAAAATAAATGATTAAGACCTGCTGAGCTTTCACGCGCTATACACTCTCTCACAATCTCCTCTCCTTCTTATCCCCTCAGCTTAAATCAATTGTGCTCACCATACCTTGGTAACGGTGTCCCTCAAGTATTGGGAGATGCTCTGGAAAGACCTTCAAGTTAACTCAGGACCATGACCAACCGACAGAACTTCCAAAAGATTCTTAAGAGCTCCTTGTTTGCAGATGTGTCTTGATCTGCCTCTTTCCAAGCACACCAAAGCTTCCTCTAGTGGCATGTTTGCAGCCTACTTCCTCACGCCTGCCTACCCACCCACACGCTCAACCATATGCCTGCCTACTCAGCCACCCTATCCCATGTCTGGCTTCTCAGCCATCAAAATCCCAGGTCTATTTAATCACCCATCCACCCTACACCATGCTTGCCTGCTTACCAACCCATCCTATGCCACACTTGCCTAACCACCTACCTCACCACACATTTACCTATCTCCCAACCCTTCCACAGGCCTGCCTAACCACCCTAGTACTGCCTGTCTGCTTTAAACCCCATATTTGCTCCTGGAAGTCATTCCAGCAGCACAACCACTTCCATTAGAGAAATGTCAAGTTTATCCTGACTGGGGGGTGGGGGAACAACCCAGAAATTTACACAGGGGAGGGGAGAAAGACCTGAGAAATGCAGGGAGTGACAGGAAGGAAAAAATAGCCCTGGCTCGAGACTATGCTGGGAGCATTAGCTTGCAGAGTGTTAAATAATATTTAAATATCTACATTGTGGGGACGTCACTGAAAACATCCAAGCAGGGCTAAAGTTGCTGACTCACTAAAGAGTATTTCGTGGAGACCTGTGGCTACTGAGCTCAGTATGCATAGGATGTGGTAAATGTGGGCCACAGCTAGGATTTATAGCTCGAGTATTTTATGATATCTTCACTTATAATCAAGTGAGTGGGGTGCAAACCCTCTGAAAAGTGTCTCCGTACTGGACACTGAAGTAGACTTGAGGAAAACGCACCAAGTATGGATAGCCATCGGTGAGGGCTGCACAACCTAAGGATCACTAAGTGGTTAAATCATAATGTGATCTGTTGGTCTAGAATGAACGCTGTAGCACTTTCTAAAAATACCCAGAGAAAATTATAGCATGTAATCACTTTAATGTAACAGTTAGCAGATGCCTCTTGGCCAATGCATTTCCGACATATGTGGTCCTTCATCAGGGCAAAACTCCTCAATATTGATCAAACAATGAGAGTAAAAAACATCAAGTAAACCAACAAATAAACCCCAATGTTTGCATCAGTTGATATGTCAGGTTAGAGATGTACCCCTTGCGTATCATTACCATCAAATAAATGTACATGTCAATATTTGAAAGAACACTCAACATGTACGTGAGGACCACAAAAGTGGTACACCGAATTGCATCCCAAAACCGGTTATTCGTCAAAGAGTTGACTAGAAAACCAAAAGCTTAAATCAACGTTACCAAAACAAAATGATAATGGAGACATTAAATCATAATAAAAGTATAATGAAAACGATAATGATGAATAACCGGTCCGTACTTAATAATTTATTTTAATAATTAAAATATGTGAAATATAAAGAACCTGTTTTAGCAATATTAGTAATTATAAAATGTTTTCCAATACTTTTTGCTCGAATTATATATGTGTGTGTGTGTGTGTGCATGCATGTGTGAGTGTGGGGGGTTAGAGGAGAAGGGGTGGGTTGGCTGTTGTGAGGGTGGTTACATGGGGTAAATCGGGTGGCATGGGAAGGATCCCCCACAACATAAACGAAAACAAAGGACGGGTTGAATGCAGGTCGACCAAAGGGTCACACATAAAATACAGAATTTCAAATGAAAGTCCTTCAAAAAACGTAGATTAATAGTGAGGTTAAATGAAGTCAATCCATTTTCGCACCAATTCACAAATGAAAAGAGTGCTGTATTGTACATAGATGTGTTACATTACACAATTAAAAATGTGCTTGATTTGCTACTTGCTCATTAAATAAAGTGTGCGTGTGTGTGCGCTTGTGTCTATGTGTATACTATTGATTGAACGTTTCAGAAATATTGGCCCAATTAGCAAATATCTGCACTGGAGCAAATTAGAAGACTGCAAGCAGCTCTGATTTGCACATGCAAGTAAATGCCCAGGGCTTGAGTCACAATGATTTGCAATGGAGCACATCTGAAGATGTCCTTAGCATCTTAGATTTGCTCCGGCTACTTCATAAGTGCGCCTCAAAGCCTACACCTAGAGCGGACCCAGTGGGGCCTGGAGCATCTCTGTGATGCTCATGCGTAAATATTATTCGCAAACATTTGCTCGTGGCATCTCACACATGCTCCAGGGATTGGTTCATTTGCTCAGCATTGTGAATCTGGTGGGAGGTGGTGGGAGCAAAAGGAGCAAAGCTGAGATGCTCTTGACTTGCTTCAGTGCAAATCTTTGAGCATCAGGACTTTAATACCTAATTCATCAAGCCTACAACCGTACCAAATCAGCACATCCCCTTGAGTACATCTTTGTGAATGACATTTGCATGTTACGATATGTTATGTTTTGTTGTCAGTCTTTTACATTGTGCAAATCACCATCTTAAAGTGCCTAAACCTTGTGCATGAGTAGGCGAACTGTGACCCTGCCACTGGTATTAATTAGACTGTTGGAGAAATGATAAAAGCATATTGGGTTTGAAAAGAAAAAGGGGGAGGGTGGGCAAAAAAAGGACACCGACAAAACTTACTTCACTTATGAAAATAAAAGGGCAAAATGACACATGGATGTCTCATAGTGCCGAATTGCACATGTGCAGGGGGTGTGTGAATGGGTAGGCAAGAAAGAGTGAACAAACGCTGACCATACAGGGAAGTTGAAATGCCAGGAGCCAGATTGATAATGCTATGTAACTGTGTTACAACTGTAAATGGCATAATGGATACATGATGGCCTTGAGGTGTGCACCCACATTTTGATCCTTCATGGGGCCACCGAATTAGCTAGTCAAATTGAACACCCTTGGGGTTAAAGCTAAAAAGGGATCTGGTCAATTTGAATGTCTGTGGGAGAGGGAGGACACAAGGTGAGAGTAAATAGAGAGCCCCCCACCTTGACCCACCACTGGATTGCCTCTGGCAGGGAGAGAACAATCCAAAACTACTTTAAACCAAACAATATTCTGCTGTCTGTGAAATGATGGTGCTCCCATTGCATAGATCCCATGGATGAGCCTGTCTGAGTCTTACCTCTGAGAAATATCTCTCGCGATTAATCTAATGATGGAGGTTCTCAGAAAACACATATAGATAAACGGTGATGTGCTGTAGGGAAGGAAGAATGACCACTCAGGTGGTATGGTATGGTAATGTTTATCTGTATAGCACCTATACACAAGACACGTGTTTCAAAGAACTCAAGGAGGGGGCGAGCAAGGGGAGAAAAACAAGTCATTCAGAGCCGTTACATTTCTGAATGATACAAGTCTGCCCACCAGGCAGAGAAAGTGCATAAATACATCTAATGGTAGATGAAAGCAAATAGGTCTGACAACAATTCTGCAGTTTTTCCAAGAGCATAGGGCACAACAAGGCAGGAGGGGAGATGGGGGAAATGAGAGACGATCTTCAAGCATGGTACTATGAGATTGTGCGAGTGCACAGCAGGTACAGGAGAGGGGAGGAGTTGCAGGGGGCACATCTAGTAGATGTACACTTAATTCAGTAAAAAGAAAATGGTGAAACCAAGACGGCATGGTGAAAGTGGCAAGAGGAGGATAACGAGTTGACGTGAGCATAAGATAATAGTGCAAGATCCGAATATTAGTCTTTTTCTTTTTATAAAGTAATCAGAGTCAGATAGAGAACCATAGAGAAATGCCATAATCGGTCACAGAGATCTCACATTTTGTCTTATTGAGTTTATATGTATTTAATTGGTCATCTCTAGATGGCTTCAGAAGAGAGGAATTCCAGGAGATTGTAGCGAAACTGACTCAGCTCCCATCCAGCCAGAGTTCGAGCCGGGTATCGTCAGTGTAGATTTTAAAAGTAAGATGAATGCAGGATACGAAGCAGCAATAGGTTAAATGTGCAGTGCAAGGAGGATTTCAAAGAAAGAGAAAGAGATTACAAGAAACAGAGAGAGAGAGAGAGTGAGAGAGAGAGAAATTCTGTTCCAAGCCGAGACAACATGGCTTACCAATGGTGAACAAAACAATATTGAAGAGCGCAAAGAATCCCTGAAGTTGAGTAAGGACTGGCAGGAGAGAAAATGAAAACAGTTTAAAAATGACAGAAGGATGAAATTTTGATTTATTTAGCTATCCGTGTTTTGAAGAGGTGGGATCAGATCATCCAGCTGTAGTGGTGTTAATTGTGGGGAGGAGACTCTGACACATGATTGCAAGGCACACCTTAAAGATGCTAACAGGACAGAGATTAAAGATGTTTACAGGACAGAGATTAAATATGTTTACAGGACCGAGATTAAAGATGTTTACAGGACAGAGATTACACATTCTTTCAGGACAAAGATTAAGGATGTTTACAGGACAGAGATTAAAGATGCTTACATGACAGAGATTAAAGATGCTTACAGGACAGAGATTAAAGATTTTTACAGGGCAGAGATGAAAGATTACAGGACAGAGATTGAAGATGTTTACAGGACAGAGATTAAAGATGTTTACAGGACAGAGATAGAAGGGGATCTAAACTTGATTTTAGAGAAGATATGAAAGAGGGTATGCAATGTGGGAGGTGAACAACAGTGAATGATTTTATTTTATTATGCTTTTGACCCCATGTGCTTACATACAAAACACACAGGTATACACAGTCCATGCCATATAAAATGATAAAACCACGAACACATACAATACAACAAATATGCCAATAGGTAAATGCCATAATGTACCTTAAACCCTTAAATTGAGGAGAAGCAGAGCTGGTAGCATTGGATTTAGATGTGCCTTGAGGAGAGGAGGAAGGGGGCTGGAGAAAGTAGTATTAATGTTTTTTTCAGGGGCAGGCGTTAAGGACAATAACAACCCTTTTAGGACAGTTATCTTTGCATGTTGTGTGCTGTTTTTATATGAGTAGAGATGTAGGCTTTTACTGAGGTTTCCCCACTTGTCATAAGGACAGGTGGGAAACAGGACTAGACTCAGCAAGTACTAATTTTAGTCAAGATGTTTGATTTGGAACCTACTGATCACCTGGGTCAAGTTAGAAGAGGTTCCTTGTGTCCTAGATAACTTTACAAAATAAATAAATAAGCAAATCCAAAAAGTAACTCTCCCTACTTTCCTACACATGATTCAGCATCTCTGTCAAGTCCCAGTTGAGTTTTAGTAGAAAGTAAAGAGTCTGGACCTCAAGAGTCTGTCCGTGTCTGGCTGCTGGGGCTTTTCCCTGCTGCAAATAAGTAGTCAAACACAAAAAAGACCACAGCAACATAGGTCAACACAAAAGTGCAGTGAAAAGGAATCAATGGATACATAAGTAAAACCAGAAACAAAGGCGATACATGAATGGTGTTACAAAAACATAACATAGTTAAAAAAAATACCTGTCATGATATGCAACGTTCAAACACAGTTTGATCTGGGCAGCAAGATTGTCTGGCAGGTTCAAGGGTAGTTTGTGGTTGTGCTTATGTTTTTATTGATACATTTATACTGCACTTTTGTGTTGATGTATGTTGCTTTGGCCATTTCGTGTTCGAGTTCGTTGTACAGAAAACATACCAATTATTTCGAGAAGTAAGTTCTAAATATGCAATAAACAAAATAATGGTTTACATATGATACACAAAGTAAAATACATTGTTCAACTGACTTATGCAGTTTTGTGGATGCCATATGGCATATATGTATTTCTTAGATTATGTAGGACTCTAATATGATACATTAATCTGTGAATTGTAAGTGTGATTTGAATACATAATTCCACAGGGAACAAAGGTTTGTATTGCAGGGGTTCTTCCTAGGGCCACATGCCCATTAGCATCCTTAAAGTGGAACCATCCCTTTTGTTGGAGTGCCCATATGTGTCTCATCCAGGTCACAATGTGCCCCTGAGGTGAGAGTAGCCGAGGGGTTTTCCAGGTGGTGGGCCGGGTACTGCGGTGCTTCCCTGTCCCCGGGACAGGACCTGTTCGCTGAAGCTAATCTCACTTTCCTTCTCAACTGATTGCCACGCACTCATACCCGGAGGCCTGCCTCATAAGTGCTGTGCCTTGTCCTGTCTGTGAGCTAAGCTCCTTTCCACTCTGCCATAAACGTATTCCTCCTCCCGAGAAACTGTGTAGTTGCATGCTGCCTCTATGTCTGGCTCTTTCGAACCCTATAGCAAAGTGCAGAGTGACAAAGTACAAACAGTCCGCATTACTAACTAGTCCCCAATCTACTACAAAGAGACAGTGATCAGGGATCTTAAGTAAAGAAAATAGGACCGCTTTAGGGACTTAGACTTCTGCTTAGATCTCCCTTCATTCCCTCTGTTCTCTTCAGTCACAATTGCCATCTCATGGAAAGAAATGAACGTCTGAGAGATCTGCCACGATAAGCTATTCATGAATTGCTACACTGGACTCCCTTGACCGGCAAACTACGAGTCTACCTGCCGGAGCCACAGTGCCCGACAGGTCTGACCCTGCCAGACACAGCGGCCATGATAGGCAGACCTGTGACGGAATCACCGGCACCATTAACAGCCCATAGGACTCTATGGGAATGGGGACTTACAATTTGCCGGTGCCTGACTTTCCGGGCTGCCAGAGTTGTATCTCCCAGTGGCACTGGGAAGTCAGGCGCCGGTAAATTATTACGGGTTTGGCGGGAACCTGCCGGTAGCACCAGCACAGCTACTGCCAACCCGTAATGAGGCCCAATGACATTGAAACTCAGAGCAAATGCGTGGGTAGCAGTAAATGTACCCTCCCAATTGCCACAGAAAGTAAAAGACATGGCATGCAGCCATGCACCACAATTTTCAATTTCGCTCTCGGTGTCGATGATGGTATGATACGTCTTCTTCCAGGGCTAGGCCTATAGGGGCGCTAAAAGCTGTGATGTGCTGCTGCAAAGCAATCATAAAGCCACCCTTAGCAGAAATGTGTAAGTTGCTTGCGGTGAATGATGCTGAAGGGTAAGAGCCGTGGTAGATCAGGATAGTGATGAGGGTTGGCTTGCTCCCAAGAATTGCGCACACAACCTAAAATTACAATGCTCAATTAGGCGTAGTTTAATGCAGTTTCGAAGACAGCCAACATGTGTTTCGAACAACAAGCTCTTCTTCCACGGCTGTAAAGTTATGAACATATTTTGTACATTTTTGACAATCAATTATTGGGATAAGTAACAGTTAGACATCAGGCAAGTCCAAAAAACATGGAGTTAATATAAGGGTGCCATATAATATAACCAATACAACATTTCCCAACGAGATATGCCAAATTCATTAGCATTGCAAAATATGTCAATATATCATTGCAGAATTAAAATAAACATGAAAGGATATGTGGCCCATTGAACATTGAAGTTCATCCGGACCGTCGAGTCCGTGCCATGTATAAGAAAGGAAGAACAAAATCATTGTGCAATAAGATGAGTGATGGGAACGCCCTCGTAATTACAAAACTCGTCACACTTATGTCCAAATACTATGAAAATATTATTAGACAGATAATTTTACCTGAGGAGGCTTGGCACTAATTCTAATACATAGGGAAAGCAAAAAACACAAGGTGTTTGTTACTTAATGGGCAAATTAGGTATTTGCGAAAACCAAAATTAATTGGCTATCAAAAAATTGCCAGATTAAATTGCTTGTCCAAATTCCAGCAGGTTTGCAAAAAGTTATATGTATCTATTCTTACCTTTATATATGGTAGATCGATATCCAACAGAAATTTCAATTGCGGCTCCGCTGCAAGTGGGAGAATACTAAGTTAGCCGCATTATATAAACTGAGAATTAAGCCTAAGCAAGGAGTATGTATATATCGGAAAAAACATACTTATATAACCGCCTGTGCGTATTAAAACTGTAGCTGGCAGGCAGGCCAAATGCGATGAGATGGGGTGAAATTGAATACAGGTATGTGGCGCCGGGTAGAGGGGGAGAGAGGAGAAGAACAATCTAATTAGTCAAGTAATTGACAATCATAAGTGCTAGACGGTCACATGCGTATACCCCCAGGCAGAGAGGTCCGCAGGGGTCTACGTGAAAGACCTTCACTTACCGGCGTTCAGCCCAAACTGATGAACTGGAGCCTCGCGCGTGGTGGCTGTGCTTGTATTTACAATGCGGCCAGCGCCATGCGAGCAACTAGAGCTCTGACATTAGCTCATGTCGGCAATGTTGGGTGAGGACCCAAAACCTATTCAATGCATGTGTGTGTGCGAATAAAATAAAATCCAAGGAACCGTAATATCATTGTGGTTGAGATGAAGGTGCATGGGTGTGCAACCAAAATACAATTTAAAGCATGCAATTATATTGAATCCAAAGCAGTGTTCATACGGAGCGCATACAATCGTGCTTGATATATGTGTTAAAAATAATGTTGTTATCCAACTGAGAAATCTTATAGTCCTGGCGGGTGCCAGCAAAAGTAAAAATTAAGTGGCTACCTGTCGGTGGGAATTAATAACCATGAAGTGGGTATAATTAAAGGAACCCGCTCCAATTATTGCCAAAAGGCATGGTATGCGCATGGATTTAAACTGATTGCAGGAGGAGGAAGGCATACATTAATCATGGTTAGTGGTCCCTATGTCCACCAATTCATGATGCCACGTGCTTGCGTACCAATTGGAATTAATTAGTTGCACTATTAAGTATTGGTCGAGCCATGGTATAAAAAATGGTTATCAGTGTTGTCTATACAAGACAGTTCCCATCATCAATTGGATATCAGCATATATGGAACCCCATACTTAGTCTAGTGCAATAAATACACACAGACATCAGAGAAACACAGATAGTTCATGATCGCTGTTGAGGCCATTGGATACGGTTCGGTATTGACAGATTAGCCTTGCTTCCAATTGTCTCAGCTTGAGGTTAAGGTTACCTCCACGTTGCGGTAGCGACACTTTTGCCATGCCCACAAATTTGATCTGTCACTTGTTATCAAGCTGATGGTATTTTTGCTAGTGCAAGGCAAGTGGGTATTTAGACTCATGATTTGAAATAGTAGATAGGTGTTCCTGTATTCTCATTTTGAGAGGTCTGATGGTACTACCAATGTAATATTTGCCAAATAGGCATAGGATGCAGTACACACTAAATTTTGTATTGCAATTAATGAAAGAATTCACTTTGAACATACCAAGTTTATCAAAATCAATATTTGTAGTCTCGAGTGCATGACAACACATTGAGCATCTTCCACGTATGTGGAAGCCCGGGTTGGATTTCTGGGAGAGCCAGGTTGCTGCAGGTTGCCGGTTAGGCATAAACGAGGGGGACAAGATGTTTTTAAGAATCCTTGCTTTACTGTAAATAACATTGGGAAATGTATCCAACCATGGTGCAATCTCATGGTCTAACTGTAATAGATGCCAGTGGCGTCAAACAATTTTGTACAGCTTTGAGCTATCCGTGTTGTACCTTGTAATACATTTCAATTTGTTTGTATGAGTGGAGTTATGTCTAATTTTAGGGGTGAGTAGATCCACCCTCTTCATGTTCTGTGCAGTTTGTTGAGCTTTAATTACTGTGCTTGGGTCATAACCTCTTGTTTGGAATTTCTCACATAAAAATACACATTCTCGTAGGAAATCCGTATCATTTGAGCAGTTCCTACGAGCTCGAATAAATTCACCTTTCGGTATGTTCCTGATAACAGACTTTTTGTGGCAACTACAGGCCTGTAAAATTGCATTGACTGATGTTGCCTTACGAAATGTTTTGGTGACAACCACGTTGTCAACTAGACTGATAGTTAGATCTAGGAAGTTAATACTGCTGGTACTGTATTCGTATGTGAATGAGATACCCCAATCATTGTTATTCAAGTGGTTTACAAAACTCATCAGGCCATCCACTGTGCCCGTCCAAACCAGAAACACATCATCTATGTAGCGTTTCCAGGCATGAATACATTCAACATACGGATTATCAACAAATGCAAATTGTGCCTCAAACTGGTGCATAAAAATGTTGGCAAGTGCCGGGGCATAGCTAGCGCCCATGGCTACGCCAATTTTCTGTTTGCAATAGCAGTTGTTGAACAGGAATACATTGTTAAGGCACAAGACAACATTTCTTTAACCATTGAAATATGATCAAAATAGGATGCAGAGTGTTTGCGATAAATAAAGTCTACACTTGCAATTGCTTTTGCATGATTAATTGAAGTATACAAGGCTTTGACATCAAGCGTGACCAATAACATCCCAGGAACAACTACCATTTCTGATAGAATTTGCAGAATGTGCATTGTATCACGCAGAAAGGTGGGGATCCATAGATCAGGATAGGCCTCCATCCTCTCAGTGGTGACAAGGATGCACTGGTGAGAAAGCAGATTGCTCGTGTGGAGGAGGGTGTGGTGATACGGGAACTATGTGGATGATTCTTTGTTGCAGTGAAAGATGAGCGATGGGAAACAGTGGACTTGGTCAGAAAGCACAACATTTGTAGAGCGGAAGGTTAGGGATGATGCTGCCATGTGTGTAGGAGGGTAAGTGAGGGAATGGGTGAACAGTACTCCATTGTTGAGGACGGTGACTGTGAATAGGTCATAGAATGCAGCATATGTAACGATAAGCAACCATTGGACTATGATTTCCTGGTTCCATGTAATAACGTCCTCGCAAAAACGTCTCTTGACAAAAAAGTCGCTGTTTTTTGCGCAGACATTATTACATTGAACATGCATGTTTTTACAAGGGGAGCAGAGGACATCCCCACAACCCGCCCCCATATATAATGCCACCATATATAATGTTGCAAATGGCTTTTACCGACGACATTATGTATGGGCACATTATGTATGGGGATATTATTACCTGATACCAGGGTTGGAGCCTGTTTCTGGCCAGGCCTCGGCCGGTTTGGAAGAAAACATTTCTTTCACATTTATTTTTCTTTCAAAAAGCCTTTCATCCTTCTTAGGTCGATAAATGAGTACCAACACAGGTTGGGTGATATTGAATGCATATTTGTTTTATAAAAAAGAGCTTAAGCGTAAGTGCTATACCATAACATATTATCATTTGGCCTTCGATGTCTGCTTGGATTCACAGTCATTTAGTGTACTTTGGACCAATGCTATTTGATGCCACTTCCTGTTTTGTCAAGGGGTGAGAGGTTGTGTTTCATTGCTTCCTGGTATGTCACTTTAGGGTGGGGTCAAATGACATCACTTCTGGTGATGTCATCAGAGGTCAAGGGTCGTGAGGCGAGGGGTGGGCCACTTTTTTGAGGCAAGGGGTAGGCCACTTTTTTTTGGGTGACCTGGCCTATTTCTTGTCTGAGTCCGAGCCTGCCTGATACCGACAGTGTGGCATGAGATACCTGCATTTTGCATGCTGGCGTTCTTCTGCTGGCATGCGCACGTACTATGTGACTCATGTTCATACATTTGCATGAAAACAAGGATCCCTCATACAGTATTCACCAATTGAAAACGCCACATTTTTAAAATTCAACGGAGGAACGGATGAACGGAACAAAACAATCTCTTGTATTCAAGGCTACCTATGGACAAACTAACAAAGATGATGTTTACTGGATGGTCAAATCTTCTTTTAGAGCAGGGAAGTTTCAGGGGGATTGAGAACCACTATGTTGAAGGAAGCACATGCACCTGAAGCGACTCCAGGTGATTCGAAAAACACAGAGGAAAGTGAGATGCAAGTCGCTCTTCTCAATACCACAGAGCGATAACACAGTGGGTTAACAAACCTGAAGCAGACAGCTGTGTGCAACCTGTGGATGACAGACTTGAATATAAGAAGGGAGACTTCAATCTGTTGCCCTTCTAAAGTCAAGGACATTAGCATCACTGAGGCAGAAAGTAATTCCCGCTCAAAATAATTCTCCAAATGAAAAAGGCCAATAATACAATGTGCAAAACAAAAAGGCGTTTATTGACTTTTGGCTAAAGGTTCTCCGGAAGATAAATGGTTAATCCCTTCTCTTACCTTCCCCCACCACGTTGACCATCCCTTTCAGTCCTGCCCCCACTGAACTCTTCTTTCCTGTCTAGAAAGAAGATCCTTGGGTGAATAGTGAAGCGCCTCGATGTCGAACTGCTTTGCATAAATGCACTAAAACCAGGGGTTGACTAGCATATAGGGAACACTGGTGATGTCCCGGTAGGCCTCTGCACCCTGAGCCTCTTTTGTGTGGTAACCTATTTTATTTCCAAATTCTCTCACAGGAATACGGTTGGGCTTGCTGAAAATGTGTAATATGGCGACACAATGAAAATCATTTCCAGGACCTCTTTTGGTTCTCAGTACACGCCTGACTAAATACTTCTTTCATTCCTAATATGAAAATCCAACCAAATGAAAAATAAGTAAAGGGTCAATCCAGCCATTCAAAACTAGCAACAATCTCTAAAAATAATAATACCTTTTCAAAATCCCTGAGAGTATTTGCAGTCCAAAGAAGAGAATTTAAAGCAGACGCACCAGGACATACTTTCTGAGTTCCACTATATTTTCATTTTAATGTTAAATGTCATGAAAGGCCATACAGACTAGAACCCTTGTTTTTGCTTTCATAATCGGTTTTTCAAAATCATTTGAACACAACTTCAATGTAAAAAAATACGTTTGTTAACTTTTTAAATGACTCCAAAAATGTAGATAACATTAGTTTGCATTTTTATATTTTGTAATTTTCGGCCCCCTGTATGGGAGTGCTTATCAGTCCGGCAGCTCGGAACGTGGGCTGTACTGTATGGTACAAGCCGTGTTCCTAGCTGCCTGGACAGCCAGTGCCCCTTCCCTTCTCCGCTCCCTCAACCCCCTCACCTCTTAGCACCTGCGTAGTTACCTACACAGGTGCTAAGATTTATTTCTTCTCCATCCAAATATAAATAAGTAAACTTACCTTTGATGAGCAGCCTGGCTCCGTGCAGTGCTGTCTTGCAGGCAGTCCCTCTTCAATGTTCATGACGTCAGTCAAAAACATTGAAAATGGACTTCCTTAGATGATAGCACCGTGGCGCCAGGCCATGCCGCAGCGGTAAGCTAATTTCTTTTTTTTAGACATTAACCCCCATGTAGATAACTACATGGGTGCTAATGGCGATATGCCCGTCGGTGGCGGACCGATCCTGAAGGAAACAGACCCGCCACCCTCATTAAGGCACCCTCTCTGCGCTCAGGCCCTTAACGTAGACGGCGGGCTGTTACCTACAGGGTCGGCCCGCCACCTTGGGGCATATCGCCTCAATATAGATTATTATTGAGCTGTTCTTTCATTTGATGCTATTTTATTTCTATTTCGGCTATTATTATAATTGTTTTAAGCATTTTGACTCAATCCCATCGGCAGAGCTGCACACTGGGGCTGCTCGCACTTCTTAAAGGGTGAGCTGTGAATATATTTGCAGGTTATTGAAGCGCATTCAGGTGATTCACCAATATTGCTCGATCACGTGCGAATTAAGAATCCCACTACCAGCTTATTGTGGAAATCTGGAGACGTCAAACCATCTCGAGTTGGGAGCGTCCCTGCTCCCTTGTGTGCTCCATTCTCTAGTTGCGCCTCCTTGTATGTCCCTTCCCAGTCCCATCATTTTATCCTGGCAGGATCTATGTAATTATTGCGACTGCTAAAAAAACCCATTTACACCACATATATATCCCCCATATTAATGTTATATTCTATACCCCCCACATATATATGTGGTGTAAGGGGGGTAAAAAAAAAAGTCAGCATTTTTGGCCGTCGTAATCGTCAGGGCAACATTTTGGTACGATTCCATCCTGGCATCACCTGCCTGTATCTACATCCTGCCTCATCTCCCCTTACATAACATAACATAATAGGTGTGTTTGTAGAGTGCACTTTTAACCCTAGAGGGGCACATTGGTGCTTTTGACAGATAACAGATGTTTATTGTTACCCAATTTAATGGAACTTACTACATGGTACATGGTGCATTGGTAGATGCTGTGGCATCACACAGCAATATCCTTTGTATCTTTCACAGCAACAATACTATTTATAGAGCAAGGCTCAAACTTGCTAGAAATATTTCAGGCATGTGCCTGTCTGCACTTGCTAGAAATAGAGGAAACATTTCTAGTACAGGTGCTGGAATGATACCTTTATCCAGTTTCCAGCTAAAACATTATTTTTCTAGTTTTACTGCAATGCAATGTAAAGTGGTCTTGTATAGCGCACTTGCCCCATTTTGGCTGCCTGGTTATTACAAGGATCCTGCAGGGAAGGGCAGCCTGTTGTCCTCTGCAGGGTCAACTTGCATTCATTTTGTCAGGCAAATCACTGAAAAAGTGTGGCCATACGTCTTAGAAACATCTGAAATTGAGTTGATTCAAAATTTGCCAAAATATTACGATAACGGTTACTGGGCCTCATTACGACCCTGGCGGTAAGGCAACAACGGCGCCGGTAGTGCTACCGGCGCCGTTGTTGCCTCACCACCTCATTACGCGTTCTGCTTGCGGGCCGCCCTGTACGCCTGGCCAGACCAGACGTGCAGAGTGGCACCCGCTAGCAGAACAGGATGCTAACAGCGGACCCGTCATTAATGGGACCGTTGTTAGCATCCTCCCCATTCCCATTGAGCCCCACGGGGGCCCAAATGGGAATGGGGACGTACCGGGTCCGGGTCCTGCGAATGGGAATTACCGGGCCTGCAAAGGTTGGAATGGCCCAGTAATTCCCATTTTTCAGGACCGGGACCCGAGTTTGGGGGTAGCCATGCCGCTAAAAACGGCATGACTACCTCCAAACTCGTAATGAGGCCCACTGTCTCTCAAGACCCGTTAGGAAGGTGAATGTTACTAGGGTGAGAACATTTTGTATGGTTTAACACTGTTATTAGCTCTTAATTGCTTATGGCTTACTTGGAAAAAAGCAAATGTAAACTAAAGGGACTCTACAAATAACACTATTGCAGAGTGTTAAGGATGGTACATGACAAAATGGGGTTTCTCAGCTGTTCTCCACACAATGAGGATTTACATAAATATGCACATCTCCAACCTAATCTTTTGAAGTCTCTTTCCCTCCCCACAGAGGACCGATGCTAACAAAGTCCATAGAGGTGGTGGCCAACAGAACAGTCCGATCTACACGGACGACTCTTCTTCAGCCCCCTATTTTATTTATTTTATTGTATATTTGTGAGGCACCTATACAACACATGGTGTTTCAAGGCGCCACCAGGCAAGAAGGGGGGCAGAGAACAAGGGAGAAAGAGAAGAATTACAGTCCTATTAGGCCTTGTGACATTTGTATCATGCAAGTGCAGTAACAAGAAGTGCGGGGGGTGGGGTTGCCGGTCTGCGTAAATGCGAAGTGCTAGGGTGGGAAAGCAAGAGCAGGGCAAAGAGGAGAGAGTAGAAGTGAAAATAATGTGTGGAGGAGGGGGAGAAGAGTGCCACAGGGGCTAGGTGAGTGCTAAGGGGAAGCCAGGTGGGAAAGTGCCAGGGAATGCATGGGATGAGGGCCCACATTCCAGAAAGGGGAGGACTGTGCGGGGGGTGACTGGTGCCCTGTAGAACTCAGTGGGTAGCAGGTACCCAGTCCCTGCGGCAGATGGGGGCATTAGCATGGGAGAGGGAAGGAAGAAGAGAAAAGGAGGGTCTAGAGGAGCTTCCGTAACTTAACGAGATCTGGCTCAAGCCTGAGAAGGGCAGGGAGACCATTCCAGATAGATGCTCCTGCGGAGGAGAGCAGTCTACCCCCACTCTCTGCTTAGTGAAGCGTCTGATCTGCAGAGAGTTAGAGCTAGAACACAGAGGGGCTCAATCAGGGAGGTATTTAGGGAGAGAGAGCTGGATGTAGCAGGGTCCCAGGCCCCAGAAAGCCTTGTGGATGATGCAGAGGGTCTTGACCATGATTCAAGCAGCAACCGGGAGCCAGTGGAGAGATTTTAGGGCTAGAGAGATGAGGTCCCTGGTCTTGAGGCCAAGGATAAGTCTTGCAGTCCTATTCTGGATTAGTTGAAGGACACAACGGGAGGATGAAGGAAGATTGAGGAATAGGCTGTTGCAGTAGTCCAGCCTAGAGAGGACAAGAGCTCTGGATACCTTGAGTTTTTGTGGGAATGTGAGGAAAGAGAAAATGCCTCTGAGGAGGTGCAGCTGATAGTGGGCCTTCTTGGCAAGGTCTGGGATGTGAGAAGAGAAGGAGAGAGAGGCGTCAAAGATGACATCAAGGTATTTTTCATCACAGGAGGGTGAGGGGAGGTGACCCAAAGAGGGGGCCAGAGGGTAGTAGTGAAGGAGAGAGCAGGGGTCCCAATGAGAAGGATCTCAGTCTTATTGGCATTAAGGCAGAGATCATTGGCAGCAAACATTGCCTGAATAGCAGTCAGAAAGTCAAGGATGAGAGAGGACGAGGAGCCAGTGGAGGGAAGCTTGAAGGAGAGCTTCATTTCGTCTGCATAACACTGGTAGTGAGGAGGGAAGGAGAAGATCAGGTGGGCCAGAAGGGCAAGGTAGATGTTGAAGAGCCACAGTGAGAGGACAGAGCCCTCAGGGACACTGCAGGTGGTGAGTCTGATAGGTGATAGAAAAGCGCCCAGTTCAAACTGGGAAGGTTGGTGGGAGAGGAATGAGGTCAACCAGTCAAGTGCCAGCCCCATGATGCCAAGGGAGTCATGAGGCAAAATTTCAGAGTGGCATGATTGACCGTGTCGAAGGGAGAGGAAAGATCCAGAAGGATAAGAACGGATGTAGAGTTAGAATCAAGATTTGTGGTCTGTGCCTCTGGCTGCT
The DNA here is from genome assembly GCF_040938575.1 of Ambystoma mexicanum. Classification (NCBI taxonomy): domain Eukaryota; kingdom Metazoa; phylum Chordata; class Amphibia; order Caudata; family Ambystomatidae; genus Ambystoma; species Ambystoma mexicanum. The sequence goes on along the minus strand of NC_090932.1, from coordinate 852,052,906 downwards.
CTGTAGCCAGACAATGAAGACAACCAACAGATTCAATGTTTTGTATCTATTGGGAGACGACCAGCTTCTCCGAGAGTTTCTCCAGGATGGGGGTAATGCAGATAGGTCAGTAGTTAGCGGGGCAGAGGTTTTTTTGCAGAGATGATGCACAAGGGAGTGCTTGAGGGGTAGAGGGAAGGAGCCAGTGTCAAATGAGTGATTACAAAAATCGGCTAAGGCTGGCACGTGGGAGGCAATGTTGTGCTTCATAGTTCTGGAGGATCAGGGGAACACCTGTTTGGAGGGGACTTTCATAGAGAGGACTTGTCTAGAGACCTCATCTGGTGCTATGAGCGAGAAAGTGGAGAGTAGGAAGGAAGAGGACAGGGGGGCCAAGGGAGGCCTGAGTGCTAGGGAGGGAAGAGAGAGGGGGGTATAGTGTAGAGTGAGGACAGGATGTCCTGAGTTCTGTTTAAGAATTGGGAGGCCAGTGAAGTACAGAGGGTCAGGGATGACAGAGGAGAAGTGGAGACTGCAGTAGGAATGGTGAGTTCCTTGCAGATTTAAACAGTTCACCCATGTTGTTAGTGGCCCCAGAAATGCAGGCTTGGATATGAGCCCTCTTCTTCGAGTGGATGGAGTCTGTATTGTATTTGGAGCAGGCGGCAGGCCATTCTGCCTGAGGATGTGCCTAATGCCCGCCACTTCCGCTCAGCATCTCTGCACTTGCCTTTCAGAGAGGCTAGGACAGAGTCATACATGGTGTTCACTTGGAGGCAGGCTTCATGTGGATCCTCATGACAGTGGCAAGGATATCCAGGGTGTTGGTGATAGAGAGGTGAGGATTAGCATGAGAAGAGTCAGTGTGGGAGTCTGTGGCAGGAGTGGGAGGGTGATTGAAAGTGGCAGTAAAAGCTGCAACTCACACTCGCTTCCCCAGTCGAATGATGCAAAAGGAGACAGGCATTGCAGGCAGAGGCTTAGTCGGGGGACATAAGGTATCCAGGTGAGAGGACAGGGGGGCATGGTCAGACCAGGAGAGAGGTGTAGTGGGAGGGTTGGAGATGGGGATGTGTTCTGAGATGAGAGCCTCCAAGGTATGTCTAGCTCAGTGCATCGGAAGGGAGGAGAGAATGGTGAGGGACAGAAAGTCACAGAGATGCGGAAGAGTCCAGTGGCCAAATCAGGAGAGTCAATGCGAATAGTTGAGGTTAGACCACTCGAAGAGGGAGACTGGAGCAGGGGTCCTGCAGGTGGTGACGAGAGTCAACAAGAGTGTTGGGTTGGAGAGACATCAAGTCTGCAGACGAGGCATTCAAAGGAAGAGTAGGTCGGAGTGGGAATGATAGTAACAGGGACCCATTCAGGGGCGATCAAGGCCACTCCGCCTCAAGACCGGTTAGGCCTGGTCATAGAGAGGATCTTGTATCCCTCAGGGAGGAGTGTGTCAGAAGCAGTGACAGAGCTAGCAGTGCACCATGCGTCAGTGAGAGTGAGAACATCAAGGTCAAAGTCTTCAAGAAGGAGACAGATAATAGATACCCCTTCATGCACTTTCTCTTCTCTGGAGCCCTCCATGGTCCCACTTTCTATGGATCTCCCCATGGTCCATCTCCCTTATGACTCTCCACAGTCCTTCATTCTTTGGGTCTTTGCATGGCCCATCTCTTGGTTTCCTGTCAACATGCACATTTCTCAGAGGCCAGGGTACAGGCTCCTTCCACTACCTTTAGGTTTGGGATGGTAACTTCCTTTCCCCAATAAGAGAGCGTTTTGGTTTTTCCAGTCACTGGTCTTCAAATTGTGGGGATGTCCCCCCTTGGGGGGTTGAACGATTACAAGGGGGGCTTGAGGCTCTATAAAAAGGAATTACCTTGACAACTTTTAATACACCATATCTTCATTTATAGCTTTTATGGGGAGTCCTGAAACATTATGTGTACTCAAGGAAGGCTCAATACAAAAAGGTTTGAATACCAATGTTAGATATATTATGCCTTCCCCTCATCACTCATGGTCCTTGGCAGGCAGACAACATTAGCAGCCTCCTGTCTGGGGTTTCTTCCGATCAGGTTGCTGTCTACACAGCCCAGCCCCCAGGCTCTCCAGCTTCCGCTCGGTATCCAAAGTGCAGCTTGACTCTGGGCTCTACTTTTGTATACTACTGGTCCATGTGGCATAATCGCGTTCTTTTATCGGGTCGAGCTCCAGCTCTATCGCTGTCAGCAGGCAATCTACCTTGGCCTAGGTAGCTACCTCCCACTTTTCCCAGGGAGCTCTGAGTAGCACATCTGCGTCCTTCACATCTGCACACTCGTATGGCCTGCTCTTGCCCCGTTTATACACCTGAGTTGGTGGGTGTGTTTGCAAACTGGTTTGCAATTTGTGTTCACCTTGTATGAGGTATCTAAGGTTATTTGATTGTCCCCCTCTCAAACCTTTCCTTAATTGCTTCTTAAAACAATTATGGTTGGCCTCTTGGTTTTGGGTAGCAGGTAGATGGGTATTATTAGTTTTAAATGGGCTGTTCCGAATCTTTAAATGTGACCTGTAACATCGGGGCCATTTGGAAATGCTCTGTGTTTGTGATTGCGGCACTGCGCCCTTCCGCCTGTGTCTAACTTCTCATGTTTGCAGCACTGCGGCCAACCGCCTGTGTCTTGCATCTCGTGTTTGCGGCACAGCAGCCTTCCGCCTGTCTTGCGTCTCGTGTTTGCGGCACTGCGGCCTTCCGCCTGTGTATAGCTTCTCATGTTTGTAGCACTGCGGCCTTCCGCCTGTATCTTGCATTTCGAGTTTGCGCACTGCGGCCTTCTGCCTGTGTCTAGCTTCTCGTGTTTGCACACTGCGGCCTTCCGCCTGTGTCTAGCTGTCTAGCTTCTCGTGTTTGTAGCAATGCGGCCTTCCGCCTGTGTCTAGCTTCTCGTGTTTGCTTCACTGCGGCCTTCCGCCTGTGTCTAGCTTCTCGTGTTTGCGGCACTGCAGCATTCGCCTGCGTCTACCTTCTCGTGTTTGCGGCACTCCACCTGTGTCTAGCTTCTCGTGTTTGCGGCACTGCAGCATTCCGCCTACGTCTAGCTTCTCGTGTTTGCGGCACTCCACCTGTGTCTAGCTTCTCATGTTTGCGGCACTGCGGCCTTCCGCCTGTGTCTAGCTTCTCGTGTTTGCGGCACTGCAGCATTCCACCTGCGTCTACCTTCTCGTGTTTGCAGCACTCCACCTGTGTCTAGCTTCTCGTGTTTGCGGCACTGCAGCATTCCGCCTACGTCTAGCTTCTCGTGTTTGCGGCACTCCACCTGTGTCTAGCTTCTCGTGTTTGCGGCACTGCGGCCTTCTGCCTGTGTCTAGCTTCTTGTGTTTGCGGCACTGCGGCCTTCCGCCTGCGTCTAGCTTCTTGTGTTTGCAACACTGCGGCCTTCCTGAGTCTGTCTCCTCTGCACAGCGGCTGAAAGCTTATGGTTATGAATCAACTCGGCTCCGCGTCCTGTCTTTCTCTGCGGTAGGGGCCGCTGGGACTTGTAGTCTCTTTGTGATGCTTGAGATGTTATGGTCTGCAAAGCAGTTATTATGGGATTGCTAATCAGAGTGGGTAACAAAACCAGGGAATCCCACTTCATCCACCTTCTGTAAGGCACGTCGGGCAGTGGCATTACCATTCCAGTCCCCTTTCCCACCCTCGTGACAAAGGATAGGGAGCGCCTTTAATTCACCACAACCATCAATATCCCTTCCGTGATTTCTGTTCTAGTAATGTCACTATTGAGCCTGGAGCAATTGTTTAACAAAACAGAGCTGAGTAAAGAAATAAGCAGTCATTGATGAATGGGAGAGCATCCGCGTATGAAACAATATTATATCGGTATTAACCTTATCAGTCCCTATTAATGGAGGAACAAGAAAAGAAGCCCGACACTTCCCTAATTATGTGCTATGAGTAGCAGCGCATTGAGCATTCTCTGCATATCGTCTGCATGCTGGATTAGTGGACCATTGGTGAATGCGTGTCTTATTAATTATCAGGCCCTTAAGTACCAGCTTAATTATATGATGTGATGTAAATGACCTATCTAGACCTCCCCTCAGACTAACAGTGCTCCACCGCATTCTTCCCTAATTGCATTAATGCGATTATGGACATGCTCCATGCATTTTCAACAATGTATGCAAGGCTAAGAAGCAAAGTGCTTCTTCGAAAGATATAAAAAGGCGCAGTTTATGCTACATAATCTAATTAGATGTCTGATGTGGAGTCTGTTTCTTTGGGGCATTTTTCATTGTCAGGCTTCCAGCGCATTCTGCAGGAATGGTTTCTGGCGCATTGATTGTTTCGCTCACCTGTATGGATTGTACAGTGGGTGTTGGTCGATTGCCACCTTCCCCTATGATGTAGTTGAACGTCACCCATCTGGGTGGGGTTCGAAACTGAAATCCTAATGTTTTTCCAGGATGTAAAACCAAGGCTTTGTTTAGGAAGCTTGTCGGGCGCCAATGATGAACCTGTGGACTTCTAACTGCAGGGGAGTGGGTTGAAGCCCCAGTGAGTCAGGAACTGGAGGTAGAAAATCTCTGTATTCATGAAGTTGTCGGAAGTGGAATGTAATAGAACTGTGTTGGAAGCCGAGCCCATTTCTAAGATAAGAGTAGTAGGGCCACCCACCATGGCTCTAATTCCCACATAGGCCATCCCACAATTGCTCGGGTTGGTATTATACCGTATTGACACAGGGTACATTCCCTGATGGGAAAGGTTGCAATTTCAACAGGGTGGTGAGCAGTCTTACTGGAAAGGTCCTACAGATGCAGCTGACCAAAATATGGACCGGATCTCACATATGGAATGGATGTGGAGTCATCGTCTGCTACTATGAGGGCATGGTTGAAGCCATTCCCTTTGACTATGGTTTTGAGGGCTTTACCTTGATGATTTGCAAACTTTATGTTCCCTCTGAAAGGAACCCCCAAGTTTCAAGACACAATCAGAGGGGAAATTTGGTTTAAGTCTTTCGGCCTCCCTCATGGGGATCATGGGACTCTAGGTATAGGCCCATCCCAGACCTTACAATAGGCTACCCCAACATACTGAATCACACCAGTCCACCGTCACCGACTCCTGGTGGAATCTGAGCCCACACTCCAGGGACGAATTCTCGGGCACCCCAACATGGTGATCCCTCTCTAAGATGGGTCTTTGAATCCCCAATCTCGGCGCAAGACGGCAGAACATGAGTAGGTCCCTACTTTGTTGAAGAAATAAGGTCTCTTCTAATGTGACCAATTTAACGAATGGCCAGACGATGCATAATAGGGGGTTCTCTGCAGTTGTGGAAGGTCGTTTAACACCTGACCCATTCATTTGTGTGCGCAGAACATTATGGTTCATATAGAAATAAAACCACTTGTTCTGGCCTGGACTACATCAACAAATACAAAACTGTTGTTTGGAAGGGCCCATGTGTCAGTAGACCACACATAATGGCGTGAGAAAGTCTCCTCTCCAACCACTACTTGCCTTTGAGGAATCTTCCTCCAGCCTAGGAATGGATGCCATATCGCCAAGAAGTCCATCCATGTCCGGGAGTAACTTTATATTGGTTTTTATTGTTTATGCAGAATGAACCAACACTGCCTATTCTTTCCGGTAGGGCTTTCAAAAGTGATTTTTACAGACGGGGGTTGGAGGTCATCCTTGAGGTCACTTTTCATGACATAACTAAAGAATGTGCTGCCGATTGAGACACTGTGCACCGCCATTTGCACCCCCAGTTCGACAGATTAGTGGATCACTCAAATCAGACACAGAAGAACTCCTGCTAAAATTGAACTGGGATGAATTGCTGCCACAGGTTTTATTTGATGCCCATAAAACCGCAATAGCCACAAAGCATCCACTGGTTCCTTCTCTTCTGAACTGGTCAATGAGACAGGACCTCTTGCTTCTATGGGACGATTGGGAAAGACGCGATTCGGAAACAGGGCACAGAAAGCACATACAAACCAATGTGATGAACGCCTTTGCCTGGTTCTAGGGACAGGTAAGGGTGCAGCCCAGGAGACTGGATGCCACCTAGAGTCAGTAGATGTTGGGCCTGTGGGTGGACTGGAGAGGATACACTGCCACCCACCCTTGGTGCCTGTTACAGGGAAAGGGACAGTCACAATGCTCCATTGCAGGCCAGTGCAGGGACCCTTCACCCTCGCCAGTCCCCCAGCCAGGTGATGCAGAACAGCCCTATAGTCTTCACCCTCCCACCATAACACTAGTATGAACATGCATGGCAGTGGCAATAGACCCTCTGAGAGAACCTGAAGCTCTCTCTAAACAGACCCAAAGCTCCAGCAATGAAAACACTTTTTCTCAGCCCTTGTAAATTTCATTCATGCAGCATCCGTAAAATGTGTCCTCCACTGGCAGTATCAGGAAAGTCATTCCAAGGCACTGAAGAAAAGCAGCTACCAAACTGTTAACCATTGCATTAGAGAAGACGTTGCAGATGACACAGAAGTAAACCATCGGAAAAGTCTCTCTCTTCGCTCTTTCTTCGCTTTCTTGGTCCTCTTTGAGAATTTACCAATTATGCAGAAACGCCCTTCTTTCACTTCAAGAACTGAAAAACTTTTTTTTTGTAAAAATCTAAACAGATTATATACAAATAAATAAAAAAAATGCTTTTTGAGATCTGGAGACCAGCACTAGGTACAATATTTCTAGTTCACAGTTTCCCAGAGCCTGCACCGGAGGAAGAGTTTTCCCTCTTTAAGTTTGCAATGTTGCAATTCCAACACAAGGCAGCATTTCCTACGGCATTTGCATGCTTACAAAGAGCTTTATTTTTCCAGCACACCATTTGCACGCTTGAGAAACAGAAGACTTAGGTCCTTCATAGACAGTACCAGGGAGAAGCAATGAGGTTAGAGTAATATCCAAGATGGTGGACAGGCTAAATACAATATTAGCTTGGCTCCCTCAATCAAAGTGACGCCAGGTGCACCTGGCAGGACCAGCCAATTCCAACCTTGCCCCAATCACCAAACACAGGTGCAGCCACTTCCTAATAGACCAGCCCCGGGGAGCACTATAAAACCAAGGGAACCCAATCAGAAAATTTGGATTGGAGGAGCAGGAAGCTCAATTTTGTTGGTAGCTAGAGATTAGAGAGAGGTTGAGATAGCGAAGGCTGTAGAATGGATAATGCTGGAGAATTGGCAACAGGGGGTTACAGGAAAAAAGGATGAGACCTAAGAGATTATAAAAGAAGGTGGTAAAATCAGTGGTTCTGAAGGAGGGGGCATTAGCAAGAGGAAGATGTGCTAGTGAGGAGGTGGGGGCAAGGCCAAAGAGACTGACTGAGATGGTAACATCAAATGGGGTAGAAGAGTGGTATAGGGAATGGTGCAGTGGCAACATCAGGGAGTAAATCTAGTACAGCCGAAATGAAGGTGGTAAAATCAGGTAGCAACAATGATGCAGAAAATGAGGAGTTGGCTACATAGGTTGGCGAGGAAGATGGTTCAGGGAATGAGGAAGTGGTGGCATGGGGTGGTGAAAGTAATACAGAAAAGAAGGATGTGTTAACATTAGTTGGTAAAGTGGTGCAGAGAAAGTTGAAGTGGTAACATCATGTGTCAAGGGTGGTGCAGAAAGAGACAGAAGTAACTCAGAGGTAGTAAAGTTCGGAAGATTTGGTGGTGGTTTGGAGATAGCAACATCAAGAAGTCAATGTGGTACTCAAGACGTTGTAACATCAAGAGAGGAGCCAGTTGGGCTAATCTCAGGAGGAGGAGAGAGCACAGAGGAGAGGGACACAGGGAATTCAGGAGGTGGGGAATTCATGAGGTGGGGAATTCAGGAGGTGGGAAATTCAGGAGGTGGGGAATTCAGGAGGTGGGAAATTCAGGAGGTGGGGAATTCAGGAGGTGGGGAATTCACGAGGTGGGGAATTCAGGAGGTGGGGAATTCAGGAGGTGTGGAATTCAGGAGGTTAAGGTATAGCAAAGAAGAAGCATTCCTATAATCAGGCAGGAGAGCAAAGGCTGGCCATGACATCCGTAGTTGGGATGAGCAGGTGGGGAGTTTATGAGACACAGGCAGGCAGGGTATAATAAGTTCAGAGAGGAAGGAAGAAAAGCTGCAAGAGGAATGAGGTTAAAGCAGATCCCAAGAGGTGCATCTCCAGTTCCACCGACGAATTAAAAACAGGAACATTCTCCTGTTTTCTGAATAGTATCATGGGTTACCAAAATATAAACAAAGGGTTTACCAGAGGAACTCACTAAACACTTTTTTTTAACATTCTCACAAACTGTCTCTGTACTGTAACCATCACCCATGTCACATTTTCACTGTGTAGCACACTATATTATGGTATCATTTTAAATCGAATATTTTCGCATAGTGATATTAATCAAAAATATAATGTTGTTTATAATGTAAGCAGAGGTTAGAATGATGTCAACCTTTTACACATTGAAATCACACAATGCACATATTAATTTCAAGCATTCATAATGCAAATTAGTCAGAATAAAACATATTTCACCAGGCACATAGAAAGGCTATATGGTCTCTGGCCATTTCAGTCTGTAATTCTCTTCTCAGCTATCTTCAGGACCAAAACAATGTACCCAGGTTCAGAAGACGTTTCATTTGTGCAGTAGGTGTGCGATATGCACACTCAGAGTTGAAAAATCACTGTAAAACAACAATGGTACATTTAGTTGTGGTGGCTGGTTTCACACTTAACAGAGTGCATGACAAATGTGGGATTATTTTCTCATTATTGAAAATCTCACCACTTTATTTGGTGACTTACTCGTAAAAGCATATTACATGTTATTAAATCCCCAGCTCTCCCAACCTGTAATTTCCACTCACCCATCTGCTGGGAAGTATATGGAACACAATTATTCTTGATACATGGCACTCCCGGAAGTCTGCAACTAGTTAGACTGAGAAAGGGTTTCGGAATCCCTAGACCACACAACGCTACAGAACTGATAAGGTTGATTGAGCCCATCCCCTATTTGAGCTGTAAGGACATGAAGGACATTTGAGGTGCTGGAAAGGCTCAAGAATCCAGGGAAACGGAAATACTTCGTTGGACTCCCAAGGATGTAGAGGCCCATTCCCAAGGAAAAGCAATGCTGTGGCAGTTTCAGTTTGGGAACTTCTCATTTATATTTACATTGTCCCTTTTCTCTTTCAATCGTCTGTGACAGGCAGGTAAAATGGCCACCTGTCACTATGTTTCCAGATCTGAGACTGAGACAAAAAGTGTACATTTTAAGGGTTTTATTAAATGAGTCCTCAAAGAATAATTGTAAGATGTCAGGATGCCAGAAAACTCAAAAGAACAAGGTGTCAGGATGAAGGCTCCAAATGTCAGGCTGTAATCGAAGGGGTGGCCCAGTGACCAGCGAGTATCAACAACGAGAAACGCGGTTTCCCCCTCTTGCTTCAAAGGGGTCCATCGCAAAACGTTCAATGTTAAAAAAGTCAGGTGCAAAACAAAAGTTTCCAGTCTTTCAAGTGCACAAAACCAAAGAGGTGCCCACCATTTGTTTCCCTCCTTAAGGAGTTGTCAATCTGCTTCCTGGGGTTTTTGAGAGGTAAGGTCTCCGATTCCTCACCTCTGTACCTGGGTAATGGGCTTCCTAAGGTTTTGAACCCATGGCTCTCGCTCGGTCAGACAGGTGTTTCTGGTGTCTGCCACTAAACTGCTTCCTTCCTTGTATTTTATAAGGGTCTGCCTGCATGATTGAGCCCAAGTCTGGTATTCAGAGTATGTCTGGAAGGCCCTGGAGGGCTTTGGTAGAGAAGTGTGACCCCACTCTCACCCACCCACTTCTTCTTATGATGTTCTTGCTGACACCCTCCTTCCTGTCCCTTAACATAGTGCTGCCATCTCACACCTCCTCGCTATTTACCCTAGGACTGGCCTGGTCCTCTGCAAACTCCCAATTCTCCCTGTGTAAGTGGGTGGTCTCCATCCTTTTGCTGATGGTTTTGGCCTGTCTCCCTCTCTAGTCACTCAAATCCTTTGCTCTCTTGCATGGTGACATTTCTTCTACCCTTCCCAACTTTCTTCCAACTTCTGATCACTTCTCTCCTCCTCATAACTGTATTCTCCTGTATCTTTTTTTTTCTTTTTTTTTTATTTGTTTATGACTCAATGAGTCTTTACAAAACATAAGCAAACAGACCAACAAAACAGATTTATATACATTTGAATATAAAATAAGTATGGAAAAAAAATAATAATAATAATAATAGCAAAATAAATAAAAAATAAAAATAAAATCCTGTATCTCTTTTACTCTCTCCCTCCTACTCCCAAACTCTTGACAATATTTCCTGCATCCTTCTCCCTCAAAAATGAATCTGCCTTTATCCTCTTCTAGGCATCACCCTCTTTCTCCCTCCCACAATACCTCTCTCTGTTCTCTCTCCAACAATACCGTTCTTCTCCTTCTCCTTCTGCTTCCACAGACTCTCTCGCACTCCAAGGTGATACCTCTTACCTCCTTCCTCACATCAATATCCTCCACTGTCTCATTCCTGATGTTCTCTGCCTCTTGCATAACAGCCCCCTCCTTCTTGTTCGAGATGGCATCCACCATCTTCTTCTCCAAGGTGGTACCCCTCTGTGTGTGCTCCCAACCATTATTTATCTCTCCTACTCAAACTGAAACGTTGCCTCCTTCTCCAAGTCAATAGCTCTATCCTTCCTCTCTCCAACCAAGATCTTTCCTTTCCTCTTCAAATGTCTTCCCCTCCTCCAATTCAGCCACATTTTTTCCACTAGAAAAAAGTCTCTGGGTGCTTTTTGTCCCTGACCATTCACCAGCATTTCCTTGTAAGTTTCTGCTCTCAGGCTAACTGCACTCCAGTTCACCACACTTGGGGTCTTCCAGGATCTGCTCATCTCCTCCTTCAACGTCACGCAACGACTGACACTGTTTGGGTGCCATTTAAAGGCCAGTCTCTCCTCCCCTTGTGTGATGCTTAGAGACATTGGCTTAACCTCGTCTGCAGGCGCTGGGTTGCTTTGGGATTGGACCATGTGCTTGGGGTCCTGTGGGATTAGTGGAACAGGGTCCAAGGTTATGTTAAGTCCTCCATTCATCTTGGACTTTAAACCACCAATTCCTGCTTCCCTCTGCTCCCACAAGTGCGAGTCACTGGTCTGAAAACCCTTAGGTAAGTGTGTACAGAAAATGGATGCACTTCTATCGCCTTTGTGGCAGGGAGTTTGCACCAATTTAACTACCATGGCATTCACAGGAGCAGGACAATCTATCGTTTACTTTTAGTTACTGGCATTCAACACAAGTTCGTTTATTTATTTTTCCTCGCACAACTTTGTATCAGAGGGACAACTCGTGTCTATGTTGGGTTGAACGATAATGTTGAATGCTTTCCTTGGCATTGGTACTGAGGAAACAGATGTATCTTCCCACTCGGGTCTGTGGAATGTTGTGACATGGGCTTATTTAAGAGAAAGGCGACTTTCTCTTTATGGAGAGATTGAGTCTTCCTGGAGTGATCATTGTTTCCCCTCCATTCTATGAGGGTTTCTATCCTTCTCTCAATGTGGTTCTGGGGCTCTTGGGATCCCCTGAGTGGACCCTGGGAGTTTTTTAGGGGCCTGCCCAGGACTTTCACTTGCCCATGGGCATGGAACTTCATCACAACATCACCCAATATATGTAAAGTAAATATGTGGGTTTGTTGTAATTCTTGATCCCAGGCAGACTTATAACCCTACCCAGAAAGAACTTCCGTTGATCTGATCCTTGCCCAGAAACAACTCCAAGATAGCCAAGAAAAACAGAAGAGGCTATAGGACTGTGGAGTTTAACTGAGAAGGTTGAAGTTGGGCGATGCGGTTCTGAATATACTATCAAGATCCGAGATGAAGCTAATGGAAAAAGGGCATCAGCCATATGAAATGACTCAGCCAGGTGCAACACGAATGGCTGCTCTACTAGCCTAAGAAGATGGTAAAACTTGGATGGCCAGGATGGACGTAATACCAGATCACCTCAGACCAGATAGAAAACAGGACCTGCAAATATGTTTGTAACGGTTTTAGGCGAGCACATTACTTCATACTCCACAATTAAACTCCCTCAGGACAATCCATCAGACTCCTTGCCTGTGGTCTACCAGAAACCTGTTGGAAGGAAGTTGAAGAAGAATTGGTATCCTGCATCATCACGCCATCCCAAAGCCACTTGTGATCGCCAATCGTTCTGCTAGCCAAACCCGATAAAAGTTGGCCCTTTTGTATAGATTTTTGCACAGTAAAGAACATGAGATTTCTTAATTGATGTCTATCCAAACGTACAAATCTGCAAGATGATCCAGGGAGTCAGACCTGCCAAAAACATCTATCTCTACTCTCGACTGACCATATATTATTGGCAGATCCTGTAAGCCCCAGATGATCAGGAACACATGGAATTCATTACTCTGATGGGCATATTACACTTCACTTTGCATTCCAAGTCAGTAAAGGAACTATGCCACTCCTGGAAGCCAAGGTGAAAATCATCCATATTAACGCTGATCTCCACACCAAAAAGGGAACTGTGAGCATTCCTGGCCCTCGTTGGCCTTCTTAGTTTATAGCCTTGCACTGATTCAGTTTCTAACCATACAGACATGTTTAGACAAAGGTGTTGAACTTCAGCGAGAGAGCGAGAGAGGGAGAGAGAGAGAGTGTGTGTGCGCGTGCGTGCGTGCGCTTTCAGTGTCCTTTTGTCCCAGATATGACACCTTTTATGGTTGGCTCCTAATACTGTCAGAGGTGCAGTTTGATTAATTCCCCCTGCTTAGGAATCAGTTTATGTTACATTTCTTTTCGTGTCAGAATGCAACTGTTCTTTCCCAACAAAGCTGGGGTTAGAGGAAGAGCAGCACCCGATTTGACTCCAGACCGTTACTGCATGAGGAGCCACACAGTGGTCAGCTGGTCTTCTTATAGGTATCCATGCTCTTCTGAAAAACAGAAAGGTGATGGCTGGAAGGTTTTGAATTAATCATAACCACGGGTAAAGCTCTGGGCAACCCTCCAGACCATCATTTTTCAGCCTGCCAAGCCATTACAGAGGGGAAAAAAACATATGCAAATCAGGCTTGCCCCTATCCCAAAAAGGGGCAGTCCAGCCCGAACTGCTAGGTCACATCCCTTCTGCACGAGACCACAAGCATCCCCAGACATGTTTCAGCCTTGTCGGGCGTCATCAATGAGGAGTAGCTTGGGTCTCTAGGCCCGGCAGACGCGGGACCCACGTCTGGGCCTCAGGCTCCAGTTCGGAATTACAGCGGAGACGCAACCTCAACGCGGAAACGCTTCAATATTTGTTGTTGCAACTGCAAGTGACAGTGGAGCCCGTGAGACTTATTCTTCAATCACTTACCATACTTATGGTTCGCAACTGAGTCATACCTCACTGCAGCCTCAGTGGAAGAGCAAGTGCTCGAAACACGTGTCAGGCTACCCTAGTGTTGATTAAAACTACTATACCAACGTGGTCTTAACTAGTGTTTGTGCGCAGTGTGTTTGCAAAACCTGTGTTTTGACTTTAGAAACAGTCTGCGTGTACATAAAATGTGTTATGTAAAAGGGCATGTTGAAAGTTATTTAAAAATTGTTAATGTTTCTTTTGTAAATGTGTTTAGATTTTTTGGGAGTGATAAAATCACATATAACCGGTGAGATGCATCCACATGTTGGAACATGGGACCGACATCTTGCAACCTGGAAAGGTAAACCACTTTGCTACTGTCTCAAAATCATCCACAAACAACAGAAATAAGCAGAGTAAAATGAAATCATGAAACAAAGACTCTAATACAGACTACAAGCTTTGGAAAATGAGCTGGTGCCCATATTACACACACCACACAGGCTGTATTGTCAGGAGCTGGTGTGACTGGCATGTTTAGCCCATGTTTTCTGGCTCAGACCCAAGCTACGGGCTACACATGTATGCTTAAGAATGTAGCTGTTTGAATCAAAAGCCTGCACTGTAGCAAAAAAACACATATCTCTTACCAATAGGGAGCATCTTCTGCATCAAAAGCATTTGAGGAATTACTGCAAGATTGAGATAATTGACAATGGAAATCACAGAAGTTATGGATGATGTCAGAGGAGAGGTTTGTGATAAATGCCTGCTTAACATCATGACAGCCTAAAGCATAATCTTGATGTCAATCACTTTCCATGTGATGTCTTGACCATTTCTGCAAGATTGGGATCCAAAGCCCTTTATAGACGTGTGCAAACTACAGGGAGTGCCTGTGTCACAGGCAATTTCAACAACTAGCTTTAAGATTCCAGTCTGTCTCACACTAAAACCTTTCTTGTATCATTGAACTGAAGCATGAGATACAAAGACATATCCAAAAAGCTTTGATTCTTTTTCCGCACTGACAGCCGCCAAGTGGATCGTCTACTATCTAATGCAAAAAAGTAGGTATGCCCAAAGACATCTGCTCTGCCCTTTCATTTAAGTAGGTGCCACACCCGATAGTCCAGGAAACTGACCCAGTACTGAAATCCTCCTCAGAAAGTAGACTTGGATTGAGGATGGAGCTTGTGGTGTTCAACACGATACACTGGAGAAACTAGTAGGTATTGGTGGTGTCAGGACCTTTTGAACTTATAGGTGGGATTGAACTGTCAAACATATCATCTTGTTGAGCAGTCTAAGATGCTTCATTATCAGCATCAGTCCCTGGAATGGATCAGATTGTTCTTGTCCAACCATGGGCAGGTTATCTCGCTTACCAGGGCTTCTGGTATTTCCACACTTGTAATTGCCTGGTATACTCTCCTGCCAAGGCGTCTTCTATTCACACTTGTAATTGCTTTTATGCAACTCTAACAATTAACCACATTCAGCCATATGGCTAATTAATTCTGTTCATGGTGTATTGCCTCGTTAGAGTTTCACTCACACTTCCATTCTTGGCAATTTCCCAACTTATCCTTATGTCTAGTTCACCTTGTCCATTATATACTGATTTGTTACTTTTTCTTATATGTATGCCTTGTACACATGGGCAAACATGAAAGGTTCCCTACTTTAGTGAATGCACCTTCACTTTCTCTCATTTGGTTTTAATAACCGGCTTTCTTTATTTCTATGGTTTACTTTGTTCAATTATTAGCATGCGCTGTTTCACCAATAAGCCCCAGTGTTGCCTTCATCCCAGCGTGGACTCTCGGCTTGTCTTGGCATTCCTGGTCCTTCTCGCAGCTTGCTGAAAACAGCTGTTGGCTGATTTCTTCCTTTTGCAGCTTGGTGTTCCATGTTATTCCTCCCCATGGCTCCAGCTGGGATCTGGGTTGTTTGAACAAAGTGTAATTATTTGCAGCTGAACTGATCATAGTCAATTTTGCTGCAAATTGATTTGTACTTCAGCCAAATAACACAAAATGCACCTTTCACCATTCCTCCTCCCCTACTTACCTGCTTGGTTGCTGCTGCTTCCCCAGCAACCCTGCAGCGTCAGATCAGTCCCTCTAACGCGGATCAGATCCGACGCCGCAGGGTCCCTTTTTATTTTTTTTCAGATCCCCGCTTCCGATTTTGAGGAAGTGGGGGTTACCCCTGCAACGCCCAAGCCCAAAAATACTGAACATAGGGTGCGGTGGACACCCCCACAATGCCCACTCCATGTTTGGCATTTTTTTAAATTGATTGAATGGTAGTGACCGAAATCAGTCAAATTGTACCATTCAATCAATTTTTGTTGGTCAAAATGGGTAGTAGCAGCAGCTGGGCTTCTCTGATTTTTTCAAGTCTCCCGTAAGTGCCTCGCTGCTTCCTTCTACCGGCGAATGCCCAGGAGTCCTGCGCTGGCTCGTGGCATTCCCGCCGCATGTAATCTTCCTCATGCAGCTTTCCTTTTCCCAGCACTTGAGTCAGACGACTCCACTGTTCTTGTCTCAGCTTGTCAGTTGCACATAGCAGAGCAGCCCGCTCCCACCAGCAGTCTCTGTTGGTTTCTGGCAGTCCTGTTTTAAACATCCCAGGCACATGAATGTGTTCCCAACAACTAGAGCTTAGCCTTTGCTCAGGACTTTTCCTGCTCTGCATTCCTCCACTGCTCTTCTTCGTCGCAGTGTTAATGTGTTTCTGGAAACAGTAGTCCCTTTTAGTTAACTTACACGAAAACATTGGAGGAATGTTTCTGAGAGGTTTTGAGGGCAATTCAGTGTTTGAAAGTTTGTTGGTAGAGTGGAATGAGAAGGATTCAGCACTCTCCTATGAGGGAGCAGGGGAAGAATCAAAATTGGCCATTAGAGTCTTACGAATGTGAGATGCTTCCTTCAAGGGGAAAGGGGGATGCCATGTCTCAATTTATATATTTATTTCTACATTTGTATAGCGCACATACAGCCCAAAGGCATCGCGGATACTGCCACTCCCTCCCAGAAGTTGTCTCCCCCTATGTCATCCTGCTTCATATAGCCACCCCCAAGATCAGGATCTGGTAGCGGCTGCCACCCCTTGGCCACATGGGGGGAGGTCACTGCCGGAAAGGGAGTAATGATATTGTTGGATTCATTACACACTCCACACTTTAACTGCAAACATACCATGGGCCACTCCTACCAAGTGCAAATACTTATTTAATGGAACTTCTTTGCTCTATAGATCCAGATGGCCAACTCACTTCTGGCCTTTCAGAAGAAAATTAAACGTGCCCCTTTCCTAAGATATGTATAACACACTCATTATATGTGCAGGAAAGAGAGTGCTGTGCTGCTATTTTGTGGCTGTTAACATTGTACAAATATTGTGTTTGTGCCTTCCCGAAGAGAACACGATACACGAAAATGTTAGAAGGAGAAGAACACTGAAGAATAAGCATACTGGAATGTAAACGTTAATATAGCGATAACCTGCAGTTTGCTCCTCATCCCCCAGAATGTATGTTTTCCAAGCATTCTAGACTCCTGTGGGGTAGTGCCGGGGTTATCTATAGCCCTCTCAAAACTGCCATATGACTGGCTATCTCCCAATGAGGTTGAAACATTTGGTAATGGGGGAGTGGTTGGTTCTTGGCTGCCTACAGTGACTAGATTCCCAAGTACTTAAATTAATAATCAGATACATTTCCCAGTGTTCATGAGGGTGGTACTAACCATGCACATTTGAGCTTCCGTTCTGAAGAGATCATGAGACTAAAAAACATATTTGCTGGTGGCTAACTCTGTGTTTTGTTGGGGCGAGGCTGTTTATCTAGCTTTTATGGACCTAAGCACTGCCTTTGATAAAGTAGATAGAGCTAAGCTCTGGGAAGTGCTTGGGTCCTTAGGGTGCCCAGGGGAAATTTTACAGGCTCTGGTTGACCTCCATATGGATAATGAGGCCTGTGTACGCAGTGGCTCTGGGGGGCACTGCACGGCTTGCTTTCAGGTGGAGAGTGGTGTGAGGCAGGGTTGTGTACCGGCCCCCATTTGCTTCTGCCTCTACATTAATGGCCTCTCACAGGACCTGATTGGTTTATTGGCTGATTTTCTTGTTTTGGGAGGAAGGGGGTTCCCAGTATTGGCCTATGCTGACGACACTGTCCTTCTTGCAAGAACACCTAGGGCCCTACAGGTATTGATTAATGCCTATTTAACGTTCATGGATAATTTGGGCTTAAAAATAAACTCTAAGAAATCTGCAGTAATGGCGTGCTTGGGTAGAAAACGTCCTGTGCCCATGAAACCCATGCTATGTGCAGGTGAAATCATCCCCAGAGTTAAGACCTTTGACTACCTTGGAATATGTTTTTCGGAGGCCTTAAATGTTAAAGGCCATGTGGCCAAACAATCTGTTAAGATGAGTCAACAGATAGGCGGAATCTTTCTATTTATGTCGAAGTGTGGGGGCCGGCCTTTGGATGTGATCCTTAAGATTTATGGTACCCAAACTGCGACTTCCACTTTGTACGGTGCAGCTATCTTGGGCTTCCAGAATGCAGCGGAAATCCAGAGTAAGGAGAGCAAATTCTTTAAAAACCTGCTCGGGCTCCCGTCCAGTGCATCTGAAATAGCCGTCCACAGGGAGTTGGGTGTGGAGTTTTGGGAAGATCAGTGGGCGCTGGCCCCTCTTTTATTTTGGGTCAGGCTGTGGGCTAATGAGCATGCTTCCTTGTGTCATACCATTATACGCACTGTGCTGGGAAAATGTGGCTGGAAAAAAATCCCATGGCTAGCATATGTCTTTTCAACTCTGGGTGAAGCCAATTTAGGTGCCCTTTTTCCGCCTGATACTCTTTTGTCCAAAAGTGAGGGGACTGTCTACAAAGCCATGTTGGGTGAAACCATAGTAAGAAAAATAATTCTGCTAGAGTATGTCGATAGAAATGGTGAATTTCACTCAAGCATTAGCTGCCCAAGTGGAATCCAACCTTACTTGCTTTGGTGTATGTTAAAAAAGGACAGGTGGTTGATTACGAGGGCACGGTTTGATTCCCTTCGGCTGCAAGGCAACACTCATAAGTGGAAGGGTTTCCCCGACACAGAGGGCTGCCCGGTTTGTGGATACTGTAGAGAGGATCTCTCTCATTTGCTATTCTTCTGTACAGGGTATGTAGGTATACGTAAAGCGACCCTGATTCCTGCCCTTAAGAAGACGATGATCTGCACACACAGGGCTGCTCTCGTGTTTCTTTTGAGTGCCGAAACAGTTCACACTGCATGGGCTCTTCTGACGTTCTTGAAAAGAGCGATGTATTTCAGAAATAGCATTATGAAACTGCAAGGTGGTGAAGGTCTGTAATAAAGCATAATAGCACCTGTAATGGGTTAAAGGATTTTGTACTGCTTTTTGTATGACCCCTCACTAAACTATCCTTTAATGTAGCCCATGATGAGGTAACCATTCGATTGCTAATTGTACTTGTATGCTGCCTTTGGAAATGTTTATTGATCTTATTTTTATGGAATTGCAATTTTAAGATTTTGTAATTTGGATCTGTGTAATAATTGTGTTTATTTGTCGTTTAATGGTTGCTTTTATACAACCAAATAAACTTGTTTGACTGACTGACTAAAAAACATTACAGGGAATACAAAACTGCGGAGAGATGTTTTGGGCTGAAAAGGTGAATATAGGTGGAAAATGGAGTGAGCCACTTGCCCTACCTAGAAAGGATGTTATCAGAGTTCCTTTCTCCTCAGAGGGAGCACTCGGGTTACCTACACCCCACTAAGGAATCTGTTACTAGTTATTCCCCCACTGAGGTTGAAATATTTGTTAATGTGGGAGTGTTCGTTCGTTGCTCTCTGCATGTGACTACAGCAACCATAATTCCGAGTACTGCACTTGAGAACTACTGTGAGCACATATCGCAGGGTTGATGGAGAAAGCACTGACTATGCAAACATGAGCTGCTTTCCTGAAGAGAGCATGAGATTCAACAACATTCATACGAGAAGAATATTCACAGAGAAGCATACTGGACTGTGATGCTGAATATAGTTGGGAAACTGGAGTGGGCCTTTCATCCCCCAAGAAAGCAGTACATCAAACAAATCCAAAATAACATCTGTAGAGAGGAACATAAGATAGGATCCTGATGTTTTAGCGGTCACCCAGTTGAGCTGGTGAGTCCAGGGGCAGACTGGGAAGGCAGACTGGGAAGGTGGACATGACGCAATAGCCCCCCAGGCTGGCTGGATATGTGCTCCGTGGCCTGAGCTGCAATATGTAAAAGAAAATAATTGAACAAGAAATGACCAAAACCTTCAGAATCCAGCTGCTTCATAGGAACCAAATGCTACAAGGCCTGATCAGCTTCTGTGAAGATGGGGTGCAAGGCACTAGTCTTGATTTCAGCAATGTTGTAGATTTGCCTGGGTGGCACCAAACATGCGCCTCCGCAGTGAGTGAGAGAGAGAGAGAAGAGTCTAGGCTGCAGATGCATGTTCATTCAACCATGCGGCAATGTAAACCTCTAAATGACAAGTTCTGTGACACCTGATGGTAATGTTGGCACCACTGCACCCTCCAAAACATTAGTCTGTTACAATGCAGAAACATCAGATCAGAAATCCCACTTGCAAGGAAGCAAGGGTCCAGATCTTATTAAAGTTCTCATTTCCATTATGTAAGAATGCCTCCCCTATGTTCTGGTGGATTTCTTGATCACGAATGAGTTAATTAGCAAAAGAGATTATTAGCACCATTGGGTACAGTTGACAAACACACACAGAAAGATGTAACATTTAGGTTTGTATGTTTAGTGCAATACAAACTAAGAGGTCATTCAGAGTTGGGTGGATTTATTTTTAATGAAATACCCCTTGTGAAAGTTGCCACCAAAACTGGTGCAATTTTTAAAATTCCACACAATTCAAGGACAACCACCAGTGATGTGGTCTTTTTGAGATATGGAGCTATTTAAAAAAAATGCCACCTCCACCAGTGGTTACATTAAAAAAAGGTGTATATTTAAACATATTTTCACCTTTATTGTGAAGATAGAAATGAATTATTTCCTTTAGGGTTCATATCACTTCTGCACAAAGGGTCAATTGTGACACTTTTGTGCATTACATGGGTAAGGTGCTGAGAGTTGAGGCAATCAAAGAGGACCACCTTTTTACCCTGTTAGCATGGCCCTTAGTAAACCCTGTTTTCACTCTATTGATGGCATGTGGGCTTCCCTTTCTGTACTGTAAAAAAAGATAACGAAATGTAGGGCCAATTTCAGTTTTTCCCTTCACCTCCCAGGTGGAGGTAAAAATAGATGGATTGTCCAGTGAAAATTTACCTCAAATACTGTTGCTGGTATTCCCCTTAAAAACCGCTGATGGTATTTGATTATATCATTAATTGGGTGAATTTATCAGAGATATCTGCCAAATACCGTTCATTTTACCCACTCAATTCTGAATGCCACCCTAAGCATGTGATCATTTTTATATGACTAACAAAAGACACACATGCAAACAACAATAAAGACATATATAACTACAACGTCACATGAACACAGATAAACCCATCCAAATATAATTTACACAGTCACAAATGCATTCAAATT
Source organism: Ambystoma mexicanum (assembly GCF_040938575.1). Classification (NCBI taxonomy): domain Eukaryota; kingdom Metazoa; phylum Chordata; class Amphibia; order Caudata; family Ambystomatidae; genus Ambystoma; species Ambystoma mexicanum. The sequence continues at coordinate 852,031,869 of NC_090932.1, read as the reverse complement.
CTCACAGTCACAGAAACTGAAACAGATATAAACGCAAATACAAGCCTAGTCTCCTTGCTATCTTTTGCTCTGCATTTTCCAAGTATACACCGCATACCCACAATTGCCAGCAATACTCCAACTTCAGCTTCTTGTCCTGCCTAGCTGAGTCTGGCTGGCAAATCAAGGTGGTCTACTGTTTACATGTCAGCCAGATCAACAGAAGGTGGTGAGAGACAAGGAATGGGCTTAATGTTATGGGTAATTGTAGGGGGTGAGTGGCATGGAAATGGGGAAGGAGCATTGTGGGCAAGGGAAGGGTGTGTATGCAAGGTAAGGGAAGAGGATTGAGTTAAGTGTTAAAGGAGGGAGCAAAGAGAACATAGGCCTGAAAGTAATTAAAAAGGAACAGGGGGCACTGGCAATGCTGAGGCCCCCACAACCTCCGCAATTATTTCTTTCTGAAGTAGTCAGAGTGCATGCATGCATGCATGCATGCACTCTCACTTTAGAAAGAAATTAATTCTTTCGGATGTCAGAGCATTTGTTCTGATGGTGGAATGCATCCCTTCTGACTTCAGAAATAAATGATGCGGTGCAGAATGCAGGCGCTTTGGCCTATCTTGAGAGGAGTCCCATTGGGAAAACAGATTTGTTAAACATTAGGAAAGAAAAGCAATATTTTTTGTAGCTGTGTGTGTGTGTGAGTGTGTGCGAGATTGATGCTGCATATTTATTATGAAAGTTTGTTTGCATGTGTGCATTCGTGCAAGGGTGTATTATGTATTATGTAATGTGTGTGAATGAGTGAGTGCATGATCTATGGGTGGCTGGGTGCATTTGTGAATGAGCAAGTGAATGTTGTGTGAAAGAGTGTGTGCATATGTTTGAGCTGGGCTGGCTGCTGAAGAGCTGATTTTGGGAGATAGGGGGTAAGAGACATGCGGTGCTATTACATTTTTTTTAATGGATATCCATCCGTGATATCACAAGTATGCTATGTGTTATGTGGCTAGACTGCCATTTTGATGCAGCCAATCTAGCCATTTCTTACTGTGGCATAGATTTTTTTTACTGGGCCTCTATGATAAAGCAAACATAATAAACATTACTGCATTGCTAGACTGGCATTTTGCTGCAGGCAGTGTAGCTGTTTCTTCCTGCCCATTACATTTTTTACTGCCACTCTATGATAAAGCAAGCAAGATAATTGTTATTAATTTGCTCGGAAGTCATTTTGTCGCAGCCAACCTAGCCATTTGTACTGTGGCATGACATGTTTACTGGGACTCTATGATTAAGCAAACACAATAAGTGTTATTTTTCTTCTAGACAGGCATTGTGGTGCAGTCAGTCTAGCCATGTATTACTGTGGCATGGCATTTTATCCTGGAAATATATGATAAAGCAAGCAATATCTGTTATTTTGTGGTTAGACTAGCATTTTAAAGCAGCCAGTTTAGTTATTTCTTACAGTGGCATGGCATTTCTTTCTGGGCATCAATGGTAAATAAGCATTATAAGTGTTATTACGTGGCTGGACTGGAATGTTGGTGCTTCAGTGTAGCTATTACTGTGGCATGACATTTTATTCTGGGGATCTATGATAAAATAAGCATACCAAGGGTTGTTATGTGGCTAGACAGGCAATTTGGTGCAGCTAGTTTGGACATGTTTTCTTATTGGGGCATGGCATTTTTAATGACAATGCCAAGAGGAGTATGTCCTAATGTGGGGATACTGCCACATAATTGCAGAGCTAGCCTGGACATGTTTTCTTATAGTTTCATTACTGGCATTCTGCACAAAGCAAGCGTTTGTATGTTCTTATATGGGAATTCTGATATATATTGGTGCAGCCATAACAGACATGTATGTACTGTGGGTAAAGGCATAATGCACATGTGTTGGGAAATGCTCCTTTGCACTTTTGGTGAATTGCATCTATTGGGTTTTTGGATTGGAGTTACCCCACAAAACCAATTGTTCATAGAAGATGTTCTGTGTAATGCAACATTTTAACCCATTATTCAAAACATGTTGTAGGTTTGTGCTCCATTGCTATGCTCAGTGCTCTGGCATATTTTTGGGTAACATGTAAACCCCTCCAATTAAAAATATCACCAGCCGCTGGGTGAGCAGCTGGTGGGTGAAAGGGTATGAATGTGTCGGCATGCAGTCTGGCGCCCAGGCAAGGGGCATTGGAGCATAGACGTCTTCTTACATGTTTACTGGTATTTTTGCCCAACGTCAAGGTGATGAATGCTATTACTTGAATGGGGGTTTCGGGTGGGGCTTTATAACACAATGGGGAAGGCAGACTGGAGATTTCCTTTCTGCTGCATGACATGTTTTACTCACATAAGGGGCAAGGACAATGTAATGTGTATTCTTACATGGGAGGGTGGGGGTACTTCTGCAGCCAGCAAGTAACTAATGTCTTAGTGTGGCATTGTATGTTTTACTGGTGGTAAGGACAAATTCAACATGATGAGTGTTCTTACATGGTGGGTGGAGGCATGTTTGCAGCCAAACAAGGAAATGGTCCCTTACTGTAGTATTGCATGTTTTGATGGCAATGAGGGCAGAGTCAACATGAATAGTATTCTTACATGGTGGTGCAATGGTTGTGCAATCATTTGTGCAGCAGCAATGAAATGTTTTCTACCTGTGATATGAGAGTGTTACTGGCATTAAGGGCAAAGCCAAAAAGACAATGTTCATACATGAGGATACTGGCAGAGCGAGCATGAACATGTTTTCTTATGGTATCATTATTGTGTGTAATATTATTGGCTGTACACAGAGACAGAGTTGGCTGGTACATTGGTGTCAGAACTCAGCAGCCAGGCACAGCCCCCCTGTTTATATGCAAGGTGAAAGATTTAAGGTTTGATGAAAACACTTGCATTTTTCATTTAGTGCAGTGCACTGAGTACCCCTGCAGCAGTCTGATCGTCATGCTCATTGCATAAGCATGGTGCTCCAGGCCATCCTGGAGTGTGACACGACCTGAGCTTTGATGCAGAGTTTGGGAGGGCCCAAAGTATGGCTAGCAGGGGGCCCCACCTTTTGTGTTACACCACTGACAGGGGTTGAAGGGGGCATTGTTGAGATGCCTAGCTGAAGAGCAGGCCGCATTCCTATCGAGCAATGTTTCCTGTCAAGCAATGTAGGAGAACCTTTGTGTTGCATCAGTCCAATGTGATGTCATGAGTGGAACGTTCACCTACTGCATCTTCTAAGTGTGTTCTAGTTTCGCCAGTTGGAAAAGTCTTGAAAGGACGGGAGCATCTTGTGTTGGGGGTTCTCTCCTTCCCATATATATATTTCTTAAATAAATACCCTTTTAAACTTACTTGCCTCCGCCTGCCTCTTCACAACAATGGCGACGAGGATGGGATTGAAGGGAGCTGCTAGAGGCGAGTAAGGAGAGACCCCCAGCCACTGCCGCTTCCGCTCCGCCGTGCCCGGTGTCGAGCGACGGCCCACTGCAGACATCAGACCGTCCCTGGTTCGGCCCCCCAACGTCTTGGCATCTGGGGTGCCGCTAGAGCAGTTTCCGCGGAGAGCGTTCGGCTACAACGCCGCCGGGAAGAAATCCTTGACCGCTGCCCACGGGCCGCTCTGCTATACCTGCGTCGAGCGGCCCATCACAGCGAACTGGGGAACGGTGAGTGGAGCCAGCGCGAAGCGTGTTGCCCACCGCGGAAGAACCGCAGGGGGGCCGCTCCGCTACTCCTGTGACGAGTGGCCCGCCACAACGGATTGAGGAACGCCAAGGAGGGATCAGCGTAAGCGAGTTACCCCGCTGTGGGAGGGACTGCGCTGTGTTGGCCGCTCCGCTTCTCTTTAGCGTCGAACGGCCATAAAGCAGTTCCAGGTGCCACAAGTAAATCTTGCCCCTACCTCCACCGCGTCACACGCTCCTTTCCAGCAGAAGTCGCTGGACCGCCCAGCTTTCAGCCACTTGCGGGGCCCAAACATCACGCGAAGACGCGAAGCTGCATCTGTACCGTGTTACGCCTAATAGAGTGGAACGTGAACCTTATGAATACACCACGGATATATTACTGTATTGCGCATAATAGAGTGGGAAGCTGACCCATCTTTCTACGTGTGCATTGATAGAAAGGTGTCTTAGCGTATTAAAGCCATACACGAACACTGTGGAGATTGACTTTTGCTGAATTGTGCTGTGGGAAGCCTGCGGAGCCAGTGTCAATGTTTGTTTTTCATCCAATAGAGTTGGAACCGTACGTACTGTAACATGGTATCCAGGAATTGTTTTTGCTCATAGCCTGCCCACATATTGAAATATGGCAACCTTGCCAGGTATATTAGGACCACCCATCTTTATGCCTACCCCAGGGGCGGCAAAAATTACTTGGCCCCAATGGCGGAAAGGATTCATGCACTATATGAAAGCCGCTGGGGGGACAGTGTATTCTAGCGAGAGGAAGGTGGCACTACTGCTGCATTTTCTGGGTTACGAAGGACAAAGAATATATGAAACACTGCCTCAACTGGCGGGTGATGGGAGTGGCGATGAATTGAATGACTTCGAGGTGGCTTTGTTGAAACTTGACAAGCATTTCAACCCCAAGAGAAGCACCATTCTCGAGCAATACAACTTTCGGATGCGTATAAAGTCTCATGGGGAATCTGTTGACACACTGCCACTCGAACAAAATACGGGAAGAACTGTGGCTGAGGACGAGCCCAATTAGGATGAAGTACTGGACGTGGCAAAACAGGTAGAGCACTCCCTCGCATGTGTGGCCAAACTCTCCAAGACTGAAGGGGGTGATTCCAAGGAGAGCAAACCCGAAATATTGAATGTAAATGAGGGCAAGAACAAAAGGAGAGGAAGGAACAGACAGAATGGCAGAAGTAATACAGAAGAAAAGAGAAATCAAGAATCTTTGCATAGAAGTGAGAAGAAAGAGGAAAGAAAAGACGAGAGACTTTGTTATCGATGTGCCAGTGCAACACATTTTGCGTCTTCTGCAATATGTCCAGGGCGGAAGGCCACATGCTCTAAGTGCAAGAGGAGGGGACATTTTGCGACGTGTTGCAAGAACTACCAATTTGGTCAGACAGGCCAGAGAAGGGTCCTCTACGTGAATGAAGAAGAGGAAGGGAGATCATCAGAAGACGATGTTGTGATGCCATTGCAAAATGTTGTAGTTAATACTGTCAATATAGTTGCCAGTGGTGGGAACACTGATGAGTGCGAGCGTCCGTATGCTGTGTTGATGGTGAATGGACACAAAATATCTATGATGGCTGACTCTGGTTTGAAAATCACGCTAGTGTCCAGAAGTGCATTTGAATGTGAGATGAATGGGGTTGTATCTGCATTGTCAGAACCAGACATTAGTCCAGGTGGATACAACCAAGACAGAATTGATTTGCTGGGTTATGTGAAGAGCAAATTCGAGTTCAAAGGGCGCAGTTGTGAGGGTAAGGTGTATGTCACCAAGAAGGGACAATCCTTGTTAGGATGGAGAGAACAAAAGAATTTAGGAATCAGACTTGACCCTAATCATCCTGAGCAAGTCTTACAGGTCTCAGAAGTACGCCCGACATGCAACCAGTTTGTATCGGAGTTTGGGAAGGTGTTTGATGAGAAATTGGGTAAGATAAAAGGGTTTCAACACCAGATAATGCTGAAAAGAGGTAGTGTTTCCACAGTAGCAAAGCTTAGACCAGTGCCCTTTGCTTTGCGAGACAATGTTAAGAAAGAAATTTGGAAGCTTTTGGAAACAGGTGTGATCGAAAAAGCTGGGGGAGTAGAGTGGGTATCCCCAGTAGTAATTGTAAAAAAGAGTTCAGGGGATCTGAGGCTGTGCGTGGACATGCGCAAGTTAAATAAGTGTGTGTTGGTGGACAGGCATCCCCTGCCTAACATGGGCGAGTTGTTGACCATGGTGGGTGGGGGAAGATATTTTTCAAAACTTGATATGACATCAGCTTACCATCAGGTTGAGTTGGAGGAAGCATGTAGAAAAGTTACAGCGTTTGTGACTCATTAAGGGGTATTTCAGTTTAAGAGAATGCCTTTTGGGTTAGCGTCTGCCTCTTAAGTGTTTCAGAAAATCATGGATCGCTTGTTGAGAGGAGTGAAAGGCGTGTTCTGTTTTCAAGATGATGTGTTGGTGAGTGGAGTGACGGAGGAAGAGCATGACAGGAACCTGTGTAAGGTATTGAAGATATTCGAGGAGAGAGGTGTCACATTGAAAGGAGAGAAATGTACATTTGCGGTGACAAGAGTAGATTATTTGGGTCACGAGGTGTCAGGGGATGGAATTAGACCCAAGGAAGACATGATAAATGCTATTAAGAATGTTGAGAAACCAAATAACAAGAGTGAGTTGCGCTCTTTTCTGGGAATGACGGAATTTTACCAAAAGTTTGTTGTAAACTATGCTGATAAGGTGCAGGAAATGAGAAAAATCCTGAGGAAGGGTGCTGATTTTGTGTGGAATAGTCAGTGCGATGTGGAATTTGATGGAATAAAGGAAGACATAAACATGGCTCGTCCGTTAGGATGTTTTAATACAAGGAAGCCATCTATCGTCACTGTTGATGCCAGTGAAAGTGGTCTAGGAGCTGTGTTATCACAGAAGCAAGATGATGGGTCTGCAGAAATAATAGCCCATGCGACGAGGGGGCTTAAAGGCGCAGCGTTGAGATACTCAGTCCTCGAAAAGGACGCTCTGGCGTGTTTTTGGGCTGTGGAACGATTCAGAGTTTTTGTATGGGGAGTAGAATTTGTGATACGTATGGATCATAAGCCCCTAAAGGCCATTTTTGAAAATAAGGGTCTGGACAAAGTGTCCCGCAGAGTAGCAGGTTGGGTCACCAGAATGCAGACACATTGTTTTAAGAAAGAGGTCATACCTGGAAAGGAGAATATATTAGCCGATAGTTTATCAAGGGTAAGAGTAGCTGATCCTGGAAGTTTGGAGGAGGAGGAAATGGAGATGGTTTTTGTAAACACCGAAGGTATTGTGTCCAAACAGGAGTGGATGGATGAGGTGAAGAGAGATGATGTATTAAACAGAGTGATTACCTATGTAGTGTCTGCGGTGTGGCCCAACAAACAGGAATTGGTGGAAGGCGTGAAGCCATATTGGGAAGTGAAGGATGAATTATCTGTCAATGGAAATATCTTGTTCAGATGGGGTAGGGCAGTTGTCCCGAGTGGTTTAAGAAAGAAAGTGATAGACCTGGCACATGAGGGTCACATTGGAGTTACCAAAACCAAGGCTTCGATAAAGAGATAGAGGACTGTTTGGCAAATTGTCAGTTTTGTATCAAGAGTGGAAAGGGAGTTGTAGCCAAGAAACAACCATTGGGGGATGTGGGCCTTCCATCCAGAATATGGAGTGATTTAGCAATGGACATACTAGGTCCAGTGGAGTTAGGGTATGGCCGTGGTAAATATGTTGTTTTGGTGGTGGACTTGTTTTCTAGATGGGTGGATTTTAAAATTGTGAGGGACATCACTGGAGAAAATATGATAAGGGTGTTGCAGGAGATATTTGCAAACGAAGGATTGCCTGAGAGCATATTGACGGACAATGGTCCCCAGTTTGTAGGGGGAATGTTCACCAGTTATCTGAGGAAGTGTGGTATTCACCACAAAACAACTTCACTATACCATCCTGAATCCAATGGTGTGGTTGAAAGGATGAATAGATGCGTAATGGAGAGTATCCGGATGGGAGGTGAATGTGGTTTAGACAAGCTTGTTATGATACAGAACAGGATGTGGGCTTTGAGAAGGGCACCACATTCCACGACCGGTTTGTGCCCATTTGAGCTTATGAGGGGTAGGAAGCCATATTCCATGGCGTGTCATGAGAGGGGCAGTGCGTGTGACAGGAGGCCAAGTGTGGAACAAGGATAGGATTGCCGCTGTGAGAAGGGGCCACGTGTGAGGAGGTGGCCGGTGTGAGTGAGTGGAAATCTCAGTGGCTGTTGCTAAGTTGAATCTAGTGAATAAACCCTGTTAGACGTTGGTTAAGTAAACCCTGCTTGGTTTTATCGTTGTGAAATGATACATTTGAATTAGAAAAAAAAAGGGGAAGATGTGTTGAGATGCCCAGCTGAAGAGCAGGCAGCATTCCTATCGAGCAATGTTTCCTGTTAAGCAATGTAGGAGAACCTGTGTGTTGCATCAGTCCAATGTGATGTCATGAGTGGAACGTTCACCTACTGCATCTTCTAAGTATGTTCTAGTTTTGCCAGTTGGAGAAGTCTTGAAAGGAGGGGAGCATCTTGTGTTGGGGGTTCTCTCCTTCCCATATATATATTTCTTAAATAAATACCCTTTTAAACTTACTTGCCTCCGCCTGCCTCTTCACAACAGGCATCAAGAATGGTGTGCAAAGGAGGACACTAGACAGTGATTTGATTTGTTAGGAAAATAGGGTAAATAAGACAGAGGTACACATCTGGAAAAGTAGGTCAGGTGGTTGATTGACTGTTAATCAGATCTGTGCCTCACCTACCTACTACCACTGCACCCGATTGTGGGACTGGCTTTTGACCCCTTTCTTTTTTTTTGACAAAGTTATGCATACTTGGTTTTTGAACATATATTTCAATTAAGACTTCTCTGTGACTTGGTGCTTTGATAGTACATGCAATTGTACATTCTAAAATTTCAATTATAGAGAATTTTTATTATACTTATAATGTTAGTCTGTACAATTATGTGTACCCTCAGATGTGTTGTCTCAGCATACAGGGGACTAACATGCCTTGTAGATACATTGGTGCTTTTTAAGCCCTTAAATAACTTTGCAGAAAGTATTTTGTTGGTTCCAATATTGAAGATGGACTCTGAGCAGATGATTTCTCCCCTGCTCTCTAAATTGGAATCTGTGGAACCAGAAAGGCAGGGCTCAACTCCTCACCTTCTCAACTTCATACGCTGTGTGATCCTGAGCAAATCATCTTTCATCACTTTGCCTTATTTGCCTTAACCATCTGTAGAGAAAGTCTAACTTATATGGGTTTTTAATGTATAGTATTACTCCATGAATAATTATCAATTTAACAATATATTTAGTGTGTACTGGTGAGGGTCTTATATTGTGCAGAGGTGGGTAGAAAGGGTGCCAGGTATGGGGTTTGTGTTGAGTTCTGGGGAGGCAGGAAGCCAGCTATGTTTTCTTTATAGTGCCATCTTAAGTTTGACTCTTAGAGCGAAGCCAGACCACCCTGGTTCAGCAATGGCTCAGCGCTACCAATGAATTCTGCAGCTTCACCACCTCTTTACATTGGTCTAAAACTAAAGATAGGCTTGGATGGGATGGGAGGAGATGTAGCCTGTTGTCAAATTGCAAACAAGAACACAATTAAATCTGTTGAAATCCTTGTCCAATGTTTGGTATTTGGGAGAGTTTCCTGGGTTCCAGGTTGTTAGGAAACCACAAACATAACTGAAAGATATGTTGCATAGAAGTAATCTAACATCAATAATGTCTACTGTACATCAACTTCAGGATCTGCAGGAGGGTGAGAGGATGGTATTGAGTTTATTTGTTCTGAAAGTTGGAGCCACTGCATTGAGAGCTTGGCCAACTGCACTGCAATATGGGCTCGTACATTATAGTTGCCCCCCATATCAAACGTTGCAGTTCTCTCTTGGGTGAACGGCCCGCCAGGTTCCAACCCAGGTCTCCAATCTATCATGGGTACTCAAAGGAGATACTCACCTCGACAACCACCTTTTAACAGAGAACGAAGCGTGCCTAAACACATATGTTATTGGAAGTATGTGTATTTCACACTCTCCCCTGCCTCAAACACCATTGAATTAAAAGGAGAATCTACTGGGGAAAGTATTAACACCATCTCTGAAGACTGTACCCAGCGTGCATCAGAGATGAAATGGGCCAACAATAGTGCTGAAATGTGTTGGACGATTCAGCCAATAAAAAAAGAGACATATTTACAAACGTCATGCTCAAGTACAATATATGCACATGCAGACCCAAGGGACATAGGTATTTCTTAAGGCACCGGTTGGCCAAGTAGAATATATAGGATTTCCTTTTTTGAATGCGAGTATTTAAAACTTTCAGAGCTGGTTGATTGTGTCTGAAAGAATATTTTTTAAGACAATGTGTTGTTCTTTGTACTAAGGATCATTTTTTGCAGGGGTGTAACTAGTCGCTTATTATAATTACACAGGCATGGAACCTTAATCATCCTCATACCTAAGGATTTTATTGACATTGGCTTGCATAAATAAATGTATTAAAATACACCTTCTTATAGTGGTGAATTCAGTACATATGTTCTAGCAAAACTATAATTAAAAATAATTATAAGTATCATATGCTCCGTTCATCATTGTTTATTGAAATGTTTAAATGCTGCGCATTACGTAGAGAATCATTCTTTTTCTATTTATTTTTCTCGAATCATTTATTTATGCAAATTAATTGAGTGTGAAATGTTCACACCAGTTGGGGCATAAGAGCACTGCACAGAAATACATTCTCCCACTACTGGGAATTCAGTCTGCGGCAGGCAGATAAAACCAGCATAGCAGACAACCAAAGACATCAAAACAGAACAAGAGAAAATATATCAAATTAATTTGATATTTTTAACAAGAGAAATTATTGCAGAGAATAAAGGAAAGCAAGTGGGAGAATTCCAGCTATCACTGCGAAACGTATGTCAGGCACAGAAGACACGCTAAAAATGCACAATGCCATTGTGTGATAATGAGACATGCGTTCAGAGCTCCATCTGCAACTACATTTCAACCAAATTGATTTCAAGGCTGTCGTTCATTGGCGAGGCTGCAACATAAGGCTGTGTTTTTTTTGTTGAGAATTTCAATTCAATATTTGGCATCTGTTTTGAGCATTATAAAAGGAACCGTATCCTTAATGTACATGTAATCATAACATCTGCTACTTAATTCCATACTTTTTGCTGCATGTTGTGGTGTTTAAAACAGTAAATATATTGTAATTAAACTCTTAATTGAAATCAATTATAACCGATGTGTTCCCTTTTTATAAAAATGATTTGTAATGGTTCAGAACTTCTGTGCACTTTTATGTTCTTACTTAAGCATACATGCAAGTGTTTTATTCATATGATTAACTGCACAAGAACAACATCTTTGCCAACATACTACTGAAATTGGATGGGAATTTGGTATGACTTAGATTTCTCAACCCTGTGAAACATAGCTCTGACGCACTTTCTTGGAGGTTACTCATTCCATTTAAAATTTCCAAGGCATTCATTGAAGTATGCAATCACAGAACTAAGTGGGTTTTCTTATTTATTATTTATCTTCTGTGGAACACACGGACACCACTCCATCTGCTTCCCTTAGCAGTGGAACTGCCTCCAAACAACCTTCCCAGTAGAGCCCAGTACTATTTTTTTAAATGGATTTATTTGTTTATTTGTATTGCGCCAAAGCCCACAGGCATCAGGGCGCATATAGTAAGACAAAGATGAATGGAAAGGACAAACAGTGCTCACAGGGCAATCACAAATAACAGTACCAAGTGGCAGAAGAGTGAGTTAATCTAAAGAGTTAGGCGAGTGATTTCATTTAAAGAGGAAAGTTTTCAGCCTCTTTCGGAAGGCAAGATGGTTGGTCTCCAGCCTGAGGTCAAGAGGGAGCTTGTTCCAATTTACTGCAGCACGGTTTGGGAAGGCTCTTCCCAGACCGTGTTCTTTTTTGCATGACGAACTTGTTATGAGCCCAAGGGTTTCTGATCTAAGAGTTCGGTTGGGTTTGTAGGCCGTGATTTTGTCTTTCAAGTAAGCAGGGGCTTTTCCCAACAAGCACTTGTGTTTTCAAAGTAAGTGATTTAAATTGTATGCGTTCTTCCCTTTTTAGCCAATGGATTTCGTGTCTGGTTAATCTGATGTGATCTGATCTAATTTTTTGTTTGATGGTTCTGATCGTGTAGTTTTGGATTTATTGGAATGTATGCATGCTTTGTTTGCTGGTTCCTGCTGGGAGTGCATTTCCGTAATCTAGGCGAGAAAGAATAGTCGCTCTGCCTAATGTGGTGCACATTTTCTCGATAGGCAGAGGTCTAATAGCCTTGAGAAGTCTGATGTAGTAAGCACAGTTTTTGCTCACATACATAGCTTGGGCATCAGCATTTTTTGACTTTGCTCGATACCACAATGCTGGAGTCTTTGACTGTAAATGATTGGTAGACTGGAGGGAGTTTGGCTCATGCTTGTGTAGAGCCAAAGACCATAAGATACGTCTTCTTGCTATTCAGGGACATCCTATTGATGTTCATCCAGTCCTCTATGCTGTTATAGAGGTCATTTAGCAGTGTATTATCCTTCGCATGATCTCCGCTCAGTTCCATGACAAGTTCCATGACAAGCTGGGTATCGGCAGCGTAATTCGTAAAGAATACTTGGACCTGATCGAGCAGTTCGCACAGAAGGTGGATGTACAGATTGAATAGCAGAGGCGAGAGACTCGCACCCTGCGGTACTCCGCAGAAGATGTTGGATCTGAGGAGAACCTTTCTCCCCCAATGGACACGCGAGACTCTGTTCTCAAGGAAGGAGGATAGCCACCCAAAAGCTTCCGTGGAGCGGTTCACTACTGTATCTAGTGCTTGTTGTAACAGGTGATGGTCAAGCCTGTCAAATGCTGCACTTAGGTCTAGCAGAATCAATAAGCCAACTTTGTCCTCTTCAATAATCCCCAGCATTTTATTCTGCAAATTCAGCATTGTTGTCTCAATGCTATGGAAAGGTCGGAAACCTGATTGCTGTGGATGCAGTATTTCATTACTTTCAACATAAGCCTGGAGCTGGGCAGTTGCAATCTTGTCCATAACTTTAAGGGTAAAGTTACAATTGGTAATCGTCTCAAATTGTTTGGGTCGCGTTGGTCTAGATTAGGCTTTTTAACCAACAGTGTTATAGTGACCTTTTATTATATTAGTGGGTGTATTTGGTTGCAAAACGAGGTGTAACAATTTTAGTGAGTAGCGGGGCAAAAATGTCTGCATGCTCGAGTATAATCTTAGGGGGAATTTTATTTTCAGCACAGGAGAAAGGTTTCATAGATGCCAGGGTTTTCAACATATCATCTATGGATATTTGCTGAAAGTGAAATGTTTCCTTGCCTTGGATGTTTATGGCTTCTTTATATATGTTGGTTGTAGGTCTATTGGCTTGTGCTGTTGTAATGCATTCTCTAGCTTTCTAAGTAGAGCCAGTAGAGCCTTCCACATTCCAAGTTCCACTCTTCCAACTTCCACTATTCTAATTCTATTTTACTACACACCACACATCCCCTCCCTTTATAAAGAAAAGGAAAAAACATTAAATGTTATCTTCTGCTACTAAAATTACTAATACTCTTTATCACTTATAAACAACATATGTCTGTAACGTGTTTGCCATTCTCTGCACTCTCACACTTTCCTCCACACTTCCTTCCACAAACCCATTATCCATCACAGGTTCTCTCTTGCTTGCTAACCTCTCTGCACTATTATTGACATCTCTGACATCATTATCCTCTGTAGGAGATATCCAGTAATCCATAGATCTCTTCTCACTCTCCCTTATAGTTCCTGGTACCAGCAAATATTTTACAACCCTATTAAGATTCCACACAGTACCATATTGTACTCTCACATCATTTTTAAAACACTTTACAACCGGCATAGGTCCAGAACATTTTTACACTCCTTTCTTATTTCTTCTTCCTCATTTCACTTTCACCATGTCTCCCAGTACACACCTATCAAGTTTCCTTCTTATATTGAACTTCTTGTCATGGTATTCCCTATTTTTCTTCTTGGTTTCCAAGATTTTTATTAGCTGCAAAAACTTCACTTATCTTGTTGATTCCCAACTTTTTGTTTATCCATGCTGGGGAAAGCTTGATATTGGGTTCCCTACCTCCCAGCAAATGAAAAGGTGAAACATCAGTAGCACTTTTGGGTGTGATCCTAATGCTACATAGCAATTCACTCAAAGCCTCCTTCCAATCCATACCATTAGCCAAAGAAAATTGAACACACTGTCCATCTACTCTATTCAGCCTTTCCACCATCCCATTGGTCTCTGGGTGTTATACTGACAAGAATGTCTAACCAAAACCTAATTCACCACTTAATTCCTTGATCTCTATCACCTTAAATTGAGGACCATTGTCACTGAGCACAATTTCAGGATTACCTTCCCTCCTGAATATCTTTTTCAAAAACAAAATTACCTTTCTAGAGATGACTATCCACAACTGCCACTTGTGGTCAATGGGAATACCTGTCCACTAATACCAACACAAATATATTTCTATGTCCCAGTGCTTCAAAAGGACCCAGAATGTCAATTACCAACTGCATCCATATTCCCTTTGGCACTGAAATAGGAGTCATTGGAAGAGTATTTGTTACAATATTTTTAATCGCAAATCGCAGAAGTTGTAGACATATACAGCAGTCTCTCAATCTGGATGTCCCTCGCTGGCCAGCAATACCTCCCCCACACTTTCCTCTTAGTCATGGTCACCGCTGGATGACCTTCATGTGCTAATTGAATTATTTGCCCTCTTAATCATTCACTTTAGACCCTCTCATAATCCAATCATTCTCAATGGGCAACTCCTCCCTGACCATAAGAACCCTTTGAACATTTCCTCCATCTTAATCGTTTTCTGGTGATCTGCTGCTAATCCATTCTGTCACTTCATTTAATACCTCATCTTCCTTGTTACATTCTTCCCATTCATCTCTTTCCAATGCTTCCACAATGCCACACACTTGTTCCTCTGCTTCCTTCTCAGAAACATTTTTACTCACAGACAACGGCATATGGGATACAAAATCTGCCATTCAATTTCCTTTCCCTGGCAAGTATTCCACAACATAATTAAATTCCATCATTCGCAGATCTAACCAAGCAATTCTCAGCATCACCTTTGACATTGCTATATCTGTCAAACCTCTACAAAAGGTTTGTGATCTGTTTTTTGATGCTAATTCTTCTGCTCATTCTGAAACCACTGTGATTAAAAAAGCCCTGTCATGGCCAGGATATTTCAGTGTGCTTCACCAAAACCAGGCATAATTCCTGAGTGACAGGCCCAGTCAAAGCAACTCTGAGAGAAATCAATAAGCAACGTCACTTTCACTTGCACGGGAACCCACATTTATTTCTTTCCAAATGTATCCAGGCTCAGCAGTTCAAAGAGACTTTAACTCTCTGAGCCAGGCCAGTGTCAAATGTATCTATGCTTTAGATAAAACTCCTGCAATCAAGGAAATGACTACCACTGCAAAGACAGTGTGGGCATCTGAGGGAGCTACCAAACCAAATTTAAAGAAAGAAATGCTAGCAGCTTTTTACACATGTGGAAAAATGGGCTTTGCTGACTGAAGAAAAAAATGGCCTGTTTAAAAATAAATTGTTGAATAAAAGTCTGCTTACTTAGCAATGTAAAGGGATTATGTTAGTGGTGAGAATACACACATAGGCTATCTTCTTTCAAAGGTTTGTTTTAATTCAGGACCCAAAATAAGAAATTAAAGAGTTTAAGACACATGGGGCCTCATTACGACCCTGGCGGTATGGGGTTAACAGCGCCGTAAAAGGTGCCAGCGCCGTTAACCCCGTACTGCCTCATTAGGAGGTCCCCTCGTGGGACTTGGTAAGTAACACCTGGTCAAACCAGGCGTGCTTACCGGGTCCCGCGAGGGGAAGAGGGAGCAAACAACGGGCCAACTCGTAAAGGCCTGTTGTTTGCTCCCTCTCCCATTCCCATTCAGCCCTGTGGGGGCTAGAATGGGAATGGGGAAGGACCGGGTCCGGGTCCTTGGAGGGAGGAATTACCGGGCTTTCCGAACTCGGAATGGCCCAGTAATTCCTCATTCCGTGGACCCGGACGCGATTTCGGCAGCAGCCATGCCGCCAATAGCGCCATGGCTACCACCGAGGTCATAATGAGGGCCATGGGCTGGATTTGCAAGCTCTCAGAAAAACCAGTCATTCCAGTTGCCAGCCATGAAACATCCCCAAGGAAGGGAGATACACCATAAACCCAGGACACGTAAGTGATAATTGTCAGCTTGAAAAACTTTGAATGGGCCAGGACAAAGAAAGTTCACACACTCGTCAGACATTCGTCTGTGCTCCAGACTGAGACAAGAGGAGTCCTGGGACACTAGCATGTGAAGTGTGAAGGGGCAATAAAACCTTCAATTAAGATGAGAAACCTCCACTTTGCCTTGAAGGAAATGACAGTTGGTTGTACTGGGAGGAAGAAAAAAAATTATGTAGTAACAAAGGAACTACCATTTTTTCATAAAGACTATTTTATAAAGAAACTTAAAGAATTTTTTATCTCTGCAGCAAGAATTAGTAAAAATTTAAAAAGTTTGCAGTTTCAAATATAATTTTATGGGCTTTCTTTTAAAACGTGGTAGAACTCATTGCTGCATGGGGAACAGAAGTTACAAAATTTAACAGATTCCAAGGAAAGTATTAATGTTGCAAACATAACCTTTTGTACATACATCCCTTGGGATCATTCGCATCTGTGTACAAAGTCATGGAATTTTAGGACAAATCTTTCATTTTTTTTAAATTACCAAAATGTATCAGAAAGGAGAAACAATGTCCCACAGACTTGCGGATTGGACTGATATGTGCTGCACATAATATGTAACCTGTGTGTATAATTTGCCAAGAGATGGCAATTGTAGAAATGTATGTTTTTGGCAAAATCAGATTTTCAGTAAAGTAAATGTGGGAGTTTTTGGACATTGTTAAACTCACCTTATAAACCTGACATTATTCCCTTGGAAACCCAACAAATTGAGAGCAAGGCATAGATTACCACCCCTGTCCAATCCAAGTTGTTTTGGGGCGTTCTTAATTAACCCTGCCCAGCCTCTACTTTGATGATGTCATTTTGCACTATAAATAAGGGTCCCTGACAAGACTCTAGACACACACTCTTCCTGATTTCCCATGCTGCGTTCCTGTACCTGTCATATTCCAGATACAGACCCCAACTACAAGGCCAAACATTGCTGATCCTACCCCAGGGTCCACTGCAAAACCCAAGCATTGCTGGTCCTGCTCCAGCAAGGCCTCAAATTCTGAAAACCACAAAAATTCCCATTCACAAGGGGGAAACTGTGGTACCATTAGCATCCTGATCCAGATTGGCTTGCTGCCACTCACTGCATGCGGCTGCCATCCTGCTACCCTAATGACATATATTATCCAGTGACCAGAATTGCCAGTCCAGAAGTGCTACCCGGTAACCAGTCCATGCCCAGCTGATCCTGTCCCACTGATTTTGTCCATCTGTCCTTTGTTAGGCCAGATCTGTTTGGTGACCAGAAACGCTGACTGTCCAAAATCCACATCTGAAAGGTGGACTGTGAGTATCAATAGGAACCATAGAAAACCATAGTATACCTTGCCTTGCCCTTAGTTTCCCTCTCTAAGTCATCCTAAACTTATCCTTATAACTTGTAATATTGTCAGAATTATTCTTGAAACCCTACCTTTGATTGTGCTAGCACCATCTCTGTAGTAATGCTGTCTTGTGTAAATCCTAAACTATTAATCCTATTTCGAGTGATCAAACTGGTTCCACCAGGGTGGACGCTGGGGAGTTAGGGTTAAATTTGCGAATCAACCCTGGAGCTTACTGTGTCCCTTTTTGGTAGACTAGCCTGAATGCTCTAGTGTAGAGTAAAACTGATCTCGTCAAAACTGATTTCCTTTCCTTTTTCACTGCTCCATTTTACTCAAAACGCCCCTCACTCTATCTTGCATAACTCACTCAGTTTACCAGCTAGAGACCTAATTTCCCTTCCACATTGTACCTATGATCTATAGCTACACCCCAACACAAATATTTCACCCATTTTTATTAAAAACCGTTTTGGTAATTTCTGGCAGGAAATGCAAAGTTTGCAAATTTCCAACCTGTCATTTGCTGCAACATGTTTTAAAACCTGCCACTCATTTTTGATGTTATGCTCTTGCTAATCCATTGCTTGTGATTGTTTGTACCTTTACATTGTTGCTTTAGTGGAGAATTATATTTGCTTTAAGGTTTTCACACACATTAATTAATTAATTATCCATTTCTGAGTGTCATTTTTAGCATTGCCAGGGTTTAAAATCCATTTTTCTCTCTTGTTTGGGGAGGGAAGGTCGGATTTCAATTCTGTTTTCCATTTGTCATTCATGCTTACCTGTTGCCTCTGTTTATCCACGTAGAATTGATTATTTGTGGGTTGAGGGCACCTTCCAGGGGGAAATTCTAACTTGAGTGCTATCTTGCCTAAAATCAAAAAGTTTTCCTATTCCCTGATGTTTTGTAGATGTGTCAATCGAAGGTTAAACTAAGTGCATTGCTTACATTCCGATTGTTATTATCACCCCATTGGTGATTGTTGCCCCATAATAAAAATGTTATGATTTCTTTTGAATTTTCAAATAAATAAATAAATATTATATTTTACCAACCAGCCTGGTTCATGGTCCATTGCGACTGAGGGTATTTGAAAAGG
Source organism: Ambystoma mexicanum (assembly GCF_040938575.1). Classification (NCBI taxonomy): domain Eukaryota; kingdom Metazoa; phylum Chordata; class Amphibia; order Caudata; family Ambystomatidae; genus Ambystoma; species Ambystoma mexicanum. The sequence goes on along the minus strand of NC_090932.1, from coordinate 852,013,312 downwards.
GGGTGTGATATGAGTGGTGTGCCATTTCAATATTGAATCTAACATAAAAATATAAGGATTTCAATTGTGCGCTGCATACTAAGCTGAGACTAAGGTGTGCGTCACCAGATTGAAATCCTTAACACATCTTTGTGTCAATAACAGCTCTAGAAGCAAACATTAATACTCTTTCCCGATTCCATCCGTCTGGAAAATACTGCACACACCATCTTACATCCCGTGTCCACAGAAATTATATATTTCCTTCCAGGCACAAAGCCTGCTAACAATGATGCTTCTATGATACCTATTTTAGTCCCATTCACAGTACACTGAAGACTTTTCTTCCATTCGAATTTCAAATTATTCTCATAAGTTCCCTCAAAGGCTGAGTAATTTCTGCAAACCCTCAAATTAATTTATTATAATACTCAGCTACGCTGAGGAAGGAAAGTAATTCATCTTTATTACTGGGACAATGTGCTTGTTCTACCTCTTCCGTCACCTTTGCTTTTGGTTTGTATCCCTCTTTTGATAAAATGTGGCCCAAGTAATCTACTTCTGGCACACCAAATGCTCACTTGCTGAACTCTGCCATTAAACCGCTCCCTTCTAATTTTTTCAACACTGCATAATCTTTTGTTATGCTATCCACATACTAAAATGTCATCCTGGAATACTTGCACTCCTGCCATCTCTCCAAACATATGTGTCATCACTCTTAGGCCAGTCCAAAAGGCATCCTTACATAACTATACATGCCAAATGTGGTAATAGAGTGGTGTATTTTTTTATTCCTGGTGGAATTGTATTTGAAGGTAAGCTGCTGATAATTGTGGAATATACATCTGCCTTCTCTATTAAATTTAACATCTCAGATATCACAGGCAACGTATATTTCTCCACACCTATCACCTTGTTTAGTTCTCTCAAATCCATACAAATTCTTACTTTGCCATTAGGCTTTCTTGCCACTACAATGGGAAAAACCCATTCGGAGGCTTCCACTTGTGACATCGGCTTCACACCTCCCTTGAGCTCAATATTGTGGCAATATCATTTGAGCTTTCCAATTCCTCCCTTAAATACACCTGAAAACATGTTTCTCTCCTTGCCCTTAGAGTATTCACCCAACTCCTTTTAATGTGGATGAAGTTTAAATTTTAGTTTGTCCTGATCTTGCCAACCTAAAACATTAACAACTTTCTTCACCACATACACATTTACTTCAGTCAATCTACCTTTGTACTCAACTAAGGCAGATTTATGTCCAATCATTTTTATCATATAACCTAATGTTTGATTTCCTCAATTTCGGACAATAGCCCTTCTTACAAAGCTCCTCCCATTTGTCATTTGTAATAATGGTGTATGGCAATCCTGAATTCACCATTAACTCAGTACTCACAGTGTCAATCTTAAATTTACTTTCTGGAGTCCCCTTCTTATTACCTCATACAATTGTGACTACCTCCACATCTTGTTCCTCTACTGCTTGTTCTTCATCCTCATGCACATACTCACGCCTTGTGTCTTATTCCTACACAAAGTACCAAAATGTCCTTTCATCCCGCAATTAGAAACTTTTGGGTTCGAAGCAGGACATTTTTGGGAATTTCCATAATGTCCTTTTGTCCATTGCAGTAGCATTTCCCTGTGAAGGGATTCCCTCTTTCTCCTCAAGTTTCTTCCAATTGTGTGCTCTTCCACTCCTCTTTGCTTTTTGTCTCCTTGCTCTTTCCTACAGCTGTGTCCTTCCCTTCTTTCGACCTGGCAAAAGTAATTTTAGTCACTTTCTGTAAGTTATTTTCCTTATCTCTTATAGCCGTGTCACAAATTGTGGTATGCTCTACCTTCTTAGCTATGGCTATAGTCTCCTGCAATGAAGGATCACCACATATCCACAACCTCTCCTGTATTATGCTGCCATTAGGATGTATTATGATTAATCTCTTATAGGTCAATTCAAGCATAAACCTGTTTCACAGTTGCAAGTTAGGGCCAATTACTTGAGGGTACGCACATATTCATCCACCGGTTCATCCATTTCTTGTTTTCGCAAATAGAAAATAATATCTGTTCACAGCCACATTGGTTTTGGATAACAATACAAGTTAAGACGTTTCAATGCTAGTTCATATTCATCCTGTCCATCACCTCCCCCCAAGCTCAGTGGGAGTAACTCCCTAAAAACTCTGTGACCTTCTGGGACTAATGAGTGCAATAATATCTTTGGAGTGAAGATTTCATTCTCAATTGTCCCTAAGTAGTTTGCCCAGTACTTTTTCCACTTGATCCATGGTATGGGTGGCTAACCAGGCACAGCTAGAAAAAGCTGCAGCAGATGTATAGTAATGCCTTGCATTTTTATAATTGCAACTTAAATCACCAAGGAGAAATCAATCTATTTGCCTCAGCTGTTTGCACTGAAAGTCCACAAGATTGCCAGCAATACTGACATAGCAGGGATGCAAAAGGATGTAAACCTCAACAGTCAACAATCCATCTAAAATGACTGGCATGAAGAAGATTAAGCTGCATAATGATGATCAACATAAGTGTTTGTCTAATCTGAAACACTGACACGAAAAAGATGAAGCTGCGCAATGAGGATCGCGTTATGTAAAACACTGATGATGCCAAGATGGCTGCATGTTGCAGGATATTTTAAGGCCCTTTACTCAAGCGTCTTCCTGCCTATTCCTAGTGCATGCATGATATGTTCAGAGGTCCATTCCTCTTACTTTGGAACCTCTGAATTCAACTGCATGCTCCACTCGCACCTCTGAAAGATTAAATGATGCGCTGCTTCCAAACCCTAATTCCCTTCCCCTTTTATGCTGGGGGACTGGTTCCGCGAAACTGGACCATGCGCCACATCAGCACTCAATCCTCCAAATTTGACATGGGGCGCAGCACAACCACTATGCCGGTAAGTCCTTGAAGGAAGAGGACACACCACATCAGGGTCACTCTTCCATTTGCACACGTGTAGTAAAGCCTCTCGTCGCCAATTGAAGTATGCAATCAAAGAGGTAAGTGGTTTATCTTCTTTTTTATGTATCTCCTTTGACACCACTATGTCCTCTGCCTCACAAAAACCATCAAAGTAGAGCCCTGAGCCTTCAACATTAAAAGTTCCACTCTTCCAAGATCCACTATTCTAATTCTATTTTACTACACACTACAATCATCTCATGGATATACTATTATATGATGGACAAACCACCCTTGCACTCTTGCAGAACTTCCACTCTGCCTGCTTCCCACCTTCATGACTTATATTCGCACAAAACCATGGCGCCTCATTGTCTGGAACTTCCATGGTAGCTTGTAGACAGTGGTAAATTGTGGGTACATGTCCCATGGAACCTCAGTGGTTTGGCTTCTTTTGGTGCATGTGCTGGGCCTAGGCTGCTGCCATCACGAGGTGACTCTCTCTGTACCTGTATTAACCAAATAAACCTTCAAGTGAACACACCTTCTGTGTCCTGTCTGTCTCTGATCGCTCCTGAAACAGAGCACAACATTTTGGCAACAAGGATGTCCTATCACTTGAGCCCTGCACTACCACCTGTTGTGTAACAGAGGATTTACTGAATAAAGAGACATATGGCTGTTTTGCATTGAATACCTAATTATTGCGGATCTTTCAAGCAAGACTACAGCGAAAACAAGAGAGAGAAAAGTATCCTACGCATGACTGGCTTTGAACTCTAGCTCTGTCTCATTAATTGTTTGCTGATGACTACAACCCCACGCTCTGTGTACCACTCTTTAGCGTCACCTCAGCAGCAACCAACGATAAAGAAGGGAAGCGCATGGACCCAGTGAGACCAGTTAAGTGCTTTGACTCATCGTGGACAATGAAGGGCAACCAAAGCATTATGAAGAGTGCCTGGTCTGCAAATGTTTAGAATGCCATGTCTCTGTTCTGCTTAACACACCCCATATAGAAGATCAGCATGATGTGTCTGGGGGTCAGCCTCACATCTGCTACCAGTGCATGTCTCCTTGCATCCATATTGTTCTTCACTCATATGCACATGGTAGCAGCTGTCAAGATGTGGCTCCATCTGCAAGTGTCGGTGTCTGAAGGTGCACACGTCATGCCATATGTGTGACTACTGAAGTTACCAGACACACACTGGCATTCAATGTGTGTTTGTTAAATGGAAGGTCACAGTTGATAGTAAAGCTGAGAGGGTTTACTAGGAAAATTAATTTGGTGTTTGTAGGGTTGAGTGTATCCACAGGGATGCCATCCAGCCAGTTGGTCACCGATGCCCTTCTCAATGGTTCCCTGGTGTGGTTCTCGGTGTCGATGGGATTCTGCCTGGAAATGAAGACTACGTTAGGACTGGACGACCAAGGTAAGTTTTTTTCCCACCTCCTTTGTGATTGCAGTCCCTCAGGGTTCTCTTATCACCTGGTTGTCGGAATTGGTGGGCTCTCCGTCCTGCTCAATGGGCAGGGGCGCGTTGTCTATGGTGGGCGCGTGCTGTCCAGTTACTTCACTGACTGCGGCCCTAGTAATGTCTTTCAGGCAGGTTTTATTGCGAGTATGAAGTTGTTATTCTTGCATGCCTTTTCACTGTTCTAAAATGTCTCTTTTTATCTCCCTTAGGTGTGCGGAGTGTCCGCTTGGAGAACTGGGTAGGCTGGTTCTTTCCAGTATACGATGGCGCACCAAAGCACTATGATGCGGTAAGGAAGCGCTTTGCGCAGCACAGCGATGTCCTGTCTTCACTAACCTGTGCTTTTCTCTTTTTTGTAGGTCGCAGTGTGTTCCCAGCGCGGATGGAGTTCCGGAGCTTTGCCGGTCGAAAATCAGCCAGCCAGGTAAGTCTCTAAGCGCTTCGTGGTTGTAATGTCTCTTCTACCTCCTTTAATAATGTCTTTCTCCCTTTTTCAGGTCCTTCGATCCGGGCGGCAAACTCTTCAAGCAGTGCTGCCCAGGAGATGTGAGCAGTGAAGGATGGAGATTACAGGTAAGATTCTGATGCTAACGATGTTCTTTGTTAGTCTGCAGGTCCGGAATTCGTCAGACTCATGAGAAAGCTGGCCACGGTGAGCGTCACGTTGCTAGTAGCAAAGTAACGGGAAGCGTGTTGTCTTGTTCGGGTGTGGTTTAAATAGCCAATGCAAAGTAGTCCAAGTAAAGTAGTCCCTAGGCCACCACTCCCAAAACACTATACCGCATAGGTTGGTTCTAGGAATCAAGCTACGTGGATGCCTCCATGTTGACTGAAAGCCCTAAAAAGTAGTTCCACAAGCAGATGTCTATCTTTGCTTATGAGCCTGGTGCCAAAGGCGCAAGGACTGGCCCCAAGAGGGCCTGAGAAGTGGATGCCAGGCCTTATAAGCGATCTGAGTCCTGATTCCACCTGGCCAATGGGCTTGCCAGTGGGGATCAGGACTGAGGGTCGTGACAGCACTCCCCCCCAAGGCCCCTCCCATGGTGTGTCTTCTGTCTGGTCAAGGTTTAGTTGGGAAGTTCTGCTGAAATTTCTTGACAAGACGTGGTGCATGGATGTTCTCACTGGGTTCCCAGGACCTATCTTGAGGCCCAAATCCCTTCCAATCGACAAGATAATATAACTTGGCTCTAGAGTATTTTGAGTCCAGGATGCCTTTGACTTCGAATTCTGGTTCTCCTTCAATTAGTATGGTTTAAGGTGGTGTCTTGATTCGTGTACCGGGTTGCATTGGTTTTAAAAGGGATACATGGAATACCGGATGGATATGTAGATTAGGTGGTAAGTCCAATTTGACGGCTGCCGGGTTGATAATTGCCTTGATGGTATAGGGTCCCAAATATCGAGGATGGAAGGTCCGGGTGCCTTTGATGGGTACATATTTGGCAGCTAAACAAACCTGGTCTCCCACTTGATAATCTGGGGCCTTTTTCCATTGCTGGTCGACGAAGTGCTTTTATTTTTCTTTAGCATGCATAAGATGTTCCTTCCCCTTTCTGAACGCCTGAGTGATGGTTGTGTGAAGAGTCTTTACTGCAGGCATTTCCAAGTTGGCAGGAAGGTCGAGTTCTGAGGTACGTGGATGTCTGCCATAGAGGGTGTAAAAAGGTGTTTGTCCCGTGCTAGAATGTACAGAATTGTTATACGTGTACCCAAAGTAAGTCCTTCCAATCTCTCAATTAATGGTGCAGCATGCATCGTAAATACTGCTCGAGGGTCTGGTTGGTCCTCTCGGTTTGGCCGTCCATTTGGGGGTGGTGACTGGTAGATAGCTGGACGTCAATTTGTGCCATTGCGCAACATTTTCTCCAAAAATTTGATACAAACTGGCTGCCTCAATCGGAGACCAGAACTGATGGAAAACCATGTAGCTTGACAATGTTTTCCAGAAATACTTCTGCCAGAGTGGATGCGTCCGGGAAGTCCTTGCGAGGAATAAAATGTGCCATTTTAGAGAACAAATCCACGACTACAAGAATGGTGTTAAAGCCTTGACTCGGTGGCAGATAAGTGATAAAGTCAAGGGAAAGAGTGTGCCATGGAGCGGGAGGGATGTCCAGTTGTTGAAGGAGACCCGATGGTTTCTGTTTCTGTGATTTATTTTGTGCACAGACGCCGCAGGACTGAATATACTGGACAATGTCCTTATGCCAGGTAGGCCACCAAAAGTTCTTTTTCACCTTGGCTAAGGTTTTAGCGATTCCAGGGTGTCCTTCAATCAGAGAGTCATGATAGCCTGAAATGATATGCTGTTGTAACTCCTTCTTGGGTACATATAGCCGGTCCCCAAAATAAGGTAACTGATCCTTGATGCAATATTGTACTCCTTGAGTTTGCCATGCGAGGAAAGCATCCGGGCTCATTGAATGTCGAATTTCATATTGTAATTCGGCTTGTGATAGGGTTGTTGTGATACCCAAATGTTTGTCTTCTGGTATTATGGGTACCTGGCCTGGAGTTGTGTACACCGTTTTATCGATGCCCATTTGAGATAAAGCATCTGCTTTCCCATTCTTGACCCCAGGTTGAAAGGTGATCACATAGTCATATTCGGCGAAGAAGAGGGCCCACTGTAACTGGCGTGAAGACTGGGCTTTGGCTGTTTTAAGATATTGTAGGTTCCGGTGGTTTGTGATCACTCTAATGGTGTGTCTAGCTCCCAGAAGATGGTGTCGCCATGCCTTGAAAGTGGACTTGATGGCTAGGAGTTCTTTGTCTGTGATAGCGTAATTAATTTCTGGAGGTGAAAACTTTTTCGACCAGAAGGCCACAGGATGCAGCTGGCCAGTTCCTGAATCCTTCTGTGAAAGGACCGCTCCCATTGCCATACTGGAAGCATTAGTTTCTACGATATAAGGAAGGTCCGGACGAGGGTGCCGCAGGATTGGAGCAGAGGTGAACCTTTGTTTCAGTTCCTGAAAGGCTCTTTCTGCTTCCTTGGTCCAAGCAAAATTTTTATTGCTTTTTCGTAGCAGTATTGTGATCGGGTGCACAAACTGAGAGAAGTCTGGGATAAATCGGTGGTAAAGTTCACAAAACCTAGCATGCTCTGTATCCCCTTCAGAGATGATGGCCATTTTAGAATAGCATCAACCTTATGTACGTCCATTCTGATGCCTCTGGGCGAAAGGATGAAACCATGAAATTCTACTTTGGTGACGTGAACAAAACATTTCTCCAGTTTTGCATATAAACGATGTTGGCAGAGCTTGTTGAGGACTGAATAAACGTGCTTGATGTGATCTTGTTTTGAGGCTGAGTAGACCAAGATGTCATCTATGTATACCAAGGCGCAAACATCAATCAGTTCTCTCAAGACATCATTCATGAAATATTGAAACGCTGCGGGAGCGTTGCATAGGCCAAAAGGCATGACTTGATATTCAAACAAGCCATATTTGGTACGGAAAGCGGTTTTCCACTCATCTCCACTTCTGACCCAGACCAGGTGGTATGCTCCCCGAAGGTCTAATTTGGTATAGATTTAGGCATCTTTTACTTGGTTTAGCATTTCCGGGATAAGAGGCAAGGGGTAGCGGTTCTTCACGGTGATCTGGTTTATTGAGCGGTAATCTATACAGGTCCTCAAGTCCCCTTCCTTTTTCGGTTCCTTTGCTTATGAGCATGAAGCCAAAGGTGCCAGGACTAGCCCCAAGAGGGCCTGAGAAGTGGATGCCACCACTTATAAGCCATCCGAGTCCTGATTCGACCTGGCCAATGGGCTTGCCAGTGGGGATCAGGGCTGAGGGTCGTCACATTGAGCTTCAGGTATTCATTTGACATCCAGGCATCGATGAGGGACAGATGCATGAGTAAATGGGTGTCATCGATGCAATTGACCTTTCATTATAGCTGCGTGTCCTCAGCATATTAGTGTATTTTGATGTCTGTGTTTATGAGCTGTTCCCCGAGAGGGTTCGTGTAGATGCTGAAGATGATAGGTGACAGGCTGGAGCCTTGTCGAACTCTGCAGGTTACTGGGTGGTTCTGGAAGCTGTTTGGATTCAACTGTATGATTGCTAATCCGTTAAAGAGGCATGAGGTAACCCACTACAGGACTCTTCATGGTAGCCCAGACGCTTGGTGAAGATGTTGAGGAGGTCATCATGGTCAATAGTATAACAGGCAGCAAAGAGGTAAAGGAGGATAAGTAAGAGTGGTTTGCTTTATCCGGGATGTGTAAAGCGCCATTGATAACTTGGGTGGTGGTGGTGGCTGTATTGCAACATGGTCTGAATCCAGATTGAAAATGCTGTAGAAACTTGCGCTGAATGATCCTTTCATGCAACTGCTTGGCAAAGGTCTTCTCAATCTCTTTGCCGAGGAAGGGTAGATGCATGATAGGCTCATCGTTGTCCAGGTCATGTAGGTCGAGTGTGCGTTTCTTCGGCATTGCCATTTTTAGTGCACCTGGAATCGTGCCTTATGTGACGGATGTGTTAATAATGTTGAGAAGTAGTGAATGCTTCACCTTTGATTTCTTCGAAACACCTCCCCAATTCATAAGGTTGCAGCAGTGTTGGTCGGGCCTTCTGCAGTAATTGTCCTGAATTATGGCAATCTTGATATGTTGTGGGCTGGCATGGGTGTGATGTCTTTGATGTGTTTGGAGCTGTCAATCTGTTGCCTTATCTTGTCTATTTGTCTATGAAGACGCTAATGAAAGGCTTCTTAGCTGGTTGATGCAGTTTGCCATTGCTTGGAAGTGCACTCTGCCCTTCGTGGTTTCTTCCATGATGGTTGTTGCATAGTTGTTTGCTTTGGCTGCAGTTTTGATTGGCCTGCATACTAAACTGAGTGTTCTCACAGTGGGGATGTCTTCTAGTTGGTGGATTTTCTCTACACCTTTTCAATTGTCTGGATGAAATGATTACTGTTGAGGATTTCATGTGTGTAACACGGTGTAGAGTGCTTGTGTTTGTTCAGTCATAGTTTCAGTGGTGCATGGCTATTGATGATATGAGTTGGTGAAGAGTGTAGTGGAGCAGGATGGGTATATCTGTGTGATACGTCCAGTCCAAAGATGGGGGAAGACATAACATCGTTGGAGAGGTGATGAGTACCAGGTCAAATGTGTAGCCTTTGATTGGAGTTGCTTTTGTGACTTGTTGCTTGATGTCCATGGTATTGAGCAGTTTGAGTAGAGACCTTCTGTTATTTCTTTGTGGCTTGGTTCCCTGGCAGGTTGAGTTCTCTGAGGAAGATGTTAGTCATGCTGCTTATAGATGCTGTTGTGATGAGGACTGTGATTTCATTGATAAAAAGTCCTTATTGATTTGGGGTGGTTGGTAGATCAAGTATAAGGTTGCTGTTGGAGCATGGGTGAGTTGAATGTGGCAAGTGAGGAGTTCCATGGATGTATTTGTGGTGTACTCCTGGAGGGTGCTTGTTCATGAGGCCTTGTGGATAATAGTAAACCCTTCACCAAATTTACTATACTATTAACTCGACTACATTAATAATAGAAATCCTGTTACCAACTTTGCTTTCTATCAGTGCTGATAACACTGCACCTTGGCTTCAGGAGCTTTAGCAAGCAGGACTGATCACCTTTTTGAGAATAGCAGGTAAGCCCCCAGTAAAATTGAGAGTTAGAAAGGTGGGGTTCCAACAATAGATGTTTGCAGTTTACGGTCCGACTTTTAGTGTGGACAGAAAGAAGGCCTTACTCGATCACTGTTTGGGAACTGAGGGTCAACAGCTCCTTAAAAGTCTCCCTCATTTCAGGACAAATGAGGCGACGTGGGTGGTGTGCATTGTTACAAGAGATGCACCAGGACGTTTGATGTGCGTTATACTAAAAAATAAAACGTGGTTTTGGAAAGTGATGTATTTGCTACAAGGTAACACAGGAAAGGTGAGACCATGGAGCAATGGATCACTGTCTTACCTGGTTTTGCTGCCACCTTTGATTTAAAAATAATTATCACGAGGAGAGATTACATGGCCAGTTTCTAATTAAATGGCTGAATAATCACATCCGAGTAGTTATTTGGTTAAGGGACAATCCAGCCCTTGAATAGGTTGTGAACCTTTCAAAACGAATTGAGCATTCAATGACATTTTAAAATGTTATCTGCAATAAACTATAACAAAGGGACAGAAGCCAAGTTTAGCAAGGTCAACAAAGTTATGAGAACTGACCAAAAGAACACAAAAGGTCTCAAACATCTTCCTCCCTCAAATTCCCCCAATATGAGTGGCAGTGTTGCAATACCAAAGGCTGTCAGAGAAGCATATAGAGAATAGAACGAATAGAAGACATCAAATGAAGAGAAGAGTCTTAAGGAAAGGAAAAGGTCATCAACTGAACGCAGACAGACTGGAAGTGAGTTCCAAAGGTGGGAACTCAAGACAGAAAAACACTTGTCATACATAAACAGCAAGAGCTTGGGACAACCACCAAGGGTTGTCTAGCAGAATGGAGAATAGGTGGTCAATTTAGACAGATAAGGTGGTGCAAATTCATGCATGCGTTCAAAGACTAAGCACACACTTTTGAATTCTAGCCTCTGCTTCACTGCCAACCAATGCAAGGGTCTGTGCAACTGAGAGTTTGAGGCACGTTTAGGTAAGTGGCCAATCTGACGGCTGCATTTTGTGCAGCTTTTAGACTGGCCTGCTGCCACTGTGGGATACCAGCTATGATCACTTAGGGTTTGCCAATGCCTACACTAAAATTGGGTGACCAGTTGCAGGAACATAAGACAGAACAAATCGTAACACGGGAAGTGTGGAGAAAAAAGACAATGGGGCACATTACAAGTTAGCCGGTCCGATAGCATAGCGAGTAGAGCACTCGCTTTGACATCTATGCCAAGCCTGCTGATGCAGGTTTGAATCCCGGCAGGGCCAAACTCAGCCTTTCATCCTTCCGAGGTCAATAAATGAGCACCACACATCGTGGGTAATGATAAGCTGCACTCAGATACCTGAGGGTTTGTAGTGCTATATAAATGCTAATTTATTATTATTATTATCCCACCGGTAATTTCAGCAGGATACTGGCAAAATGACTCTCCCGTTAAAGGTGCCTGATATCCCCGTATTACTGGGATATTGCAGGTGCCGGCAACAGCGGGAAATCCCCATCACATGGAGACTGTTAGCACTCTATGGAGGGGATTGTTGCAATTACCTGCACTGATTGTACGGGTGCCGGTAATTGTAGCATGTTCTTGCAAGTAGGGGTGTGATTTACCGGTAAGTCCCACGTGGAGGTAGATCCATTGCCCCACTGGCAAACGTGTGTTTCTCTGGTACCCTAAACATTCCAGTGCCGAAATTACCAGCAATTTTACTGCACTGATGAAGCTGTAATGAGGCGTATCTCCCCTATCTGGGCCTCAAAGCCCATATTTGATTGACAATAGCAAACAAGGGTCTTAGCCTTGAGAGCAAAACAGGTTGGAGTTAGGTCCAAATAGAGGAGGTAGCGATAGTAGTCTAGATTGATCATGAAGTACATGATTAGGGCCGAATAAAATTATCTCAGTTTTTGATGGATTAAGATATAATCTATTGAGGACAATCCACCGTTTAACTTCATTCATACAATCGAAGATGTTTTGAAAGGAATCTGTGGCATTATTAACATGTAGGTATGCCTATGTGCCATCAGCCTCTGAATGGTAGTGAAGACCAAACTTAGAGAAGTTGGACATCAGAGGACCACTGTAAATATTAAAAAGCAACAACAACAAGGATGAACCCTGGGTTACACCACAATAAACTGGAAGAGGATCAGACAGACAGCCATGAACTTTAACAATCCTTCAGACATTAATGGAACCAGGTCAGTGCCTGCTGGGGTACACCTGATTTTCAGACACCCTAATCAATAGTTAGTACAGGTTTATTCGATTGAAGTGCAGCAGTCATAATCAGATGATAATAAAATGCAATCAGCAAAATCACAATACATTTGTTAAAATGCAATCCCTAAACTGCAAATACAGCAAAGCAATTTTACCAGGAAGCATATTTTTAAGCGATACGCACCTTAAAACAGAATTGAAAATTGCTACTATCATTAAAAAAAATGTGAAACTCATCCGTTATTAAAAAGATAACATTTGTAAGGCCCAAATATTAAACAGATTTAGCTAAGTCCTGCCAGAGTCATTCAGGTTAACTGCCCTTAAACCCAGATCTCTCTTCATGAACAAATGCAGAGCCCAAGAAATAGCTCTGTCTTGTATCAAGAGGCAATGAAGGAGGCCAGTCTAAACTGCCTTCATCCTCTGTCTCTTAAGACTGGTATTATAGTTATTTTCCTTAAACAGTTATAGGTCGCTCAGAGCAGGCGTAAGTGATGCAAAGTGTCCACCGCCCTTAAGCAAAAGAGACCCCCACCACCATCAAGCCCAATCCCCTTCCAAATACAGACAACCGAGGTGAGTTTAATGAGATTAAATCTAATTAGCACTAGATTTCTGTGCTGTCTAGAATATGGCCTCTATTCCGAGTAGGGCTCCAGTCTGTTAGGGGATGAAATTATAAAATGAGCGTATTTGCGGTCTTTCCCATATCAATCAGTTCTCTAGTGTCTTTTAGCCTATTAAGTAGCAGGGCTTTAACATTCCCTTTGGAGGATTTGTCTAATAATTCCTGCATCTCATACCAATGGAAGGCAATAATAGACTTAAAAGTGTTTTTCACAGGAGGATACCCGTCGTATTTTGCTGGCCCCCGCTATGTTGTAAAATGTCAGAGAAAACTTCTCTGGAGAGGGTGTCATGACGATTGGCCCAGGTAGCTACCCAAAATAATGAGACAGCCATTGTGCACTGATCCTCTATGTAACCTAACCAAGCTGGTAAGGTAAGCAGCCTACTAAGAAATGTGTTTTCAATTATTTGGAGTCTATAGGCTGACTCAAACCCCCAAATGTCGCACCCATACACCCCAATTGCTAGGTCCTTAGCTTTGTAGACTTTAATCAACAGTGGGATCGGTTGGGCTTATATGGAATTAGAAAAGTTTAGCACTGCGGCGGTAGCCTGGCCCATTTTAGCTGTTTGCTTCTCTATATGCCTTGCAAAAGGGAAAAATAACCAAAAGCAGAACAATAAACACAAAATGGAGGGTCCCCCAAATGAACCACTTCAATTTTTGATTGTCAAAAGGTCAACCTGTATTTAGGCGTGGCCATCACTTTTGGTAAAGAACACATCTATGTAAAGACACACAGATAAATATGAAACAAAACCATTTTTATTTATTACGTAGGACAATAGGTCCTACCATCTAACACTTAAGAAAAAATGCATATGCTCGTGATCAATTTGTACACAATTTGAAACAGATCAAATACTAGTTTACACGTAATGCATATAAACCCCATTAAATCACCACCCCAAGTCTGAAATTCAGAATAAGCATTACCTGTAGATAAGTTGAAAAAGTACATTTATATGTATTTGTTAACTAAATACTGAATATCAAACAAACAAGACCAATTCTTGTTCAGAATACATAGGTAAGAAGTGGAGTGTTGCACACAGGGGTCTGGTTTAAGGTATGGATTAATCAATTTCATGAATATACACATCCAATCCTGTACTACTGGCCCTATCTAACTAAGCTAAATATAATCCATATATGCCAGTACCCCGTGGCTACTGCAACAAGAACTATTAGACTTTGATACAGAAAGGGACTGATTAAGTGGGGAGGCCAGCACAGCATTATTCAAATAATTCTGGAAAGGTTTGATTTTATCTATAAAGAAGTTGTTAAAATCATTGGCCGATTTCATTATGGGTATGAGAGTCACTGTTGCTGTTGGGGGATTGCAGATTGTATTGCAGGGTTTCATGTGCTTTTAACTTTCATTTCACCTGAAAAGATTGTGTAACTTCTGCCGCCTCACGGCCTCGTTTCCTCTGCCTTCCTTCCCTACCCCTTGTTCCTACTGTGCTCCATCCATCCACCCGCCCAGTGCCCTGATTGGGCACTGTCCCTCTTCTGTTTGGTGCCTGCCTTTGTCCATGGTGTTCGGCTCAGCGCTTCCATTCTGCTGGCCGGAAGAACACAGTGAGGCTGATCAAGCGTTCTGCTCGTGTTTAGCAGGGTTTTGCATTCATGTGCTTTTAACTTTAATTTGACCTGAAAATATTGCGTAACTTCTGCCGCGTTGTCTCCTCATTTCCTCTGCCTTGCTTCCCCACCCCTTGTTCCTACTCTGCTCCCTCCCTCCACCCCACTTGTCCTGATTGGGCACTAGGCCCTACTTGATTCCATGGTCAGCCTCACTGCCTGTTGCAGGCCCCTAGGTAAAGGCAGCTCAACTGTATCAGCTCCAGAGGGTGTCTGCCGGTGTCAGCAGGGGAAGCAAGAAGCCTGCAGCTGTCAACCTGCTGCTGCCAGCTAGGTAGGTGTGGTGTGATCAAGTGGGGCAGCAAACACTGCACTTCACTAAACTGGCCCACCCCTCAAATTACTCCTATTTCGCTTACCGCACGACCCATAAGCATCTTAGTTAATTATATTTAGCCATCCCTCACAGCTCCCTAGGAATTTCAAATTTTCTGCATTGATGCTGTTATTAAAACTAGGCATTTTTCCCTCTTTTCAGGAAAGTCCAATCTGGGTGTTTTTGCATTGCTGCTGTGTTTCAAACTAGGCCTTTTCCCCTACTTTTTAGGAAAGTCGAATCTGGGTTGTTTTGCATTGCTGCTGTGTTTAAGACTAGGCCTCTTCCTCTTCTCGGAGGATTGAAGCTGGTTGCTCTCGGGTGTGTTCCCCCCCCATCCTCTGTCCTCGCTGGTCCTGCATTCTCCTAGGGTGTGTTACCTGCTGTGCCTCCTGTGCGCCCCATTCTGTGTGAATCCTCCCCCTCCGGTGCTTCCTGTGGAGCGTGGCACTGGGCTGTGCTTCTTCTCCTCCCTCACTCTGCCCTCTTGCCTCCTCGCACCATCTATGGTGTTCTCAATCTCTTCCATCTTCTCAAACTGCTACTGTATCTCCTATCCTGAAACACTTGTGTATAAACGCCATACAAATGTCCAACAAATACATAAATAAATAGTCTATCCCTCTCACTAAATCTGGAAGAAAAAAGTTTAAAAGGGATATCCTGGTCTCAAACCCAGGCCTTCCTACAGCTGATATCTACACCAGCGCTTCCTCCAGACAGACTCTCACTGACATCCTCTTTGTCCTTCCATCTCCAGACCTTTGGACCCCTCATATGGTCTCTATCTCTATTCTCTCTCCTTTCTCCTCCTCTCCCATAAATGGTTGCACCCAGTGGGAGGCCCTCTTGGCCTACTTCCAATCCTCTAAGACCATCATCAATGTCTATCTAAATGGTACCCTCATGGTCCAGGGCACTCAGCCCAATCGTCTCCTTCTTGATAGGTGTCTCCCATGTCTTATCAACTTCCTCCCTTCTCCTGCTACTCCTCCTACCACCCCTCTGCCTCTGCACTGGCACCCCCTCTCTGGTCCCTATGCCACGTTTGTCTATTGCTTCTGCCCACTCTCTGGCTCCTCTGCCGCTTCCGTTGGGTGTTCCTCACTCCTGTATCCCAACACGGAAGTCTTTCTGAAATGGTAACCTGCTCCACGTCGCCACTCAACTCTCGCTCTGACATCGGCTGCCTCCTTGAAGACCTGGACCTGGATGTCCTCGCACTCACCAAGACTTGGTTCATGGCTAGCTCTGTTATGAGTTTTGACACTCTCGTCTTTGAGGTCAACAAGATCCTCTCCAAGCCCAGAACTAACCGGCCTGGAGGTGGAGTGGCCCTGACCTTTCCTGAGTGGGTCCCTGCTTCTGTCATTCCTATGCAGGCCTATTCCCCCTTTGAACGCCGGGTATGCGTTCTCTCTATCTCTCCTGACCTCTCACTGACTGTGGCCACCAGCTACAGGCCACCTGGCCATATCACCCTCTTCCTCTCAGAATGGTCTGACCTATCCTCTTCTCTCCTTGCCTCTACCTCTCAACTTCTCCTCCTCAGAGACCTTAACATCACCTGGATGCTTCTAATCATTCCTCCAGGATATTCTGCAACTTTTGCGACTCTCACTCTCCCTCTCCATTCTACCTTCTGATCCGACACCCTATACCGGACACACCTTGAGTGTTGTCATCTCCTCGGATATCCCCCTCTCTAACCCTCTTACTACTCCTCTCTCTTGGACTGACCACTTTCTGCTCTCCTCCCACCTGAAACATCTACCCCCCCCAGGCAAGGCCCTCCCCAGCACCGCCACCCTCCTTCTCTGCCATTGGGCCCATGAAGTGAGTGTCAGTGACTGCCTTTGCCTCAACTTTCACTGCTCCTCCTGTGGCTGACTCAAACCCTGACACAGCCCTCTCTAACCTGCATCGTTCCATCTCCAACACCTTGGACATCCTTGCCTCTGTCATGAGAATCTGTCTGAAGCCTACCTCCAAGAGCAACTCTTGGTATGAATCTGACCTGGCCGTCCTGAAACGCAAGTGCAAGGTGACTGAGAGGAAGTGGAGGTCTTCGGGCACATCCTCTGATGAACTGGCCTGCCGCCTGCTCAAAAGGCAATACAGACTCTCTGTCTTCTCCAAGAAGAGGGTCCATATCCAAGCATGTGTCTCTGCGCCCTGAAACAACAAGGATGAAATCTTTAAAATCTGCAAGGAGCTGGCCAATTTTACTTCAGTCTCTACCTCTCCTGTTCCCTCACAGGCCCTTTGTGTGGCCTTGGTGTCTTATTTCACAACAAAAACTCAGGACATCCCGTCCGCACTTTCCTCCTCCTCCTCTCTCCCTCCCTCTACCTCTCCCAGGCCTCTCCCAGGCCCTCTTTGGCCACCTCTCCCTCTCCTTTTCTGTACTCCTCCTTCTCTCTGACAACACCTGACTATGTTTCCAGTCAAGTCTGATCTATAAAAGCGTTGTTCAAACAGGTGCTCCCCATGCTCCTCCAAAACTATTAAGGACCACATTTCCACCCTTGCACCAGCCGTGGCTAATTTCTGTTATCATTCTTTCACTACTGGATCTTTCCCCTCTCTCCTAAAGCACTCCCTTGTGCACCACCTCCTAAAAAAGCCTTCTGCCGGTCCAACCTGTCAGGGACATGGAAACTGCTCTCCTGAACATCTGTGAAGATCTGCTCTCCAATCTGAATTCCAGCTCTCTTTCTGTCCTCATCCTCCTTGACCTTTCCTGTTCTTTTGATACGGTCAATCACGCCACCCTGATCAATCGACTCTGTGAGAACCTGGGCATCATGGATCAGGCCTGGCGTGGCTGACCTCATTCCTCCTGGACCAACCCTCCCAGGTCCAACTAGGGTCCTTTCTCTCCACCACCTCTGTCTCCAAATGTGTTGTCCCCCAGGGCTATGTCCTCTAACCCTGGCTCTTCAATGTCTATCTGGCCCCTTTGGCCCACCTGATCTCCACCTTTTCTTCTAACTTTCAGTGTAATGCGGAGGACACTCAGCTCTCTTTCAGCCTTCCCTCAGCCTCCTCTCCTTCCTCACTCATTCCTGATTGTCTATCTGCAATTCAGGATTGGTGGGCCTCCAACTATCTCTGCCATAATACCAGTAACACTGAGATCCTTCTCATTGGGACCTGTGCTCCTGCTTTCCCTCTCTCGCTCTAGCTGCCCTCCTTGGGCCCTCGTCCCTCACTGCTCTGTGAGGCGAAAAGCCTTGGTGTCATCTTCAACTTCACTCTGTCCTTCTCTCCTCACATCACGTACCTATCCAAGAAGGCCCACTTCCAGCTGCACCTCCTCAGAGGTATTCCACCTTCTCTCACTTTCCTCCAGAAGCTCACTGTCTCCAGAGCCCTGGTTCTGTCCAGACTGGACTACAGCAACAGCCTCTTTCTCAATCTCCCAAACTCTTCTCTTTGCCCCCTGCAACTAATCTAGAACAGGACTACGAGAATTATCCTTGGCCTCAAGCCCAGGGACTGCATCTCTCCTGCCCTGAAATCTCTCCACTGACTCCCGGTGGTGGAAAGGATCAAGTTCAAAACCCTCTGCATCATCCAGATTTCTGAGACTAGTGTCTGTATCTGTAACCCTGTAACTATAACTAGTGGCTGTAACTGTAACCCTGTAACTATAACTAGTGTCTGTAACTGTAACCCTGTAACTATAACTAGTGGCTGTAACTGTAACCCCTTCAGGCCCCTACCTTCTTGCACTTACCCAGAGCCATGCTGCCCTGACTGCACTTACTCAGAGTCATGCTGTCCAGATCGTACTTCCCCCTACATTTCCCCTGCACTTCCTCTGCGCCCTTCCTTCTGCAATTCTCGTTGTCACAAGGCCTAGTAGGATAGTTTGTCTTGTCTCCCCACCATTTCCCCTCCCTTGTCTTGTGGCGCCTAGAAACTCTTGTGTACACGCACATTATAAATACCTTATCATATCATTTCATACCATAAATAACATCAACCAGCTATCCTGCTTTGTTTGTAGCATTGTTACTCTGGTTTTTCATGGGCAAAGGAATTGCAGACATACTTTAATTTGCTCAGATTAGAAGTACACATATTTTTCTGCATTGTATTTCCAAATTAGGCGATACGAGGGCAGAACTTAAGTCTTGTCCAGTGAGCTCTGAAAGGTCCTTAACACTGCAAGTTTGATTAGATATGCTGATGGTGTGGGATACTGAGGCCTGACCAAGATCAAATGTAAAAACCCTGGCAAAATGATTGGACCAAGTAACCAGCATGGTATTGAGGTATTCCACCCCTTTACCTCTACATGAGATTAGATTGAGATATAGCCGATGAGGTGGAGCGGTCACTAGTGACACACTATCTTGATCCTCAGGTATCACTGTCACTGTCATAGAATCCAAGCTGTTAAGGATATAATGCCATAGATTAATATCAGTCTGGAGAATCTAAGCTCTTTAGTAGCCAGAAAATCATTCGATTTATTAGGCACAGGACCAGTGGACAATAACATAAAAATATTTTTTTTAAGTTGACCAGATGATATGCTAATGGCATTTTTGGGATAAAATATCCCATCGCAAACTCTCAAAGTCCATGAAGTCCAACAGGATTTTAAAATAATAGCAACTGCCCCTCCTCGCCTAGTGGTCTGTCGATGGAATCATTGAGAGAGACCAATGAATGAAAGGTAGTACAACTTCTCTCAGTAAACCAAGTCTCAGTTAAAAAGAGAAAATCCAACATATTACAATAAATGAAGCCAGCCAAGGCTACTGGTTTGCGAATATAGGACCTATCGTTAATTAAGGTATCACAGGATTTATTAGGAGACAGTTGAGAAACAACATGTCCAGAATTACTAAAATCATTAACAATATATTCAGTATCATATGCCCGAAGCTTGTTACGGTCCTTAAGGAGTAGGAGCAAAAATTGTTCGAAAATAGTAAAGTGTCTCTGGACTTAATGGCCAATACTCAAAAATATGATAGAGCGCATGGAAATAACAATGATAGAATAACAATGGTATATTGTATGGAAATGGTATTACCACATAGTTAAATCAAGTTATACTATCCAAAAGCATAACTGATCCTGCCAGGCGCAAAGGAGATCAATAATGTCACAGTGAAGAGGTGACCACTGAACTGACACTACTGAAGTGAAGTAGGGTCTTCCTTAAAAAAGAAAAATCCTTTTGCGTGGTTCCTGATAAATGGTGTTTAAGTGTCCCTATTGGCTATTATCAACCATAAATGTTATAGGGTATATTTTAGGATATGTTTGCTGCGAGCACCGGACATCAACATCAAGGGTTATGGATATCTTGGCTGGTTTTGTAGCCAATGTAACTTTCAAGCACAGAACTAATAGAGCCTCTGTTTACATGTTTAAATGATGGTGGGAAACTGACAGGGTGGCCTCAACAAGGTGAGCAGCACGTTATCTTTTTTATCCCAGCGACCCAGAACAGTTAATGCAAATTTTCTCTAGCTCCTTATAAGGGAGTCAGAGACATGTCCTAGGTACTAGACTTTTCTGCTGAGACTCTGGATGAACTGAAAGTTCTTTTTTTTTTATTTATTTATATTAGGCATTTTCTTAATAACTTTTGCCAATCTCTTTCAAACAAGTCCAACAGCACATCCGGTCTAGCCGATAAAAGCAAAGAAGCACAGTCCAGTTACAATAAAAAGTTGTAGAAGTTTCACAAGAGAGCTATTAAAGTTGGAGCTGTGCCCGTTGCAAGGTTCACAGCTTACTACTCAGATTAAAAAAGAGGTAGCTATGGAAGACCTAGAGAGATTGGGAAAGGAGGATTTTATAAAAAATCTGTTCATGCAGTAGAAAAGGTTTCACCTTTGTGAGTAGTGCCGAACTCCAAGCTGAGCAACAGATTGGTCCTCATTAGGAGTTTGGAGGTAGCTATGCCCTTAACAAGGGCATGGCTACCCCCAAACCCGGGTCTGGGTCTGGGTTCCCTGAATGGGGAAATACGGGGACATTCTGACCTTGGAGGGCCCGGTATTTCCCCATTCAGGGAACCCGGACCCGGTCCATCCCCATTCCCATTTGAGACCCCATAGGGCTCAATGGGAATGGGGAGCATGCTAACATGCCCGTTAATGACGGGCCAATTGTTAGCATTCTGGGCCGCTCGCGGGTCCTGCTAAGGACATCTGGTAAAACCAGGTGTCCTGAGCGGGTCCCGCGAGTGGACCTCATAATGGGGTGGTAAGGGGTTAACGGCTCTGGCACCTTTACTGGTGCCGTTAACCCCTTACCGCCCTCCTAGTAATGAGGCCCATTGTGTGTTGACTTGAGACATCTTAACAAGCGGTAATTGAGAATGGTTTCCCTCTGCCAAACATTTCTGAAATCCCCCTTGACTGCGGTATTCTCATCTGTCGGCCTCAATACCATCTGTCATGCTCTCAGCTCACTGTGTTTTTCAAAATTGCTTCACTTAAAGGCAACATATTATTTTATAGCAATGATAGGATGAAAGGCGTCAGAAAGTGTTATCTGTACTTAGAAATGCCAACCACACACTAAAATATGAGAAATACATGTCTAGTCCAGAAAATCGGAGTACTGGGATCCTATTTTGAGTTGCCATAGGGTCAATCCTAAAAAGGAATCAATGGCAGGTATTAAAGGGCTAAACTGTCCAAATTGTAAAGAAGAAGTTATGTAAGTAATTGATCTGTTGGAATACTGTTACAAATTTGTTCAAGATTTTTCAGACAAGACTTAAAATGAGATAGTATGTAATAAATATATTTTATCTGTCATCTAAAATCTACAGGGGTGAATTGAACATTGTGTGGACTAAGCTGTGAATGCCCCCAACCCTAGGGAGTTTTGAGAATAATGGTAGGTCATCCTGCACTCCGATGTGAGTGACACTGGTCTTGGTGCTATCTTATGCCAAATTAAAAATGTTCAAGAAAGAATAATTGCCTCTGGGTTCAGGACCATGAGGAGATTATAATTGCTTCAGACTGTGGTTGAAAAAGAGGAGTCAGGCTGTTATTTGGTAACAAAAACGTTTAGAGTCTATGTATGGGGAAACAAATGTACGCTGCTGAAAGATCACACAACTATTCAAGTATTTATTTGCATAGCTGGGTTATAGTGGCATATCAAGGAGGATATCCAGATGAGTTTTACATGTGCAGGGCCTCAACTTTGAGGTGGAGTTCATATGTGGGAAGGACATTGCCTTATCCTGCAGTGCTCTTTAGGAGGATGTAGGTAATGAGGATCCCAATTGTTAATCTGGCCACGTACACGTATTTTTGGAGTCTGCATGGTGTTGTAAGGATAATTGGTTAGAAGCATGTCAAAATAATCACATTTATCAGGAGCATCTACAGAGAGTCAGGTGGGGTTGGTGGGGAGATTTCAGCAAGGATACCACTCTTAAAGAGTACAGAATATTCTGGAACGAAACAAGCTTGTTTTGGAAGACTCCACTGTGCTCACGGTGGTGGGCTGATCCCTCCAGAGTGGATTTGGAAACCACCTTTGCATATAGCTCATTAGCCCATAAAGCATTTGGGTTGCTGCAGAATGACATATCTAGTTTGCACAGATTACTGTTGGCCTGGGTTGGTCTGGAAAATTGAAGATTTTTTCAATTGTGTCCTGAATGTACAGCAAGTGACGAATCCTTAAAGTAAGGAAAGAAGAGCTGGGCAGTCATGGGTTCAACAGGGACCATGGTATGAGGTAGTTCTAGACATTATTGGCCCAGTACTCATCCCAGGTCAGGGTGTGAGGTTTATCATTTCATTGATTGATATGTTCTCTAAGTGGTCAGAGAAAAGGATATCGAGAATGGTTATAGGTCAATGGTTCGAATCAAAAGGTTCGAATTACAATAGGTTCGAATCAAAAGCACCGAAAACGAAAGGTTCGAAATTTCTTTGTCTTTTTTTTCTTTTTTTTTTGGGTTCCCCCCCCCCCCAACCCCTGTTTTTGTGGTAAAAAACATTTCTTTTTTACTTATACGAAAACCCAAAAAGAAATATATAATTAAAAAAAATCGAACCTTTTGTTTTCGATCCTATTGACTCTCACCTTTTGCATTCAAACCTTTTGTATTTGCACACCTTTAACTGGACACCATCGAGAACAAATACCACACCAAGGGCTATTGAACTTCTGGAGTATGTGTTCTGAAGGGGAGGTTTCCCTTCAAGCATCACCCCAGATAGCAAGGTTCAATTAAACTCTGAAGTAGTAAAAGGGTTTTTGTCATCTAGTGATAAAGGGAATACAAGTTTTGCCCTGTACTACACATAGGTCAGTGGTAGGCTGGAAACATTCAACCTCACATTGATTGATGGAGTATAAATGACCTTTCAGACAGGTGGTAAGTGTGAAGTTTATTGAAGGATGGCAGTGTATCGATTGCTTCCACATGTGCCTACACGGTTGGTGACGTTAGAAGTCCTGCCCTGGAGAAGCCCCAAAATGGGTTATGTCTTGGTTGGATGGGGATGTTGCATCTTAGTAGCTTCGATGAAAGAGAGTTGCGATCACAAGTTCATCACACCAACAGTGCAATGAAAGTAAGTATTATTCTAAATCTCACTATATTGACAGGCAATTCTGTGTCAGAGATTCTGCTAAGGTAAGCATCTACAGTCATGTTCAAGAAAGTGCATTGAGCTTCTCAAAAACATTTATATTTCTAAACATATTGCCACACATGGTCAGGCAATGAGATGTCGAAGTGTGGAACAAGTCAGCAATTTTTAACGTAAGGTCCATATGGCCTAATGTTGGTTTTGGGCTAGCAAACACATTTACATTTAGCACATTTCTGTCCTGTAGTTGTGTCTTGGTGAATTGGAGTGCAACCCATCTCACATGCCCAGGAAATGTGAGTACTGGTTAAAGCCCATGCACCACTCTCTTGATAAGACTCTTTGAATCAACATATATTAGTGACAATGGCCTGTAATATGGGCAATTATAGGTACTTTACCTGCCTTTGGAAGAACTGTTATAACCACCTCCTTCACTGACTTCATCACATGCCATACCTGGATGTCTTTTTTTTTATAGAACTCTACCAATGAATGAGCTAATATCTGTACAAAGCTTGCATACTATTCTGCATGGAGTCCACCAATCCCAGAGTCTTCTCACACTAATAGAAGGCATTGCTGCTCTAATCGCTTGCTCTGAGTTGGAACTCCCTGCACTTCTCTACTGTCTTCTGAGAGCTTCGCTGTGATGCCAGGGCCTCAGCTAACTGTTCTTCATCTACTAGTTGTGGTTGCAAGTACAACTCCCTGTAATAGTCATGAAAGGGCATATCAATGTTCTCATGATTTAACAACATTGTATCTCCTGGGAGGGATAGGCTGATATTACATGTCTAGTCACTGTGCTTATGATCAGTCACGTGTGTGGTCTTATCCCAATAGTCATGATGTTTCTTTCCTGAATGTGATGATGACATTTCTGGAGTAACTCAAGGGCCTTGATATGAGCTAATCTACTTGCACACAACTCAAGGATCAGGGTCAAAGAGGGATCTATACATGTGTCCAACCCTTTAATAATATTTACACATTAGTTTGTTTGAGTGTGTCGCAATATTTTCACAGCCTGGCTATATACGATACAGCTCCCACTAATCAACATCTGTAATACTTCCAAAGATGGACTCCCTACTAGAATAAACAGATCCTTCATTATCCTCATTGTATAACAGATCCTGTTCGAATGCTGCATTCCCAATGAGTCAGCATCTAATTGCCATTGCAGTTGTCATCCCCTGCAGGCCACAATGTTTTCTAATTGTATATCACAAAGGTTACAGATATTACCAGCCATTACAACATTACAGATATTACCGGTGCCAAAATTACCAGATGTTTTACCAGCACTTTTACCACACCAGTACAACTGTAATGAGGTCCTATGTCTTAAGTGTTGTGGTAATTGGATTATGTTGCCAAGGCAGAATTGAAAAGTAGGAAGTTATTACACAATGTACTGAGTGGATACACACATGGCTCTAGAGTGTGATTGGGAAATCCTACAAGATTGTGTGGGTCAATTGCTGGGAATTATATTGACATTTTACTGGTATCGAACTTTTACTTCACCAAAAACACTTCTTCAACACCTCTTCAACATTCACTTCATCAGACATTTACTTCTTCGTGCATTTACTTCTTCTTACCTTACTTAATTCTACATGTTCACGTTGTCAGGGTGGCAATGGATGTGGTAAGGTTATCTGTAAATTTAGGGTTGGCGCCGGAGGGTTGTTAGGGGGAAGAATATGAGTTAGAAAAAAAAGGAGGGCACAGGGGTTTCCCACAGTAATGGCAATGTGAATGTTAGAAGTGAATGACTGAAGAAGTGAAGGTATGAAGAGGTAAATGTGACCAAGTGAATGTATGGCGAAATGAATTCTGAAGAAGTAAAGACATACATCCACCTTTACAGAGGGCTAGCAGTAGAACATTTCTCCTGCCACTGCCAAGCCTTAGGGCTTACAGTGGCCTAGTCAAGAAATGACAGCATAGAAAGGTGTGTGTTTTGCATAGCAGTGGGTAGGGGTTAAAAAAAATATATATTGACAGCCTGGCCCTTATAGAATGAGATACAACCATGAGAAATTCCGTTCATGTGACTATCCTATCAGGAAGCAAGAGCATCTGAATCTGACATTTGCCATGTGCACTAATCTCCTATTGGACACCTTCAGGTTATTTTAAGTAACCTATGATGCTCTGCAAGTGTTTGATCATGGATTTGCGAGTGATTTGTTTACTCGTTAATATATAAATAACCATTGGCAAAGCAAACTGTTTTGACAGCTTCTGTACCATTGTGAACGGCATTTTAGGAGGTAAGAGGTGCATGGTCCTCGACCCTTGAACGCCATCTTCCCACTCATGGAACAATCATGTCACGCAAGCATCCTTAAAGAGGTACTTTCCTCAAATTACCTCATCAATGCTGATGGCATGAGTGTGCAACCTAAGAAGAGATAGCCTGGCGGTCTGGAAACAACAGCACTGTTGTTTCCAGACCAGCATATCACAGGTCTGCCTGCTGGAGCCGCTGTGCCCAACAGGTCACAACGGCCATGGTAGGCAGCACCGGCACCGTTAACAACGGTGCTGGTTCTTTTGTGGTCCCCACTCCCATAGAGTCCTATGCTACTCTATGGGAATGGGGACTTACAATTTACCGACGCCTGACTTTCCGGTCCTCTGGGGTTGTAATCCCCCGGTGTTACTGGGAAGTAAAGCGCCAGTAAATATTGACGGGTCCAGCGGCGACCCGCCGTAATGAGCCCCATAAACTTTACTAGCTTTCAATAGGTTGCAGCCTAGTGAAGCCCTACTCTACTCACCGTGCACAGGTGTTGAGCACGCAATCCCTACTCTCTCCTTTAACTTCGTGGGTTGGCTTGCCACATAATGCAAGCTCTGCTGCTAAGGATCTTTCCTGATAAATGGACCCGACAAAAACCTCGGGAGGACTTCCTGGTGGAAGAATCCTCAAATTTGGGGAAATGTACCCCTTGCCTCTGTCAGTTATATGACTGCATCAGCCTTCAAAAAGCTGACACAATGCGGCCACATTTTCTTGCAGCATGTCCCAATGCACATGCTGCCTACACCGTGTGGCAAAGCAGAGCTGTATGCTCACCATTTCACTCCGCCAGGCTCTCTTGTGTTAGGTGGAATTTACCATGGGCTATATATTGTTGTCATTGCCTGCCGATGGAAAACCACTCGATGCCAACCAGGGTGTCTGCCAAGAGGTACACATTGCAAATCACGAGATGTCAATACCTCGTGGAATGTTTCCACATTTTACATAATAAGGGCCGTTCTTGTAATTAATGTTCAATTTCATTTAGTGAACCTATCCCAGTAGCCAGCTCAGCTTCTTCGTACCTGTGAGTGGTTCCAGTGTCATTTAGTAATATTCTGGCTTTTTTGGCACATAGTATTTATGAGTGGTCGAAAAAAACTCCATCCAGATTTGATTTTAAATGATTTTTGAAAGCTCCATGTTGACTTGTTCTTACTGCAAACACGTCTTTTGGGATATTGAATGCCGCTCCCCTTCGCTTCTAGAGGGAAGGTGTTCATTGGATAGATTTCTGGACGTGCACAAAAATGTGCAGCCAAGTGCTTGACACGGTGGCGCAGAAGACAAGCCTTTGCTTCTTATCATGGATCCTCCATTTTGTGGTGGCTGACAGTACTCGGAACGCCAATAGATCGAGCATTGCCATACCGGTCATTGGTATCTCAAACGTCGTGGCATTTTGGCTTCAGGACCAAATCACGTTCCACACTTGGATCAGGGTGAAAAGACTTTTTGGACTCAAAGGGTGCTTGAAGATGTTCGCGGTCCCTGTTTCTATAGTGATTGCATTGCTATGAATCTCTCAAGCATGCAGGAGAACATTATGCCCAATATATTTACTGAAAGATTGCTTCAGTGCCTCGGGCCTTTCTGTGTATGATTGGAACTGGAGTATTCCTCATTGTTAATATTTCAATGCCTTCGTGGTGTTCTCCTCTGGGACAATTTATGGCCTCTGATCATGATGCATTGACGCCGGGGTGAGCCGCATGGTTCTCTGTGCCAAGACAGGTGAATGACTTCTGGCACATCTGCTCCGCTGCACTTATGGGATTCTCAGAACGCAGATATCCATCATCCGCTGCAACAATGGGCAAGAGGCGGCGCGCTGCCCACGGAATCAGTGCTCCGCGTGACAGATAGGAGGTATTCCAAATGAAGAGGTTAGGGCACATCTTTGGGTTTATTACAGCCTAAAATGGATGCCTAATTT
The DNA here is from genome assembly GCF_040938575.1 of Ambystoma mexicanum. Classification (NCBI taxonomy): domain Eukaryota; kingdom Metazoa; phylum Chordata; class Amphibia; order Caudata; family Ambystomatidae; genus Ambystoma; species Ambystoma mexicanum. The sequence goes on along the minus strand of NC_090932.1, from coordinate 851,985,582 downwards.
ACAGATTAGCCGGGTAGGTAGCTCTAGTGCAGACGGCTCGCTTCAGGACGATGGGTCCGATATGCTGATCGGACTGACTCAGCCATTTACCCCGATAAACTGATTATCATGAGTGGATAATAACAGTGACCTCAATAATTACAGTGCTTTATGAAGTGGTTTATAAATCACCAATTATGTTTCTTTTGTGTTTGTCAGGTGTGTCGGCATATTAAACAAAAAAAAGGTATGCAAGGGTATTTATTCATCTTAAGATCTTATTCTCCTCCCTCTGACATCTCGATTTACCAGACTGATTTTCTTGCGAATCTTTTGCCCCTTCTTGTCTGTGGTACTGTTTGGTGTGCGCCCTGAGGCCTGCTGAGGGCGTGTGTCGCGATATACAAGAATTAAAATAAATAAATAAATCACAATTCCTAGGAACTTTGGGGGGATGTCCATAATTCTCGCAGCCGTTAGACACCTTGGTAATGCACCACAAATTAAATTAAATATATATCCTGCTTCCCTGCCTATGAAATCAGCAACTTCACGGGACAATGCCACAGTGAATAACTACCCCGTGTGCAGATGGCCTCCTCTGTTTTCTTTGCAAAGTGATGCCGCCAACACGTACATTTGGTGGATTTATGACAGTAGCATGGCTTGCATTTTCTCGTTTTTCTTGGAAGTTTTGAAGATCTGCGTGGTGCTGAAATACAATATGTGTGCTGCCTGTGCGGAATGTGATTAATAAAAATGGCACATGCATAGTTCAGGGCACTACTTAGAAAACAGTTACACAGATGACAGCTCAAGCCTTCTAAACACATCACCTGATCTCTGCCTGCAAGCATTGGCTGCCTGGCTCACTATTACCATGAGGTGTGTGGTAACCCAAAGGAAGCTACTCACCCTTAGGTAACCTATGCATAGAGAAACACAACGGGCCTCATTACAAGTATGGCGGTAAGGCAACAACGGCTGTGGTATCGCTACCGGCACGTTGCGAACACACCGCCATACTGCGAGTTGTGCTCGCGGGTCTCGCTCTGCTCGCCAGGTCCGACCTGGCATGCAGTGTGACACCCGCGAGTACAACTCGTGGATGCACCAGCACCGTTATAAACAGTGCCGGTGCATCCGCGCTCCCCATTCCCAATCAGCCCTATGGGGCCGAATGGGGAGTCCCTTATTGCCGGAACACGCAAATGGGCAATTACCGGGTCTGCCGACCTCGGCATATTCAGGGAGGTGGATCTGCCAGGGACAATGCCTGCCTGGTCCTTGTGTATCAGGTAGGGCATCAAAAGCAAGAGCCAGTTCGCTATCATCTTAGCATAGATTTTGGTGTCCACATTCCTCAGCAATAGTGGGTGATACAAACCACACTCATCCCTGGGCTTCCCTGGCTTAAGGAGCACTGTAAGTACAGCCTCAGAGAGCGTCTCCGGAGAGAAGTCCATCACCCACAGAACTCTCCCACACCTACAGCAGGTAAGAGGCGAGGATTGTACCAAATTCCCTGTAGAATTTAGAGGTCAGTTTGTCCGGCTCTGGGGCTTTGTTTCGTGGGAGCCCTTTCGCATAATTTGCTCCACTGGGAAGGGATCATTAATCTAGATCCTATCACAGTTGGACAGTCTAGATAACGAGATATACTTCAGACAGGCTTTGATGCTCATTGCCTCCGTAGGTAAACTTGCCTGATATAGGGAGGGATAGAATTTTTGGAATACCATATTAATGTTGCAGTCAGTATATTTTACTGTATTTTGGTCATCCTGTATAGAGGTTAACTGTGTCAGGCCTCTTTCTGCATATATCAGTTTCAATAGTACTCTACCCGGCCAATACCCCTCCCCATACCTCCTGGCTACTGCAGCCTTTGCGAGATATTTCACTTCCCTATTGGCATGTTCCCTGAATTGTTCCAGGTTCTCCTGTATATCTGCCAGCTGTGCGTGGTCTAGGTTTGCAGTCTATATGTTTTCTAAGTCCCTTAATTTGCACTCACTCTGTCCAGATCCCCCCTAATGGTCTTAAGTACACCAAACTCTTCAGACATGTCCATCCCCCTAGTATAGGCTTTAATGGCTTGCCATAGAGTTACTGATGATACAGTGACGTTATCTTTGTGTTGGAAGTATTCTCGGATATCGTCCTTTATATCTCCTCTAAACACAGAGTCCTGTATTTCCTGTAATGCCCCAGGCTGTACAATCCCACAATCCCATATCATGTCCTCCAAGGTCATTTGTAGTAGTATGGGTGAATGGTAGGAGTATGTACGTGGCAGAATTTTAGTGCTGACCACAGTTCTCATGGAATGCCAGGAGATCGAGAAGAGATCAATTCTAAAGGACATATGGTGTACCCTGGAGTAGTACGTATATTTCCTAATGCCAGGGTACAGTTCCCTCCACACATCACATACTTCCAGCCTAGTGGCTTGGTACAGGATACTTTGTGCAGCCCTAGATAGTGGTCTGGGTGCAACACCTGTCCTGTCTATGTTCTGATTAAGTATGGTGTTCATATTGCCTCCCCACATGATCCGCGTAAGTGGGTGTGCCTCCCTTATGTCTGCAATAGTGACATAGAAGCTCAGTTTGTCAAGGTTACGGCTGTACATATTTACAAGGAGCACTTCTACTATTACAAATATACCACCCTGATCTATATGTGCGCCTAATAACGTGAATTTAATAGATTCGTGGACTAAGGTTAGGACCCCTCTGGACTGTGATGAGTAGCTCATGTAGAACCTGTTTCGCACCCACGTCTTGGCAAATCCTATATTTGTCCCACCCCCACCACCTGTCTCTTGGAGGAAGAGGACGTTCAACCCTATGCCTATTAACACAAGCTGCCATCCTCCTAGACTTGGAATAGTTACCCACCCACTGATATTCCATCTCAGTATACTAATGGCTGACATTTGCTGAGGGGTAGGATTGAAAATATTGTGACCAAAAATGATATCTGTTGTATACCAGAGGTCACAATGTTAGTACTTTAAAGAAAACTCCCTGTGCCTGCCCGAATAAGAGTTTAAAGTAATGATCCCCACACAGAACACCCACCTGCCTCTCCCTCATCCCCTTTCCCAATCAGGGTGATGTCAACCAACCACCCCACTCCAACATCAACCAAAGAACCAACTTACCCCCCACACATTTGGCAACCTTGCATAGGGCATCACTACTTGTCTACCTCTTACCTCTGTGGCCAACACCACCCAACAACAAGCAGGATAGGAAATATGACTGGGTTGATTACCCAACACAAAGTGCAATCTCAAAACTGTAGAGGTAACATAACATCCCCTTCTAAACATTTGCCAGTAACATGGTATACAATATACGACTTGGGGTACCTCACTTTACAGAATCAACAGGGGCTTTGGAGGACCCCCCAGAATGTGGAATGTTAGCCTCTATAAAGGCTGCAGCTTCCTCTGGTAGTGTAAAGAAGTGCCCCCTGCCCCAATGCTGGATCATCAGATGTGCAGGGACGAGCATTGGGTACTGTGTTGATCTTTCTCTCAATAGCGTTTTAACCCCAAGAAAGACCTCTGCTCCAGTTGGACAGCTGTGGAGAAATCGGGGTAAACATGTATGGTGGTAGACTCAAATCGCAGCAGTCCCTTTTCTATAGCCAACTGCAAGATAGTATTGCGGTTTCTATAGTTAAGCAGCCTCACAATGACTGGTTTGGGGGGAACTCTCGGTTTCGACCTAGTTGCAGGCGACCTGTGGGCAAGTTCTACTACAAATACGTCACAGAGGCTCGGACCACCCAGTAGCTCCTCGAGAAGGTTTTCCACTGCTATTTCCATGGGGCCATGTCCAAATTGCTCTGGAAGCCCTATAATCCGAATAATATTTCTCCTGGAATAGGATTCCAAGTCATCACATTTTTGCAGGGCTCATTTAAGATCCCTAGCCATGTCTTAAGATGTCTGCAGGTCATCTTCCACTGCCCCCATTTGGGTTTCTGCCGTTGTCATCCTAGCGCTCACCTCTCCATGTTGGAATTCAGGGTTGTGATGTTGGAGGTTATGCCATCTGATTTATAGTTTACATCTGCAAATACACTGTCCAGGAGCTGTCCATGAGCTGCCAAAGGTCTGGTGTATCTTGATCCAATGGCCTGCGTCTGACATTAGGGTCAGGGTCTTGCTCCGGCTGCGATTTGCCAGCTTGGTGGGTGAACGCTTCCATATGACTTTCGGTGTTCACGCTTTCTTTCACCACAGTGGTTGCGAAGTATGTGTGAGTGAGGAGGGTTGGCTGCACGTCTCAGAGCAGGATCAGGGAGATCCTCCATCCTACACTCAGTTCACAGTCTTGTATGTGCCTTATACCAGTGATGGCACTAGAGCATGCAGGGCCCAGAGAGATATGGTGGTCTCAGACAGCGATAACCGACTAATGGACACTACCAGTGGTCTTGTAGGCAGTAGCGGGGACTACCATACTGGTGTAGATATTCTCCTATGGATCCACACTGACACAGGTTGTAACTGGCCCCCACCACATGTGCGTCTCTTTGGGTCACGGGCTAGCAATTCTGTGCAAGCTAGATGCTACAGGTGTTCCATGGGTACCAGCACATTGCCTGTGGAAGAGGCTGAGTGTATTTATTACAAGGCAAAATTCCCACTTGCAACCGCAGACACTCTTTCACAGGGGCATGAGCCGCAGCTCTCACCATCTGGGCCGATTCCCTGGATGTGTCTCGCCTCAGTATTCAGCTGTAACGAAAAGTCACAGGTCCCCAGTGGGGGGTGGGGAGCATGTGTTATCACGCTTAGGCACCCACAGCTCAACTCCGCCACCACTGCTGAGGAACCCGCCTACTCCCTCCTGCGGGACACTGGCACGGCTCCACGCCTCACCCGATTCGGCTGCACATCCCACCAGACTGTAGCCACAGATCCTCTTTTGTTTGGATATCTCCCTGGAGAGTGCACTTCAGACCCTCAAACTCTCACAGCAGTTTCACTAGCTCTTCTGCCCCCAGATCATGCAATTTGCTAATGTTTGACCAGCAGATAAAAGGAGCAGTGATGATTAAGTTGGATGGCGGGCACGGAGTCCTAGATGAAGGCGACCATATTGTTTGCCGCTCAGCAACGCCCCCCTCCCCCGTCCCAAACCTCAAGTCATTTTCTATTAGCAAATGTCTCAACATTAAGTATTGTGAGGAAATAATATTGGTCAAAATATACTAGGTTTGAGAGACCATTTAACAGGTTAGATTCTAGGTTCTCCCCCGAGGCACGTTTGGGATCAATAAGGTAATTTTAATTCCTTCAGTGCCTGCCCAGCCCCCCCCCCACCTAAAGGGATTTGAGTGCTGTGCTTCGGGGTGCACAGACCTCCTTCAGCCCACCCCGATTTAGGCAATTCATATAAATATCTATCTATCTATCTATCTATCTAGCTAGCTAGCTAGCTATGTATCCATATGTTTGGGGAAATACACTGACCTCACAGACTGCGCACTTTCCTCACATATTCCTTTAAACGTTCATATAGTACATGAGATAATGTCTCAACAGAACAGGTAAGAAAGAAAGATGGACACTTGATTCCCGTTAAGCATACGATTTGTCTGTATTAAGGTGCATACAGGTCAACATATACTCTTCTGTATTATTTGTTCATACAGATACAAATGTCTTCAGAAAACATAACAACACATTTTATAAGTAACACAACAAAGTCATTTCTTCAAAAGGCATAGTAGCCCATTTTGTGAGTGTCACAATCAATACCATAGGTTTGGAAACTATAATGCACACAGTGACACACCAAATTATAAAAAGCACAACGACACGCCAACACGGGTTTCGACCCCATTCGATAGGTCGACCTCAGGGTGTATGTTCAATTGGGTTAACAATTATGACTCAAATTTTTGTCCTGCAACAAAAAAGTGCAAGCATTTTCTCGTTTTCATTTCTCAAATATAATTTCAACACAAAATCAATTCCTCAGATATAGTTCCATCACTATATCCTTTAATTTGCCTATGATACAGATGGAGGTGGCAAAAAGAGGAAAAGGAGGGGGGAAGTGGGAAAACAAAACATAAAAGAGAAATAATCATTATAAGTATGACCATTTTTTTATTTATTATTTTTTTTCTTTTTTTTGAAAATCACTTTAACACAAAACTTGTGCGATTGCACCATTTAAAACTGTTCGAGCAGCATCTAGTTAGTAACATATATCCAAATTCGATCAATTGGTTTAGTGCTGAAACAATCAGACAGGATAACTGGCTTACGGCAAGTACCAAGCCGTCAGGATTTTACAAATGTGGGTCTTGCAAATTTCTGCCAGTATGCCTTATCACCCACTAAGGAATTTATCTGCCATGGAGGACTCAAAGTCACAATACGGAATTGTATTAACTGTCGATCTAAATATGTGATCTATGGCATCCAATGTGTGTGCAAGAAAATGTACATTGGGAGTACAATCCGAGAAGTCAGTTTTCGGATACGAGAACACTTGCACCATCTCAACAGTCAAGATATCAGACTACCGTTAGCCATGCACTGGCAAAAGCATCACCAGTTGGACAACGCTAAAGACATCAAATTCATTGGTCTTCTACAGATTCAACCACATTTGAGAGGTGGCGACAGAGAGCTGATGTTACGGCAACAGGAATCCAGACTAATATATAAATTACGCTGTCTTTCACTGGGTTTAAATCAGGAACATGAGCTCAATGTTTTTCTATAGATTACATAAAAATATGTTTTCTGGAATGCTGGAGCAAGCTATTGGATGCATGACATATTGTCTGCACGTTTTCTACTGACGGATGCACGAAGCATTTAGTGTATATATATATTTTTAGTTCCAACAGTCCATGAATTAAAAAACAGAACATCTGATCAGACACTTCTTCCTTAAGTATGACTAACAAGGTTTAGACTTCGAGACAGCAGAGGTTTAGTTACAGTTGGTAAACGTTCTCATATTCCGCCCATACCAGGTGCTTTAATTATTTTTGATACTAATTTCCCACGCTTCAGAAATTTATCCATATGGAGCGTACACGATCTCTCATGCAATATTGCATATAAAATAGCACGACTTGCCGTGTATATACAAATGCTTTTTTTAAATATGAATATACGTTAAATATGTGGATCAGAATCATATGTTACTCACGGGTGCAATTTTGCTCTAAACTACACCACGTAGACCATGATCGTAACATAACGTCTTGCCCTTTTGAGTTGCATATCACATAGCACTTTCGGGTATACTGACCAGTTGCCCAGCAACGGTGCTCACGTGACCAGTCACATGACCGGACACTTGCCGTTGCCTAGATACGTAGACTGCTTGCCGATGCTGTTCCACTGCCCGACGACGTCCGACATTGAGCATGCTTCTACCTGATACCTGCCGGTGAGTGCACAACATTTACTGACATGGCGTTCGCATCTCCCTGGAATTATCAGACATGGGAGTTCAGAGCACTGAATAGTACCTTGTTTGTTTCATTACTACCATAGATTACAGCCATATATATTTTGTCAGAGGGAAACCAGTTCTTGTAATTAAAGAATCAGCAGAGCGGCTGTCAAATAAGGATAGCGGAATACCATGCAGGTAAATGGAATTCTGTATAATTTCTAAAAAATAGTAAATAATAACTTGTGCCATTACAAACAATAATACAAAATGTAGCGGAAGCCTAATGTGACCATATTGAACTTTTCTATTTTGGCAGGCACGTAAAATAAGGTGTGGACTCGTTTGTGTCACACAAGAATTCTCCTTTTGACTATACGTCAACCAAACTGCCACAAGATATATATAAATCCTCAAGCCCCACTTTTAGGTAATTATAATTATTACCCTACACCTAAACCTGCTGTGCTCCCAGTACTAAACCAATTGATCGAATTTGGATATATGTTACTAACTGGATGCTGCTCGAACAGTCATTCTTGGTAACTTTAAATGGTGCAATCGCACAAATTTTGTGTTAAAGTGATTTTCAAAAAAAGAAAGGGTCATACTTCTAATGATTTTTTCTCTTTTATGTTTTGTTTTCCAACATCCCCCCCTCCCTTTCCTCTTTTTGCCTCCTCCATCTGTATCATAGGCAAATGAAAGGATATAGTGATGGAACTATATCTGATGAATTGATTTTGTGTTGAAATTATATTTGGGAAATGAAAACGAGAAAATGCTTGCACTTTTTTGTTGCAGGACAAAAATTTGAGTCATAATTGTTACACCAATTGAACATACGCCCTGAAGACGGCCTATCGATTGGGGTCGAAACACATGTTGGCGTGTCGTTGTGCTTTTTATAATTTGGCGTGTCACTGTGCGCATTATAGTTTCCAAACCTATGGTATTGATTGTGACACTCACAAAATGGGCTACTATGCCTTTTGAAGAAATGACTTTGTTGTGTTACTTATAAAATGTGTTGTTATGTTTTCTGAAGAAATTTGTATCTGTATGAACAAATGATACAGAACAGTATATGTTGACCTGTATGCACCTTAATACAGACAAATCGTATGCTTAACGGGAACCAAATGTCCGTCTTTCTTTCTTCACTGTTCTGTTGAGACATTATCTCATGAACTATATGAACGTTTAAAGGAATATGTGAGGAAAGTGCGCAGTCTGTGAGGTCAGTGTATTTCCCCAAACTTCAATTGTTTATAGGCGGTAGTGGAAAATCGCCTAACTTACCCCACGGCTGCAGCCGGACTTAAATTCACCTGTACACAAAACACTGTGGTCACTTTAAAGTTTAGATGTGCGCACACCCATGAAGGAGATCTTGTGTTTCCACAATTTACAAATACTCATGTATCCATATGTGTCCAAAGTGCACTGAACTTGTTAAAGCACATTGAATCAGTGATAAAAGTGACAAGGGGTTTAGGATAGGGATTCTGGCTTCAGACATTTGGACAGTTCTAGAACAGGAGGGTCAAATGTTGCATTTTAAATTACATTGAAGAAATATCAGTGGTCAAAACGAAGCAGAATGTATTGAGAACTATAGTGGGTACCGGGGGAGGTTTCATAAGGACCTTTTTCGGAAAATAATGCAAAATCGTGTGCTTTAAAGCACTTCAGGCAATCACGCATTTCAATGCACCCAATTTTATTTGGGAGATGTATATTCAGTCGTGGGGGTGTGACCTGGCCAATTAGGAGGCCAAAACCGTGTGCTGATACTCCCGATCTAGCCCACATTCCACGTTCCCAAGCCGGCCATCTTCCCCCGCCGCAGTCATTTTGCCCAACCAATCCCCACTTACCTGTTTGCTCCGGCCGCTTCTCTCCTTGCTATGTTTGGCCCTGGGACAGGGAAGAGGGACTCTGTACGGAGCCCTGCTATCCTCGACCATGGTACCCATCTTTGCACAGTATTTTCCTTCATTGAAGCGGACGCTGCACACGTCCCGTTCTTTGAATGAAAATACCCTGGGTTACCACTTTGCTAACCCGGGGTAGTAATGGCATTATTAACCCATTGCATGGGCTATATCAGGGGTAACGTCCTGGTGTCCTCGTTAAACGCCCTTACTTCACTCAGGGCATTAACTCTGGCTGCCGTGCTGTTACCGCGCTATAGCTCGTGGAACAGTTTAATAACTCCATATTCTGAGACTTGTGGTTTTGAACACGGGATAAGAAGCAGAATTTAAAAAAGCAAGTTTTGTAATTACAGAATAGTTAATGGGATGTAATACACATGCAGGTGTTGATCTGACTCGTGCTTTTGTCAAAAGAAATGTGCCACTGTTAAAGAGTTAGAGAATAATGGAGTAGGAAACAGGACCAGAAATAAGACCCTAAAACAGGAAGCCTTTTTTCATTGATGACGTTTCCTGCCATGCTGAGCACTTAGATCACAATTGTATGGCCTTTGCCTTTGCTATTGATATAGTGAAATAGACCTTTAATATGTAAGTCCCATGTTTCTCGACTGCGCAGTTTATGACGTGTAACATCAATAGCCACGCAAATCCTACCATAACCTGTTACTTTGGACTTAGCACATGTGATGCTCCTCTTTCAAGAATTTTAGGAAAAGTGAACCGGAGAATAGTCACTGGGTCATCCCATGTAGAATGCATGTGGATATCTATGGACTTCCAAACCACACCTAAAACTACCGGTGGGATGCAGAATCCCACATATGCCAATGCTAGAAATAGAAAGTGATTAACAGCACCTGGAGTGGAATCATCAAAAATGCTATCTCTAGTGCAGCCTGGCTTTAAGGGAAATGAAAATAAATACAAACACGTTCCAAACACGATGCTGGCAACATGCCCCACTGCTCCGCTCAGGGCTGACCGGAACCTCAACGATCAGTGTGGCATCTTAAAGGCTGTCACAAAGCATAGGTGGGAAATCATGACCTGACATTTACAGTTCCTTTGAAAAGCCACTTATGCTTCAAATTCTCGGATCACCCCATCTGGCTCCTTGGGACAGTTCACCAAATTTGTTTGAGGTGTTTTCTTATGGGGGCAAGCCGCCCAAACCACCAACTATACACACTCCCCTCCCCTTGCACTTCCCACTGCCCACTTCCAATTTTACCTCTCCCCGTCCCACCGCAAAATGTGGTCTGTCCGCCGTGGTCAGATAGCTGGATAGCAAATTCTCAAGGGAATGTTTCCAAAGTTATAAGCATAAAATATAGCAATACTTAAACAGCATCACTTGACAGTAACGTACCTATGCATTAGCAGTTTAGCCTCCTTCCCCTTCTCTAGAGACACTCAGATCTGAGGAATTGCATTCTCTCTGGGCCTGGATTACAGTAATAACTACATTCTTGGCAAATGTCTTAGCACATGTAGAACAAAATACCGACAGGGAAGGATTCTAACAAAACTGGCTCCGCTTGGAAAGTACCCAAAGCTAATTCAATAGAATGTTCCTTGATAGGTCTCAGTTCACAGCACTTCTTGTGCCAATCAAATTCGTTGCGTCGAAGTGTCTAGATGATCACAGGTGCTCCAGGGTGCTTTTCTCACCAATTGAGTATGACAAGGAAGAACAGTCCCTCTTCCTCCCATTGGGTTCTATGGCAATCTGAGCTGTGTTGCTTCATATGTTCTTGTTGCCAATGCCCAGTTGTCCAATTGGGCAAGAGTCTTTTTTAAGTCTTTCACTGGTTATTGAAAGAGGGTACTGCCCACCACCCGGTCTGAGGGAACTGTCACTGCTTCTCACACATCCCACATATCCCACTTCTTCAGCGCCTCATAGCCTGGTCATTCCTAGGGGCTCGCTAGCAATTCCTTTTCTCTGCACCATATGCCTACTGTCCTTTTTAACCCCCTCAACACTTTGACACATGCGTGTTCCTGACCTGGGTGCAACCCTTTTGGGCACAGGGTTTACCACACACCTTCTCTCCTCCTTCTTCTGAGGTGCTGACCTGACCCCTTCTAGATCCTCCTCCCCCCTCTCTTTTGTCAAGAGTTGTTCTTTCACCTCTCTCCATGATATACTGTCTGACTGCCTCCTTTATGTATCTCCAGCTCTGCTCTACACCTCTTACTACCACCTCATGCCACTCCTCTGATGTTCCTCTAAACCCCCTCTCCAGCCCTCTTCACCTCCTCCTCTGCCACCCCCTTCATGTTTCTCCAAATATCTTCTCTAGTTCGTTTCGCACCCTCCTTCTCCCCTTTTATGTTGCCAAAATCCTTCTTTCCAAATCGCTCTACCACCTCCTCACACTTTACACCTTTGGTGGTTCTCCAATCTGTCTCTCTAACTCGCTCAACTGGCCTATTCTCCTTTACCCCTTATCTTCTCTGCTCTCTCAAATTTTCTCATTCTCCTCCACTCCTCACCTCCATCCAACATCCTTTTTATTCAATAATCTCCAATCAAACTATTTGTTTGTTCCCTTGCCCTCGGCTGGTCTCCCATTACCGAATGGAACCTGTGCGTATTCTGTTTTATTTGTACAGGATTGGTCAAGTTAAAATATAAATTTTGTTTCAGGTGAATTAGATGGAGATGCACAGCCCACCCGGTGGCCTCTCTCTGTCAGTGGCTACATAAAGCCAGACTTCCATTTTGGATCCTATCAGAGTCGCGCACATATGTGGTGGCCCAGGCGCTCCCATTTGGATACACTGAGTAGCACTACTCCAACCAGTTAATGCTGGGATTCAACTTCCTTAGAAGGTACAGCCATTTTACTCAATGGAATTCCAATATCCACGGCATTGCTTTCTAACGTAGCTGCACCTGGGGAAACTATGAAAGGGCTAAACCCTGTTCGTTTGTACATGTGGTGATCCCCTGCATCCTGGGTGTGGAGTGATTAGGGAAGCCATGTGATCCACTCCATACCACCACCAGGTCAAGTAGCTACCAACCCCCTGCGGCTTCCCCATCATCTATGATAAGACTCAGGCTGGGACTTTGTCAAAGGGCTTGGCAAGATAGTGCCAAGACTTTCCTGTAGTGGTCTGAAGAGCCACAAATATACAGTTATTCATCAAACACTGAATCACTTCCAAATGTGGGTGATTTTGAGTTGGACAAATGTGTTCACCCAGAAATATGGAACTCTGCCATGGATGTATGAAGTGACTTTGTCTTGACTGGCAGAGCCGCATGAGTATAGGCCAGCTGTGTTAGCACTGTTGTTCTGGTTATGTCAGTGAATGTGGTAAAATGACAAAGACTGTGGCGCTTTATACACCACTTTCAATCACACAGGCCATGCATTGTAGTTAATTGTACTCGGGAGGATAGCTCAGGGGCAACGTGCTCGCCGTGGAAGCAAGACGACAAGGAGCAACACAGGTTCGGTCCCCAGGTCCGTGCTTAGAAACCTCTGGGTGTTAAGTGCTTATACATAACCTATCATATCATATCATTGTATAACTGGACTGTCTGGAACCAGCAGAGGTAGTCGCAAATCATTTGAAAAAGCAGCCTTTGCAAATAGATACTCAGTCTCATGCTGTGCGGATGAAATATACCACAAATACTTTGGAAGAATGTACACGCTTCTGCTGCTCATATCTTTTCCGTCTGACTGTTGCTTGCTGTACCTGGCATGCCCAGTCATGTCGCTAAAAGTCACAATAGCATTTTCTGAGCAATGTTCTGCGTAGCTGTGACTGTATGAGGTGCAGCACCACATTGTGACTAGTGCAGGCCTCATGTTGGCATTATATATTTGTTTGCGAGAGGCTTGATATAGTTGAACCTCTTTCTCTATTAAGTATTTTTGTAACTGCTCAGAGTCTCGATCAATGATGAATGCCCCCCAAAAGAAACATCTATAAAATGGTCACGGAGAAGACATGAAGAGGAGGCAAAACTCATTTGGAAGCTTCTGTTAGCCCCTGTAAACGTTTGTCTTTGATGACCTGTCGTAGCCATTTCTCCTTTCATTTACTATATAATGACTAATATATAAAAACAAAGACAAGCCAAACGTTTGTTGTCACTCATTTTACAAGCAAAGGTATTCCACTTTTAAAATGGGTTTGCCAGCGAAAATTCATTTTTAAAGCATATTTCTTAAATCTCGGGCTGTTGCCCACTATTCTTTTTAAATCTGATTGAATCCTGCTTTAGAAATGGAGTGGATCCCGGCTTTCACGGGATATGCAGTGATGAAGTCTTTACCATTCTAAGAGACGGGTCCAATGAAATCGGCCATTTTGTTTTCTCAGTGAAGGTCCTGCCGGCTGAGTCCGAATATCATTATTGTTGCCCACTGCTAGTCCAGGCCTCCCTGCTGACCTCACATACCCCGAAGTGGAATCATTTCCTATTACGTTATGTATGAAGACGACGAAATGGTCTCCAGAGCTCCAAGTCTTTAATTTGGCTTCTATATTGAATGAAAGAGGTGTGATGGATGGAACCCAAAGGACACCCCATTTAATTTCCTGCTATTGCTGAAAAGAAGAAACGCCTAGGGCTACCTTCCCTGAAATCTCTTCAGAAAAAAAGCAATCCATTTCATGTGTTGGACAATGAAATCCTACAGTTCTCAGAACTTAACTTATTTTTTTTGCAAAGTGCTTTCCTCTGAAATGCCATTTTTGTCAAGAAGTAATCTGGAAAACTATTGTAAATCTTTATGCAGTTAGGCGTTTAAGATTCACTGCATGTTTAGGTGGCATTAGATCAACATATTTTCCCCACGAAGGCTGAATTAAATTAATCTGAACCTGGTGTTTTGTATATGATTTAAAACAAATACTATTTACGTTTGGCTTTGATATATTTACACGTTCTGGCTCTTACTTTGAAACGGGGATACAGTACCTCGCACTTGTTTTTATGATTAATTTTACTTGAAATAAAAATGCTTTGTTGGTAGCTCAGTTATCTTAAAATCTTTCTTAATAAGTCGGGCAGACCCTTGTCAACCTGATCAATCAAACTGACAATGAATGCCCCAGCATGACTTGATGGCTGCAAAGAGAGATAGCCTATTGAGGAGGCCGTTGCCACAGAGGAATCCTGTTCAGTTCACAGTGGTTTGCACTAAAGCGAACAGAAAAGACCCATTGTGCACACTAAAAGGTCACCCTAACATGCAGTCCTCGAACGAGCGAGTGCGCTGATACAACACGCTTAATACGGAGACCAGTCTCTAAGCGCAGGACCAGGATTTGATCCTCTGTTGCTCTACGTTATCTTGCTACCAAGACAAACGTGTGGCCCCTGAGCTATCCTCCCGGCCTAGAAAAGACCAAACCTGCAGACTGATTTCAGTAAAAAAGTGGATTGATATATGATATGATAGGTTATTTATAACGCGCTTAATACCCAGAGGTTTCTAAGCGCGGTCCTGGGGATTGAACCTCTGTTGCTCTGTGTCGTCTTGCTTCCAAGGTGAGCACGTTGCTGTTGAGCTATCCTCCGGAGACAACTGGGGTAGTCATTTGCTTATGATAGAATGTTTAAGTTGGCATACTGAGGATGTGGGCTAAATATTTGTATGGGGGGTGGAGCACTGATGTCAAGCAGAGCCTGAGTACAAGAACATGAGAAGTCGGGCGGATGAGGGGAGGAGCCATGCCAGAATGCCAGTAAATGCTGTATTGCGGTCACGTCATTTTCCATAATTAGCAATAAAATAACTTTGTGCCCTTAAATGTATTGGTGAAAGAGCAGGGACTCAGCAGTTCAGTTAAAGTGCTTCGTCAAAGCTGAGACATTTAGCATTCAAGTCACTGGCTTGGGTTGGTTGGTGCAGGCTTACATGCATTGGTGGTGTCCAGACGGCCCCTGCGGCATTTAACCAGTTACAAGCAGTTACAAGCAGCTGCCTTCGGTTCCAGCAGCGGGGGGCCGGTGCGGCTAGAGGCTCAAGGCTCAGCTGCGGCCTTAAAAATCACAAGATCTGGTTTCATTATGAAGGAGAAACGCCAAAATGGCACTTTGCTTGGTGTAGCCTAAAGCATTGCTGTAAGCAGGGAGAGCCAGGTGTTGGTGACAGGGCAGTGATGTGCAGAAAACATGTGCATAGGAAGCCAATGATGAATTAAAAGGTGGGGGTGGCAATATGGTTGATCAATCAATTCAATTTGTAGGGCAGGAAGGTATGTTTGGTGACTACTGTCAAAAGACACTGTTTACAAGCACCACTGGGCTTTCACCTTTGAAGGCCCTCAGCTCTAATTTATTTAATTTTATTGAGGATGTTTGTATGAGCATAGCACTAAACCTTTTTTGAACTATCAGTCGATTTCTTCATTAAAAGTTTGTCCACAATTCGTATTTTTCTTGATTGGATACCAAATGCCTTCAAATTTCAAGGGGCCATGAATTAAAACATGTAATCAATAGTGCTGGTGTTTTACATTCCAATGAAGATCTTATGTCCTTAGTATGTTACACAAAAGGGAGAACATCCCATCATTATTTCGACTCTATGAGGATGACAGGAACTCAGCAGCGAAATCTTCCCCTGACATAAAAGTGGACGGTCCTTCTCTGGCAGCATTGTACTAAAACTGTGGGCTCGAAGCAGTAAAAGCTGCAATATAGCTTACATAGACATACATGTCAGTTCATGTGGACACCATTCAAAAACAAGATAGGGCACAGCACTCACGTAAGAGACCTGCTAGGCATCTTCACGTCTGCATGTTTCATCTAAACGTTATAAAGCCCAATAGCGTCCAGGGTGCCTGCTGCCAATCCATACTTTTTAGTTTAGTTTCTTTTTGCTTGCACAATTGAACCTGTGTTCCTGCAGATGCAAAGCAAAAGGTGCATTTGTAATGGAGACAGGAGATGGACTGCTGGGCCAAGAGAGCATGACGTTTTTTTTAAATTGTAAATTATATAGATAGAACCGGGCACCACTTAAACAACCTCTAACCATTCCTTCATACTTATAAACAGTGTACTAGGTGTCAACCAAACCCCGAATTGCACTATTCAGGAAACAATGTACACTTAGAACTTGGAGATCACTACTGAGATGATGTAGTTGGGTTGTCTGCAAATTCTAAGCTATGTGTTGTTTATAGAGATGACACTGATGAAGGCTGCAATGTCCGAAATGCATTGGCTATTGTTTCTGCCGCTCAAGCAATTACGAGGATGAAGCAGCTACCCTAATAAAGGTGGTCTATACAGACAAGAAGATTGAAAGAATGCTGTTTTACCTTATGTGAAACTTGCTGTAATATTTACTATTACGGTGTAACCAATGCTTTTGTTTTAATTATAACCATTGGCAAAATTATATGTGGGTGGGTTTAATATTGATACCCACAAAGGATACCCGGTTGCAGCGAGTCAAGTCTTGTGTAGTGCTGGAAGCACAATGAGGTTCTTCCAAGCCCTGGTTCAGACTAGCACAATCCCTGTTTAGTCTAATGTTCGCTGTAAAACAGCCATACTGGTATTCAGAGCAGCAGGGGGTATTGCCACTGTCGCCAATGACCTTAAATCTAGGGTCTGTAACCTTTACTCTCCAGATGGTTTGGGTTTCAACTTCCATCAGACCTGGCCAGTGTAGTCAATAGTGTTGAGTAATAGTGGAAAAATCAAATTTTTTTAATTAAATGAGTGTTAGACAATTCATTGATCTCCAGATGTTTTTACCTACAATTCCATTGAGTCATAAACCAAAACATCTATAGCTATAAACTAGCATTACAATAGCCATTACAAGACCTCCAACTGGAAGCTTATAGTTTGGAGTGCACTATCCATACATTACTGCAGTTGCAAAACTCACTACATTCGGTTCTTGTGCTTAGGACTGAGCAAGTCTGGGAGAAGTTGTGGGGAGGGTGAACCAAGCAACATGCAAACAGGTGACTCACTTTGTCAACCTGCCTTCACTGACTTGTCAAGCCAGCTGCCCTCGTTCATACTCACCTACTAACAAACAATGTCAAGCATAAATGGTTATGGCAGTCATTCAAATGCTGAAACAAAGCCTAATGGCTACTAATCATTCTTTGGGGTCCTGTACAGGACCTGTGCTGGTTTTAAGGCCTGACAGACGATCGCAGGGAGTTCTGCAGGGATTGGGAAAGGTAACATGTTCACTCATAGGAGCAGGTTTGTTTTATTCCCTCTGTGCCTCCTTCCATTACTTGGTCCTGGCCATGCCAATTCTCTTGTCCAATCAAAGATTTCAGTAAGGTGCAGGGGCTGCTTGTATCTCTTCATGATTAGCGGTAAGAAAGGTGTCCCAGGTCAGAGCAGTCTGTTTTTCTTTCTTCTGGTCTCCAAGTGATTGGTCTCAGTCAGACAGGTCCTCTAATCCTGTTAAGGACCACAATATGACCCTTAGGCTCCTGGTGGTTCTTTAGGTTCTGGATTGTGGTACATGGAAGTTTCAAGTTCTGGCAGATGTTAGGGCCTATGCACATCATCTCTAAAAGGATGCAGAGAGCAAGGGGGTTCCTCGTTGGAGTATGCTGGTGTACTTTCTTTCATGTCTCTCAGCACTCTGTCTTTTGGTCCACTTTGTCACCAAAGTTTATGATAAGTTGCAGGGGCTGCTGGTATTTCTTTGGGCTCCCACCAATGGCTAATGGCGGTTACAAACCACAGTAAATAGTTGGGCACGAGCACGGCCCAAGCACAGAGAGTGCTGGTAGGACAGGGAGAGGAACGTGTTACCCAGAATAAAGCGATTTTGACTGACAATAGTCTTTTATAATACATGGCAGTCTGCAATATCTGTATACAAGCCTGGGAAACACCTTCTTATTACAGGCTAGTTGTGACATTACAACTGGTCTGTCATCATTTATTATGCTTTAGTTGTGACATCACAGTGCCTGCTACTTAAACACCAGCACAGAGCAGAAGTCCAGAGCTCATGGAAGCACTTAATTAAACATGTGACAAGCTTCTCAAATTCCTTGCTTGTGCAATAGTTTTCAGTGATACTTTATAGCCATTAAATGACAAGGAAATGTTGATGGTATAAAGCTGAAGTTTAACACATTTGAGCAAGAGTCCAGCTGTGACATGTTATAAAGCTAAACATTAAAACTTTTTTTGGATGCGTTGTATGAAACTGCTTAAACTATTTTTCTTCGATACATTAAAAGTTAAATATTAGGGTTTTAAATCCAAACATATTCTGCATTGATTAATGGATCAGCAGATGGAAGATCTCTTTTTTACATTCGATTAATCTAGAGGCCAGGTATTAAAGGGGATGAGAGTGTGTGGCCATGTAGTTTAAGGAATACAATCCTACCAAACATTATTAGGATATTGCACGCCATCTTGGAGTTCTCTACCTTCCGTCTCATTCCTCTATTTGATCATGGAACTCCTCTGTGACTTGCAATATACTTATAACGTACAATAGGCAGTACTTTATCCTACACGGAAATTGCCCATTAAAATACAGTTATCAATGTCAATGCCATATTGTACGTTCATCTATACAGAAGAGAAGTAGCCAAGGAAAGAAAAGCACCAATTTAAAACAAGCATGCAAACTACAGCATGTGCAAAGCATTTGAAAAAGACACTTGTGAGAGAATGTGCAATGTTTGCATCCCATATATAAGAAATGTTTATATCCAGAGTAACTGATAAAGCCAAGAAAATATGTCCTTCCAGTTTCCTGACTGTAACCAGCAACTTTTGTTAAATGGAAAATCAGTCCAAGCTGGGATGAGAAGCACAACAGTAAAATAATGAAGACTGATAATCAGCTTTGTAAAAGAAACCTACAGAAATCTCAAAAATATAAGTATTTGACAGGACTAATGTGTATTACATTTGAGCTGCTTTTGTTAGTATTAACAGTTTGAGTTATTTACAAAATTGAATTTAGCATACAATAAATGTTTACATGTGTATGCATGGTGTAATCACTATACATGTTGTGAATGTATTGTTATTTGTAGAACCAAATGTTCTTATCTTTTTACTGTATGTGATATGTTAATACATTTTTCTGCTTACTGTAAGTGTTCTTTTCATTATATATTTATTGTTTAGTATTTTTTTTATATATTTTCAATAATTACATGTACCTTGTTAATTGTTATTGTATATGTCAAATATGTTACTTGAGTGCTGATGTATATTGTTTTATGGTAGATTTATTTCTTAAAATGTTCTGTATATTATAATGCAGTGATTTTGTACTACAAAAATAATGTATACTTTCTTTTAACATATTGTAGGTGTACATTTAATGTAATTTTGAAAGATCTTACACTGTATGCAATTACTTGTTTTTTTGTGTGGAATCATTATACTTTTATGACATTATTGTATGTTTTTAAGTGTGTGCGTGAGTTAAGGTTTCCACAATCTTTGATATTAATATATATTTTTTAATTTTTTTAATGTATTAATACAGTTTATGTTACCTTAACATTATTATTTCTGATATTTATAGATATTATTTGTTGGTTTAACCTTAAAAAATTGTAAAATAAATCCAATATTTGCAGTCTTTTTTAACGATTAAGTGATTGTTGATTTTGAGTGTTTGTTGTAATACTAGCATGTGTTGTAAGTGGTATAAGTGTGTGGCATAAGAGCATGTTGCATGGCACAGCATGGCATAAGTGTATGTCTTGTAACTGCATGTGTTGTAAGTTTTGGTGTTGTAATGGTGTATGTCATAAGATTGTGTTTCATGTGTGCTGTTCGAGTATGTGTTGTACGAGTGTGTGCTGTAGAAGCGTGTGTTATAGAAGCATCGGTCATAATAGTGCATTTTTATTTTAATGTGTTATAGTTTACAAGTACACTTTTCACATTACATAAATACAAATAACTCAATTGATACATTTTTATCAAAACCAATAATATTGTAAATACACAAAGTAAATGTGATATATAGATATAACATATAAAATATTGTTACAAAGAGAAAAAGGAAACATACATTTACATTATTTAAGCAATTGTCCAATTGAACAATCTAAAGCAAATCAATTCCAATACTACATCTACATGATAGTCTTAGTCTTTCTACAATATGTATATATGGAGAGTGAGTATACCAGCCCACTTCTATATAGTTATTCCCAGGAGTTTTTCTACCTTTTGCCAGACATTGTGCATTGAAATATAGACCTTCATATTCCTTCTATTGATACACTGAGCCCAAAAAGCCATAACTTTTATTGTATCAGGATTATGTACATATCTTCCATATGAGCTAAGGTATGTCTCGATTAGATTAGGGCACTCTGATAATAGATGCTTAGCAGTTTCAATGGCATCCCCGTTCTTACATATCCTACACCATCGATCAGCCCATGGTATATTACCAATTGTCCCAGTTACTGACAATACTTGCAGGTGATCCAATCTCAGTAACAAAATTAAACGTCTGAGTCTGGGGGAAGGGGAAAGGTTCAAGTACTGCTGTGATGCCTTAGATGTATACAATAAGTGGGACCCCAACTGGTACTTTTTTAAGCTATTCAGGTGGGCATAGTTTTTCAGCCAGTCCCACAATTCTACATGTCTAGTAACAGCACTTTTCATTTTAACAATATCATTCCCCTTCCTATGTATCCAACATATCACATCAAAAAACACTTCCGTGCTTTTTTTAGTTGACATGTTGTCGACTCCTTAAGTATTTCCTGATACAAGGCCAAAAGCAGAGTATTAGTGGGATAATTACTCATTGTGATGTACATTTCTGCCCGTTTTTTCAACACAACAGATTTGAATGACACAAGGCCTAGCTCCAACCTAATTATTGCCATTGGGATACAATCTGGGAGACCAAATATTTTACTCAAAAATCTGCCCTCTATTGTCTGAAGCCACCTTAAATCTATAGATAATAGTGATTCCGGTTCATAAGTTATCATTGGGGCCAATACCTGGGTATAAAGCTGGTGGGCTGCCAAACAGTATATCCCCCATATTTGAGGGTAAATCGATACACCATAGCTGTAATCTGTGCAGCTCTGATGATGCATGCTTGTTTGCATAAGGGGTAATGTCCCTTATCATTCATTTCAATTCCCAGGTATTTATTCAGAGGTGTGTTGGAGATGTCTAGTTCTTTTATCGTCAGCCGAGGGCGAGCAATTTTCCTGTTGGTGTAGACCATCAGTTGTGTTTTATCACTGTTAATAATTAGACCATTGGTGTCTGCGAATGACCAAAGTGCTTCCATAGATCTCCAGAGGCCACTAAATGTATGCTTAAGGATCACTAAATCATCTGCATAAGCCAGAACTGGGCAATGGGCAGAACCTATCATTGGCAGACACTTAGATACAGACCTTATGGCAATCGGCATATCGTACACAAACAGGTTGAATGCTAAGGGAGCAGTGACAGAACCCTGTTTAACCCCTCTGTTTTGGTTTATGGTCTTGGTGATATTCCCTTGCGAATCTAATTTCAGGGAGACACTGGTGTTATGATGCAATAGCCTAAGGTAATATAACAGGCCATCAGGACAGCCCACTAACCTGAGTTTTGCCCACAGCATTTCGCTTGGTATAAGATTGAACGCTGCTTTAAAATCCACAACAAGAGTGTATAATGGTGGATTACCTTTCGATCTGGCTCTTGTACATATTATGTCCATGATGGCCAGGTTATGCGCAGTGGAATACCTGTGCCTAAAACCCGATTGAAAATGGCAGAGAAGGCCAGACATATTAACCCATGCCTGAAGCTCATCAAGCAGTATTGATGCAAACAGCTTGCCCGTGTAGTCAAGCATGGACAGCAGTCTATAGCTGCTGGGGTCGATCTTATCACCTTTTCTAAAGATTGGTATTAAGAAGGCGGTCTGCCATGACGGTGGTATGGTGCCTTCAGCTAAAACCTTATCAAAAAGTATTTTTAACAGTCCTTCCCAGAATTCCGGTTGACTCTTAAGTGTTACATTTGCCAATCCATTAGAACCGGTCGTCCGGGAGGATTTAAGTATCTGGATCTTAGCTAATAATACATCATGGGTCGCTCTGAATGGTGGTTTAGATGGTATCATGAGTGTTTCCACATGGTTATCTTTATTTCCTGGGCAGTTTCGATTTTCTAAAATATTTTCCCAGTGTTGTGCTCCTCTGGGATTGATCCCCCAAAAGGGCCCAGATATTTCTAGTGTTTTTGGAACACAATACCTGAACCGTTTGCTGCCAGCTACTGATCTTATCTAAGTATCTTTTCCCTTTAATTTGGGATTTAAATTTGTTTTTAATAGCTTGGCAGGCAGTATGGAGATCCTTTAATGTAATACATGATTTCTTTGTCATTTGGATTTCAGATATTTGCTCTCTTTTGGCATCTCTAATATACGGTCAGGAGGTTTAGCTTTGCAGTAGTCATTACCTATCATCCTCACTGCTACGATGGCATGTGAGCTCGTAAATTGTGAGATACAATATTCAATGTCAGCAACCGACATAATTCCAAATGCATCATAATTAGGGGTGTTCTCAGGTGACACTGCAATTGCCGCCTTAGTTATGTTAATTTCTGAACATGGTATATGGATGCAGCATGATTTAATATGATATCCCTAATAGATTTGGGGTTGTTGGCATTATCATCAACTTCAGTCGTAAGGGTCAAAGAGCTATGATCACTCCACAGATTCCGATTGATCTTCATATCCTCAACACAGGAGGCAACAACAGGATTTATAACAAAATAATCCAGGGTGCTGTGAGAGTTAACATTTCTCTATGTATGATTCCCTGGATAATCACTCATTGTCCTCCCATTGACCACTTCCGGATCCCATAATTGGAAGAAGATCAGCCAGCACTGTCCCTCTGGGTCAGTTATGGTATGCGACATTAAGCTCTTGGTTTTTAAGAAGAGATTAATAGATGACCCCTTACTCTAAGCAATATGGCAATTGAAGACTCTCATAATTATAATAGCATTGTTTCCAGGCACTAAGGACCACTGTGCTAGAAGTTCTTACATGGCTTCCTGCAAGGACTCTCTCCAATTGGCCCCTGGGGGATTATACAGACTAATCAGCATTATTTTTTCTAATACACCACCAATAAATCCTTCAATCACAACGGCTATCATATTGTCTTCGCAACCTGAAGTTTTACGACAGAATTTAACCATTTGTGATATACTGATCACCAGACCTCCATACGGACGACCTCGTAGGCCTTTTTTAGCCATTGATTGAAAGATCTCCTACCCATCCAATGTCATTGGCATGGTAAACCATGTTTTCTGCAGACAAAAACAGGTATGGCTTATGATAAATGGAAGGGACCCATCAGGGGCAAACAGATGTGAAAAGCCCCTGCAGTTCCATGACAGGAAGGTATAATCTCAAGACTTATGCACAACAACGGACAATGACTCTGTTAACCATTTCAGAACATTCTGTATATCTGTCATCTGAAGCGCCTTTACCTGCACCAACTGTGGAATAGACTGCAACTCTTTGTTTTCATTGTTCTCATTCTTAGGCCAGCTCAGATCTCCTTTCTCAGGATCCACATCCAACTCAACGTCTGCCACCAACCAACTCTCTTTATAACTACGTAACAACTGTGCAGTCACCAAATATTTGCAGTGGGTAGCAGAGACGTTTGGGTTAGGACATTTCAAGGGTTCCACACACTCAAAATCGTCCGATTTAAGTACCCTATGTTGCGGCACTGAGTGCAGTCTAGTAAGCAGGTCAGTTCTTGTTAGCCATCTGGGTACATTTTCTTTGTATACATTTTTAATTATACAAATGCGATTTCCCGATTTGTCAACTGGGTTTGTTTTCTTTTCCAGTGACGGTGAATCCAGGCTACTCTCCAATACAACCAATTCAGTATCCTTATTAGGTATAGGCAAATTTGTGCACAGATCATCTCCCACCTGGGGCAATGCGGACAAGATACTTACTGCTCCCAGTGGTACATTGTCTTTGTCCGTTATGAGCCAACTCGTGAGACAATCCTCACCCTTGACTGTGATTTTCCTTGCTCTTGCTGCTCTTTTCTTTGCTTTTTTGCTCGTTTTAACTTCATTGGCTATTTCAGGGAGTGGGGAGGCCACCGCACCTGGACGCTTGTTCATTGCCCCCCTCCTTGCTAATCTATGTTACTTCCTTGAATAATACACCACAGAATAATCTCCAACACTCAGATCATTCTTTGCACTTGCTGCAGGTTCTTCTACTATTCAGATTGCAGCCGACAAGTCACCCTCAGCCTCTTCCTTGGTGCAATTATTACAATCACCCGCTGTAGCTGTATGCCTCGTATTATGCAATATCTGGCCACACATCTTAAGTAAGATCTTCATTGCAAATTGCATTGCGGCCATTGTCAATTGCAATTCTATTAGTTCCGTATTACATGGATATACATCTTCACTACTCACTGTTGCATTTGTTGCAACCGCTCTGATCATACTGATAGTTAGATTAGGTGATGCTGAAAGTCTAGCTGTCTGCGGGGACATGTTGGTGTGTATTTCTGCATGGATTTCTTGAATGTCCTGTATAGGTTCCGTTGTTTTCATGGGGCGGGCGTCATTGCCTTTTGCATTTTAAGGCAGAGGTCAAGCAATGAATTATTGTCTATATCCCAAACGTGGTTTCCTCTTGGGGATTCGTGGCATTTTGTCCTGGCAACTCTATTTCCTCCAATACTGTAGAATTAATAGTAGGCTGAGCATTAGTTGGAAAGAAGGAAGTTATTGATACTTTTTGTATTTGCTCTTTTGCTTTAGTTTTTTGTTTCCGTAAGTTATATTTGCACTGGGTGCTCTTCTTACTAGTCGGCATCTTGGAGCGTGGGAACACTTCAAATAATAAGGAGCAACCGGGATCAAAGGTTTTACCCGCAATGTCCGAGTCACAATTAGAGAGTGAGATTCGGAACTGCTCTCTTCCAACACACTTGGATGCTACAGGTTGACTCAGAAGGGAAACCCCTCTTCAACGTATGCAGCCGGCATCAGAAGGTACCTTCACTGCCTCCCGGTCACAGATGCTGGGTAAAATAGCGTTTGTGAGATGCCGTTCAAAACTAATTAGGCGTTACCAACGCTGACAAAAAGCTTTACCTTGTTGTTTAAATACGCCTCGAGAAAGAACAGCAATCACGTGGCTACTCAGCAGATTGTTTCTCTGATGGTGGATAATTTGTGCCTGTGAGCCTGTGTACATACAGAACTTTTACGAGATTCCAACCAGTCCCAACCAGAGCTCTCCACGCCAGAGGGCACAAAGTACTCAATGTTGGGTGCTCGAGGTAACAACTAGCAGTAAGCGGGTATGAAATGTATGGTGTTGGTAATGGGTGGTGAGCAGCCTTACAGAAGTATATTTAAGTATACACCGCAAACAACAATATCTCTTAGGCCGTCCCCCTCGGGGGTGTGGGCCACAGCAGCACTGCAGCAGGTCCCCTCGATACACCACATTTCCTCCCTTCAATTCAGAGTACTCTGATAAACTCGGAATACCTCAGGCACCCTACTCACCGTGATGGTCACAGCCTCACAACCTCACTCGTGGCATACACAGGATTTCACCGCTCTAGAATAGACAGTACCCGGCACCAGTCTCCATCAAACACTCACCGTCTCAAAGGGTCCAGGCATTATTCGCTTCCTCAGTTCCTCGTTGCCACTAGAGGAAAGAACCTAGAAACAGGAAATCAGCGAGTCAAGCCGCACTGCAGAGTGTCTCACAAACTCGGGAACACACAGCCGCTTCTGACTCCCATTTTAATTTTGAAAGATGTTACCTTATATGTGAAATTATATATTAATGTTATTATAATGTAGTGATTTTATACTACAAAAATAATGTATACTTTCTTTTAACATATCATAGGTGTTCATTTAATGTAATTTTAAAAGATGTTACATTGTATACAATTACTTGTTTTTATGTGTGAAATCATTATACTTTTATGACATAATTGTATGCTTTTAAGTGTGTGTGTGAGTTAAGGTTACCACAATCTTTGATATTAACATATATTTTTTTTTTTTTTAAATGTATTAATACAGTTTATGTTACCTTAACATTATTATTTCTAATATTTGTAGACATCACGGGGGTAATTCATAGAATTCAGCACACAAGTGGCGCACGCGGCTGGCGCACAGTGTGCGCGTGTGACAGTCTGCGCCAGCCGTGTGCACCAAAATCCATTTCCGCGCACAGCGTATTCATGGATTTTAACATCCATTACCAGCCGTGGCGCAGAGTGGCGCAGCGACCCTGCAGCAGCGCCAGTTATGCCCCCAACCCCTCCCCGAGCGCCATGCACAGCGCACAAACCCCGTACAAGGCGCACAGGCCAGTGGACCAGCATACAGGCCCCCAACCACGAAAACGCCTGTAAATCTCCCCGCGCACCCCTCCGAATTCACGTACACCCCTGCGCGTGGAGTTTCACACGTGATTGTCCCTGTGCGAGCGGGTTATGTGTATTTCGGGGGTGCACGGGAAGTTTCACACGCGATTGGCCCTGTGCAAGCGGGATACGTGTATTACTGGGGTGCGCGTGAAGTTTCACACGTGATTGGCCCTGTGCGAGCGGGTACATGTATTACTGGGGTGCGCGGGAAGTTTCACACGCGATTGGCCCTGTGTGAGCGGGGTATGTGTATTACTGGGGTGCGTGGGAAGTTTCACACGTGATTGGCCCTGTGCGTGCGGGGTACGTGGATTTCGGGGGTGCGCAGAAAGTTTCACATGCGATTGGCCCTGTGCGAGCGGGGTACGTGGATTTCTGGGGTGCGCGGGAAGTTTCACACACAATTGGCCCTGTGCGAGCAAGGTATGTGTATTACTGGGGTGCGTAGGACGTTTCACACACGATTGGCCCTGTGCGAGCGGGGTACGTGTATTACTGGGGTGCTTGGGAAGTTTCACACGCGATTGGCCCTGTGCGAGCGGGGTACGTGGATTTCGGGGGTGCATGGGAAGTTTCACACGTGATTGGGCCTGTGCGAGCTGGGGATGTGGATTTCGGGGGTGCGCGGGAAGTTTCACACGCGATTGGCCCTGTGCGAGTGGGGTACGTGGATTCCGGGGGTACGCGGGAAGTTTAACACGCGATTGGCCCTGTGCGAGCGTGATACATGTATTTCGGGGGTGCGCGGGAAGTTTCACACGCGATTGGCCGTGTGCAAGCGGGGTACGTGGATTCCGGGGGAACGCGTGGAGATTCACACGCGATTGGCCCTGTGCGAGCAGGGTATGTGGATTCCGGGGGTGCGCGGGAAGTGTCACACGCGATTGGCCCTGTGCGAGCATGGTACGTAGATTTTGGGGGTACGCAGGAAGTTTTACACGTGAATTGGCAGTGTGGGTCCTCCCAGGTGTGCCCTCTACACCCTACACAGCCCCTGCAGGCAGCCCACACCACAGCGGACTACCCTGCACCCCTGGTCCTGTCCTGCAGGCAGCCCATCCACCATGGGCATGCCCTCCAGCCAGCCCACATGTCACCTTTCACTAGTGATCACCAACTCATGTTCCCTAGCACCCCCACCCCCCATCAGTGAGAGTCAGGGCCCGACTCATGTCCACCAGCACCCCCACCCCCCATCAGTGAGGGTCAGGGCCCGACTCATGTCCCCCAGCACCCCCACCCTCCATCAGTGAGGGTCACCTGCCAGCAGGGCCCGACTCATGTCCCCCAGCACCCCCACCCCCATCAGTGAGGGTCACCTGCCAGCAGGGCCAGACTCATGTCCCTCCAGCACCCCCAACCCCCATCAGTGAGGGTCACCTGCCAGCAGGGCCCGACTCATGTCCCCTTGCAACACGAAAGGAAGATGCACAATCATGGCCCTCATGTGCACCAAAATAGCACTGCACGCCACCCCAGTCTTGACATGCAATGATTTCACCAATCCACCCCACACCGACATGCCTATGTCAGGACATCAGGACATAAATAAAAAGTCAACCTTGTACATCAACACATGTTCGTCACACACACACACTGTTTGCCATAGATTGTGTAAAACCACAATTTCACATGCATGAACCCAATGAGTGAATCCCACACATGGAATCAAAATATCACAATGTATTATTAACCAAATCAATGTAATGAAATGAAAGGCCAAAAAATCAACAAACATGAAATGAAATGCATGTCCAAAAATATGAAAAATGAAATGTAGATGAAATCCAAAAAAAACCTGAAGAAAAATGGTCCAAAATCATTGTCCACAAAAAGAAATCCAAAGGAAACGTAAAATCAAAAATCCATTGCCCCATGGTGAAATCCAAATAAAATGCACACATAAATCCAACTATGTACAATCAATTTTGAAAGGGTCCATGAGCCCAACGAAAGAAATGTAACCTATCTAAAAAAACTACCTAAGAAAAGAACTATATACAAAAGTGTGGGGCATAGTCCAATCACCCCAAAAGAAATGAAAACGAAAATGAAACCTAACACTAAAAACTATTTACAATGGCGGCAGGCTAGTCCCACGGCTCACTTTCCGATGTCCCGGGCCAGGGCATCATCGAACTCCTGCTGGATGTCCTGGAGGCGGTCCTCTTCCATGGCCCCGAGGGCTTGCCTCAGTGCCCTCCGCATGGAGTTCTCCGCCCTGACCATCGTGAGCCGTGCCTCTTCTGCCCACCGCCGCTCTGCATCTATACGCCGGCCCAACCGCAGCCACATGGAAGGCACACCCATTCCAGGGTTCTCCTGCCCTCTGGCCGATGCCTGCCCCTCTGATGTCGATGGCCCCGAGCCATCATTGCTCCCACCTGGAGCCTGCTGCTGCTGCTGCTGTCCATGTGCCCTGTCTGATGATGCCTGCACATCCTCCATCAGCTGGTCTCCAGTTGTTGTGGTGTCCACTCCTGCTGGACCGCCGACTCCGACTGTGGCAGGGATGGGATCTCCACCAAGCTGGCTGTGCTGGTCAGGCCAGGTCGACATGGGGCCCTGGTGGAATCTGGGCCAGAGGACGGCAGGGAGAATGACTGGTGCATAGTCTCCACAGAGGAGGAGAGGTCTGCCAGAGTGCGCAAAGCACATGTAGGAACCCACCGACCAGGGCCCCTCCCAACAGTGCCACGTCACGACGCTGCTGTTCGTGATGGCGTGCATGCTCTGCCCAGGAAGCATGCACGTCATCACGAATGTCACGCGTGCGCAACGCAACACCAACCAGGACGGAGCCCATACGGTCGTGGGACCCCCTCGTCTGCAGGTAGTGGAGAGGCAGATGACGTGGCACTCCCCCCTACCTGCAGATGGGCATGGGACGGGGCATCCCTGCTGGTGCATGGTGGTGCAGTCACAGGGTCAAGGACAGCGATATGCACAGGTCCCTCCGCGGTGACCTGTGCTGCCTCCTGACCCTGGCCCTGGACTGCACCACTTGCACTAGTGGTACTACCCCCACCAGGCCCCATGTGCGGCTTAGTAGCGGGCTCCTCCTCCGCTGTGGAGACCGCCAACCTGGATGTCTCCACACCGTCTTCCGCCATTGCAAGCCCCTGTGGGGGCTCACCCAGCCCTTCCGCTACAGCCGTAGTGGCAGACGTGGCACCAGGCCCCTCGCTCCCGGATGATGGCAATTCCTGGGAGGGTGACTGGGCCTTGCGTCGCTGCCCGGTGGAGGCATCCCCGCCGCTTGGCTCCACAGCGCCGTCTCCGCCCTCTTTTTCACTTGACGCTGCGTAGAGGGAGACATAGAACACAAGCATCAGGCTACAGTACAATATTCCCCTAGACAGGAAGCAATAACACACGAGTGGCTCTGTCAAATGTCACTTCCATCCTGTCCCTCCACAATACATGGGTGAATGCACGCAACACACATGCAGAAACAGGCACGGCGCCTGCAATCAACATCAGCATCCATGTACAAATTCTGGGCCTGGCTATCCTCCTCCTCCTGCGGTGTCCCATGACCACTGCTGCGAGGAATGGTATATTCATTGTAGCGTCTGAGCTTGTTTGTTGTTTGTGCGCACTTTTATGCTGCGCTGGGCCACGTACGCCTGCTTCCTGCTGGCGTACGTGTTTCCGGATTAGCTCGTCTTTTTTGGCGCACGTGTTTCCCCTGTTCGATTCCATGAATACGTGTTGTAGGCGTGCATGTGGGCATTCCGCGCATTTGCCTCCTGTACTTCCCCCGTAATGCCCACTTTTTCACACGTTGTTCCCCATTCTGCGTGTTACGCCCCGTGTTCCGCCTACTTTTGTTGTGTGTGCCGCGCTATGTGCGCTTTCGCTGTGCGCGTAGCGCACGCCATTTGATGACCTGTGCGCCCTCGTGCGCCACGCAGGATTTTAGCGCACATCCCAGGATTTACACGCGCATGGACTTCCATGAATCGATGTGCGTGGCTTTCGCACGCTTGTGCTGCGATTTTCACGCTGGTGCTCCGATTCGCACGCTTTTGCACACTTGCGCGGCACACAATAATTCTATGAATCAGCCTGTACGTTTTTATATATTTTCAATAATTACATGTTAATTGTTATTGTATATGTATATGTACATGCTAATATTTTTTTGCCACTGTATGTTTTCTTTTTATAATATATTTATTGTTTAGTCATTTTTATATATTTTATCGATTAATCTAGAGGCCAGGTTTTAAAGGGGATGAGAGTGTGTGGGCATGTAGTTTAAGGAATACAATCCTCACAATGTTTTTAGGCAATGCGCAGTGATATTCAATTATTTGCCATGGGCCACACACTTTGGTTAAACAGCGTGCCACAAGCCCCTTGTTTTATGATCGGCCTCTTGGTGACTGTTATGGTACATCGCACCACCCCAACTAACTGCATTCAAGCAGCACGGAAAGGGGAAAAAAGACCAGCTGCAAGAATAACATATCTCCAGGTACTTTTACCCCCATAGCAAAAATCAAAAGCTGGCCCCCACGAATATATGCACAGTAAGTGAATATATATCTTAAAGTGAAACATATAAATGTAGTTCATATGACCTTCCCCTAAGAAGAAAGGGCGCAGGACAAAATAGCCCTGAGTTTTAAAAAAAGGTAATGAACACCAAAACAATAACCTTAGAAAGGAAATATTCCAATAAATATGCTGTCAAAGAATTAAAGGTGTTCACCTTTTAAACCCAGCAATCTGTCATGAATGAGTCCCTGGTAAACGAAATAACAATACAAAACAAGTGCATATCTAAACAATTATCGTACTATGTGAGGCAAAAAGTGTACAATTGTGGCATTATTCCCCCCATTTTAACTAGGAACTATAAATACCAGAATGCAATTCAGCAAGACAGTGGCGGCTCGTTCATTAAATGAGGTGGGGCAGGCAACGACCACCCAGGCCTAAGCCACTGTAATTACGTTACTCATTTATGCAGGAGGCCCTGGATAAACCGTTTGTTTAAGCTAATTGCATAATGTCCAAAAGCATGCCATTATATATAGGCTATTCACTTAAGCAAAGGGCCTCTGTTAAGCTCTTTGCTTAAGCTAATAGTGTACGGAGTGTTATTGTATAGGGCAAACATGGAGGAGCGCACAACTTGTGCGCCCCTGTACCACATGTGCAGTGTGCACTTTGTGTGAGGCAGGAGGATTAAATAGCCGAGGGTTTGTGTGTGCCTGGGGTGGCAACTCCAGCAGCCCCACGTCACACACAGGGGCGGACCCACCTTCAGAGAACAGGAATCTCGCGTTGTAAGCGCTGAGACTTCCTGTTTCAGAGCAGAGGAAATCACAGATGTGTCGCAGGCTGATTGCTCACGGGAAAGAATGCAATGATCTAAGCCCTTTTTGCAGAGTCGGCCCACAGCAAGAATGACAATATTAGTCCCTGTACTAGCATCATTGGACCAATGTCAAGAAGTGCGGGGTCCTGAATGCCAGGGCCACAATGGCCCTTTATGGGGCCAGGTTTACATGGAAACAAGTCGCCAGTGCAGGGTGCTGAGGAGAATGAGGATATACCTGACGAGGCGTCTTTGTCTTTTGACATATTAAGTTTTTCATTTTCAGTGGAGGATCACAATGAAAAAAGTCCTCCACCTGATAAAATCTCACTTGCGATGGTCGGAAGCCGGAAACAGGTACGCACAGGACCTGCTTGAAAATAACAGATGTGTGCGCCATAAGCAGCGTGAAGGAGGGCCTTGAGGATGAGCACCAGGGGCAAAGGAGGAAGGCACATTCCTGTAAATAAAACACGGTACGAGGGAATAGTGCTGCTGCTGCTAAATGAGGCCGAAAATAAAATTATAAAGAGTAATTCAGCTGAGTGAAAACCAGGGTGGGGAGATGTCAGGTTGAGAGAGAAATAGGTTTTCATCCCTAAAATTGCTTGTTCCGCGGCTGACAGGTGGTTAGGGGAAGGGCGTTTTTTTTGTTGTTGTTAGAGAGACTGCGACATTTTCCTGCATTCCACCCCACTTCCTCAGAGGTCTCTTTTATATTCTTCCATGGGGTTTAGGGGCTCGTCTCTGTACTCAGCCGCCAGGCCCAATACTTCACAAATGCTTGCTTTGAAGTGTGGTCGCAGGCGGCCACGTGTCCACCCACGCAACAAAACGACCACGTGAACAAATAGATTGAATAACGCACCTAGCCGTCCACAACATGCTGTGATTTGTCTCAAAGAGGGGCTCTGGGGGGAGGCGGTGTCATGCTTTCATCCACCAGGATCTGCCCTGGGAATTCAGGCCCCTAAAAAGATGATGCAGAGAAGGGTCCTGATTAACCGTAGCTCTTTGAGGCAAGCTTGCAAAGCTGCTGACAAACAGGTGGGTGCACACTGTTAATCAAACAAGTAATCTTTGAATAACGGCAAAGTTCATATGAGTGCATAGGCCTTCCTAGAGGGGGCAATGGCCAGCAGTTGCCCCCCCCTCTATTTGGTGGCCTGCCCCCCTCTTTCCGATAGTCTTAAAGGTGCTCCTTTCCCCAGCCATCATTTGCGTGTTTGCAGATTCTATTTGCTCAGCCTGTGTCCTTTCTTCTGCCCTGAAAGGGAGACCACAGGACTTAATGGGCCATGGCTGTCACTGGGGTGTGGGCCGTCACTGTTAAAAGCAGGCCTCCTACATGGCGGGAACACTATTTACTTTCCAAATGTGCAGCTTACCCTTGCATAGAAAAAAACAAAAAATAAATTTCCGAAATGAAACATGCTTCTTAAAGTTACATTCTCTAGTTTTCTTTAAAATGTTTTTATTTTTTTGTCAGACTACCACACAAATACCCCATGATGTTTGTGCTGCTTCCTTTGTATTTTGCCACAGGATATATTTCTACAGTGGTCATATGTTTGTCAAACTGCTTAATTACAAATAAAGGCATCAGTTATTAGGAAATTAAACCGTGCATTCGTGTATGCGCACTTTTGATTTTCGCTACATGGGCAGAAATTCCCCTGCCTGAATATAAGCATATATTGTGTATAAAGGCATCATTACAATGTGCTGGGAAATGCACCTGTGCACTGTTGGTGACTTGCATCTATTTGATGTTTTCATGAGTTACCCTACAAAACCAATTTCAAACTGTTTTGTATTTTACCCAATTAAAATAAAAGTGTGCTGTAAAATGCTCAATTTTGAGCCATTATTTTAAAAATGTTCTTGAGGGGAAGCTACCCAACTCCTGGAGAAAATGGCCATCTCCCAGCTCAATCTTCACACTGAATCCATGACCATCAGTCTGGTTTCCGAGGTGCCAGAAGCACAGAACCTGCTCTCCTGAACATCCGTGAAGACCTGCTCTCCAACCTTTACTCCAAAACCCCCTGTGTCCTCATCTTGCTTGATCTCTCTTCTGCCTTTGACACTGTCAACCATGCCATCCTGCTAAAGTGTCTCCGTAATAACCTAGGTATCACCGGTCAGGCTCTGGTGTGGCTGACTTCCTTCCTCTCTGACCGACCCTCCCAGGTCCAACTTGGGTCCTTCAACTCTGCTATCCTTTTCTCTACCTGCGGTGTCCCCCAGGCGTCTAACCTCTTTCCTTTCCTGCAGCTCTCTGGCCAGCCTCTCTTGGCCCTCTTCCTGCTCCCACCTCCAAGACTAAGAACCTGGGGGTCATCTTCGACTCCACACTCTCTTTCTCCCCTCACATCTCTGACATCTCTAAGAAGTCACACTACCAGCTGCAGCTCCTCAGAGGTATTCTTCCTTTCCTCTCCTTCCCCCAGAAGCTCACTGTCTCCAGAGCATTGGTTCTCTCCAGGCTGGACTATTGCAAAAGCCTCTTTCTAAATCTGCCTGCTTCTATTCTACGCCCTCTGCAACTCGTCCAGAACAGGATTGCAAGACTTGTCCTTGGCCTCAAGCCCAGGGATCGTATCTCTCCAGGACTGAAATCTCTGCACTGGCTCCCAGTGGCTGCGAGGATTAAGTTCAAACCCATCTGCATCATCCACAAAGCCTTCTGGCGCCTGGGGTCTCAATACCTTCAACTCTCTCTTCCTAAATATCTTCCCTCTCGAGCTCTTCGCTCATCCACCTCCAACTCCCTCAGGGTCAGTCGCTTCTCCAAGCAACAAGTTGGTGGTAGATCTCTTTCTTCGGCTGAGGCCTCCTTCTGGAACAGCCTCCCCGCCTCCCTGAAACTTGAGGAGAACCATCTTCGGTTCCGGAAGCACTTAAAAACCTTCCTCTTTGCTTCTGCTTTCTCTCCCCCTCTTCCCTGCTGAAGTCCTGGCTGATTCTGAGACTGCACGGGTTACCTGGCCACCCATCTGATCTCGAGCCCAAGCCCTGCCAGTTGCACGCTTGCGCTGCCTTCCTGGCAACCCCTGCACCTGGGGACTGCTTTCTGTATCTCTACAGTCCCCAAACCAGCACTTATGTCTGCACTCAACCTGCACTTACCACCAGCTGACCGTTCTTCATTTATTTAATGTTATTATTTTATTATCCCATGTACTGCACTTCCCCCCCACACTTTTCTTTTCCCCTTTCCCTTGCACTTACGCAATCTGAATGACACCTGGCCTAGTAAGATCGTTGTCTGTCTTTCCTCTGTTCCCCCTCCCTTGCCTCGTCGCGC
The DNA here is from genome assembly GCF_040938575.1 of Ambystoma mexicanum. Classification (NCBI taxonomy): domain Eukaryota; kingdom Metazoa; phylum Chordata; class Amphibia; order Caudata; family Ambystomatidae; genus Ambystoma; species Ambystoma mexicanum. The sequence continues at coordinate 851,950,107 of NC_090932.1, read as the reverse complement.
CTTGAAACACTTGTGTATAGGTGAGTCATAAATGTCATATTATATCATATCATGCTGTTTGATAAACATAAGTCAATTCTCCACTCTCAAGGATGTCAGAGTACACCACCCTAATGATTCCTAGTGAGAAATATATATGGGTGTCCGCATTTTTGTGAGTTATCTGTCTTGAGATCTAAAGAGATGTATACAATAGTACTACACTAAAACACTAAGGGCCTGATTTACAAAAACACCCTTGAATGGGGAAGCCCCATTGAAAAAGGCTTTGTAAATCAGGCCCTAGGGCACTTTTCCGAGGCAAAATGTATGCTTTCATGACTAGCATTTAAAAATGTAATGCGTATGTTTGCACCATTCACAAAAACACCTATTTGCAACTTTCTTGAATTATTCAAAATAAAATGGTAATCGACTGTGCCATCATTTTCCTTGAAAGAAGAAAAAAAGCTGGGCATTTAGATCACTGTCTAATTGTCAGAGGTAAAAGGGTTTTCCTTCTGTCCTTGTGTTTTAAAAATAGAATTTGAATTGGGAAATTTGACTAATGCTATACGTGTTCGTTATTTCTAATTCTGCTTGTTGCACACAAAGGGAAAACAAATCGACAAGTCAACATATTTGCAGGAGTGTCTTGTGACGTTTCTGCGATGAATGTCAAAGCAATAACACAAAAGACATTACTAGTTTAATCATTAACAGAACCTAACTAGCACACGGTATTTTGCACTTTAAATGGCTTCTGTTCTGCGTGCCATTTACTTCCCAGCGTCACTGAGGTGAGCACATGTGGGGGTGGGGGTGGGGCGAGTGGCGGTGGGATAACCACTGAGCAGATACAGCGCCTGCTTGAAGGTGGAGGGTGAAGCAATGCTCTGCGAACCCCGCCATTTTGGGACATCGTCAGGACGTGCTCGAGACTACGTGCAGCGTTTGATTCCTAGTGATCTTTTTCGTGTACTTGTTCCCACAACCATATTGCATATTTTAGAAGATTAATATTTTACATATTCACATAAGCCAGAATCTTTAATAGTGTGTTGCTAGTGACTGAGTGTAGGTGCGCTGCCCCCAAAAGTGACCAACAAGTTTTCCCAGGCCATTAACCAAATGATCGTGACTTTTAAATATTCGCGGGTCACTTTTGGGGGTTTCAAAGCATCACCCGATCCTCCACAAAACACCAATACGCATCCTTGCTCATTGCCTCCCTCCTCCTTCACACACACCGCGATAATACTTTAAAGTGTTTTCTTCTCTGTTTTCATTCCAAGTGCACTAGAAAACGAAATAAAATGTCCATGTCCCTTTTCCCTGCGGTTCCTGTTGTACCGCAGTAACGTGTGGGACGTATTAAAAGGCCCTATTTGGGACGACAGCAGCCTACCCTCCTTTCTGGGGCCTATTTTTTATTTCCGATGTGACCTCTAACTTTTTGGGATGTATCTCTGGAATAGATCAAAAAGTTTGTGGGATGTCAAACCACCTCAAATCCAGGTGGTTCGTTGAATCCCAAACGTGTTCGCCCAGCCTTTCAAGCGACACTAATACTACACCCAGAGCAAGCCCTAACTCACTTGGAATACAAGCATGTTTGAATTAAGAATTGTTTACAGCAAGTCTACCTGCATCATTTCAAGCAATCAGGTTGAAGGAGCACTGCAGCTCACGACTGCATCTCATTGTTCTGGTAGCGCGAGCATGTTCAGGGGACATTTGGACACACAACATATTTACAGACTCTTGTCGAGTCAATTCCCTGCAGTCCTGGATACCGTAACACCTGGGCCCATATAAGAGGAGGCCTGGGGAGATGATCTGAGGTCTGGCCTCCATCACTGGCCTGTCAAGCGTTCAGCAGACATGAATTTGGGGTTTGCAGGTCCGGCAACGTTGCTTTCTCCTAAACCTGATGGTGGCTCCTGGTGACCAGACTTCAGAACCATAGTTGGTACACACCTAGCTCATTCTAGACAGCATTAGATCCCAGGTAATGCCAGAGTAACTCTTAAAGCCATCTGCACGGTGCATCAATGTCTGGGTGCCTTGGCCCCTCAGAGTGTGTGTGAACAGATCGAGACATCACCATTCATAATCTCTGTGCACCACACGTGTATTTATTTATTTATTGGATATTTGTAAGGCGCCTATACAACAAAGGTGTTTCAAGGTGCCACAAGACAAAAGAAAGGTGGGGAGAGGTGGGGTCAATGGAGAAAGATAACAATAACAGTCCTACTAGGCCTTGCGACATTCGGATCTTGCAAGTACAGTAACAAGAAGTGCAAGGGAGAGAGGGGTAGTGCTGGTCTGCGTGAAATGAGGAGTACTAGAGTGGCAAGGGAAGAGAAGGGCAAAGAGTAGAGAATGCAAGTGAAAGGGAGGGAGGGATGGAGGAGGGGGCGCACATTGGCTAGGCGATTGCTAAGGGGAGGCCAGAGGGCAAGTGCCAGGGGATGCAGGGGGTGAGGGTCCACATGTTAAGTGCGAGGAGGGCGGGGGGCTTGGTGGGGGTTGGAAGGGTCCTGGTGCCCTGTAGAACTCAGAGGGAACCAGACAGCTAGTCATTGCAGCAGGCATGGTATTAGCAGGGGATAGGGAAGGTAGAACAGAAAAGGACGGACTTGAGCTTCTGGAGCACATGGGTTTTGTTCTCGTGTAAAGGGAGAGCACAGAGAACCGAAGAATGCAATTTCCCAGCACCACGGTACACAAAAGTTTATCTTTGTCTCTCACAACTGAGGATAAGTATACCAGACTTCAAAAGAACACAGTTGGGCTTGAGTTTTCTTTGTTCTTTCACAAGTCTTTGTTGAGGAATACCCAAAATATGCTTCTTGAATGTTGCCCTATTGTCTACTGTTGTGCTGATTCATTCATGAGTTACTGTGTGCATGGAACACAAAAATATTCTGCAGGCTGCCTCTGTGCCTACCGCACCTGACTCCGGAACAATCCCATGTTCAGCTTCCACATACCCACTGAACGCCACCAACCTGCAGACATCAGACCTACCCGTCCCTCCCATCACACACACATCGTGGATCACTAGGATACCAAAGTCTCCAGATACATGCGTCTAGTGTAAGGATTTATTTTGTTCAATGTGCGTCGCTGCAGCAGGAGACTGCCAACACTCTCCTCGGAATACTTCCTCCGCCTGTATCTGGGCAGTGTCTGCTCCATCGTCGAGACACGAGTGTCACGTTGACACAGTGGCTCCGGGGCATTAGGGAGGCGGGAGGGAAGTGACACGGAAGCGCAGGGTAAATTCAGAACGCACCTGTAGTGTAATAAAGAAATACGTTTGCTGCATGAGCTACCGGCTCTGTCTATTTATTACAGCGCAACAACCTGCGCAAAAGTGTGCCCGCTCAGCACGGCGCAACCTCTACACTGGCGACGAGGAGGTGTGCTTCCAGCATGAGAACCATGGGTGCGGCGCAGTGGCAGCAAGGCAAGGATGCCAGTAGCCTGCCCGGACTGCAACAGTGATAGAGGAGGCCCCGCCCTGAAGAAAAAAGTCAACACAGCAGATGGAAAGGCCCGGGCCGCAGCGGTGCAGGGAATGAAGCAACAGGAAATGAGGTACGTGTGAAGGAGTCACGTGATTGTGCTCGTGCCATCCAAATGCACACTCACTTCCCAGGGGCCCTGCATAGTGCAAGAAAGCAAGCACGGTGCTCGTGCCTTCCAGGCTGCCGTGTGCACTGGATAAAGGAGGCCACATCCCTGATTAAATGGCTGCTAGGAAGCAGGACACCATGTCGAGACAGAATGGGCCCCAGGATACAGCCCAAGACATGCAGGGGCAAGACATAAATGCTCCACAGGTGCAGGCACTATATAGATTACCTGGCTCTTTCGTGATACAAATGCCAGGGGCCTTCAATGTTACGGACACAAGTAATATGGGGCCGAGGTGGACCAGATGGATAAGAGACTTTGAATTGTACATGGGGGCCACGGGCCCATTGATGAAGAGAGGCAGAAGTGCCTACTGAAACTGGTGGTAGGGCCCGCTACATGAGATATTATTGATGAGATGCTCGCCACAACCATTGACTCCATTCAAGATCTAAAAGGGGCACTATCAGCATGTTTCACCCCTCATACCAACGTGAACTATGAGCGCCACCTATTCCATAGCACGAAACAAGCGAAGGGCTAGAAAATGGACGCCTACGTCATGAGACTGAGGATCAAAATGAAACACTGTGACTTTGCGAATTACTCTTACACAGAGGCCCTGCGCTCCCAGATCATCGTAGGGTGGGAGTCTCAGACATTCCGATGGAAGTTACTACAAAAAGCCTGCACTTTAGACGAAATACTAATGCTCGCAAGGGCGGAAAGGGCAGTGGTCTTGCAGGTTGAATGCATCAATACCACAGCACCCACAGACTCTGTACACTGGCTACAACAAGAAAGACGACAAATGCGGCTACGAGTATCCCAATTAGGGTGCATGTCCCCCGATCGTCCAGAGGTGCTCCTCATGTGGCGAGGAAGGACACTTCAAATCAGTGTGTTGAATGACCAGAGAGAGAGGGAGGGACGGGGGCAAGGAATCGACCCCCAGATATAAACCGAGACCCCTTCTCCCAACACCACAGGCAATGGGTGCAACGTCACATCCTCAGCTGAGACCCAAGGACCCAGAGCCGAAGGAGTCAATATCTGGAGAAGACAGGTACTGAAGAGAATGAAGAGAGAGGAGGAGATACGTCACTCGTGTGAGACTCGAGCGCAGATCCAGATGGCACGTGCGCTACCTGGTAGAGCAGTCCCTTTCTGAATCTGAAGTCAGCTCCTCAGGAAGCGAACAGCGAAAGAAGGGCTACGTTTACGCTTTGGGCAACTCAGTGGCCACCCAACACAGCCCAACCTTGATAATGAGATTGAATGAAAGACCCACCGAATTTCTCATAGACACTGGGGTTACTGTGAATGTGATCCGTGAACACGTATACAAAGAACTGCCACAAGTCCCAATACTAAACCTACAATGGTCAGCATATACCCGTATGAAGCCACAACACCCTTCAGATGCCTAGGACAATTCGAGGGAGCATGCTGCTTCTTGGGACAAGCGAAGAGAGTGCTGCTACATGTGCTGGCAACAGGGAGCGAGAGGGGCTCTGTAATCAGTTTTAAGACAGCCATTGACATGGGCATAATACACATGCTCTATAAGCTCATAGTACACAAGTAGATTGATCCGGTGCACATGATAAAGGAATTATACCCCAACCTGTTTAAGGGAATAGGGAAAGTATGAAACAGTCAAGTCAAACTGCAAATTGATGAGGAAGTTCACCCAACAGCGCAGTACTATAGGGGCATACCAGTGAACATCCAGAAGAAGGTCGAGGATGAGCTACACAAACTCATTGAACAGAACATCATCGAGCCAGCCACAGGCCCCACCACACGGGTTTCACCCATCGTACCGGTGTCGAAGAAAGGTTCAGTTGATATCAGACTTTGCGTAGATTTGAGGAGACCCAATTAAGCCATCCGAAGGGAAAGGCACATGCCACCACTTATCACTGATATGATTCACTTTTTAAAGGAGTCGTAAGTCCTGAAAGCCGGAACATCACAACTTTCATCACACACCTGGGATTGTACAGGTAGGTATAAGAGGCTGAGTTTTGGGGTATCGTCCACTGCAGAGATATTTCAGGTGGAAATGCATCACGTTCAACAAGCACATCCAAAATTGTATAAACTACAGCGATGACATTTTGGTGTTTGGGACTGATGTGGGAAAAACATGATGAGACACTAGCCAGGGTGTGCACGACATTGGAGGCCGCCAACCTCACCCTCAACCAGGAAAAATGTGAGTTCCAGAAAGGCATACTAAAATTCTTCGGCCACGTCTTTTCTGAAAACGGCATGACTCCGTCCCTGACAAAGTCACTGCGCTCAACGAGACACCACCAACCAACGTTTCGGAACTAAGATCATTCCTGGGCCTCGACAGTTACTGCGGGAGGTACATCAAAGACTTTGCTACAGTCAGCGAACCACTCAGAGTGTTGACCAAGCAGAATGAGACATTCAAATCGTCGGAGGACTTCCAACGTTCCTTCATAACCATTCGCGAAAGAGTGGCACAAGCCGAAAACATGTCCTATTATGACTTAGACCACAAAAGTAAACTAACTGTGGACGCAAGCCTGGTGGGGCTGGGTGCCATTCTAGCTCAAAGAGACCCTTGAATCCACCGCAAACCCACATTGTTGCATATGCAATCAGAAGCCTGTCGGACACAGAACAGGCATATTCTCAGGCGGAGGAGGAGAGTCTTGCAGTGGTGTGGGCGTTTGAACACTTTCACCTCTTTCTATATGGCAAACCATTCAAGGAAGTGACCAACCACCATGCTCTCCTATTCCTCTTTGGCAATCCGCAGGCCAAGATGCCGCCCTGCATCATGAGGACGGGGCTCAGGTTACAGGACTACTCATTCAATATAGTGCACAGGCCAGGGAAAGAGGAAAATCCCACTGACTTTTTGTCCAGACATCCCAGGAGTGGCTGCGCCCCTGAACCGTCGGTGGCAGACCGATACCTCAGGTACCTGATCCAGCAGGCGATACCCAAAGGCATTGAATCAGCACACCTAGCCCAGGAGATGGAAGCAGACCAATCATGCCAGATAGTGTGCAAAGGGCTTCGCTCAGGCCAATGGAGGAGAGCTGTCAATGCGTGGTTGTCGCGTGGAGTTTGAATACCTCTGTCCCCAAGTACCAGTCATGGAGAGTGTATGCACTCGCTGACCAATCTTTGGGGCCACAGGTGTTTGGAACGGTGGCACCAGGTCTCCACGGCTGTAAGGAAAACAGAACAGGTAAGGATCTGCTTAGATGTGTACAAAAACAGTGCAAGTGTATAGATAACCACCTACCTAATTGGAGACTGTGACTGGCATGGAGGTGGGAGAAGAAGACATGGGTTCCCACAGTTCAGGTGTCCACTACCCACCCCAGAGCGGTGCAGGGCAGATGATGAGGTACCAGCGGCCAGGACTCCTGAGGATGGAGATAAAGGAGCAGCCCTGACAATAGAGAGGATCAGTTCCTTGTGGGGTGATGAAACCAAATACAGAGTTCAGTGGGCAAGTCAAAAACAGTCCGTAATGCAGTCCAGAGTCAAGACCAGTGGGTGCAGCGGTTCAATGGGTATTCCAGAAAGGCAATCCGTTAGGCAATCCAAGGTCAGTACCAGGTGAGCAATCCAGTAGCACAAATCTGTGGGCAAGTCCAAAAATGTACGTTATCAAGGAGCAGAAGAAATGGTCAAAGCCAGGAATTCCAAAAAGAGGGGAAACAGTAGAAACTGATGAACCAGAATGCCACACCCACCGGCAAAAGCACAGCTGTGAAGCAATGTGTGCTGCGCCATGAGCATATTTATGCGGTCACCGAGCTAACCGCGTATGCAACTTCACACATTCCTTGGACGCGACTGGAGAAGCTCTCCAGGTGTCCTGCAGTTGCCATGGCAACCTCCAGTGGAAACGCGGCTTGAACCGCATACGTAATGGTTCCCAGTGCGTCCTCCTATGCCAGGCTTAATCAATGTGATTGACAACAGGGCCAGCATGAACACGGAGTCGGCGGGCAGCGGCACGATGGGAGGTAAGCGGACTCCGTGTCTGTGACGAGGCCGGGCGCATGACAAGTGCCACGGAACAGGGTTGCCTTGCGTCGGAAGTGGTACGACAGGAGGTGGACAGACTGTTGCAGGTGAAGGAGGGGCTAGCTCTCTTGGAGGATAATCTGTTGTTGAAGGATCACAAAATGGTGATTCAAGCCTTCCTTAGACGGAAGTTGGGAGAGTTGGCCCATGAAGGACATCTAGGAGTGGGCTCCACAAGGGGCATGTTGCACCAAAAGGTGTGGTTTCTGCAGCTAGATGCCATAGTGAAGAACTCCTGAAGCAGTGCCTCACATGCTGCCTCATCACACCCAACCGGCATCCAGAACCACTGCAAATGTCTGAGTTACCAGAAGGCATTTGGCACGCTGTAGTAGCTGATTCTTTGGACCTATCGAAGGGGGGAGATATATGTTGGCCATCATGGATGAATATTCCAGATACCCTTAAGCCCAGATCATATGATCAACAGCGGCCCACCACATCATCCCAGTATTGGACCAAATATTCACGACATACAGCATCCCTAGGAAAGTGAAGACAGATAACGGCCCTCCGTTCAATGGACAAGGCTTTGCGAAATTTAACATGGGGTTCCACCATCACAAAATCATGCCACTGTGGCCGCAGGCCAATGGCATGATTGAACGTTTTATGGCCAACCTGAAGAGGGCACTGCAAATAGCACGGCTCACGGGACAACCCTATGAACGAGTACTTCACCAGTTACTAAGGTACTAGAGAAGGACGCCACCCAGCTACACAGGGAAGAGCCCAGCAGATGCCATGTTTGGGAGAGACATCAGGACCCGGCTGCTGCAGGCCAGCCCACCGGAGGGTCAACAGACACCTTGCGATGAACTAAGGGAATGAGATCAAGCTTCTAAGAGTCGCATGAAGGAATACGCAGATGCTTGCAGGAAAGCTCGAGACCCAAAACTAGAAGTGGGGGACATAATAACTGTCAGGCAACCTCAGGCGCACAAGCACAAAGCAGCCTTTCAAGAGGAACCCCTCATCATCATGGAAAAGAATGGCTCCATGACTACAGCCCAAGGGGACAATAGACAGACCACCCGTAATTCGTCGCAATTCAAGGAGATTCCTCTCTTAGTATCAGGGAGGTTAAGTGGAAGAATTGAAATACCAGATGATCGCATGTCCGATGACTCCTATCAAGGGGATCAAGAAGACTTCGATGCTTCTGCCTTGGAGAACCCTGGTGAAAGACCAGAGGCCAGGGGCTTTGCAGAAAGTTTCAAATCTATGCCCCAGAAAGCCAGGAATAAACTTCACCATCTCATTGAAGAAATGGGCAAAAGGACCCCGTTCATGTTATATGCCACCCCTGTTGGGTGACTGTTTAAATTGGGGGGATGTCAAGTTGACACAGTGGTCCCGGGGCATTAGGGAGGCAGGAGGCAGGAGTGCGGGGTAAATTCAGTATATGCCTGTAGTATAATAAAAATATATTTGCTGCATGAGCTCCCAGCTCTGTCTATTTATTACACGGAAGCGACCTGTGCGATGGAGGGTCCGCTGTCCACGGCCCAACCTCTACAACGAGGGCACTAGGTATGGATAAGGAAGCCCAGCCGTCCTGGCTACTGTGCACAGCTTAGTGCTGGAAATAGAAACACATGGCCAGGTGCAGGCCACATCTTCGAAGTTATGACCTGCTGCTGCCGAGTGTCATGCACAGCAACAAGAACATCGAAAACGCCCAGTGTAGGTTTTTTCACGGGTGCAGGAGAGCCGTAGGTGTCCCCGTGCGCCCCTGTCCCCTTGCAAAGGTATGCCAGTGTGTTAGGTAGGCACATGCACACTTGGAACGGTTGCTATCTCACAGCCCCGTTCTGATTGCAAATTCTACCTAATGCAGTTAGCAAGCCTGCATTGTGTGCCGTAAGCGTCACAGAGAGAGAGTGAAAATTGCCAAACTTCCAACCGTAGCGTTCTTCCAGAAAAGGAACAAGATCAACCACTACACAATACTTTAATAATTGTCTTTTATGCATATTTCACAGTGAACGGATATATTTGAGAGGTGCCTAAGTGTGCTTTGTGGCCCATTCCCTAGGACTGGTCCTCTCCCAACCACCCTCTCTTTGTACAGTAAACTGCAGGCTTTGATATGGAATTGGCTAATTTCAAGAGAGCGCCCATGTCTGCATTTTGGACATGCATCTTTTCACTTGGAAACAGAGGCGTAGCCAGCATTGTCTAACAAGTGAGGCCTGTAGCTAATGCAGTTGGTCCCACTGCGGTGACATTAACATCTGTAAATGCCCACACAGTGCTGCAGGGAGGGCATATACAGATTATGAGTGGGCCTTGCCCACTCAGGCACTACTCTGTCTATCAAGGACTTCATTTAGGGGTCGCCAGAGGTTGCAATTGCGACCTCTGAGGTCTTCTTTGCGACCTCTGTGGTCTGTTTATTTATTTATTATTATTTTTTTTTAATGCAAGCTCCTCGGCTGTGGCCAGCACCACGTGGCTCTTTTTCTTCTGGAGTGGCTGGCTTTCTTGTTCAGGCCCCTTAAAAAAAGAAGAAAAATAAGAGCAGGAGTGACACAAGTCAAAAAAAATAAAAAATAAAAAAGCCTTAGCCTTTCATCCTTCTAAGGTCGATAAATGAGTACCACCACAGGTTGGGTGTTATTGGGTGTATATTTTTTCTATATAAAGTGCTTAAGCGTAAGTGCTATATAATAACACATCATTATCATTTGGTCATGGACGACTGCTTGCATTCCCAGTAATTTGGTAATATGGGCCTATACACACTGATCTTAATGATACATATGGCGATCCATTCTTGTATGAAATGTACATCACATTACAGTGATATCATAACAATATTTTTCGTAGTGTAAAATGTTATGGGATGCCACTTCCTGTTTTGTCAACGGGTGAAAGGTTGTGTTCCATCGCTTCCTGCGATATCACTTTGGGGTGGGGTCAAATGACATCACTTTCTGTGATGTCATCAGGGGGTCAAAGGTCATGTGATGTCACTTCCACTTCCACTACCCCTGGAATTTTGGTGAAATACCTTCCCTGCTGACTACACGTCTGCTTTGAAATAATGCCATACACCATCTTGGTTGTGATCAGCGCAGAGTGCTTTCTTTTGTATCAGTTTCAAATTAAACAGAGGAAGGTCCAGTCAGCTAGACAGCCACTGGCTTCTTCACCAACAGTAATGCGGAGTATGAAAGAGATGGTGGTCTCCGTGCCCTACATTCTCTCTGCGTGAACAGTAACAGTCTATAGGTGGAAACAGCTATGAATGAATAGAAACAAGCCATCCGTTCCTTCGCCATTATGTTCGGAAATATGACAAATGCGATGGTGATGGTCGCCTAAAAGACATAGGGCCTCATTACGAGTCCGGCGGTAACCGAGGAGGTAAAACTGCCTGGTTACCGCCGGACTCATATTACCATTCCGCCTCCGTGATTCCCGGAATTACCGGGGCATTACAACCCGGGTTTTCCGGGAATCACAGAGGCGGAATGGTGTTAATCCCCATTCCCATTGAGTTCTCTGGGACTCAATGGGAATGGAGATCATGGAAACACCGGCAGCATCTTGTGATGCTGCCGGTGTTTCCTCGGCCGCCTGCAGGCGGGCGGTGTTAAACCCACCAAGTCAAACCTGGCGGGAACATCACCTCCCGCCTGCAGGAGTCGGGATCAGGCGGTCCGGAAACAACGGTGGCGGCGGGTTTACCGCCACCGTTATTTCCGGTCCTCCTGATTTGTAATGAGGCCCATATCCTCGCTTCTGGCTTTGATCAAACAGTTCACTCTCCCAAAAGACACAGATCTTTGTATTAACTAGACTACTAGACTACTATTAACTAGACTTGAGTCCTGAAGAAGCACCATTATCAGCGTAAAACACATGCCGGCTTGCAGGTATACAATCTAGACTTTCGTGCACCATACTTATAGTAGGGATCCCTGCTGAAATGTAGAAGGTCGTGAGCTGGCTGAAAGGGACAATGATATCGTGATTGTGATGAAATGATCTGCACGAGTGTTAGAGAGAGTCCTCCACCTGTCCTCGTTCTCTCTCATTCCTTCAAGCATCAGCACACTTGAAATAATCTGTCCATCTTCCAGCCTCCCTCATATGTCCGTCCATCACTGCTCACATGATCAATCATCGATCCCGCCAAAACACACTCATGCGTTGTTCTATTAATCCACCTTTTTACCCTCGCTCTCATAATTCAATCAATTGCCACACCTTTGCTCACCCCTCTTACCAAGTAACCAGTACATCCATCCTGCACGTTCTAAATCAGTCTCCCAATAAGCCTCACATACTTATCAATGCAAAGATCCTCACACTCTCATTCCTCAAACCATCTTCACGCACACATGCACGCATGCACTCATGCATCCATGTTCGCTCTACAAATATACTTAATTTCTATTTTAATTTAATGTATGTGATTAATCACAGATGGGGAATTTTTAAGTTTTTATCTCCATTCATCTCGAGGGTCTGTTGTGTTCCTCCACCTGTCCTGAAAGTTTTTGAAGGTTGGATACATTCACCTGCATTGTCCAGTTTCTAAAGACCCTTCATGGCAAAACACGAAAGAACAAAACATACGTTCCCATCATGAGGACATTTGTTGAATAGTGACGTGACTTCTATACTTCAAAGCCTGAGTATCCATCCAGCCATGTGTGACGTCTGCAGCCACCGCAATGCCAAGATTGCCCGGGAAACCTGCATTGGATCCCCATGCGACTGGGACATGATGCTTTGCATGTGCATTTTAGATAAATCAAAGGAAGGTCAATAAGTGGGTGTCACTACTTATATCCTCATCAATCCCTAGGGTATGCCCTCAAACAAATAATTGACCTCCCACACGTCCCCAATTTTATATGTAAAAAGAAATCTCGCAATGTTATTGCATAATTATTGTTTTGTTTCCCATTGCCGCGCAGTGCTGCTATCAGCGAAGCCCCTTTTCCATGTTGTTGACATCAAAGTCATCAACATGGAAAATGGACTACACTGTGCGGCAACGAGCCGCACAACAAAGATACGTTTCTTTATTTATAAAAAAAACTCCATTAGCACCCTTATAGAGACCTACAAGGGTGCTAATGACGATATTAACCTCAACAATGGGCCGACCGTGTTGGTAATTGCACCGCCACCCTCATTAAGGGACCATTGCTTTGCTCGGGCCCGTAACTTGGGCGGCAGGTCGTTACTGACAGGGCCAGCCCACTGCCTCGGTTGATGTCGCCTCAATAGAAGCCTGCATTTCATGCTCTCTTCATACAGTTTTCATCTATCTGCCCAATAAGCTTCCTATGAAGGGTCCAACCGCATTTAAAGGCTGAATTTAAAGCTTCTCTTTGTGATGTGTACATACAGGGCACTGGGAAGAGAGATAAGGAAAAGCCTTGTCATAAGAAGTCCCACGTGAGTCTTCCCTGTTCCCCCCTGCACACACGCTTATAAAAATGGAGCACTTACCATTGGGCCCCGAACTTTGGGTCCAGACCACTAATTTAGGTGCTGGTCAGCTGCCACTCAAGAGATCCTCTGATGGGGGCTTTAATTCTTCATTAATTAATGGAATTATTTGAGATTGTAGTCAACACAGAGAGTAACAGTCTCTTCAGATAAAGGCATGCATTTCATAGAGGTAATCCTTTCTCACAGCGCTGACTGAACCTATCCTTCACAAACTATTAATATGAGCGATTGAAGAGAAAGAATGACATAGTAAAAAGGAGTTGGAGATCAGCCAGTCTCCAGTCCAAAAGTGGGGTTTCTCTTTACCGTAATGTAGGAAAACCTGCAGGTCTGTAGCTGCCCTTGTCTTATTTAAAACTAATCTGGGCACACTGTGATGCACACTTTAGTTCATGTCACTGCTTTAACCCCATCCGAATAGTACTAATTATTTTTATTAAAAGGTTAACATGTAAACTTAACAGGATTTTAATTTCAAACCTGAGTGAAAATCCCATTGAATGAGCTAGGTGCTAGAATAACACCTATTATTACAGCGCTTAGAAGTGGTTAGACTCTGGCATCAAACTCTAAATAAAAACATGATGATAATTTGGGCACTCTGAAGTGGATCCTTCTGCATACAGTGATATATAAAACACCAACACAGATTTTAAACAATAAGCAAAGTAATAAGGCAATAGAACCCTTGGTGGGGGGCCTTACCGGTCGAGTAATGCATTACCCGACCGGTAATGCCCCCACGGAGGGTTCTATTGTTATTAGTGCTCAGGCACGCTGTACAGGGGTACTAATAGTATTTTTACTCGAGTTCAGAAATGGGGTGTCAACCATTTCTCAACTCGAGCAAAAAAATAGCCGACATGGATTGGGGTGAAGGAGCTACACTTAATCCCTTCTCTCTTTCCATGGCGGCCAGTGAAGAAAGGGAAAGAACTCTGTGGGAGGCGGCTCTATGATCAGAGAGCAGCAGGCAAGTCTTTGTCGGCCAGGTAACAACTCAGCGAGGGCCAATCAGATCATTTGTATCAATCTGTCTCTCGCCTGGTACTAATATCTGGTAGCTGGTCTTCAGTGATTTCAGGCTTAAGATTTCAGCTTTGTTCATTTTTATCATGGAACATATAGCATCCAAATTCCAATGCAACTTACTACCAAATCAACTACAGATAAATCATTCCTATAAAGGGAATAAAGGGAATGTGGATGTGCACATTCTGAATGCCACACGGCCTAGAAGGACCGCCTCTTTCCTGTTCATCAGTCATATTTCCATTTGCCTTTTGCATCCATGATCCCTTCCCCTTTGCCCTTTGTGTGCTTTGAAACACAGTTTCTTGATTCATAAGTGCCTTACAAATGCACAATACAATAAAAATAAATACAAATGACGAGTACTAGAGGGCAGGCAGGGATGGGGAGGGGGACACATTGTTCCTTCCTATACATTGCTCCATTATTATCACATCTCATATATTGCTCCTGATTGATACACCAAGATGCTGATTGTTTTATTCATATATTGATTGTTACAGTTCACACATTTCCCCTTGATTGCTGCCTTCCATACATTGCTTCTTGATTTCTTCATATTCTATATTACCCACATATGTACCTAAGCATTGACTGGGCTTCTCTTTTGTTGCACCATGGTTACAGCATCTTACAATTGCTCCTGATTTCTGGCCCCACCCCACATCTATATTAGTGCCTGTGCCACATAATGATTGTTACTTCTAATATGCCGCTCCTTATCCATAAACTCATCTGTTGAATTTTGATTCCCATAACTTGCCCCTTGATTATCATATTGCATAGAGTGATTGTTTCAGCACGTAGTGTCCTCCTCAACCGTGGCATCCAATATATTCCTTCCCAACTGTTGGGTCCTATTAATGTAAGACCCATCTAATAAATTGCAACTCTATTGTGGCATCCCATATATTGTTCCTTAAATGTTACATCCCATTCATTGCAGTTCGACTGTTACACCCACAAAGTGACTATTGCATCTCAAATCCTGTGTATTCCTCTTGATGGTTGCATCCATGTATTGATCATTGCCACCATGTATTATTGCTCAGGGTGTACCTATATTGTTGCTGCACTTTGACTGCTGCTTCATTTACAGTGCCATTGATTGCTGTTTCTCAAACCATGCCCTCTGGGTTCTTTGCTGGTCATCATCGCCACCACTTTTCTTGTTTCCAGGTCCATGCTTCACTAAGCCTTCCTCCAGAACAGCTTTGTACGCATTGTGGGACAGGCTCTTAAAGAATACACACCACCATGATGAGGATCCGTAAGGACAGCTGGATCTGAGCATCAGAGAAGGTTCTGAAATCACCCCGACCCACAGAGGAACCGAGAACATCCATCTACAAGTATCACAAGCTCGGACACCTACACCCACTTTCCAAGATGACTCACCAAGAACATCTCAAAATGCTTCAGATATCCACAACAAACAATAGTTTAAATGCAAATCCAATTTTCACATTTTTCCAAAAACAGGACTACAGGGTAAAACAGACGAGAACCTGACATTCACTACTCAACTCAATACCAGCCCAGCATACAACATCCAGTATGAAAATAACTGTGCCAAAAGACTCCACAGTCACCCTTCCTTCTTTCACATCTTGACTAACCTTAGTCTGCACTGTTCATAACTAACTACTCACACCACCAGCCAATCGAGCCAGGAAGTCTATTGTGATCACAAGATAAATCTTCTTAGTCTCTTGCAGGACACATTTTAATAATCCAGGACCAATGGAGAGAAAAGGTGAGAACCTTGTTCCAGCAAGAATAAGCTGAGATTGTGGAAGCACATGGCGAGGCTGTATGGCCTGATATCAAAACTGAAGCAGCCAGGGTTGTTTATCTATTCTGGAAAGCAGAGAACATGCATAGGATAAATCAGCCCTTGTTAAGGTGCAAAGAAAGAACCCCAAGGGTGCCAGTTTTATTCATTTAAGACATTTAAATGCTACAAAATGGACCAGATCATGGTCTCCTGTTACGTGAGCTAAGGATGGAAATAGAGTTGAGCTTGGAGTCCTAGAACAACGATAGTGAGAGCCTGCACTCCTATATATTCCCAGAGACAAGGATATTTTGCAAGGCCAAGTTCAAAGACAATCTTTGTGGCAGAAGGCATGGGTGATGAGAGATTTTGGGCTAATTGGGTGGGCAGGTCAAGTCCACCTCCTGGCACCTGGGTCTGAGCTTATGTGCTGCTAAGTGAACCAAATGTTCTAGACATGCCACAAACATGCCAACCAATTGTAGAGGACCATATAACGAAGAGCCTTATAGTTTGAAGACCAATCATAAACGGTGTACTTAATAGTGTTGAAGATTATGTATTTTAGAGGTAGGCATAAGTTGTCCACCTGACAGCGTGCAGCCAATCAAAATCCTAGTCCCTATAGAAAGTATATTTAGATGTTCCCTTTAAGCCAATCCTGACCCTTGATAGGTTTTCTATTATTTGCCACATGTCACCTCTGATGTAATTTTTGCATATAATGATGTTTTATGAGAGAATTGTTGAGAACTCAAGCAAATGTGTGTTGATGTCCATTGTAACTGCCTGTTTTAGATCATTGTTAATAAAACAGTATCTTTGCCATCTTCTTGAATTGGTTCGATTATTTGGTGTCAGAGTTAATCTCCAACCCCATCCATTGCATGCATGGTACTGAAGGGCCATAAGCTCACTTGGTAGCAGAGGATGGTTGAAAAAGATCCAAACTAGTTCTGCTCCAGTATTTCGGATGATCAGGCATCCACCGCAATTAGCCAGAGGTTCGCGGGGCTTCCTGTAGAGAGCAGCCGATAGAAATAAACTTGCAAGAAGAACCGAGATGGTGGGCAGGTCCCCTTTTGACAAAATCCCTGTGCGGTTTCCATGGGCCCTCTGTGGACAGAAGGCGAAGTGGTCGGATTGAAGGAGGAGTCAATAGCGAAGGCCTGAAGTCCATTAACAAATGGTGAGTAGACTAAGGGGGGGGGGTGGCAAATAAAGGGGCTGGGATTGTGATAATTTTTGAGTAATGGAAATTATTGTGAAGAGAAAATGTGGCGCCTAGGAGTCCTGACTCAAGGGAGAGCAGAAACATAAAACGCTTAATCAGGATTGCGTAAGGTGATGTCTCAAACCCTGTATATGGTATAGAATAAAGGCGAGAGAAAAAGGTGATCACAGTGTTTATAAATGTGTAATGTTGACTAGTCTGAATGTTGTTTGTTGAGTAAAAATATCCAGGAGCGATAGAAGTTGTGAAAAAAAAGAAAAAGTTGAAGAGCAACAGTGATTGAGCGTAGCAAAGTGATTGGCGCCAATCCAGAAAATAGATATAGCCAATCAAGAAAATTGATATAGCCAATCAGGAAAATGTATATATTGAATAAAAAAAGAGGCAAACTGTTGAAATGAGATGTTTGAGCAGTTATTGATGGTGCATGCTCATGTTTGTTGTTTTAAAATGTTGAAAAGTGGTGATTTTAGCAAATGTATAAAGTGTATTTAACAATCTGGTAAGTTTTGACAGTTAAGTGAGACTTGTCATTATGGTAGACACTCCTCTTATGCACTTATGCTAAACATTACCAAAGCACATGCCCAAGCTCAAATAGAATAGTGCAGAATGGGTGAAAGGCACAGCAGATAAAATGTTTATGCCATGGGCATAAGGGGGATCATTGTCAAAAGCGGTATTGCAACACATGACCACATACTTACACGCTGCGTACACAGGGAAGAAATGAGAGAAAAGATGAGTGATTCTACAGCTCTGGAAGATGTACCAAGAAGAAAGAGAAGATCCGCCACCTGAAGAGTGCATGCTTAGTCAGTGAAAAGAGGAAGGTGTTGAGCCCTCAGCTCCCCTTACATCACCCAAAGCAAAAGGTGCAAGTACAGAAGAAATAGGGTTATATCCTGTAAAGGAGTTGAAAGCAACAACAGGGTATAGTAATCCAATCTACAAACCCCCCCCTCCCCCGCTTACAGAAGGGAAGATAGTCCAGAGGAGAATAAGAGAAAAGAAGAGATCTACAAGATCATACAAGATAAAGAAGGAAGGAGTGAGCAGTCAAATCTTTTGACAGAAATAGACTGGGAGATTGATAGATGGAAGGGAGAGAAGGATAAAGACAAGGAATGAGAGAATAGATTGAAAGAAGAAGATCAGAAAAGGAAGAGCAGGGAGCGACGCGAACAGATATATCAGGAGGAACAAGAGAAAAAATAATAACAGGCAGAAGAACAAAGAAAGTATGACAATAAACAGAGAGTGATAGAATATAGGAATAGAAGGGAAAGGAAGAGCAGGAAGCTCAAAAATAGGGGATAAAAGATTGCAGAGCGAAAGGGAAGAAGAGGAAAGAAGGGAAGCAATAATGCGAGGATAAGACCAACGACAAGGGGAAGAAAGAATTAGAAGGGATGCAAAAAGCGAAGAGAAATAGATGAAGAAATAGAATGGAAAAGGAGACCTTGAGGTCTTGGCGCCATTCTCATTCATAAGGAACCAGTAGGGATAAGCCCGGAAATACGATGGGAGAGAATAGAAGAGGTACTTCCAAGACAGAAAGTAATGCTAGCAGCATCTAGAGTTGCATTAGCCGAAGAAAGATTAGATGCAGAAAGCATCGCAGAATGGATCGATAAGTTCTATCAACAGTTAAGGCGAAATAGTGAGTATGAAAATTGAGGGAACAATGATTGATCCCCAGTGCCTCAATCACGAAGGGAGAAGGGAATCCTGTTCAGTGATGAACATCGAGCATTGTCTTTAAGCAGACTGAACCTGGATGAGGGTGAAGGGGATGATAGTCACACTAGTTGGGGACTAGTCATGGCAGACCAGGAAAAAGAGTCCGGTCTTGGGGCAGAAGGAGGGAGCATGTGTGCCCCTGAAGGAAGTCTGCAAATGGATACACCATATAGCACACAGACAGAGAATAACCTGTACCCACAATAGGACAGCTCCAAGGGTGACTTGATGTGTTCAGTACTATCTGTACCACCAGACCCCCAAGAGGACCCAAGGGTCGATGTGACGATAGGAGGCAAATCCTCTTCTTTTCTTGTAGAAACTGGAGCAACTTGTTCATGTATACGGGAGGGAAAATATTCAATGTCAGGAATTGCCATGAATGCTCAAGGGTTCTCTGGAGCTATAAGTCGAGTTTCTTTTTCCAATGAATTACCAGTCTCTATAGGAGAATGTGACATGTCTGTTCCTTTCGTTGAATTCACTGATCAAGGAATAGTGTGCTCCACTTCAGGAATAAAATATTTAAACATGGGAGAATTTATAATGGCGTTCAAAGGGAAATTGGCTCTGTGGGGTATTCTGGTAGATCCAGAGATTTTTCTATAGGGAGTGAGCATTTTACCAACATAGCTACCTGGCTTGGTGGGAATAATTGTGAGGATACCTGATGAGTTTTTGTTTAGACCGCAAATACCTATGGACAAAGAGGGGGGACAGACTATCCCTATAGAATTGGAAGCAGCCATAGTACAAATGGAAATGGCAATGCTTGACGGAGTAGATGATGATGGTAGACCATGGCGAACATTAATAACTCTCGAGGAAGGGTGTAGATTGACTGACATAACTGATGACGACATGTTGAGGGAATACCAAACAGATGATGAAGTGGTGTTCTTCATGAGCATCACATACTGGATAAGGATAGACAAGAGGGAAATACCACAGTGAATTGCGAAAATGTGGCAAAGTCCGGCATTTTTTCAGGAAGATTTTGAGAGGGTGCCAAGCATTCTTTGGACCACAGGCCCTTATGACATAGGTTTATTAAAGGGAATATGCGAAGTTAAAATAAAGTTTAAGCCAGGAGCAATTTTACCTCGAGCAAAACAATTCCCTGTGTCTCAGGAATCTGATGAAGGTATATTTCAGACTATTTCAGCACTGATGAAACAAAGGATTCTGGTTCCATCAGAATCATTGTGCAACACCGCGGTGTATCCTATAAAAAAATCTAAAGGAGGGTCATGGAGACTTGTACAAGATATGAGACTGATTAACCAGATTGTAGATAAGAGTTTCCTCTAATTCCTAAAGCAGCAATAATACTGAGTAGTGGACAATTTATGCCTACCTCTAAAATACATGATCTTCAACACCATTAAGTACACCGTTTATGATTGGTCTTCAAACTATAAGGCTCTTCGTTATATGGTCCTTTACAATTGGTTGGCATGTTTGTGCCATGTCTAGAACATTTGGTTCACTTAGCAGCACATAAGCTCAGACCCAGGTGCCAGGAGGTGGACTTGACCTGCCCACCCAGTGAAAGCTCGACATTTCACGGCGATCAATTTGAAGAATGCGTTTTTCTCGATCCCGTTGCACAATGACTCACAAGATTTGACTTCCTTTATGTTCTGCCAAACTCGAATGAAATATACTGGACTACCTCTAGGGTACTGTGAGTCCCTATCGATCTTTAATAGAGTTCTAAGGAAGGATTTAGGCAATATTGATCTCAAGAGTGCGGTGATACAGTACATAGATGATATTTTAATTGGTAGCACCACAGAAGATGAGTGCAGACAAGATTCTGTTCGGTTGATGACTATTCTAGCAGACAAGGGATATAAGGTAGACAATGGGAAATGACAATACTGTCAAGAAGAGATGCTTTGCATAGGTCAGTTGATTTTACATGAAGGAAAGAAAGTGGCACTTGAAAGAGCTGAGGCAATTATGAAACCCTCAAAACCAAACACATCGAAACAAATGCAACAGTTTTTGGGACTATGCAACTATGTTAGAGCCTGGGTGTTTGATTACAGTACACACACAAGACCATTTCTGCAGCTTTAAAGAAAGCACACGTGGAAAAAATAAAAATAGAATGGACTGAAGAAATGGAGGAAAGGTTTGAGGAGCTTAAAAAACCAATGTACACAGCCCCTCTTTCAGGCATTACCAATGCTGAGGACTTTTATTTGTTTTCGCACACAAATGGGACAGTTATGACAGCAGTGCTTAGCCATAGAACTACATTAGGGTACAAACCTATAGGTTATTACAGTGGGATTTTAGACCAGTTATGACAGGATACTTCCCTTGCCAACACTCTTTAGCAGCTGCAGCGTTCGCGATTGAGAAGTCTACAAATACTGTCATGGGCTGCTCCATGACTCTTCGTGGAACATGCTATATTTGCTATTTTAGAGAAACCCAAGGGTACATTGACATCCCAAAGAGCTACGGCTTATGAGATAATTATTTTTATTCTGCCGATTAAGATTGTAAAATGTAAAATAGTGAATCCTGCCACATTTATAGCTGAGCCAATAGAAGAAGGCGATCATGCACATGTGTGCTAATTATGTTGAATTTTATGGTGATATTCCCGTGCGAACGAAAATGCTTTAGCAGGAGGGGGGAATTCTTTTTATTGATGGTTCTTCAAAAATTGATCAGACCAGTGGGGAAAGGCATTCCGGCGCCACAGTAGTGAGACATAGATTAAATGGAGAATTTGAAGCTGTAGCATATGCAAGGCTACAGTCTCACTTTTCAGCACAAGCAGCAGAATTGGTAGCACTCATTGTCGCGCTCGATAAACATGAAGAACAAGAAGTGACAGTGTACACATACTCCGCCTATGTGACGTCAACTGTACACGCAGGGTTAGCACGCTGGAAACGGAGGGGCTACCTCTGCACAGACGGCACTCCAGTGCAGCATGGATCCTTACTGGATAGGCTTATTAAGGCACTACAACACCAAGTGGCTATGGCGGTCATTAAATGTGCAGCGCATACTAAACAAACTGATTTTATCTCTTTCCAGAACACAACTGCAGATGAAGAAGCCAAAAGGGTTGCATATTCCCCAGATATTTCGAGTTTTGATACTGAGAGTATTAAACAAAAAGTTATCACAACCATGTTAGTGCAAGAAGGGTTTAATAAATTGTTGCTAAACCAACTAATGGAGATTCAAGGGAGTACACCACAGGAAAAGCAGGAATTGTGGAATGAAAGGGGTGTTCTGTATCCCCCACAGAAGCATTATGGCGACAAGACAGCACTGGAAAGCCAGTGATGCCAGTAGCATTATTAAAGGTTGCGCTTGAACAGCTGCATTACCACGCACATGTAACTATGGAAAGTCTTGCTGCTATGATTGTAGAAGACTGGTTCGTTCCTAAATTGTTGGAGCACGTTGCACTATTTTTGGTAAACTGCATTGTGTGTTAAAAGTTTACTGCTGGACATACACTGAGAACAATTAGAGGGGTAATACCTAAACCAAATGGTCTGCTTCAGCATTTACATATCAACTGTGTCGATATGCTGCAAGTATGTAATGGATATAGGTATCTATTAGGGGTGGTGTGTCCCTTCCCTAGGTGGCTTGAGGCAGGCCTGTGTACACACCCTAATGCCACTTGTGCAGCAAAGTTTTTAGTGCGTGAAGTTTTCCTGAGGTGGGGATGTGTGAAATGCTTAGATCCGATAATGGGCCCCTTTTTGTTAATGAGCCATTTGAATAGATAGGTTTCTATTGAGTATAAAGCATAGGTTTTCTTCTGCTTATCACCTGCAAGTGAGTGGGATATGTGAGAGACTCAACAGCCTCCTTAAAGAAAGGATTGCCAAGAATAAATTGACTTTGAAGAAGGGATGGCTACATTGCCTACCCCTATCCTTCTATGTCCTTTGGAATCAGCCAGGATCGGACCACCACCCCACCTGCATGAGCTAGTAACAGGGTGTCAAATGAGAACACCCCTTACACCTCCACCTGGGAGTAGAAGTGATGCCCAGAGCGTATCTAAAACTTTAGGTGATGAGATGCATGATTATTTGACATGTATGACCTCTAGAATTTCTTTAATTTCATATCAAATCAAGAGCAAGGGGAGGGGGGTTGGTCACAGAACACAGAAGAAGACAATCCAACAATGAACCCAATTAAACTATTATCAGCAACAAAGTTATATGTTGGAGACCTAGTACTCCTCAAGAATTTTATTAGAAGGTGGCATGAGCCACGTTTCAATGGTCCTTTTTGCATTGAAAATATAACCCCTTCAGCAGTGAATGTCCAAGGAAGACAAGCTTGGCTTCACCTGAGTGACATAAAGGCTTATAAAGGCGAGACTCACCCTCCCACCATTGCTGATCCAGAAGTAAGAGATGAAGAATTTCACCGTGTGCAGACTCAATCGATGCCGAAGAAGGACGATAAAGCAACTAGTGGTTAATACAGATTTTCTATTGGACTGGATTTCAGTGACACTCCTTATGGATATTTTAGCAAAGAGTGCAAAGACTTGCAGATAATTCCAGTAATTTTGAAATTAACTTTTATAAATACATTGAAATGTCAGAGTTATGCCTAAATGTCAGTTCTTGATTAGAAATTGGAAACAAGATCAGTATATAGATTAATTCCATGAAAAATACCTGTTTGAAGCAGTTAAACATATGGTACTTACCAATAGTTACATTCATTGGCTTGTGCTTGCTGTCTTTGTGTTTATACGTCAAGCTTATTCTTCTCTTGTGAGAAGAGACTTTGATATTCACACTTTCTTACAGGACCCTAAAAATGGCCCAGTGATAAGAAGGCTTCTTATTGCTATAATCAAGCAGATTTTACAGTTACAAGTATAACGAAATTGATGATTGTATTAAAAATGATAAAAGAGGAAAGTGGCACGGTTCTAGGCGAAGAACAAGTGCAACAGGTAGTAGGATGGCGTGAGAGATGGATGCCTATGTTCTTCGCATAATATATACTTGCATGATTGTTCTCTTTGTCCTTCTGTTCCTCATCTTTCACAATCTTTATCATGTAGCAGTTCCACTGTGGAAGAGGTCCCCATGTATCTCCCTACTATGGGAACTTCTTTTGATATACTTCATGAATTGTACATGGCTTCTAAAAGACACAAGAGAGATGCAGAGCGGGATAGTGGGGGAATAAATACCTATCTAGATAACGCAGCACACTTGGGGAATAACATGTGGTATCAAGACATGAGAAAAGTGAGGGAAAAGATATCTAAGTAGAGTTGCTACGTCTGCTCTCTCATCGGCTATGCCATGAATACAGTACAAACTTTAATTGCCAGAGAAGTCCCAGGACACGATACAAGGTGCCTCAGTGACTTGCAGCATGTTTGGCTAGAGGACAATTTCAGGGAATTTGGGCCACTTTACAATGGAGATCAAAATGGTTGTTTCCATACCAGGATGATTATATCAAGACCACACAGATGGAAAAAGAACCTGGATGGAAGAGCAAGATGCTTGTGTATCCTGCAGCAGGACAGGATGAGGTGGTCATTGAAGAGATCAAGAAAATGAACTTTTTTAAAAGGCTTCTTCACACCTCAAATGAGCGCCACACTGAGTATTTGGGTAGGTTGATTTATTGTATTAAATCGAAAAATGCCCTTTACAGATGACACGTGTTTCGACACACCAGTGTCTTTTTCAAATCAGGGCTAGTGGCAAAGCTAAATCTCAAGTCAAAAGGTTTCAATTGGATGTAACACACAGTCATGGGTTAAATCACCCTCCTAGTCCGCTGAAGTCTGCTGCCGTCTGGCATAATAATCAGGCGCATGGTAACCAAGTTGGCACCGAACAAAAAACCCAAGAAAATGAACTGCCCTGATGTCACAGAAATAGCTGGATCACCTGTATGTTGGGAGTGAACTCAATTCTTAGTCTTTGCAAGGGGAATCCAAGAAGGGATGGGAAGAAGGAATGATGTGCTGTGCAGCTCGTCTAATGACACCAGTATATGTGCAAGGGGCGCAGGGGGTGAACGATTGGTGTTTGAAGTTATGGGCTAAACATGGTAAACTACGACATGGGTAGAAGATGAATCAGGTCCAATGGTTACAATCCCATTGGCTAATGTGACTTTGTGTTTCTGAAGACACGAAAAGTATCATGTGTGAGATAATAAAGAATGCAGAACTACAGTTGGCATTTCTAGGTTGGGAGAAGGGACAGCCATCCTTATGGATCAATATTGGGCTTGTGGGTCTAGGGTCTACATGAAGTTGCCCAAGGATTGGGGTAGACTTTGCTCCTTGGTGCTAATCCATGTTCCAGCATTAGTGACTCCTCAGAGTGACCTGAACATTGGAGAATTTCCAAAAGCAGATGCACATTTGAGAAAAAGAAGATTGCTTGAACTTCTCAATCAGACCAGAAGAGGGAATTTCTTTTCAGCCAAATCAATAACAGCATATGACTCCATTCCTAATGAACAAAGGTTGTTCAGCAAGACTGCCTCAATATTATTTACGACTATATTGATGCCTGGGATCCAAACGATGGCCTATCCCAAGTGGCTGCAGATTATGAGATGGCAGCTTCTGCTGACAATCAATACCACCATAGGGGGATTCAATGCTATCAAGAAAAGAGCAGAGGGCCATACGACTAATGACCCTATAGAACAGATATGTCCTTGATATGATCACATCGATGTAAGGAGGAGTTTGCACAAAAATCGGGCCTTCATATTGCACGTTCATACCTCTCATGATGGCGAGAATGGGACCTTGACAGAGTCCATAACGTTGTTGACACACCTGCATAACAAGATGGAAGATGAGACAGAGGACATTGAGGATGACAGTTGGTTTGCTTCCATATTCTCATGGATTCCGCAGTGGTTGGCAAACATATTCAAGATTCTTGGAGTAATATTGGTGATGGTGATGTTTGGATTCTGTGAGATCAGGATAACGATTGCCCAATATAAGAAAAGAGCAAACTATGTGGTAGGAATGAAGAACATGATCGATGTTGAATCTGGGTTTGGACCAAAGGAATTGATGGATGGAGATGTCAGAAAGTATATAGAGGCCAGGATCGTAGCACCTGAAGGAACGAAGTTCCTGTATCCAAAGAATCATAAGAAGTACACGGGATGATGGGTCTAATGCAATCTGAATGGACAATGCAACTACATGACCTGGAGTGCAGATGGGCATGTCAAATCAGCCAGCACTCTGAGGGGGGTGATGAAGATCTGGAGTCCAAAAAAGCAGTTCTTCAAGAGAAAATATCAAGATGTGAAGACAATTGAGGAGGTGGTGGAGGACTCGACTAGAGGGGGGAATGTGGAGGCGCAGTTACATGCCTCTGCAGGAAATCCAGCTGCCTACCTCCTATATGTTGGAAGCCTGAGGTTGTTCCATGTTTGACACCAGCAGTCGTACCAATACCGCAGCGAATATTCGAAAGAAGGTATCCACTGAGAAACCCTATCAAATGTATTCCCGGAGAGACCACAATCTGAGGGAGGAACTGCCCAAAGGAATATGAAAAGGAGCAAAATGAGAAGCTAGTGATGTCACAAGAAACATGTGTGACGCCCAGAGAATGGTGGATGAAGAGAATGCATGCATCTTACAGAAAATAATGACAAAGTTAAGAATGGAGTAAACTTTCATATGCAAAAAAAAAAGATTGCATGTCTGCGAAGTGCTGCAGAAAATCAACCGGTCAATAATTGTACAGACGCTGAAACGCATGTAGACTAAGTCATTGTAGAAGCTGGCGATATGTAGTGAATAGAATGCAGGCAAAGCCGCTATTGTATAGGAGCTGGACATCGGTGTCATGAATTTTAGTAAGCCAGGACCAATGCAGAGAAAAGGCGAGAACTGTGGTGCAGCAGGAATAAGCTGAGATTGTGAAAGCGGATGACGAGGCTGTATGGCCTGGTATCAAAACTGAAGCAGCTAAGGTCAGTTATCTATTCTTGAAAGCAGTGAAGGTGCAAAGTATGAATCATCCCTTGCTAAGGTGTAAAGAAAGAACACCAAGGGTGCCAGGTTTTATTAATTTAAGATATTTAAATGCTGCAAAATGGACCAAATTGTGGTCTCCTGTGACGTAAGTCAAGGATGGAAATAGAGATGAGTTTGGTGTCCTAGAACACCGATAGTGATTGCCTGCACTCCCATATATTCCCAGACACAATGATACTTTGAGAGGCCAAGTTCAAAGGTAATCTTCATGGCAGAAGGCATGGGTGACGAGAGATGTTGGGCTTATTGGGTGGGAAGGTAAAGTCAAGTCCACCTCCTGGCACTTGGGTTTGAGCTTACATGCTGCTAAGTAAACCGAACGTTCCAGACATGGCACGAGCATCCCAACCAATTGTAGAGGGCCGTATAACGAAGGGCCTTATAGTTTGAAGACCAGTGATAAACTGTGTACTTAATAGTGTTGAAGATGACATGTTTTAGAGATAGGCATAAGTTGTTGACCTGACAGTGAACAGCCAATCACAATCCTAGTTCCTGTAGAAAGTATATTTAGATGTTCCCCTTAAGCCAATCCCGACACTTGACAGGTTTTCTTTTATTTGCCATGTAGTATAACATTGCCTCTGACTTATTTTTTGCATAAGGATGTTTTTATGAGAAAATAGTTGAGAACTCGAGCGAACATCCGTTGATGTCCTTTGTAACTTCCTGTTTTAGATAATTGTTAATAAAACAGTATCTTTGCCATTTCCTCAGTTGGTTCCATTATTTGGTGTTGGAGTTATTCTGCAACCCCATCCATTGCATGCACGTTACTAAAGGGCCATAAGCTCAAAACACTCTCAGCAAACCTTTATGCCATCCACCTCAAGCACTCGTTGAGTTTTTTGCAAAGAGAATCCCAAAGCATGGGCTACATGTCAACGGCTCCCCTGGGGAAATCATTGTGTTACAATGTTTAACTTGCATCCACAGACACACACTTCCTAAGTGATCAATGGCCCTTCCTGCAGCCATCATATAATGGAAAAATGTACATTGTTTCCGCCCTCCATGTCGGAATCCTACTCTTCCTACATGGTATCCCAGAAACCCAGACATGGGGCTATGTACACTTCATTATAGCATACTGCAATCCCTCCCTGCGCTGATGAAACACTCACAGAAAATACCTGCTGCAAAATAGTACAACATTGATCTCAACAAATTCAAGAAAGAGAACACATTTGCTGGGAAAACTACTTTGAGACAGAAAAATCCGCCTACTACAACATCAACAACTCAGGATCTTAACGTTCAAGCAGGGCACAGACAGCTAAGGTCGACAAAGCCCACCATGCACAACACCTAGAACATGCACAGTGCCCCAAATAACAAGAACAATTATAATTATAATGGGAATGTTCAAACACATTAAAGAGTTCAGTAACCTTAAGTCTCGAGTGAAATAGGTAAAGACCAAACAAATCATACAAAAGACACAAAATGGGTCTAGACCAATGAGAGGAACAGATGCAGACATCAGGGACACATGGGAGAAGGCTGCTGATGTTGACACACCAACGGCCTGTATCTTCATGGCTGTCTCGGCAGCATTGCATCGCATCATGGGGGATGGCTATCAACTATAGGGATATGTTCCACCAAGGCTTTCCGAGTGATGTCTTGTAGACAACAAGAGTGCCAGTGGAGTTCTTTATGATGCTACTCAGGCGGAAAACCCCGTAGTTGAATGCCACCATCTATAATTTTATACTGTGTATGGTCCCCATGCAGTGGCGCCAAAATGAGGGTGCGTGTCCCGCCTCCCCACTCCCCCGCACCCCTCCAGGAAAGGCCGTCTGCATAGCAGGAAAGGCCATCTGCGTAAGAGTCCCTGTATTTTCAATGGGACTTTTCTTTTTTTGGGGTGCCGGCTCCCCCGGTAAAATCAGAAGTCTGTGCTCCTGTCCCCATGTGTCCCTTTCTACACTGTGCTGTGTCTCCTTGGATCAGCACCGCAGCCAGGGAGTGTAAAGAGGAGGCGTCGGCAAACAGGGTGCGACATAAAGAAAATACCAGGTTCCCTGTACTCCCCCCACAGCAACCCAGACATGACAATAACTGGTGGAGAAAATGGTATCTTCCCCTGCAGCAGGCGGATGCAGGGTTCAGAAAGGGAAAGAGTTGCCAATGGCTTGGACGCAGGCACAACAATGCAGCGATTCTGCAGCAGTGTCGCGCAAATCCTTGGGGAAATGTAAAGGAGATGGGGTGACTCTCCTTGTACTCCTCAGAATCAATATTTTGTTTACCTTTTTTTTAAAACTTGACTTTAGAGATTTGCTTCAGTGAGTACATTTAAAAGATATGATATGATAGGTTATTTATAACGCTCTTAATACCAAGGTGTTTCTAAGCGCGGACACGGGGATCGAATTGTGTTGCTCCGTGTCATAAACACACTTTTAGCGATGAGTGGAAATTAACGCAATGAAAGCAAAGAGCATGTTAGCATGACGTTTTTCAACGAAGTACAATAGTTTTGGTGATAACATCACTGAACCCCCAGCTGGCCATGTGTACAACACGTCCATTTAAGAAGTTGCAGCTATTACACTGAACGCAGAGATGTAGTGCTTAGTGGCAAACACACTGGAGGGGACATGCCCATTATAAGGGACCCCCGAGTTCGATGTGCCAGCCCAAAACAATGCACAGCCAGAAACCACTGCTCTGTGCCTCTTAAGCGGGCAAGACACAAAAGCAGCAGAGCAGCTCTCATTGCGAGGGCCCATTTAATGCGCTAATGGAATGCACAAAGCAAAGAGCTTCGTCCATACAAATGACTCATTTAAATAATGAGGAAGGACGTGGTTCAGTGTCACTACTGATTAATTAGCGCCAAATAAATAACCAGCTCAACAGCAGTCACTGCTTCCACTAAAACTTTACCGTATTAGCGGCCATGGAGCTAATGTCATGGAGGCATAATTACACACCGGTTAAGGACATCGAGACTAAATCATCGTCATATTTTTTTGTGACTGGCGCTACGTAACGTATTTGGTGAAGCCTCCATGGGACAATTAAAAGAAATAGCGTCTTTGGATTGTATTCCTCCCCACACCTTGCAGCAGCATGTTGAACTAGCAGTAAAACGCAATTTGCTGGTGAATGCGGCCCTCCACAAACGCTCAAATTAAATACACGCAGACGCTTTATCCGTGCACGCCTGTAAAATAAAAGGTTGTGGATTTGTGCTTCCAAGATCCGTTGTGAGGATTCCAAAACAGTGCCTGTTTTCTGTTTAATGGGGCTGTTTTCTTAAAAGTAATAACGAAGAGATGCATTAGTACACAATTAACAACGACTGCCATGCATTTTTCTTCAATAACTGCCTGTTTTACTTCACAGATGTGTTTTCACATGCATTTAATAAAAATGCAAAAGCAAATGGAACTTAACAAACATTTGTACTTTTAAGTATGCCTTTTTCAACTTTTCATTATATTCCAAACTCTGCTACCAATTAAATGTAAAGGGGGTTGACGGGTAGGGAAAGAATGACCCGGATGTAATTTTAAAAACAAGTGTGGAATCACACATTTTTGATGCATGTGCTTATTTAAACTGTTGATGTGTTTTGTTAATTCCCAAACCAATTAATACATCCATTTTATAATGCAAGTCTCATTGTGTTATGTTATATTATGTTACATTAAAGTGCATTTATACTGTTCTCATCAACTCCATAGTATTCTTATGGGTCCATATAATAACGTATGCATTTATAAGGCGATAAAACATTAGCAAGTGTCATTTCTCCGTGGCAGTGAAAGGGTGCACGTTAGGTATATCATATTGTGCATTAACTAGCACTTTGTAGAAGAAAAGTGTTTAGCAATCGACAGCACCGTAAGCAGAACTGTAATTTTAATTGCAACTTAAAATGCTGCATATTGCTGCAAATTATCTCACTGTAAAAAAATCAGAAAGAGTGTTAAACATGATGGATGAAAACAGATTTTCTCCTAATCTCATTGGAATTGTGTCTTAATATTTTTATATTAAGTCATCCAAGGTGTATGACACCGAAAGTCACTTTAAATTCAAATATAAACCAAGGCTATCCATCATGTTAACAATTTAATTACCTAAGTATATATTTTTCAGCCGAAAAACATTATTTGTTATGTATCTTATTACCGAGGCATTGCCTGAGGACTGCCGCGGCGCTATCAGGGAAAGGCTCTGTTGTTAGAAACGCCAAGATGTGGCGCAGATAAGACACGCACTTGTGCCTTCCGTCGAGGCCTACTCAATTTCCGTGTTTGCTTCGGGCCTTACCTGTTAGGTTGCCTGTAATCTTTGTTACAACAATGAAATGGCGGCTTGTAAAAGCAGCCGTGCTTGACCGCGATATTGAAAGTGATGAAGGATGAAGAAACGTGATATTATTTTGTCTGTCATCTCTGAACGCCCGCTGAGTTGGGGGCAGCGATCACATCTAGGGCAGCAAGTTGTGGCGTGCGTTGGAAAGCAGGTTAACAAAAGGGAACTCATTAGGTTTTAAGATTGTTCGACCATCGAGCTTTGCACATTAGAGCGACCGGAAGTCCCGGTTTTTCAGAGACTGTACCGGAAATGGGCCCTCTGTCCCCCTTTTACAGGCGTTCTTTATTTTTTATTTTAAAACCATATCTCGTTTTTGGGAAAACAGAGCATGACCACTGGAACAATCCCATCCCTGGAGAGAAAGTATATTTCTTCAATCAGCAACAATTCAACAAACATGTATAAACCAAATACACATTATATATACTGGTACGTGTAATACTGGAAAATCCCGGAATGGGGATTTACCAGCCTTACTGCCACTTGTAATCTGGCAGTAATTCTGCCAGACCAAGTGGCAGTAACGGTGTGACAAACTGTGACTTACACTAATCAAACCTAAGGCTTCACATTTCTACGTGTTGCCAAGCAACCACTTTCCACATGTTCATTATGGTGTTGGACAAAATTTGGACATTCTCTGAAGAGGTAAAAGAAGACACGCAATGTAACTTCTCAAAATCTTTACTCTCTTCTTTACTTCCTCGAGCAGCAAAACATTTTTAGCAACAATAATCAATATAAGAAGCAAAACACAGAACTGCAATCCCCAACATAGTTTGAGTCTTTGGTAGTTTATATTATTATTGGTCCTTTCCTTAAACATGTGACTTTCTTGACCAATAGCCCATAACCAGTCTCATAAACATTGTCCACCATCTTAGATCATCCTCTTTCTTTCGCTGATCTAAAACCTTTGCGTCCCAACCGGTAAACGCTAACTGAATTCATCCTCCAAACCAATAATCACGTTCCCATCGGCTTGCCGCCTGCGTTGGAACCTGCAACATAAACCATATCACCGACATTTTATCTATTCGGGTGGGTAATCGTGACGTTGCCATTTACATTGTAAAAGCATTTCATAACATCATCATCACAACATTTAACATTGATCACAATCAATAGGGTGGAATAATCCTTTGCCTCCGTGTCTTTAATAGAATTATGACTTTCTGTAACGTTAATATTGAAAATCTGAAATCTATGTCAAGACCTGGAGGCTCGGATAATACTTGTTTAAAACTTACCTACCACCAACGTCGCAACCTTCTCAATTGGTTTGAAATAAAAGCTCTTGAATATCGATTTATTTGACCAATCTGCTGCCTTCATAATAACCTTCAACCTGGCTCCCACATTAAAAGCCTGACAGGCCATCGCTCCTCTCACCGAATGGGCGGCATAGCACTCTACATCAATGCCTGTATAATCCTTTGCCTCTGTGTCTTTAATAGAATTATTACTTTCTGTAACGTTGGTATTGAAAATCTGAATTCCTGTAAAAGTAGGCAGAGGCAAGGCACACATTTTGGGCTTTTGTATAGGCATTATATAGGCATTTTCCAGGCATTGACATAATATTCTCAGGCAGTGGTCAAAGTGTACGAAAAGAAGTAGTGTAGCTATGTTACCTGCTGGCCTGGGCCGCCTCCCCACAAACCTCATTGCCACGCCCCCTCCCACGTGCAATCCAAATCCCTAAACACACCTGCTTTTTAAGGGGGCGTTTAGTGCAGTGCACTGAAGTGCTTGTTTAAACTTCTTCCTACACTTTTATTTTAAATGTAAACCATTCCGGAACAGTTCCATTTTAAAATAAAAGTATAGGAACAATATAACACCACTCCCAACCACTCCTGTCCACTTCAACCACTGTGCTCAGGTACTAAAACCATTTTTCAGCTGTTTTCATCTTTTGGCCAATTTGTACTGTCATGGCAGTGCCTGGAAAAGGCATCCTATGCCTTCGCCACAGTCAACACTGATGGCTTTGCCAGTGCTGGTTTCAAAAAGACTTTGCTCCCACATATTGAATCATGCAAATGCTTTACAATAAAAGCAAAACCAACAGAGAGTGGACTGTATTGTGTCCAACAACGAGGCAACAACCTGGCATTATTGCTAGTGATTTGGGTGACTCGTAATCTTAAATAGGGCAGAGTTTCTATAGTTGCATTGCTTCATCAGGGGGTCTGCTTGTGCCGTGGAGGAATCCTTGAAACTCGCTAACTTCAGGCTTTTGAATGAACTCTCCCACCTAAAGCGTTTTGTAATGCGGCTGTGGAAGGACAGCATGCATTGCAAATAAAGATGTACAACCTCTCCACACCACCTCCTCCATCATTAAACGATAAATAATAGTTTGTCAAAAACAAAAATATGCAGGGAAAGGTCCATGCGTGAAAACGTGTTTCCCAACATGCATTTGTGTTTCAATGTGCAATATTAGTCTGCAAAAATGTTTGTTGGTACAGCGATACATTTTGCAATAATGCAGAGGACGAGCACCTGATTGTGCCTGGCTTTTTGTGAATATATGTGTGTAATCAGGTTTTGAAGGTTAGTATTGTCCTTATTGTCCCAAACTGGAAGGACAATCGCATCCTATGCTACAGAAAAGGTCAAAATTCAACCTTAAGCTCCAGGGACTAATACACTGTGGATTAAAAATTCAAAAATTAAGACTTCAATTCTAATGAAACTATTTAACCTGAAGACACAGACAATTGACAAAAAGAGTCTTAGATACTCCCCTGAAGAGCACCCTTATTCTAAGAGGGTGAAACACGTATAGAGAGTTTGAGATTGCACATTGAAGGCTCTGTAAGCAAATAAAGCAAATACCTGTGGATACAAAAAACGAAATAATTTGATTCATTTTGGCTCTCACCTTAAAACCGCATACTAAACTTCCAGTTTGGCGCAATAAGGACAATGCTAACCTTCATAATCTATATTTCCCTATCTCAAGCAGTCAAGATGGAGGTATAAGTCCTATGCATACAACTGACCAACAAATAACAAATAAGAACATGTGATTCGGATTCACCCAAAGAATAAGTCCTTTTTGATTGCCCTTTCCTGATTAAAAGTATGTATGCAATCAGATATATCTATTTTTACTTTTTACATTAACTTTTATAGTCATGAATTGCATCTCATTTCCCAAAAAGTAATTCTACTGCTAAACTGTTATTTTTCCATGATTCATTTGTTTTAGTTTTATTTTATGCTCAAAACACCTTCTATGTTTGGGCCAGGACTGTTGTTATAGATGTAAAGGTGAGAGTTGGCCTGTCAGAGGCAGATGTAGACCCTAGTTACTGTTTGACTGCATGCCTTTGTGTCTTTTTGAGCAGCTTTGTTAGGCTCAGCAATATTGTATTGCATGTTGCAGCTAAATGTCTTCCCACATGGCGGATTAACCAATAGTGCATTTACAGTGCTGATGTATGGCTGTGTGGGACTCCAGTTTCCGCCCCAGTTTCCAAGATGAAAAGAGTTTTCTGAGATCCCTTCTCTCTAATGCAGTGCTGCTTGGGATGCATTGCCATGACGCGGACAGGACAGCCATTGGTCTGGGTGCTGCAGCGTCAGCAGTGCCAGAGCAGCATTGTTGAAGATCAACCCTCCATTTTGTGAGCAGCGCTTTGTGAGAGTGAGCTCTGGAGTGCTGAATATACCTTAACTCCTCAGAGTGTTTTCAGTAGCGGGCGTGAGGCCCAATGCATTTTGGGTTCTGAAGCACTGAAGACACATTTGATCCTGGGAGCACTCATGCATGTTGAGACTGGGAATGAGAGCTGAGAGAATCCCGCACAAAGGTGGGAGAGTGCTGTGACTCCTTGTTGGAGATGGCAGCTAACCATCACACTGCAATATTATGCCAGAGCCTGAGCTCAGACACTAGAAATTAACTTTAGTCCTCGATGGCCAATGAAACTAAAACACTTAGGGGCTGAGTAATGTCAAGGAGAGAATGCGGACATCTTGAGAGACTTTTCTGATGGACGAAGAAAGTCTTGCTTTGTCTGCTTTTCCAAAGACTTTTGTTTGGTTTTATTCTACTTCCATGGAGACACGAGAACTCCACCTGCGGTAGAGACTTATCAAGGACTGTTTATTTGAACTCACAACAAAGGAGTGCCATTATGGCAAATGTAGGTTATTATTTAAGGTCCCCATGTGTGACTAAGAGGAGAATATCTTTAACCTAGGACTGAAGGCCCCAGTTAGATGAGTCACGTGCCAAAGTAGGAGGAGCTCTCATTAACCTACTCAGTTATCCTTGTTTCAGTTCGTTTTATTTCCCCCTGCCAACTCACTCTCTTGAAACTTTGCTCATAAAATAGTTGCGCAGAACCCAACTTTGTTTAATTGATTCGATTATTCCTTCAGTGCTCTATGACAAGGTACACTCCTCTCCTACAGGTATTACCCACATTGACCTTTTACAATTGACCTTTTGTCCTAATTGACCTAATAATAGTGGTCCTAATTGACCTTCTGCACAATTGACCTTTACCTTTATTTTACTTTTATATATATGTGTGGCGTGAGTTTGGGGTAATAAATAATATAATGGGATTGGATAGGGTGTTGCAGGGGTTTTTGGATTGAGAAGGGATCTGCGGGGGGTTCCCCCCGCATGTATGTCCTAATTGATCTAAATTTCACGATCAATTGTGAAAAGGTCAATTCTCCCACGATCAATTGTGGTAACGGCAATTCTTATACATCCCTTCCAACAAGTAGGTTGCAGGTAGATATTTTTGCAATTCAACTGGTTGCAAATGGATGACTTATATATCAATTTGAGTCATGTGTAGTTTGCCCATTTGGATGCCCACTAATGTATCTACAGGCAAGCCAATGTTTTGTGAATTGGGCACACTGTTTTATCCTCAGATTATTCCTCTGAAGACATATTCCAGCGGTCTTTTATAGGCATTGTACATGCATGAATACTGGGGTACTGCAAATATAGCTTCTTGATGCTCCTGGCTGCCGCTGTGATTCTGCTTTATCGTGACATCACTGCGTTCTCAATCAAAAGCTGAAAACATGTTACAGGAAGCCCAAGGTGAAGCTTTCTGCTTGATAATTTTAGGCAAGCAAGGTATTCCATTTCAGTACAATGTTTATTTTGTTCCCCTGTACTTTTATTTAACTGTATTTAACTGATTTTAAATGTTTGCCCTGGGAAGTGCGCTAAGCCAATCAGGTGTCTGGAAACATTGACGTGAACTGTCAGTGTACTGCCCGCATTTCATCAGCCTCCTGTTCCCTTCCGCCAGGTGCCAACATGATTTTTACACCATTTGGGCCCCTCTCTGTTGCTTCCTTCCCCCCCAACCGCAATCTCCACATCTCTACCAAAACACCATGCACCCCGTCCGCCACCCTCCTCCCTCCTTACCCACTTACCTGATGGACCAGAGCTTTCTACTCTGGTCACAGGGCTCCATCCCAGTCCTCAATACCCACCACAGAAATAAAAAAGACTCAGTTTCTTTTCTTTGTCTATGGTGGCAGCCATCTTGTTTAAAAAATATGTCACGAGAGATTGGGCTTGCGCTATATGTGCAGAGCCAGTCTCCAGTGAAAAAAATAAAACTAATCGCACCTCAAACAGAGCACTGGATTCGGACTTGCTAGCACCCCCTTTTTGGGGAGTGTGCCAGGGCTGGTATCGGTCACCAGCCCTCGCCAAGGTATTTTGCTTCCCTCGGGCCTACCTATGTTTAGGATGATGGGCTGTTATTGGCCCTAGTACGCCTCCCCATGCAGGGGTGATTGGTATATTAGTGGCTCCCTGTTCTTGAACCAGGTGACATAGTTACATTTTTGGGATATTTGTTTAGCACGTGCTTAGCAGTTTTGTCTGACTTTGACTTATCTGCGATGCTTGTGTTTTGCCATTTGAATATTATATTCAGAGGCATAACGACACTGCAGTGAATATATCTTATTTGAAAATTAAAGTGTTAATGATTCTGAGGATTGTCATGTTTTTGGGGATTAGTTTTACCCTCAGAGTGTGAGGCACATTAAATGATAGTGAGATCCTGAATCCCTTGGAGCTGTGTTTGTCATTTTCTGGGCTGTTTTAAGTGTGGACCTAAAAAGGATAGATTGTCTGGAGATTGAGGTGCCACATTTCCGGATTGGCTGAGCGTGGTCACTTTGCCCGCTTTTAGTAAAGGTAATTGTGATCAGTACTACAAAGGATGCTAACTAGTGGATACTACAATTCACTCTAATGCTTTTAATCAAGGGCTTAGTTGAGTGTTTGATTGTATTTGTGTGCGTCCTCTGATCAGGTGCATATATAGAGAACCAAGATGTCAGATGTTACGCTTTCCCCCTTACAACTCCTGCACCTGCAGACAATCGGCAATATCATTTGGCTGTATTTTGATTCCTGCCCATCCCTTGAACTCATGATGTATGGGTGCTCTTGGCCACTCAAAAGCGGTGGGGGTTAAGTCCTCAGGAATGGTAACAGCATGATGGGTTCAACTATTTTGTTTTTAGTAGGGGTAAGTCCTAGCACATCTCCATTTATTTCATAAAGTTTCAAAAGCATTAGTTGTCTGTTGACTGCCTTTGGTTATGATGTTGGGTTAATCAGTTTAATGTTCTGAATTATTTTTGTATTTTTAAGGTAGAATTCATAACGTAAGAGGTGTATTTGTAGAGTGCACGTTCACCCCCAGAGGGGCATCTTGGCGCTATTGACCGATAAGCTATGTTTATTGTTACCCAACTTAATGGTACTCATTTTATCAACCTCAGAATGATGAAAGGCTGAGTGGACCTGTCAGGATATGTACCTGTGACCGTGGGGTCAAACACAGGTCCCCCT
Source organism: Ambystoma mexicanum (assembly GCF_040938575.1). Taxonomy (NCBI): domain Eukaryota; kingdom Metazoa; phylum Chordata; class Amphibia; order Caudata; family Ambystomatidae; genus Ambystoma; species Ambystoma mexicanum. The sequence goes on along the minus strand of NC_090932.1, from coordinate 851,911,859 downwards.
AGCAGATGCATTAGTCCACTGAGCCACAGACCCAACATTTTCACATATGTTTGTCATGGCTTTTGCGGTCAGGAAGGCATACAGAGGTTCCATCTGTTGATCTATGTGAGTGAGCTGAAATATTTTCATAGCCCGCTACTTGACTCTAATCATATCCCATTGTTTTAAAAAAGAATATATAGCATTGACATGGGGTACATTGGAAGTGAAGATATTTTCAAGCTGGCTGTGTGCCCCAGATCAACCCTGAAAACGGAGTTGTGAGGCTTATCTTTCTAATTTCTGAGGAAACTCAAACTTAATATGTATAGGAAAGAGAGAAAATACAAACATTTTGTAGTGTAGGTGATCACTGATCCAAGTTCACCACAACAATAGAATGTACAATGTAGTTACAAAAAATATAGAAACTTTTATTATGTTAAAATCCTCAACAATAAAAAAACAGGTAAGGTTACCCAATATATAACATACCAAATTGCATCCACAATACATAAAAAAAAACTGTACACCATACATTTATATAAAGAACACCGATACAAAGTTGGATACAAGGTTTGAAAGACCTCACAGGACCTAGGCCTTAGGCTACATTAATGTTTGGCCCTGTTTTGCTGTAAAATGCCCAACATGTTTCGGTCTCTACAATTCATTAACAGAACCTTCTTCAGGGACTTAAAAACACAAAGTCTATGTTGATTGTTGGATGCGCCACCTGGTCTCCAGAGCCTAACAAACCCCCAAAACACTGTTTCTAGTGCTTGGTATTTACTCTATACATGCAGAAATGCACTCTTGCTCCACAACGTAGGGCAGGAATTACTCACAAAGACCGTCTCGTAAGATGACCACCATCAGTCCACTGTTTTCCAAAAGCCAGACCAGTCTGGCTCCCAAAGTTAGAAATCTTGTGTTAACGTCACAGGTATCCTTGGATCTTGTTTCCATCAGGCGTAGTTTACTGTTACATGTGGTTCCTCCTTACTGACTCCCAGCCCGCTGTTTACACTCCGGAGCCTAGTACATTGGAGGTGGACAGATAGAGAACATTGAAATATTTGTCTTTTAATAGTGAAATAATACCTGAATTTGGCGTTTCAAACATTGGTATACCTAGCTGGGTAGGCGATGAAACGATAGGTGATTATTGAAACAGCTATTCAACAGATTTAAAAATTGACACAATCATCCAAATGATGGTGAGGAATACTTTTATGACGGTAATGCATTCTCTTTCCCGTGTCTAAAAGTCATATTTAGTTTCCAGTATTCTGTGTAGCTAAAAGAACACTTTCATGGGGAGAGAGCGGCGAAGGCAGATAAATGATGACGCAATTTGGCAGCTGCAGCCACTACCAGAGTGAAAAAGTGCTTGGCATCTGTTTAGGAAATGCATGGGAGCCTGTAGATCAAAATTGATCCTGTCATTTAGGGCGATTACAAGGGTTTTGGTTTTCTGTTGAATGTCTTCTCCGTGTAAAAAGTAAGAAAGAGAATGCTACACACCTTTTTACAGGCTTTTGCAGTCTCTAGGAGGATAGCTCCAGGGCAACGTGCTTACCTTAGAAGCAAGACGAGATGGAGCAACACAGTTTCAGTCCCGGGTCCGTGCTATCAATCGCGTTATAAATAACCAATTAAAATAAAAAATAGGGAATTTCATTTGATGAGTAAACATATAGGTGTTTGATGGACAGACGGTCTCTAATGTGGTTCGGACATTCAAATTGCATGTATTTTTCTGTTTTGTATGATGTTTACAATTGTCAAAGGGTGCAGCTGTTATGGGTAAACAGGTAGGAACTCTACAACATAGATTTCCGGGTACGTAAGAAAAGTCATCTCTGTGTTGAGGGCAGTGAGCCCCCCAGAGTGTTTGGGTCATGTGGGTGAGGACACTGTCCAGCAACGTGGTGGAGCAGGTGGGGTTAATGTTTGAAGCGCTGGGGGTAGCCTCCTAAAGTAGACCAATGGAGCAGGAGGAGGCAATGGCTGCAGTGTCATTAATGACATTCTAAATGAGACGACGGACTGTGTAGTATTCAGGAGGCGTAGGAAGAAGAGCACGTACGAGTGCTCCAGCAGTGGGTGGTTCCTTGCGAGGATGAGCAGCATGTAGTCATGGTGATAGCGCCCTGCATGGGAGAGGAGTACACTCAGTCTGTGCTCGCGGTTGGCAAGGGAGCAAGTTGGGGTGCAAGAAAACCTCTTTACCAAAGCACACATGTTCCAGGGGTGTGGCAGAAATATAATCTGTCAGTGAGGAAAACAGTCCAGGGTTGAGGAGTACACTGCTGTGTATGCTTTCTACATGCAGGAAGTCAAGGGGCATAGATTCAAGTTTTTTTTTCAATTTGCACAACAGCCCAATGCAACTACATTCAGTGATGGCACAGTGCCGCCTACAATCTCACCTGGCACTGTCACTGACTCTACCACTGTGCCCAACTCCCCTACACCCTCCGATATTTGTGACGAAGCATGCAGTGTCCCCCCAGCCTTGGATGCTGCACATGCACCTGTGGGATGTTTTTACCCATGCATACAAGCCCTACCATAAAACTGTGCAGTACTGGCATGGAAAACATCATGATGGCCAGAACTCCCCAGAGAGTGCACAGGGAAAACATGAAGAATAGGCGGCCACCCATTTTTGCCTATGTTGTGAGCACAGGAGGGCACTGCCTAAAACCACCATTGGGCTACACACACAGTAGTATGAAACCATTGGGAATGGCAATGCTGATTGCCAAAAAAGCAACTCAGAACTGTGGGGAATTCATTTTCTTAATCCCAAAAATGGTTGCATTACCAGTACTCACCACTATCAGAAAGCCGGCGTTTTAAAACCACCAGACTTTTGTGTAAAACTGAACAAATGAAACAAAACCAGACCAAGGAAAGACTTGCTAAGAGGTGGATACAATGTAAAACTATATTCTGAAATGACTTGAAGGAAGTAATTATTTAATGTATATGTAAAAATTGTAAGTGATTTAAACTGGGAACAAAAAGTGACATTTAGCTGAAACCTGGCTTAATGAAACTGGATTCTGCCTGACAACTACCCCCAACAGGAGTTGAAACCTGCTCAGCCACTCTTCCCCTTGCCAAAAGGAGTTGTCACCTCTCTGATTAGATTAGGGGTGGAGCAGCTGGGGACTGCAGGGAGTTGAACAAAGGCCTGTCCTGGACTCAGGCAAATGTTATATTGGGGGCGTCGTAAAATAGCTTCCTCTTGGGAGAAACTGGGGGGCAGCTGTGCCTCTGTGAACAAGCTGGCTTGGGGGAAGTGGATAAACCAGTTATTCCACCCTGTGATGTGGGAAGCCGCACCCCTTTTTGACCAGGGCATAATACTAAAAAGATAGATAACTCATAGTGCGCACTTGTCAGAATTATATAAGTAATATCATTATTTTTGTGATTTTTCGGTGCACATTTTAAGAGGCGTTAGGACCCTGTGGTGTATTCTGGGGGGTTGCTAGCGGAAAATAGGGTCTCACTCCAAATGTATGCATGTTAAAAATCTGACACTTTATCATCTGTAACCCATATCCCTGGTGCACATTTGTGTAAAATCTGGAAAGGTTTAGAGGTCGTTATCTGGATGAAAAGGGGAGAATTCTGTCATCAGTGGACACAACATCGTACAAAGACCGGGATGGGATGGTTTGGTGCTACAGAAAATATGTTAACTGGACCTATAATATTAGAAAAATGGTACACAGATAAATATGTATTTGGGTCAGAAATAGATTTGTGTGCAATCTGACAAGGGGAGGTTCCTCTGACCATAAAACCTACAGCATCACTCTGACTCACATTTCCTTACCCCAATCAAGGGAGAGAGGAGGAATTGGCCAATGATAAGTGAGAGGAGCAGGTTTAGTTATGACCAACGCACACATCCACTTTCCAAAACACATAAAAAGAGACTGCTGGGACAGGTAGGGACATTCAATTCCATTTGCTGCGGAGCATGCTGACCGACGACTTCACATCCAGAGATCCAGACTTCAAATCAATCAATCTCCAGAACCTGTAGCAGAAATAAACTCCAGAATTTGTAGCAGAGAGGCCTGAATCCACCAGCTGAATCCTCTTCAGCAGGCCTCAAAACCAACCAAATTATTCAACAGCCGGGCGAGCTGTTTGAATTTTGCTGAGAATTTTTGCAAGAACCTGTAGCAGTACCCAGAAAGCAGTGTTACATCCAGAATCCAGAGAGGCTAGACCAGCAGAGCAGAGCTGACCCAGATCGCTTTGAGCAGAACCGGTGCCTGATTGACCCGCTGAGCAGACAGAACCGCAGCCGGACGTGTTGACCAGATCTGTGACGAGGCCTATTTCAAATTGATATTGTGAGTACCTAGCAGAACTGTGCAGAACCAATCTCTTAGTTAAAATAATCTAATCCAAACCATTTTAACTTAAGTAGAACAGCCTCCTAGAAATCGTGTCATCTGTCATTTGTAAAGCTGCACAACTGTCACCTGTCAATTCTGAAGCTGCAAGCTGTCACCTGTCATTTTGAGTTTTACTTTAAATCCGAAAATCTACCTTTATTTAATCATCCGTATCTCTGGAACCGTTTGGGCTAGGAACGAGATTTAACTTTCCTCTGAAAGCTTAGAATCTGAGCTTTCCAACAAGCCTATAACCGACTTCCTACTTTTTCCGCAATCACGATTTACGCACTTGTGTAATTTACTGCGATTTTGGCTCAATTTCTCCACTTGTCAAAATAGCAGCTCCATTCTTTCTTTTGTTAAAATCCGTTGCAACTTGGTAATAACTCATAGAGCATTGCTAAAGTGAGCCTGAACTAATACCAACACGCATCTCCCACTCACCCTGAATCTCTAGAGGGAATTAAAATCAGTTGGCACATTTTCCCATCCATTGCCATCCCATTTAAAAAGCATTTTGGGCCTGTGTTTCAAACTCTTACCTGTTTCCTCTAAACTGGCTGGGGGGGAACTGAATTTCGTATTGTATTTGATTGCATTCCTGAGAACTGTGTGCTCCTCTTTCCATCTCCTTCCATTTCTTACATTGCATACGGGAGTGGGGTGAATTGCCCGAGAAAAAGTGATTATCTTATCTTTTGCTAAAATCATATCAAGTATTTATGTACTGCATTTTATTCCTCATTGCTTTTCCCTTGAAATCATAAAAGTATTTTTGCTACTTTATCCATCCTATACTAACTCCTCATTGATTGTAAAGAAGTGTGCTAGTGCCAGATTACCCATTGTTGATCAACATCATATGTCTAAGTGTACTATCAGATATTAATTTATTATAAAGTGTGATATATATATATATATATTGTTTAAATTCTCAAATTAATCTTTTAATTTGCAAAACAAACCTACTTCTTGGCTCAGTGGGGTCAGGGGGATTCTAAGAGGGGGGTGTTATACAAGGGTGGTCATCCAGAGTACTGAACTAGACATAAAAATACATTAATAAGGGTTTTCCTCGGCATCCCAGACTAGGCATTGACTTGGCTGTAGTGTTGATTGAATATCGCTTACAAAAGTGGGGGCTCGGAGCCGGGATGTTCTGGGTTAGATTTACTACTTGTGCAGATTAATACAGTGTGCCAACTGACCAGATACACACATCCGGTTAGATCACCACGCTGTTTTACACTGTGAAAGCATCCCTCAAAGGAACGCTCTAAGGAAACGGTCTGTTTTGCAAAATAAAATACAAACTTCTGTAAGTCAGGAAGGAACTCAAATTCCAGAATGACGACCTTGGTAGATATGAAACTAGCCAGAGAGCACTTCTTACATAAGCTATTTGTGAGAGGTGAGTGGACTCATCAGGACCAAACTGTCTGGTTGCAGGCAATCGCGTAACAGGTCACTGAAACAGGGTCAGATATATGGGGAGATCAGGGTCCCCTACAGGTGGCCCTGAGTGAACTATATATGGCCCCTAAAGCCAAAGATGAACATAATAAGATTGCCAGGATAGCGGCATATTTGTATCTATATATGGGAGCCATACAGGACAAATGTGCTCAAGGCCAAGATCTGGCAAATAGGCAACAGATGGTGTTAGAGAAGGCCCAATCTGATCTGGACTCTTCTGAGCAGAGGCTGCTCAGGAGCCAGGAGTCAGAAAAGGACAGCAGACAGTACATCACTAAAATAAAGGAGGATATGGATGTGCTGCAACAGGAAAAGGCGGACCAGGATACCAGATTTCTGGCCTTGCAGAAGGAGAACCAAGAAGGTTTGGACTCCCTACTGCAGAGCCAGAAAAAGCTGGAGCAACAATTAGATTTCAATAGGGCATGTTCCAAGCAGGTAGTCACCCTGCACAGCCACCTAGATAGGGAGAAGGCAGAGACCAATAAACTGATTTTGAAAGACCTGGATACCCAGGCAGAGTTTGACCAGGAGCGCCAGAAAGCTGGTGCCTTCCAACGGCAAAGGGACGACCTGGCGGCACAGATGCAGGCTCTTAGTCAGGAAAGGGATACCGTAGGCCAGGAAGTCTGCCACTTAAAAAGGAAAATGGAAGAAAATCACCTGGCCCTCCAGGGACTGGGTGACCTCCAAAATAGAACACCAGAACTTGTTAGAGCACACCAGGAGGGTGGAGGATGATCTGGCAAGAAAGGAGCAGGCCAGTAGGGATGGGACTGAGGAGGTAACCCTCCTGCAGCAGAGACTGGCCCAGTACTCCAGGACCAATCAGGAGGCACAGAGAGAAAATGAGGCTCTCTGTCAGCACAATGATAGGCTCCAGCAACAGGTAGCAATGCAGGAGAGACTGATAGAGTCTAGTAAGGCCTTAACTGAGGAACTGAAAGCGCAGGCTCTTGCATTGCAACAGGAAGCAGGGGCGGATAGAGATGAGGTTTGCTGGGAAAGAGAAACTCCTGAGCATAACCTCAGGAGCCCTAGTACCAGAAGCCTTCATCTCTCCCAGCCCCTGGACTCTGCCACCCCCATGTTCCCTCGCGCACATGAGTCCAGGGCCACGGGGATGGCAGATTACTATCCAGCTAGAAGTATGGGGCTCATAGGCCAGTACCACCCAGGAATGGAGGGGCGGGCATCCGGGTATGGGCACCCAAGCAAAGTGCAATTTAGTGGGGAACCCCAGGAGAGTAGGCCCATTAAGGGCATCCTGAAAACCTCTGCCCAGTTAGGTCAGTGGGGGGATACCCAGCAAATCCTGGTAGCAAGGAGGGATCTGAAGACTCCTCTGAGCGTCACAGGACACAGGAGACCAGGTCCCCACATTCTGCCAGCCATTCCCAGGCTCGCAGAATCCGAGAAAACCTGGAAGATCAGACGGGCACCTCTGGGAGCAGCGCTTCTGAGTCAGAGGATGAATGGACCAGGGTTACCCGAACCAAAAAGGCCAATAAGGCAAAAAGGGCCTTGCTTAAGGACCCATTGAAACAAATAAAGGCAATAAGGAGTGTCATCACGCCTTATCATAAGAACGCCAAGTATTCTGTTTGGGAACACTTGGAGCTCTATGAGCAAATGATGGAGACTTTCCATTTGAAGGACAGCCAAAGCTGTATTCAATATGTAAAGTGGACCTTCTCATCAGAATACTCCAGTTTCTTTGCGGGGCTGGAGGATCAAAACCATTCAAGGTGGTCCACATACAGGGCGGCCATCTTGAAACATTTTTCTCTGCACCGAAATCCTCAAGAGGCTCGCAAGGCAGCCTACAATTTGCAATGTGGGGAGGATCAGGCCCCACAAGAGTTTGTGCAAGAATTAAAGCGTGCTTTTGCGCAGACCACCAGAAGGGTGCGCACGGATAGCAGAGAATTTATCAATACATTTTTCCATGCCTTACCCAAATACATAATGACCCAGCTCGTGAGAGATTTTCATGAGAAAAGATCTTTACACTGGGTCATTGAACAGGCTACCTGGATCTATGAGGTGCAGAACCCTATCGCAAATAAAAATAACGCGCCGAAAAACCCCAAAACCAACAGCACCCCTGCTGCTGCCAAGGTGGCAGAGGTAAAGGTTGCCCCCATTTTAGATTTGGAGATGGGGGGGCCTAAAAACCTGCCTGCACCAAATAATTCACAGCTCAGAAGGCCCTCGGGCCAGTCACAGACAGGGAGTCGAGGAGGTAGTCCCACAAATGGGGTCCCCCGCCCCCCTGACTATGTAAGTCCCCGCTACAAGGGAAACCGACCCATCCTGGGTTATGTGTGGATTCCCCCAGCCCAAGGGGGGGATCCAGCCAAGCACCTGACCCAGGGAACTTCCCTCCTAACTTCCCACAGGATGGCAGAAATCCCCCAAACACTGGGCAGAACTTTTCTCCCAGGTATCCACCCAATTTCCAGCCCCAAAATCATCCATCCTTCTTTCCCCAATTCCCTGAGCCCAGACAACCTAATCAGGGAGAGGGGAGGCCAAGGGTGGAGGGGTACCAAAATCTTCCCAAGCAGGGGTACTACCAGAGAAGGGATAGCTACCCTTCCCGGGATCAGCCCAGGGGAGAAAATAGAGCCCCGTATCAGCCTGAGCGGGTTTCACAACTTGAGCGCCAGGTCCAAAATATGGCACGGGATCTGGGTCACATACTGAGGGCTAAACAGAACCCTCAGATGAGCATGCCACCGCAGAATGCCCCAAACTCTGGACCTGGTGCTCCAGAACAATGACGGGGGCAGCACCCCGATAACCCACCGGTTCCCAGGGAGGAGGCACAAAGGGAAGGGGGGTGTAAAGCCTTGGAGGAAGCTTCCTTCCCAACTTGTAAAGAGCCCCTAGAAAACCAGGAACCGGAAACAAAATCCCCTGCCCCTGAAAGCCTGCCTCCCAAGGAGCAGAGGGGGGGGGGGGTAGGAGAAACAAAGGACCCAAACAGACCCACTTTGTGGAGGAGGTACAGGTCTTCCAATTTGAGGGAGAGGGATCCTCAGAAGATCCTGGGAAAAGGATCTTCTCCTTCAGAGATGGGGGAACTCCCCCCAAGGAAAAATGGGTCCCAAGGGATTCCAATGCAGACTGGGGAGATGTGGAGACTGAGCAACGCCACCCATCATCTCATCCCAGAACCGACAATACCAAAATCCCAAGGGTCAAACCCATCCTGATGACTGCCTCCAAAAAGGGCGGGGTGGCCCAGAACCGGAACCAGGGGAACCCACAATGGCTCTTATCTCCAGTTGCCAACTTTTCCTTTCAGATTCCCAAGGCTCTCCACAGAATTCTGCCCAAATCTCTTCGCTAGCAATGTCCAAAACCAGAAAGTTAGCCCACCAGTTGTCCAAAAATGTGCACTATCTGTGCCCCCTTGAGGAGAAGGAGGGAAGATACTATGCCCCGGTACAAGTACAGGGGCAGGGTACAATTTTGGCACTGGTGGACACTGGATCCCAAGCTACCCTTCTGTCCAAAAGGGCCTTTGAGGAACTAAATGCAGGAAGGGGGGAGAATTACCAAATTCCTCTCACCTCTCTTCCTGGACAACTGCAGAACTTTGACGGGAAGGAAATTCCCGTTGAGGGGACTACAGACTTGGACATTAAAATTGGGCGACACAAGGTGAAACACCCGGTCATAGTAGTGACTCCAGAGGGCACCCCTTGTTTACTAGGGAATGACCTCCTGAGAAGGTTGTCACCCCTAATAGATTGTGTAAATAAGGTCCTCTGGACCCAGACTAGCCGACCAATAAAATTAAAACAGAGTGTCAATCATGTTAGTTTCAACGGCACCTGCCACATGGTTGAACAAAAATCTGACCAAGTAGAATTTCACTTCCAGAACAACCAAACTCCAGACGTGACAGTAATAGCAGTAGGACAATAGACTGGTGATGGGGGGTCCTCTCTATTCCTGAAAATCAACCTTCCTTCCAGTTTAAGGTGGTATTCCACACTGGAAGGAAACACCCTGAAATTCTTTACTAATCCACAATCAGAAACTCCCACTCCTATAGCCAGAAAGATGTAAAATCAGCTCAGAGCCTAGCTGATATTCAGCAAATTGGAGAGCAGTTGTTCATCCCTGTTCAGTTAAATGATGGGAAGGACTCTGTTCTCGCTCGAGTGTGTGTGAACAACGGTAAGAGCTTCATCAGCGAAGCCATGTTCCGCCAACTCCCAAAAGATCCAGCCATTCCCACATTCAAACTGATAGACAAATGGGAAATGGACCTGGAAGCACCTAATTCCAAACATCTCCTGCCAAGCAGGTGTATGCTCAAAATCTCCATTGGCAACAAGAGCATAGTCCATAATTGTTGGGTCGTGCGAGACGTCACTGCCGCCTTTTACTTAGGCAGTGACATTCTCAATCGCTTTGCCATTAGTTTGGACCTAATAAACTTCAAAGCTTGGTCCCGATTAGCGGATAATCCCATGGGCTTTGATGATCCAGAAAAAGCATTTAGGTCAGCTCAATTGCTACCTTATGCAGTTGAAATTCAGATCAAAGAGGAAGTCACCATCCCAGAAAGGACCCGACAATTCTCCCTGGAAGTGAAAGTTAAAAGAGGACAAAAATTGAAAAACCCGGATGCTTATATCCATCTAAATGCTTCTCTCCAACAGGAAGGTTTAGGGGTAAACCCAACACCATTAGTCAACATAGAACATGACACCATTCCAATAGAGGTGGATAACAGCGACTTAAAGAGTATTACTCTAGCCGCAGGCATCATTATTGGAATGGCGATTGATGACCGACATTTCTCCATTGATTTAGGAAAGGAACTGTTAGGACCAATCCCCAAGGACTGTTTTGACAGTGACAGTGAAGACAATACAACACCAGACAGGATTTTCACCCGGCATGGGGGGAACTTCCTGGTGTACACTTCTAGCCCTTATGGTAAGGAAGATGTGACTTGTGACTTCAGGAGGGATGAGGTGATTTTCCAGGTCCATGAGGGCTGCCTTTCCCACCTGAAGCCTCCAGTCCAAATCAGCACTCTGACCAGGGACTTCTCCACCCAGCTGGAGGAGTCCGCTGAGATAGCCAAACCAGAAGTCTTTCCAGGCTTCAGGCAGATGGTGGAAGAGAGAGTCAACCTAGCTGATGCCTGTGTGACTCTGGAACAGAAGCAAAAGTTGAAACAAGTTTTCTTGGATTTCCAAGATCTCTTTGGGGTAGACTCATATGACTGTGGTCACACCGACATCCACACCAAAACAATTCCCATGGACCCTGGAATGACTCCAGTGTTTGTGAAGCAATATCGCTTGCCTCTTGCATCCATGGAGTCCCTTACTGAAATAATTAAGAACCTTGAGTCCCGGGGAATAATCCGTCCGGTCCACAGCACTTTCAATAATCCGGTGCTGGGAATATTGAAGCCAAACGGCCAGTGGAGACTCTGAACCGACCTTAGGGAGCTCAACAAACGGGTCCATACTTCCCGGTGGCCTCTGCCCTACATTGACCAAGGGCTGGCCCAGATTCAGGGGTCACAGGTATTCACAGCAATAGACCTGACCAATGGATACTGGACCGTGCCTGTCAGTAGAGAGGACCAATACAAACTGGCTTTTACCTTTGGGGGCCAGCGGTACACATGGACCCGGACTCCCTTCGGATACCTCAACTTTGGCAATGAATTCAACATTTTCCTACATAAGGCCATGCCCGACCTGGGTGCGAGGGGTAACCTGGCTTATGTATATGATGTCCTCATCAAAAGTTCATCTGTGGAGGAACACATAGCGGAGATCCGTTATGTTCTGACACAGTTGAGGGCCGCCGGAGCAAAACTTTCCTTTCAGAAAGCACAGTGGTGTAGAACCCGTGTTAATTTCTTGGGGCATGAGATTACTCCTCAGGGACTCGGTCCCCAAGAAAAGAAAGTGGAAGCACTCCAGAAACTGAAAGACCCCACAACTCTGCGGGAATTAAGGAGCCTCCTTGTACTTACTAATTACAGCAGAAAGTTCATTGAAGGCTACGCAGAGATCACTAGACCCCTGATTCATCTATTGAAGGGGGGGGTCAAGTGGGAATGGGGTCCAGAACAATCTGAGGTGGTAAAACAACTCAAACGAAGCCTCTCACAAGCGCCTTGCCTAGCTTACCCTGTCAGAAACAAGGAGTTATTCCTGGAGACGGGGTTCTCTAATACGTGCTTGACGGCAGTATTATACCAAAAGCATGACAAGGTCAATAAAGTAATCTCCTATGCGAGCAAAACTTTATCCCCTGTGGAGGTAAAATTCAACGATTGTGAGAAGGCACTCCTGGCAACAGTGTGGGCATTGAAGAATTACCGTCCGTTTATCCAGGGGGAACACATCATAGTGGAGACTCCACACCAGCCTCTGCAATATCTCCAAAGTGACAGAATCCGGGCCGGAAATGTGAGTAATTCCCGAATTACTTCCTGGATTCTGTCAATGCAAGGCTTTCCTGTAGAGGTCAGATATGGCCAAAACAAGAAGAGTCCCCTCGCGCAAGATCTGGCTGACTTGCATGATTGTGCCAGAGAAAACTGTCTCGAGGACGAAAGTCTAAAAATCAAGGACAACATGGAGGCATACCTTAATTCCACACACAAAGTCTTTGAAGAAGACAAGTGTGAGGGAATGCCCACTGTCTATGTGGATGGATGCTCGTACCATGTTGACAACCACAGGGAGAAAGAACTGGTGGCTGGCGTAGGGAATACATGGGTGAAGGAGTTCCCAGAACCCTCCGCTGGATACAACATTGGTCCCCAATGTAGTCAGGTGGCAGAATTGATGGCTGTGCATCAGGCCATCCTCACTGCTGTCCAGCATCAACTCCACGAACTAGTCATAATCACAGATTCAGATTATGTACGGAACGGGTTCGTGGAGCACCTGGTCAACTGGAAAACCAGAGGCATGTTATGCGCTAATAACAAACCCCTGAAACATGGGAAGTTAATCCAAAATATTGATGATCTGGTCAGATCGAATGGGATGACCATCTATTGGAAAAAGATCAAGTGTCATTCCAAAGTAGAGGGACCAGACAAAACTGGAAATGACTTAGCTGATCAGCTGGCCAAAACCGGGGCCATCCAAGGGGATCTAATAGAAATAGAGCCCCTATTGGGGGAAATCCAGGTCACTGCTATCACTAGGTCCCAGACAAATGCTCACAATGATCTTTCAACTGCACAATGGAGTAAGGAGACCCCTGATGCTGATTTAATTACAGCTCAGAAGGGGGATCCAATTATTGGTAAGTTTTACCAACACCTTGAGGACCCTGAGAACTTTCCCCTGACGGATACCGATTACATTGGGAAAGAGGACCTAAGAGTGTTGATGAAATGTCCAAAAAGGTTCCGAATCCAAGACGGTTTGTTGGTAAGGAAATCCCAAGCTGGCCATGATCAGTGGGTGGTTCCTACCTCATTCCGAAGCCTGATGTTAAGTCACGCCCATGATGCGGCCACCGCCGGTCATAGGGGGTTTCACACAACACTGGAAATCTTAACAGAGGTTGCATACTGGCCACACATGGGGCAGGACCTCGACCAATACTTGAAGGGGTGTCTTGTGTGTGCACAATTTCAGCCATCATCCCTCACACACCGTGCGCCTCTCCAAAAGAGGGGGATGACACTGCCATGGTCAGATTTGCAAATCGACTTTGTAGGCCCTGTAATCCGCTCATCTAGAGGAAACAAGTACATGTTGACCGTTACATGCTTGTTTACCAAGTGGGTGGAATGTCTCCCAGCCCCAAACTGCAAGGCAGAAACAGCAGCTGCCCTGATGATTAACCACATCTTTTCCCGTTTTGGTCTACCTCAAAGGATTGAGTCAGACAGGGGTAGCCACTTCACCAGTGAAGTAATGACAAAGATGTGGGAGATACTGAGGGTTAAAAGGAAGCTACACATTGCTTACAGGCCAGCTTCTTCTGGTGCAGTGGAACACTACAACCGGACAATTGTGAGCATATTAAAAAAGTTTGTGTCAGATTCTGGGCCAAGTTGGGATATCCGATTACCTCTGGTCCTAATGGCCATCAGATCTACCCCTTCATCTGCAACTAAAATGTCACCATTTGAGTTGATGACTGGACGCAAGATGGTGCTTCCCCAGCATTTGCTCTACAGGACTCAAGAGCAGACACTTATAAATGCCTCCACAACTCATGAGTATGTGGAGAATTTAAGGAAACACCTTCAGCATGCTTTTGCCTATGCTCAGCGGAATCTAGAAAGATCAGCTGATAGCATGAAAACCCACTACGACCTGAAGACCACCAGGAAGGAATATACTGTGGGGGACCGGGTCTATCTATACAATTTCCAAAGGAACCAGGCCAAACAGCGAAAATTCTTGTCTACATGGAAGGGACCGTTTGAAATTATAGACAAGATCTCCCCTGTTGCCTATAAGATCTGCATCCCCAAAGGCAGTCTGGAGGAAGGGGAAGACAAGTGGGTACATATAAATCAGCTAAAGTGTTGCCATCCCAGGCACACTCTGCTACAACTGGAGGAATCCACTGGAATCCCAGAGGGGGCCGCTCCAGAGTAATTCAGTTCCAACCCTAAAATTTTCCACATATAGCATATAAAATTCTGTGATCCTTGTATATATATATGTTCTTGTCTCCTAATTTAAAAAAGAAAATGTATATGTTCATATCTTCTGATTCATAAAATGTATGGGTTCGCCACACCATTAATAGTGGTGAAGAAATGTCTACGAATAGGTATTGCCGCTTTGCTTTATCATCCTAGGAGAGATGAAACCATGGAGACTGACCAAGGAGGACGACCGGGGACCGGGAGCAGAGACCCGAGGGGCCCGGGGTACCGCCCAATCCTCCCATCAGGACCAGCAAGGAGAACTGATTGATCGACTGGAGGGAGGAAAAGATGCTGAACTGTGCCATCCATGGAATTGGAAGAAGAGGAGGCTAACATCCCAGATCTAGCCGGTTCCATCAGCTAAAGGATAGAATGGCCATCGCAAGAGGGGCGGGTTTGTGGAATGTTTTTTCCCATGCATACAAGCCCTACCATAAAACTGTACAGTACTGGCATGGAAAACATCATGATGGCCAGAACTCTCTAGAGAGAGCACAGGGAAAACATGAAGAATAGGCTGCCACCCATTTTTGCCTATGTTGTGAGCACAGGAGGGCTCTGCCTAAAACCACCATTGGGCTACACACACAGTAGCCTGAAACCATTGGGAATGGCAATGCTGATTGCCAAAAAAGCAACTCAGAACTGTGGGGAATTCATTTTCTTAATCCCAAAAATGGTTGCATTACCAGTACTCACCACTATCAGAAAACCGGCGTTTTAAAACCACCAGACTTTTGTGTAAAACTGAACAAATGAAACAAAACCAGACCAAGGAAAGACTTGCTAAGAGGTGGATACAATGTAAAACTATATTCTGAAATGACTTGAAGGAAGTAATTATTTAATGTATATGTAAAAATTGTAAGTGATTTAAACTGGGAACAAAAAGTGACATTTAGCTGAAACCTGGCTTAATGAAACTGGATTCTGCCTGACAACTACCCCCGACAGGAGTTGAAACCTGCTCAGCCACTCTTCCCCTTGCCAAAAGGAGTTGTCACCTCTCTGATTAGATTAGGGGTGGAGCAGCTGGGGACTACAGGGAGTTGAACAAAGGCCTGTCCTGGACTCAGGCAAATGTTATATTGGGGGCGTCGTAAAATAGCTTCCTCTTGGGAGAAACTGGGGGGCAGCTGTGCCTCTGTGAACAAGCTGGCTTGGGGGAAGTGGATAAACCAGTTATTCCACCCTGTGATGTGGGAAGCCACACCCCTTTTTGACCAGGGCATAATTTTAAAAAGATAGATAACCCATAGTGCGGACTTGTCAGAATTATATGAGTAATATCATTATTTTTGTGATTTTTCAGTGCACATTTTAAGAGGCGTTAGGACCCTGTGGTGTATTCTGGGGGGTTGCTAGCGGAAAATAGGGTCTCACTCCAAATGTATGCATGTTAAAAATATGACACTTTATCATTTGTAACCCATATCCCTGGTGCACATTTGTGTAAAATCTGTAAAGGTTTAGAGGTCGTTATCTGGATGAAAAGGGGAGAATTATGTCATCAGTGGACACAACATCGTACAAAGACAGGGATCGGATGGTTTGGTGCTACAGGAAATATGTTAACTGGACCTATAATATTAGAAAATGGTACATAGATAAATATGTATTTGGGTCAGAAATAGATTTGTGTGCAATCTGACAAGGGGAGGTTCCTCTGACCATAAAACCTACAGCATCACTCTGACTCTCATTTCCTTCCCCCAATCAAGGGAGAGAGGAGGAATTGGCCAATGATAAGTGAGAGGGGCAGGTTTAGTTATGACCAACGCACACACCCACTTTCCAAAACACATAAAAAGAGACTGCTGGGACAGGTAGGGACATTCAATTCCATTTGCTGCGGAGCATGCTGACCGACGACTTCACATCCAGAGATCCAGACTTCAAATCCATCAATCTCCAGAACCTGTAGCAGAAATTAACTCCAGAATTTGTAGCAGAGAGGCCTGAATTCACCAGCTGAATCCTCTTCAGCAGGCCTCAAAACCAACCAAACTATTCAACAGCCGGGCGAGCTGTTTGAATTTTGCCGAGAATTTTTGCAAGAACCTGTAGCAGTACCCAGAAAACAGTGTTACATCCAGAATCCAGAGAGGCTAGACCAGCAGAGCAGAGCTGACCCAGATCGCTGTGAGCAGAACCGGTGCCTGATTGACCCGCTGAGCAGACAGAACCGCAGTCGGACGTGTTGACCAGATCCGTGACGAGGCCTATTTCAAATTGATATTGTGAGTACCTAGCAGAACTGTGCAGAACCAATCTCTTAGTTAAAATAATCTAATCCAAACTATTTTAACCTAAGTAGAACAGCCTCCTAGAAATCGTGTCATCTGTCATTTATAAAGCTGCACAACTGTCACCTGTCAATTCTGAAGCTGCAAGCTGTCACCTGTCATTTTGAGTTTTACTTTAAATCTGAAAATCTACCTTAATTTAATCGTCCGTATCTCTGGAACCGTTTGGGCTAGGAACGAGATTTAACTTTCCTCTGAAAGCTTAGAATCTGAGCTTTCCAACAAGCCTATAACCGACTTCCTACTTTTTCCGCAATCACGATTTACGCACTTGTGAAATTTACTGCGATTTTGGCTCAATTTCTCCACTTGTCAAAATAGCAGCTCCATTCTTTCTTTTGTTAAAATCCGTTGCAACTTGGTAATAACTCATCGAACATTGCTAAAGTGAGCCTGAACTAATACCAACACGCATCTCCCACTCACCCTGAATCTCTAGAGGGAATTAAATCAGTTGGCACATTTTCCCATCCATTGCCATCCCATTTAAAAAGCATTTTGGGCCTGTGTTTCAAACTCTTACCTGTTTCCTCTAAACTGGCTGGGGGGGAACTGAATTTTGTATTGTATTTGATTGCATTCCTGAGAACTGTGTGCTCCTTTTTCCATCTCCTTCCATTTCTTACATTGCATAGGGGAGTGGGGTGAATTGCCCGAGAAAAAGTGATTATCTTATCTTTTGCTAAAATCATATCAAGTATTTCTGTACTGCATTTTATTCCTCACTGCTTTTCCCTTGAAATCATAAACGTATTTTTGCTTCTTTATCCATCCTATACTAACTCCTCATTGATTGTAAAGAAGTGTGCTAGTGCCAGATTACCCATTGTTGATCAACATCATATGTCTAAGTGTACTATCAGATATTAATTTATTATAAAGTGTGATATATATATATTGTTTAAATTCTCAAATAAACCTTTTAATTTGCAAAACAAACCTACTTCTTGGCTCAGTGGGGTCAGGGGGATTCTAAGAGGGGGGTGTTATACAAGGCTGGCCATCCAGAGTACTGAACTAGACATAAAAATACATTAATAAGGGTTTTCCTCGGCATCCCCGACTAGGCATTGACTTGGCTGTAGTGTTGATTGAATATCGCTTACACACCAGAGTGTTGGGAATGCTGCCACAAATAGTCAGAGCCCTCCCACCCCACCTTTTAGAGCTGCTAATGATCAAAAACTGAGAGTCAGGAGCAGGGCAGTTTTGCCACCCTCTCAGCATCAATCATGTGAATGTTGTCAATGGGATTACATTTGAGGATAACAAGCAGGGCCGCCTGATGCAGTATGCACAGCCAATGGCAACATTGGGCCTCATTACACGGACTGCGGTAAGGGTTAAGGGTCACTGTTAATGGTACCGGTGACCGTTAACCCTTACCGCCTTACTACGAGGTCCCTTTGCGGGTTGGAGACTTTAACTAAAACCAACCCACAAAGGGACCAGGGAGCTAATAACGGTACCACAATTTGCGGTGCCGTAATTAGCACCTTCCCCATTCCCATTATGCCCTATGGGGAAAAAATGGGAATGGGGAAGGGCAATGGGGGAAGGGGGAATTACCGCCCCACCAACCTTGGAATAGGGAGGTAATTCCCCTTTCCTTCAAGGCGGTGCCGGTATTTTACCGGCATGGACCAAGGTGCTAATAGCTAATAGCACCTTGGTCCACCGCCGTCCGTGTAATGAGGCCCTATGTCCCCAGACGGTCACTCGAGGAAAGTTGGAGCATGTGGGCATAGAGGATTCTGTGGAGAGAAACATGCTTGAGCACCATCCTTCCCTCTTGGACATTGCTGGACAGGGCACAGGGAAAGAGACTGGCAAGCCAGTGCACATTTCTCTGCTCTGTGGGAGAGGCAGGAGCAGGAGTGGTCCTGCTTGTGAAGAGCCAGAACAAATTGAGGAGTACATCTGCTCTGTGTGGTGACCTGAAGCAGTGAGGGAATGGCTTTGCCATGTGGCGGAGCCTCAAACATTTTGGGAGTTGTTCTGCTACGTGGGAGGGGCAGATACATGGAAGGAATGCGATAGCTTTCAAACATCTTGGGGTTTGATGTGATGTTCACTCATGCTCCATCACTGCTATCAGTGTCGAAGTCACTACAAACACTCCTCACTCATCGTTCCCATTTCCCTTATCTCAGCCAAAGATGTACTTGTCTTCACTTTTCTTTGCTTAGTATTTTTGTGGGTTTGGACCAGTTTCTTTGCCGTAGTCTGCCAGCATGAAGCAACAGCATATTTTAATAAATGTTAGTTATTCAACATAGGAACTTCAGAGGTGACTTTTGCATTCATACACAATAGCTCTAAACACTCTTTTACATTGGACCCAAAAGAGGATAGCTTAGGGTTTTAATGGTAAATTGAAGAAGTGCTGTTGTCCAGACAGCCTGCTCTTTCAGCTAAAATGGATGTGGATTAGCTTCCCTTTTCATCTGACATGTGCCAAGCATGTCCATACATACGTGCTACTCTAGGACTGCCGTAGCATGTTGTGTTGGCCCTAGATGCATGATGTGGACTCTTTTTCACTGTATCTTCAGCCTTGATCCAAAGTGAGTAAGCCCAATGTTTTCTGAAATTGTGGCAAAACATTGTGTCAAGTGGCGGTACAGCCTGATGGTCTCAATTGTCTGTGTTGGATTGTGTTGCTCGAATAGTGGTACTTAATGCTACAGGTCTTAATGTAATCGGTTTTCCAAAGTGACTCATCAATGCATCCTTGCAAGTAGTGCAACCTCTTACTTTGAATTGGGTCCCCATAGTTATCCAACATCTGCTGGAAATTGTCCACCTTTTTTTGAAGTGCAGGTCCAGGAATGATGGCAACAGGAATTTTGTATTCACTTGCATTTCAACAATATTTGCATTCCCAGGGAAAGTTCAGAAAGGTTCTCAGACTAGCTGCGTTGCATCTGCTTCACCAGCAAAGTAATATTCTTGTACTGTTTTGCAAAGGTTCAATTCATGTAAGCACACTAACAGCAGCACTTTCCTGCTGGCTGGCATGACCTCCTCAAATTTCAGCAGCCAAGAGTAGACATTGGACAGCAGCTACCACTGACTTAGTCCGAGATATCATCCTTGCAATGGGTTGGCTGTAATTGTTACAGGGTAGTCTGTCAGGGCACTGCTTTTCTCACATGGGCGTTCTAGGATGTGTGAGGTGGAATTCCAGAGGATTTGAAATCCTATCTTGAGCTGGTGTCATGGGAAGCTGAGACACATTGCAAATTGCAACACACATTCTGGGCACTGTATGTGCAAATGCTTTGGGAATACATGTTGTATTCCACGCCAATAATGGCATCAAGAGGCTGTCAATAGCAGATACAATAAGTGACTGAAAGACATTGGAAATAGGAAAACAGTGAGTGACTAAAAGACAGAGGAGGAGGACAAAGCAAGGGGCATGCTTTTTTCACTCCTTAGTGCGACAGTGAAATTAGGTCAGTTGCCAGCTGCCACAAATCCCAGTTCTCACTATCGGGAAGAAGTATATTGCAGGGCCTGGTGTCAATCTTCTCATAGAGTCCAAATGCCCAGTTGGATTTGCCATAAAAAGTTACCTGCTGGTGAATGCCATACCCATGGTGCTGCCCTAGGGTGTCCCGTTGAGTAGTATTAGTAAGGTGACCCAGTGTGCTGTGATTGCAGTGCTATTTATTCAGTGCTCTATCCATTGGTCCACGTTTCCCTGGCACTGACTGACCTAGTGTCATCCTGACAGTGACAAGGATCTAGCTATATTGTTTAAAAATAACACTGACAGGGTATTTCTCAATGGGGATACATCATTTTCGTAAGTTAATTAATGCTGGGAAATCCACACAAAACAATACTTCCAGGCTGGCACTTAGCAATACATGATCTGAAATATTTTGCCACTCTTAGGCCCCAGTGGCAGTGCGCTTTCACACAGGGATATGTCAGTAGGTTTTCATACCTTGGGACTTCACCCACGACAGATGCATGGTGCCATTTCAAACAGACCACCAGCCATGAGGCAACCGAATGTTACGCTTGATCAATCCACCAGGTCAACATATAGGGCCTCATTACAAGTTTGCCGGTCTGGTAACTATGGTACCGGTAAGCTTGCCAGTACTGTAGTTACCGGACCAGCAAACTACGAGTTCTGATCGCGGGTGCCTTTTCACCCGCCAGGTCGGACCTGGCGGGCGGATTGGCAACCGCGAACAGAGCATGTCGGATGCACCAGAACCATTCTGAATGGTGCCGGTGCATCCGACATCCCCATTCCCATTGAGCCCTATAGGGCTCAATGGGGCTCAATGGGAATGGGGATTAAAGGTTTCCGGCCCCTGGCAATGGGGAAATACAGGGTCCACCAGGGTTGTGGCCCTGTATTTCCCCATTGCCAGGGGATGGAAAAATTTGCAATTATGGCGGCAGCCTGCCGGTTTTACCTGCAAGGCTAACGCCAAACTTGTAATGAGGCCCATAATAACATTTTTCAATTTTACAACCAAGAGGTGTCTATAAAAGCATATTTCTACAACTCATAATACAGAAAAACGATCCTTACATCAAAGATACCACACACCTTCTGACACTACTTCAAGGATTGGTACCGGATTTTAAAGACATTTTATTCACAATAGATGTCAAGCATTTATAAACCTCAATAACCCACAATTTAGGTCAAGAGGCTGTAGAGTGGCTTATTTTACAAGAGGAGTATATTGGTGCATCAACGATCTTTCTAATGGTCATACTAAACTTCATATTGCTAAATTAATATTTCAGGTGTGACACACCATTCTATTTACAAATATCTGGTACCTCAATGAAGGTCAGCATGGCACCCTCACACAGCAATACTTTCATGTAAACATTTGAGAAGGATCATGTTCTTGACCATCCAATATAGCACAAGTACATACAATGTTGGGGGAGATTTATAGATAACGTATTTGGCATGTTGCAAGGCATGAGAAATGAGTCAGACCTATTTCTAACACACATCAATGAGATTGACACTTGCATACAATATACAGCAGAAATTGGAAGGAACCAAGTCAACCATCTCAATGTAATTGTTGAGTTAAAAGAGGAAGCCAACAGATCACAGTCATATATTGCATTGTTTGAGTTTGCACCCACCCAACACAATCAAAGGTTTACCCTACAGCTAGGTATTGATGGTTAAAAGAATAATTTTTGAGAATGATCAATGTAATGATCAACTTCATGACATGCGATAACAAAGCACTGTACGTAACAGCTCCTAATCTATTAAGATGTCCGTGTCCATACATCAGACACCAATTTCTCAGGTTTCATGTAAATCTCTATCCCACCACTGAGATCTTAGACAAAACTTGTTACGACCAGATCATATTAACTGAAGTTCAGCAATATCGATATTTGGGCATTACCATCCAGGCCTCCACTTCGAGCCAGGCTCTGGATGATGATTTACACTCTCAACTTCGCTCTCTAATTTCCCAAGCCAAAGTACTCAAAAAGAAATACGTAAAATTTACCCTAAAACATGTTGTCACATTTTATTAGCAGAAAGCGATTCCCATTATAAACTATGGCTTTGAAGCAATGCTCCCAAGAAAATCTAATTGGTGGTCTGTCCTAGAAGCCAGATTTTGGAAACAGTTGTTACATCTTCCCAAACGCACACCTCTACCATTAATACAATATGAACTAAGTATTCCTTCCTTAGAATCTCGTGTTAAATGGAAGATGTGCACCTTATTTCGAAAAGCAATATTGGGTGTTGACTCTGGTGGACTGTTGAGCATTTTGAGTAAGTATCTTATGGCCCAAGATCATATATTTACCAAGTCTTGGTGCAGTTTAGTCATGGATACCTTAGCAGACGCATCCATCTCTGTGGAATTGATCTTATTAAATCCAGTTCAAGCAAAGCAAAAACTTTTTCTTTATGACTGGATTCAAACTCGAAATCAATGCCTCAGATACAAAAACTTTGACTCCCGAGTCTTCGATAACAAAGCACTGTACGTAACAGCTCCTTATCTATTAAGATGTACGTGTCCATACATCAGACACCAATTTCTCAGGTTTCGTCTAAATCACTACCCCACCACTGAGATCTTAGTTAGACGAAACTTGCTACGACCAGATCAGAATCACTGTCGCTTTTGTTCTAACAGAACCCAAAAAGAAACCTTGGAACATTGCATTTTTGTATTTTCCTATGTTAGCCAATCAAAGAACTACACATTTAAAAAAAATGCAATCTAACGAGATACAATTATATGTCAATGGACAATATGTGGTCCAACATAACTAATAATCCCGATCTAGGAATGCGGGTGGCCATAGTCCATTTTCTTGATGCAATATTTCCCAAAATGACATCAGAGGAAGGGTCGATCTAATTATATCTATATATGGTTGCAAATTAAGAATTCAGTATTAGTTAAGTCATATTGGATTTGAGAACTTAGTAATTAATGCAATCACGCTTATGCTTATGTTAACAATGAAATGTTAAATTGCATCTAATTTATCATATACACTGATTTTAATTGTGAGTTTAATTTGTTTGTTTTGAAAACTGTTAAGCTATTTTATATTTTCCTAAATACCTGTAATTCTCTTCTGTATATTTGAAAGGACAATTTTATTAGCCACATCAAATAAAAATAAATAAATAAATACAGGTTTGAGGAATGTGGTTACAGTGCAGAAGAGATCAAAGAAGCTAGACTCAAAGTGGGCCAACAAAGGAGAGACACATTTAAAAACAGAGAAAATGCCAGTACTCCAGATCTAGTATATGTATTGAAATGCTCAAAGCAGACTCACAAAATTAAGAGTTTGATCAACAAACATTGGTCAATTTTCTCAGAAGATGATAACATGGGTCAATTGTTTAGACCATCAGTTGCACCAGGAGCAAAATATGATAACACGGGATGACAAAATGAGGCAAGTAGAGAGTACCAATAGGACAGGGACATTTCCACATATTTAATGTGTTAATGTACAATATACAATCTGGTTTTCCACCAAAGTACAAGGAAGAAAATAAAACAAAACCTTTTGCTACATATGAATCATCCAATATTATAGATAGCATTGCATTTCTTTGTGGGATGTACTATGTTCGCCAGTGAACCAGAAAAGCAAACATTTGCTGTAGTGCACATTAATCAAATCTACATACCAAGAAATTGAAATCATCAGTTGTATGAAATGTTGGGAACAGGGACATCAAATGACACAGCTCAATTCTCTCATCCCAGGAGGGATGAATGAAGAGTGCAATTGGAGCTGTTCTATAGACTGATGATAAACATTGAGAATAATCATTGTTTTAGTACAAAAAAGATGCATGGAATGTATAATGCTGTGTTCAAACATGTGGAATTTAGACACAATGTCATAGGTAGGGCATTGTTACAACGCACAGTGCCATGCCATAGTCAAACATTAGGAACATAATAGAACGTATGTGGAACATAAACATACGAAGTGTATACCCTCAGAGTTTTTTTTAGATCTATTGGGTTTAGCTAGATACATCAGCTACACCACAAAACCAGTGATTATACGGATATCATATAATTGACATTATTAGTAAGGAATATTGATAGCTGATTAGAGGTATACGTTACAAATTGGTGTTGCGATTTATTCGAACAAACATAAACTGCATGTAACCTTCTGGAAATACTGACACACTTGTATATCATTAGTACCTTTATGTTACGAGAAGTCACTTTTTGTTATGGTTCACTCCCATTTTATTTTTTTTTGCACAAAATATTGACATATTTCATACTAAGAGATGTTATATTGTTTTGACACACATCCCACTTTTTAAAATTTTATTCTTGAAACTCTATCCAGTGTTAAATACACATCACCTTTTTTCGTAACCCTTAGTATTTACCGAACTATACGTTTTGTACTATATTACATGCACATTTTAATAATCGCGACATGTTGATGACATCACTGCATGGTGCTGTCATCACATTGATGATGTCACAGTAACAAACATCTCGCTACGCTGCATACAATGGTGGGGTATCACACTTGTGAGTTAGACCGATTGAGCAGTGTCTCCCATCACTTTGATTCAGGATTGAGTTGGTCACATCTACAGAAGAACAATATTCCAGGTAATTGACATTGGGCCTCATTACAACTATGGAGGTAGCCATGCCACTTTTAGCTGCATGGCTGCCCCCACACCGGGTACCGGGTCCGGGTTCCTTGAATGGGGAAATACCAGGCCATTCCGACCTTGGAGGGCCCGGTATTTCCCCATTCAAGGAACCCAGAACTGGTACATCCCCATTCCCATTTGAGCTCCCATAGGCCTCAATGGGAATGGGGAGGATACTAACAATGGGCCCATTAATGACTGGCCCTTTGTTAGCTTCCTGCTCTGCATGCGGGACCCGCTAAGGACGCCTGGTTCAACCAGGTGTCCTTAGCGGGACCCGCGAGCAGACCTCGTAATGAGGCGGTAGGGGGTTAACGGCGCCGGCAGCTCTACTGGCCCCGTTAACCCCCTACCGTCTGGGTCGTAATGAGGCCCATTATCTTTACTGTTTTTAAGCAGTTTAATCTTTATGTATACTTATGCTTTAAGATGGATTCTTAGGGCTTTGTTTTGTTCCAACATTGAACACAAAAGAAGGGCGATGGGGCCAAATTTAGATGACGATGTTATCTTCCATGATTACAACAGTGGAGGTATTGTTCATGGGGCAAAATTAAGAAATGAAGATTTCATCATTACATCGGAGCTAGCAGCAACACCAATCCTCCACAGGAGTCACATGAGGTAACAGCCCTTTACTGAGCACGCAGAGGCCTCATTTGAATTTTGACATGTAAATGTGGGCAGCCTGAGCCCACCCTCCACTGCCTGATTGCTCGCTTCACTCTACTTTGACCAACCATGGGAGCCAGCAGGCAGTAGCCGCCCCCACTTCTGAAGGCCCTCTTCCTAAGGCCCAGGTCTACCCGTCTGGCTCTCACTCTAAATTGGAGCTGGCA
This sequence comes from Ambystoma mexicanum, assembly GCF_040938575.1. NCBI lineage: Eukaryota > Metazoa > Chordata > Amphibia > Caudata > Ambystomatidae > Ambystoma > Ambystoma mexicanum. The sequence continues at coordinate 851,885,952 of NC_090932.1, read as the reverse complement.
GCAACACCATCCCCCCACAAGAGTCACACAAGGTAACAGTTCTTTACTGAGCACGCAGAGGCCTCATTTGAATTTTTACATAATCTGCCGAATTGTGCACTGTAAATTGTCCATGCGCTCCACTTAGGCCATGGATTTAGATGCTGGGATGCACATCATCTGCAATGTGGCATTAGAGCTGTACAGCATGTTTTTGCAGCCTTTTGTTACTATTAAAATCGACAGGCATGAGACCTCTTCCAATATGGCCCCCGCCATTTCCTCTTCTCAAAAACTTTGCGTGGGCAGCCTAAGCCCATCCTCCACTGCCTGATTGGTCACTTCACTCTACTTTGACCAACCAGGGGAGCCAGCAGGCGGTAGCCAGCCCCCTTCTCAAGGCCCTCTTCATAAGGCCCAGGGTCTACTCTGTCTGCCCCTCACTTTACATAGGAGCTGGAAGCAACACCATCCCTCCACAGGGGTCACAGGAGGTAACAGCTCTGTACTAAGCATGAAGAGGCCTCGTTTGAATGTTTAGATCAGCTGCAGAATGTTTTACTCTAAATTGACCATGCAGCTGGGATCGCATTGTCTGCAATGTGGCATTAGAGCTTTACAGCAGGCTTTTGCAGCCTTTACTTATTATTCAAATCGACAGCCACGAGACCTCTTCCAAAATGGCTGCTGCCATTTCATCTTATCAGTAGCTTTGTGTGCGCAGCCTGAATCCATGTATTGCTCTCCCCAGAGTGCACGGAAAAAACGTCAATCACTGATGCAATTACAGAGCAAATACTTTGAACACAGATAGACGCAATAACTCACAACCACACACTCTTAGAAGATAATCAGCTCTTATACGGCTATTTATTCAAAGTTTACAAACAACCAATAATAACATAGAAATAACTCACAAAAATAATATGGACATAAATCACTAAAGAAGCAAAGAATTCAAAAGGAAATACATCGCTGTGAGCGTAACAGGATTCTCATCTCGCCCAGAAGCGGCTGGAAGACCCCGGGAACAGCCAAGCCGAGAGCACTGCAGCTCACAGGAGTGCCAGACGTAAGCGTCCTTCTCCGGCTGAAGTCTCACCTGACCACCTCCGGGTTTCCGCATATATACACACTCCACAAAGGGGATTCAATTCTCGCACCTTCTGGAAATTGCACTTGCGCAGTTGATGAGTAGCCGTCGGTTGCCAGCTGGGTCAATCGAGAGCTACCCTCACGGAGCAGAGTGCCTCCCTTCTCTAAAAACACGCTCCGCGGAGAACAATAACAAACCATAACAAAGTTAGCTTTCCCAGCAGAAATGTCCTTGACTACATACCAGGTTTGGAAAGCATGTTTTTCTCAGCACCATGAATCTAACACTCAGCAAAATGTGTACAGGTTTTCACTGCGGCATGAAGTAAATATCCATCATGGCTCCGAGCGCTCCCAGAATGCATTGCGCACCGGCGCCATTTTAGTTCAAGCATAACAGTCCACCACCTGATTGGTCGCTTCACTCTACTTTGACCAACATGGGGAGCCAGCAGGCAGTAGCCACCCCCCTCTTCTCAAGGCCCTCTTCCTAAGGCCCACGGTCTACCCTGTCTGGCGCCGTGTGGGCCGGAGAGGGCTTCATGGGCCTCCCATCACCTAGGCCTTCCAACCTGTACCTCCATCACCTCATGGGACATCACACCTCATTCATGGATACACTACTACCTTACCAGCATTGCGCTACGCTCCCATGACACCACACAGTCCTGCACATTTTGGTTGCCGATCCTCTCCCACTGTCTCATAACCAGCTATATGCCTTCATAGACTTGTGCCATCATTCCCCCCCCTTGTTACTGTTTTACCAACGTGTACTTGACATCCAAATGTAAGAGTGTTATGAGTTGCCCATTTGCCTTGCTAACTGTTGCACCTCCCTGCTTCTACGGGGTAAATCATACTATGCATTCTGTAACCCGCCTGCCCTTTGCTGCCATTTCTATGTTTTTGGTAATCCCTACCTTGAACTGCAATCTTTGCCTGCACTGTTAGTATGCTGTTGGGAACTTGCCTCGTTATAACCCACTCTGATCATCTAACTGCTCTCTGCTGCAGTTTTAGTGCTTTGCTTGAAAGTTGCATCTTGCTGTGCTTTTAAATCTGGGCACTTTCATTACTTTGATTGAAAGTTGCACCTTGCTGTGTTTTTAATTTAAATCTGGGCATTTTAGTGTTTTGCTTGAACACTGCATCTTGCTGGGCTTTTAAATCTGGGCATTTTCAGTACTTTGATGGAAAGTTGCATCTTGCTGTGTTTTTAAATCAGGGCATTTTAGTTTTTGGCTTGACATTTGCTTCTTGGTGTGCGTTTAAATCTTGGGATTACAGTGTTTTGCTTGAAAGTTGCATCTTGCTGTGCTTTTAAATCTGGGCATTTTCAGTACTTTGATGGAAAGTTGCATCTTGCTGTGTTTTTAAATCAGGGCATTTTAGTTTTTGGCTTGAAAGTTGCATCTTGGTGTGCGTTTAAATCTGGGGATTACAGTGTTTTGCTTGAAAGTTGCATCTTGCTGTGCTTTTAAATCTGGGCATTTTCAGTACTTTGATGGAAAGTTGCATCTTGCTGTGTTTTTAAATCAGGGCATTTTAGTTTTTGGCTTGAAAGTTGCATCTTGGTGTGCGTTTAAATCTGGGGATTACAGTGTTTTGCTTGAAAGTTGCATCTTGTTGTGCTTTTAAATCTGGGCATTTTCAGTACTTTGCTTGAAAGTTGCATCTTGCAGTGCTTTTAACTCTGGGCATCTTAGTATTTCGCTTAAAATTTGCTCCTACTGTGCTTTTAAATCTGGGCATTTTAGTGTTTTGCTTGAAAGTCGCATCTTGCTGTGCTTTTAAATCTGGGCATTTTTTTGTGATTTGCTTGAAAATTGCATCTTGATGTGCTTTTAAATCTGGGCATTTTCAGTAATTTGCTTGAAAGTTGCATCTTGCTGTGCTTTTAACTCACGGCATCTTAGTATTTCACTTCAAATTTGCATCTTGCTGTGCTTTTAAATCTGGGTGGTTTCAGTACTTTGATTGAAAGTTGCAACTTGCTGTGTTTTTAAATCTGGGCATTTTAGTGTTTTGCTTGAAAATTGCATCTTGCTGTGCTTTTAAATCTGGGCATTTTAGTGTTTCGCTTGAAAGTTGCATCTTGGTGTGCTTTTAAATCTGGGCATTTTAGTGTTCTGCTTAAATGTTGCATCTTGCTGTGCTTTTATATCTCAGTATTTTCAGTACTTTGCTTAAAAGTTGCATCGTGCTGTGCTTTTAAATCTGGGCATTTTAGTGCTTTGCTAGGAAAGTTGCATCTTTATGTGCTTTTGAATCTGGGCATTGTCAGCACTTTGCTTCAAAGTTGCATCTTGCTGTGCTTTTAAATCTGGGCATTTTAGTGCTTTGCTAGGAAAGTTGCATCTTTATGTGCTTTTAAATCTGGGTATTGTCAGTACTTTGCTTGAAAGTTGCATCTTGCTGTGTTTTTAAATCTGACCTATTTAGTGTTGCGCTTGCAAGTTACATCTTGCTGTGCTTTTAAATCTGGGCATTTAAGTGTTTTGATTGAAAGCAGCATCTTCCTGTGCATTTAAACTTTGGTTTTGTATTGTGTTGCATCATAGCACTCACCAGGCCATTACACAAATCACGTACCTTATGCATATCTTGAAAAAAGCCCCACCTACATTTCTGCCTGCATGGCTACTAATTTGCCTGGTGAGTTCATTTGTGCACTGTGCAGCTCCTCCTCCTGTCTCTCTTCCTCTTCCTTCTCCCACCACTCACATTGCACTCTCTATTTCCCCTATCTACTCTAACTGCTACTCTGTCACCTATCCCATCTCCCTCACGAAGTCTGGAAGAACAAAGCCTAAAAGAGCTCTGTTGGGCTCCAAACTAGGCCTGCCTATTGCAGACACCTATGTCAAAGCTATCTCTGGCCAGTTTATTACTGACATCCTCTTTCTGTTCCCGCTCCTGACTTATGGACCCCCCACTTGGTCTCCCCTCTCTCCTCATTTTCCTCTTCACCGATTAATGGTGGCACTAGATGGGAAGAAGTCTTGCCATACCTCTCATACTCAAGCTGCATCATTAATGTCTATCACAATGGCACGGTCATAGCCCAAGGTACACAACCTACACTTCTCATTCTTGACCAGTGCCTGTCCTCCCTTATCAATTTCCCCTTTTCTCCTGGTACTCTTCCTCCCTCCTTGCTAACCTCTTCACCACCACTGATGAGAGAGTACCATGCCCCTGTACTCCTCCTCAGAAAACTATCAAAGATGGGAATCATCTTCACTTAGCTACTTTGAATGCTCAATCTTCCATCAAACACTCCTCTGACATCTGCCTCTTTCTCGAGACTTTGACCTTGACGCCCTCGCCCTTTCCAGGATGTGGTTCAATTACAGCTCTGTCACTGCTCTTGACACTCTCCTCCCTTTGGGCTACAAAATTCTCTCCAAATCCTGGCACAGCCGGTCTGGTGGTGGAGTGGCCCTGATTTCTCCTGAGTGGGTACCTGTCTCTATCATACCCATTCAATCCTACTCCTCTTTCGAATGCCTTGTCTGTAAACTAGGGACACAACCTACTCTCTCACTCACCTTCGCTACCATCTACAGGTGCCTTGGCCCTAGCCCTCTCTTCCTCTCTGAATGGGCCAACTTCAGCTCCTGCCTCTTGACCTTTACTTCCAAATTCCTCCTCCTTGGTGACTTCAACATCCACCTCGATTCTCCTGAAACAGCCACTTCACAGTTCTGTGACCTAAGTGACTCCCTCTCTCTTACTATTCTTCCTTTTGGTCTGACCAACTCAGTCGGACAAACTCTGGATGCCGTTATCGCTTGTGACATCCCTATGACATCGTTGCCCCTGTCATGAGGATCCGCCTAGGATCCACCTGAAACGTGCCTCCAAGAACAAAGCTGGTATGACTCTAATCCAGCATCCCTGAAATGCAAATGCAGAGTTGCTGAATGGAAGTGGAAGACCTGGGGTTTACCCTCTGTCAAACTGGCCTGTAACCTACTCCAAAGGCAATATCATTTCTCGATCCACTTAAAGAAGTGGGCCCACATCCAAGCCTGCATCTCTGGAACAACTTACAACACGGACAAACCTTTCAAAATCTGCAAGGTACTTGCCAATCCAGCTGCATTCTCCACCTCTCTCCTCCCTTCACAGGCTCCTTGCACCACTTTGGCCTCCCAATCTACATAAAAAACACAGGACATCTTGTTCTAACTCTCCTCCTCCCCCATCTCCACACCCATGCCACCCTTGTCTCTATTCCCCCACAAATTTCGACTCTAACCCTCCCACTGTTCTCATTCTCCTTGATCTCTCCTCTGCCTTTGACATGGTCACCCATTCTATCCTCATAAAATGACTCCGTTATACCCTCTGCATCACTGACCGGGCACTGGATTGGCTGACATCTTTCCTCACTAACCGCCCCTTCCTAGCTGCAACTGGGCCCTGTCTCCTCCACCACCACATCCCTCACCTGTGGTGGCCCCCAGGGCTCTATCATATCACTGTGGCTCTTCAATATCTCTCTCACCCCTCTTGCTCACCTGATCTCCTCCTTCTCTTCTCATTTCCAATGCTAATGACACAGCTTTCCTTCAAACTTCCTCCTATTACCTCCTCTTCCTCCTCTCTCATCCCTGTTTGTTTGTCTGCCATTCAGGCACGTGTGCAGCTAAAGATCTCTGTCTTAATGCCAGTAAGAGGGAGATCCTCCTCATTGGGACACGCGTGACCTCTTCTCCTCTTCTACCCTATGGCCACCCTCTCTAGGCCATCTACCCCCACCATCCTGTGAGGCCAAAAACCTCAGGGTCATCTTTGACTCCACTCTCTCCTTCACCCCTCACATCATGGACCTTACCAAGAAGGCCCACTTCCAGCTTCACCTCCTTAGAGGCATTCACCCTTTCCTCACCTTCCCCCAGAAGCTCACTGTCTCCAGAGCTCTGTTCCTCTCTAGGCTGAACTACTGCTACAGCCTCTTCCTCGGTCTCCCTCTTTCCTCCCTACGCCCCCTCCAGCTAATCCTAAATCTACTCTAGAACCCCAATCTAACCTAGTATAATACTGATATAGCCCTATTCGTAAATGAAAACCTTCCCTACACCCATCCTGAGTGCTAAACCCAGGCTTCTGTCACTCCAAATGTCTTCCCAAAATCACGCTGAATCTCAAATCATTTGCCTTTATATAGATTAAAGCTTGAACTCTATTCAAACTAATTTGCTCATGCCTCAGAAATAGTTCCATAAGTACGGCATTTGGGGTAGTTGAGTGCTATGGTGAAAGGTTCCAAAAGGCTTGCATCTGTAGGACACCCACCCACCACCCTACGTCAATGCAATGGCAGAGGAAGCCTGCCAATGCATTTGGTTGTACATAATGGGCTGCCCTTAACACAGAAAACTAGAACTAGCTCTGCACCTGTAACAGTTAATACAGTTTTTAGTGTTTTGCTAGAACGTTTTCCTAAATGGATTCCTGAAATGAATGTCATCAAATTATGCAAACAAGATTTCATGGACAAATTAAATACAATCTTCGCACAGATTAAATGCTATCCTATAACTTTTACATGTATGGTTAAAAACCTTGCCGTGGCATTGCAGCTCATTGTGCTAATTTTAACTATTTTGAATCCTGTGATTATTTAAAAGGCTTTTATTTCACCTTTTTGCAACCACGTTTTCTTGACAAACATGTTCCAGACATAAGACAACATGTGATGAGGGGTCTTGAGATTCTGCCCAGCCAGCAGCATAAAAAGGACTTGCGAAAGAGAGCGGCCCGATAATTTCTTTGGTCTTTGCACTAGAGAAATCATCAGGGTAATGCATCAAAATTCAGTGTACAGTTCTTGACAAATATTTCAGTATAAATACTTCATTGAACAATCGAACTCTGGAACAATAAAAAATGGATGTCAGACACTAAGCAATAAACATATAGATTTAAAGTAACTAAAGTACCAATACCCAGTCTTTAAAAATGAGAAGTAGTCCCTTATAAGTTAATTAGGTGCCTTAATGGAGCCAAGCAACCCCCTTTCTACGGTGCTGTCGTGCATCAGATTAAAAATTGCCATTATAATCTTTCCCAGTAGCCACCCCAAACCTTTCTATCAACCTCAGAAACCAAACAGAAAATGTGTCAGAAGAGATCAGTGCATGACTGATATGATCTGAAACGTACATTTGAAGTATGTCCCGAATACAATTAACATATTTAGTTTTTAACTGGGAGCACCACCTCCACCTGAATTTTAGCACAAAGGTGAGACCTCAATGATCTTAGTTCTGGTCAGTCTCAATCCACAGTTACTGAGGCAATATACAGCGAGGTGGTGGGTGGACCTCTGTGATTATTGCCATTAGCACACATGTAGTTTGTACGCGGGTGCTAAGAGTGTTTAAAGTAAAACAAAAAAAAGAAATATTACCTTTGCCTTGCGTTGTGTTGCTGCACGGTCCACCTGAAGTCTGTTTTCTATGTTAATGACCACAACGTCATCAACAAGGATACAGAGTTCTGAAGGACTCTGCAGCAGCGCACTGCACGGGTAAGGTACGTTTTCCTTTTTTTAATGTAAACGTCCTTAGCACCGATGCAGAATCTACATGGGTGCTAAGAGGTGAGGGAAGGGCAGTGTAGGAAAGGAGGAGTGAGGAAGGGAAGGGGATGCTGACCATAAGCATTGAGGCTGCTCGGAAGGCGGGCTTATACCAGAGAATACAGTGTGTGTTCCGAGCTTCCAGATTGCCCACTGTTCTCTTCCAGGGTACTAATGGACCTAATGACATTTTGAAAGGAAAGCACCATACACAGAATAACTTGACAAAATTCCAAAGCCACCGCTGTTTGTGTTGTTGGCAGTCACATACCGTGGTATCCAGTTTTGAATACCTTAGTTTGTTAAACGCGTGCTTTAGCTGCACTCAGTGGTAGGGTTGGAGCAGGATTTCTACACAGATTTAGAGAAAGAGTTAATTTGCATTCCGGTTGGAATCCTAGTGACACAAATCTGAGTAGTCCAGAAATGTCATCACGGCTTAAAGGCAATTGTGACAAAGTGAGCCAAGGAAGATGAGTCCTAGTAGTTCCAGAGCATGCCCATTCTCTTTTAATGGAAATCACCTTTTCGTGCCTCGGCAGACCATTCCTGCATAATTTTAGTGGAGTAGATTATGGGACAGTGCATATCTAGCATTGTCTGCCATACTTTGTTAGAATGTAACAAGGTGAATAGGTTTAATGGAGAATGGTTAGAAGATCAGGGGCCTGTAAGGCGTCATGAATGAAACTCGGACACAAGTTAGCTATGATTTTGGTTAAAGACTTTAATGGAAAATAAAAGGGGTTGGGAAAATGCCTCTTTTGCCCCGCTGTAAGAGGAATTTCCTTACCTAAACCAAAACTAAGGATCTGTCTGCGTCCGACTGTACAATCAAGAAAACCTTCCCATGCCGAAAGTTCTATTCTGACCCTCATGCTATAAACTTAACTCTAGGGTGAAGAGGGAAATGTCTTTACCCTTGGATGATTTAGAAAAGTGTTCAAAAAGAAAAATGGTTCCAACAAAAAGTTCTTCAAGTATAAAGGTCCTTGCACCAGAGGGCCGTTCCCTTCCTCTGAATTCTTCTTTACTCCTTAAGGTTTTATATTCAACAGTTCTTTACGCCTCTCTTGGTCAACAACAACACTTGCACACACAAAACTGTGTGGCTTTATAGTTTTAGTTTCTTTTGGAACGTTTGATCGATCTTTATGCCAGATTATGTTGCTCCTTCTCTCTTGATTAACACAATTCCTATTCCCAGTCCTGATTCTCGTTCTCAGGACTTGTTTGGATATTAATCAAGACAATCCTTTAATTGCCTGGAGCACTCTCCTGCCAGGAATTCTGGGTCACACACTTGAAATTGCCTGGTATTGTTTATTGCCAGAGCTTCTTGTTTACACACTTGAAATTGCCTGGCATACTTTCCTGTCAGGGCATCTTGTTCACACACTTAAAATTGCCTGGTATACTTTCCTGCCAGGGCTTATTGCTCACACACTTGCAATTGCTGGTATGCTTTCCTGCCAGGACTTCTTGTTCACACATTTGAAATAGCCTGGTATGCTTTCCTGTCAGGTCTTCTTGTTCAAACACTTGGAATTGCCTGGTATACTTTCCTGGTAAATCAAGCGTTTCGAGCTAGAAAAGTCCTCTTTTTTAGGGGGCTGCGTGGCTGAGGACAAAATGCAAATGTATATGAACTGGCGTGCCACTAAATACAGCTACCCGCCTACACACATGCTAGGTGTAACTAGTTGCGCCAAGTGGTAACAAATCATGCTGGTCTATAGATCTGAACAGCAAAGAGGGATAGAGATAAACATATTTTAATCAGTACATGAGAAAACTCGACATGTTAAAAAAACAACAATGCATTTCGTTTACACAAAACACAAAAACATGGTTTGAAAATCAGCGTTTTTCCTAACCAGAAAGACAACAACTGCAAACATCATTTTTAAACAGTGTTGTGAGGTTAGTACAAGTGTGGTATTGACAATTCATATATCCTCAATGGTTGTTATTATTTGTCCTTGACTCTGTCGACACAGAGAAATGTGTTTCTGGGTTCCAGCGGATGTTGTTGGAAAGGAAAACTCTCTAGCTGATGTTAGATTTCTATGAGACGTATGCTGGACCCGTCTTCAGGACAATACTTTATAGGGCCACAGGATAAATCTCAGGGGCACAATGATAATGCTAAAAACCAAAAACACAGAAAACGTGTTAGTGGTACCTTAAAAACTAGTTGAAAATGTCTATAGGTGTACACGTGCAACTGTTAGCACTAACCTTGCAATTGCTTTGTAGCTGTGTGTGGCATCGGATTTGGTGACCATGTAGACCGAATTCGATAGTAGTAACTGTGGGAACTCACAGTTAGAATGACTGAAATGGAAAAATACATTTTAGCTGTTTGTTGAACAACATTTATTTTTATTTTAATTATTAAATTATGTGCGAAAAACTGCACAAACCCTAAGTGAGCAGCTTGGGCTATTGAATTTTAATTCTTCGTGGACTATCCGTTTATTTTAGTGATAGTCCTATGATTAAGGAATTGAAAAAGGCCTACATATTGACATGCAGAGTTTTACAAACAAGCTGGTAACGATTATTACCTTCATGCCCAGGCCGAGGTGTGCCTGTTCGTTGATGTCGATCGACACGGTGTTGGCCGAAATGGCGCGGCTAAAACAGAGTGCGCCGTGTGGCTATTTCTTTAAAGAGAAAAGGAAAAGCCGGTAAATGCCTTGAAGCGCTAGTGTGAGGCCTGGTGAAAGTGTGAATGTTCTGTCCTCTTACCTATTCGGAAACCAGAATGAAATGCCGGAGGATTGCAGGCTGTCACAGTGCCGAGTGCTGAGTGAAACACTGGAAGATACAGATTGGGTGAGGCCATATTTGAATGCTTGAGAACTAGACCGTGAGTGTACTACCAGAGTGGATTATATTGGACGCCATCTTGGAACTGAAGTAGTCATGTGCCTGGATCCCTCTATGAGGGTGGACTGCATAATTTATTTTTAGCGGACTAGGCGATATGGTAAATGTTGAAATGGTCACACTGACACAAAATAGTTGGTTACATGTGTGGATGGCGCCTGTGTCCAGACAAAAGAGGTGAATCATTTGTGAAGGAATAGACTCCATTCTATCCCGATGTTTAAGCCAGCTTGGACTGTATTCAATTGATAAATCCATTTTTGCTCAAGCTGTCTTAATTTTCGGTCTCTATCTCCCCCGCGGGGCTGTGGTGGTACTGTTTGAAGTATAACCCACTGGATGTCTTTGACAGTATGTTTGGCTTTGACAAAATGAGCCACTAGTGGTTTTTCAGGCACTGTGTTTTTTACACATGAACAATGTTCGCAGATCCTTTGTTTTATAGGTCTCTTAGTTTTGCCAATGTATATAAGCCCGCAAGGGCACGTGATGGCATAAATGGCCCACGGTGTGTTACAATTCGTAAACCTCTTGAGATACCAGGTGAAACCATTTAAATTGACAGATTTTAAATTGTCAATTAGTTCGCATACTGAGCAGTTGCCACATTTAAAATGCCCAGCTACTGGCGGTAAATTCCATAATGTTGTTTGTGATGTAGTTGAAGGTGTCTTTGCAACCTTGTATGTATGTACTAGTTTATCACGTAAATTGGGCATACGTTTGAAGGCAAAACGTGGTTTCTGTACAAAGAACTCTTCAGTTTGTATTAGAGACCAATTTTTCAAGATGCAACGGCGCAAGTCGTTGCTAATTGGCGAGAAAGTGGACACGCAAGTGATCTTGTCCTCTTGTGCCCTATCTTGTTTTTCTAAACAACGGGATCTGTCGGTGTTCCGTGCCCTTTTCATAGACCGTCTAATGATATGTGGAGGGTATCCTCGTTCTTTTAATCTAAGAGACAGATTTTGACTATGGCTGTCAAAGTCTTCTTTAGTCGAGCAGTTGCGCCTAATTCGTAGGAATTGGCCAAAAGGGAGATTTTCCCGCGGAGATTGCGGGTGGAAACTTTTGAAAGACAGCAAGGTGTTTTTTTCTGTGGGCTTCTTGTATAGAGTGATGTTCAAGGTACCCAAGGTTGTTTTATAAATTTCTAGATCTAGAAACGCTATTTTCTGATCATTGTCATTCATGGTGAAATTTATACATGGGTCTTGTTGGTTTAACCATTCTAGAAAATTGGTCAGAGATGTTGAATCCTCGTGCCAAAGTAAAAACACATCATCTATATAGCGATGCCACGCGATGATTTCTGTTTTAAAGGGATTGTTGGCGTGATGGACTGATTTTTGTTCTAAGTCATCCATGTATAAGTTGGCTAGATCGGGTGCAAAAGTGGCCCCCATGCTTGTTCCATGTAGCTGTTGAAAAAATGTATTGTCTACCATGAAAAAGTTGTTGACCAAAGCTATCTTTATGCATTCACATATAAAGTCAGATGGAACTGACAAATCCGCTCTTTTTTCGAGATATGTGTGTATGATCTTAATGCATTCTAACTGGGGGATGCTGGTGTATAGAGATTCTACATCCAGAGTGACCAAGATGTCGTCAGGGGAGGTCACAAGGTTGTTGACAATTTTTGTCATTAGACGTCAACACAAATGGCTATCTACAAACCACAAAATTCAATTAAAAATGATCTCCTTGACACACAAAGCTCTTAACAATGCTGCCCCAAGCTACCTCACGAACAGAATACAAAAAAACCTCCATCAGACCAATGAGAGCTACTAATACTAACTGTCTGGTAGTACCTAGATTTAAACTAACCACGGTCGGTGGGAATAGTTTCCCTGTGAAGGCGGCCAAAACCTGGAACCTATTACCTAACAATGTAAGAGCAGATCAGCCGTACCCACTATTCAGAAGGAATGCCATCCAATATCTTATCTCAAACGACCACTAGACATAGGTTTATAGTATTCTCAGACCTGACCCTGGTCCCTCTCCTCTGTCTTATGACATGTCTTACGACATTTCGACCTCTCCTCTCTCTTACATTATGCGTACCATCCTCTATAGAACTGCCAATCTGTTTCAAACTGAAATCGAAATGCGAAATTTTTTCCGCATCATAAGATTACAATATTTTTTTCGAGACAAACCCCTTGACGTTAGAACAACATCCAGTGCAACAGGATTAAAACCTCCCTCCTCCTTTATACCGCTGGCATCAATGGTTTCACCCGAAATCATTAGTTTTGAAAATAAAGTGCTTCGAGAAATGAAAACCCTTATAAAAACGAAAAACAGATGTATAAGCAACCTCTCGAAAAAAGAACAACTAGCCCTTACCAATTTGGAAAACAACAATCTGTTCGTAATTAAACCAGCGGATAAGGGTGGAGGTGTGGTCTTATGGGACACTCAAAAGTACGAAAATGAAGTTAGGAGACAACTGGCGAACAAAAAGTTCTACAAACAACTCAAAGGCAATCCAACTGACAGCATACAAGACGAGATCAGCAGTCTTCTGTCACATGCATTCAACGAAGGGTGGATTGACGATGAGGAAAAGTCATTCCTCACCACTAGCCACCCCATCATTCCAGCTCTATATTGCCTCCCGAAAATCCATAAAAATGCCCTTGATCCACCAGGTCGCCCATTGTGGCTGCCATTGGTTCTTTGCTAGAACCACTGTCCATTTACACAGATTCCTTCCTTGGATCCTTTGTGCTCAAAATGAAGTCATATGTTCAAGACACTACCCATATGATAAAAATTGTCAACAACCTTGTGACCTCCCCTGACGACATCTTGGTCACTCTGGATGTAGAATCTTTATACACCAGCATCCCCCAGTTAGAATGCATTAAGATCATACACACATATCTCGAAAAAAGAGCGGATTTGTCAGTTCCATCTGACTTTATATGTGAATGCATAAAGATAGCTTTGGTCAACAACTTTTTCATGGTAGACAATACATTTTTTCAACAGCTACATGGAACAAGCATGGGGGCCACTTTTGCACCTGATCTAGCCAACCTATACATGGATGACTTAGAACAAAAATCAGTCCATCACGCCAACAATCCCTTTAAAACAGAAATCATTGTGTGGCATCGCTATATAGATGATGTGTTTTTACTTTGGCACGGGGATTCAACATCTCTGACTAATTTTCTAGAATGGTTAAACCAACAAGACCCATGTATAAATTTCACCATGAATCACAATGATCAGAAAATAGCGTTTCTAGATCTAGAAATTTATAAAACAACCTTGGGTACCTTGAACACCACTCTATACAAGAAGCCCACAGAAAAAAACACCTTGCTGTCTTTCACCCGCAATCTCTGCGGAAAAATCTCCCTTTTGGCCAATTCCTACGAATTAGGCGCAACTGCTCGACTAAAGAAGACGTTGACAGCCATAGTCAAGATCTGTCTCTTAGATTAAAAGAACGAGGATACCCTCCACATATCATTAGACGGTCTATGAAAAGGGCACGGAACACCGACAGATCCCGTTGTTTAGAAAAACAAGATAGGGCACAAGAGGACAAGATCACTTGCGTGTCCACTTTCTCGCCAATTAGCAACGACTTGCGCCGTTGCATCTTGAAAAATTGGTCTCTAATACAAACTGAAGAGTTCTTTGTACAGAAACCACGTTTTGCCTTCAAACGTATGCCCAATTTACGTGATAAACTAGTACATACATACAAGGTTGCAAAGACACCTTCAACTACATCACAAACAACATTATGGAATTTACCACCAGTAGCTGGGCATTTTAAATGCAGCAACTGCTCGGTATGTGAACTAACTGACAATTTAAAATCTGTCAATTTAAATGGTTTCACCTGGTATCTCAAGAAGTTTACAAATTGTAACACACAGTGGGCCATTTATGCCATCACAAGCCCTTGCGGGCTTATATACATTGGCAAAACTAAGAGACCTATAAAATAAAGGATCTGCGAACATCGTTCATGTGTAAAAAACGCAGTGCCTGAAAAACCACTAGTGGCTCATTTTGTCAAAGCCAAACATACTGTCAAAGACATCCAGTGGGTTATACTTCAAACAGTACCACCACATCCCCGCGGGGGAGGTAGAGACCGAAAATTAAGACAGCTTGAGCAAAAATGGATTTATCAATTGAATACAGTCCAAGCTGGTTTAAACATCGGGATAGAATGGAGTCTATTCCTTCACAAATGATTCACCTCTTTTGTCTGGACACAGGCACCATCCACACATGTAACCAACTATTTTGTGTCAGTGTGACCATTTCAACATTTACCATATCGCCTAGTCTGCTAAAAATAAATTATGCAGTCCACCCTCATAGAGGGATCCAGGCACATAACTACTTCAGTTCCGTCAGCATCCGCCTTTTGTTCATCCAAGATGGCGTCCAATATAATCCACTCTGGTAGTACACTCACGGTCTAGTTCTCAAGCATTCAAATATGGCCTCACCCATTCTCTATCTTCCAGTGTTTCACTCAGCACTCGGCACTGTGACAGCCTGCAATCCTCCGGCATTTCATTCTGGTTCCCGAATAGTTAAGAGGACAGAACATTCACACTTTCACCAGGCCTCACACTAGCGCTTCAAGGCATTTACCGGCTTTTCCTTTTCTCTTTAAAGAAATAGCCACACGGCACACTCTGTATTAGACGCACCATTTCGGCCAACACCGTGTCGATCGACATCAACGAACAGGCACACCTCGGCCTGGGCATGAAGGTAATAATCGTTGCCAGCTTGTTTGTAAAACTCTGCATGTCAATATGTAGGCCTTTTTCAATTCCTTAATCATAGGACTATCACTAAAATAAACGGATAGTCCACGAAGAATTAAAATTCAATAGCCCAAGCTGCTCACTTAGGGTTTGTGCAGTTTTTCGCACATAATTTAATAATTAAAATACAAATAAATGTTGTTCAACAAACAGCTAAAATGTATTTTTCCATTTCAGTCATTCTAACTGTGAGTTCCCACAGTTACTACTATCGAATTCGGTCTACATGGTCACCAAATCCGATGCCACACACAGCTACAAAGCAATTGCAAGTTTAGTGCTAACAGTTGCACGTGTACACCTATAGAGATTTTCAACTAGTTTTTAAGGTACCACTAACGCGTTTTCTGTGTTTTTGGTTTTTGGTTTTTAGCATTATCATTGTGCCCCTGAGATTTATCCTGTGGCCCTACAAAGTATTGTCCTGAAGACGGGTCCAGCATACGTCTCATAGAAATCTAACATCAGCTAGAGAGTTTTCCTTTCCAACAACATCCGCTGGAACCCAGAAACACATTTCTCTGTGTCGACAGAGTCAAGGACAAATAATAACAACCATTGAGGATATATGAATTGTCAATACCACACTTGTACTAACCTCACAACACTGTTTAAAAATGATGTTTGCAGTTGTTGTCTTTCTGGTTAGGAAAAACGCTGATTTTCAAACCATGTTTTTATATTTTGTGTAAACGAAATGCATTGTTGTTTTTTTAACATGTTGAGTTTTCTCATGTACCTATTAAAATATGTTTATCTCTATCCCTCTTTCCTGTTCGGATCTATAGACCAACATGATTTGTTAACACTTGGTGCAACTAGTCACACCTAGCATGTGTGTAGGCGGGTAGCTGTATTTAGTGGCACACCTGGTATACTTTCCTGCCAGGGCTTATTGTTAACACACTTGAAATTGCTGGTATGTTTTCCTGCCAGGAATTCTTGTTCAAACATTTGAAATAGCCTGATATGCTTTCCTGTCAGGTATTCTTGTTCAAACACGTGAAATTGCCTGGCATGCTTTCCTGTGAGGTCTTCTTGTTCAAACACTTGTAATTTCCGAGTATACTCTCCTTCCAGAACTTCTTTTCATTCAGGGTCTTTGCCCGCTTACAAAATTGTTTATATATTTTGTTGGAAAATGTATCTTCCTGATATAGTAGCCTCCCTGTGTTTCACATGTATTTGCACTGTATGCATTCCCACATTTGAAGAGGGCTGTTTGTAATTTAATTCTCCCTTTTACAATATGTCTATTCTTTTCCTTTCTCTCAGTTACATTGTTCACAATTATTTGCACTCAGCATGCCCACTGATATGCCACATTGTCTATACTGCTTCTGGGTGGACTCACTGGCTCTTGTTGGCATTCTTGGATTCTCCTGCAGTTCATCAAGGAAGGGTTCCCATCTGCTTCCTTCTCGCAACCTCTGTTTCTTTGTTTTCTTGTCTTCCGCAGCTTCCAGTGGACAAGTCTGCTTTCTTCTTGGTTCTGGTAAGTGAATCACTGCTTTCTTTCACCTGTGTATGCCCAAGAGTTCTTCGCTGGCTCCTGGTGTTCATGCAGCATGTCCTAGTGCAGCCGTTTCTTTCTGCTCTGACTGAGTCCACCATGCCGGTCCCAGCCTTTCTGCTTTCCATTCCTCACTAAGAGGTACAACTCTCTCTCGCCAGCAGCTGCAGCAGCAAACCTTGACTCTCTTCACTGGCTGCCTAAATGTCCCAGGCACAGGTGTAAGCGGGCCACCACTAGAGCGCTCAATGAGCTTGTAGTCTCTTTTGCTCCACATTGCTCGATCCTTCTTCCTCATCACAGTATTTTGAGAATTCTGGGAAAAGAAGTCCATTGTTGACAATTGACTCAAGGAACTTGAAAAGATATTCTCAAAGGTTTTTAATGGCAAGTTGTATCCTGGTTGACTGACAGGGGGAATTGAAAAAGGTGGTTTCGTTAGTTTTGCAAGGCAGACCAACGTTGGAAGGTTGGTCTAAAGGTTTGGTGAAAAGGTTTTCCCTAATGTTCAGAGGAAAATAAATAGATCAATGACAATCAGCCACGTGGGTTTCAGATATGGCAAGGTTATTTTCAAGGGAAAATGAATAATACCATGCCTCATCCGATGGAGCCCCAGAGGTTGTCTCTTCCCATGTGATCCTCCCTCCTTGAGGGAGGATCACATGGCAAGGATCAGGTAGCAATGGGATGATGTTACAGCCAGGAAATCAGGGATGTCTTCCACAGAGTCATCACAGGCCATACAGTGCTACAAACCGACAATTCAGTCCTGGATTTCTTGTGAGTTTCTGCAAATCTGCATCATTGAATCACCTGGGCTCCAACCCCTAAACACTGCTTGAATACTGTGAGGTGACTGCCTAATGGGCTGTTTAGTGGCTGCTTAAAGTGCAGTGGTTCAGTGCCGTCAAAACACCTATATCCTTGGGGTACTGACATCAAACAACTGTTGGCCCCACTATAGAAACACAGTGAGTGATGTCATATTCTGGGTACCTTGGGGGCAATGTACTTTTTAAAAACAATCTACTAAAATTAGCATGAGCAGGAAGAATGCAGTTTGAGTTAGGTAGGTTGAATTGCAGGTGGGGTAAAGACATCTGCAGGGCTCAACAGAAGCAGTACAAGGGTAGAAATCACTACCCCCAAATTACTCATCCATCATAGGTAGAGTAAGAATCAATGTTGAAAGCATCTGGTGGTGATGGGACCTATAAAGTGTTGGTTAGGTTATCTCTGATTGCCCAAATTCTGATTGGCACAGAGACCTGTCCATGAAAAGAAAAAAATATATTGGTCCAGCCGAATAAGATAACATCCTAGTACTACTACTATGGTTACTATGGGCATTAGTACTACTGTACTACTGTTAGTGATATTAGTGCTATTAGTGCTGACAGTACTACCACTAATAGCAGAACTAATGTTGTCAGTAGTAGTACTAATACTACTACTGCTACCAGTGATAGTATTACTACTACGACTACTGTCAGTAGTAGTTCTACTACTGCTGCTGTTACTACTGTTGGTAATAGTACTGCTACTAATATTCAAGATAGACACACTACTAATGGTAATAGTATTGTTACTACGAGAATTGCTGATCATTTAAGCACTCCTCTTTACTGTACTGGTTTTACTTATACTACTAATAGTAGGAGTGCTATTGTTTGTAGCATTTCTACTTCTGACACTAACTTTATAATTATAATTGGTTATTTATAATGCACCTAATACCCTGAGGTTTCTAAGCGCGGACCTGGGGATCGAATCTGTGTTGCTGTGCATCGTTTTGCTTCCAAGGTGAGCGTGTTGCCCCTGAGCCATGCTCCCAAGAAAAATGGACAGCACTGGTGGACAGAACTAGTAGAGAAGTGTACTTATCGATGTCAATTAAAAGTCGGTGCAGCCCTTTACTTTTACTGTATAAGGAATATATGCCTACTGTGCTTCCTCTCTTTATCTGATGTCACTCTATCTTTAAGAGCTCGAAAAACATATCACAAAATAGAGAAGCATAGCAAAGACAATTCCCACCAAAAGTTTAAACGAGGATCAATGGGAAGGTTTTTTTTCACTGGAGATTGGGAGGAAGGGAAAAAATTGTCGTTCGGAGAAGTTATATGTGTAAACACTGTAAGTCCCCTTTAAGGGCTTCACACCGCTGTACATTGGTGGCTTGGGGGTATAGGATGACAAGTCCTTTTCATAAACAATGCACTCCGAGCTGCCCTCAAAATACCTAGACAGGAACATATCTCCGCTGCTAGAGGAAATCCCAATACAAGAACGGATTACATTTAAAACTCTAACACTGCCCACTTACCTGTCACAGAAGTTCTGCAAAGCACATTCATTGAGACTGACTCGATCCATATATGTTCACAATCCCTTAATTCCAAAGTTCAGCCGTGCAATCTTACTGGTCCTTCCGGAATCATCTGAAAACCCACCTCTCCACCTAGGGCACCATCCATGATGGCCCCCTTCACTTTCTGATCTATTGGAACTTAATAATGTGTGCCTTGTAACCATTACCATAACGAGTGCCTTGATGCCCTTAGGCTTAATGCGCTTAAGAAATGTAAAAAAATAAATAAATAAACACGCATAATTTCTATAATTCTTTAAATCAGATAATTCCAGAAACTAATCCAGATTAATTCATTATGGTTCATTTTAGGTTTTCTCTGTTATATTACAACACATTAGTCATCTTTTGCGCTACAATTCAGGACACAACCGAAATGCCACATTGATGCAATAAAACAAAAAAATGTTGCTTGGTATGTTTTTCTAGAGTTAATGAAGGCCAGAGACTTTTTATTATGTAGCTTTCGATAGGATCAATTAAAGATTTTTCAGCAGGCAATCAATCATCCTGGACTTCCACTTGAGGTTTTGGGCAATGGCAATATTCCATGACCTTTAGAAACAATGAACAGCAATGTTGCTCTGCACATAAGAGTGTATCCTGAACAAAGGACAATCATTTCAATTAGTAGTGCTGAGTGTGTTTTTTTAAATTACAGAAGGGACCACATGTTCTCTTGAATACTAGAAATAAAAAGAGATGACAGACTCAATAGTATAGGTACACATGTTTATTTGTAGAAATTAGGGATCTGAAGGTCTGGATAAGAATGGGTGGGTCTTGTTGAGTTGCCACCGTTACATAATCAGGAAAGTCTTTTGATGACTTAACGCCACTTTCACTTGTTACATAGTTCACTTTCCACACATTCAGCATATTAGTAGGGAAAAGGTGTATTGAGCGTTGGTTTAATGAGACTTGCGACTCAATCTCTGAAAGTTCACAGTTTCTTTAGACAAACATCGTCACTGTTTGGTATGGGACATTTGATTCAGTTTCCCAGCATGCAATGCTTGAACTACAATATTTGAGCAAAATGTTTAGCTTGCTATGGGACTTTAGTCTCCGTTCCGTATTAGACAGCTGTCCTCCTGAGAAGTTACATTATTGTAGAGTCAGTTGTCCAGCATTGAGTGTTTCATTCTACACAACATGTTGCTCTTTTCTGCAGACATTTTGTGCCTGATTCACAGAACGTTTTCCTATGGGATTGTGCCATTATAAAACGCTTCTGTGCTCTTAGACTCAACAAGTAGCATTTTTTAGACAATTTTGAAAAAGGGTTTGGTGCTGTGTTATTCCAGTTGTAAAATCAAGCAAAATCCATGTTTTTACATGTTTTGTTGTGCTCAGATGGTGGTTCCATAAGCTTTTGAAGGCCCAGAGACTTCTTGATCATATGATAGTTAAAAAGCCAAATGTGAAAAACACTGAGAGGCAGTTTCCCTCGCTGACAAGTTAAATTTCAAGCAAATGTTCTGCAGTTCCTAATGTTTTCAAATGTTTAACTGCGTAGTGTCTAATGGGTGGAATCCAGCATTACAAAAAACAGTAATGCTATTGTAGACAGATTCCAAAATGTTAGATTCAAAGGCACACAGGTTAAGAAGGAAAAGGATCTGCTTTTCACAACTTCCCTGCACAGTAAGGTTTTTCACATGTACCATGGTATGCATTTTCCAATGGAAAGTCACAGCCAAATTATTGCTTGCAGTGATTGCAATGCCCCACCTGACCAAGAAAAACACGGTGCACCTGTGTGTGCAGACTAACTGCTGGAATACCTCAGATTCAGTTTCCCAACATGCAACATTTCTTTACCCAACATTATTGGTGGGATTTAATGCTTGCTTTCCCCGCAGTCCGCACGTCATTTGACTGCACCTTTCTTAGTTCGCTGTATAACTTTATACTTGGTTTCCTACCATGAACCGAATCCTTACACAACAGGTTCAATTCACTGTGGGACTTTTGACTTAGCTCACAAACCTGCAGAGATCACTGATACATGAACCTTCTCTGTTCACTGGAGGATGTTTCACTCCATTTTCCAATGAGAATCATTTTCTTAGGTAAGAACTTTATCAGGTCGCTGTTGGACATTTGACTTAGTTTCCAAAGATGCAGCTTTTCATTGAGCAATGGTGTCCAAATGGGACCTGCCATCCTGGTTTTGATGTACTAGTCAGCATTGCTCCCTCGCTTTTGGGTATCTCATATTTCCTAGTAGCCGATGTTCATTCTCCGTTCCTCTGTTGGCATTTGCAAGTCTTCTAGCTGCCCCCGGGAGCTTGCGCAGGACTTTCTCTGCTTCCGCTTCTATTGGTCTACTCCACTGTGGGACGTTCCTCCTGTAGTGGTAACAGTTACATATCATGGCTTTGCTCCTATTCCAGTTTCCTTCGTTCTCACTGGTGACACCTGCAGTGTCAGACTTACACTGGACCTTCATGCCACTGGCAGGGCTTCCACAACCTGCATCTTCCAGCAATCAACGGGCAGGGCTTTGTCCCGCTTCATCAGCCTCATACCTGGAATCCAAGGCTTGACAGGCACTGGTAGTCTACTCGACGTCAATTACCTACTTTTCTTACCCTATGCATTTCAAGCACTGTGCCGGCTGAGAGATGGATCACCTGATCATTCACACAGAAGAAAGACTCATGTTTTTCATCTCCGGTCATGCACATAGTAGAACCTAACACCTAGTGAATGTGCAAGCAATTGTACAGCAGTGTCATGATCAAAATGGGAAAGAACTTGATTTCAATCAAGGTGTGCGCTATACATATCATGGAATTCCTGCCCATCTTCATGCATGTTCCCATTATGCAGCATGAAAAATACATAGCATCAACCTAACAGAGGTGGATAGTATAGACCACACTGGAGGCATGCACATTTTGTATCCCTCCACCAACCCTTGGGTGCAGCAATCCTAGCTGGAACCCCCTCAGCCACCACACTAGTGAAAAAACCTGCATGTCTCCTTAATGCCAGGGTGGGGTTACCTGCTCCAGCCTAGCTCTGCACCAGGAAACCTTTCTCCCACCAACTAGGCACTGTCCTGGCAGTGGATTCCTTCCATTGCCCATGCATACTATTCGAGCGTGGAAGGGGACACTAATGTTCTTGGTATGCAACACACTCTGCAACTTGGTCACAATTGTGGTTGTGGTACACATTTACTGTCATCCTAATATGGTTTAGAACTGTTACCGCCACTCATGGCACTTTACCGCACAGCAATCAATACAGTGCTCGAAAATAATATTTTATTCGTTTTCAAAACATGAAGTTGTAGAAGGCAGATGAAAGACCTCAATCTAGATTTTGAAATAAAAGTGACTATGAAATGAGGTATACAAAGAAGGCGAATCTATCACATCACCCACCATGTAATACAAGGGAGGAAGCCAGAATGAAGATACCATTTCCATGGCAACACAAGCACTGCAGAGGTAGTCAATGTACAGATCTAACTATTTGTCCCAGCAGTTTTTTAACCCCCTTCACTGCTGGGCTACTATACATTCCTATGTACGTGCGTGCCTATAGAACCTAGGGTCCTAGATCCAGAGCACCTGGGGGCCTAGATCGTCTCTAAAGCTATACATGACGTTCTAAAGTGTAGCCAGAGAGGTCAGTCCAGGCCACACCAAGCTTATATAATGCACTGTCCGAGTGCCAAGCCAAATGTAACCCACAGGCATGACTATAATAGGTCTAAGCACCCATGCGAATGGGTATAATTGAATCATTCTTAACAATTGAAAGGTTTCATCTATTGATGTCTTCTATCTGCCTTCCAACATTTCATGCATAATAAATAATGATATTGAACTAATCAAATATCAGTATTGCAATGCATTTTCTTTCAATGGATGTGA
The DNA here is from genome assembly GCF_040938575.1 of Ambystoma mexicanum. Classification (NCBI taxonomy): domain Eukaryota; kingdom Metazoa; phylum Chordata; class Amphibia; order Caudata; family Ambystomatidae; genus Ambystoma; species Ambystoma mexicanum. The sequence continues at coordinate 851,862,785 of NC_090932.1, read as the reverse complement.
CATTTAATTAACAAACATTTCTTTAGGATTTTGTACACTGTTTGTACATGTTTGCAGAAATTTCCCGGCAGTATATCAACCTTGAGAGTCAATGAAATTTGAGTAACATCGCCCGAATACTCCTTTCTGTCCTACAAGATCCTGTTGCCATTCTAGAGGGAAGTCACAGACTCTGGTGTCCACGCCATGTTACCTCTTATTTCTCCTGTGTCCTCTCCACCGATTCCCGGGGGCTGCTCCTCGTTGGCACGAGGGCTCCGCGGCTAGATCTGCTTTATGTGCACCTGTTCATCTGTCATGTAGTCTATATTTATGAACTCATCTTAAATAATATATTGAATATTTTCTGTTTAACACAGACTGTACTGAATCATCAAGTTGGACTGACAATTTCCCTCAAAAAGAATTGGTTTTATTCTAATGGAACTCAAGAGGCTGCTGCTGGATTTGTCATGTTTCAGAAAGTGACATATATGCCACCCAATAGCCAGGCACACTCTAGGGATGGTCAGGGGAAACGTGGAACTTCCTGCTGCTTCCTGGGCTGTCTGTGTTCTTAGATCACACTGTCCTCTTTGTAAGGTGTTGTCATTTTGTGTGGATATCGTGGCCCATATAAGGGAGGCTTGCTATTGTTTTGAAGAGCACCATTTTTTTTTATAGCAATTAAGGACTTAAATGCATACACTTGAATATTGAGCAACATTATCTAAAGTTGTCTCATATGCACAAATTCTACCATTTTGACAACCTCTTGGAACATGGAAGAGAAAGAGATGGGTTGGTGGGAGGAGAGTGAGAGACAAGTGCAAAACCGTATGTGTCGATGGCTGCGGCTGGAAGTACCCAAGTTCTCTGTACTGTTCTGTCTCAAGATGGTATACAGCATTGGTATTTGGGTGTATCTTTCTGTCCACAGGGTGGGTCCAAGATTGAGTAGCTGACATCACTGTTATGAAAGGAGGGCTCCTGGGGTCTATCAACTACCCAGCCTTGCTGAGGTTGCTCAAACAGACTCTTGGTGTTATGTCTGATGATTATACTATAAAATGTGTGCTATAGCACCTTGAAACGTCTCATGTGCTAGATGGAATTACCAATAATGATCTCAGACCCAAATAACCAAACAGACGCAGGTAATATGGCAATGTACTACTTTATTATCAGCATAAAAATAAAAGAGGGCAACCTGGGAATTACAGGCAGTAATTCACATACTCACACCCAAGTTTGATTATACAAAAGTTTCATACATCAATATGCGTAATCTATGACTTCATCCTACATGGCAAACTAAAACCTATTGAAGGGAGGAATTGGTTAAGTGAACAAATGTACATATTGTATATATAAGTATTAATAACTTCATTGGTTGCCCCTTATCTGGTGGGCACGCCTTGAACTACCTTTTAATATGTATAGTACTGATTATAGTGAAAAAATGGCAGCGAGTTGGTCTTTGCAACATTGCATAGCATGTTAATAGATAGACCCTTTGATTGGTTGACATGCTTTCCCAATCTTGGACTTTCGGCTAGTTAGCAGCACTTAAGCAAAACGTAACTCAGGTGCCGCATGCAACATCAGACTACTCCCCACTTTCCCAATTAGTCCATCGTCTCTCATTGGTCAGGCCCCAAGACAAGACTTCTCCTTTGTAATTGACCTCAAAGCCGATTCTCTGTTCTGTGACATTCAAGGGAGTGTAGGCACACCATTATCTTTTTTTGGGCTTAATGAATAGCCCCTTTTTTCAACTTCTGAATCACGTGTCAGGGAACCACAAATGTATCCATCTCGACCTTTATTTACTGCTGTTTGATTCAATTGAATTGGGTGTCATTACCCTTCATGACCTCTAGAGACTTGCTCACTCCATCTTATATAGGTTTTCCACATCTTTAATTGTCTAATACATGGGCAAAGTGCACATCACCATCTGCACCAGGTGCAATTGACACTGGACTGTTAACATTTTACCAGCTTAATCCCTTATTGGCAGGGGAGAGATCTAGGACCCAATATCACTTGTCACGTTGGTAAATGTTGTATTGCTCTTCCCTTTCTGACTTGGAACCTGCATGGCCATGTATGCCCCAGCATGCAAAGCACTATTGGCTAAATACAGCTAGCTAAAGGACATGGGACCATTTGGCGAGAACAGGGTCATGCACTGCATGGCAAGAGTTGAATCTGTCTGAACTTAGAAAATCTGCTCATCAATTTCATGGCCGCAGAGAGAGTTTGACTTCTAGTACACTGGGCCCTTCTTTCAGGAAGTGGTTGAAACATAGAAGGCGACTCATCACCGCCTGTTAAAACCTATAGTTTCAACTTTCAAGTTTGTTATGTTTCTGCATGTGGTGCTCGTTGCGGGAAATTGCATGATCCACATGCAAGTCATCTGCATTGCATGTTTAATGACGTATTTCTTGTGCTGGTAAAACACACCAGACAGTGCCTTACAGTGGTTGGAAATCTGGCAGGGATCAGAAGGGGAGGGGAGGGGAGGCCGCTGCCATGTTGGTACAGGCTCAGTGACACCTTCGGCTAGCATGTTCCCTACTTCGAGTCCAGCAATGCTACACATGGCAATGCATTTTAGGAGGAACTCTACGTGGAAGACGTAGATCCTTGAATTTTACGCCCATTTCTCATCTCCATGGGAGAAAGTGGTTAAATAACCCAACAAAAATACAAGGTGCTCTACGAGGGGATATGGATAGAGAATTTGGGTGCGGGTGACTACTCGTTGGAAGTCATTGCAGTTAAGTGCAAGCCCACAGCACAAAGGACTGACCTTTGGGAAGCCTGTGAAGATGTGTTATTGAACAGCATGAGCTGTTATTTCCTCTGTGCCGTCTCTTCTGTCCTTTTCTTCAAGTGCTCAGTAACAGAAGTAAACATTGTGATGGGCATTTTTTAATCACTAAATCAATTGGGTTCTTTATAATATGTGTCAGCTTGTCCTTTTTATATCTGTCAGCTTGTCCGAGTGTAAAATAAGTGGGCAGTTATTATTACTATAATAATACATGTCAGAATATAATTTCATTATACATTTATAATGTAAAAATTGTTCATTATTTTCTTAGTATCAGAACACACGGATGTCAAAATGCACCTTTGATAATTACTTTACATCAGCAGTAAATTGCAAAGGCCTATTACAGGCGTCACGTTATTGCGCTCTGTCCTAAAATCAGACATGGAAAACGAGTGCAGTTGGAGCTGTCTGTGAGCACGGACCAGGAGTTTAGCGGATGCCGTGTTCAAAGACTGGCACAAGAACACACAATCTTACATGCCAGCTCGCTGATAGCTTTCCAGGGGGTGATTTAGGGTGGCAGCCGATTTCGAGGGGGATGGCCAGATGATTATGCAAGGGAGAGCTAGGAACACCCAGGCAGACGTGGATAAACTATGGTGGAGTCTGCGGCTGCCGCGACGGGTTGTATTATCCCAAGAGGGTGACTCCCCTCTTTATCATCTCAGGCCGCAGAGCCATGGGTCCATGACAAGTGAATAATACCAAATGCAGCTCACATGATCAGAAGGAGTGTTCAGTCACTGCTAACCACTCCTACATGGCACTGCGATAGCACAGCGAGTAGAGCGCTCGCTTTGACATCTGTGCCGAGCCTGCTGACGCAGGTTGGAATCCTGGCAGGGCCAAGCTCAGCCTTTCATCCTTCCTAGGTCGATAAATGAGCACCACACACCTACGGGTGATAATGAGCAGCGCTCAGATACCTGAAGGTTCGTAGCGCTATATACATGCTAAATTATTATTATTATTACACTCCTGATTGCCAATGGGACCCAGGCATCCAGAGTGAAATCCTTAGGATCCCATTTATCTCCCAGTTCCTTAATCGAGAAGGGGCCTGGGGAACCCCTTTTGTAGAAGGGGATTAGAAATGCAGAATTGTGCAGAGCGAACAAGGAGAAGGAGGAGGCAGAGGAAAGGAGTTGAGACATAAAACAAAGGTTGAAGTCCTATGAAGGCAAAGATCAAGGAGGAGGCAGAGGAGGATTAGAGGAGCAGCCATTTGAGAGTGAAGCTGGAGTTCAAAGAGGGAGCGATCGAGGAGCAAGAAGAGGAAAGAATCAGACCGGCGAGGAAGAAGTTGGCGCTGGAGGAGGGAAAGTTTTAGGAGGAAGAGAGAGGCAGCGAAGTGCATGCGAGCTTGGAGTTGGACGGGGGAAAGACCAAGGAGTTAGGAGGACCAGTGTAGAGGTGGGAACTAACACAGTTAAGGTAAACAGAGTGGAGAAAAGAGAAGCTAAGGAGAATCTGGCTATGCTGTGCCAGAAGTTGTAGTGTTACGTTGCTAAGGCCCTTTCAGTATAACTTCCGTTAAAAAATGTAAGCAAGACAGCCGAGGAAGAAATCAACGTTCTTCTGGGCATCGAGCTACAGATCTCAGCAAGGCCAGCTGCTTCCGCATCAAGACAGTCCTGGACTGTTGGCGTGATCGGAGGACCGTGAGTGACTTTACCTGAACCATTCAGAGGAGGAGCACCCCAACCACCGCAAACTGTTGAATAGTAGGAAAAGTGGACTTAGGATCATGGTCTTACATTAGAATAGGGTTTGAATGTTACTGATGTGTGTTTTCCTTGAACCATTATCTCAAAATGCACGTGTGTGCCGTTGCACCCTTTCTGAGAGGTTGCACCCCCCTTCCACCTAATAAGGGTTTTTGCATAATAAACGCAAGTTGAGTGTCCTTTTGGTGGTCTCCAATGTTCTGTTGATCCATTGGTATATGGCAGAAACCAATGAATGATACAGTACAGCGTGGGCACCTGATGTATACTGCAGAAAAGATGTTCTAAAAAGAGGAATGCCCACACGCCAGAGGGGTCTCTTGGATAGAGGAGCTTCCGTGGACACCAAAAATGGCACTCAACTAGAGTTGATGAGTGACTGTGCAAAGAGTCTCAGGAGGACATTACAGAAGGGGAACCCGTGAGCAAATGGAGCATTGTAATGTTTGTTTCCAGGGCCTGTACTTTGCTACTAAAGGCCCCCGCTGTCTTACCAAACTACCTTAGGGAAGTCCATTGCAAAGGTGGCATTCCCTCATTTGCAAGGTGGAACACCAACCACTCTATTGCTTGCTTGGTATGAAAAAAACAGGTTCTTCAAAGGCAATCTGTCCCTTGGGCCTGAATGCGCATCACCCTAGAGGTGGAGCACGTGTGACGGGGACACCAGGGTTCTATTTGGAGAGGGAAAAGAGGCTCATTGGGACCCTCAAGGCCCACCCACGAAAGCCACAGTTACAACAGAAGTCCCTTGTGTGAGTGGGTGGACATGCTGTTCTCTGAAAATGCAGGGCAAGTTCCACCACACACACGGTGCTGGAGCAGCGCTTTTAGTATTAACACCGTTGTACCAAGACTGGACTTAGACAGAGGGGCAGGTTCATTTGTCAAGGTTCCCTGAATTGTTGGGGTGTGCAGCGGCAGCATAAAGAAACCACATTGTATATTTGTAAATGAGGCACAAGGAGATGGTCGGTCTCGGCTGCATCTTGCGCGCTTTGGCAGGCACGCGTCAGGCATTGCTATAACCAACCGCTGGCAACACTAAAATTGAGCAGTGCTGGTCATGGAGGTAGGACTAACATTTTCAGACACTGTATGAGGTGCACAGACGCATGCAGTCAATACTTCTTCCCTTCCAGTATCATTGTGTGCAGGTTTTACAAGTGATATTGAGTTAACAATAAAAAGCTTGCATCGCGTTTGCTTGTTGATAGGCCTGCAATTATTTCCCCCAGATGGTTCTCGCACACATAAGGATAGGACCCAGCAGGGCTGCTGAACGTCCAAGGAAGGGGTGTCAAACACCAAATACACTTTCCAACGAAATAACCTTGTTAGGATAGAGCTTTTTTCCCTTCAATTGATGTAGAGCCATAACATTATTAAGCATCACTATGTGCCTGCTGTTGGACTTGGTCTGCACATGTCTCACTTCATGTATTCCTATTTTTGTGATGTGATTACCTGAATCTTACCTAAGTGCTGGTCCATGCCGCGCGACCTTGTTAATGCAGCGCGCGGTCCCCCATTTTTTTACCGGAGCATATATTTGGATTCTGGACATACAGTAACCGCACTTTAATAACTTGAAAGCTGTTCCATTCAGAAAACAAATGGAGATGGTTCTTGATGGTTTCACCTAAAAGTCTGAGCAGGTTCTCTTGTTTTTTTCTTTTTGTTTTTTTTTTCTACAAAAGAAAGCATTGGATCGATAAGGGATTCTAATAAATGTTTTTAAAATGCAGATTAATCAGTAAACTACATTGAGTAATGTGAAAGAAAACATGGCTGCTTAGTTAGCAAGAAAGGAAGCATGTCTGCTATTGACATTTTCTCCGTAGGTAATGCTCTAAAATTGGCCCAGCCTTTAGATAGACTTTGATTATTCATAAATCTGTTGAGTAAGGACTGCTGACATCATTAACCTTTAATCTCTTAGAAGCAAGCCCAGAAGACTGAAATACACAGTATTTGCTCGAGCAAACCTGCTTACCGATAACAAGTAGACTTTTTTTTGTGAATTTCTTTTTGCGCACTCTTGGCTAAAGAAATACACACCTGCGCAAGATACAAATTGTGTTTATTTTCACATCCGTAAGAAGAATACGAGGAGATAGTATCATTGAAAGGCTATTAAGAAAGAAATTGCCTCCGAACGCCCTGCGTGTGTTTGCTCTCCCACTTTATGAACACTTTCCAGGCAATCCCTTCAGATGTAGCAGCGAAGAAAGATAACTTAAAAGTCTAACCAAGACAAAGGTAGCGCCTTTATGGACGCAGCCTTCAAGATAACATTTTGCTAAGTGCTTCGATTAGTTAAATATTAGTGAGCCTGAGATACTGGACTGTTTGCCCTCTTTCTTTCGAGAGGTCTGCTTTCAGGGACCTGAAAAAGGTTTTGTATCTTTGTGTAAAAATGTTAAAAATTCCACGAGCGCCCCTCTTGGGAAGTGGGGATCAGATTTGTAGGTTTAGCCAATGGACAAAGAAATATGCAGCCTTCTAAGGAGTGCAACGTGCTGTAACAATTATTTAAATTGTAAGTGCTGTGGTCTAATTGTATGCAAACATGAAGCTAGTTTCCTTAAAAGGCAAACGCAGAGGCAAATTCTCTTTGAAAATGTTAGTTTGCCAATGTCTTGCCGGTGATAACTCCCACCCATTTAAACCAGTACATTTCACTGTGCGAGTTGTCAAAAAATATGAGATTTTTTCCAAAGTTTAACTTACACGCCTGCTAAGTCACATCCTTTCATATTTCCAACTATGGTTGGAACTTCTGGCACTTAGCAGTAGCAGAGGCAATTGCTGTGCATAGCATTGCCGGTACCGATGAGAAAGTGTAACCCTCTCTCACCCATGCATGGCATGGCTGGCCGCACCCCCTCCAATAGAGACTTTGTCTCGGGGGACAAATGCCTCCAGAACAGGGTCCTGTGTTGGACCTCAAGGTCACAGGTCTAAATCACAGCAGGTCCACTCAGCCCTTCAACTTTATGAGGTCTATGCAATGACTAAACATGTTATGTCAAAAGCACCATAGCACCCCTCTGGGTGCTCTTCAAATGCACCTGGTATGTTATGTTATATATAGGGCAAGCAAGATGGATTGTACTTTATGCCATATATAGCATGGAATGATATAAATAATAACTCCCCTGACTTGATAGGTGGGTTAAAAGATTGGTGTGAAAACTCCAATGAGGTCAATAAATAGCCACAACATAATTTTCCCCATCACTGATGATCAATATCTCATTCAAGATCAATTTATTTGTGTTATTTTATTTTTACTTTATCCTATGAAATTCCTTTAGCTGTTGCCACCATTACAGCTCAGTTCATTAAGCTATAAAGTCAAAGGAGAAAAAGAAAGAAGAGAAGTGAAGTAGTGCATAGGGCGGGTTTTCATTACCCCTTAATTTTGAGAGAATATTGTCATGTGCCATGGCCATCATCGTGAACCGTGGCACCAGGGAAGGCCTTCAGTGGTTTGCATCAGTTTCGTGGATGCAGGCATCAGAGCTGTGACCCTGGATGTCATAATGCATTGTCCTGGTGCTGGGGTAATGGTGTACATGGAAGGAGCTGGTGCCTTCAGTAGTAGCTGGGTTGTGACTTTTGATACTGTGGTAGGTTTTACTACCTTTCTAAGTTATATACCTTTCCTTGAAGGTGTAGTCATCGGGAATTTCCCAATCTATCGCCAGTGATGCACACAACCTGCCTGCCACCTTGTCAATCAATGATACAAAAGGCCACTTGGAGGAAGAAAGATGTGCCACAACCCTTCCTATGGTTCGCCTCCAGGATAACTGATGGTTCTGGTTGTTACCTGATCCTCACCGCAACGGCCTCTGAAGTTTCTGCAAACAGATGTATTTTGGCTAGAGGTTTTTAATGTCTAATACATTTTCTTCTAACACACAGTCTCGACCCAAGGCTGATCAGATCATTCTGTGTCATCAGGAAACGGTCAACCATGGCCTGCATCAATAAGGAGGGTGAAACAGCCCAATAGCTTGATAACAACCAGGCACATAAACTCAGGCGTGAAAGTAGATTCCTTCAGTGCATGGTTCACTTCCAGTAAATGCACAGAGGGAAGCAGACCGGTCAGGGACTTGTAGAACATTTACAACCAGAGCGTTTAGGGAGATGATGAGTCACAACCACTAACAACTGCAGGTCTATGTACAAATTTGAGTGCTTTATGCAATGGTGCTAAAAAAGAGGAGTCCGGTCTGTCTTGGCTTATGCACCTGTTTCCTAATTCCTGTTGGTTTTGCAGCTACTGGGGAACACAATTTAAAAAGACTGATGTGAATCATTGTTTGAATCCTATCAATAATGGTTCAAATCAGTTTGACTCTTTCAACACGCTGTTGTGGGTGGAATTGAAAGAATGGTTACAGTGCTCAGCTTTCCTTGTTTGTGATTCAATTATTTTCAGACCAATTGGAACCATATCCACCTATTGGTTTGAATAACATGTAAATGGTTCTAATCTGAATACAGACTCAAACAATGGAAAATAATGTAAGTTTAAACAGAAAAAACAGGCAAAATATAGGGCCTGCTCAAGTCAAACAGACATTCTTCTTTCCTTTCAGATCAACTCAACTCAGGGCTGGAATCTTATCTTTTACAAAATTTCAAGTTTCAACTACAAACAGTTTAAATCATCATTGTTTATGTTATGTTAAGTTTGATTTGGGGGACTGGTCTGAATGTTGACACTGAATTGTGAGTCTGTCAATCACCTCTGTACGTTCGATTATACAAATAATTTACATGCGCTTATTCTTCTCTGGTAATCCTTATTCTAATGCCAGCTGACTATCTTTGAATGTTTACAAATTAAGTACTAGCCCCACATGTACTGAACGTTCTGAGTTATTAGTGCCCTTCCACACCTTAAACCTAATTAACTTCTGGCAAGTTTATCAAGTCACCCAGGTTGCAGATTGGCAGAAGGACACACAATACACCTGAGAAAAGCATCAGGGAGGATTGGATAGACCACTTGATCACAATATTTCCATTCCATATGATTTTTGCAATCTCTGTTGTTGGAATGCAGGTGCAACGCCCCAGATGTGTGGCAAGTAGAAGCTGTGGCGGTTCAATTAGCATGGAGATTGGGTAATCTTTAGTGTCAAAGTTTCAGTCGTTCATCACAGGGCTTCAGATCATTTTCAAATTGGAGTTTGTTTGCTTTAGTTTTGCCACATCTTTAGAGAGCACTAGGCTACTAAGCAGATGGTGGATTGATGGGCAACAAAATATATTGTTACTGGTTTCTATTAGCATAAGGGCATCTTGTCAGGTTAGCCAGAGTCCTGCCCTTTTGAACTAGGCCCTGTCGGAGAGTGTGTGGATTTGTGCCATTCTGGGCACTAGGCCGCAGTTCTGAGCCTCTGTCTTTCCATTTAATTAAACTCTATTCATGATTCCCCCAGTCTGTGTTCAGCATGCCAAGATCCTTGGCGGGAGGGTGAGGTGCAGCACACATATTATTTATTGTTGCAGGGCTTCGCTGTTCTGAGGAGCTTTTACTGAAGTATAGAATAGCGCTTTGTGTTCTTGACGATAAATAAAATGCAGTAGTTGTGAAGGACATATTTTGGTGTGAACGAAGCCTTTGGTGAAGGCATTGCCAAAGCATCAAAACTAGATTGTGGTCATACTGCCCCCTAGGGATTGTTTGGACAACCGGGTCTGCATTAGAATGGCGTGGTAGCACACATATATATGAGGAAGTCATTAAAGGATTGGATGCTCAGTTATGTTTTTAGGTAGCCACCTGGTTCCCAAGAGATATATGGAAGAATGTGTGCTAAGGGAGGGCAGCATGTTTCAAAATGGGAGCTGTAATAAGTGTTGCAGAGCAACATGTAACAAGGCCTGAGAACTGCCTGAGGTTGCCACTATTTTCTGCTTACTGTACAATTACATCATTGGTAGGGGGCTGTATTTAGGATGGTCACGAGTGATGTACTAATAAATGGGGGCTACTAATATATATTGGGTTTAGATTTCTGTATAGGTGAGAGCCAATAGGGAACACAGGATTAGCATGTGCTTGATATTTGCATTGTATTCTAATTTTGTGATTTCTGTCCTTAAATACTGTATATCAATGTGGGCGGATCTATACCATTTTCAGTTTTCAGTTCCACAGAGCTGACTGACCCTCCTGGCCACCTTTTTGCATGTATTAAAACTGTTTTTCTTGCAAATCATGCACTCCATTATTGCTTCCTTGGATTGATTCTTTCCGATTGTTTTTTGGGCCTACTGTGCATTGTCAACCCAAACCTTAAACTATAATCCCTTATTTTCTGAAAGAACAGTACATATTGATTTTACTCCAAACTCTACTGAAGTAAATAAAATCGAAACCAACTATAAAAATACAGAGCAACTTAAAACAAATAATATATCAGTAAAGGTTAATTCAATAAAAGATAAGAAGTTAGCTAAAGAATAGATCTCTGTGGTATAAGTGATGATCACATCTACTAATAGAAAAAACATCACTTAATACACATCTAGTTTGTAAGCGACTTCAATTCAACACTACAGCTAAGTCAATGCCTAGTCTGGGATGCTGATGGAAGCCCTTATTGATGTATTTTTATGTCCAGTTCGTTTACTCTGGATGACAACCTTTATATAACACCCCTCTCTCAGAATCCCCCTGACCCTGCTGAGCCAAGAAGTAGGTTTGTTTTGCAAATTTAAAAGGTTTATTTGAAAATTAAACAATATATATCTATCACACTTTTATAGTAAATTAATATTTGATAGCACACTTGTGAGGATGATAGTGATCAACAATGGATAATGTTACAGTGGTACACTCTTTTTGATGGCTTAGAAGTGATATAGAGAGGATAAAGTAGCTGAGAATGCTTTTATGGCTTCAAAGGCAATGCAATGATGAATGAAAATGCAGTACAGAAAATAAATTTGATATGACTTCAAAAAAAGACAATGTAATCACTTTTCTTTGACAATTCACCCCTCCCTTTATGCAAGGTAAAGAGATGGAAGAAAAGCACACAGTTCTCAGGAATGCAATCAAATATAATTCAGTTCCCCCCCCCTAGCAAGCGTAGAGGAAAACAGGTAGAAGTTTTAAACACAGGCAATATACTTTGATGTGGTATGCAAAGAAGTGAAAAATATGCTAAAATGATTTTAATTCCCTCTAGAGGTTCAGGGTGGGTGACAGCTACTTTGTATTAGTTCAGGATCACTTTAGCAATGCTCTATGAATGATTGTCAGGTTGCAAACGAATTTCAGCAAAGGAAAGCAAGGACAAATCTTTTTACACGTGGCTGAAATTAAGCAAAATGTCAAATCGCGGCAAATTTAGTCGCGTGCGTCGAGCGCAATTATGGAGAGAGTATGAGAGTAGTTTAGAGCTTGTTGGAAAGCTTAGAAGCTCAGCTTCAAAATAAAAGTTAAATTGCGCTTCTAACACAACCGGTTCCGGAGATAAGGCCGATTTAGTAAAGGTAGTTTTTCGGATTTTAAATTTGAAAGCTCAGAATGACAAATGAGAGTTTTCAGGTTTAAAGATGACAGAATGAAACGATTCTAGAAGGCAGTTCTAAATAGGTTGAAATAGTTTGGATTAGATTATTTTAAACTAAGAGATTGGTTTTGACACAGTGCTAGCTGGGTACTCACACTGGATTTTGGACAGGAATGCGACTCCGTCACGGATCAGGTCGGATTGGACTGCGGTTCCCTCGCCACGGACGGTCTCTGCCTGGTTCTGCTCACTGGATAATTCTACCTTCTGGGTCAGCTCTGCTAGCGGCACTGCACAGCGGTCTGGATGTCTGGTTCTGACAAAATTTCTCGGCACTGCACGGCGGTCTGGTCTCTGGTTCTGACAAAAGTTCTTGGCAAAAATTCAAACTGCTCGCCCGGCTGTTGAATAGTTTGCAAATGATTTGGAGGCCTGCTGAAAAAGGATTCAGCTTGTGGATTCAGGCCTCTATGCTACAAATTCTGGAGTTAATTTCTGGTCTCTGGAGATTGATGGATTTGAAGTCTGGATCTCTGGATGTGAAGTCTGAAGTCAAAATGCTCCGCAGAAAGTGAAAAAGAAAGTCCTATCTTGCTTCCAGTGGCTCTTTCTGTGTGTTTAGAAAGTGGGAGGGTCGGCTAATTCTGCATGCCCAACCCTCTCAACTTATCATTGGCCAGTTCTTCCTCTCTTCCTTGATTGGGGGAACTGGGTTGTGAGTCAGAGTGATGAGGTAGGTTTATGGTCAGAGAATCCTCCCCTTGTCAAATTGCACACAAATCTATTTCTGATCCAAATACATATTTATCTATGTACCATTTTTCTAATATTATCCGTCCAGTTAACATATTTTCTGTAGCACCAAACCATCCGATCCCTGTCTTTGTAAGATGTCGTGTCCACTTATGACAGAATTCTGCCCTTTTCATCCAGATCACAACCTCTAAACCTTTCCAGATTTTACACAAATGTGCACCAGGGATATGGGTTTCAGATGATAAAGTGTCAGATTTTTAACATGCATACATTTGGAGTAACAACCTTTTTTCCGCTACTATCCCCAAGAACATACCACAGGGTCCTAACACCTCTTAAAATGTGCACAGAAAAATCACAAGAATGATGATGTTATTTATATCATTTTTACAAGTCCGCACTATGAATTATCCATCTTTTTAAAATTATGCTCTGCCCCCAAAGGGGCATGGTTTTCCAAAGCACATGGTGGAATTTCTGGTTTATCCACTTCGCCCAAGCTCAGCTTGCTCACAGATGCAGTGCCCCTCCCAGTTTCTCCCAAGAGGAAGCCATTTTACGACCCCCCCAATATAACATTTGCCTGAGTCCAGGACAGGGCTTTGTTCAATTTCCTGCAGTCTGCAGGTACCACTCCCCTAATTCAATCAGAGAGGTGTCATCTCCTTTTGGCAGGGGCAGCAGGATGCAGCCAGGCCTGGGAACACAGCTGCTGAATCCCATCTCCTGTCGGGGGTAGTTGTCAGGCAGAATCCAGTTTCATTAAGCCAGGCTTCAGCTAAATGTCACTTTAGTTCCCAGTTTTCTACATTCAAATCAAACTGACAATTTTTACACATGCAGCTAGAACGCTGATTCTAAGTTCAAAACTATGACATTTCAACAGTTGCAAACTATGTGACACTCAACAGTAGGTCATTCATTTATTTTAAACATTTAGATTTTAGTGTCTTTCAGTCCAATTTCACTTCAGCTGCTGACATCCACAGCTCAGCCAGTTTTGTTATAAACATTGTTTTGGGCTCTTTCTCTTTCCAGATTTTGTAAGCACACAAAACTTCATTCTGCCAGATGTCTGCTGGTGGTCAGTAAGATTTTTGAATATACTGCAATGTTTGAAATAGGCATTTTGAGCTTGCATTCAGGGAAACAAAGGTGATTTTAAAGCGCTTTTTTTTAGCCAACCGGCACTGCTGTTTTTCCTTTGGCACACATTTCACTCATGGCACTCCTGGCCCATCATGCTTGCACTGGTGGGTAGCAGGTTAGGCAACCATTTTGGTGTGCGCACAAACTGCGCGGTTTTCCCGGATTCTGGCGCAACTGTGGGCTTCTCCGCCATCTTGGATTTTCTAAGCCCACGGCACCAAATGTTGCAGCTTAATAGTCCAAACGTGGGTCAGGACACCCAACAAGTTGCAGATCGAACCCCTGAATCTGTATCTTTATTAAGCCAGATCTGTGGTACTAGTCTGTGCATTTTACAAACCAACAGCTTACATAATAGTACTAGAGCAGCACCCTTACATTTTTTCAAAATCTACTTAAGTTTCCATAAAACATAACACAGCAGGCCAGAGAAAGAACAGATAGGCACTCTTTTTAAAGAAAGTTTCCCTAACACCAGTTGCTCCTAATATCTGATTTGTCATCAGTTTCCCAGAAAGAGAAAAAAAATAAGAATTCCATACTACCACTCATACCCTGCGAATGGCCTTTGAAGATTGTACTTTTTAAATGTTATTTTATTTACATTTTTGCATTGCGTGGACCTGGCCCATTCTTGCAGTGGAGCAATTTACACGGATCACCGTAGGTGGGTTACGAGAGCTGTGCAAGTTACAAATGCATATTTGAGAATTTACAGCAATTAAGAGTTTACACATGTGAAGTTTTCAGAAGTTTTAATGTGCTGGAGAGAGGTTTATGTAGATCTGAGGGATTCAGTCAGGTAGAGTGGGTGATACTGCAATACAAGGTTAGCAGTGATTCAGCCAGGGCAGTGTTGGATCACAAATGTGAAGTGCTTCTGCATATAGGGAGCGATTGCTTCTCAAGCCAAGGGGCTGAGAGTTTCAGAGTGTAAGAGCATACATGTAGAATGGCTGTTTCTTGGTCTTGCTAGTCAGGTTTACCACCATGAAGGGTTTTTGTAGATGATGCACAGAGATTTTGATTGTGTGAATGCCTGTAATGGGGAGGGGAGGAGGAATGGCAGTCAATGAGTATGAGGGTGAAGTGTATGAAAATATCCTGAGCTGAGATGAGGTGCTACAACATGGAAGACCGCCTGGAAGGGGGACACATGATGTTGGAGAGAGCAGCGAGGTGGGTGTTGCCACCAACAATGTGAGGAAGGACTAGAGTCTGAAGTGGGGAGTGCAAATTATTGTGGAGAGTTGATTTTATAAAATCTAGCTGATACCCAGCAATCTGTGATTTCATTATCAGTATAAATCAGCATAACATTTTAATGTGCTCTTTGAACATGATGCGTCTTTTGTAAGCCCAGAGAATCTGCATTAGTTGAAATCATGGGCAGAAGCTATCAAAATTAATCTATCAGTCAATCTTCCTTTGAACGCTGGAATTTGTCTCCATTCCAAGGAGTGATTTCTGGTTTTGTTAGGTTCCCTCTGAGGTATAATGGGGGCTTCCTGCTCTGAATTATGTCCAGGGAGGATTTGAGCAGTGGCTCTGGCCCACAACACAGCATTGTGGTGTAAAATATTGATTTTCCTGGACAGCATTTTCCTGATGGCTTTTATGTACAGGTTGAAAAGCTCTGTGAACAGGAGGGCATTCTGGGGTATTCGGATGGTTGACTGGAATGGGACGGGATATGGATGAGTCTGTTTAACTGTATTTTTGCACAAGTGAAAGGAATATGGCAAAACAGCTGTGTACCAGCATCACGTTTGAGGAAAGCATGCAGAGTTGTGTTTGATTGTGGGGAAGGACCCAGAGAAGTCATGGAGGACCAGGAATCAAGGGTACAAGAATCCCCTGCAGAGCATCTTGCATTATTTGGGTGGCAGCTCTCTAAGTACTTCGTCATGCTCAAAGGCCAAATTGGAAGGACTGGAGTGCTAATATCAGGGCAAACTGGAGTCCCGCACTTTATACTTTTGTCGCAAGTGTGAAAGGGGTTGGAACTGAGACCATGATGTATCTAGGATCCACAGGTAATCTCATCAGACGAAAATATACGGGCTGGGTCAAAATAATGATAAAAACAATAGTAAAAAAGCCTGAAAACCAACAAAACGCTCTAGTTGTTGGAAGGAGTGGCACCATGGTGGCATCTTTAAATCCCAACAGGTGTTATGGAAGAAGGAATGGTACCTAGCAAGCAGCTCATGTTGGAACTGTTGAACAAAGGATCACTGACCCATTGAATGCTGAATGCATGGAAAAGACTGAGGCTGAAGAAACTTTACTTGTTTGGGACCCGCACCCAAGATCAGAAACCTGTTAGAAGCCCTGGCAGAATAGTGGACCAGGCACTTGTGGAACTTGTAACATAAAGTCCTGGCAGGTAAGTATACCAGGTGAAGAGCAGATCTGGGATCCGCACCCATAAAGAGTTGTGTTGTACAAATGTCCTGACAGGGGAGTATACCACACATTTATGAGTCTGGTACCTGCACCCAAATTATGTAAAAAACTGTACAAACAGACCTGGTGGGGAGTATTCCAGGTGTTGTGTGAGTCTGGGACCCACACCCAAGTATTGGTACTTTGAAAAGAGAATCCCAGGGAAGTCATGCCCATGGGAATTTGAATTGCATTTGTTACGTTTTGAAAAAAGAACCCAAAGGAAGATTTGTAATTGCATTGCATGTGGAAAGGACCTGGATAAGGGAGTAATTTCCCCGGCAGTGAATTTCAACACCCTGAGGAAAGGGTTATCCTCTTGGCCTACAGAGAACTTGGTTATTCTTTTTGAACTTTTGTTTTGGTGGAGAGAAACCTGGGGAAGGGAGACATTCCCTGGAGCTGTGACACTATCAATTTGAAATCTCTGTTGGGTGTATACCTTTTTGGTGAACTTGAACATTTATGCACTTTCCGAGCCAAAGACAGTACCCTTAGCACCTTATAGTTACTTTTAGAATGAGAGGTCTAGCATAGGATTTTGGACACAAGACATTTTTGCTTTGGACATCTTGACACAGGAGAGACACTTAGTTTTTGGTTGATGTAGGGAAATACCTCCTGCAGTAGAGAGAGTGAGGCATTTCCCAACCCCCTTTATTGTTTGAATACACATTTGGAACCACACACATGAGTCCTCTGTGCCTGCATCTCATTCCTGGTTCCTCACAGACCCCTATGGTCTCAAACCTTCCTCCTGCTCTCAAGTCTCCCTTTCCTATCCAGACTCCTGTCAGTCTCCAAGCTTCTTCTTTCCTCCTTCTCTTCGTCTTGTCAACAACCTACTCCTGCCAACAAATCCTTCTCCAAACATCCACACTCTCTTATTGAGAGGCCAGAGTTGTATAAACCCCCATCCTGGGCTGGGTTCTCTGTAAGGGTCCCTACCTGGGCAGGTAATTGGTGGGCAATTGGGATTGGTTGGGTTCAATTGGTTTACCTAGGTTGATGGAGGATCTGGGAGGGTGAACCAAGCTTTTCAATGGTGTGTTCTACATTTTGGGATTCACAGGGAGTCATAAAGCATGAATACAATAGCTTGAAACTATCCTCAACCCTTTCCTCTGTCTCCTGGTGTTAGGGAATCTGTAGCTGCTTTCTGTGCATTGGTGAACTGATAAGGCAGAGAAAAGCATCTCTGGTTGTCTGTTTGGTAGTACGCCTCCAGTGTTTGAGAGAATTGAAGGGTTTCTATTGAGTCCAACTGGGCTTTGATATGTCATTGCAAGGCTATTGATTCCTGTGCTACAATTGTTAACTTATGCATGGAATGCATAACATATATTTCAGAAAGATATTTGTGGTATTTATGTGGGTGGTCGCCATCCACTGCGAGAGAGCACCACACACCTTTCTGGTTCACACTATCTAAGCATGTTTTCCCTTCATTGGCTTTGCATTTTACAATGACCCCTCATATAAAACATGGTTCATGGTGTTGGAAGACAGACGAATACGTCATCCATAGCTTCTGCCCTACCCCGGATCCAATATCACACAGATGAGAAACGCCACTCACTAAGATAACTGTACTACCCTTATCCCAGACAGGTACAACAGGACATAGAGACAATCTAAGCTCAAGATGGCAAAAGCAGTCTAGTTAACGTTTGCAACAGTAACAAGCACACGCATTAGACATGCATTAGAAATTCACTCCTCATGAAAAACATGTGCACTAGGCCAAATATGCATTAATACGCGACGAATATTAACATAGAATCCACAAGACACGAAGAACACTAACAGAATCAATGGATAAGTTGAAAGCAACACTAATGACACACGAGTAAAGCTTACTAACATAGAAGCCAGAGTGTATTTGGACAGCCATCTTTATAAAACCGAAGCCGCTGCATGCTTTTAAATAGACAAAGGCCTCAAGACTTTGATTGAATTCAAAGAGCTGAATCCACAGAAATACAGAGTTGTGCAGAGCTCAGAAGCAATTAGTGCCAGGGTAATAATGAAATAGGGAGGATGGGAACAGCAGAACAAAGGAGCGAGATAGCAATTCTCAAGATGGAATCAGGATACTCCCAGATTAATTAAAGGTTTTTAAGAATACAACAATATTTTGTTAACCAGGTGCAGTAAAATAGCAAATCAACAAGCTCCAGGAAGAATAACTTGAGAGTGCCTCTGGTGGAAACAGAAAACACAACACACACATTAATATTAGCTAAAATCCCAATAAATAGGAGCTAATTAAATTGCATTCATGGTCCTCTAACATGTGACTTATAGCTGGAGAACACTGGCTATTCGTTAGGAGCCAGCATGAGATAGAATACCTGCAAGACACCCTAAAAGTGCATGCAGACAGAGGCCGCCCTGTAAGGCCAAGTACAAAGGAATTGCCCGGTCTCATGGCCTGAGAATGAGGGATGGTCACTTCTTTAAATGAGCAAAAACAGTCCATAGGCCTCTCGCCCCCTGCACCCTGTCTGGCTCATATCTTGACGACCTGTCGAGTTTCCAAGGTTGGTTAGTAAGATGCCAACCTATCAAAATATATAGTGTCATGACACCCATCAAATCATATGCCAAACAATCCTGTAATGTAGAGATGGTGTTTTCTTACCTTTATCAAAGGAAGGGTGGTCTCAGGTGGAGCCATCAGATATGTCTAACCCAACCAAATATTGAGCACCTCTATGATCTATATGAAGCCATACACATTAACACATCCCCAATACCCGTAGGTTTTTGTAACAGTGATTATATTTTGACGTTGGTGTACTTAAATGATTGTTTTGTATTAGTTCTCTGAGAGACACTGGATTGTAATGCTTGTATGCTGTCCCTGATTCATTTGAATGATAATAAAGCTGGGTTTTGCCTTGCACTTTGCCTATTTCATCATTGAGTCTATTTCGGAATGACTCCAGCTGCTCACATGAAAACCATAAGACTCACTTATGGCTGGTTCTCAGCAGAAAAACAAGTGTGATTTCTCTTTTTCTAGTGGTGGCAGCTTCCTTGGTGCTGGGTGCAGAGACAAAGTGCTGTACAGCAGAGCTGCATGGTGCATTAAGTTTTCTATCTGGATTCAGAAAGGCAGATGCTCTTTTTAATCCTGCAACTGCTCCTGGACTAGGGCTAAATAAAACCAATTAACATCAGGGAAATTATTATCTCAACATTCAAAAGGAACAGAGAGCACCTCTGAAAGACACAGGGAAAAGAGATGAACGAAGATCCATTCAAAATTGAGAGAAGCCTGGGGATTACCGATCAGAGAATTAAAAGACAGGATAAAAAAGAGTACTATAAAAGAGCACAGAGCTATGCAGTAAACAGCACAAACCAGAAAAGGAAATGGGAGTGAAGTTCCACTCAAGAGCAGAAGTAAAAAGGAGGAGAAGTTGATGGAGAAAACTAACACTGGAAAAGGCCTGTCCAGGTATTGGAGACACTTACAGCAGTGGCTGTAAAAGGTTGTGACTCCGTCCTGGGACCACATTAAAAAGAAGTTGAATAACTGGACTAGGAGGTTGACCTAGCTGAAGGGTGGCAATTGCTGACACTAAAGTAACGAGAAGCGATCCATGTATGGTTGTGCAATATCACAGCCTAACATAAACCAGAGGTGAGGGGAAAGAAGTAATTGGTTGTAAGAGATTGCAAAGGAGGATGACCAATGGCCAGAAGTTAAGAATATCTATGTCTGACACCCTAAACAAGGGGGAATACATACTTGCTGGTACCAGAGGAGACTGTTAATGAGTAATCAGGGTGCTTGATCCTAGCATCACGATTGAAAAGAAGCAGGCCGAGGACTGCGGCCTTTGGAACAAGACTGGCAATAAGCGGCTGGGAGCTATAACCATGAGGATGTATGATGGAAGCAAGAAGCGACCTGGGTGCTACATCCCCGAGAATGTACCTTAGATTAGGGAATTCTGGGAAGCTTACTATTCACCCATGTTAAGCCTGAAGACACACCAGGCCACATTACAAGTGTGGCAGTGATTTGGTGATAAATACACCAAATTACCCCCAAACCTGTTTACCGTTAAAAGAACTCGGCCCCTTGGGTAAACCACAGGTTAACAAGAGGTTCAAGCGGGGTGTAAATCCCCATTTTTGGAGTCCTTCAGCCTCCATAGGTTTTTTTGACAGGCTTACGATAAGCATAATTCTGCTGCGGTAATTCCGATTCTTTTTGGTCTTGAAGTGCAGGATTTACCGCCAACATAATGCTGGAGGTAAATCCTCCACTTAATGGGCAAACTCGGAATTCAGTGGTGCCATGAAAATGGCAGTAATTCTGTGACCATCATTAAAAGTGCCAGTCACAGAATTATTCGTACATTTGTGCCTGCAATGCTTTACTTCTAATGAGGTCCCTTGTGTTCAATTGACACTGTTTAATTTAGATTTTTCCCAGAGAAAAATATAATGCTTTGTTAAAGAAATATCTGATGCTATCACACCATTCTTTAATACCAATTCCAACCTGTCACACCTTGCTTGAACATGGCATCTGTTGTGTGTGTGTGTGTTTGTTCTGTTCATCTTTAATGGCACTATTGTTTGCCTACAGCAGCTAGAAGGTCTTAGCGCATGACCTGGAACATGGTGTTTCAGATAGTGAGGGGAATGTGCCCGTCTCAGTGAGACAGTAATTCTTGCGAGATATTGGCCTGCTTGCAAAATGGCCTTGCATGTGTTTCGTATGTGTGCTGTGTGCTGTAAAACATGAATCAAGTACTCAAGCATGTCCAGATATATGTTGCTAACCTAGTCTAGGTGGGATGCAAAGGGTGAAGGGTTACTCTTTGCCTATGATTTTAAGAAAATAGAAAGAAAACGAATTGGTTGTACTCATATGCAACTCTAATGGCCCGAAGAACAACATATGAATATATCTTTCCTCTGTTCAAATTAGTTAGAATGCAACTCTAATCTTGCCCATGTCTCCAGTACCCTATACTTCCCAGGCCTTTGAAAAGGCAATTGAAATGAATCAAATCCTCTTTGGGGAAATACTTAAATTCATCATGAAACTGAAAACAAGATGGAGGGAATTTCACCACCTCTTTGGATTTCTCACTCAATCGCTCCATCTCTGTCTATTTTTCAGGTGGTTGACCACATTACATTTTCTGGGTTCCTGAATTCGTTAAGATGAAATGCATAGGCGGATGACGTATTTAATGAAGTAGTTCTGCAAATACTCTCTGTCTCAGCATTGTAAGAAAATTAAAAGTGCTTCTCCAACAACAACATGAAGCCAATTTTTTAAAGAGCATCTGAGTATACCTGCCCTGAATAAATAACTATTGATGATTGTGAACTGACTAATTTTTGGTCCATTAATCACCTGTCATCCGTTGGCGAACAATCAAAGAAGATGTAGTACTCTAGCTTCAGGCATATATTGATAAAGCCGACCAATCGGATGAATTATTTGTCTGCGTTTCAAAGATGATAGAATATTTATCTGCAGCCCCTCAGGTGGAGTAGGGCAATCTCTGCATGCAGAGTGGAGGGGAATTCTATCAGCTCATGGCACCAGATCTCTCAGCAGCATTCATCATGTTAGAGCGCGTGGATCTTCATGTCATGGCACCAGATCTCTCAGCAGCATTCATCATGTTAGAGCGCGTGGATCTTCATGTCATGGCACCAGATCTCTCAGCAGCATTCATCATGTTAGAGCGCGTGGATCTTCATGTCATGGCACCAGATCTCTCAGCAGCATTCATCATGTTAGAGCGCGTGGATCTTCATGTCATGGCACCAGATCTCTCAGCAGCATTCATCATGTTCGAGCGCGTGGATCTTCATGTCATGGCGCTAGATCTCTCAGCAGCATTCATCATGTTAGAGCGCGTGGATCTTCATGCTATGGCGCTAGATCTCTCAGCAGCATTCATCATGTTAGAGCGCGTGGATCTTCATGTCATGGTGCTAGATCTCTCAGCAGCATTCATCATGTTAGAGCGCGTGGATCTTCATGTCATGGCGCTAGATCTCTGAGCATTCATCATGTTAGAGCGCGTGGATCTTCATGTCATGGCGCTAGATCTCTCAGAGCATTCATCATGTTAGAGCGCATGGATATTCATGTCATGGCGCTAGATCACTCAGAGAATTCATCATGTTAGAGTGCGTGGATCTTCATGCTATGGCGCTAGATCTCTCAGCAGCATTCATCATGTTAGAGCACGTGGATCTTCATGTCATGACACTACATCTCTCAGCAGCATTCATCATGTTAGAGCGCGTGGATTTTCATGTCATGGCACCAGATCTCTCAGCAGCAATCATCATGTTAAAGCACGTGGATCTTCATGTAATGGCGTTAGATCTCTCAGAGCATTCATCATGTTAGAGCGCGTGGATCTTCATGCTATGGCGCTAGATCTCTCAGAGCATTCATCATGTTAGAGCGCGTGGATCTTCATGTCATGGTGCTAGATCTCTCAGCAGCATTCATCATGTTAGAGCGCGTGGATCTTCATGTCATGGCACTAGATCTCTCAGAGCATTCATCATGTTAGAGCACGTGGATCTTCATGTCATGGTGCTAGATCTCTCAGCAGCATTCATCATGTTGGAGCGCGTGGATCTTCATGTCATGGCACTACATCTCTCAGCAGCATTCATCATGTTAGAGTGCGTGGATCTTCATGTCATGGCACTAGATCTCTCAGAGCATTCATCATGTTAGAGCGCATGGATCTTCATGTCATGGCGCTAGATCTCTCAGCAGCATTCATCATGTTAGAGCGCATGGATCTTCATGTCATGGCGCTAGATCTTTCAGAGCATTCATCATGTTAGAGCACGTGGATCTTCATGTCATGGGGCTAGATCTCTCAGAGCATTCATCATCTTAGAGCGCGTGGATCTTCCTGCAATGGTGCTAGATCTCTCAGCAGCATTCATCATGTTAGAGCGTGTGTTAGAGCGCATGGATCTTCATGTCATGGCGCTAGATGTCTCAGAGCATTCATCATGTTAGAGCACGTGGATCTTCATGTCATGGCGTTAGATCTCTCAGAGCATTCATCATGTTACAGTGCGTGGATCTTCATGTCATGGCACTAGATCTCTCAGAGCATTCATCATGTTAGAGCGCGTGGATCTTCATGTCATGGCGCTAGATCTCTCAGCAGCATTCATCATGTTAGAGCGCGTGGATCTTCATGTCATGGCACTAGATCTCTCAGAGCATTCATCATGTTAGAGCACGTGGATCTTCATGTGATGGCGCTAGATCTCTCAGCAGCATTCATCATGTTAGAGCGCGTGGATCTTCATGTCATCGCACTACATCTCTCAGCAGCATTCATCATGTTAGAGTGCGTGGATCTTCATGTCATGGCGCTAGATCTCTCAGAGCATTCATCATGTTAGAGCGCGTGGATCTTCATGTCATGGAACTAGATCTCTCAGCAGCATTCATCATGTTAGAGCGCGTGGATCTTCATGTCATGGCGCTAGATCTCTCAGAGCATTCATCATGTTAGAGCACGTGGATCTTCATGTCATGGGGCTAGATCTCTCAGAGCATTCATCATCTTAGAGCGCATGGATCTTCATGCTATGGTGCTAGATCTCTCAGCAGCATTCATCATGTTAGAGCGTGTGTTAGAGCGCATGGATCTTCATGTCATGGCGCTAGATCTCTCAGAGCATTCATCATGTTAGAGCATGTGGATCTTCATGTCATGGGGCTAGATCTCTCAGAGCATTCATCATCTTAGAGCATGTGGATCTTCATGCTATGGTGCTAGATCTCTCAGCAGCATTCATCATGTTAGAGCGTGTGTTAGAGTGCATGGATCTTCATGTCATGGCACTAGATCTCTCAGCAGCATTCATCATGTTTGAGCTCGTGGATCTTCATGCCATGGCACTAGATCTCTGAGCATTCATCATGTTAGAGCGCGTGGATCTTCATGTCATGGCGCTACATCTCTCAGCAGCATTCATCATGTTAGAGCGCGTGGATCTTCATGTCATGGCACCAGATCTCTCAGCAGCATTCATCATGTTAGAGCGCGTGGATCTTCATGTCATGGCCTACATCTCTCAGCAGCATTCATCATGTTAGCGCGCGTGGATCTTCATGTCATGGCACTAGATCTCTCAGCAGCATTCATCATGTTAGAGCACGTGGATCTTCATGTCATGGGGCTAGATCTCTCAGAGCATTCATCATGTTACAGCGCGTGGATCTTCATGATATGGTGCTAGATCTCTGAGCATTCATCATGTTAGAGCACGTAGATCTTCATGCCATGGCGCTTGAGTAAGTGGAATCTTTCAATGAGGTATATCCCAATGTGTACAGATGGGAGACCACCTCCTTTCCACGTTGTCCTTCATTGTGCCCCAGTGGCCACTCCCATTACCTGTGATTTTCAGTGCTCATAGGCTGGGGAAATGGTTGCAGTCAAGGACATCGCTAGACATAAGCAAGCTGATGATACATCGTTATAAAAGTATTGCCAGTGTAGGTCACCAGCCAACTGAAAGATTGACTCTCGCTTCTTGAGTAATCATTTAAGGTATATTTTTACTTGCATTGCAGTACAGCTAGGGAGGCAATGGGGTGTGATGATGGACACACAGATGGTATGTGGGGTTTGGCTATTTACTCACCCACTGATTGTCTAGGGCCATGCTAAGCCCTATGGGCATTCCCACTCACTGCATGCCCCTCCCTGCCCAAATCACATCCTTCTACAATCTCTTTGATATAGATCTATCACGCAGTAAGATACAACATTGTGCTTTATGGGGCCTCCCAATGTCATTTCTAAGCAGTTGTCTAAGAATTAATGTCTTAACTGCAGCTGTAAATGTGTTCCCGGTGTAATACAAATGTCTTAACTT
This sequence comes from Ambystoma mexicanum, assembly GCF_040938575.1. Lineage (NCBI taxonomy): Eukaryota > Metazoa > Chordata > Amphibia > Caudata > Ambystomatidae > Ambystoma > Ambystoma mexicanum. Next base: position 851,837,412 of record NC_090932.1, on the reverse strand, counting down.
AGTGTGCCTTTTCATCCACTTGATTTATAGGCAATTTGTGGGCCATCACTTCTGTTCCTTCCACTGAAATTCTATTTGTCATAGTTAGTTTATTTGGATAAGAAAAAAATCCATCAAACAGGCACATGACATAGCATAAAAACATAACAGAGTGTACATAATTAATGAAACACACACCAAAACATATTCATAAAACTCAAAAAGTAGACTTTAAAACCACAGATTATCCAGTTTTAAAATACAGCATCCTATCCCCATAATAACCCCTTTCTTCTATACATCGCAGCCTTCATGTAGGCCAAAAGGGTCCATAACGTGAATTTGGTTCCTGCCATCAAAAGGAACATCATAGCAAGTGTGTATTGACGTATATCCGTACATTGTAGAATCTGTAATAATGTCTGTTTCCTAATCTCCCGATAGCCTGGGCAAAATAAAATAAAATGACTCTGATTCTCCTTGGGAGCTCCACACACAGGGCAACTAGGGTCATCTGGGTAACCAGGCCATTTCACTGTATTTCCTCTCAACCCTAAGCAGTCAAATCTATCCCTAGCAATTAGCCAACTGTGGTTCTTTTTCCCAGCCCAGACAAGGTACGGTTGTAAATTGGGAATCCCGCTTATCAGCTTGGGTTGCCCGTGCAATCAAGGCACATTTAGCAACAGTTCGTCGGGTCACTGCCTCCTTAAATGTTCTTACTTCTACCGGCAATAACACTGCAGCTGGGGGAAACTGAACAGAAACATCACACTGGCACAAAAGGACGTTAACTGTCCCCGGCCTTTAGCCCACCTGTTCCTGTTAGGCGTATTGCTTAAAATGAAGTGGCATAAAGTTGCATTCTTGTTTCCCCAGAGACTCAACCATAGCTTTCTCGTGGCAGCAACCCAATTATCCTCCCAAAAAGCCATCCCCGGTTCCCTATAGACCGAGGCACATGATGAGGAACCTGGGAGCCCCAAAAGATTTTTAAAGAACCGGTTTTCCTTACCCTGTAAATCACTGGGCTTGCAATATTCTATTAAAAACATGCCATGGCAAAGCCAACGGTGTTGGTTTGTGTATGGGTGTTAAATATGCCTTTGCCAGGGTCTGCTATCATATTCCCAGGAACTCAAACCGTTTTACAGTTGATGCCATTTTATGACCAGGTAGTGCCTTCATGGCAAATGCCTATCCGATTCTGACACAAAAGTAAAAAATGTTGGCTTTGCCCACTGTTATACTGCCTCTGTGCCTGTTGAATGATGACCCCCGTCTGCTTGCTTGCTTGCTCTTTTCTTATTGTGCGATTCTCCTACTTACCCACCGTGGGTCTCTGTGACGTTGCCCCCACCTGCGAGGACACCCTCTAATCACAGTAGTTTTGCACAGGAGCCCAATAGTTTTTCTCTGTCATCCGAGAAGACTATGGAGGAAAGGGAGGAGAAGTAGGTGCTGGTGGGCCACAGTGTCCATAATCATCTGATATAGGCATGGTTCTACGGATCTATGCTGGGATCTATTTTGTGTTCTTTTGTACCCCACAGGGATATAGTGAGAAGCCTGCCCCTCACCTTCTCCTGTTGTGTCTGCCTCCTTAGCTCGGGCAGGGTATTCTGGAGTGTGGTGTCCACCTGGGGGTTCATGGGTGCTGGAGGGAAGGGAAGGATTGGCATTTGAGTCCAAGGAATGGGAGTTGCATCCATGACACTACGCCATGGTCCTAGGAGTGGGGCTTTCACGCAGAGATGATGATGTTAGTAGTGATAATGATCACAGTAAAGTATAGTTGGTAATACTACTATTTTGTTTTTCGAAAGAGCAAAACTAGATTTCACAGTGAAAGTGGAAGGGCAGAATTCTAAAGAGACGTATCCAACTGCATAGAGTCAGCTGAACAATCGTGTCTGCCAATGACACCCAGAGCCAGTTTTGACTCCGCAGAAGAGGAAAAATGTAACATTGTAACATGTGGTGACATATGCAGTGAAACATTGAAGTATCTAACATTAGTGGACATATCAGATTCTCATTTTGCAGTCATTCCTCCCAAAACAATAACCTTTGGAGAAGGCCTAACCCTCAGAAAGAGACTTGCAGGAAGTAAACCCATCAGGTGTTTAAGATGGATCTCCAACCAGAAAAAAAAAGAAAATCCTGACAAAAATAACCCTGAGTGGGAGGCGCCAATGGCCAGGTGGGAGTCAGAAAGGCAATGGAAGATGCAGGAGGCCAGGTTGGAAAGGAAGGAAAGGAGGGAATCTGGAAGGCGCAAATGGAAGAGACAAGGGGCAAGAGGCAGAGATGAGAGGAGGAGAAACGCGCATGCTTCAGGAAAAAGACGGAAAAAGAGTTTGGGAAATGAATCTTTGGGAATGCCAGCAGCACAGTAGAAGAATGCTATTGGAGCCGGCTCTTATTTCCCTTTGAAGGTGATATGTTTACTTGACATGCATTTGGCAATAAGACTGCTTCCTTGAGGGTGTTCTGTTCTTTCTGGGGTGTAACGCGGTGGAAACGTGCTTCCCGGGTGCACTAGAGAACACAGCTGTGTAACAGAAACAAGACAGGTTACACGGGTACACATACACAGCTGTGTTCTCTAGTGCACCAGGGAAGCACGTTTCCACCGCGTTACACCCCAGAAAGAACAGAACATCCTCAAGGAAGCAGTCTTATTGCCAAATGCATGTCAAGTAAAGATATGGCGAGCAAGTGGACCTTTGCCTTGTGACACTTACAACGAGTGCTGGCTTTTAAGCCAACAGCGCTTTGCCTTCTAGGAGCAGGCACATACAGAACATGTGCACAACTAAAATACAGGTCCAGGCATAGTATGGGCAAGACTTGCTCAAGGGTGTCCACTTTGCAGCTTTCATTATCAAGTACCAGGTATTTTCCCCACTACACAATCAGGTGGTTTGGAGTTATGGCATTATAATGCATTCCTATATGTTTGACAGCACTGTAAAATGAAGGAAAATTAACTGGGACGTGTATATGTGAGTCACCACTTGATTAAGCAGCAAACCTCAATCAGGAATGGCATCACACAATCACGTGTATTGAGCCAGCCTCTAGAGCAGTGGTATTCAAACTTTGTTATGCTGAGCCCTCCTCCCCCTTTGAGTACAAATATTGTTATTGGATAGTGTTGCCGGCCCCCCAGAGGCCATATCTGCTCATATTGTCTATTGGAAGCCGACACTGTATTGGCATTTTGTAGAGCTTTGCGCCCCCCTGGCCATCCTTCGGGCCCCCCGAGGGGGGCAGCCCCACAGTCTGAAGACCACTGTTCTAGAGGCAGTCACATTTAGTGTGGCTGATGAACCTTTCTCGAGTAGCTAAAGCTGACCTTCTTAAGGGACTGCGTCTGTTCTTGACTGAACGCTCAATATATTTTTGATGCAACACTTTGAGACTACTACAGTGGCGATTTGTCACAGTGTAAAAGGAGAGTAACATAACACACACAACCTAAAACACCGAACATCATCGAAAAAAGAAGGGACACATTCTATTGTCACGTAATCACTTAGGGAAGGAAGAGAAACTGGAAGTCAGGCAGTGAGATGTGCTGCACAAATAGCCCTGACCTATGGAAAGTAAAACTCTTATACACTGGAATATAACATCAACATGGCTTCTGCGGCTGCCAATGCAGGATCAGCGCTGCATCATTAACCTGGAGCAAGCTGCACATCCATTTACATGAACAGTGTGTGTGTTGAAGATTAAACTAGTACAGTGGCACTCCTTATAGATCTAGTGGCTGAAGGCACACTTGGTTAAACATTGCTATTACACTAGCAACTTGTTTAAAGCAGCACCTAAGACATTGCCCTTTAGAAGAATGCTTGTGTATACGAATGGCAGCCTGATAGCAGTGGTAGCTGGTCAATCCATCGAAATGTATAGCATCGAACACCATTCCATCATTATAAGCAATGAAATGCCATTCCATCGAATTACCATTTCGTTGCATATAATTCAATGGTAGTATCGAAATGACATTATATTGGGTTAGATTAGGGCTAGGGTTTGGATTAGGTTTAGGGGTTAGGGTGGAACTGGGGTTAGATTAAGGGTTAGATTAGGGTTTGGGGTTAGGGTTGGGGCTAGGGTTAGATTAAGGGTTAGATTAGGGTTAGGGTTTGGGGATAGGGTTGGGGCTATGTTTTGATTAAGGGTTAGATTAGGGTTTGGTTTAGGGCTTGAGTTAGGGGTTAGGGTTGGGGCTAGGGTTAGAATAAGGGTTAGATTAGGGTTAGGGTTTGAGTTAGGGTTAGGGTTGGGGCTAGGGTTAGATTAAGGGTTAGATTAGGGTTAGGGTTTGGGTTAGGGTTAGGGTTGGGGCTAGTGTTAGAATAAGGTTTACATTAGGGTTAGGGTTTGGGTTAGTGCTAGGGTTATGGTTAGGGCTAGGGTTAGATTAGGGTTTGGGTATAGGATAGGGTTAGGGGGATGTACATAGAGGTTGGGGGCTGGGTGAAGGAACCCCCCCCAATATTCACAAAAACTTAAAAACGTTACAAGGAGCTGGCCAGTGCCGAAATTTCAGCACTGGATAGCTCCATGTCACGTTTTAAAGTTACAAAAAAAACATCGAAATGCTATTTTTTACATGTAAAAGATAGACTGTTTATGCTTTGGCATTCGATGGTCTTTCCATCGATTGAAATGCATGTTGATGCATTTTCTTCAATGGAAAGACTATAAACCAAAGCAGTACATAGTTTGATGTTACTGTGCAGTAGAGCTTGCTGAAAGAGATCCCCGGAGGGCAGTGGTTTGGGCAGGGAGGGGTGTTGTCTGTTAGAATGGTCATAAAGCTAAGCATGGCCATGGGTGGTTGATGGAGGGTAAAGGGCCAAACTACCCTATAGGTTTTGCATCCTTCCTGATAATCCCACCCTTTCTACCTCTACTCATTAGACAATAGTTTTGGCTGAAAGCTTACACTACTGAGCCACCTAATAGGAAAAATTAAAAACCGTTATTCATGCATTTCCTAAATGTACTGTTGACCTAGATTTTTGGAGCATAGTGGTAATGTGTACCACAGTTTTGGAGACAAACGTAAGAAAAAGAGTTGATGCATTATTGCTTCCTCCGAAAATATAGGGACCTGCCAGCAGACTGCCTACCAAGGACCTGTGCACAAAGACTGCCATGTTATGAATGAATTATTCTACAATAATCAGAAAGACCTGACAATATTTAGGACAATAGCCTCCATCTGTTATGCACAAAAGCCTTCAGCAGGCTGGTGGATCCCAAAACCCGTCCAAATATTTTGAAGACACATAGGATCCATTTTACTGCACACGTTGACAATGCCACATCCAGTGGGCGAGGATTACAAAGCCCACGGTTGGTTGAAGGAAATCTATATCAAGACTCATACAAGCAGGTTACTTAAGGGCTATTATTTACCCATGTGCAGATCTGTTCTTTAGAGTCATTGGGCATGCCTTACTCTTCAGGTCAATATTTCTTTTTTTTTTCCACTTTGCCATGTTATTAAACTGTATTTTTTATGGTAGGTATGGTTTTTGTAGCATAGGCACTTCAAACCACACAATTTATAGGCCCATTTTTCCCAAATGTACCTTGCTTTAATTTAAAAGGCAATTTTAACATTTAAAGTTCTTATCAATTTGAATGGAAAATTAATTATGGTTTCACCTACATGTGTCTTTACATTCTCATCACCAGCATTGAGCACAGGAGTTGAAACCTAGTCGAACCAATATATTATAAGGGATTGCATGCAATGATATAATTCCAAGACCATTCTCAACTAACTCTGTTTCGAATTTCATTTCTTTTTTTCTGCATTGCTTTAGGAATCTTTTGTTAGAAGAATACACGTTTGGATATCATTTTGTTTTTCTCCCCCTTTCATTATCTGTCTTCTTTGAGAATTTTTTCGTTTGCGATTTGGGGCAAGACCCCGGAAACTTCCAGCTTTTCCTCTGTGTTTTGAAAGAAAAGACGCATGATTTATTGAAGGCACATATTTTTGGGAAGGTAATATTTCAGCAAAGACATTCCATAAGTATAATTTTTCCCATGGTGCATTACTAAAACATTGTTTACACATGTTGGGATTGTGGGCTTGGATTGATACTCTCATCTCTTTTCTAAGCATACTTTTTTATTTTGAAAACTTATATTGCACCAGCCTTTTTGCTATTGAATTGAATTGGTTGCTCATGTTTACTTAACTTTTTGTCCACAGTTACAGAGAGAATCTTTTAATCATTACAAAATTCCAGACATCTATTTACACGCAATAAATATATATTATAAATATGTTATATATGGCATAAAGTACCCCTTACATACAGTACGTTATAAGGATTTTGTAAGTCACAGAGGGGTTCCATGAAACACTTGTATATAGCTGCGCTATAAAGAAAATATCATATATCATATCATATCATGACTAAATAGAGAAACGTGGCTCAAAAGCCGAGTTCATTTATAAGGTCATGGAAATCAGATGTGACTTGCAAACATTCTTTTTGCATACAGTAAGTGGGATTGCATTCTTTATAATCCATTGCCACACACTGTCATCTCCTTTACTACCTGGCCACTTACTTAATCAGATCTTCCATTTGCTGTTTCATATAATTAATGTAGAATGGGCATCATTACGAATATGGCGGAAAGGCAACAACAGCGCTGGTAGTGCTACCGGCGCTGTTGTTACCTCTCTGCCACATTACGAGTTCTGCTTGCCGGTGCCGGACTGCACGCGTGGTCTGACCAGGAGTGCAGACCGGCACTTGCGAGCAAAACTCGTGATTGCACCGGCACCGTTATTAACGGTGCCGCTGCAACCATGCTCCCGACCCCCATTCTGCCCTATGGGGGAGAATGGGGATCGGGAAGCCGGCCATACTTGCACCGGCAAATGGGCAATTACCTGCCCATTCATCTCGTAATGGGCCGGTAATGGCCCATTCGCGGGTGCCGGGGCCGGTAGCGAGTTTGGCAGTAGCCGTACCCTTAATAAGGGTACGGCTACTGCCAAACTCGTAATGAGGCCCAATGTGTTTGGATTAAAAAAAAAGCTAACACATAGCTTATTGCAGAAAAATAGTTTGAGCAGTTTAATAAAACGAGTCAAAAAAAGTCATCATTGTGTGCATTTGTCATGATTCCTGCCCCTCTTGTCCCCAGCCCTCCAAGATATCAGGCTGGAGCAAGGCCACGGTCACCTACATGGCCCTCAAGGGCCTCTCCATCCCTCCAAAGACTCACTTGGAGTCAGACTTGGCGCTTGTGGCAACAGACTCACTCACTCCCATAGGATAAGATTGGGGATTGGACTTGTAATGCATTGATGGGGACAAGATGGATGCCCCCACATATTTTGGTTCCCAGAACTGCATGTGTGGTCTAGTCTTTTGGGTGTGGTTCAGCCGAGAGGCACCTGGGATACCCAGAGACTATTTAAGCCACACCCAGGCTGAGAAGCATGCTTTGCGTTTTCTGCACCTGCAGCGTGACACTCACCGTGTTCGGATCGGTCTCCAGTGGGCCTGCATCTTTCTTCTGCGCTCAGCTCCTGCAAGAACAAGAACACCGTTAGGAACAGCCTTACCTTGCAGCCCTTCTGCCCATCATTCAACGCTCCTTCTGTTCTGCGGGCATCTTCGGCGGTGTTATTCCCAGCCCGGCACGCTGTTTCCTAATGAAGAAGAAAAGAACAGAGAAAAGGCATTAGTAAGCATTTTACAGCTCTTTGAGTATTTTTTTTCAAATACAGTACGAGCTTCAAGCGCTTACCTGAATCCAAGCCGTTCTGGGGGAACTGTGTCTCTGGAACTTCTCATCCATCTGCGAGGGGGGAAAAGACACTCCAGGTTAGCGTGGAAACCTCTAGAGGCGCCGCATACCCCACTTACTCACCGCATTTGTTCTTCATAACCGGCATCCACGCTGACAACGTCGCAGCACCTAAAAGACACAGAAAAAGAACTCAGTTCAATACAAATACGAAAAGGGTCCATCGCGCTCTCACTCACCTTCAGCGCCACTCATCTCAGCAGCACGCCGCCATCCCCGGACGCCGGCCATCATCTAAGAAGGAAAGGAACGAAGTGAGAGAACTGTTCAAAGACTCATTATACTTACCAGTCGGACTCTCGCCAGTGAAGTAACTAGGCACCAACAAGCCTGCATCAATCAACGCGCCCCTGCGCTGACAGCAGGACGGAGAGCACACCATCCAAGAAAACAAGGTGAGCTGTGGATCAAAGGGAAGGGTTGGACCCAGGGGAGGAAGGGGTTCAAGCACACAGAGACAATAGGGAGTTAAACTCTACCAATCCTGTGTTCCAGGCCCAGTCACCAGTCGAATAGCCTCCAGGGAAGGGTTTGAGGTCGTAAGAGGCCAGGACCAGCTGAGTGACGTCCCCGTGGATACCAGGTGAGCATTACAGCATTAAAATAGAAAAAAACACACAGATTCTTGCACACGTGTTAAAGTCTAGAAGTGCAGAAATTAATTTACCATAAACAGTTCCTTGTCAATTACCCTCTGTAATGTGTCACAGGAAACTATACTACAAAAACTGAATTTGAAAAGCTTGTCACAGCGTTAAGGGTAGCAGTGATCGCTGGAGTTCGGCCCTCTGCTGGCTCCAGCCGCAGGCATTCTGACGTCACAACTGAAGCGTAATAATGGATTACAGAGCAGTTGATGTGGCATTTTCTTATCACATGTCACTTGTGATGTCAAAACTAGCCTGTAATATTTCCAGGCTTTTTTACAGATATTGCAGGGTGCCATGTATTTTATACGATGGTACATGACTTATCACATGCGTTCTACACTTTCCACTTGAACCTGCCCAGAATTACAATGTAGTGATTGGTTGTAAAATATATTAAAGCTACTAAATTGGAATTCGTTTTAAAAACAGTTCATAACCTGCAGGCAACATTGATGGCACCAACACTGTGAAGTGTGATTATCATTGTCGTGCATATTTGTCTGTGGCGATTTTTAGTCACAAAAAGAAATGTGAAAACATGTTTGCCCTAGAAAGATAATGCCAATGTGGCAGACTGAGCTTAGTTTCAATGTAATTATTCTATTGCATGAAATGAAAATGTAAAGGTATACTGTCAGAACACGCACACAGCATATGTGTATATGAAGCCATGCCAGCAATTGAATAGCTGCATGAAAGAAGGGAATTAATTTGGAGGAGGCGGGCATACAAGGGGGACCGGAAGGAGAACTGATTATGGAAGAAGGATGAGTATTGTGTGTGAGCTGTGCGGCTGTGCGATATAACGCTACTGTTCAGCAACAGACCTCGGCCCCGATTCATGGAATATTTGTCTAGTTCAAAGTGAATTTTCACTACTTCAATGTGACTTTGCACTGCCGAGACAAACCTGATTCATGGAACCGTGCAAAGTCAGTGCCTAGTCATTTTTGCAGAACACAATGGCCCTCATTTCGACCCTGGCGGAAAGGGGTTTACGCCGGCGTAAACCATGGCGTACCTTTCCGCCTGAGTACGAGTTCCTGTAGCGCCATGGTGATTTTTACGCCTGCTTTTTGCAGGCGGAAAAATCCATGGCGCTACGGGACTTGTTGTTAATTACGCCACCGTAATTTACGGTGGCGTAATTAACGCCTTCCCCACTCCCATTATACCCTATGGGGCAAAAATGGGAATGGGGAAGGGTAAATGGGGATTGGGGACTTACCGCCCCGCCAAGGTCGGGATGGGGCGGTAAGTCCGCCAACCACCATGGCGGAGTTGGCAGCTTAGCGCCATGGACCATGGTGCAAATTGCACCATGGTTCTCCGCCAGGGTCGTAATGAGGGCCAATGACTTTGTCCGGACTTTGCAAGGCAACAATACCCTTTGCATGGTTCCATGAATCAGGATTTGTGTCGGTAGTGCAAAGTCACTTTTCAGCAGTGCAAATTCACTTTGAACCGGGCAAATTCCATGAATCAGGCCCAGAGTGTTGATAAAACAATTCTGCCTGTTACACGGATATAGACCTGATAAACGCAACTGCGGAGACTACAGACAGGAAGTTACACTAAGAACTTCCAGGTTCTTTGGCAATAATGGTCCTGGCGACTACCATCCCCAATTAACAGGCGTTCGAAGCTGTCAGCTTTTGGACCATTATTACTGTTAGCACCCACGCCGTGATACGTAGGGGATTAATTTCGAAATGGCTGCTTCATTTTTGAAGCAGGTGTTCGCGCTTCGAGCAGAACACTCCGATAACGTGAACAGGACTTCAGAAATTGAAACAAGCATGGCCGCAATGACGAAAAAGAAATCGAGCTCTTTCACAACTGTTGGAGCCATCTTTATATGGGCATGCCAGTGAACGAATCAGGGGTCAAGGATATTTTCTTCTAATAGTGCTTTTGAAAACCTTAAAAGGTGTGCATGTTTTAAACTCCAAAAACCAATACAAATGTTTTCCCTGGAACTTGCAGTACCGAAATGAGACATTTCACCTTTAGTTGTTTGTTACTGTTATTTTCATCGGGTTATGCAGTGCAGTGGTCAAGTGACCGGCCTGCAAACCTGACGACTGCAGGTTCGATCCCAAGGTAGACTTCAATTCAGAAATTCAAAGATGACATTAATTTTTCTCATTTTAGCTGGGGGGGTACTGAGTCCACCCTCTGAAAAAAGTGGCCAGTAGTCCACCCGTGTGTACCCTTGACTTGCAGCTCTGGAACAGGCCCACCCACGTGTACCCTTGACTTGCAGCTCTGGGACAGACCTACCCACATGTATCCTTGACTTGCAGCTCTGGGACAGGCCCACCCACATGTATTCTTGACTTGCAGCTCTGGGACAGGCCCACCCACGTGTATCCTTGACTTGCAGCTCTGGGACAGGCCCACCCACGTGTACCATCGACTTGCAGCTCTGGGACAGGCCCACCCACGTGTACCCTTGACTTGCAGCTGTGGGACAGCCCCACCCACATGTAGTCTTGACTTGCAGCTCTGGGACAGGCCCACCCACGTGTACCCTCGACTTGCGCTCTGGGACGCAGGGAGGAGGAAGAAGCACAGGCCAAAGGTATGTGCAAGCTGGTGGAGTATGAGAGGTGTGGGTGGGAGCAGCCGTCCAAATGCCCAGACAGCAGGCTTTAACTGCCAAATACAGATTTTGGCCTGACCATTATGATTGGCTGTCCATAAATGGAGCCAGGTGCTAATGCAAGGTGACGCACTGCACTGTTCTAAAACATCAATTGAAAGAAATGCTAAAATGACATTAAAAGGACCATCCACTTAAATCCTATGCATGCTTTTTTAGAAAAATCGCAAAATTTGAAACATTCGAAAATATTGAACAATTCTGATTAGTACAACTGTCCCACTCTTTATTTAATATGATAGGTAAACAAGTGACAACTTTGCATAGATGATCCCAACATCATGCGCATGAAGTTTAGAAAACAACTCATGTATAGACAGATTCTGGGTCCCCCTTCCCTCTACCTTTACGAAGAAGCCTTATGCACCTTTCAAGGCCAAAAGAATACCTACCTGAATAATTTGAAAAAGGTTTCTGAAAAAACATTGTAGCAGAATCAGAAAGTCTAGAAGAAATTCTGATTCACAATCCTCAAATCAAAAGGATGGACTGGATAAGAACCATTGCAACCATGAGAAAATCATCTGAGATTTGTGCATCAATGACACCCACCAACAATCCTAGAAACTCATTGGCAACTTACTTGAAGAATTTCCCAGACCCAATTATTAGACAAGAATGACTTAGATTCTGCCTTAATCTACTACCTACCTTGGAAATCCAGCATATTAGGGATGTCATAGAAACTCTGTCCTCCATTTGTCAAAAATGTGATCGTCTAGAGATTCAGACTCTCAGACACCTAAAGAGCAAGAGTTCCAAAACCTTAGCTCAAAGAACACTGAGGTTAGCAAGATTTGCACCCCATGACTGGTGGTTGGAAACCGATTCCTTTTAGGAAAGATTGGCATCAGGTCAGGAAGTTTTCCTCACTAGTGAAATGGTGAAGTTATTGAAAGAATGGAACTTGTTAAAAGTTTATGAATAATTGGGAGTAACTCTATGATTAATTCCTGAAAAGACAAGGTATGATTGTCTGTTCTTAAATTTTATTTTGTATGTATTTGTCATCAAATGTTTTTCATACATAATATTTGCTTGATCTGAGATATTGATTTTATGATTTTTCTGTATAATTTATGATTTGTGAAAAGTCAAACTATGATATGTATTGACTATACCACAATAAAAACATGTTTTAAAAAAGAGAAAACAACTCAACCTTAAATGAAATTATTTTCAATCAGAAGAATTGATCCAAGACACCAGCACTGCCACCGTGTATGTTATATATAGATGTAAACTTGTTAGCTCTGGCCATAAAATGGCAATGCCAATATGGTCCAAATATTTCTATTGTCTAATGTGGGCTTTTAGTTTCACTCAAGGATAAAAACACTTAGGTTGCAGTTTCCTTCCAGTAGAGCCTTTTTCAATCAGGTTTTTACCTGAGCTTTACATAACACCACCAGCCAGTGTCCACAGGAGGCCTTACTTGCACACCTTTGTTTTTTTTGTTCTTAGTGGTGAGGCCTGCCCGCTCACTAAGCAACTTTGAACGTAGTTGAACACAGTTGCGAAACAAGGAAAAGGGGAAGGTGTGCCAAGCACTGCACTTTGACGTACTCCAGCCAACATACAACCCTATTGTATATGAGTTGTGTTGTGTCCTATGGTCGCCCCCAGACTACATTTGAACTGTGTTGTGCCCTATGGTCGCCCCAGACCACTTTTGAACTGTGTTGTGCCTTATGGTCGCCCCAGACTACCTCTGAACTGTGTTGTGCCCTATGGTCGCCCCAGACCACTTTTGAACTGTGTTGTGCCTTATGGTCGCCCCAGACCACATCTGAACTGTGTTGTGCCCTATGGTCGCCCCAGACCACATCTGAACTGTGTTGTGCCCTATGGTCGCCCCAGACCACTTTTGAACTGTGTTGTGCCTTATGGTCGCCCCAGACCACATCTGAACTGTGTTGTGCCCTATGGTCGCCCCAGACCACATCTGAACTGTGTTGTGCCCTATGGTCGCCCCAGACCACATTTGAACTGTGTTGTGCCCTATGGTCGCCCCAGACTACATCTGAACTGTGTTGTGCCCTATGGTCGCCCCAGACCACATTTGAACTGTGTTGTGCCTTATGGTCGCCCCAGACCACAGTGCTCTTAGCCTGTCCCTGACGGCATTTAACCTGTCTCTGATTGCATCTAGCCTACATATGATTGCTCCGTCTAGCCTAGAGGTACCCGACTCTTGCAAACCAACTGCTCGAGCCTAAAACCAGGCCACAATGATACTAACTTTTATTTACCTGTCAGCCTTTTGGACCACAATGCCTAAAGTAAACCACTATCCGAGGCCCACACTACAGGGCATACCGCCTGTGGATGAAGGACTCTTAACTCCCCCCCTAGAGCCCAGCCATCAACTCTCACACTCACTTATTACCCACCAATCACTAACATACCTTCCCTGTGACATTGCAAATAGAAACGCAAAACTACGTTCAAGACTACCTAAAATTTACGAACCATTAGCTAGACTCAATACCTCTTGCAATAGAAGTAACGCTAACATCCGAAACACTCCTCCTGTAAAAATTGACCTCCATCGCAACAACCGCCTAAATAAGCAGCCCAACGCTAATAATAGCATACCAAAAAAGAAAAGTAATGCCACCCAGGCCACAGCAAAGCCGAACATCCAACTGAAGTGCGCCCTTATTAATGCCAGGTCACTAATAGCACACGCTACCGAAATTGCGGATCTCATTCAAATAGGAGACTATGACATCTTCGCCATAACAGAAACTTGGCTGCACCAATCTGCAGGACCTGCCCTAATGCTTGCCTTACCCCATAATTACACCATACTTAGAGAAGACAGAGTCAACTCTCGAGGAGGTGGCCTAGCTATTATTGCTAAAGATAATCTCACCCTAAAAACTGAATCAAGTTCAACAACTAACTCCTGCGAATCATTAACTGCTAAACTCCTCGCATCTCCCTCTCAAACTATTACTATTCACCTTATCTATAGACCACCAGGCCCTATTGGCACGTTCGAGGAGGACATTTCCACAATCCTCTCAAACAACCTAAAAACTTCATCCCAAGCTATCCTTCTGGGAGACCTAAACCTAGGCTACAATGACCCTAAAGACCTGCAAGCAACTAATATCACTAATGTCATCTCAGAACTAGGCTTCTCCCAAAAAATCCTACAACCCACACACGAAAAAGGCCGTATACTTGATTGGGTTGCTGACTATAACTGCAATACAACGATTGTCGATATCACCTCACAAATCTGGACTGATCATGCACTGATAACTTTCCTCCTAAATGTTAACCTGGCCCTACCTATTGTAAATGCTCTGGCTCCCCCTTTGCCAACCAGAAACAAAAAACTTATAACTACAGAAAAACTGCTACCACTCATCCTCCCCAGATTAAACTCTCTACCTGACTTATTGGACACCTCATCACTGGTAAATGAATTCAACTCTTCCATGGCTACAGCTCTAGATACTATTGCCCCACTGAAACTGAGAAAGAGCAAGCCCAGAGCCCACCTAAACACCTGGTTTACTCCTCACCTCAAATCTCTAAGACTTGAAAAACGTAAATGCGAATCTGCTTGGCGACTAACCCCAACAGAGACAAATAAAATTACACTCATCAATGCCTCCAAGATTTACAAAAATGAAATAAAGAAAGCAAAAAGAGATAATTTCAACAACAGAATACTGCAGGCCAAATCTGGAACGAAAGAACTATTCCTTATACTAAAGGAACTAGAAAACCCTATTCCTATCCAAGATAACTGTGACAAAAATAAAATATGGTGCTCGAACATCCAAAAAGCACTAAATGACAAAATTGCCACACTCCAATCAAAAATTGAGACAAAGAAACAGAATATTCCACCCTCAACTAACCCAAGAGGCAAACCACCAATCAGCACTAAACTAGACCATAAATTTAACTTCTCGAAAGTAACTATACTCGAAACTGAAAAGATAATACTTTCACTCAAGCCATCCAATTGCCGAGGCGACCTATGCCCAGCCCAACTAATAAAGGACGCGGCCAGAGACCTCTCCCCATTCATTTCTAAGCTTATTAATGCCTCCTTTGCTTCAGGCACTATACCAGATAACCTCAAGCAATCCTGGGTCCTCCCCCTCCTAAAAAAACAAACACTGGACCCATCCATCCCGACTAACTACATGCCTATCACAACGGTACCCTTCCTGTTAAAAATCCTAGACAGGGTAGCCTACCTGCAGATCCAAAAACATCTGGAGCTGCACCACCTTTTAGGCACAAGACAATCAGGCTTCAGACCCCAGCACGGAACTGAAACCGCGCTCATCGATCTTAAAACTCAGGTTGATGAGCTGAGAGACTCTGGAAAGATGGCCATACTCCTCTTACTGGACCTCTCTGCAGCCTTCGACCTAGTGGATCATGATGTGCTCTGCACCCACCTAGAAACAGCTGCTCATTTCTCCACACATGCCATCGCATGGATCAAATCATTCCTAACCGGTAGAACTATGAGAGTCTTCTCTACTTCTGCTGCTGCTGACCCTGTATCCATCACATGTGGAGTCCCACAAGGTTCTTGTGTCTCCCCCACTATGTACAACATCTTCACGAAGCCCTTGTTCGATGATCTAGATGATCTGGGTGTTACCTACACTAACTATGCGGATGACACTCAGATTCTCATACCACTTTCAGGGGATTATGAACAAGATTTGGCATTAGTGAACAAGACCTATCTCATCATTCAGGCATGGATGGCCACCCACGGGCTATGCCTGAATGATGACAAAACGGAACTTATCATACTGGGGAACAAACAAAACATCAGTAGATTAAAAGAAGAATACTCCTCCTTCGTCATAGACGGCAACACTATCAAGGTGGCAAAAGAGGTAAAAACATTAGGGTTTTACCTTGATTCCCACCTCTCCCTAACCAAACAGGTGAGCGCAATGGCATCCAGCACCGCATATACCTGCAAGCTGATTAGAGCCGCAAAACCATACCTATCCACTGCCAACTGCCTAACCCTTGCTCGAGCATTAGTGCTGTCGAAATTGGACTATTGCAACGCACTATACTTAGGGGCCAATAAACATACGTTGCAAAAGATTCAAACACTACAGAACAATGCTCTTAGAGCTGCCTTAGGAATTCCAAGAAGGGAGCATATTTCAGAGGCTAGAAGACAATCCAACTGGCTCTCCACAGCGGACAAAATCAAACTCAAGACAGCTTCTCTAACTTTCAAAAGTATCAACCATCTAGCACCCAAATACCTAGCTGCTAAATTCAACAGAAAAATCTCCACTAGACCTACCAGAGAAGCATACTCCAACCAGTTAGTGATACCCCCATTTAAACTAAGTACGGCCGGAGGAAACAGCTTCCCGGTCAAAGCTGCCCAACTTTGGAACTCCCTCCCGCCCGGCCTGAGATCTACCCAATCCTACGCTCTCTTCAGATCTAACTGTATCAACTGGATCAAAGAAAATGACCGATAGTCCCGCCCTACACTAACATAACTACTGTCCTACAGACGTACTATGCACATAATTATATACTCTCTATCTTCCTACTGCATATTTCCTGTACATATTATGTTATATGTTTATATTATGCACATTGTATATTCTCCCTACTGTCCTGCATTATGTAATTTCTACGATGTATAACCACCACTTGTAAGCATGCGTAACCTGTAAAGTTTAAAGTATCCTTGAACAACGCGCCCGGTTACCCTCGGGTTTGGTGCGCGCTATAAATAATAAACAAACAAACAAACAATGAAAACCCACAAGGGAAAAACGTAATATATAATAATGTTCACAGGGCTGGGTGAATGGCAAGGCCGGACTGGATGCCAATATACTGGAACCAGGAGGGGAAACACTCCTGTTATACTAATGACTGGCTCTGGCGGCCAAGACCCGGAAGAGCAAGTAGGCCTTCTTGGGTCAGGGCCCGCTCAGAGTGGAATGCAGAAGCTGCAGTGCAGCATACAGATAGGGTCAGAGTGGTGCGGGCAAGTCCACGGTATTGAGGGGATTGGGGGATGTATTGAACCACTCCGCTATGCTATGCAGCCTCATCCCGCCAGTTATGGGGAAAGAAACAGCAACAATGGCGGAAAAACCCTTGTGTGCGCCAAAAACCTACAAAAACCATGTGCTTCAGCACACAAAAAGAGGGATCCACAACCTGCCACCCATGGTGCATGTGCAGTGGAATACAGCACACCCTGCAGAAATGTGCCAGTGGGTCCCATGACCAGCAAACAGAGTGCAGAGAGAAAAGCAGCACTTTGCAAGGGAAACCCCCAAAATGGGCCTAAAAATGACATTTGCTTTGTTGCCAAAAACTCTAAAATGCCTATAACACAACACTTTCAACATTCACAATCTTGCGTGGTGCTAAAATCCATGTATCAAATGAAACATTGTGAAACATACAAATTCTGAAATCTGACAGCCTCTATGCCAAAATCTGGGTGCAGTACCCGGGGCTGCCTGAAATGACAGCTGTCAGAGGAGGACTGAGAAAGCTTTAAATTAACCCAAAACTAAAAAGTCTGCTGAATTAGCAAAGAGAAACAGGATTGTTGCCAAAAAGGAATACAGATTTTAGATGTGTTTTTGATTCCACAGATTTTAAGTCCAAGAAAGAAATGTATTTGTATGTGATGCAACACATGTGGGTTGTGCTGAGTTTAAAAAGTTAATTAGCTTTGCTGAAGCTATAAAAAAACTGGAAAAGCAGGCATTTCTCCCAGATGGAGGGCCTTCCCCTCAGCAGAAACTCACGAGGAGGTGTTAATTGCAGGTTAGAACATACTATTGTCTACAGAGAGCAAAAGAACAATGACAAGGATGCAGTCCAGGAAAAAGAAGTGTGAAAAGGGGTCGTAAATGGTCTCTGGAAGGAACCAGCAAAGAAGAAGATGCCCTGGAATGCAGGGAGACAAAAAGAGGTGGAGCCAAGGGACCATCTGTTGCTAAACATGAACAAAAACACATTTTAAAAGACTTATAACTAGCTATTCAAAATGGTGAAAAATATAAAAGTGACAGAGTTGTTAATTTAATTTCTGGCTGCACCTTCGAAGAGGCGGCAGAACTGTGTGACATGTTCTGGACAGGAATAGCAAGATATGCGGTTTTATGCAAAATGTATTACTGTTAGAACAGTGAAAATGTACACGCATATCCCTATGTTAAACATGCACACTTGTGTAAATTTACAGAAAAATTGGAAGTTGGGTTCATAGCGAAAAGGGCAAAATTCTGTAGAAGGGGGAGACAAGATTCCACCAATGCGGGGTTTTGAGGAATAGCTACTATGTAAAATATGGCAACTTTGTGTGTGATTTGTATAAAGGTGACCAATGAAGAAATGTACATTTAATATAAAATCAGATTTTGAGATCAGTTGCTAAAGGGAGGTCTCTGAGGATTGTAAAGCAAATCATAAAACGTGACATCACCCAGCCTTGATCCAATCACTCACATTGCAAGGCAGAGATGAAGTGTGGTCCAATCCCAGCTCACAGGGGCAAGCTTAGCTAAGCCGGCACACACACACTCTTTGTGATGTCATTTTTAGGCAAAAATAGAGTCAGCTGACAACACATAGAGACTCAGAGATCCAGCCACTTTCCTGATTCTGGCGAAGCACTCTGATCCAGCTTCCTACATCCAGCTTTAAATATTTTTCCAGATGAAGATGCCAAATCTCTTTCCAACAATAGAGACTATTGATTTCCAGCAAGGCCCCAATCCTCAACTTTATTCTCTCCACTCAGTAAAGCACTGTGTGGTGTGAGAAGGCCTTTTGAACCAGTATCCAGAAATTCTCTGGCTTGCCACCACTAGGCTTGCCTGAGGAACTCGCCATCCAGCTGATCCAAATACCCACAGACTAGGAGAGCAGATCCTGTGCCAATCCGGCGACCGGCCTAGAGGATCCAGTCCCGTGCCTGATGTGCTGTTTTTCCTAGACCAGACCCAATCCTGACCAGAGCTGACAGTCCCATTTAAAAACGTATCCTGTGAGTATAAATAGGAAGAACTGTAGCCTATAGCATATGTACTTTGCATAGTCTTATCCCTATACCAGACCCATCCTATCTTTCATTCAAAACCAGTATTGTTAGGAGTATCTTTGCCTTGTCTTATCCCTAGCCCAAACCCATCCTATCTTTCCTTCAGAATCGGTATTGTTAGAACTATCTTTACGCTGAACCTTTTCTCATCTGAAGAAGTCGAGTTTCCTTATCGGGTGGGCCACCCTGATCCAGTGACTGTAAGATCCTGTGTGGTATTTGCTTCTTCATGGTCATCCCCTAGTGTAAGAAAACCCAAGTGCACTCCTGTTTTCCATTCTCGCACCTATTTTACAAAAATGACCTTCACTAAAACATCCATAACTCCATCAGTTTTTTTCAACTCCTACTTGTACCCCACATCCACAGCTATCCATAGAACCCAAAACAGCACTGCAACTCGGTGCGATTCTCCCGTTATCGCGAATATCACCCAATGAAAAGTTTGCCGCGATTTTAAAAATCTGAAAAGTTTACACGTGTAAAATAGCTATAAATTGCTTCCGACTTGGACCTTAAAATTTCAATTGTTTTCTGCTGACCAAATCATTGCTTGTGCTTGTGTGCAACTATTCAAAGCAGCTCCAATAGGAATTTATAACAATTTCAGTATGTTTGACTATATTTGGTGTTTTTGCCCAGTCCATTCGAAAGACAATCTTGAAAGCCACTCTGACAGCTGAAAGTCAATTCCGTTTTTCGCTTGTGTTTGCTGGGGGGAAGTGGGACTGATATTCTGTTTGATTTGTGCTATTCCCGAGTACCTGCTCTCTCCTCCCATCTCTTTACATTGCTTATTGGGGATTGAGGGGTGTTGCAGGGGGAACTGCTAACCACAGTGGTATCTGATCTGAACCAACACAAAAGTTTTATTTTCTGTGCTGCATTTATGTTGCTCTTACTTATTCCTAGTGTATTCAAGATATTATTCAGTGTTCTGTCACCCCATTGGTGATTGTTGTGAACCTATTAAAACATATTGTGTTTACATTTTAAATACATAAATAAATATTTACCTTTGCAAACCAGCCTGATTCCTGCTTCAGTGTGACCGGGTGGGGGTAGGGGGTGTTCCAGGAGAAGGGTGTGATATGAGTGGTATATCGTTCAGAATATTGAACTTTTAGACAAAAATAAATAAGGATTTCAGTTGTGCACTACATGCTGGGCTTTGACTTGGGTGTGTGCCGGATTGAAATCACTTACAGGATCATGGCCAGTGGGTTCTCGAGTCTGGAATCCTAGGAAAGTGGATCACCACTCAGTCCATGTGAATGACCCAGCACAGCTATGCTTCTCTAGCGCAAGCCCCTGATATGCAATCTTCCCCTCAAAGACCAACAGAAGCCGGAAATAGGGTAAGTGATGACAGTATTTACTGCTAAAACCAAGGTCTGGGTATCCACAGATGGGGATGGAAGAACATGAGCATACGACACAGAGCCAACAAATGTAATGGGCGGGGGAAGGTTAGAAGACAATATTAACCACTGGCAAACTTCCACACCACTGTATCTTAGCTCATCTGTGCTGTTGCAGAAAGAGACCAGCCTTATTTAAATATGTCTTGGCCCTATCACTATTGGGAGCAGTCCTTCCTAATAAGCTATGCAGTGCACTCTGTGCAAGGAAACAAAGAAAGGAACCAAAGAGAGGTTTCAGCCTTGTTGAGTCCCAACAGTGAGTATAGAGCATGTTCACATTCATTCAGCACTGGAGTAACCTTTGATTCCAAAGAATCTTGGTCAACATACAGGCAGATATTAGGGCATTATACTCTTATCACAGGAAGAGGTGAGTTTTAATTTTTTTCAAAAAGGTTCAGTCGTCTATGACCATCCTGATCACTTTTGGGAGGTGAGGGGAGTTCCAGATTTTAAGAGCCAGTGCAAAAATGGTCACCATACCAGGAACGTCTGAAGTTAGGACCAAACATAGGAGTGCTATTAAAGGACTGGAACAGGTCTCCAATGGATATGCCTCTTAGTCTCAGACCTTAAACACAGAGATCCAACATTGCGGAGAACTCAGTGCACCATAAAGAGCACCTTGAACAGTACTCTTTGCACATTCAGCAGCTGCTGTAGAGACGGGTGGTTGGGGGAGGTATGATCTGTGTAGTAGAGTAGAGCTTGCACTGAAGCATTCTGCACTCCTTGACTCCTATAAAATGGTTATTTTGCTAAACCTAGGAGGATAATGTTAGAATAATCAAAGTGTGGCAAAAAAACGAAGGTATTCAAAAGTCAGAATATCCTATTTAACTCTTCAATAACTTAACATTGTAGAAACATTTCTTAACTATGCTAGTCACCTGATGGGACATAGTTAGTTTCTCATCGAAAAGTATAGCTAAGCTAATTATATTAACAGTCTCACTGGTTTGAGGGAAGGACCCAGCCAATCAGATAGCCACAGAGTGGCAGTACAAAGAGGTGTGTGTGTGTCCCTAACAACAGACTGTCGGTCTAAGAGGCATCTCACACCTTGAAACACTTGTGTGTATGCACGTTATAAATGCCATATCATATCATATCATTCCGTTTTGGCTAGTTGCCATACATCCAGCTGTCTATCTGTTTTAGGTCAGGCTAACACAATTCTGCATATGCTGCTGAAAATGCTAGGGAGTACAGAGGTTTTAAATTGTAGATAAGCTGTGTACTATTAACATAGGCAAATACTTCTAGTGGGGGTGTAGATGTGATATAAATGTAAAACAATAACAGAGATAGTGCATAGACCTTTGGGACCCTGCACTTTAGATAAACTCCCATCAACATGAAAGGTGGGATATAAATCACTTGGTGTCTATTAGACAGGAACGACTTCAACCTGTTAAGAACCATCTCTTTTAAAACCAGATTATTTAGTCAGGCAAGGACAACTAAGTTCCTGGTAGTGTCAAAGGAGGTAGACAGGTCAAAAAGAATCAAGGTCCAAGCACCGTCAGCATCAACCTCCCACCATAGGTCATCCAAGATAGTGTTGGCAACTAATTCTGTCCCATGCAGGGGTTGAAAGCCCCAGTCCATCGGACCCAATGGGGAATCTTCCACGCAATCACCGCTGGTGGTATTCAAATTCCGAAAATCTATACAAAACCTCCATGATTGATCAGGTTTTGCCACCAGGACTATTGACGAGTACAAATGACTTTGGGAAGGCTCAATTTTATCTGTAGCCCACATCTTCTCCACCTCCTGGCAAACAATTTCTTTGTGTGCCTCTCGAACCCTGTATGGTTTTAAATTGATGAATTTCCTTGATATGATGAAAGACTCCTTTTACCCTTCCAGGTTCACAGTTGAAGACATCTGGGAATTAGGTTAAAATATCCTGGATGCCTTGTCTTTGGGATTTAGGGAGATCAGTGGGTATTAGGTTGGCCCCACCTATTTCTTCATCCAATGATTTGCCATCACAATGGATGTGGATTCAGCAGGGTCTTCCCTCCTCTCTTTCAAAAGATGGACGTGACAGTCTGGCTGGGAAATAAGTTAATGACAAGGGCCATTTTGTCTATTATTTCATATGGTCTGTGCCAACGGGAGAGCATTTTATGCTCTGAGGTTGGCAGTAGAATGAGGACCTCTGGCCAATAGAGAAGGATTGGGTAACAGCCTTTGTGTCATAATTTGTTTCCTCCTGTTCTTGGGACTTACCCAGGGGAGAATGGACTATGGATTTTATTACTGTGATATGTTCTTTTAGATGCGGGCGGTCTGGGACAATGGCAATATTGCCTCCTCCCTTTCCTCCCAGGTCTCCCTCAGCATGTCCAGGGCACTCATGGGCCTCGCCCGTAAAGAAGTTCAAAAGGTGAAAAACCGAGTGGGATTTCCGCCAGCCCATCCATTTGAGTATGATGCAGGGATGTTATAAGGGTCTTCATCTGGAGGATTTGTTTATCCTTGGCTATGATTAGGCTCATTAATGTTATCCCCTGATCTGTTAGGATCTCTTTAGGGAAACCCACCCGGGACAAGAAGGTGATGAGGTGTTTAAGTATCTGTTGCAAGGTGTTGTTTCGCATAGGTAATGCCTCGGGCTAGTGGGTGCCATAATCTAATGTTACCAATATATATCAGTTACCCTCTTTTAAACAATACATAAATAATTGGGAGGGGTTGTAAGATAGCTGGGGGTGGGCTATGTGGGCAGCCTTCTGAGACCGGGCTCATGTTAACACAATGTTTTTAGCATTGGTGTAGACTCCTGGCCAGTAGAACCTGCTTACAACTTGCCCTTGGGTCTTAGCGGTCCCCATATGACCTGATGTAAGATGGAATGGGCTGACTTCTAACACCATCCTCCGGTGGCTTCTGGGTACCACTATTTGAGAACAAGGGGTCCCCTCCACACTGGTGTCTCCCCATACAATAGCCCCTGCCTTAAGAAAAATAAATTGACCCTCCTTTTTCCTCCCTTCTTCCTCAGAAGTGGTTCAGAGAAATGCCACTACTAACATGGGGTCATTATATTCAGCAAAACGCCAAATCAGGGATGATTTCGGGTTCATCGTCACAATCTCAGGGATTGCTTAAGGTTCTTGGTCAGCTTCCCCAAAACCGTTGGTTCCTCTCCCAGTGGTATCGGTGTCAAATACCTCCATAAACTTGTGAAACAAGGTGTTCTCAAGGATAAACTGTGCCACATTTTTCCATAGTTTAATGTGACAGGAATGTTTGCTGTTATTCTGTAGAAATATTTTAACATACCCTCTCTAATCTGGGTCCCCCGCCCAGCCATCACATCCAGGCCATGTTTGCAAGCAAGCCCTTACTTGGAAGCCAATCATAAATAGGTACCTGGGAGGGGTCAAAAATAAAGCTGTAGGGATTAACTGCCTCTCCCCAGGTTCTTGATTCATTTCTCGGCTGCTGGGTAGGTCAAAGCCTATAGACTCTTTTGTGGTGACACAGGGGCTCGTTGCTTTTTCGCTCAACTTAGTCAATCTAAGTGACCCCAGTTTGTGTCAATCAACCCAGATCCCACCCCAGACACCATATGTAAGGATGCAGAAGTACGAGTCTGACACAGTGGTAGAACACTACTAGTATAGGAACACTAAAGAAAGTGTTGATGAAAGCGGGTAGGAAGGTGTGTTAGGGTTAGAGGGGGCATGAGGATACCATGTTCTCCCAAGGTCGTTGCTAAACCCATAGGGGGCTTCCCTCCCCATGAGACCCACACACTGAGTACCACCCCCAAGTGGACTATCGGGTAGCAGGCTCTCCTCCCTGGCCTCATGGGAATGGGCTGTCATTAGGGGAGAAGTGACGACATCCGGGGATTCGTCATAATATGTTTTTTATTAATATTAATATAGTTTAGAATCTTTGCCCATATTGGTAAACAAATGCAAATTAAGCAATGAAGACCATCGAAAGGTGGGGCATTTTGATAAGAAATATTAGGGTCATTTATTACTCCACCCCATAAAGGCATAAGAAACAGAAAGTACCATTGACAGATTAATATGGCTTAGAGTACACACTCATATTATTAATCATGTGGCTCGGTCACTTATAGGGAAAACTATGGCGAAAGGTCATGCAGGATTCTAATTCAACTAATAAGGAAGGCTCACATTATTCCTTACCTCATTGATGACATGCCTTTATGAAAAAATGAAGGTTATATTTTACTGTAAAACAGTCATATGCCAAATCATTAGGCCATTTGATAAATTCATATTACTAAGAGACATTGAAACACACTGAGATAAAGTATATTATTGGACTACTAGCATATGATCATAATATGTACTGGCTATCTGTCTTGACTAAAATACAGGTGAACAGTGGTCGTAAGCTACCCTAGATAGAAACCATTTCAAAATTTTCAATTCGTCAATCTTGAAGGATAGTTGACATTATGGTAAGGATACGATTCTGATTACTCCTGGCTCTATGGCTGAGGGCCATGATTTGCTTATTAGCATGGAGCTGAACATTATGCAACACTCATTAGATTTATTTGTGGCAGCAACCAAAGAAAACAACTGCACATCTCTGGGACCACTACTTCTACTAACATGGTCCCACCTATTCCATCTCTCACCAATCACTAGCCTGTATACAATTAGTTCCTCTCCAAAAATAGTTTTCGGAAATTCGTTCTTGTTACTTTGTGCAAAAAAAAAAGGAGCAGCACAATTTTCCACCAGCACATCAACAAAGACTAAGGGCCTCATTACACGGTAGGCGGTAGCCATGGTGCTATTAGCACCATGGCTACCTGCTTACCGCATTCTGGGTCGTGTTACCGAAATAGGGACTTACCGGGTCATTCCGACCTTGGAGGACCCGGTAAGTCCCCATTCCGGAAACCATTCCCCATTCCCATTTGACCCCCATAGGGCTCAATGGAAATGGGGAGGAGCTAATAATGGTACCATAATTTGTGGTACCGGTATTAGCTCTGAAGTCCCTTAGCGGGTCCCTTCCATAATGCCTGGTAAAACCAGGCGTTAGGGGAGGGACCCGCTAAGGGACCTCGTAGTAGGGCAGTAAGGGATTACCGGCACCGGTGCCCTTACCAGTGCCGGTAATCCCTTACGCCTACCGTGTAATGAGGCCCTAATTCTCAATATGTTATAAGAAAATGGCAATCCTGCTCGAAGACACAGCAGGCTGGTAAATATATCCAGAACATGTGCAACACCAAACATTTAACAATCAAACAAAATGCCAATGCTGGCCCGAACATTAAAAAACACAGATGGACTTAGTGTGATCAGGGTCGACAGACCAAGGCCTTCGGCAGTGTCTTCTATACATTTTTCACCAATTATTAAAAAAGACCCATAACCCCCTGTCTGGTATTTCTGATCCCACATCTAAACATCTTCAAAAGACTATCACCATGCCCAACAGATCATAGGGTATTGATTATACTATTCCCCCCTCTTTTTATTCCCACCATTATTTCTCGAGCTTAGTGTAACTCTTGCTGCCATCATCGATTCCTGCGCATGTCATTCAATAATGATTCCTGCGGTAATACAGAATATGGCGAATCCCATTGTAATGTAATGTTTAACAAATTCTGCGCTAATGGGAAAATGCTTGAAAATTAATAAGTCTTCCCCGGCCTCCCTGGCACTCATCGGGCCTCATTACAAGTATGGCGGTAAGGCAACAACGGCGCCGGTATCGCTAATGGCACCGTTGCTCACTTACCACCATACTAGGAGTTCTGCTCGCGGGCGCCCTTGCAGCCACCAGGTCTGACCTGGTGGCCTTACGGGCAACTGCGAGCAGAACATGATAGTAGCACCCGTTGTTACGCTCACCTGGCTCCCACGGAGGCGTCGATCGGAACTGGGCCGCTGTTGTTTCCACCAGCGTGACGCGTAGCGCCGAGATGACTGACTGGACTGGCCAACTCAGCCTAGTTTGTCTGGCTTGCAGGAATATCCTTCTGCAAAGGAGAAAGGGGATTAACCACCCGTGGAATTGAGCGTTAACCCACCTTCCCCACCCCCCCGTTGTCTTCCCACAGATCACTGATGGTTTGGAAGGATGAGCTCTCCATCCTGCATCGAATGCAGGGGCGCGTAGATGACCAGTTACTTCACTGGTGTAGAGGAATTGGCGAGTTCCAGAACGGTATTGACTCTAAGAATTCAGGCAAGGCGCCGTGAGACGGTAGGTAGAAAGAGTTCAAAATGTCTGATCTTCGCTCTGTCCGATTCCTTGCCGGTTGCCGGTTTGCCGTCACGAAGAGTTCCACGTGGCAACCGGTAAGATTTAGGTAAGTCTATTGTGGAGATAGGTGTTCCCCTATAGTCCTTTGTTTTCCCCTTAGGGGCCGGGATACGGCGAAGATGCAGTATAAGCTGCGCCGACCCGAGATGAGCTAATTACCCCCCTGTGGTAAATCAGGTAAGTCTTGGGGGAGTAGCTTGCCTTATTGTCCTTTTGTTTTCCCCTTAGGGGCCGGGGTACGGCGAAGATGCTGTGTAAGCTGCGCCGACCCGAGATGAGCTAAGCACCCCCTGTGGTAATCAGGTAAGTCTTTGGGGGTAGCTTGCTTACTTGTCCTTTTGTTTTCCCTTAGCTCACCTTGTTGTTCTTGTCTCCCTAGATGTCGGCGAGCGGCCGGGAGATGCTGAAGATCGCGATGAAATGCGGAGATGCAGCGAAGGCCGGTGAGTTCAGCGTGGCGCCGCGAGATGCGAGGCGACGCACGTGTGACTTCTTGCTTCCAGCTCGAGTGCGTGATGGATCAAGGATTCAGGTAAGGATTACTGTGATGCTCCTGTTCTAACCTCTTCTCCTTCTTTCTTCTTATTTCTTGGAGCTCTGGGCTTGAAGCGGGCGTGGCAGAAGAATGGAAGCTGCTGCAGGCACGGTGAGCATTACGCTGCTGAATGCAGAATAACGCAAAGCGTGTGCTGCTGTTCGGGAATGGTTTAAATAGCCTTGGAAGAAGTCCCAGGTAAGTATCCTTCCATAGCCCCACCCGAGTAAAAAGTAGTCCCTCAGGTAAAATAGTCCCTCCTAAGCCTCATTTGGCTTGAGGCCTTTTGCAGCATGGTCTGCACCAGGTAAGTATGCAGCATGGTCTGCATCAGGTGTGTTTTTCTACTATGAGCCTGGCGCCCATGGCGCCAGGACTGACTCTATGTTTATGAGCCTGGCGCCATAGGCGCCAGGACTGCACCCAAACAGCCCCTAGCTGGGGTCTTTGGGCGCGCTCAAAATGGCATGATGCCTGCTTTCGGGGTTGCTGGGCCTGATCTGGTTTCCCGGGGGCAGGCATCATGACAGCACTCCCCCTCAAGGCCCCTCCTAAATTCATTCTTCCCCTTGGCTTTGGTTTGTTTGGAAATTCTCGGTGGAATTTCTTCACCAATTGCGGTGCAGGCACGTGGTCACTAGGTTCCCAAGACCTTTACTGTGGTCCGTAACCTTTCCAGTCGATTAGATAAAAGAGTTTTGATCTCACTCTTTTTGAGTCCAGGATGTTTTTAACCTCAAATTCGGGCTCTCCGTCTATGAGGACGGGGTCTGGTGGTTTGGTTAGTCTTGTTCCTGGTTGTACTGGCTTCAAAAGGGACACGTGAAAAACGGGATGAATCCGCATATGAGCAGGTAGGTCCAACTTGACAGCCACAGGGTTAATGATGGCCTTGATGGAGTAAGGTCCTAAATACCTAGGGTTAAAGGTCCGTGTTCCCTTGAGTGGGATGTGCTTAGTGGCCAACTATACTTGGTCCCCTATCTGGTATTGCGGTGCTTCACTCCTGTGCAGATCCACATCTTTCTTGTATTTTTCCTTAGCCTTTCGCAAATGTGCAGTTGCTTCTTTAAAGACTTGTGTAATAACAGCGTGGAGATGGTCCACCGCAGGCATCTCTAAGTGTTGGGGCGAATCAAGGTCCGAGGTTCGAGGATGGTGTCCATAGATGGTAAAAAAAGGGCTTTGTCCAGTTCCCGAGTGTACGGAATTATTGTACGCATACTCGGCAATCCAAAGAATGTCTTTCCAAGTACCCTCAGACTGATGTAGCATACAACGCAAGTACTGCTCAAGAGTCTGGTTGGTCCTCTCTGTTTGACCGTCGGTCTGAGGGTGGTGACTGGTGGAAAGCCTAACATCTATCTGCGCCAGTTGGCAACATTTTCTCCAAAAATGCGAAACGAATTGACTACCCCGGTCCGAAATCAACACGGATGGAAAGCCATGTAGGCGAACAATGTTTTCAAGGAACTCTTTGGCCAGGACTAAAGCTGAAGGTATCCCTTTTAAAGGAATAAAGTGGGCCACAATAACTAAAATGGTGTTAAAGCCATTACATGGGGGTAGATCCGTGATAAAGTCTAATGACAAGGTATGCCAAGGAGTTGGTGGGATGTCCAAAGGTTGTAATAGTCCAGCGGGTCTTTTCTTTTGACTTTTATTTTGGGCGCAAATGCCACAAGACATGACAAATAATTTAATGTCTTTTCGCCAGGTGGGCCACCAGAATTGTTTCTTAATTTTAGCTTCAGTTTTTGCAATACCAGGATGACCTTCCAGTAAGGTATCATGGTAACGGGAAATGACTAGTTCTTGTAGTTCCTTTTGTGGCAGAAAAAGCCGGCCTTGGTAATAAGGTAAATGATTGGTGATAGTGTACTCCGGCCCTTTCTTTGCCCAGTCCTGTAAGGCACTCAGATCAAAGAGTTGCTGGATCTTCTCTTGAATGTCCTCCAGTGTCTGTACTGTTGTCAGGCCAAGAACTCTCTGTGCAGGTATTATGGGTACGGGTTCTTGGGTTGTGTCCGTTTCTCCCATTCCAATTCGAGACAAGGTGTCTGCTTTTCTGTTCTTACAACTTGGTCGATAGGTTATCACAAAATCGAACTCGGCGAAAAACAATGCCCAATGGAGTTGGCGCGAAGATTGGGCCTTGGCTGTCTTCAGATATTACAAGTTTCGGTGATCGGTGATGACCGTAATGGTATGTCTGGCACCCAGTAGGTAATGCCGCCAAGCCTTGAAGGCGGATTTGATGGCTAGCAGCTCCTTGTCGGTAATGGCATAGTTTAATTCGGGAGCCGAAAACTTTCTAGACCAGAATGCCACTGGGTGAAGCTAGTTAGTTTCGGGATCCTTTTGAGAGAGGACAGCTCCCATGGCTAGACTAGATGCATCTGTTTCCACTATGTATGGAAGTTCTGGACGTGGGTGTTTTAAAATAGGGGCAGATGTGAATTTTGCTTTTAACTCCTGGAAGGCGTTTTTGGCTTCTTTTGTCCACACAAAGCGTTTGTTTTTTCGCAGAAGCGTTGTAATAGGATGTACAACGTGAGAGAAGTCCGGGATAAACCTGCGGTAGAAATTGGCAAAGCCAAGCATACTTTGTACTCCTTTGACTGAGCTTGGTGATGGCCATTTAAGAATAGCGTCCACCTTACGCATATCCATCCTGATTCCTTTTGGGGTCAGAATAAACCCTAGGAATTCCACTTCGGTAGTGTGAAAGGTGCACTTTTCTAGTTTAGCATATAGTTTGTGCTGGCGTAACTTTTCCAGATCTGCTCGGACATGTTTTACATGATCAGATTCTGACAAGGAGTATACAAGGATATCATCGATGTAAACGACAACACAAACGTCGATAAGTTCTCGGAGGACATCATTCATGAAAAACTGGAAGGCTGCTGGTGCATTACATAGTCCGAAAGGCATCACTTGATACTCAAATAACCCGTACTTGGTGCGAAAAGCAGTCTTCCATTCATCGCCCTCTTTGACTCGTACCAGATGATATGCCCCCGAAGGTCTAGTTTAGTGTAAATGCAAGCGTCCTTTACCTGGTCTAGTAGTTCAGGGATCAAAGGCAATGGGTATCGATTCTTAATGGTTATCTGGTTCAGAGCGCGGTAGTCTATGCATGTTCTGAGGTCACCTTCCTTTTTGGGCACAAAGAACAAAGCTGAAGATGCAGGGGACTTGGACGGGCGGATGAAGCCATTAGCAAGGTATTGGTCTAAGTTTTGGCGCAGGTGAAGGTTTTCAGGCTCCGTAAGGGCATAGATCCTGCTGCAAGGAGGTTGCACGCCGGGTATGAGATCTATTTGACAATCATACGATCTGTGAGGGGGTAAAGTGTTTGCCTGTTCCTTTTGGAAGATGTCCTGAAAATCTTGGTATTCAGCAGGTAGTTGCACGGCGGATGAAGTTACTGGGGCCAGGACTGCGTTTAAAGTTTTCTTTGGATAACAGGTGTGCGCACATTCTGGGAAGGATATCCTCTTCTCTCGCCAATCAATACAGGGATTATGTTTTTCCAACCAAGGTATCCCCAGTATTACTTGAAACTGTGGGGCCTTGATTAAATCAAACACCATAGCCTCTCGGTGCCCATCCTGACCCAGCAATGTCATCTCAGTGGTGGAATGGGTTACGGGCCCAGAGGCAATTTCCGTTCCATCTACTGTGGTGATGACATCAGAGGTGGTCCTTCGGGTGAGAGGTAGATTCATCCTGGAAGCCAATTCATAGTCCATATAGTTTCCTATGGCTCCGCTATCAACGTATGCTTTTACCCCGTGCATGCGTGACGGTTGCTCCGGATCTACAAGGACCATGGGTATGGTGAAATGCGAGGTCTGAGTGTCCTTCTTTAAGCTCGGCAAGCGGACCTCTACGCTTGTCGGGCGTGGTCGTTTCCCGAGTCAGTCTCCAAATGGTTTTCATCTGCTGCTCCTATAGTTTTCTTGGGTGGTTTTACTAGGCAGTTCCGTAGAAAATGACTGGTAGTTCCGCAATATAGACATAATTGCATTTGCCATCTTCTTTCTCTTTCCTTTTGGGTTAAGGGTCCTCTAACCCCTCCGATTTGCATGGGTTCTGAGGCATCTGCTCCCTTGGGACTAGCGTGGGTTTTAACCAACACCCTATTTTTAAATTTGGCTCGATCAGCCTTTCTGTTTTGAAGTCTATGATCTAACTGGACCACTAAGTCTATGTATTCTGCACAGTCTTGGGGTGGGTTCACGATTTGGGCTAAGACATCTTTGAGTTCTCCCCGAAGCCCTCGATGGAATAATGTGATTCGCTTTACTTCAGGCCACCCAGTTTCCACTATTAATCTGTTAAAGGTTGCAATATAAGATAAAAGGTCCTGATTCCCCTGCCGCAAGGATAAAAGTTCGTTATCCAGGGCCTGTCCTTGGGAGTGTCGGGTGAATAATCTTTCCATGCTTGTTTGAAAACCCTGGAAATCCCGAAGAATTGGGTCATCCTGATTGACTAGTGGAATAGACCAATCCGCCGCACTGCCGCTGAGATATGACAGTACAAAGACTAGCTTGGCTTGATCGTTTGGGAAGGCTCCAAGTCTGCATAAAAAGTGCAAGCAGCATTGATTCATAAATACGGCGAACCTTTTAGGGTCTCCGGCAAAACGTTCGGGCGGAGCCAATGGAACGGTTCCAGGTAGGTTTATGTGCACTGGGTTACTCGATGGTACAGGAGCTGGGCTTGCCCCGAGTCCTGGTAGAGGTGTTTGCCCAGCCTGGGCTTGCAATAGTTGTCTGGCCAAATCATCTGTTCGTTCTTTTGAGACAATCAGTTCTCTTCTGAGGGCATTAGTTTCTTGGCGGGCGGAGTGCACTTCGGCCCTTAATTCCCCTAATAATTGGGCCAACTGATCAGTTTCAGAAGTTTCCATGATGCCCAGGTGGGTGTTTGTGGGTAGGCTTCGCGTTCTGTTATGCTCACCTGGCTCCCACGGGGGCGTCGATCGGAACTGGGCCGCTGTTGTTTCCACCAGCGTGACGCGTAGCGCCGAGATGACTGACTGGACTGGCCCACTCAGCCTAGTTTGTCTGGCTCGCAGGAATATCCTGCTGCAAAGGAGAACCGGGATTAACAACCCGTGGAATTGAGCGTTAACCCACCTTCCCCACCCCCCCCGTTGTCTTCCCACAGATCACTCTTGATATCTCCTCTTTAGTCTCACCTGATGGTTTGGAAGGATGAGCTCTCCATCCTGCATCGAACGCAGGGGCACGTAGATGACCAGTTACTTCACTGGTGTGGAGGAATTGGCGAGTTCCAGGACGGTATTGACTCTAAGAATCTAGGCAAGGCGCCTTGAGACGGTAGGTAGAAAGAGTTCAAAATGTCTGATCTTAACTCTGTCCGATTCCTTGCAGGTTGCCGGTTTACCGTCACAAAGAGTTCCACGTGGCAACCGGTAAGATTTAGGTAAGTCTATTGTGGAGATAGGTGTTTCCCTATAGTCCTTTGTTTTCCCCTTAGGGGCCGGGGTACGGCGAAGATGCAGTATAAGCTGCGCCGACCCGAGATGAGCTAATTACCCCTCTGTGGTAAATCAGGTAAGTCTTGGGGGAGTAGCTTGCCTTATTGTCCTTTTGTTTTCCCCTTAGGGACCGGGGTACGGCGAAGATGCTGTGTAAGCTGCGCCGACCCGAGATGAGCTAAGCACCCCCTGTGGTAATCAGGTAAGTCTTTGGGGGGTAGCTTGCTTACTTGTCCTTTTGTTTTCCCTTAGCTCACCTTGTTGTTCATGTCTCCCTAGGTGTCGGCGAGCGGCCGGGAGATGCTGAAGACCGCGATGAAATGCGGAGATGCAGCGAAGGCGGTTGAGTTCAGCGCGGCGCCGCGAGATGCGAGGCGACGCACGTGTGACTTCTTGCTTCCAGCTCGAGTGTGTGATGGATCAAGGATTCAGGTAAGGATTACTGTGATGCTCCTGTTCTAACCTCTTCTCCTTCTTTCTTCTTATTTCTTGGAGCTCCAGGCTTGAAGCGGGCGTGGCAGAAGACTGGAAGCTGCTGCAGGCACGGTGAGCGTGACGCTGCTGGATGCAGAATAACGCGAAGCGTGTGTTGCTGTTCGGGCGTGGTTTAAATAGCCTTGAAAAAAGTAGTCCCTCAGGTAAAATAGTCCCTCCTAAGCCTCATTTGGCTTGAGGCCTTTTGCAGCATGGTCTGCACCAGGTAGGTATGCAGCATGGTCTGCATCAGGTAAGTATGCAGCATGGTCTGCATCAGGTGGGTTTTTCTACTATGAGCCTGGCGCCCATGGCGCCAGGACTGACTCTATGTTTATGAGCCTGGCGCCATAGGCGCCAGGACTGCACCCAAACAGCCCCTAGCTGGGGTCTTTGGGCGCGCTCAAAATGGCATGATGCCTGCTTTCGGGGTTGCTGGGCCTGATCTGGTTTCCCGGGGGCAGGCATCATGACACCCGTACCGTTATTAACAGTACGGGTGCTACCACCCTCCCCATTACCATTGGGCCCTATGGGGCCGATAGGGGGTCGAGAGTCCCTTATAACCAGCACCCGCGAATGGGCAATTACTGGGACCGCCAAACTCAGCATGACATGGTAATTGCCCATTCGCGGGTGCCGGAAAAAAATGGATACCGGCGGCAGCCGTGCCTATAATACAGGCACGGCTACCGCCAGCTTCGTAATGAGGCCAATCATGTGTTACTCTCCTATTTTCTTGGTCTCCCATGTCCCCTTCCTTGTGTTTTGAATCCCTGACGATCTCCCATTGCCCAGTTTCATTATTCGGTTTGTGTGACACATTTTCCTTTCAGAGCGAATCTTGCGTAGTTACCAGAGGAATTGAAACAGGGCGGTACCGTAATGAACGTAATGTCCCGGTACTGCTGCGGGACCCGCTAAGGAACGCCTGGACAAACCAGGCGTCCTTAGCGGTTCCCGCTAGCAGTCCAGGATGCTAACAACGGGCCCGTCACTAACGGGCCCATTGTTAGCATCCTCCCCATTCCCATTGAGCCCTATGGGACTCAAATGGGAATGGGGATTCATTTTTACATGGTCCCAGGAAAGGGCAATTACCGGGTCCGCCAAGGTCAGCATGACCCCATTCCTGGGACCCGGTAAAAAATCATTACCAGCGGCAGCCGTGCCCTTAATAAGGGCACGGCTACCGCCAGGGTCGTAATGAGGCCCAATGTATTTCTTTTTTTGTCAGGGTTGTTTGTTGCTTTGATGTGAACACAGAATTCAAAAATAAAATGTTTCCTTTTTTTTCTAAATCTTACCTATTAATGAAAAGTAAGATAGCCAAAGGTGATACATACGCAAGTAATGTGTTAGTCTCTGACATGAGATCAGACTGCCCTTCCCAAGTCGGAACACTATGGCAAGGCGGACTTAGCCATTCCTTCTTCTGAGGTCAAATCAGGGTAATTATAACACTTCTTTTTGCAGAGCTTGGAAGCTGGAGGAGTCTGGCATCATGCGCTATATAAGAAAACATTGTTATTATTTTAATGGGGGTGGGGCACAGGACATACAGATTTACTATTTATAACACAGAGGAAGAATTTTCCAAACACTAGATCTAGAGACAAAACTGCAGATTTCACAACATGCTGGCCTGTTCTCACATTTGGCCATTCTCTGCTATGGCAGTTCCCACCTATCTAATAATTGATACAAAATTTAGATTGGGATGGCAGCCAATGTATAAACTGTGGAATGCAACCATACAGGAATTGCTACAGCTGGAATGCACTTCCACATGTATGCAAGGGCATGGAGTGGCTTTCTGAACCATCAATTCTAATCTCAACAATGTGGAATGGTGCTGGGGAGAGACTAAGAGACCACAACCTCCTTAAAGGTTACTGTGCATCCTTTTAAAGTGCATTTTGCATTATGTCATCACCTTTGTTGAGCTGCTGCTTTGTTTTGCATGTTCAGCTACTTCAAGATAGTCTGCAACGACATCAGTCTTTATTCTTCCTAAACCTCTCTGTTCATCATCCGTGGTTTCTGCAGAAAAACCTGACGCAACACTTAAAGTTTATCTTTCTTTTGCTCAAAGGTTTGTATTTTCACCCTCTGAGATCAGCTTTTCAGGTATTTTGGCAAATGAAGCAATTGGAATTATGATTACATGGTTATCGTCGGGTTCGGTATATCCAGATGCACTGAAATCACATTCTGTTTTACAAAGACTTCTGGCACTGTGCTGTAGAGTTCATCCCTTGCCCAAGAGCTTTTACCTTTAATTTGGAGCTTTAGAGTGTACTACTCAAAGAAACTTAATAAAAGAGAACACTGAACTAATATGAATGAAAGCTAAAGTAGACCGAATTCAAAAACATCAGATGCACCAAAGGATCCCAAAGAGATTAGCACGTTAGGGCCCTGACATTGTAGCAAACAATTCACCAAAAGCATGGAACAATGGCATGTTTTTCACATGTAGAACTTCAATCCTCACTCCTTCAACTATCTGTTCATATCCATTAACTCTTGACAAACATTGTTTTTTTCAAATAGTACTCCAGGAAGGTTTATCCAGTGGGTTACTCATCACTTCTCCAAATGTTCTTACTGAGTGCACTGGTCTGATTTCTTGTCCACAGTCATTAGAGTGGTGGCTTAAGGAAAGCTGGCACAACATGGCTCAAATGACCAGAAAGAACTAGTACATTTAGGTTGAGTAAAAATGAATAGGGGAGCAATTCAATGTGAAACAAAATAACAAAAGGGATGAGAGTAAAATTCAACTAAAACATCAGGATTCGCTTCGTGTTCAGAATTTACTCAAAGTTCAGGATGAGTCTTAATACGTCTATGGCTTCTAATCGGGTTCCCTCTATATGAGGGCTCTTCAAAGACATTCTTTTTTAACAACATTCCAGGGTTTCTGAAACACCCAGCTCTTGTCTCCATCCAGGGCCAGTGGGGGTCTCAAAGAGAATATCCCGGTTCTTCTTTATATGTCTCTAGCTTATTTCAAGGCACTGGTTGGCAAACAGGGTTGTGTCGGTCCTTGTCAGGCTTAATTTCTGCTGTTACCCCCTTGCCATGAGGCTGGGGAATGAGCCCCAGAATCAAGCCAGGACAGGTTGGCAAGTCGAAAGGTTAGCCAACTATTCTATCTCTACCTCCCATTCAGTGGATCCTGAATCGTAAGTCCACCAGTCTGTTTCTCTTTGCGCCTCAATGGCTAGATGCCTGCTCATTCCTCTTATCATCTCCAATTCCACAGCAAAGATTTAAATCTCACGACATACCTTTCAAAGAAGGTAGCAGGCGCTCCTATCCAGAAAGAACATGGCATGATAACCTGTTCTGAGATGAGAGTTTGCAGCACACGCTTTTTGCTCACTGTACCTTTCACAGATGGGAAATATCCATTTGCATATCAGTCTTTGTCCCGCCCACATGGGCAGTCCAGCACCGAAATGCTATGGCAATTCCTCTCTGAACAAGAGTACCAAAAGCAACCCCATACACGTGTTTCAGCCTTGTTGGGCCTCATCAGTGAGGTGAAGCTTTGTCTCTCTGAGCACAGTGAGCAGGGAGTCCATGTCTGGTTGCCCCCAGGTAATTCAGGGTGACCAACCCCAAGTTCCTTGCAAACATTTCAAAGAAGATAGCAGGTGCTCCTCTCCAGAAAGAACATGGCATGATAATCTGTTCTGAGATGAGAGTTTGCAGCACACTCTTTTTGCTCTCACTGTACCTTTCACAGATGGGAAATATCCATTTGCATATCAGTCTTTGTCCCGCCTACAGTAATTTCTTACTTAAGTATGCCACTCCCATTAATGATTTATTTCCCAAACTTCTCACTCTCCTTAACACCTTCACTGTTATCTATATGCAGATGATCCACCTTCACAACCTGCATCAACGCCCCTCTATTTCTCACTACTGCCTTATGGCTTTCCTGACTCTGCCCTTCTTTATATCACAATCAAGATGCTCCCGCTTCTGTCTCTGTCCCGTCTGTCAGCAACTTTGTGTCTCTCACTGCGACTTCTTCCTCAACAATAAGTACATTCCTTTGTCCCCCTTTTCTCCACTCTTCCACCTCTTTCAGTAACTCCTCTGCCAATTCCTTGATTCCTTCATCTAACACTTCCTCCTTTCTCCACCACCTCTCATTAACCAATATCTCTTTCCCTAGGGCTTTCCTCAGCAAATAAACAGGCATCTCTTTACTCTGGTTCTCCTCCAATCCTATCAACTTCCTCCTTCTAGCACTCTCTTCATCTGCTTAGCCTTTCCCTTCTGTTATCTTTCACTGAAAATCTTGTCTCTGCCTTTGCATCACACTCTCATTCCATCCGCTTTCTTCCACTCTCCTCATTCATACTAGCACCCTCTTCAAAATTCTCAATGGTAAAAATGTCTTCCCCAATATTTTCCTTTTCTGTGCTTTCCGCCTCAACACCTTTGACTTCACCTCTCCAGCTGTCACTCTCAATCTCATGTACCACTTCTCCCTCCTTCCCAACACTCTCCTCTTTCATTCTCCTGTTGTCACCCTCAGTATTCTATATCATCTTCACCTCTTCCTTGTTCTGACCCTCTGGCATTATCTCCAACCACTCCCCCCAGACTTCTCTTAATTTTGTTCTGATCATCTCCACTGTTTGGCCTCTTCTGCCCAACACATTGCTACCACCTCCAGCTCATCTTGCTGCTTCCTCCAGTCTCCTTCAAAGTCACTTCTTCTGCACCTCAAAGTTCCCCCGTCTCTCTAGCAGCTGATTGTCCACTTCTCTCTCTAGTCTGAACCTCTCTGGTCAGGGAGACTCCACTCTGTGACAACTTGGATCTTTGCAGGAAAACTGTATTATGAGGGAGGTAGTTTTTGTGTTTCAACGGATTACAACTGGAAAAGCTGTGTTTCATCCGTTCAGTGCTACAGAAATATAGGGGAAGTGACAAGGTTTTGAAGGACGTTGCAGTTTCATCACATACACCTTGGTAATAG
Source organism: Ambystoma mexicanum (assembly GCF_040938575.1). Classification (NCBI taxonomy): domain Eukaryota; kingdom Metazoa; phylum Chordata; class Amphibia; order Caudata; family Ambystomatidae; genus Ambystoma; species Ambystoma mexicanum. Next base: position 851,798,904 of record NC_090932.1, on the reverse strand, counting down.
GGTGAATTCCAGGGGAGAAACCTGTGGGTATAGTTTCTTTGGGTCAGCGTTGAGCATGGGACGGATGTGCAGGAGCAGCAATGGAATGAACGATTTCAGTTATGTAGTGGGAGTGCTGCTGAGTCTCACATAGTTGGTCACATGGTTGCACTTCTTGACCCCCAACAGTTGGTACATTTTCAAATTATTTTAAAAGGCTTCTCAAATTGAAACAGCTTCACTCTATGGAGGACTTGCTTGTGGCTCCTCTTTGAGATGTGATAGTCTGTGTACTACAGGGGGGTTCTTGACTTCTTGAGCCATTTTGAGAGCTCTAACTTGCAGCTTCTTGACATATAGTTCTTCAGTGAAACAAATACTAATGTTGGCATTGGAGTATATCACTGTCCTCAGCTTAATTGAATCATTGAGCCCTGAATGAGAGTTACACTAGCCACAAATGCATCCAGGATTGATTCTGATTGCCAAATTGGGCATTAAGACACAGTGGGAGAACATTTGCAATAGGTTATCATTGGCCACAAACTTGAGGTTATGTTGTCAGGTGTCTGGCTTAGCGGCGAAAGGAGCAAGGTTAGGACAGATCTCTTGCATCATTGAGAATTGAATCAGGGTTTGGTTGGAGCTTAACAGTGGGTGGTATTTGAAGGTGCTGATGTTACTGTACATTAAGACCAGAATGTTGATGCCATGACCTGCATGTTGATATGTTTTCTCTTGATTACAGACACTTATAAATATGCTTGTCTACTTAGAACCATGAATCTTGCCCTTCTATTTCTCAACTTAAATGCAAAAGTGCCTTCTTTTTTATCATTTGAATTTTTGTTGGTTTTACTTGAATAACAAAGTACATCATACACAACCAAATAAACATACAAAAGCTACCTTAGGACTTATTTGGAAACTCTTATCAAGACTTCTGCATGACTTTCACTTTTCTCCACTGACCCGGCAAGCTAAACCCCCATAGCCGGTCAAACCGAACCAAAAACTAAAAAATAGAAAAAAGAAAAAACAAGACAGAGAAAAGAATTCTTTAGGTACATATTCCAATGATACCTATTCTCTATATTTCACATGTTCGTTCAAATAAAAACTCTGGCCAGACCTATAATAGGGTAAGTGCTCACAGATCACAGGGTTTATTCTGTATACATGGGAAGACATTCTGCTGAAAGAGTTGAATACATGGATTTGAGACCTCAAAATATTTGACATCTCACTCTTAATGGAGGTGTCAATTTTGTCCATGGCAGCTCCAAATCAGACACTTGACCACCACTCCTGAATGTGTGGTGTTGTATTTACTTTCCAATGCCGGCTATTGGGACCCTGGCTGCAGCCATGGGATGTGTTAGCAGTTTAGAACTTGTACTAGCTAACCTGAGGTAACCAAATGAGTCTTTCTTTCGCAATAAAATCGTTAAAGGATCCAATGGCAAATGTATCCCTGTTATTGTTATTATGTGGGAAAACACTCCTTTGCAGTATGGTTGGATGAGATTGCATGACCACCATGTATGCAATAGCTTTCTTTCGTCCTGCCCACATCTCCAACAGTTAGGAGATGCTGCCGGATGTATTCTATGAAGCCTACATGGAGTGAAATAGCAGCCACAAAGCCATTTATAGCTAATTGCTTTCAGCTGAATACAATTCGATGTCTGTGACGTTGTAGTCCAAATGTTACACCATTCCATATCATCAATGGAGGACCCAATATCCTCCTCCCATTTAGACATTTAAGCATGAGGGGGTTTAAATCAGCAAGTATTGAGGATCTTGTATATAGAGCAGATCTTCAGAGGAGCCAGACCCCCAATGAACATGTTTTCAAATCACATTGTTTCCTTGCTCCCTTCCCTAAATCCCCGAAAGTTACTCTGGGGTTACTGATCCAATGGCTTAGCTGTTTTTATGAATATTTAGCCAATTCTGGGAGGAGGAATGATTGATTACATTTGTTAAAGGAGAAGGAACTCTTTCCCTCAAACAATTGGCCTAACCGTTTCTTCATTCCATCCGACCAAGGATTAAATTGTGCTGGATTTCGCTCTGCTGGATATTCTGGATATCTCAGAATAGGAGTCAGCAGTGAGTGGAACACAGCTGTTCTGTATTTTCTCATTCCTCGATTCCCATAGAAGATAGATGTTTTTGTGGCAGTATAGCTTTGGGACCCCCATCTGGCACTGGAGAAAGCCAGCAGTATTCGTATATAGTGGCACACAACCCGATTTGATGTAATCTTGCCCACTATTTGCTATCTGGGTGAGATTTGGTTTCTACAATAGGAACTATTTGGAGTGCATACCAGTAACTTTGCAAATTTGGCACCCCAAGATCTCAATTTTCCCAAGTGGCCTACATAGTAGGGCAGATGGATCAGGGAGTTCATTTGGCCCATATAGATTTAAAAATGTGTTTCCGGGGCCCTGAAAATTCTTCTTTGAAATCACTATTTAGAGGGATTTGCCGAAAATAGAGGAGCCTTGTTCGGAAGGTCATCTTCACTGCCGTAATTCTTCCTAACTAGACATTTTCAGCCATATTATTAGAACATCTTTAAAACTTTTGTAGGTATCTGGGATATTTTTCTGTTATAACTGATTGTGAGCTGTTGTTAGGCGAACACTTAAATATTTTATGAAGTCTCGGCTGCACTGAAAACTATATATCGCTTTTAAGGTACTTGTAAGTAATGCTTGTTCTGTAATGTTTAATAAATGTGATTTAGTGTAGTTTGTTTTTTCCAATTTGTTTTCATTGAATTATTAATAACACAACGAGAAGAAAAAAAATAACGATAATACAGACAGAGACCAATATAATTCAACCACTAACATTAAAAAAAGAAACTATCGATCTACATTAAAACAACTAAAATAGACAGTAACAAACTAAAATACATTTCTGGAGAGAAATACAGTTAAGGGATGACAAAGACAGGAGATTAAAATAAACAATCATGTCAGTCTCGGACAGGAAAAAGGAAAGCAATGCACCACCATTGAGACCTTAGGTCAGGAATGACAGGATCAAGGCATAGAATGTAAACATAGTCTCCCTTAATGCCTTGTAGCGTACCAGTTTCCAGGCCATCTACCACATTGGGAGTCATATATCAGCCTACAGTCCTCCCACCCCTAAGAATGGATGGAAAACCACTGTCATGGGCAAGAAAATGCTCATGAGATTTACCCCAATGCTCTGTAAGGGTCCCCCACTCCTCAAATGTAGGCAGGTGACCATGCAACATGTGCATACGTTTTTGCACAAAATACACATCCCACATCTTCTCCAGTCAGTCAGATTCCTCTTGGGCTAACTGTAGTTTCCATTTCTGGGCCACTGCAAGTCTACCCACACGTAACAGTTCCTCCCACACCCTTGGAAATCTATAACCCTCATTATCTCTCTGGAGGACTCCCAGCAAGACTGTTAGAATGCTCCCATCAGATCTTTATTCCAGATCAACAGCTCAGCCCAATAACTCTGTATAATAGAGCATGTCCATCACATGTGCAATAATGAACCCCTTTGGCCACACCCCCTGCAACACATTGGCGAGGAGCCCACAAAAATCTTAGACAATATTTGAGGATCCTTATGCAAATGTGGAAGTACTTTAAAAATGTGCTCCAAACCATGTGTTGAAATATTACTGTGACATTTTAAAGACATTTTCCAAATGTCACTTTATATATCTTGCCCCAGAGATTATCAGAAATGACTCCTCCAGGTGTTGTTTTCCAGAAACATTTAAACGTTGTCCCTCACTGTAAGGCCACTTGTGACCAGGATTCTATAAATCTTACAGACAATACCTTTCTTTGTTACATTAAAAAAACCTGTTCAAAAGGAGTGAGATCTTTACCTAGGTTAACTTTACATCTGGGATTTGCATGGTGACACTTCAATCTCAGATAATCAAATATCGAAAAGAGTTCCTTCCCCAACATTGTCTGTAGTGTATCAAAATCCTTAAATTTGCCCACAACAAATAAGTGACACCACCCTTTCCAGTCCGAAGTCCATCCAATTTTGAGTAAAGTGGAACGTCAATGTACCTTTGTCTTATGGGGGGGCCCTACAAATAAATCAAGGGGATGGCCATGTAGAAAGCATCCTATTAACACATGTTTCGACCTAAGGTCATGGCTATTGTCAATTACAATCGGTGTGAGCCGCACATCTTGCATCAACCCCGCCGGGCTCTATTCAAACTATTCACCTATCACTCTCAGGACCCACCGGGAAGGCTCATCCATGCTTTAACAAAGAGTCTAGGTCAAAACCTGTGTTGGCTTTCTCTTGACATGTAAATGTAGGCAAGGTTGTCTGCAAGACCTGGACAGCACCTTGCCCTTATAACAAACTAATACAACCAACCAACTTTAAAATCTAACTGTGTCCAGCTGTGTTTTAACCTTTACTTGGGTACAACCCTACCCTATGGCAACAGCCTCATCCAGCGCCACACTTTAGCCTGGGTTCCAACCCCTGCCCTGCCCTTCACTTATCACGATCATCGGGACTTTAGGAGCTCTGTCCCGCTGGAACCCTAGAAAAGGCTGCAGGAAGAAGAACAGCACATTCATTCACCAAGCAGATCAGCGTGGGTGTCCCATCTTCCTACAAGCTTCTACCTCCTTTTGTACCTCACCTCTTATGGTGCACTTAAACCTATCACACAGGATAGGCAGACTTACCAAACCATTATCATTGAATTCAAAATATTCAGAAAATCATCACACTGCATTGCATTGCAACCTCGTGTACACCTCTCATCCCCAATACCAAGTGATATATGCACCAGGTCATGGTCCAACCATGGAACCACACATATGTCAACTGCAAAAATCGAGATTGTCATGATTCATCTACCAAAACAATATCTATTTGTGAGAAAGAGTCATGGGCTACACAATAATAGGTAAAAGGTGGGGTAGGCACCCAGAGTCCCTTGTGGGGTACATTTACCAGCTCGGCAGAACTCTCCTGCATCACCAATCTGCATTTTCAGCAGTTACAAGAAGTATGGCTGTGCTTGGTTTGCTGAGCACATATTTCCTTGCATCAAAACTGCGTGTTTAGCAGTTAACAAAAATAATGGCTGTGCTGGCTCTGCTGAGTACATATGGGGTGAGATGGAATATCCAACACCCCAAGAATGGCTGCATGTATTTTCTTCATGTGCACCAAAGAAAATAATACAAAGGCAGCCTGGTTCAGCTCTGCTATGCTGCCAGCTCAAAACTTCCAACTCAAAGAGAAAATGTTCTGTGTTTAAAATGACTTTGCACTGGTGCTATTTTCATCTTCCAACATTACACAGTTTGGTTCCAGTAAAACACAGCCATGTACATCATGATTCAGTATGAACACCATCAAATGAGGGGCAGTCCTCCCTGAAAGGCATTATGGTGTCCAGTAAAATCTATGAAAGAGCAGAGAAATTAATTTCAGACCATACGGCAAGCGTTTACTTTTGCAACAAAGTAACACAGGAAAAAGTATTCACAAGGAACTCTCTATCTCCCTTTGCTTATGTCAGTTTCAAATAACTCTTTTCTTGAACATGTCCCTCTGTACAGAAATTGACTAGAGCTCTGGGAGCTTTCAGACAGCAAAATGCGAGGAAAACTGCATTTTGTTAAATGGATCAACATAAAATGAACCCATGCTACTTTGCCTTGCAGAGAAATTAAAGGACATGATTGAAGCTAAATGGGAAAGAATACTGTAAAATGCCCAGAAGCACAACTGTACATTGGGGGAAGAAAAGCTGCAAAAATAGTTGTATATTTAACTCTGTGTATTTTATTTCTTTACAAAAAGAATTTCAACAGCCTAGCTGACTCAGGCATTCCTGTTAGACCGATCTGGCACAAAGGCAAAATCTCGCACCTCCCCATGATTTCCCATTGCCAGTGCAGGGACCCAGTTCTGTGCACTGCCAAGTGTGATAATTACAGGGTGCCTCAGACTGCATGGCAGGGGTGCTCGCAAGAACAACAGGGGACTCCAAACCATGTGTTTCCCTCAGAAGTGTGAAAATCCTCTGTATTCAAACTAAGGACTTCAAAGTAGAATCCATGGCAACCTCTGGGCAAAGCTGACCCATGAGAATCAACAGACTTGTTGCATTAAAACATTTATTTCAGTGATAGGAAAATGCAGTAATGTAAAATTATGATAGTTTTTAATGTGATTTGCGCCATTAAAATGAGACGATGTGGATCTTCCTAGCATGTGCAGGATGTGAATGGCATTAAAGGGGCATTTCTGGAAAAAGCGTACATGACACGGTTATGAAAGTTAAATGAAAATATGCCCAACATTGAAAAGCTCCTTTGTATCCATTTTGTAGATTTTTAGGGGAAATATTTTTCATGGAAATGGTGAAAGATTGCCAGAGGGATAAAATAGCATCATACAAACTTGGCATTTGGAATGGTAGATTCCGTGTAAAGTATGGGATCTGCCTTTCTGAGTTTCAGGCGGCTAACAATTGTAAAAATGAGCATTTTGTGTCATAACTGATTTTGGCAAAAATAACAGTGGTATAACAATGCACATCATAGAAAAACACACCATAAAGCTGATGTCACTTCCCTGCGTCCACTCTGCTTACAGAAAGGCAGTGACTTCCACAGACTGACCTATTCCTTCTTAGAGGTAGGTCTAGCTTAGTTATGCCCACATAGTAAAAATCCTCTGCTGTCATCCGGTTTATGAAAGGAGGAAGCTGAGGGAGAGTAAGGAAATTCAAGAATTAGGACCTTCATACATCAATATCCAGAGATCCAGACATTCCACATTCACCCTGCAAGATTCCAGACTCCAGTGCCAGGCCATGGGTAGATGATCCAGATATATGCAATAACTCCTCTCCAGGCAGAACCACATCCAGAATTTAACCCTACAAAAATCTCAATAATTCAGGGAGAGAGGAGGAAAGGCTGCTGACTCTTTGGGACAACCCCATGACCACGCCTGTCCTTGCCCAGCTGATGCACCCACTTTCCACTGAGACCAGACCCCGGTTGCTTTGCTTTGTCCCTAGAGGAGAGCTGCTGCTGTGCAGTGACCAGACCCTTATCCTGCTGTTGAGAGATCCGGTTAGCTGTCCAACCTACCCCATTCAAGTGCTTTCTGTACGTATCATCCTTCCCCGGTAACAAACAAAAAAAGCTGCATCCATTGCTTTGCATTGTATTATGTCCAATCCCACAGAAATCCTATAAATTCCCAAATCAATTCTTAAATTGTCAGAATGCTCTGTGTATCTTGTTCCTAGGAAAATCTGTGTTAATCTCCCTGTGTTAGCGCAATTTCTTCCAAATCATTTCAGTCCGTTGTATAAGTCCTTAGTACTATTTGGAATAAATTCATTAATTCCCATATAAAGAGGTATACAGAGTGAATGGGTTAATATTGCAAATTAACCTTCTCGTGGGCAGTGTCCTTCTTTCATAATCCAGCCACTAAAAAATATAGTTTTGTAGAATATGGGCCTCATTACGACCCAGGCGTTAAGGGTTAACGCCGTCGTTAACCTTTAACGCCTGATTCTGATTTTAACGGCTGCTTTTAGCAGCCGTTAAAATCCATGGCGCTAACCTGCCATGATGCTAATTACGCCACCGTAATTTACGGTGGCGTAATTAGCGCCTTCCCCACTCCCATTATGCCCTATGGGGCAAAAATGGGAATGGGGAAGGGAAAATGGGAAATGGGGATTTACCGCCCCACTCACCTTGGAATGGGGTGGTAAATCCGCCATCCACCATGGTGTAAACGTAGTTTACACCATGGTGGTAATGATGGCGCAATTAGCGCCTGGGTCGTAATGACCCACAATGTCATTTTCCTCTTAAAACAGAGTTGCCTATGAAAGGGTTTCCCGCATAAAATCCAATGTTTCCTGTCCATTTAAGAATCCCATGCAGTCACCCATCCAAAGTCACCATTTCACTTAAGGATGATACCTGTTACGTGCCTTTGTCCCTTAGCATTAAAACCAATATCCGATTATGTCTCTTTAGCTCATTTTCCAAGCCGTTTTGCTATTTCAAACCCGTGGAAATGAAGCAACTGCAATTTTGCCACATGTGATTCTTGCTGCACTATTTTTCCTTCCAAAGTCGATTTTATAAACTGTATGCCCGTTGTTTAGTACCTTGCCTTGTAGCTTGCGAGTTTTCTTGCTTCTGTGATGCAGCCACACACATTCTTGCCTTATTCGATTAACCGCACATGTAAAATCACCATTCAGTAATTCCGAGTGCCATTTTGCTCATTTTTCAAGGAAGCGCAATCAGATTTTGGCCTCCCATTCAGGGGTGGTAGGTTAGATTTTCATTCTGATTTTTGCCTAGTATACCTGACTCCTTGCTCCTCCTCTCCACTCACACAGAATCTGGTTAACAGGGGTTTGAGGGAGTGTTGCAGGGGGAATGCCGAAGTGTGATGCCATTAAAAAGCACTACCCAAAAAGTAATCTTGCTTCATTCACTTGTGCATTGTGTATCTGATGTTATAAGGTTAAACTAAGTGTATTTTATCATTTTCCTGTGTAATTAACACCACACTGGTGATTGCTGCCCTATGTTGAATGTGTTAGATTTTTATTCAAAATTAAAAATAAATAAATATTTCATTATAACACACCGGCCTGGTTCATGGTCCATTGCGACACAGGGTGTACGTTAAGGGGGTGTGAGACAGGTTGGCTGTCTTCTCAAAGATTGAATCCGAATGTAATAAGCTTAAAAGAGTTTTATTGTGTGCCGCATCCCTGGCCATTAGAAAGAGTCCTGGTCTAGAGTGTACCACATCTTTAAAATCCTTAACAGCCTCATACACATCAAGGACCCCTAGTGTTTGATTAAGCTCCAAAAACCTCTTTGAGATCCTACCCTGGTATTTAGGGGATTGGACTGCCTTAATTCTCAATCTATTTATTTATTTATTTATTTATTGTGCATGTTAAGCTCGTATAGAGTAAGTCAATTCTGTTTCAAGGCACCCACAGGGCAACAGGGAGGGAACATGGGATTGAAAACAATGATTACAGTGGAACATAAATGACAAACCTACTATGCTTTGTGAGAATTCAGAACGTGCAAGTGCAGCGAGAAGAGGGGAAATGGGGGTAAATTCTGCAATGTCTGTGCTCATGGGTGAGCAGAAGATGAAGTGCATAGTATTTGAAGTGCTATGCAGCCTGGAGCCGTATTGTGAAGGAAGTGCAAGCCTACAGAAGTGAGGCAGGCGGGTGCCAGGGCAAGTTCTGAGAGGTGGGCAGAGGCTGGGGCGATTGGGTATGGGAGGCCAAGTCCCCAAAGGGATGCATAAGGGCCCTGGTGATCAATTACAGTGGCTGTGAGATTAGCAGAGGAGGGATGAAGGGAAGGAAGTGGGGAAGAGGAAAGTCTTGAGGAATTTCCAGAATTTAAGGAAGTCCTGCTCAAGACAAAGAGGTAGGGGGATGCTGTTCCATAAGAGGGAACCAGCTGAAGAAAGTGATCAGCCTCCGGCCCTCTCTTTAGCTAAATACTTTACACACAGAGATTTGGTGTGTGAGGACTGCAGAGGTATAGAGGGAGAGTATTTAATAAGAGAAAGTTGCAGATAGTGTGGTCCCGGGCCCCAGACAATCTTGTGGATGATGCAGAGGGATTTGAATTTAATCTGTGCCGCAACTGGGAGCAAGAGAAGAATTTTTAGGGCAGAGGAGATGCAGTCCCTGGGCTTAAGGCTAAGGATAAGTCTTGCAGTCCCTATTCTGGATTAGCTGGAGGGGTCATAAAGTGGAAAAAGGTCAATTCAGGCAAAGGCTATTGCAGTGGACAAGTGCAGAGATAACCAGGGCTCGGGTATGATTGAGCTTCTGCAGAAAAGTGATTAAAGGGAGAATTCCTTTGAGAAGGACGAGTTGGAAGTGGGACTTCTTGGCAATGTCCTGAGTGTGAGGGAGAAAGGAGAGAGAGAGGAGTCGAAGATGACTCCAACGTTTCTGGCTTCAGAAGAAGGAGCAGGGGAGAGTCCATGAAGGTTGGACAGAGTGAGGGGAAAAAGAGGGAGCCGGGGTACCCATGGGAATTATATCAGTCTTGCTGGCATTGAGGCAGAGATTGTTGGAAGTACACCAGGACTGGGAGACAGGGATGATGGTAGATGCATGAGGGTCAGCAGGAAGTTTGAAAAAGAGTTGTGTGTCATCAGCATACCACTAGAAGTTGGCAGAGAAGGAGAAAATGAGGAGTGCTAGCTGAGCAAGGTAAGTGTTGACGAGCCAGGCGTAGAGGTTTGAGCCCTGGGGGATACCACAGGTGGAGAAGGCAGTAGGTGAGGAGAAAGTGCCCAAAATGACTTGGGATGAATGTTCAGTTAGGAAGGAGGTAAGCCAATCCCGTGCCCACTCCGAGATACCAAGGGTATCATGGAGCTGTTTTATGAGGATGGAATGGTTAACTGTATCAAAGACAGAGGAGAGATCGAGTAGGATGAGGACAGCTGGAGAGTTACAGTACAGATAAGTGGGCAGTTCATCAGGTGTGGTCAGATGAGCAATTTCCTTGCCTCTGGATGCTCAGAATCCAGATTGATGGTCGTGGAGACCACCAACAAGTTCAGTGTGTGAGGTAAGTTGTGGAAAGACCGGCTTCTCCATCAGGTTCAAAAGGAAGGGGTTGATAGAAATAGGGCGGTAGTTGGCTGGAGAGGTGGGGTCTGCTGAATGTTTTTTTAGAAGGGGGTGCACAAGGGAGTGCTTGAGGGAGGAGAGGAAAGCTCTAGTGGCAAAAGAGTGGTTGCAGAGATCAGTGAATGCACGGACAAGAGAGCCAATGTTGTCATTGATGGTTCTGGAGTAGCAAGGGGAAACCTGTTGGGAAGAGACGCCATGGCTGCCTCCAAAATCGGAATGAGGCCCTATATTAGGACAGGGTGGAGATTGAAATATACATACAAGAAAGAAATCATCGGCATATAATGCTATTTTTTGTTGGGGTTGGGCCGCTTCTATTCCCCATATGGTTTCACTGGAGCATGTCCTCTGAGCCAATAGCTCCATCGATAGCGTGAAATATAATGGGGATAGGGTGCAGTCCTGTTGGGTGCCTCATGACAGTGAGATTGGGTCTGATAAGGGAACATTTAATTGTATCCTTTTGAAAGGGTTTACATAATTAGCTAACACCTATTTTATGAAGTTGTCATCAAAGCTGTAATGATGGTGTACTTTCAGGATGCATATCCAATTGATACGATTAAATGCTTTCTCAGTATCAATGGATAATACCACCAGGGAAGTGCCTTTCTACTTCACCCGACCATTTGTAGCAATTATTCTACATATACAGTCTTGGGCCTGCCTGTCTGGAATGAACCCAGTTTGGTCTATATGGATGAGTGCTTGGAGGTCTGTATGGCTAGGCATCATAACTCAGCACTTCAATTTATATGTACGATTCACATTTTGTTGCGTCTCATCCTGGTTTTACAAGCAGCAAATACGTTGATTCTCCCATTGAAGAAGTTGTTGCGTTCATTATTGAAAAGCTATTGAAAGGGGTGACTAGATGCAGAATTACTGTGGAAGAGAATTGTTTATAGAAGAAGGCTGAGACCCATCCAGACCTGGATCCTTGTTAATAGTAGGTTCTTTATAACCTGAATAACTTCTTTTGCAGGAATTGGGGTTTCTAGAGCCTCCCTGTCGTGTACAAATAACGTTGGGACATGTGTTGCCTGAATGAAAGATTCTTGTATATTCTCCTCCAATTGATCAGCTAGGAACAGTTTAGAAAAATACTGCAAGAGTATCTGTAACTTAGTGGGATCTGCGCTGAGTAACTGAGCATCCTTATCCTGAAGTTCATTGTGGTATTTCTTGTTCGTTGGGCTTTTAGCTTGTTGGCTAATTGACCAAAGCCGTATTTGAAGTGTTAAAATAATACTGGTTGATTGTTAAGAACTTATAAAAGAAGTCCAAGGCCTATAACGCTGTCATCTCCACTCTAGTTGTTTGCAACTCTCTATAGTTTCCGCAAGACACTAAGCTTGTATTAGCCTTCTAAAGTACGCACCTGTTTCTCAATCCCCACTCGTTGAGCTGTCACTATTTTTTCCTCGCTGAGGCCAGGATGATGACTTCCTACTGAATGTCAGTTTAAAGGCCTCCCTTATTGTTTCTGTTGAGGTTTTAGCATTAGCATTATTAAGAAAATATTGGGAGATTCTCATTGAAATCGAGGACTGTTAGATCAGATCCCTGAGTAGGGAATTGTTAATGTGTCTTCAATTGCATCGTTATTGAAATATTGGTGAATTGGTGAAGGATCTGGTACTGTGTTAAGTTCAATTGAGAGACTGGAGATTGATGATAACAGCGGGCACATAACAGAAAAGTAATTAAGCCTCGAATAACTGTGGCGAAGGTGTAAAAAATGTATATAATCTTTCGTAAAGGGGATTAAAGTGTCTCCAAGCATTCATCAGTTGCAAATCTGCAATAGCTTGCTGAAGGGAGTGTCTAGTCATGTTTCCTGTGGGCTAGTGGAACAGGATTCATCCAATTCAGCATTCCACACATTATGGTCCATCACTCTGATTGAATCCCCCACCTGAAAATGGTTAATACGTGGGAAGAGTCTGCCGTAGAAGCTCTCCTGCTGCTGGTTAGGACCATACATTGAAAGAATAGATACATCTACCCCACTGCAGCTTATATTGAATCCCAAATATCTCCCTTGGTAGCTTGAATGTCAGCTATTTTCTTAAAGTTAACTGTTTTATTAAGATTACTACACCTGCTTTCTTATCTGGGGATGAAGCAAAAAACTGATGTGGAAACCACAAAGATTTAAGTCTAGGCCAATCGGATCTGAGATTATTCTCTTAAAGCAGAGCTATATATGCCCCCAATTCCACCAGTTTAGTAAGCACACCGTTCCTTTTCAGAGGGGAATTCAGGCCCTGGGCATTCAGGGAAACAATCTTAAGGTCTGTCATGTATACCTGGACTAATGCTTGTTATGGGTGTGGATCCTGGGCCGCCAGGTGCATGGGAGGAAAAGTTTCTTCCAGTCAACGAGGCTGGTTAGACATAATGAAAGCCCCGGAGAATGTAAAATGGCTTCTCCTAGCACCTGAATTTGGTTCTGGTGCCTTTGTAGCTTCCCAGCAAGCATACATTCCACCCCCACCTTGAAATCTGACAGCACATTGTAGATTTAATGAGTCTCAAGTCTGGACCTTTCACGTAAACTCCCTTGCCCCTAGGCAACAAGTGGGTATTGTAGTTAAATAGATTAATTTGTAGAACCAAAAATGCCTTGGAATAATTGAAAATTCTCAGGGCCTGTGATGGGGGAACATTAGGTGAAATAGCCAATAGGAAACACCTGCTCCTGATGCAACGGTATATCTTTCGTATATTTCTAGTATGCAGTGCCATAAGCACATTTTACAAATGGCGCTGGTGCCAGTACAGATCTGTGCAGATCTCCACCTTTGCCTGTCTCCCATTAGAAGAGACCTTATTTAAAATGTGTTTGTTTTGTATTGCCATTATGTGCCTATGCAAGGGGTAGCCATGGATTATTACATTATTGGGCTATAATTCTGGTACCTGAATATCGCCATTAAAAACACTGATTTTGCCATTCCTTTTCGACCTCACCCATGAGGAGGTTAAGAGGCAGGGGTTTAGATGGTAGGCGATGGAGAGGGTAATGGGCGTACAAGCATGGCCCCCTAAAAAAAGTATGCCACCAGCAGCCTTAAATGGCAGTTGCATTCAAACTTACTCCAAGCAATTGTTTATGATCTCAGGTTGCAATTTACTGAAACCACTCGGGGGAAAAACAATGAACTGATGGGTACACTACATGGCTTTGTGATTTACGAGAGGTTTCTGTGTTTTAAATGATGATTTAATACTCAGCTTAAATACGAATGTTAGCTGTTGTAGCCAATCAAATGGTTAAAGAAAACCGGGTGGTTTTGGGGTGTGACATGGAAAAAGGAGGTTGTTTAATTGTCTGAACAAGACACAAGAATGGGATTTGTTTGAAGTCTCAATAGTGATCATTTGTGTTATTTTAAATGACTTGATAAAGAACATATGAGTTACCAGCAAAATAGTCTGGAACACATGTGCACTATGGAAGTGAACATTGAGATGGTTGTGATTTGGTTCCTTCATCCAAGTCGCTTTATCTTGAACAGAGTGGGTCCTATGGGACGAGCGTATTTGAGGTAACACTCCCGTCAACTGCTCAATTTGAATTAAATGTTCACAGATAAACAAACATGCTCCTTTCCAAAACTGGTAATGAATGCTCCTAAAATATGCATGTCCATCAAAAATGTCTGTGACCAAAAGAGTGTGCCTTCATGTACTACGTGTGAATATTGGGTAACGTATGGAAAAGGAAACTTGCCAGTGCGGGTATCTTGCCGGCCCGGAGGGGGTGTAGCACTGATCTTTCCAGAATGGATTCCTGCCAATATCATTACCACTCAGATTTACTCTTCCTTTGAATGCCTTGTCTGCAGGCTCTAAATCTCTCCTAGCCACTCTCTTACTGTTGCCACTCTCTACTGGCCCCCTGGGCAAATCACCTCTTTTCTTTCTGAGTGGGCTGACCTCTCCTCATCCCTGCTGACCTCAACCACTCAACTCCTCCTCCTTGGTGACCTCAACATCCACCTAGATTCTGCCTGTCCCTCATCTCTGCTCTTTCGCGACCTTTGCAATTCACTCTCTATCCTCCCCTCTGGCCCGACTCACTCTGCTGGACACACACTCGATGTCCTGATATCCTCAGGCCTCCCCCTTTCGATCCCTCTGACCACTCCTCTATCCTGGAGTGACCACTGCCTTCTCTCCTCGCATCTCTCACTCTCTTCCCCCAAGCCAAGCTCACACCTACACTGCCACCTACCTTCTCGGACATCTGTCCTATGAAGCGTGTGTCAGTTGAGGCTTTGCTGCCACCTTCTCTCCCCCCTCTCCTCCTCCGGCTGACTCACACCCGGACGCAACCCTTTCCCTTCTCTACTCTTCCATTTCTGTTACTCTTGATGCTCTTGCCCCTGTCATGAGGATCCGCTTGAAGTACAAAGCCAAGTGTAATTCCTGGTATGACTCTGACCTTGCTACACTTAAACGTAAGTGTAGGGCTGCTTACAGGAAATGGAGGGCTTCTTGTTCATCCTCTGACAAACTGGCCTGTCGCCAGCTCCAAAGGCAATACAGACTCTGTTCGCACCAAAAAGAGAGTCCACATTCAAGCCCGTGTCTCTGCGGCATCTAACAACTCGGCCAAACTCTTTAAAATCTGCAAGGAGCTTGCCAACCCTGCTGCAGTCTCTACCCCTCCTATTGCCTCCGAGGCTCTCTGCAATGACCTTGCCTCTCACTTTATCTCCAAAACCCAGCACATCTTGTTCACCCTCTCCTCCCCTCCCCTTCCTATTCCCCCTCAGTCTGCACTTGCTAACCCCCTTTAACTAGTCCCCCTCCCTCCTTCTCTTCCTTTCCTCTCTTCTCCCCTGATGAGGTCGCTAGACAAGTCCGATCTTTGAAAGCCTCATCAAATCAGGCTCATCGCTGTTCCTCTAAAACCATCAAGGACCACATTGACACCCTCGCCCCAGACCTTGGTGATTTCTGCAACCATTCCTTTGCCTCAGGATCCCTCCCCTCTGAAACACTCCCTTGTGCATCCTCTGCTCAAGAAACCCTCTGCAGATCCTTCCTGTCCTGCTAACTATCGCCCAATCTCCATTACTCCCTTTCTGGGCAAACTCCTGGAAAAGCTGGCCATCTCCCAGCTTAACCTTCATTCTGATTCTGTTGGCTGTCTGGCTTCAGAGTGTAGTAGAAGAACAGAAGTGAAGCAGAAGTACGGAAACAGCTCTCCTGAATATCTGTGAAGATCTGCTCTCCAACCTTGACTCTAACATTCCCTCTGTCCTCATCCTACTCAATCTCTCTTCTGCCTTTGACACGGTCAGCCATACCATCCTGCTCAACCATCTCCGGGAGAACCTGGGTATCACTGATCAGGCTCTGGCCTGGCTGACCTCTTTCCTTTCTGATTGACCTTCCCAAGTCCAACTGGGGTCCTTCCTATCATCTATCTTCCTCTCTACCGTGGTGTTCCCAGGGGTCTAACCTCTCGCCCTAGCTTTTCAACCAATACCTGGCAACTCTCGCTCACTGCATTGCCACTCTATGCTCACATTTCCAGTGCTACGCTGACGACACTCAACTCATTTTCAGGCTGCCCTCGGCCACCTCCTCTCCTTCACTTATCTCGGATTGCCTAACTGCCATTCAAGATTGGTGTGCTGCCAATGATCTTTGCCTGAATGCCAGAAAGACTGAGATCCTCCTCATCAGCACACCTTCTCCATCCTTTCTCCTCTCTCTCTGGCCGGCCTCGCTTGGCCCTCCACCCATCCCCACCTGCGAGGCTAAGAACCTCGGTGTCATCTTTGACTCCACACTTTCCTTCTCCTCCCACATCTCGGTTGTCTCTAAAAAGTCAAACTTCCTTCTGCACCTCCTCAGAAGTACTCTTCCTTTCCTCTCCTTCCCCCAGGAGCTCACTGTCTCCCAAGCTCTGGTTCTCTCTAGGTTGGACTACTGTAACATCCTTTTCTAAAGTTACCTGCCTCTACTCTTCGCCCTCTTCAACTAATCCAGAACAGGACTGTGAGACTTGTCCTTGGCCTCAAGCTCTCGGATCGTAGCTCTCCAGCTCTGAAATCTCTCCATTGGATCCCAGTGCTTGCAAGGATTACATTTAATACCCTCTGCATTGTCCACAAGGCTTTCTGGGGCCTGGGCCCAAAATACCTTCAGCTATCCCTCCGCAACTACCTCCCCTCCTCTACCTCTAACTCCCTCAGGGTCAATCGCTTTTCAAAGAAACGAGCTGGGGGAGATCTCTGTCTTCGGCTGGGGCCTCCCTCTGGAATAGCCTCCCTGCCACACTAAAACCTGAGGAGAACCATCTCCGGTTCCGGAAGCACCTCAAGACCTTCCTCTTTGCATCTGCCTTTGTTTCCCCTCTGCCCTGCTGATCCGCTCTATTGGCACTGTGCACCTGGCAACCATCCGTCCCCTGGGCCCAGGTACTGGCTCATCCTGCCACCCTTCTGCACTGCCTCCTGGCCACCCCTCGCATGGGGACTGTACCTGTAACCCCCACAGTCCCCCACGCCCCATTTTTCTTATTTTATGCACTTATCAGACTGACCCAGTTCTGCTGCCGTAAACACAGCTCTTGCCACTTGCTGACCGCACTCCCTCTGTTATTGCTTTATTTTCTATTTATTTGTATTTATTATTATTTATCTGTTCTCCTCTGCTCTGCACTCTCCACTCTCCCCCTTACATGCATTTTTCCCCTTTCCATTTCCCATGCACCTTCACGTTCTCAATGTCACTGGGCCTAGTAAGATCGTTGTTTTGTTTCTCCCCTGTTTCCCCTCCCTTGCCTTGTCGCGCTCTGAAACACTTGTGTACGAGCATGATACAAATAAAATATCATATCATATCATTCAAGAACCTGAGTTTCAAAAGTTGGATTCAGGTGTACATGGGACACAATGTGATTTGTTTAATGTCTCAAGAGTGCACAATTATTTTTCTGTTTCAAAAGAATCGAGCATGTAAACAGATTTGCCGAGCTAACTAAAAACTAGGATAAATGTGTTTTTTGGTCAATTTGGTCAAATTGACTGATGGAATATTCAATGTGTTTGCTAAATGTTGTTTTAATTAAACTAAATCTGCAAATAAAAAAATACAAAAAAATCTGAAGTGAATATTTATTGTTCATTTTATGATATGAACAGAAACACATTTTGTGTACTTTGGGTGTTGTTTGTATAACAGTTTTTCAGATATAGTTGACTTCATGAATGGATAAAACCATAAAGTAAAATGAGGTGTATAGTCACAGAAGGGTAATGCTGGCATAATATATGCATCATGCTCCACCAAGAAGCTATATATTGATAGACATGTTGCCAGGCGTTCATTTTGAAGTTGCTGTGCAAATCTTTGTTGGGGCATAAAGGCAGAAATGCACTGTACAGTTGTCACTATCTACATCCAGTAAATTGTCATCTACGTTCATTGCAGCCCAGCCACAGAAGTAGTCCACACACGTCTTGAGAAACAATTCAGGAGCTGCTTAGTGGCGCCCTAGGGAGTGGAGGAGGGATACAGTGGGGTAGGTGATATGAATATCAATGTTACAGAGGAGACCATTGAAACTCTAAGGAGCATTCAAAGTCAGGTAAGTGCAAAGGGAAAGGAGGAATAAGTGCTAGAAAGGTGTATGGTCCAGGTTTGTTGCTAGAGCTAATATGAGTCCGGTCCGGGAATATAGAGTCGGCTAAATTAGGAATCAATTAACAAGCATCATCAAGCAACTTTCAGTGTTTTTTTTAATCTGATGTAGTGTTCATTCTTCTGCAAATGGTCAAGGAGATTTTTCCAAAGGATGGGACCATTGACCGCCAGTGCTCTTCCTTCCCAATGTTTATTTTTACAATGAATGGTGTAGAGTCTCATTGCACTTTTAGATCCGAGTTCCTGGGCTGGATGCACTCCTTCAGTTTTTGGACATGACAAACAGGAGCTTTGTCCTAGTAGATATGATGGTGCAGTACACAGATAACATAGCATTACTGATGAAGAGATATCTTCCCTTGGTTTCAGGCCCAGCATTGTCCTTGCTGCTTTTCTCTGGGAGAGTTATTGTTGGTGACTCATAGACTGTGGAAGGCCTAGGCAGAGACTAATGCAGTAGCCTATGCAGGATATTACCATTGCTCATGTTACATCTGCCTTTTAGGACATGTTTAAGAGAGTTAATGGTAATTTCAACAACTACAAATGGTAGTGAGATGTCATGGTAATATCATGTATGTGGGCTGAAAAGGTCTTGTCATGTGCACTTCCCATGTCCCTAGCTTCTTTCAGTGGGGAAGTTGGGAGCGAAATGGCAAAGGGACCGGTACATCGAAGATTCTAATTGGTTATTTATAACGTGCTTAATACCCAGCGGTTTCTAAGCGCGGACCCGCGGATCAAACCTGCGTTATTCCACGTCGTCAGGCGAGCACGTTGTCCCTGAGCTTTCCTCCCGAGACAAGATAAGGAGGTTTTCCATGCCCGTAATTACCATTTTGGATTTTTTTGTCTTTTGAACAGAGATTGTTGTCAATCAACCAGTCTTGCATGTATGAAATGCACGGAAATCTTCAATGCTGATCCCTAATTTAAACACAACGTGTTTGTCGTCAGGGAGCATTTGGAATGAAGAGGCTTAGTGGCTGGATAAAGTCAGCTGTTGGTTTTATGAATGTTTTGAGTGGCTTCGGGATACGGCTGAATCTTGAGGGACTCCACAATCATTACCTATCTGCAGATTGGTATTTTCCTATGCCTTACTTTTTTCTGTTCTACAAGATGGCGGATATAAATGTAAAGGTCCTCCCATTGATTGCCATGATGTTGTTGTGTCTGGAATGCACCTTGGCATGAATTAAATTGTAAAGTTGTTCAGACAAGCCCATCAGCATTAGCTCTACTGGGGTGTTGGTCTCTACGACCACCAGAAGTTACAATTGCATGAACAGGAGGGGAGTTTCCGTTCCTCTAGATTGCATGATTCTTGATTGATATTGTATTTGTGGTCCTAGGTTTTTTCTACATTCTTGGAGCTTTGTGGTGGCCAATTATTCCTCTGGTTTTGCTAATGAACGGCATATTGTCAATTTGGGGTTATTTACTAGAATATTAGGATACTCGTTATGTTTTTAGAAGGAGGAATATGAGGTTTCTTCAAGCAAACTATGATTGAGCAATGCTTAACCCCTTAAGTGCCAAGGACGAGTATACTCGTTCTTTTTGCATAGACTTGCATAATAGCCTGCCACTTAATTAAAGCAGTTGTTTATAGGAGCAGTCGATGCTGGTGCTAAGCCTATATTATTCTTTTCAATTGTTGTGGAATGAGGGTAGTTAACATAAGCAACCATTTTTCTAAGGGCTTTCAACAACTAACAAAACATTTGTGCCCATAAAAGTTATAGTTTAACACTTTTTATGAATATTGTCAGGATGTCTTTCAATGAAGTAGCTGTGGGAATTTGAGGAATCCCCCACCAATATCAGGGTGGTTGCAACCCTCGATGCCTCTTAACCGGTCTCACAAATATAGCAACCAGCGTGCTTTCTTACTCCTCAGTGTGGTGTATATAATGCCGGCATGCTTCTTAGCATGTCAATCTGTGGGATAAAGTGCCCAGCATTTATCTTGATTTGACATCACATGATATGGTCAGTCCAGCATCTACGGATCTAGTGCCAGCTCACTCTTAGACATACTTCTGCAGGACTGCTTGATCTGTGTATTTAAGGGATTTCACACCAAGCCCACTAGACATCTCTCACACATTACCTACAAGAATGTGACATACTCCCGGAATGTGCCAACCCAGATTTCTCTGCCCCTCACACTCTATCACCAGGGATATAGACCTCCAGCCCATTACACAGTCACCAGGGATATAGACCTCCAGCCCATTACACAGTCCCGGGGATGTAGTACCCATATCATTACGCAACTCTAACACTCACAGTTCCTCACAGTGACATCAGTGATAAAGCACCCAGCCCTTTAGGCATCTCTTACTGTGTCCTTTGGGCATGTCATGCCCAAAGCTCTCTCCACATAGCACTGTGGTTTGCAGGTATGTAGCACCCCAACGTGTTCTGCTTCTAGCACTTTGGCTTCCAGTGGCTTCCAGTAACACAGTATCCAGCGTGCAACTTCAGTGGCGGTTCTCATTGAGTCTCGCTCAATATCTTTTAGGCTTCCAGACCCTCGCTCCATTCTCTGCCCACTCCTTTGGTCAGTGCTCTGGTCCCTGCATCCTCTCTTTTTTCGTCATGGCTCTCTCATCACAGCTCCTCTAGGTTTTCCCAGCTCAGCCTTATATACAGTTATTCTCATAATTGAAACACTTGTGCATAGGTGCGTTATAAATGCCATATCATATCATATCATTTCAATCATTGGCAGGTGCTCCCTTCACGCAGGTGCTCACTTCACGCAGGGCCCAAGACTTTAAACGGTTAAGCAAATATCCTGCATACCTAAGGTGCCCATGCAGCACTGAGGTGCAATATGCCAGTTCAGTCTCCGGGACCACGATGCTGCTCCCCGTGCAGACCAAGCTGCATGAGAGGTGTTGGTTCTGGTGGACTTATTCACAGAACACGCTGCCGGCAGTAACACCAGCTTCTCCCCCTATACAGACCCCAGAGTGGGATCTCTTGTGGTCAAGTAACTCAAGCATCCTCGTGATCAATGATGCAGATATAATGGGGATTGTCACAGTTTCAACTCTGGGTTATAAATTGTAGTCACTGCAACCTCTCAATCCTGCTGCCTGGGTACGGAGTACCCTCTAGGTGAACTTTGCAGCATCTCAAAAACCTCTCTGGGTGAAGGCAGGGATCTGACTTAATTACAGCCTCTAGAGCCTCTAGTCTGAAGTCATAAAAAATACATGCAACTTTTCCTCAATTAAGAGAGGGTCATGTTTCCTGGGAGGGATCTTGGTGTTGATTGTAGGCTGGACGTTCCTGATATTCACCTAAGAAATGATGTCAAACTCAAATTATAACTTGGGTAATGGGGTCAGTGAGGATTCAGTCAGGCACTCTGACTTCTCTGCATATTTGAATCACTTCTGATGTTTTGATGCAGCCATTTTAGAGAATGTTATGGATGAGTGTGTTTTGCATCCTATGGTAGCTTGGTGTCCACTATTCTTCTACCACCATTTTGAATGCTATTGTGCCAGATGCTATGCCACATGTGTCCACTACCTCTGGAAATGAGCCCCCCAGTGTAAAATGCTATGCCACATGTGTCCACTACCTCTGAAAATGAGCCCTCCAGTGTAAAATCTGCGGTATGCAATTCTTCTACCACCATTTTGAATGCTATTGTGCCAAATGCTATGCCACATGTGTCCACTGCCTCTGAAAATGAGCCCCCCAGTGTCAAATCTGTGTTGTGTATCTCCCCTAACACCCAGAGCGCAACCCCCCCTCCACCTCACCCTCTTTCATCATGAACCCCCCCCAGCCACTACTGAACCCCACCTGAAATGCGCCATGATTAACGCTAGGTCCATCAATGCCCACGCTCTAGACATCCACGACCTCCTAACCTCCCAGGACTTAGATCTACTCATGATCTCAGAAACATGGCTACATGAGGCCTCTGGCCCGGCGCTCTCCCTCTCCCTCTCCCTACCCCCTGGCTATTCCATTACTAGACAAGATCGCCTCTCCAAAGGTGGAGGTGTAGCAATTATTGCCAAAGACTGCCTCTCTATCAGAAAGGTAGAGAAATCCCTGACCAACAACAACAGCGACTACCTCCAAGTCACAATAACCCTCTCTCCCCACTGCACCATTACTGTACACACTGTCTACCACCCTCCAGGCCCAACAGGAGATTTTCAAGCCTCTCTCATCCACCTCCTCTCTGACAACCTCAAAAAACAGTCTAAAGCCATTCTCCTTGGGGATGTCAACCTAGGGCTCTGGGATAGCAAGGACGTAGCAGCCAAATCCCTTGACTCTGCCCTCAATGCTCTAGGCTACAAGAACACCATCCTGAGCCCAACTCACACCCAGGGCAGAACACTCGACTGTATAGCACAGCACAACTGCCCACTCATCATCACAGGAAACAATCCCACCCCATGGTCTGACCACCACATCATCACCTTTAGCATCCTCACCACCAGCTCCCCTGCTGCCCCCTCACCTCAACCGCTCCCACCCTGCCTCGCCAGAAGCTCCCGCCAGCTCACGAAGGAAAGGCTACTGCCCTTCCTCCAAGGCCCAGCCTTCAGACCACCTTTTTCATCAGACCCAGAAACACTCGCAACAACCTATGACGTTGCCATTAAAGCAGCTATCAACTCCATTGCCCCTCTCTAACCTCGCAAATCCAAACCCACTACCCACTCCAACTCTTGGTTCACCCCTGACCTCCTCACACTCCGAAATGAGAAAAAAGCCGCAATCACCCAGTGGCAAACGTCCAACTCTGAAAAAGACAAGATGATCTTTAAAGCCCCATCCACCAAATACAAAAAGGCAATCACCCAAGCAAAGGCCAAATCCTTTGAATACAGAATCTCGGAAGCCCAATCTAGCACAAAAGAAATCTTCGCCATTTTCAGGGATCTCGAGACACCCACTCCCGCCCCCCAGAATTTCACCAAAGACAAAGACTGGTGTGATGAAATACAAACGGCCATGCTAACCAAATTAAGCCTCCTCAAAAACAAAATACTAGCCACTAAACAAGCCTTACCCAATAAGCATATCCCCATCCCACCACCTGCCCCGGATCCCCCCCTACCCTTCTCCTTCAAACCCATTCAGGAAAAAGACATCATCAACATAATGAGGAACATCAAACCCTCTAACTGCAAAGGTGACGCATGCCCAGCCTCCATTATCAAAGACTGCACGGAAGCGCTAGCTCCCTTCCTAACAGCCTTTGTGAATGCCTCCTTTACCACAGGGAAAGTCCCCGCCTCCCTCAAGGAAGCTTGGGTACGCCCTCTTTTGAAAAAGCCAACTCTCAATCACACCTCCCCCAACAACTACAGACCCATCACCACTGTCCCATTCCTCCTCAAAATATTGGACAAAGCAGCCTACCTGCAGGTCCAGCACTTCATTGAAGAGAACAAACTCCTTGGACTCCGCCAATCTGGCTTCCGCCCCAGACACGGGACCGAAACCGCCCTACTTGACCTGAAAAACCAGATGGACGATGCTAGAGACTTGGGTAAACCAGCACTTCTCCTACTCCTTGACGTATCCGCAGCCTTCGACCTCGTGGATCATAGTATCTTATGCCACCACCTTTCCTCCACTGCCAAATTCTCCCCAGAGGCCACAGCCTGGATCACCTCTTTCTTACAAGACAGAACCATGCAAGTATTCTCTGACCTAGCCACAGCATCACCAACCATTATACTTTGTGGTGTACCCCAAGGATCCTGTCTCTCCCCCACCCTATACAACATCTTCACACGACCCCTCTTCCTCATCCTCGACGCTATGGGCATATCCTACACCAACTACGCCGACGACACGCAGATCCTCCTCACTCTCACAGGGAACTATGACACTGACTCCCTGACCCTCAACAACCTCTACAACACCATCCAAGCCTGGATGGCAGAGAACAGTCTATGCCTCAACTCTGACAAGACGGAACTCCTCCTGGTAGGTTCCCCCGACACACTAAAAAATCTAGATGCCCAATTCAGCCACTTCACCATTGACTCCATTAAAATTCCGGTCGCCGACTCTGTCAAAACTCTGGGAGTCTACCTGGACTCCAGCCTATCCATGGATAGACAAGTCAGCGCAATAGCCTCAGCAGCTGCATATCATGCCAAACTTATCAATGCAGTCAGACCCTTTCTCTCCAAAGAGAACTGCACCAACATAGCCAGAGCCATCACCGGCTCTAGGCTAGACTACTGCAACGTACTCTTTCTAGGAACCTCCAACAAAAACTTAGAGAGACTACAAGTAATACAGAACAATGCTCTCCGGGCAGCCCGAGGCATTGCTAAAAGAGAACACATCTCTGAAGCCAGAAAACTAGCCCACTGGCTCCCAATAAAGGAAAGGATTGTATTCAAAGCCCTGACACTGACCCACAAGTGCATTCACCTCACTGCTCCAGCATACCTCTCTCAAAGGATCCACCCCGTCTCCACTACCAGGCCAACCAGATCACCGTACACCAACATGCTCTCGGTGCCACTAGTAAAAAGAGTAAAAGCGGGCGGATCCAGCTTCCCCTATCTCGCGCCCACTCACTGGAATGCCCTACCTCCCACTATCCGAGGGGAGGCCTCCCTCACCACCTTCCGCAAAACTCTGAAAACTACCCTCTTCACATAAGACCCGACACACCAGCACGAATACTTATCATATATGTTGTAATATACGTCCCAATGCAATATCTGTAACAACAGTACGATATCTTGTAGTATTCATAATGTGTTAACAATCGCTTTCATGCCTGTACCATCTAACTAAGTTATTGCAAGTAACAGCGCCTCAATGCCCCTGGGCTTCTTGCGCGCTATATAAATATAAATAAATAAATAAATATCTTAATCATTACATTTTGTTATTTCTAACTTGTGTTTTACCTAGGGCACATTTTCCATTGTACCATTTGTTTTTCTTAGCAGTGGTTTTAGTTTGTTTCCATATAAAGATGGCAGGATGTTTAGAGTTCCGGTGAGTTCTTTGTGAATCTTATTCAGTTGGTTATTAAGGGGTTCATTTTGTAGTGCAGCTGTGGTATACACCTCTGCAAACCTAGCTCTGAATTAGACCTGAAAGGAGACCGTTAATGAGTTGTTTTACTCTGGTGTGTGTTAGAGTGTGTTTTATTGATGTTGTCAACTGGAAGTCTGACAATGAGATGCGCCTATGTTTAGGGTTGCTGTGTAAGATGTCTGAAGTTAAGATTTCATGATGGTTTGGTTGTGTGACTCAATAGGTTAGGGACAATTGGTATGTGTATTGTTTTGGTGTATTAGTTTGGAGGGAGGACAGTGATAACTGTGAATAAACTGACCCATAACGTGGAGCTTGATAAGTGTATATTGGAGGTTAATGAAGTATTTAGATAATGTTGCCTTGTATTCTGATAGTCTGCAGAAGATTACAATGGCTATAGATGTGTTGGGTCAATAATGCATTTACAACCTAGCGTTCAAAGGTTCTGGTGGGCTATTAGTGTCAGTGGTGACATGCAGATAGGTGGGGGTAATTAGTGCATCCCTACCTCCTGTTAATGTATGTCTGCTTTTAGAGTGATCTTGCTGTTGAGGGGAGCGGGTGTCCACTGTTGTGGTGTAGTTGTCTGAAAAACATGTTTCCATGATTCATAATATATCTATGTTAGGATCTTCCCACATGTTGTGTATTCTAGTGGCATTTTGTTGGCTGATTTGGCTTGCAGGGGAACTGGGTTCAACCATAATTTAGGTTTGGAGATTGTATCTGATGAGAGGATCATGTTTGTGAAAGCCTAGCCTGCATATGTTAGTATGCAGAGGTGTATTCGGCAAGGTAGGGGTTGTCAGCCCAAGTGTATAATTAGAATATCAGTGAAGGGGTTTCATATGATTAAGATCGCCTGGGGAGGCACAGCAAGTGCCATATGGCTGTAAAAGTTTTAGGCTACGTACAGGTCTACAGGTGGGAGGATAGCTCAGGGGCATCATGTTTGTCTTTGAAGCAAGACAACGCAGAGCAGCATAGGTTTGAATCCCTGTCCTGCGCTTAGAGACTGGTCTCCGGTATTAAGTGCATTATAGAAGATTAATTAATTTCAATTAATTAGGTGATGTTGTTCATGTGGTGGGAGGCCTAGTCTCATTAGGAAGGTCCATGCGATATTGAGGGTGCTCTTGGTAGTGGGATTCAAGGGTTGGGTGGACTCACAATAGAGTAAGGGGGATGTCAGAAGGTGTTTATGATTGGCCTGCACTGTGATGGTGCCATCGGTATGTGTCGAAAATGGTCCCCTTTGGTGTTCACCAAGCAGGTGACAGATCTTGGCGTTATCATATCAAATGTACACATTGATGGATTGGGTTCTATAACTCAGTGGAACAAGGCATCCACTGCAGGGATCTTTGTTTGATGTCATGGTCGAAGGTTAGAATCCCGGAGGGTACACTCAGGTTGATATGGGCATTATTAAATGATGTAACAATACACATCTGTTATTAGCAACACCATGTTCCCTGGGTATAAATAAACATCTTTATTTTATTTTAAGTCTGTAAATTGGGTAAGGTGAAGGCCATGTGATGTTGCGCATTTATCGAAATCAGAAAATCTTTTACCTTATTCCTTATGCAATTCCACACTGTTCCACGAATCTGCACCACATTTTGCATAGTTACCAGTTTTAACCCTTTCGGACAATACTGGCTACTTGACATTTGGACACCCGACGCATTTTCCCAGATTTCAGACCCTTCACACATGAAATCAGTGAAACATCAATGTGGTCGTAGAAGGACCGGAAAAAGCTAATTTTAAAGGTCTCGACACGAGGAACAAAACTCAAAGGTCCCATGGGACCTGGTAAACCACATTTTAAGGCCCTTAGACACCGTTTCTGAGATATTTCCACCGCAAAGCACTGTATCACGCGAGGGTGAGGCAAAAGGTGGGCAGAGCGCACAGAAGGTCCAAGTATGCTGCAGAACGCCAACTCTAGATCTGCTGCGGTGTATTTCAACCAGCCACACACGCCTGTTCTCAGTGAAATTTACTTCAGAGTGCAAAGCACATCAAGCGAT
Source organism: Ambystoma mexicanum (assembly GCF_040938575.1). Lineage (NCBI taxonomy): Eukaryota > Metazoa > Chordata > Amphibia > Caudata > Ambystomatidae > Ambystoma > Ambystoma mexicanum. Next base: position 851,771,409 of record NC_090932.1, on the reverse strand, counting down.
AAGCGTCTCAGAGCAGCCACCTACAGGATCACTGATTGTCAACAATTTACAAGATTGTTATCATGTCTGTTAACAGAACCCATACAGAGTATGGGCACTTTTTGCTAATTGTTTACATAGTGATGTTGTTTATAGCTGCTCCATGCTACCCTCTTCACCCCCACTCCTCTCCTTGGCCCTTATCTGTTTACGCATGTTCATATGCTCAAAGACCAGCTCTGCCATGCCACAACCACTCCCGCACACCTCTCCCCTTTTTCTACTTGAGGTGGCAAGAAGCGTTTGTACTCTCCCTTAGCCCTTCACAATAGGTAAACATGGGTACACTTCACCGGTAAATCCTCCTCTATTGTATTATGTCAATTTCTGTCGGTCCATGTCCAAAAGCCCAGCCCAGAAATGGCTGCACAAATACAGAATCGTTGAGTACAAGGAGTACATTGATAATGTAAGGATGTACACACTGGTTGGAGAAAGGGCATTTGCTCATTTGCTGGCGTTATTTACATGAATTGCGTGGAAAAACATATTCCGCAGGTTTCTCTTTCCAGTACGAGGGGTGCCTAAATGTTAAGATATAAAAATTGATATATAAGAATGTAAATGAGGGAAGGTCAAGCTAAATTCCAAGAAAATAATCCCTGGGACATCAATGATTTCCTCGGCGATCCTCCAGAATATGTGTGGACAAAATATTACACATTATTCCAAAAGGCCTGGAGTGTGCAATCTGAGCAAAAACATTTAGAAGGCAAAGGTTAAGCTGGAGGTCATGATTGCTCTGCGGTGCCACGGACATGCAGGATTTGCCCGTCATGAATCCACGCACTTTGGGACCAAATGGCTTCTGCACATTGATACAAGAATGTGAAAACAATCTGTGCAATTTGAAAACCTGTATAATGAATTAGAAATGTTCCATGACTCTTAAATTCTAATATGGTAGTTCCCGATCAGGCCATGGGATCAGGGAACTACAATCTTGAAAAGATCTGTGCTCTGGACACATTGGACTTTCTTAGCTTTCGCATTTAAGCACAATTCCAATTTTCCAGCCCGCCTAACAAAAACAGACCACGATTAATGGCTGCTTTTTTTCAGAAAATTCCTAAATTCAACTGTTCACTGAAATAAATAATCTGGCATTATATCACACATATAATAATGAACTGTTGTTAACATAAAACTGCCACACATTATTTGGGCATTTCCATTTGACAGATGCACGTTTCAAAATGTTAAGTTTCCAAAAAGCAATTCAATCATGATGTCTGTCTGAGGTTCACCTATACCCTGTGTTTCATGGGTCAAGCTCACTGAAGCCGGCAGCAGTGTTTAGCAGTAAACCTGCCCCTAGGCCGCACATTTGTATGTGTGCAGTTAGAACGAGGTCTGTTCAGACCAGTAGACCATGGCCAAAGCCTCACAGAAGGAACGCTGCTTGAGCCTGGAGGGAGTGGAGGAAGCCCCCCGGGAGCGCCCGGAGAAGTCAAGCCAATGATTGCATTTTGAAGTGAGTCATTTGGGGGGTTTGGGGTGTTTTGCAGCACGAGGTTAAGCTTCATGAAGACCAAGGTTCACTGTGTAGTGCTCATTGGTTTATAGTCCCTGGACTGGCACATGTGAAAGAGCAGTAACCCTCACACTGATCTGCTGAAACTATGGATGACACCAAGGGTTAAATCGCAATCACATTTTATGATATGAAAGATGGGGCAGAACTGACTCAATGTTTTCGCTATATAGGCTTACCATTAATTATTTGCCATATATGTTCAAAACGTACCTCAAAATAAACACATGTTTGACTGTTCATCGAGTTTAACCGAACATGACCCATATGTTATAACATGATGTGTACGAACAAATCCAGGCGTCACCCGCATTTATCTTTCAATATATAGGGCCTCATTACACGGATGGCGGTGGACCAAGGTGCTATTAGCACTTTGGTCCATGCAGGTAAAATACCGGCACCGCCTTGGTGGAAAGGGGAATTACCACCCTATTCCAAGGTTGGTGGGGCGGTAATTGCCCCTTCCCCCATTGCCCTTCCCCATTCCCATTTTCGCCCCATAGGGCTCTATGGGAATGGGGAAGGCGCTAATTACGGTACCGCAAATTCCGGTACTGTAATTAGCTCCCTGGTCCCTTTGCGGGTTGGTTTTTAACACCTGCAAAAAGCAGGCGTTAAATTCCCCAACCCGCAAAGGGACCTCGTAGTAAGGCGGTAAGGGTTTACCGGTACCGGTAAAATACTGGTACCGGTAAACCCTTACCGCCTACCGTGTAATGAGGCCCATAGTGTTTGCAACCGCTGCACATAATGCACCTGCTCGTGCTGCATTGGCTGAAGGCACACGTGTTAAGAAAACATCTATTTGGGGTTGTAAATTGCGCTGATTGCCTCCCATTAGAGTAGCAACAAATCCAACTGAAGACCAAGGGATCCTGAATATGGATAACTAATTATATTTATTGTTTGCTCATTTTTTCTTGCTGATTGTTTCGCTGCTTAAATAAGCAGCTTCTTCAGGGTGACGTTGTATTACTTATTTTCAGTAAGCACACCAATGGAACTTGTTAGCCTTTTTGACTGCGCAGCACTTGCCATTTTTAGCAGATGCAGATGAATTGGAAAAGTTTGCCTTTTGGTCACAGTTGGGGATGCATTTGCACAACAGAGCATATATAATACAAACTCATCCTGGGGAAGCTGCATGTGTAAGCAACGCAACATATGTTACAGAAGAATCCAAAAGAAAAGATTAGGTAAACAATACATGGTGTATTATCCATTAATGCAAGCACCCCCCCTTACTTCCATTGGGTCTGTTTGCACTCTACATTGAAGCAATTGGCACTGTTTACAACCCAAAAACACATATTTTTATAACACAATATATACATCATTTTTACTCAATTTAAAGTTATTTCCACTTAAAAGAATGTACAAACTTTCACTACGTATTGTTAAGTTGCCTCCACATTTTACTACACACGCCACTGCTTATCTAATTATGGAATTGTGATGTTACTAAGACAGTTATCGTAAATTATGTATAATACATGTAAGACAACATGTTTTTTTATACAAGATTCGAGAATGGGTGATTGCTGCAAATTATCTTGATACAGTGGAATTGCAAGGGGCCGTTCTAAAAAAGGGGGACTGGTGTAGATTATGTTTCCAGAACGGCAAATCCAAGAGGCCGTTGTCTTGAGTGCCTTAAAATGGATCATAGGCAGGAGGACTTCCAGATTTAACAATCTCAGTTTAATATTTTCAGTAAATCCAAAAAAATGTTTCAAACGTTGGATTTTGGGTGATTATAAATTAGGATGTTTGCGTATTTTTATCATACGCAAAGTAAACTCGTGTTATTTGGTTTTTCAGTAAATCTCGGAATTCAAAGCCTACTTTGTTTGTTCACTGGAATTCGAATCAAGACTTTCACATTATATGCAACTCTGCTTCCGCAATTACAGTTAACAAATTAATGCAAGCCCAGGGAGGCCTTTGAAGGTTTGTTTAAGTGAACCTCAACCAGTGCCTGGGGCCATCGTCTTAAAGTGAAAAGAATTAAGGTGAACTAGCCACTGCTACCACGAGTCAATTGGCAGAATGCACGGGTCATTAATTCCTTGTCCTTTGTTTTGTCAGTTTGTTTTTCCGAAGACTGGTGGAGAAAGTGAACCATTCAAGCTGCAAATTGTCTGCTGCGTAGCTTGTTTCCCCTCTCAGCGGGCGCTGACTGGGCTTCAGGTCAACCAGGCCGCCATTTCCTTTCCAGGCACCGCTGTTTTTGGAGCGCTGATACGCAAATGCAATTCCTGACAGAAACTGTACACTCTTTACAGAGTTGTGCTTAAACGCCTTTATGATGGCACCAAAATAATTATATCTGTTGGTATTTTTTTCAGTGGTTTTCCATGCCGTTTTCTATAATCCTCACTAAATTTGTGGGAAATTGGGAAACAACAACATAACATGACAGGGGCCCATACGAATAAGACCAGGGTTCCAAAGTGTGTTTTTAATGCACTATTCTGCATTTTTTACTTTTCTAACAAATATGCTGCCCTCTGTATGCTTTTAATAATCACTGCTTACAGACTGAACTGCCAATGCGTGTGCAGCTGGCTGGAAGCTGTGGCTACCTGCCGAGAGGATTTGGATATCAAATTGCCAGGCAATGGAAGAACTCCAGCCATGACACATAACGTTTTGGAGCTCTGCAATACATGGGAAACCACAGTTTGCAAGTTGTTTGCTGATTGTGTAAACTGGAATAAACAAAAAAGGTACAGCAGAACATACGACGAATGTTTGCATAATGTTTGCAAGTTTTTGTAATCAGGAATATTCTACAAATATGTTTTTCTATTTGAAGGAAAATCAGTTTGTTTCATTACTTATTACATAAGCAACAACATTTTGCCAACTCATTTTGCTTCATTTTTAAGGGAAGATTGAATTTGGATTCCAAAATATCTACCCCATAAACGCAATTATTTATGATTGGTGGGTAAGCACAATTATTTATTAGCAGCAGACACTCATAGTTGCCAACATGACCCGTTCCAATCTGTAGGTGCTTATCAAGTCCTGTTTTTTTATTTGCATTCTGGGACTTGTAGTCCGAGTTATATAATAGGAAAAGTGGAACTGCAAATCCCAAAATGCAAAGAAAAAAACCTGGGCTGGATGAGCACCTACAGATTGGAATGGGCCATGTTGGCAAGTATTCACACTTCATATATTTATTGAGATAGTTTCACAATCTGTTTGCTCCATTATTGTCCTTGTGCGCAACCATAAACAAGAAAAGACCCTGCTTGTTGCAATCCTTATCAAAGCAGCAGAAGGAATGTTGCAAAATAGTATTGCACATTTTTGCTCCAGTGCAATGTTTGCGTGATATAGCCTATGATGGAAGATCCATAAACCATGTTGCACGAGGAAGCTGGAGTTGGTGAGGCAAAGCAAGGAGGAAGTACCATGTTTGCTTTGAGCATGGTCTTGGCACGACTTCTGGTTTCGACATGTGCAGAAATCAGCACTACCGTGAAATCCCACCTTACCCACTACGTTGTATATCAGTCTGGCCCAGGAATTCCTTTCTTGCTACATACATCCTTCTTAGGGGCCATTTAATGAATTGCTGTAGCTCGTGTAACATGCGCACAGGGATTTTCTAATGTTGGATGGATGTCTCGATGAATTTCAAATATCAAAACTGGAAATCACACTTTTTTCAAAGGGAAGGAGATGCAAGACCAGTGGCCAAGTTGCAGACCATCAAATGTTATCACCAGGCTTTTAATCTCGGCTTCACACTTGTGACCCTGTGCAATCCACTATCTCACTGAACGTTCGTACCTTTGTTTGCAAAAATTCGGAGTACCGTGCATGTTTTGTTATCTGGTGCTTTATTACCCAGAATGCTCCATTACCCGGCACCTGTCATGACTATTAACAGTAGAATTCCATGTGATAAAATGCTGGATCACAAAGCTCAAAAGTGTGGATTACCGAGTTTCCTGGTGTTAGAATGCTGGTAAAAAGGGAAGTCGCCCAAGAAACTCTATTATTTGAACGTGTAGCTATGTTTCCTGGAAATCTATGTCCAGAATCCAGACTTTAAAATAAAATCTGGCATGTATTTCTGTTGCTAGAAACAGGCGCGTCCCCAGAGCGAACAGCTATATTAAAGGAAACCTGAACAACCTGTTCACCTTGGACACACAGTGAGACAATTCAGTTTGCAAATTTATGGTTATGGTGTGCTTGCTATTGCATGTTGAGGTGTTGTGTGAACCTTTGTTTGTTTTACTGATTGATCACAATTTATATTAGACCTTTTGCGCTCTAAACAACTTGTGCCTAACTTGACTTAAATTGAATTGTGAGCATTTCTTAGTTGACCTACAGCTGATGATTATTTTACTTTTAGTGGAAACTAGTTGCTCCTGTTTAACCTTTACCTAACATTGAGCCTTCTGTGTTTGTTTGTTTGTTTGTTTGTTTGTTTGTTTTATTCACTTTTTATACGCACCGGACCCGTGGGTAACAGGGCGCAGCAATAATAAGAAGATACAAGGCTTACATGGTTACAAAGAATAATATGCAATGTACAAGAGACACAAGACACAATGAGCACACATAATTACAAGATATACATATGAATCTACAGTGTACAGGGTATGGCTTATCAGATATAGTACATATGTAGTGTGCCTGATAGGGCACTGATGAGAACATGTTATAGATATATAGATGCAGGTAAGATAAGCCCGATTTGTCGCAGGTAGTTGCGGCCAATGGTAGGAGACAGTAGTAGGTGACGCAGGTCGACTAGAGGTCGGTAGCTGTGAGGTGTTGAATTACATTTCTTCTAAAGAGGAGGTAAGGTTGATTTACTCTCATGGTTTGTGGCAGTTGGTTCCAGGTTTTGGCAGCCTTTACAGGGAAACTATTACCACCAATCGTAGTCAGTCTGTACTTAGGAATTGTCAGGTGATTAGAGCTCGCAGCTCTGGTCGGTCTAAGAGAGATTTTCCTATGAAGTTTGTCAGGTATCTAGGGGCGGATGTATTAAGGGCTTTATGGGTTAGAGATAGCAACTTTAGTTGTATTTTGTTATCAGTGGACAGCCATTTGTGTTGGCGTCTGATGGAGGAGATGTGAATTTTTTTATTTATACCCAGTGCTGCTCTCAGGACATTATTTTGTAGTGATTGTAGTCTTTGAATGATTGTTTTATTAGCTCTGGAGTATAATGCATTTCAGTAATCAATTCTGGAGAGTATTAGAGCTCTGGCCAGGATTAAGCAACTGTCATTAGAGAGGAAAGGCTTACCAGCTCTTATCAGCTTACAGGTTTAGGCTGTGGTAGAGGCTAAGGATTGTACCTGTTTATCAAGTGATAGGGTAGAATCAAGGTAGAATCCAAGGGTTTTTACTTCCTTGGAGACTTGGATGATATTCCCATCTATGTTAAAGGAGGAGAATTCCTGGCCTAGTTTTTTGATATTAGTGTGGGTACCCAGGATTATCAACTCAGTCTTATCATCGTTAAGGCAGAGGCCATGAGTGGCCATCCATGCCTGGATGATAAGATAAACCTTGTTCACCAATTCCGTGTTCTTGATATAATCCCCAGAAAGCGGGAGGAATATCTGTGTATCATCTGCATAGTTTGTGTAGGTGATACCTAGATGGTCCAGATCATTGAACAGGGGCTTAGTGAAGATGTTATATAGAGTTGGGGAGACACAGGATCCCAGGGGGACACTGCATGAGATGGGGATAGGACCTGCAGCTGCTGATGGCGAGAAGACCCTCATAGTTCTTTCGATTAGGAATGACTCAATCCATTTGATAGCCTCAGAGGAGAAATGGGCGGCAGAGTCCAAGTGTCTGAAGAGGACTTTGTGATCAACTAAATGGAAGGCCGCTGAATGGTCCAGGAGTAGCAGAAGTACTGTTCTCCCTTTATCTCTCAGCTCGTCCATTTGGAATTTTAAATCAATTAGGGCCATTTGCGTTCCGTGTAAGGGGCGGAAGCCGGATTGTCTCTCTCCTAAAAGTTTGTGAGATTCTAGATGCTTTTGAATCTGGTTGTATGCAGCTTTGTCCAGAATCTTGAGTAGAAACGGCACCGTGGTTATGGGGCAGTAGTTGGTGGGGATGAGAGGCTCTAGAATCTTCTTCTTAAGGAAAGGGAGCACCCATGACTGTTTGAGGTTGGCAGAGATGGTGCCTGAGGCAAAGGAGGCGTTGATCAGTTTAATGATAAAGGGAGATAGTTCTCTGGCGGCATCTTTTATTAGTTGTGCGGGGCAGATACCCTTATTATAGTTAGTGGGTTTGAGCGAGAGGATAATTTTTTCTACTTCCAGGGTATACATTTTGGTGAAGTGAAAGGTATTGTTCTGCGCCACAGGAGGACTATTGGTCTGGGGGGATTTGAGTGGATCCTGAATATTTAGAGTTTCTTTTTTTTAACTGAATTTTATTTTGGAGTGTCGTAAGTTTGTTTGCTAGGGCATGTTGAATATCTGTGCACCAGGACTTGTCTTTGGTACAGGTGTCCTGTAAGGCTATTGGAGACTCAAGTTCTTTTAGTACGGAGAAGAGCTCTTTCATACTGGAATTAGATTTGGCTTTACGCTCAACATACGAGATGTGTTTTGCTTGGCAGATTTCTTTTTTATAAAGCGCAGAGAGAGAGGTTAAATTAGCTTTATTATCGTTTGAAGGGCAGAGCCTCCAAGCAGTTTCGCTTTTTTCTTTTCAGGATGCGTAAGTCTCTTAGCTGTGGTGTAAACCATTTGTTGAGATGAGCTTTGGGTTTGCTCGATCTGAATTTGAGAGGTGCCAGTTTATCTAGTGTAGAGAGCATGATGTTATTGAATTCATGCACTAAGGTACTAGGGTTTAGGTTTTCTGATAGACCATTGAGGATGGACGCCAAGGAAGCCAACAAACACCAACAAAAACCGTGAGTGTGGCATGGGTGGGGAGTAGAGCAATCACTCTACTCCAGAAAACCCCCGCCACTCTATCTTACCTACCAATAACATAGAGTGCCATAATACTAGCATGTCCACTCCTTGATGGAATTGTGAGTGTTAGCATGTCCACTCTTAGATGGAATTGTGAATGTTAGCATGTCCACTCCTTGATGGAATTGTGAGTGTTAGCATGTCCACTCTTAGATGGAATTATGAATGTTAGCATGTCCACTCCTTGATGGAATTGTGAGTGTTAGCATGTCCACTCTTAGATGGAATTGTGAATGTTAGCATGTCCACTCTTAGATGGAATTGTGAATGTTAGCATGTCCACTCCTTGATGGAATTGTGAGTGTTAGCATGTCCACTCTTAGATGGAATTATGAATGTTAGCATGTCCACTCTTAGATGGAATTGTGAATGTTAGCATGTCCACTCTTAGATGGAATTATGAATGTTAGCATGTCCACTCTTAGATGGAATTGTGAATGTTAGCATGTCCACTCCTCGATGGAATTGTGAGTGTTAGCATGTCCACTCTTAGATGGAATTGTGAATGTTAGCATGTCCACTCCTCGATGGAATTGTGAGTGTTAGCATGTCCACTCTTAGATGGAATTGTGAATGTTAGCATGTTCCACTCTTAGATGGAATTGTGAATGTTAGCATGTCCACTCTTAGATGGAATTGTGAATGTTAGCATGTCCACTCCTTGATGGAATTGTGAGTGTTAGCATGTCCACTCTTAGATGGAATTATGAATGTTAGCATGTCCACTCTTAGATGGAATTGTCAATGTTAGCATGTCCACTCTTAGATGGAATTGTGAATGTTAGCATGTCCACTCCTTGATGGAATTGTGAATGTTAGCATGTCCACTCCTTGATGGAATTGTGAATGTTAGCATGTTCTTAGATGGAATTGTGAATGTTAGCATTTCCACTCTTAGATGGAATTGTGAATGTTAGCATGTCCACTCTTAGATGGAATTGTGAATGTTAGCATGTCCACTCCTTGATGGAATTGTGAATGTTAGCATGTTCTTAGATGGAATTGTGAATGTTAGCATGTCCACTCTTAGATGGAATTGTGAATGTTAGCATGTCCACTCTTAGATGGAATTGTGAATGTTAGCATGTCCACTCCTTGATGGAATTGTGAATGTTAGCATGTCCACTCCTTGATGGAATTGTGAAAGTTAGCATGTTCTTAGATGGAATTGTGAATGTTAGCATGTCCACTCTTAGATGGAATTGTGAATGTTAGCATGTCCACTCTTAGATGGAATTGTGAATGTTAGCATTTAGAAGTACGCCGGATAGCCCTCTGAGATAGATACACTAGAATTTGCATTTAGAAGCTGTCCCCAATTAGCCTCTCTGTGAAAGTTGAATTTAAAATTGTTCCCACCTGCATTTAGAAGTGTACTCAGTTGCATTCAGAGGCTGCGCCCGATAGCCTCTCTGTGAAAGTTGAATTTAGATCTGTCACCACCCGCATTAGAACTGCTCCCACCTCCATCTAGAAGTGTACCCAATTGCAGTTGAAGTTGCGCCGGATAGCCTCTCTGAGAAAGTTGAATTAGAATTGTTCCCTCCTGCATGTAGAAGTGTACCCAACGGCATTTAGAAGTGTACCCAATTGCATTTAGAAGCTGCACCCAATAGCCTCTCTGAGAAAGTCGAATTTAGAAATGTCCTCACCTGCATTAGAATTGTACCCAATTGCATTTAGAAGCTGCGCCCAATAGCCTTTCTGCGAAAGTTGAATTTAAATCCGTTACCACCCGCATTAGAACTGCTCCCACCTGCTCCTGGAAGTGTATCCAATTAGAGTTGGAAGTTGCGCCGGTTAGCCTCTATGAGAAAGTTGATTTAGAACTGTTCTCTCTTACATGTAGAAATGTACCCAACGGCATTTAGAAGTGTACCCAATTGCATTCAGAAGCTGCACCCAATAGCCTCTCTGTGAAAGCTGAAATTTA